>NC_091763.1:0-1490000 GCF_029378745.1 Bos indicus | reverse complement strand
GAATTTTGAACATTATTTACTAGAGTGTGAGATGAGTGCAACTGTGCGGTAGATTGAGCATTCTTTGGCATTGCCTTTCTCTGGGATTAGAATGAAAACTGACCTTTTCCAGTCCTGTGGCCACTGCTGAGTTTTCCAAATTTGCTGGTATATTGAGTGCAGCATTTTCACAACATCATCTTTCAGGATTTGAAAGAGCTCAACTGGAATTCCATCACCCCCACTAGCTTTGTTCGTAGTGATGCTTTCTAAGGCCGACTTGACTTCACATTTCAGGATGTCTGGCTCTAGGTCAGTGATCACACCATCGTGGTTCTTTGGGTCATGAAGATCTTTTTTTGTACAGTTTTTCTGTGTATTCTTGCCACCTCTTCTTAATATCTTCTGCTTCTGTTAGGTCCATACCATTTCTATCCTTTATCGAGCCCATCTTTGCATGAAATGTTCCCTTGGTATCTCTAATTTTCTTGAAGAGATCTCTAGTCTTTCCCATTCTGTTGTTTTCCTCTATTTCTTTGCATTGATCACTGAGGAAGGCTTTCTTATCTCTTCTTGCTATTCTTTGGAACTCTGCATTCAGATGCTTATATCTTTCCTTTTCTCCTTTGCTTTTTGCTTCTCTTCTTTTCACAGCTATTTGTAATGCCTCCCCAGACAGCCATTGTGCTTTTTTTCATTTATTTGCCATGGGGATGGTCTTGATCCCTGTCTCCTCTACAATGTCATGAACCTCAGTCCATAGTTCATCAGGCACTCTATCTATCAGATCTAGGCCCTTAAATCTATTTCTCACTTCCACTGTATAATCATTAGGGATTTGGTTTACATCATACCTGAATGGTGTAGTGGTTTTCCCTATTTTCTTCAATTTAAGTCTGAATTCAGCAATAAGTTCATGATCTGAGCCACAGTTAGCTCTTGTCCTTGTTTTTGCTGACTGTATACAGCTTCTCCATATTTGGCTGTAAAGAATATAACCAATCCCATTTCTGTATTGGCCATCTCCTGATGTCCATGTGTAGAGTCTTCTCTTTTGTCATTGGAAAAGAGTGTTTGCTATGATCAGTGTGTTCTCTTAACAAAAGTATGTTCGCCTTTGCCCTGCTGCATTTTATACTCCAATGCCAAATTTGCCTGTACTCCAGGTGTTTCTTGACTTCTTACTTTTGCATTCCAGTCCCCTATGATGAAAGGGACATCCTTTTTGGGTGTTAGTTCTAGAAGGTCTTGTAGTTCTTTATAGAACCATTCAACTTCAGCTTCTTCGGCATTACAGGTTGGAGCATAGACTGTGATATTGAACAGCTTGTCCTGGAAATGAACAGATATCATTCTGTCATTTTTGAGATTGTACTCAAGCACTGCATTTTGGACTCTTTTGTTGACTATGAGGGCTACTCCATTTTTTATAAGGGATCCTTGCCCACCATAGTAGATATAATGGTCATCTAAACTAAATTTGTCCATTACAGTCCATATTAGTGCATTGATTTCTAAAATGTTGATGTTCACTCTTGCCATCTCATGTTTGACCACTTCCAATTTACCTTGTATCATGGACCTAACATCCCAGGTGCCTGAGCAATATTGTTCTTACAGCATCAGTCCTTACTTCCATCACCAGTCACATCCACAACTGGGCATTGTTTTCACTTTGCCTCCGCCTCTTCATTCTTTCTGGAGTTATTTCTCCAGCAGCATATTAGGCACCTACCTACCTGGGAAATTCATCTCAGTGACCTATCCTTTTGACTTTTCATGGGGTTCTAAAGGCAAGAATACTGAAGTTGTTTCCCATTCCCTTCTCCCGTGGACCATGTTTTATCAGAACTCTCCACCATGACCTGTCCATCTTGGGTGGCCCTACATGGCATGGCTCATAGTTTCATTAAGTTAGACAAGGCTGTGGCCCATGTGATCAGTTTGATTAGTTTTCTGTGATTGTGGTTTTCATTCTGTCTGCCTGCTGACAGATAAGGATAAGAGGTTTATGAAAGCTTCCAGATGGGAGAGACTGACTATGGGGGAAACTGGATCTTGTTCTGATGGGTGCCATGCTCAGTAAATCTTTAATCCAATTTTCTGTTGATCGGAGGGGTTGTACTCCCTACCTGTTGTTTGACCTGAGACCAAACTATGGTGCAGGTAATGAAGATAATGGCAACCTACTTCAAAAGGTCCCATGCATACACTGCTGCACTCAGTGCCCCCAACCCTGCATCAGGCCACTGCTGATCCATGCCTCTGTCTGAGACTCCTGGACACTCACAAGCCAGTTTGGGTCAGTCTTTTATGGGGTCACTGCTCCTTTCTCCTAAATTCTGGTGTGCACAAGGTTTTGTTTGTGCCCTCCAAGAGTCTATTTCCCCAGTCCTGTGTGAGTTCTGCAATCAAATCCCACTGGGCTCCAAAGTCAAATTCTCTGGGAGTTCTCAGTCCCTTTGCCAGATTCCCAGGTCAGAAATCTGTTGTGGGTCCTAGAACTTTCTTAACAGTGCAAGAATTTCTTTGGTATAATTCTTCTGCAGTTTGCGGGTCTTCTGCTCGGCAGCTCTATGATGGAGCTAATGCCAACCTCCTCCAAGAGGGCTTATGCCACACATTGTGTGATCCAGTTCTGCTGCACCCAGAGCCCTGACCCTGCAGCAGGCCACTTCTGACCCATACCTCCACAGGAGACACACAAACACTCAAAGGCAGATTTGGTTCAGTCTCTGTGGGATCTCTGGCTCCTGATGCTCACAAGATTTTGTTTGAGCCCTCTGAGCATCTCTGGTGGGCATGCAGTTTGATTCTAAACGTGATTTTGCCCCTCCTGTCATCTTACTAGGGCTTCTCCTTTGCCCTTGAACAAAGAGTATCTTTTTTTGGTGGAGTCCAGCATTCTCCTGTTGATGGTTATTCAACAGCGAGTTGTAATTTTGGAGTTCTCATAGGAGAAGATGAGCACAAGTCCTTCTACTCCACCATATTAGAGGGTCATCTATTTTTAATTTTATATTTGATAATTAGCTTAAAATCTTATTGTTTTAGTGAGTTTACAATTTGCTAAAAAAAAATTACTGGTTCTCACAGAATGAGTAATTTGGAGGTAAACTTGCATTTGTGTCCATTGACTATTTTTATGGTAGTGTTCATCTTTTCTTCATTGATCTGTAATGATCCAAATATATATGGTAATCAACTATCTGCCATATATGTTTAATTTCCATCTGTTCTTCCTTACAGTTTTGCATGTGTGCATAGTTAAACAATAGAAGTTCAGAAAACTATTTTGCCTTTGAGTCAGTTTCAGTAACTTTGATTTGAAGAGAACTTGTGCCTTAAAGAGTTTATGTAGCTTTAATCTGATCCTCTTTTCCTTAACATCTGTGTAGAAAAAAAGTGTCAGATTTCGACATCAGACCCTGAGTTTTTTTGTGGAGCTGGAGCCATCACTGTAATGACAGCGCCAGGTGTTTTCAGCATGCTCATAGTCCCTTTGTTTGTTGGCCTTTGATTTTGAGCCCACCACTACCATCGAAGAGTTTGTTTCTTGTATGTGCTAAATAGAAAAATAAGACAAATATGAACATTTCACTGAGAAGACACAGGTTCTTTAGCTTTCTCCCAACTGAAAAGGCATCTCTGTAAGGCAGCCTTGAGTCAGTCATGGCATTTGGCCTGACATTATGGTACTTAAACATGCCTGTGACAAACCAAGAAGCACTGTGGCTTCCCCATGAGGCCCCTCACTTTGAATGTCATGACACTCTGCCCTTTAGTTTACAACTATTTCAAGTTTTCAAACTAGTAAAAATCCAGGTGCTCTCAGTTGGGTCTGCAGACCTGAGAACAAGGACAAGTCCCCAATAGGACATCTTTCTCTTCTTTCTCCCAGCATCTGGGACTGTTCTCAAGAGAGATGCAAAGCAGTCATCTGGATTGGCACAGAGAGGATTTACAACCAGAGGTGCCAGAATTCCATTAATAAAACCCTATTTTAGAAAGAGTATGGCTTGCTATAGTTTTCGATTTGGAGTCATTCTTCTTAATGGAATTGACTCACACTGAAAAAAGATGTTTTTGGAGACATACAGAGTGAAGTAAGCCAGAAGGAAAAACATAAATACAGTATACTAACGCATACATATGGAATTTAGAAAGATGGTAACAATAACTCTGTATACGAGACAGCAAAAGAGACACTGATGTATAGAACAGTCTTATGGACTCTGTGGGAGAGGGAGAGGGTGGGAAGATTTGGGAGAATGGCATTGAAACATGTAAAATATCATGTATAAAACGAGATGCCAGTCCAGGTTCGATGCAAGACACTGGATGCTTGGGGCTGGTGCACTGGGACGACCCAGAGGGAGGGTATGGGGAGGGAGGAGGGAGGAGGTTCCGGATGGGGAACACAGGTATACCTGTGGTGGATTCATTTTGATATTTGGCAAAACTAATACAATTATGTAAAGTTTAAAAATAAAATAAAATTAGAAAAATAAATAAATAAAAAAATAAAAAAGAAAAAAGAAAAAGAATAACACAATCTCAACTTCCTCTCTTCTTATGTCGCTTCTGCTTAATTTGTCCTGTTAATTATGTTATTTTTCTTTCTTTCTTTTGATATAATGAAAAATTCATAAGTGCATCTGATGTTAATCATTACTTTTAAAAATGTAGAAATGTTACTTGTGTTGAAATTAAAGGTTAATCACATTTTTAATTAATTAACAATATTTATGTAATTGGTGCATGATAGTTTTTTGAATCATTCAGTAGGTATTTACTATGGAGCATATCATCTTTTCATATCATTCTGTAATTTGTTAGATTGATTTACATAATGTCTAAATTAAGGTTTTATTTTCCTCCAAATATCTACAATTAAACCATAAGGTCTTACAGGCTAAAAGGTAAGCATGACCAGAGTTTTTGAGGCCCATACAGTAGAGAGAACCTGGGTTGCCAAAGCAGAGGCCAGCTGGTAGTCCAGTTCAGTTCAGTTCAGTCGCTCAGTCGTGTCCAACTCTTTGCGACCTCATGAATGACAGCACGCCAGGCCTGCCGGTCCAGCACCAACTCCCAGAGTTCACTCAAACTCACGTCCATCGAGTTGGTGATGCCATCCAGCCATCTCATCCTCTGTCGTCCCCTTCTCCTCCTGCCCCCAATCCCTCCCAGCATCAGAGTCTTTTCCAATGAGTCAACTCTTCGCATGAGGTGGCCAAAGTACTGGAGTTTCAGCTTTAGCATCATTCCTTCCAAAGAAATCCCAGGGCTGATCTCCTTCAGAATGGACTGGTTGGATCTCCCTGCAGTCCAAGGGACTCTCAAGAGTCTTCTCCAACACCACAGTTCAAAAGCATCAATTCTTCGGCGCTCAGCCTTCTTCACAGTCCAACTCTCACATCCATACATGACCACAGGAAAAACCATAGACGGACCTTTGTTGGCAAAGTAATGTCTATGCTTTTCAATATGCTATCTAGGTTGGTTATAACTTTCCTTCCAAGAAGTAAGCGTCTTTTAATTTCATGGCTGCAGTCACCATCTGCAGTGATTTTGGAGCCTAAAAAAATAGAATCTGACACTGTTTCCACTGTTTCCCCATCTATTTCCCATGAAGTGATGGGACCAGATGCCATGATCTTCATTTTCTGAATGTTGAGCTTTAAGCCAACTTTTTTACTCTCCGCTTTCACTTTCATCAAGAGGCTTTTTAGTTCCTCTTCACTTTCTGCCATAAGGGTGGTGTCATCTGCATATCTGAGGTTATTGATATTTCTCCTGGCAATCTTCATTCCAGCTTGTGCTTCTTCCAGCCCAGCATTTCTCATGATGTACTCTGCATCTAAGTTAAATAAGCAGGGTGACAATATACAGCCTTGACATACTCCTTTTCCTATTTGGAACCAGTCTGTTGTTCCATGTCCAGTTCTAACTGTTGCTTCCTGACCTACCTGCCCAGAAATGCCACATAACCTGAGTCCTGAACCTTGGGACCCCAGGAAACATAACAGAAGAAATGATCTGAACTGAATGCTTTTTAGTATTTTTAAAATGGAGATCATAGTTTTAGGAAAAGAAGTGCTTTGCTAAGCTATGTAGAAAATAGCATAGTGTCATGAGGTTGTTTATTTGCTCCTCTTTATGCACAGCAAAGGTAACACAGAAAGGATCAATTTCATGATTCCACTGGCAAATGTCTGTAAGCAGAAGTGCTGAAATAGGTAATATTCAGTCACACTATTCCATCCTTTTTTCTGTACTCATGTTTCTCAAATGCATACAGTCCCTTAAATTTCCTACCGGGAAAGCATACCTGGACATCCCACCTACACTGTTGACCTAAGGTTTTCCTGATCTGCTGCTTTTAAGCAAATGTTTCCTCTTCTGTCACTTATCTTTTAAAAGAGAAATTTTAACAAGTGAATCAAGTTTTAGCCACCAGAAATAACTACATGGCAGATTGTAACCAACTTCCAAATACAGGATGGACCAGGGGATTCCCACTTGACCCATTTGAGGCAGGTCATTGGTACGTTTGGTTCCCAGACGCAGCAGGCAAACACCCTTGGATGCCCAAATCTTGGTTTATCCTAAGAAGTAGGTAGGGGCAACTCAAAGGATAAAGTCAGTTTGACTAAATCTACATAGAGTCTCCTACACCGTCACAGCCTGGCACTCTGAGCCAGGAATGGCCGAAAGGAGCTACCCCACGTCTAAGGTCAGGGGCAGCAGCCGGGAGGAGCTAGCCCACATCCGAGGTTGGAGCGGCAGCCGAGAGGAGCTACGCCACGTCCGAGGTTAGGGGTGGCGGCCGAGAGGAGCTACCCTGCATCCAAGGCCAGGGGCAACAGCTGGGATGACCTACCTCAGGCCTGACGCCAGGGGCAGTGGCCGGGAAGACCTATCCCATGCCCGAGGCCAGGGGCAGCAGCCACTAGGAGCAAACCCCACCTCCAAGGAGCGATAGCTGCCCGGGCGCAGGAGGGCCTAGAGGAGCAATTCCACGTTCAAGGTCAGAAGGGGTGGCAGTGAGGATATACCCTTCGTCAAAGGTAAGGAGCAGCAGCTGCACTTGGCTGGAGCAGCCCTGAAGAGATACCCCACGTCCAAGGTAAGAGAAACCCAAGTATGACAGTTGGTGTTGCAAGAGGGCATCAGAGGGCAGACACACTGAAACCATACTCACAGAAAACTAGTCAATCTAATCACACTAAGACCACAGCCTTGTCTAACTCAATGAAACTAAGCCATGCCCGTGGGGCCACCCAAGACAGGTGGGTCATGGTGGAGAGTTTGACAGAAGAATGTGGTCCACTGGAGAAGGGAATGACAAACCACTTCAGTATTCTTGCCTTGAGAACTCCGTGAACAGTATGAAAAGGCAAAATGCTAGGATACTGAAAGAGGAACTCCCCAGGTCAGTAGGTGCCCAATATGCTACTGGAGATCAGTGGAGAAATAACTCCAGAAAGAATGAAGGGATGGACCCAAAGCAAAAAGAATACCCAGCTGTGGATGTGACTGGTGATAGAAGCAAGGTCCGATGCTGTAAAGAGCAATATTGCATAGGAATCTGGAATGTCAGGTCCATGAATCAAGGCAAATTGGAAGTGGTCAAGCAAGAGATGGCAAGAGTGAATGTCAACATTTTAGGAATCAGCGAACTAAAATGGACTGGAATGGGTGCATTTAACTCAGATGACCATAATATCTACTACTATGGGCAGGAATCCCTCAGAAGAAATGGAGTAGCCATCATGGTCAACAAAAGAGTTCTAAATGCAGTACTTGGGATGCAATCTCAAAAACAACAGAATGAACTCTGTTCATTTCCAAGGCAAACCATTCAATATCCCAGTAATCCAAGTTTGTGCCCCAAGCAGTAATGCTGAAGAAGCTGAAGTTGAATGGTTCTATGAAGACCTACAAGACCTTTGAGAACTAACACCCAAAAAAGATGTCCTTTTCATTATAGGGGACTGGAATGCAAAAGTAGGAAGTCAAGAAACACCTGGAGTAACAGACAATTTTGGCCTTGGAATATGGAATGAAGGAGGGCAAAGACTAATAGAGTTTTGCCAGAAAATGCACTGGTCATAGCAAACACCCTCTTCCAACAACACAAGAGAAGACTCTACACATGGAAATCACCAGATGGTCAACACTGAAATTCGATTGATTATATTCTTTGCAGCCAAAGATGGAGAAACTCTATACAGTCAACAAAAAACAAGACCAGGAGCTGACTGTGGCTCAGATCATGAACTCCTTATTGCCAAATTCAGACTTAAATTGAAGAAAGTAGGGAAAACCACTAGACCATTCAGGTATGATCTAAATCAAATCCTTTATGATTATACAGTGGAAGTGAGAAATAGATTTAAGGGACTAGATCTGACAGATAGAGTGCCTGATGAACTATGGAATAAGGTTCATGACATTGTAGAGGAGACAGGGATCAAGACCATCCCCTTGGAAAATAAATGCAAAAAAGCAAAATGTCTGTCTGGGGAGGCATTACAAATAGCTGTGAAAAGAAGAGAAGTGAAAAGCAAAGGAGAAAAGGAAAGATATAAGCATTTGAATGCAGAGTTCCAAAGAATAGCAAGAAAAGATAAGAAAGCCTTCCTCAGTGATCAGTGCAAAGAAATAGAGGAAAACAACAGAATGGGAAAGACTAGAGATCTCTTCAAGAAAATTAGAGATACCAAGGGAACATTTCACGCAAAGATGGGCTCGATAAAGGACAGAAATGGTATGGACCTAATAGAAGCAGAAGATATTAAGAGATGGCGAGAATACACAGATGAACTGTACAAAAAAGATCTTCATGACACAGAGAATCACGATGGTGTGATCACTGACCTAGAGCCAGACATCCTGAAATGTGAAGTCAAGTGGGCCTTAGAAAGCATCACTAAGAACAAAGCTAGTGGGGGTGATGGAATTCCAGTTGAGCTATTCCAAATCCTGAAAGATGATGCTGTGAAAGTGCTGTACTCAATATGCCAGCAAATTTGAAAACCTCACCAGTGGCCACAGGACTGGAAAAGTCAGTTTTCATTCCAATCCCAAAGAAAGACAATGCCAAAGAATGCTCAAACTACTGCACAGTTGCACTCATCTCACACTCTAGTAAAGTAATGCTCAAAATTCTCCAAGCCAGGCTTCAGCAATACGTGAACCGTGAACTTCCAGATGTTCAAGCTGGTTTTATAAAAGGCAGAGAAACCAGAGATCAAATTGCCAACATCCGCTGGATCATGGAAAAAGCAAGAGAATTCCAGAAAAACATCTATTTCTGCTTTATTGACTACGCCAAAGCCTTTGACTGTGTGGATCACAATAAACTGTGGGAAATTCTGAAAGAGATGGGAATACCAGACCACCTGACCTGCCTCTTGAGAAACCTATATGCACGTCAGGAAGCAACCGTTAGAAATGGACATGGAACAACAGATTGGTTCCAAGTAGGAAAAGGAGTACGTCAAGGCTGTATATTGTCACCCTACTTATTTAACTTATATGCAGAGTACATCATGAGAAATGCTGGGATAGAAGAAGCACAAGCTGGAATCAAGATTGCTGGGAGAAATATCAATAACCTCAGATATGCAGATGACACCACCATTAGGGCAGAAAATGAAGAGGAACTAAAAAGCCTCTCGATGAAGGTGAAAGAGGAGAGTGAAAACGTTGGCTTAAAATGCAACATTCAGAAAACGAAGATCATGGCATCTGGTCCCATCACTTCATGGGAAATAGATGGGGAAACAGTGGAAACAGTGTCAGACTCTATTTTTGGAGGCTCCAAAATCACTGCAGATGGTGACTGCAACCATGAAATTAAAAGACGCTTGCTCCTTGGAAGAAAAGTTATGACCAACCTAGATAGCATATTGAAAAGCATAGACATTACTTTGCCAACGAAGGTCCATTAGTAAAGGCTATGGTTTTTCCAGTGGTCACGTATGGATGTGAGGGTTGGACTGTGAAGAAGGCTGAGCGCCGAAGAATTGATGCTCTTGAACTGTGGTGTTGGAGAAGACTCTTGAGAGTCCCTTGGACTGCAGGGAGATCCAACCAGTCCATTCTGAAGGAGATCAGCCGTGGGTGTTCTTTGGAAGGAATGATGCTAAAGCTGAAGCTCCAGTACTTTGGCTACCTTATGTGAAGAGTTGACTCATTGGAAAAGACTCTGATGCTGGGAGGGATTGAGGGGCTGCAGGAGAAAGAGACAACAGAGGAAGAGATGAGTGGATGGCATCACTGACTCGATGGACGTGAGTATGAGTGAACTCTGGGGGTTGTTGATGAACAGGGAGTCCTGGCGTGCTGCGATTCATGGGGTCGCAAAGAGTCGGACATGACTGAGCGACTGAAATGAACATTGAGTCTCTGAGTCCAACCTTTTTAAAGTCATTTATGAAAGAAAAAGGAGTTTTAATAGTCAATTCCTGTATCACCAACACTTTGTACTGTTGGAAAACATGGTGAATGCACTGCACTATTTATTCCAAAACAGACATAGGACATTCTTGTCAGAATGGTGGATGTCCAGAGGAATGCAGGCACACTACCTTATCTGCTGCTTCTCTTTTACGGGGCCATGCTTTCTAGGGTGCACTTGGTACCCATGGTCTTCTTGCAAAGGTGACTTCTTTTCTGAAAGGTCTGTGGGAGGAACCCGGATCCATTTTGCATCAGATCTGGTTGACAAATTCTGCTGTTTGCCAGGGTGGTGTACCAGCACATTTGGGTGGTAAGCCCTGAAGTACAGTTTGATCGTGGAGGAAAGAGTCAAAGGACACATCTGTCCATCTTCTCCAAAACTAGGATCACTTCCAAAGATGAATTTCAATGTGATGAGCACAGCTCACAAAAAGTCTGCCCCAGAGTTGGAAAACAAAACCTCACTTAATTATGTGGTATATATGTTTACCACATATATATAAATTCATCTTTTAGGCATTCTTATGTCTCCTGACTATATTTTTCTCTCTTCAGCTACCTCATTCCATCAACCTAAGCATGAATAAAATGCTGAGGAATATGTTTTTTCAAGTCTTTGGCTATAGTTGTTTTTTTTATTGACAAAGCACATTTGGAAACAGCTCAAATACACATGATAATACATACATACATACATACATACATATATATATATATATATATATATATATATATATATATATATAACTAAGCATCATCCTTCAGAATACACCCTCCAAATCCCTAGGCTTTATTGATCAATGTTTACACAGAAAATTATAGAAATAAGTGCTCATACACTGAAATCCTATGTAAAAATTCAGAAACTAGCTTAGTAAAATCACCTATCTATGAACCTTCAAGTTGAGAACTTCAAAGATACAAACATGCACTGTCCAATCATGTAAGTCAGTTCATGTGTCTCTAGCAAGCATCTTCTACAAGTGGTTGTGCTTTTGTGTACTCTACTGTATAGTACTATGTAGATACAGTGGACAGTATGTTTATTTCAAGCTCAGAATGTCTCAAAGGAAGCATAAAAGCAGTAGTGATATAGCTGGTATAGTGTAACCAGTTGTGTTAGTTGGATAACTAGGCTAACTTGGATTTATGAACACACTTTTAGAAAAGAACTCATTTGTATGTAGGGGACATATTGTAAATTGAAAGTTGAGGCCATTTTATATTTAAAAATTTTATGCAAAATCAAACTGGAAGTATTTCATTTGATCAATACCACAGGGAAGAGGACAACAGCCCAACAAGCCTAGAAGATGAATTAATGTGTTCATTACTCTCAGGCTAAAGCAGAGGATATTTATAACTAATATGAAGGTAAATGGTCCACTTTTTGCTCATGCATATTTTTAAGTTTAAATTGTGTCCTGAACTTAAATAATTTTGTCACTCAATTCCTATGACTTGGAGAAAAACACAATGACCTAACTTTACTTTAAAATTCAGTGAGAAGTATTGCAAGAAAAATTTCCAAAGCTGAGATATCTAGTGCAAGGATCCTAGCCAAGATTACTTACTGTGGATTCACTAATCTCCTTTTAGAGGAAAGGAGACTCCATTTACCCATTTTTCACCTTTGATTCTATCTTTAGACCTTGGTGAGATCTAAAATTGAAGTCAAAAGGAAGAGATGTTGAGAAATGTCTCTTTAAGGATAAGCAGTAGCTCCTAGCTCTTATCAGAGAATTCAGAATAGATAGGAACCAAAACAACAACAACAACAAAAAAAGATCACATAGTAAGTCTGTCACCATGTTTTTGACTGGTTTATCCACTCAAATTCTGTCTCCAAAGGGAGAGACTATAACATACTTGATTTGCTTGTGGAAGGAGGGGATGATTATGTCTTTTCTAGAATCAATCAGGAGGAGACAGAGACTCTGAATTATACTTCATCATGACTGGGATAACAATAATCAGGGATATGGATGAAGAAAATGGTCTGGACACCTGGTACTCACTGCAGAGAAATTGAAGAAAAAGATGGGTGATATGCATGTTAAGTTGCTTCAGTTGTGTCCAACTCTTTGCAACCCTACGGACTGTAGCCCACCAGGCTCCTCTGTCCATAGGATCATCCAGGCAAGAATACTAGAGTGCGTTGCCCTGCCCTCCTCCAGGGGATCTTCCCAACGCAGGGATCAAACCTGCATCTCATGGCAAGTGTGTTCTTTACCAGTAGTGCCACCTGGGAAAGAAAAGTATAGGAAACTTTAAAAATATTTATGAAAATTTTGACCATTTATCTGAATAATTATTTCATGTGCAATAAATAGATCATTTATTCTCCTGATTTATCTTATTAGTAAGGCATTTTATCTCTCCTCTCAACCCATCTGCTAGAACAGCCTTAGGGAAAAGGGAAGGAAAAGTGGGCAGTTCCAGTCAGCACACAAGAGACAGAGTGCTGGGGGTGGTGGGGGAGAGGAAGCCTTGTGGAGTCAGGGTAAGCAAGCAAGGCAGTATCAAAGACCTTCACAGGGCTGAATTGTCCTGAAGAGAAGTGTGAAACCAGAGGAGCTTTTAGATGTCATCCGATTTGAGACTCTGGAATAAAGGGAGGCACTTTGTCACAGACTCTTGCGGTAAGTGGGAGGGGCAGAATCACGCAGAGATTCTGAGCAGTAATCTTGAGCTGCTCTTCTGCTTGGTGTATGTGGTGAATGGGAGGCAAGAGAAAGAACCAAAAAGTTGTTCCCTCTTGCACCAAAGAAAGCTGAAGACTTGGCTTGGGAGATATCTAGAAGCATTAGTGATAAGGACAAAGTGACCTGGAACACAGGGACTCATCATTAGAACTGGGCAGCAAGGGGAGCATCACAGTCTACCTCCAGGAAGGACAACACACCCTACCCTCAGAGTAAGTCACATGGTGATATAATCCATCCCCTGGCAAAACACTGAAAAAATTAAAACAACCAACATTAACTCTTCATTTAACCAAAGTAATTTATACCTATGTATGGGATGCCATACCTATGTATGGATATTAAAATCATGGAATTGGAGTACAAATGAAGATAGGCAAAGAAATACACCACGATATGTATAAACCTCTATTCCCTGGAGAAAGAAATGGCAACCTATTCCAGTATTCTTGCTTGGAGAATCCCATGGACAGAGGAGCCTGGCAGGCTACAGTCTGTGGGGTCGCAAGAGTCAGACATGACTGAGCAACTAAACTACTATTCAGTTCAGTTCATTTCAGTCGCTCAGTCATGTCCCACTCTTTGCAACCCCATGGAGTTGCAACACGCCAGGCCTCCCTGTCCATCTCCAATGTCTGGAGTTGACTCAAACTCTTGTCCATTGAGTCGGTGATGCCACCCAAACATCTCATTTTCTGTCATCCTCTTCTCCTCCTGCCTTCATTCAATCTTTCCCAGCATCATGGTCTTTTCAAATGAGTCAGTTCTTCACATTAGGTAGCCAAAGTATTGGAGTTTCAGCTTCAGCATCAGTCCTTCCAATGAATATTCAGGCCTGATTTCCTTTAGGATGGACTGGTTGGATCTCCTTGCAGTCCAAGGGACTCACAAGAGTCTTCTCCAACACAACAGTTCAAAAGCATCAAGTCTTTGGCACTCAGCTTTCTTTATAGTCCAACTCTCACATCCATACATGACTATGGAAAAAATCATAGCTTTGACTAGACTGACTTTTGTTGGCAAAGTAATGACTCTGCTTTTTAATAAGCTGTCTAGGTTGGTCATAACTTTTCATCCAAGGAACAAGCATCTTTTAATTTCATGGCTGCAGTCACCATCTGCAGTGATTTTGGAGCCCAAAAAATAAAGTCAGCCACTGTTTCCACTGTTTCCCCATCTATTTGCCATGAAGTGATAGGACCAGATGCCATGATATTAGTTTTCTGAATGTTGAGTTTTAAGCCAACTTTTTTACTTTCCTCTTCCACTTTCATCAAGACACTCTTTAGTTCTTCTTCACTTTCTGCCATAAGGGTGGTGTCATCTCATGAGGACTTTCATCTTTTTCTGATGTTTCTGCTTCCATGTAGCCATCTTCTCTTACCAGATCTGTTGGCCTGAGCTTTCAATCGTTCCTCCCATCTGGTTTGCATTTGTTGGACTATACTTTCTTTATACTTGAAATTATCCTTCCTTAGTTTTTAGGTCTAATCTTCAGGGATTGTGACTTCTAGTTGATTTCAAAGGAGTAAATGGTTTGCTGAAATCACTTCATGATGTCTGAAATTAAATTATTTTCATAGCTAGCCTTTTCTTCAATAATGATAAATCACTCTTTTTGCCTATTCTGCAGTATTTTTTTTTTATAAATCACAAAATTATCTTTTATCTGATTATATTTATTGGGAATAAGTATCCAGACACTAGATTTCCTCAGAATATGTGTATTTCCCATAGCTATTCATTATTCACTGGCACTGTGAGCAGAGCTCCTCTTAGGTGAGAACCTGGTTTATACACATGATTCTTGTCCATGGATGGATTCAGCAAAAGTTGCTGCAGTAGGTTCCACCCTCTAAACTGGAGTTGTGGTCTCCTCACTTATACACATGACTCTTGTCCATGGATGGATTCAGCAGAAGTTGCTGCAGTAGGTTCCACCCTCTAAACTGGAGTTGTGGTCTCCTCACTTATACACATGACTCTTGTCCATGGATGGATTCAGCAGAAGTTGCTGCAGTAGGTTCCAACCCCTGAACTGGAGTTGTGGTCTCCTCACTCTGTCTGAGCCATAAAAATATACAACACACTGCTCTGTCCTGTCCCAGCTGCTGTGCAGGTACCCTTCCTGGTGGAGGTTCCTCCCTCACCACCCGTCCACATCTAAAATGATGCTCTCCCCCACTTGTGCTCCCTGTTAGTTGGAACTTCTCTGATAATTTTTTTTAAAAGCACATTTGCTCTCTGTGTGATTTTTGTGTTAATTTAAATAGTTAAGCTTTTCCTCAGTCTTGTGTAAAATGATTTGACTTCATCATATCAGTCGTAATTTTAATCTAAGATATGCAATATATTTTTATTTCTAAAATAAGTTTATTTTTGAATTAATTATTTTTGCTTTAATAAAAATATGTAAAACAAATGTTTATTTTTGTTAGGCTCAAAAGTTGACATTCTGTTTTATAAGTGATGAATTATAAAATGAGAAATTTTTATAGTTTTATATATTAGATTTTCAAGCATTCTGTGTTATTTACTTTCATTTCATTTTGTTACTTTATTTGTTAAAGATAAAATATAGTCACATAACCATCTTAGTTTATATTTGGCACAAAATGTTCTTTTTTTTTTTTTAATGAAAATTATATTATTCCCACAGGGTTGAAGTGCTTCAGGAGCTCTTTATGACTCTTGAAGAAAGCAAACCAAACACTGAAAGATGGGTAAAACATTGACAAAAAGTGTGGAGAAAAATGCTGCTATTATTAAAAATAAAGTCCACAGGTTGTAAATGAAACCCAAGTGATTAGGAATCTGTAGGCCAGGGGTTTTGTCCTTCTTTGCCATATTTGTTGTCATTGTTGTTGTTCAGTCACTAAGTCATGTCTGACTCTTTGTGATGCCATGAACTACAACATACCATGTTCCTCTGTCCCTACTATCATGCAGAATTTGCTTAAATTCATGTCCATTGAATCAGTGATGCTATCTAACCATCTCATCCTCTGTCACCCCTTCTCCTTCTGTCCTCAATCTTTCCCAGCATATGGGTCATTTCCTATGAGTTAATATTCTTGCCTGCAGAACCCCATGGACAGTATGAAAAGGTCATAAATATATGAGCTCAGAAACGTTATTTTTTTCATTATTGGTTCCGTGTGGAATTATTTTCATCATCTCACAGCTATATCAACTGTTGTAAAGAGTCCCCTTGACAACCATGTTGGCTGCTACACAAGCAGAAATAAGGCCTCAAGTTCGGAGATGAAGGTAGTACATGGAGAGAATGACTACCATGGCAGAAGAGGGTGGGGCACCATGCTGTGGGTCTCACCCTGTTCCTGTCTCCCATATAGCCACCACTGGTGTTTCAGGAGGCTCAACTCTTCCCAGAATCCACTCAAAACACCAAGAGGAGAAGGATACTGGGTGTCCTCACCCAGGTGTCACTAGTCCTAATGCAGAGTACCAGCATGTAGCCCTGTTGACTGAGCTGCAAATGAGGCTGAGAGACAGAGGATTTATTTCCCACTAAGGTTCAGGAGGGGAAGTAAGATGAACATCAGAGAAAAGAACAAACTTTCACACGTGAAGATAAGCAATCAGAATTATCCCACAAGTCCATCAAGGACTAATCTTGGTTTGTTTGCCTGGCAGCTAGAAATGGGACCAACTCTGTGCCCAGTAGGAGGGATGTGCTTAAGCATAGCCTCAGGGAGACTTCTTCCCCTGAGTCTGAAGGGCCACAGCTTCCCATGGGCTCCCAGGATTCCACATGCTAGCAGCTATACTTACCAGAAATTGATGCACATGGTTCAGACTGTCTATTACCAAATGTTCTGCTTATCCAAGGTGATTATCCCATCCACACCATCAAAAAAGAAAAAAAGAAATGAAGCAGGAACAATATAGTGGAGTAGGAAGACTTTGAGCTCACATCCTCCTACAGAGACACCAAAACTACAACTGAAATGTAACAGGACTCTATCGCCCTTGCCTTCTACCATGCTCTCTGCTGCCTTTTGTTTGTGGAATAACTTTATCCAAAGAATAACTTTAATCAGGGAAGTGAGAAAAATACAGAAAAGAAGGAAAACAGTCTAACACAGCTAAATAATAATAGCTTAGTCATTAAGAAAAGTCAAGACTTTAGTTCTTTCTCAAGGGCTATACATAATATTCTGAGCCATATCCTGTGAGCTGTCTTACAGACACTGGGACCTCCACCTGGTGGAAGAAGTTAACCACAGGAGGACCAGACTGTAGCCATGATGTAATCTGCCACAATTAAAAGAATCAACCTCAAGGAAATGGGAAAAGAAAAAAAAAAACTGGAACTAGAGATTAACTATACCTTTAAGAGTTAACATGATTGGTCAGATAACTGATGACAATTTAAAGATGACTATCAGAGATGACTGTGCTGTTTCTGAAAGCAGCCTTCTCCCTCTATCTATAAAAGGTCTTGCCAATGGCTGTTGAAGGGGAAGTAGGCCTTTGGACCAATGCCCACCCTTTTCTACAATTAAGGACATAAAGAAAAATGCACATTGAAATGGATAGGAGGGGCAGAGACTCAATCTAGTCAGGACTCACATCCCCAGTAGGCAGCCCAAAAGATGAAGTAGATATCACAAATGTGGAGGTCCTCACGAAGGAGCAACGAGTTCAAGCCTCACATAGGGCACATCAGCTCTGAAGTGCAGCACTGGTAAATCCAGCCTCCTTAACTGGTTTTAAAAAACAGTGGGGCTTATGACTTGAAAAACCAGAGAGGTGTAAGAAACGGAGACTCTGCTTTTTTTTTTTTTTTACAACCAAGTATCAAGTTGTTTTATTTATTTATTTTTTGCTTTTTTTTTTTATTTTTTAACTTTACAATATTGTATTGGTTTTGCCATATATCAATATGAATCCACCACAGGTATACACGACTCTGCTCTTAAAAAACACATATACAACTTACTCGCTTCCAGGCCCAGAGCAGAGGCAACCTGCACTCCAGTTGACCTGCCAAGATGATTCCAGCACGCACTCTTGCCCACATTCTGCTCCAGCTCTAGCCCTCCTTCCAAGGCCGTGGCCTCCTTGGACAGCAAGGAGATCAAACCAGTCAATAAAGGAAATCAACCCTGGATATTCATTGAAAGGACTGTTGCTGAAGCTGAAGCTCCAATACTTTGGCCACCTGATACAAAGAGATAATTCTTTGGAAAAGACCCTAATGTTGGGAAAGATTGAAGGCAAAAGAAAGGAGTGGCAGAGGATATGAGATAGTTAGATAGTATCACTGACTCAATGGACTTGAGTTTGAGCATACTGCAGGAGATGGTGAGGAAAGGGAAGCCTGGCATGTTGCAGCTCATGGGGTCACAAAGAGTCAGACATGACGTAATGACTGAACAAAACAACTCATAAAGAGTGTGGAATCTCATTTCCATTCTTACAGTGAAAAAGCTGGACAACATAAAAATCAATGGTTTTCCTTGAATGCAGAAGGCAGATAAGTTCCCAAGATAAAACGGCACCCCCAAATATGCTAGATAAGTATACCAGGGAGATAGTTGAGATCTGCATATTGGAAGAGAAGTTACTGGAGTCAGAAGCTGGTAAGGGCACTTAAGTATCAAGTTTGATGAATTGCTGGAGATGAGCATGGACAGCATGAGACTAAGAAACTCATAGAAAGTGATATCTGTACCTCAAGGAATCCCACCAGATTTCCACAGTGAAGCTGTGAAGACAATACTCTCTTGGCTCTGGCAAGAGACAGAAAGGAGCAACCACTGTGAAAGAGGCCCAGAGTCTTCTCCAAAATAAAGACCTGCATTTCCAGGAAGAAGACTGCCAGAACCTTACCTGCCCTGGGGATAGGACATTCATTTCCCTCCAGCCTACTTTAGCCTCTGTCTCATCCAACAGGGATCAGGTCTTCAAGGAAATAGACTGGGAAACCTGCAGTCCTGGCAGGGACTAAGAGTGAAAGGGTGATGGGTGGGAAGGTAAACTAAGGGATAAACAAGACACTGATATCAATCAGAAGATTATAGAATGCCCCACCCCAAGGTCCTGCAGCACCACCAAGGCTCCAGTGTGACCATAGAGGATTATTGTTAGGGCTGAAAGGTGCTGACTCTGGGGAAGAGCGCCTAAGGAAGCCCTAAGCAAAGAAAGGAAAATTTATAAAGCCACTCAGAGGACTCTGAAGCCTCTACTACCCTCAACTATAGTGAGCTTTCAGTTCAGTTCAGTTCAGTTCAGTCACTCAGTCATGTCCAACTCTTTGCAACCCCATGAACCATAGCATGCCAGGCCTCCCTGTCTATCACCAACTCCTAGAGTTCACTCAAACTCATGTCTATCGAGTTGGTGATGTCATTCAGCCATCTCATCCTCTGTCGTCCCCTTCTCCTCCGGCCCCCAATCCCTCCCAGCATCAGAGTCTTTTCCAATGAGTCAATTCTTCACATGAGGTGGCCAAAGTATTGGAGTTTCAGCTTCAACATCAGTCCTTCCACTGAACACCCAGGACTGGTCTTCTTTAGGATAGAATGGTTGGATCTCCTTGCAGTCCAAGGGACTCTCAAGAGTCTTTTCCAACACTACAGTTCAAAAGCATCAATGTTTAATTCCCAGCAGGAAAAACATAAATCCCCATGCTAAAGGCCTATGTACCTCAGTTCCTGTTACCTAATAAAACATGTCTGACTTCCAATAGAGGAGAAAAAGGTACATCAAATGCCAAGATAAAGCAAAAAAGAGAGAAGCTATTATTAAAAACCTGACTTAAATGTTGGATATCAACATAAAATTCAAAATAACTAGAATTAACATGCTATTGTCTCTACTAGGAAAAGTAAACAGTATGAAAAAACAAACATACTATGAGGTAACTTTAAGAAAAAACTAAAAAGATATGCTAGAAATAAAAATCATTAAAGTAAAAGAGATTCATATTGATGTTTGGCAGAAACAAGCAAAATACTATAAAACAATTATCTTCCAATTAAAAATAAACAAATTTAATTAATAGAAAAATAAAAGAAAGCATACCTTTGATAGACTCATCAGTAGAATGGACATGGATGAGGGAAACAAATCATTGAACTTGATCATATGTTAATAGAAACTTCTCAAACAGAAATACCAAGAGAAGAAAGCATGGAGAAAAATCCACATAAATACAAAACATTCAAGAACCATTGGGCAATTTCAAGTGGTTTATGATACATGAAATTGAAATATCATAAATAGGTGGAACAAAGCAGAAGAAATATTTGAAATAATGTCCAAATGCATCTACAAATCAATGATAGACACCAAATTACAAATCCAAAACTCAGAGAGCACCAAGCAGAATAAATACCAAAACACACACACACACACACACACACACACACACACACACACTTAGGCATATCACATATAGCTTAAATGGAACTAAAAATAAAAAGAAAATTAAAAAAAAAAAAAGCCAGAGTTAAAAAAAAACAACAAAAAAAAGACACTTGACCTATAGAGGAAAAAGAATAACAATTATATGATACCACACATCAGAGACCAAACAAATAAGAAAAATGAAATATTATTTGGTGTTGAAAGAAAAAAAACACAGAACAACATCCAATTCTATATTATACTGAATTAACCTTTAAAAGTGAAGGTGCCATACACATTTTCTTACACAAAGGGAACAAACTGATGGTTTGACTTAACTCTTTTCTGCAACCACTCAGTTCTAACCTTTGAAGAGTTTGCAATTATCTTTACTATATATGTTATACATGAACTGATTATCTATTTATCTATGTGCATATCTAAAAAGTTACCTCTCTAGATATCCAATATCACTTTATTTGTCCACTTACTGATGTGTCTATTTGTATATCTGTCCACTAACAGTTTTCCGTCTTTCTAATTTTCCACCATTACCTAATTCTGAGTATCGTAGTGGGAAAAAAAAAAAAAAAACTCAGGAGATAAGAGACTGAAGGATGTACAAGATTTATTTTTTTTCAATAATTAATTCTTTTTTATTATTTATTTTAACTGGAGGATAATGGCTTTATAATATTGTGATGGTTTTTGCCATACATCAACATAAATCAGCCCCAGGTCCTGATCCCCCTTTCCGTCTCTCTCCCCACCCTACCCCTCCAGGCCAGAGCACTCAATAAATAAGTCTTAAATAAGCAAAGAAAAAACTTTTTATAGAGCACTGGAGTAATTTTAAGATAGTCGGTTTATTAAAAACCTGCTTGAAAGGAACCAAGTGATTTAGAAATGGATGTCAAGAAGTGGTTGAATCTGTTGGCTAATATCTGTCAAAAAGAACAAATTCGTACCATGCCATGCTCAGTCACTCAGTTGTGCCCAAACCTTTGCAACCCCATGGACTGTAGCCTGCCAGGCTCCTCTGTTCATGGGATTCTCCAGGCAAGAATACTGGAGTGGGTTGCCATTTCCTCCTCCAGGGGATCTTCCCAACCCAGTGATCCATCCCAGGTCTTTTGCATGGGTAGACAGATCCTTTACCACTAAAAGTGAAGTCACTCAGTCGTGTCCGACTCCTTGCCACCCCATTGACTGTAGCCTACCAGGCTCCTCCCTCCATGGGATTCTCCAGGCAAGAGTACTGGAGTGGGTTGCCACCGCCCCCTCCAGGGGATCTTCCCGACCCAGGGATCGAACCTGGGTCTCCCACATTCCAAGCAGTCTCTTTAACCTCTGAGCCACCAGGGAAGCCCCTCTTTACCACTAAACCACCTGGGAAACCCAATGTGCACAAACCTGAATAGTTAGTTTTTGCAAATGGCCTGTAGTATTCAGGTACATTGAATAATACTGAATCATTAAATGCTACAGATTGCATTTTTGTTACATGGAGGAATATTTGACAATCAACTTATCTCGGTGAGCTTATAGGGTGGGAGTTCCATTTAAAATACAACATAAAGCCATGATGTAGTTCATCGTGTTATTTTATTTTTTTGCTCCAGCACAGCCATTCACTATGCCTCTCTAACTGCACTTTGAGTGTGTTTAACATGCTACTCATCATGCCTACTTCAGCAGAGAGATGTGATTCCAGCTTAGCCTACTAGAGGAGCTTGTTACCTGGGCTATAGTTTACTAGATTAGGGATAGGCTCCTGAGCCAATCAGAGACAATAAAATATAATAATACATCTACTGAGACCCTGGAAAGGTGATCCTTCCCCTTTCACTCCAGAACATTGTTATCAGGGTACTGGCTCTAGCTGTGCTGCCGTATGAGGGAAGAGTCTGACGATAATGAAACTAATGTGGAGGAGAGACTCAGAGAAACAAGGTTGAATTTGGGTCATGGTAATGTCACTTCTCAGGTGGCTCAGTGGTAAAGGATCTGTCTGCCAGTGCAGGAGATGCAGGAGACATGGGTTCCATCCCTGGGTTGGTAAGATACCTGGAGAAGGAAATGGCAACCCACTCCAGTGTTCTTGCATGGAGGATCCCATGCAAGATCCATTGGAGATCCTGGAGGGATCTCCAGTCCCATGCTTGGAGAAGCCTGGCAAGACCGCAGTCCATGCGGCTGGAAAGAGTTGGACATGACTGAGTGACTGAGCAATATAACTTTTACTCTTGAGGAGTCTTTATGAGCCATGCCTCTCTTTGGACTTTACCATGACATGAACCAATAAACTCAATACTTATTAGAGTCAGTTTATACTGGGTTTTTGATCGTTTATAACCAAAAGTGTTAAAACAAATACATATGGTTTGGGGGGGGGGGGGGAGTCTACTGAATCCTTTTTTAAATTCCTAATATACTTGTGCCTTTTTATTTTGTCCCCTGATCTAAGTTGCCAGGATTTTGTTATTTCTGTTTTCTTAGCTTTTCAAAAATTACTGGATTTTGGTTTTGTGTGTGTGATTTGCTGGTATTCTTTGTTTCCTATTTTAATTATATTCTTATTTTTATTTCCTTTCTTGTACTTCTCTGGCCTTTCTTTTGGTCAAAACTTCTTTTTTGTGCCTTTTTTCCATTTGCTGTGTTGACAGCATTAATTTTCAGTCATTTGTCTTTTTCCAGTCCATGCATTTAACTGTGCAGATAACTAAGTACTTTAACTGCATCACATATGTTTTAATATATGATATTTTCATGTTATACAGTTTTAAAATGTTTTATAATTTCTGTTTGACTTATACTTCTTGATCCACAGATATTTTACCATTATATTTTACATTTCCAAATGCGGGTATTTTGGGAAGTTATATTTTTGTTCAGTTCAGTTCAGTCACTCAGATCAGATCAGATCAGTTGCTCAGTTGTGTCCGACTCTTTGCGACCCCATGAAGCGCAGCATGCCAGGCCTCCCTGTCCATCACTAACTCCCGGAGTTCACCCAGACTCACGTCCATCGAGTCAGTGATCACCTAGAGCCAGACATCCTGGAAAGTGAAGTCAAGTGGGCCTTAGAAAGCATCACTATGAACAAAGCTAGTGGAGGTGATGGAATTCCAGTTGAGCTATTTCAAATCCTGAAAGACGATGCTGTGACAGTGCTGCACTCAATATGCCAGCAAATTTGGAAAACTCAGCAGTGGCCACAGGACTGGAAAAGGTCAGTTTTCATTCCAATCCCAAAGAAAGGCAATGCCAAATAATGTTCAAACTACCACACAATTGCATTCATCTCACATGCTTGTAAAGTAATGCTCAAAATTCTCCAAGCCAGGCTTCAGCAATACGTGAACCGTGAACTTCCAGATGTTCAAGCTGGCTTTAGAAAAGGCAGAAGAACCAGAGATCAAATTGCCAACATCTGCTGGATCATGGAAAAAGCAAGAGAGTTCCAGAAAAACATCTATTTCTGCTTTATTGACTATGCCAAAGCCTTTAACTGTGTGGATCACAATAAACTGTGGAACATTCTGAAAGAGATGGGAATACCAGACCACCTGACCTGCCTCTTGAGAAACCTATATGCAGGTCAGGAAGCAACAGTTAGAACTGGACATGAACAACAGAATGGTTCCAAATAGGAAAAGGAGTACATCAAGGCTGTATATTGTCACCCTGCTTATTTAACTTCTATGCAGAGTACATCATGAGAAATTCTGGACTGGAAGAAGCACAAGCTGGAATCAAGATTGCCCGGAGAAATATCAATAACCTCAGATATGCAGATGACACCACCCTTATGGCAGAAAGTGAAGAGGAACTAAAAAGCTTCTTGATGAAAGTGAAACTGGAGAGTGAAAAAGTTGGCTTAAAGCTCAACATTCAGAAAACGAAGATCATGGCATCTGGTCCCATCACTTCATGGGAAATAGATGGGGAAACAGTGGAAACACTGTCAGACTTTATTTTGGTGGGGGGGGGGGGGGGCTCCAAAATCACTGCAGATGGTGATTGCAGCCATGAAATTAAAAGACGCTTACTCCTTGGAAGGAAAGTTATGACCAACCTAGATAGCATAATCAAAAGCAGAGACATTACTTTGCCAACAAAGGTTCGTCTAGTCAAGGCTATGGTTTTTCCAGTGGTCATCTATGGATGTGAGAGTTGGACTGTGAAGAAGGCTGAGCGCTGAAGAATTGATGCTTTTGAACTGTGGTGTTGGAGAAGACTCATGCGAGTCCCTTGGACTGCAAGGAGATCCAACCAGTCCATTCTGATGGAGATCAGCCCTGGGATTTCTTTGGAAGGAATGATGCTAAAGCTGAAACTCCAGTACTTTGGCCACCTCATGCGAAAAGTTGACTCACTGGAAAGGACTCTGCTGCTGGGAGGGATTGGGGGCTGGAGGAGAAGGGGACGACAGAGCATGAGATGGCTGGATGGCATCACTGACTCGATGGACGTGAGTCTGGGTGAACTCCGGAAGATTAATTTTTACTAAGCAGATTCCACTACCACCACCAGGTCTTTATAGAAAATCATATATAAAGAAAACTTCTGAGCTAGTAGATAAGGACAACTGCTCCAGCGGTACACTGTACCTCTCACGACCATTAATGGAACTTTTAATCTGTTACTATATCTATTTGTATCTGTGTTTTCTTGCTTTGGTTCTCTAAATCTCAGATACTACTTATAAAGTTCAAAGAAATATGAAAAAATTCAAGTCATTTAATAAGAATTTGTCATTACAATAATACAATAATAACATAACTATAAAAAATAATCAATGCATGTGAATAGAAGGGATATTATAATGTAAATACGATTCTTTACTATTTTTCTTAAGAAAGGAATGTAACATACATATAAGAAATTATATATAAATTGCTGTAGGTTGGAGTAGTTTGATTTCCACTTTAGTTGTTTTATGTGGTAATGGGGACTTAAAATTGTACTTTTTTCTTTTTTAATTTTATTTTTAAACTTTACATAATTGTATTAGTTTTGCCAGGACATGGAAGCAACCTAAATGTCCATCAGCAGATGAATAGATAAGAAAGCTATGGTACATATACACAATGGAATATTACTCAGCCATTAAAAATTGTACTTCTTATTGTAAGTTATTTCTGCCCTCCACACCTCTTAAAAAATACAGGAACTTGGTCACCAGAAGCCTGCAGATACATTCATGGAAAATCCATCTTTTCCTTTGTACTGGAAGTATTTTCAACTCATGTGGCATTATCAGTTGTCTTATGAAGATCAGTTCAAATTAAAAATATCTTTTCTTCAGTCAGTTCAGTTCAGTTGCTCAGTTGTATCCGACTCTTTGTGACCCCATGAATCACAGCATGCCAGGCCTCCCTGTCTAACACCAACTCCCGGAGTTCACTCAAATTCATGTGCATCGAGTAGGTGGTGCCATCCAGCCATCTCATTCTCTGTCATTCCCTTCTCCTCCTGCCCCCAATCCCTCCCAGCATCAGGGTCTTTTCCAATGAGTCAAGTCTTCACATGAGGTGGCCAAAGTATTGGAGTTTCAGCCTCAGCATCAGTCCTTCCAAATGAACACCCAGGACTGGTCTCCTTTAGAATGGACTGGTTGGATCTCCTTGCAGTCCAAGGGACTCGCATGAGTCTTCTCCAACACCACAGTTCAAAGCATCAATTCTTCGGTGCTCAGCTTTCTTCACAGTCCAACTCTCACATCCATACATGACCACTGGAAAAATCATAGCCTTGACTAGACGGACCTTTGTTGGCAAAGTAATATCTCTGCTTTTTAATGTGTTATCTAGGTTGGTCACGACTTTCCTTCCAAGGAGTAAGTGCTTTTTAATTTCATGGCTGCAATCACCATCTGCAATGATTTTGGAGCCCCCCAAAAATAAAGTCTGACACTGTTTCCACTGTTTCCCCATCTATTTGCCATGAAGTGATGGGACTAGATGCCACGATCTTCGTTTTCTGAACGTTGAGCTTTAAGTCAACTTTTTCATTCTCCTCTTTCACTTTCATCAAGAGGCTTTTTAGATCCTCTTCACTTTCTGCCATAAGGGTGGTGTCATCTGCATATCTGAGGTTATTGATATTTCTCCCAGCAATCTTGATTCCAGCCTGTGCTTCTTCCAGCCCAGCGTTTCTCATGACGTATTCTGTGTATAAGTTAAATAAGCAGGGTGACAATGTACAGCCTTTTCCTATTTGGAACCAGTCTGTTGTTCCATATCCAGTTCTAACTGTTGCTTTCTGACCTGCATATACGTTTCTCAAGAGGCAGGTCAGGTGGTCTGGTATTCCCATCTCTTTCAGAATTTTCCACAGTTTATTGTGATCCACACAGTCAAAGGCTTTGGCATAGTCAATAAAGCAGAAATCGATGTTTTTCTGAAACTCTCTTGCTTTTTCGATGATCCAGTGGATGTTGGCAATTTGAGCTCTGGTTCCTCTGCCTTTTCTAAAACCAGCTTGAACATATATAAATATAAATTTTTTACACAAATACATTACCTTTCAGAGAGGCTTCACAAATGATTCTAGTGGTTAAGAACCTGCCTGTCAGTGCCAGAAACTTGAAAATTGGGAAGTTCTCAAATTGGGAAAGGAGTATGTAAAGGGTATATATTTTTGCCATGCTTATTTGACTTATATGCCATGTACATCATGTGAAATGCCAGGCTAGATGAAGCACAATCTGGAATCAATATTTCCAAAAGAAATGTCAATAACCTCAGATATTCAGATGACACAACCTTTATCACAGAAAGCAAAGAAGAACTAGATAATGTCCTGATGAAAGTGAAAAAGGAACGTGAAAAAGCTGGCTTTAAACTCAACATTCAGAAAACTAAGATCGTGGGATCTAATCCCATCGCTTCACGGCAAATAGATGGGGAAACAATGGAACCAGTGACAGATTTTACTTTCTTGGGCTCCAAAAATCACTGCAGATGGTGACTACAGCCATCAAATTAAAATATGCTTGTTCCTTAGAAGAAAAGCTATGGCCACATAGACAGCATATTAAAAAGCAGAGAGACATTACTTTACTGATGAAGGTCCATCTAGTCAAAGCTTTGGTTTTTCCAGTAGTCATGTATAGATGTGAGAGTTGGACCTTAATAAAAGAAAGCTGAGAGCTGAAGAACTGATGCTTTTGATCTGTGTGGTGTTGGAGAAGACTCTTGAGAGTCCCTGGTACTGCAAGGAGATCAAACCAGTCAATCCTAAAAGAAATCAGTACTGAATATTCATTGGAAGGACTGATCTGAAACTGAAGCTCCAATACTTTGGCCATCTGAATCAAAGAACTGACTTATTGGAAAAGTCCCTGAGGCTGGGAAAGATTGAAGGCAGGAGGAGAAGGGAACGACAGTGGATGAGATAGTTGGGATGGCATCACCGACTCAATGGACATGAGTTTGAGCAAGCTCCAGGGAGGCCTGGTAGGCTGTAGTCCATGGGGTCACAAAGAGTGTGACATGACTGAGCGACTAAACTGTCCAAAGGGTAAGTGTTGCCAGGAATGACAGTTTAGACACATTGAGGAGCTATATATATTGGTTGTTGAATGCAGTGAAGCTAATAGGACATGTTTAAATGTGGGCATACTTAGAGCTGAATATATTGCATACCAACTCAATTCCATTCATCCATGATGTCAGCTACTACACCTGGCAAATTCACTTCCCAGAACACCTAACCAAGAAGGCAGGTAAAATTGTTAACATCAGCGCCATCTTCAAGGAAGTGTTCACTTGCTATGGTTGTCAGCTCATGGCTTAATGTTCCAAGAATTTCAAGAATCTCAAGAGAAACATTAATCGTTATGGAAAAGAGACATGTTTTTCCTTTTTTTTTTTTTTTAAATTTAATTTTATTTTTAAACTTTACATAATTGTATTAGTTTTGCCAAATATCAAAACGAATCCGCCACAGGTATACATGTGTTCCCCATCCTGAACCCTCCTCCCTCCTCCCTCCCCATACCATCCCTCTGGGTCATCCCAGTGCACTAGCCCCAAGCATCCAGTATCAGTATCGTGCATCGAACCTGGACTGGCAACTCATTTCATACATGATATTTTACATGTTTCAATGCCATTCTCCCAAATCTTCCCACCCTCTCCCTCTCCCACAGACTCCATAAGACTGTTCTATACATCAGTGTCTCTTTTGCTGAGAGACATGTTTTTCCATCCCAAACATGTCTTTACTTTTCATAGTTTGTCATTAGATGACTTGTTCCATCTTAATTTTGTTTAAAGCACTTGGTTTGTAATTGAAAATACAATCATTTCCTCATTCTTCATAGCTTTGTAATTTTTCTTACTTTTACTGTTTTTGGATTTCTCTTTTTTCAATTTTTTAAAAAAAATCTCATTTCTTTACCAACTTTATGCCACTTTACCTAATAATTT
The DNA here is from genome assembly GCF_029378745.1 of Bos indicus. Lineage (NCBI taxonomy): Eukaryota > Metazoa > Chordata > Mammalia > Artiodactyla > Bovidae > Bos > Bos indicus. Next base: position 1,461,031 of record NC_091763.1, on the reverse strand, counting down.
TTTTTTTATTTTCTTTCAGATATTCAAGCAACCAATTATTTATGTTCTGTCTTCCAGAAAATTAAGACAGATTTTATGACAATAAGATCAAATAATCAAGCATAATTATAAACATGCACCCCCAGAGAAGCCAGAGGTTTGAAACTGAAAGGTTGTTGTTGAATCACGCGAATACACCAGGATTCTTGGCCCCCGGAGGAGAAGAATTCAATCCGGGGCCAGAGACGAGGCTTGATCGCTCAGAGCTTTTGTGTAATAAAGTTTTATTAAAGTATAAAGAAGATAGAGAAAGCTTCTGACATAGGCATCAGAAGGGGGCAGAAAGAGTACCCCCCTGCTAGTCTTTAGCTGGATGTTATATAGTCACTAGCAGTCTGTTAATGAAAGAAAGGAGTGTCTTAAAATTCAGAATGGCACCAGGCCCCTCACCCATAAGATGCATTTTGGGATAATCTTGGCACCAAATGGTTTATCCTGGGCCATAAAATGATTAACTTGAATCTTGAAGAAGGGCAGACCACCATACAAATAGTTTCATTTACATAGATTAGGGGAACAATATCCATACTGGTTTGTCAAGTAGGTTCTGGGCCAAGAGGCGGAACCGACTTGGAGACAGAGTTTGGGGTAAAGGCATAGTACATTAGCATAGCTTAAGACAAACATTTCCATAAGAAAAGGCATTGGTTATCTCTAGACTCGAGAATAGCTAACTTCAGGCGAAACCGGGTGTCATTATGGCAACACAATATTTTAAGAGAAACCTCCCTTTAAATTTGTATAGAGAAGGAAAAAATATTGCTAGTTTGTTTCCTCCTGCCGCTTAAGAGAGATAAAAATGTCTGACACTTGCAGGCTATTTCCTCTATTTGGAGACCCCTGGCCTTCCTGCCTGTTACCCTCTCAAAACTTAACACCTGGACGCTTTGGGGAATGCTGAGGGTGGAGATAGATTTGCACAAGCTCCAGTGTACTTGTTGCCACATGGATGGGATGTATTGTGAATTCCACACTCTCCCTTTCTTCACTGTCTCTGATGTGAATAAGTATCATATATGATATGTGTGTCTTTCTGGGCTTTTTACTTGATTTTCATTTAGTTAAACTCTTAAAATTACATCCCCCTCTTTCTAATTTTATAAATTTGAAATTTTACCAGTACCTGTGGACTGTTTTTCATTCTTTATGGTCTGCCTGCCTTGGCCTTTCATGTTGAAAGCTCACTGTGCCTCTCAATAGTATCCTGATATCATCATTATTATTACGGTTTCCATTCTTCTTCTTCTTTTTTTTTTTTTTTGTCCTTCTCTGGACTGCCTATGGACAAATATTTTATTTTCTAGCTTCTACATTTCATTATATTTGTTCATATCCCCATCTCCTGATTATTTTCCTCTATGTTCCCAAGGGTAGGAGGGGCAAAATTTGCCACTCCAAAATATCTCTTATGCATGTGGATTATTTCAAGTGGAAAACAATCAAGCCCCAAAAGACTCAAGAAGCATCTTTGACATTCCCTCTAAATTGCCTAAAGGATGTAGGTAGTAGACATGGTCCAGAAAGGCAGCTGTCAGCATAGATAACCATATGACTCACCTTTCTCCCCCGTGAGATCCCAAACCACTTCCTACAATATCCTTTTTTTTTAATTTTTTTTATTTTTAAACTTTACAATATTGTATTAGTTTTGCCAAATATCGAAATGAATCCGCCACAGGTATACCTGTGTTCCCCATCCGGAACCTCCTCCCTCCTCCTTCCCCATACCATCCCTCTGGGTCGTCCCAGTGCACCAGCCCCAAGCATCCAGTATTGTGCATCGAACCTGGACTGGCGACTCGTTTCATACATGATATTATACATATTTCAATGCCATTCTCCCAAATCTCCCCACCCTCTCCCTCTCCCACAGACTCCATAAGACTGATCTATACATCAGTGTCTCTTGTGCTGTCTCGTACACAGGGTTATTGTTACCATCTTTCTAAATTCCATATATATGCGTTAGTATACTGTATTGGTGTTTTTCTTTCTGGCTTACTTCACTCTGTACAGTAGGTTCCAGTTTCATCCGTCTCATTAGAATGGATTCAAATGTATTCTTTTTAATGGCTGAGTAATACTCCATTGTGTATATGAACCACAGCTTTCTTATCCATTCATCTGCTGATGGGCATCTAGGTTGCTTCCATGTCCTGGCTATTATAAACAGTGCTGCGATGAACATTGGGGTACACGTGTCTCTTTCAATTCTGGTTTCCTTGGTGTGTATGCCCAGCAGTGGGATTGCTGGGTCATAAGGCAGTTCTATTTCCAGGTTTTTAAGGAATCTCCACACTGTTCTCCATAGTGGCTGTACTAGTTTGCATTCCCACCAACAGTGTAAGAGGGTTCCCTTTTCTCCACACCCTCTCCAGCATTTATTGCTTGTAGACTTATGGATCACAGCCATTCTGACTGGCGTGAAATGGTACCTCATAGTGGTTTTGATTTGCATTTCTCTGATAATGAGTGATGTTGAGCATCTTTTCATGTGTTTGTTAGCCATCTGTATGTCTTCTTTGGAGAAATGTCTATTTAGTTCTTTGGCCCATTTTTTGATTGGGTCATTTATTTTTCTGGAGTTGAGCTGTAGGAGATGCTTGTATATTTTTGAGATTAGTTGTTTGTCAGTTGCTTCATTTGCTATTATTTTCTCCCATTCTGAAGGCTGCCTTTTCACCTTGCTAATAGTTTCCTTTGTTGTGCAGAAGCTTTTAAGTTTAATTAGGTCCCACTTGTTTATTTTTGCTTTTATTTTGTTTTTACTTGAATATGGTATTTAAGATGAGGGTTTTAGCCATTGTGACTTTACTCAATTTTTCTGTCTTTCTCTCTCGTGTATTAATGTATCAGATCAGATCAGATCAGTCACTCAGTCATGTCCAACTCTTTGCGACCCCATGAATCACAGCACGCCAGGCCTCCCTGTCCATCAACAACACCCAGAGTTCACTCAGACTCACGTCCATCCAGTCAGTGATGCCATCCAGCCATCTCATCCTCTGTCGTCCCCTTCTCCTCTTGCCCCCAATCCCTCCCAGCATCAGTGTCTTTTTCAATGAGTCAACTCTTCATATGTGGTGGCCAAAGTACTGGAGTTTCAGCTTTAGCATCATTCCTTCCAAAGAAATCCCAGGGCTGATCTCCTTCAGAATGGACTGGATGGATCTCCTTGTAGTCCAAGAGACTCTCAAGAGTCTTCTCCAACACCACAGTTCAAAACCATCAATTCTTCGGCGCTCAGCCTTCTTCACAGTCCACCTCTCACATCCATCCATACATGACCACAGGAAAAACCATAGCCTTGACTAGACACCTTTGTTGGCAAAGTAATGTCTCTGCTTTTCAACATGCTATCTAGGTTGGTCATAACTTTCCTTCCAAGGAGTAAGCGCCTTTTAATTTCATGGCTGCAGTCACCATCTGTAGTGATTTTGGAGCCCAGAAAGATAAAGTCTGACACTGTTTCCACTGTTTCCCCATCTATTTCCCATGAAGTGATGGGACCGGATGCCATGATCTTCGTTTTCTGAATCTTGAGCTTTAAGCCAACTTTTTCACTCTCCACTTTCACTTTCTTCAAGAGGCTTTTTAGTTCCTTTTCACTTTCTGCCATAAGGGTGGTGTCATCTGCATATCTGAGGTTATTGATATTTCTCCCAGCAATCTTGATTCCAGCTTGTGTTTCTTCCAGTCCAGCGTTTCTCATGATGTACCCTGCATATAAATTAAATAAGCAGGGTGACAATATACAGTCTTGATGAACTCCTTTTCCTATTTGGAACCAGTCTCTTGTTCCATGTCCAGTTCTAACTGTTGCTTCCTGACCTGCATACAAATTTCTCAAGAGGCAGATCAGGTGGTCTGGTATTCCCATCTCCTTCAGAATTTTCCAGTTTATTGTGATCCACACAGTCAAAGGCTTTGGCATACTCAATAAAGTAGAAATAGGTGTTTTTCTGGAACTCTCTTGCTTTTTCGATGATCCAGTGGATTTTGGCAATTTGATCTCTGGTTTCTCTGCCTTTTCTAAAACTAGCTTGAACATCAGGAAGTTCATGGTTCACATATTGCTGAACCCTGGCTTGGAGAATTTTGAGCATTACTTTACTAGCGTGTGAGATGAGTGCAATTGTGCGGTAGTTTGAGCATTCTTTCACATTGCCTTTCTTTGGGATTGGAATGAAAACTGACCTTTTCCAGTCCTGTGGCCACTGCTGAGTTTTGCAGATTTGATGGCATATTGAGTGCAGCACTTTCACAGCATCATCTTTCAGGATTTGGAGTAGCTCAACTGGAATTCCATCAACTCCACTAGCTTTGTTCCTAGTGATGCTTTCTAAGGCCCACTGGACTTCACATTCCAGGATGTCTGGCTCTAGGTCAGTGATCACACTATCGTGATTATCTGGGTCATGAAGATCTTTTTTGTACAGTTCTTCTGTGTATTCTCGCCATCTCTTCTTAATATCTTCTGCTTCTGTTAGATCCATACCATTTCTGTCCTTTATCGAGCCCATCTTTGCATGAAATGTTCCTTTGGTATCTCTGATTTTCTTGAAGAGATCTCTAGTCTTTCCCATTCTGTTGTTTTCCTCTATTTCTTTGCATTGATCACTGAGGAAGGCTTTCTTATCTCTTCTTGCTATTCTTTGGAACTCTGCATTCAGATGTTTATATCGTTCCTTTTACCCTTTGCTTTTCACTTCTCTTCTTTTCACAGCTATTTGTAAGGCCTCCCCAGACAGCCATTTTGATTTTTTTGCATTTCTTTTCCATGGGGATGGTCTGGATCCGTGTCTCCTGTACAAAATCATGAACCTCATTTCATAGTTATATTTGTTATTAAACTTCTGTTTGATTTCCCCCCATTAATCTACCTCATGCCAATTTAATTCTTAGACCAGCCAGAAGAACCTAGAAAGGCCGAGAAAAATTTCTTCCTCCCTAACAATGAAAGTGAAAGTTGCTCAGTCGTGTTTGACTCTTTGTCACCCCATGGACCGTACAGTCTGTGGAATTCTCTAGGCCAGAATACTGGAGTGGGTAGCTGGTCCCTTTTACAGGATATCTTCCCAGCCCAGGGATCGAACACAGGTCTCCTACATTGCAGGTAGATTCTTTTACCAGCTGAGCCACAAGTGAAACCCCTCTCTGGCAATAGCATTATTTAAATCAGTCCTCCTATTTAACCCATTTAATTTCTTTAAAAATATATTGGCATCAATATTTCTAATTTACAAAAAATATTTTTCTAGTTCTCTATTCTGATTTTATTACAGCATATTCTTTTGATAGGGATACATAATATTTCAGAATCTGAGAGTACTGAGTAGAAAACTGTTTCAGTTGCTTGTTTCCTGAATTATTTATTTCTTACAAGGTTAGTTTTCCTGTTCATTCATTTGTATTTTCTCTTTCAAGGTTCAGAGTTTCTTGCTACCTACTGATTCTAGGTTTCAAATCAGTGGTTCAATCTATAGTGTGGTCAGTTCTGCATCTTTCCCTTGTCCTACAGGCTACAGGATTAGTTCTCTCATTGGTCTAAAGGCTGGTTAGATGATCCCTAGATCTGTCAGGGTCATTAATCACATCCTGCCTTTCTGGTGCTCAGAACAGAAATAATAACAGAATTAACTCTATCAGGAGAGGATGAGGGTTAATAAATGCTCTGTTTTCTTCTTTGTGGGATTTGATGTACCTGTAGTAGACAGCTACAGGTACCTGTAGACAGCTACTGTCTCCAATGGTCCAGGTTCAGGCCTGACCTGAGCCATATGAAATAGCCATCAGTACATCTTAAGACAAACATATTTACAAAATGGGTCCAATCAAGGGCTGTGAGGCTGTTTCCGGAAGGACACAGTGGAATATCCTGAAATTCAAATGTTAGCCTTGTTCAAAATATCATCCATAACTGATTATCCTCTGATGAGGCCTTCGAGGTTGAAAGTTTGTACCTCCATCTGACCTGCTTAGGTTTCCTTTTATCCTTCTTATAAATCATTTTCACTGACTTTATTTGGTCTCCTAAAAAACAAAACACACAAACAAAAAAGCTCTTTATTCATCTGAACCTACCTAACAGTGAAGGAGCCAAGCTTTCATTCCAGATGGAACATCTGGAATTGTAGACCCCACAGATGCCCCAAGAATTTTTACTTATTGGAAAGATGCAGAATGGCTTCACCCATCCATCAATATATTTTTATTCATGAACAGTAATCCTGAGAATAGCTCAGTTATATCTTTTTTTTTTTTTTCGCCTTTTCATGATTTTTACAATTTATGGATTTGTCCCAGGCTCTATTCTTCTCTAGAGACTCCAAGACCATATTAGAAACTTGCTGCAAGTATTTGCTTAATTTATTTTAAAATCAACATGCTTAACTTTTTCCTGAGGTCAAGTAACTGTAGGCAGTAGATCCTTATAAACAAGTAGAGATGTGGGGCATATTGGCCCAGATGCTCCACAGGTAATCATTTCACTAAATTCATGATGCTTTTCCAAGGCCAACTGCTGGTCCCTATGGCTGTCTACTAGGCATTTTTAATGTCTCTGAGTCTCATGGAGGAGAAAATACTGTTTGTACAGCCACCCACACATTTTCAATCTTCAGGTTTTTATTTACTCTAGTCTGGCTTTCTTAACAGTTTTATAATATATTCCTTTCTTATTAAAATACCCCAAAATGCTTAGTTTGGTGGTTGCATCCATTATTATCTTCCAACAGTGTATAATGATCGTGAAAACATTTTTCCTACTTTCTAAACTCTATGTGAAAAGCAAGCAATCTATTGTCTTGAATGATAAACATGTTTCAAAATCTTTAAATCATTATCTCTATAGAAGTAATTCACTGTTGCTTTATTTATTTGGTAGTAGCATGACTGTTACTTTGAGGCAACATTTGATTTGTGTGGAATGGATCAAGGTGCATCATACGTGCAAATGTACAGGGTGAAAAGGGAACCCAGTGTGCCAGGGAAAGGTCTGTCACAGAGGGGTGGGCTTTCTGGTAACCACAAAGGAGACCAAGACTGAGTGGTTATAAATGAGATATAACAAGAGAAGACAGAGTCCCCAGAAGTGAGAAAAGGCAAAAAACTGTGTCATTTTAAAAATACAGTAGCATTTTCTCATTCAACCATCAAGTCATTGTTTTACTCTTGCTGTGAATCTTGGCTTTTGTGCAGTTTTATCACAGTCCAGCTCCATACAACTGCACTGTGACCTCACCGCACACACACACATACATCCCAGTCTTCCCTGGCCTCACTTTTCCTTCACCTCTTCCACTCCCATTGTAATTCATCATCACCCATCTTTGGGATCACAATTCTACCACCAAAGTACAAAACACTGTTTGTACAAATCTCATAATATATCACAATAAGCTGACTTAGGCTTGAAGGAACTTTTAAAATAATCACACACACAAAAATAAATAAACAAAATGCCATATCTACTGTTTCAAGTAAAATGCCCAAATATACCACATACTTTCAATGTTAATTACTGAAAGAGTTAATGCTTAGGTTGATAAGAAGTCCAGGGTTCTGGACGAGGAGGAGGAAGAGGAGGAGGAGGAGGAGGGGAAAAGGGAGTCTGGGGCTCTGGAAGAAAAAAGGATAAACTTATTTTTTCTACATTCCTGCATCTTAGTCACATAAAACATTTTTTTCTTTAAGCCCAGAGCTAATGATTACATGACAAAACAACTCATCTTGAACTCTGTACCAAGGATTACATAACAACAGTGAATCCTGCTCAAGGATATGTTTCTCCTTAAGAACCTTCTGACTAATCCTTTCATCTTAAAATGTAAATTGTGGAAATGGGTCTGGTAAGATTTTTACAACCTTGAGACTTTCTTTTGATCTGTTGTTAATAACCAATTGAAAAAGTATATAGCTCCCTTGCTAAGACTAGTGAAAGGGCACTCTCCGTCCCCCTTCTGATGTCGAGGTCAAAAGCGTTCTCTGCCCTTTTTCATTGTAGTAAAACTTCGGCCACACAAAAACTCCAAGGGATCAAGTCTGCTCCCTGATCCTGAAGCTAAATCCTCTTCTTCAGACATCATGAATCCAACATTGTAAGTAATCATTAGTTTCTCAGTTGTGGCATACAGGATGTTTAGTTTGCATTATACAAACCCTTACTTGCAGCATGTGGGATCTAGTTTACTAACCATGGATCATACCTGGGCCTCCTGCTTTGGGAGCATGAAGTTGTAGCCACTGGTTCACCAGGGAAATCACTACTCATGATTTCTGATGTGCCTTAGCTCATCACAAGACAGCCATATTGCCAAAGAATGAGTTGCAAATAGTAAATGCAGGACCTGAGATCTCATAGAGCCTCCGAGCTGGCATCAGCTGCATCTTATTGGTGAAAATAGGGCCATGGGATGGGGGGGGACTTGGCGAGGGGAGGGCATATCACCAAACTTTACCTAATTTTTATAATTTTATTCTATCACAAAGACCATGTAACTGGGCTGGATTAATATGTCAGACATGACTTAGCAACTGAACAGCAATGTGCATTAAATAAATCTTTTAAAAAATATTTGTATTAATGAAAACACACACACACACACACACATTTATCTCAGCCTAGGTACATTTTTACCCATACTCTGTCAGGGAAAAAGTACTCATATTTCAAGTTCTAGTTTACTGCACATTCTTCAGGAACACATTTTTTTTTTTTTTATTCCAATGTTAGAAATCATGACTTTCATTTCATATTAATTGTATTATGACATTTTTCATGCTGGAATCATACTGGAGATTTGTATTCAGTTCTTTCCTTCATGCCAAGCAAGTTTAGAAAAGAACAATATTTCGTTCATAATTGTTACTAAGTGACTATAACCATATCTATTACCCCTCAATAAATAATTGTTGAATACTTGATGATGTTAAATTACAACATATATTAAATATGGGATTAAAATTTAACAAAAGAAGATTTTTGGTGGGTAGAATTAAGTTTAATATTTATTTTAACAGCATGCATCATTGTATTGTTTTGTTTTCCTACTTATTGTGGAAAATCTAGAAATTGCAAATGAAAAAAAGAAGAAAAAATGCCACTCTTGTCATTTAGATAATCACAGTTAAATTTTGATGGATTACTTGCAGTCTTTATTTTTATCAACATTTTCATTTTTTAAAGAACACACATGACATATCTGCATGCTGAATTTTGTTATTTGTTCTCATATTTGAAAGTAATAAATACAACTTTAAAATGCTTTACCAATAACAACTGAGAAAACCAAAAGCTACCATAACTAATATTTTTACTTTCTTCTCTGATGCTCATTCTGTGGTTCAGTCAGTCGGTTCAGTCCCTCAGTGGTGTCCGACTTTATAACCCCATGGACTGCACCTGCCAGGCCTCCCTGACCATCACCAACTTCCTGAGCTTGCTCAAGCTCATGGCCATTGAGTGATGCCATCCTACCATCCCATCCTCTGTCATCCCCTTCTCCTCCCAGCTTCAATCTTTCCCAGCATCAGAGTCATTTCAAATAAGTCACTTCTTCTCATCAGGTGACCAAAGTACTGGAGTTTCAGCTTCAGTATCAGTCTTTCCAATGAACATTCAGGACTGAGTGCCTTTAGGACTGACTGGTTGGATTTATTTTCAGTCCAAGGGACTCTAAAAGTCTTCTCCAACATCACAGTCCAAAAGGCATCAATTCTTCAGCACTCAGCTTTCTTTATAGTCCAACTCTCACATCCATACATGACTACTGGAAAAACCATAGCTTTGACTAGACAGACCTTTGTTGCAAAGTCATGTCTTTCCTTTTTAATATGCTGTCTAGGCTGGTCATATCTTTTCTTCCAAGGAGCAAGCGTCTTTCAGTTTCATGGCTGCAGTCACCATCTGCAGGGATTTTGGAGCCCCCCCCAAAATAAAGTCAGACACTGTTTCTATTGTTTCCCCATCTATTTGCCATGAAGTAATGGAACCAGATGCCATGATCCTAGTTTTCTGAATGCTGAGTTTTAAGCCAACTTTGTCACTCTCCTTTTTCATTTTCATCAAGAGGGTCTTTAGTTCTTCGCTTTCTGCCATAAGGGTGGTGTCATTTGCATATCTAAGGTTATTGATATTTCTCCTGACAATCTTGATTCTAGCTTGTGCTTCATCCAGCCCAGCATGTCTCATGATATACTCTGCATATTGTTAAATAAGCAGGGTGACAATATACAGCCTTGACATACTCCTTCCCCAATTTGGAACCAGTCTGCTTTTCCATGTCCAGTTCTAACTTGCTTCTTGACCTGCATATAGGTTTCTCAGGAGGCAGGTAAGATGGTCTGGTTTTCCCATCTTTTGAAGAATTTTCCACAGTTTGTTGTGATCCACACAGTCAAAGGCTTTGGTATAGTCAATAAAGCAGAAGTAGACGTTTTTCTGGAACTCTCTTCCTTTTTCAATGGTCCAATGGATGTTGGCAATTTAATCTCTGGTTCCTCTGCCTTTTCTAAAACTAGCTTGAATATCCAGAATTTCATGGTTCACAGATTGTTGAATCCTGGCTTGGACAATTTTGAGCATTACTTTGCTAGCTTGTGAGATGAGTGCAATCATATGATAGTTTGGTCATCCTTTGGCACTGCCTTTCTTTGGGATTGGAAAGTGATTAAATTTTCATATCTCTCTCTTTCCAAAAGGCAATTTAGATTTTTCCCATATATTATGAACTTTTTTTCCATTAGAAAATTACAAAAAGGAATCTCATATAGCACAATTTTCTCAAATTATAAAATTGGTTAAAATTAACATATAATTTCTTTCATAAAAATATTTTTATAATATAAAACTATTTACTGTTTTATATAATGTTGTTAGCAATACTGTTTTGTTAAAAATTCCTATTCAACAAAAGTTGTTTTATTTCCTGGGATAAATTTTGTGAAATAGAATGACTGAGAAAAATAGCATCTGTATTAATAGTATGTGAATTAAAAGGGAGAGGGATGTTAGTTTGTATTTACAAATAGTTACTTTCCTACGCTTCATCCTACCAGTTGATTTTCTGTGATACATCTTTGTTTTGTGGTGAATTTATGTCAATGGTTCCTTATAATTGGCTTCTAAATTATTAATCAAAATATATCTTAATACAGTGTCGTCAAGCACACTGAGTCATAATTTAGAGTTCAGCAGCCAGAAAACTTATTAAATATATAAAAATGTTACATACATTTAAGTTAATATGCTGAGTCACAAAACATGTAAAAATCTTAGGTAAAATGATCAAGAAAAAGTCAACTTACAGTACAAGGGAAGGAACAGTTCTGAATAAATTTACCTTATCTAAAAATCCAAGCCATCTATGACATTCCAATGTTCCATATTCTCACTAACCCTGGTGTTATCATTAGTTATCCATTTTGTCATATACATCTTATGGAGGATTTAATTTGTATTTTGCTTATGAAAAGTAATGAATTTTTATCACTTTTACGAAGTGACTGTGCAAGTAATTTGCATTCATTTCATTTTGGTTGTCTGCTTGTTGCTGTTCTTCTCTATATATTCTGTATATGACTTCTTTGTTGGGTCCATGCATAACAAATAATCTATCCCAGTCTGTGGCTTAATTTTGAATTTCTTAATAATGAATTCTTGAGAAGATCCTTGTTTGAATGTGATACAGTTTGTCAGCCTTTCTCTTTACACTTAATGACTTTTGTATCCTTTGAAGAAATCTCCTCCTACCCCACAGTCAATAGGATCAATTGAGTTATCTCTTCTAAGCTTTACTTTTCACCTTTATGTCCTCAGCCAGCCCTGGAGAGATGTTTGTGTACAGTGCAAGATATGTGTAGAGTCATTTAATGCCTTGTGGAGATTCAAAAGGAGGAAGATTTTCTCCACTCCTCCAAGTGCATATCTGTGAAAGTGAGAATTAAAAGACACATGCCCTTTGGGCTTTTACAAGTGCTTCAGGTTTGGGGCATACATTATAGATGTTTCTGATCTTTTCTAAACTCCTTGAACTGAAGTCATCCCTACCAAAACTCTCTGCACAATAAAACTTTGGATTCATTTCTGGATTCTTCATCATGTTTCTTTGGCCAAATGTCTAGTTTGGTGTCAATGCAACACTGTTTAATTACTGTAGCTAAATAGTGAGTGCTAATTTTATAGTGAGTGTTGATTTTATAGTAATGAAAGTCCTCCCACTCACCCTTTTCATGACTGTCTTCATTATTCTTAGTTTTAAAAGCAATTTGTATGTCTTGCTTCATCCATTACACTTGGACTGGTCATCTATTTCGCACTGGGACAACCCAGAGTGATGGGAGGGAGGTAGGAGGGAGGGTTCAGACAGGGTGGCGCATGTACACCCATGACTGATTCATGTCAGTGTATGGCAAAAACCACCCCAATATTATAAAGTAATTAGCCTCTAATTAAAATAAATGAATTTTTTAAAAAAAAGCAGGTTGTGAATTTCCACAAAGCAACCTGTTAAACATTTTCATGGTGATTACACTAAATTTTACAAAATATTTGGAATATTTAAAATATGGATGTTTACACTTAATAAGCATGTTATATCCTTCCAATACTTTGGCATTTAAATATTCCTTTTAATAATGTTTTATTATTTCCTTTATAAAGTCTTTTGCTGGATTGACTCCTAAGCAGTTAATTTTTGATGTTCTGGTATATAATTTCTTATCTGCTATCCTTTTTCAGAAATGATTTATTTTTGCTAATAGAGGGGAGATAGTCTGAGAGTGAATCACCCTAATAATCCAGAGACAAATGTGATTCCGATGTGGGTTGCTCAGGTTGGCTCTTTGAATAGCCTTTGGGGTTCCCAAGTGAAAACCTTCGAGGTTCATTGGGTCTCTCATTTTCAGCAGGTCCTGAGCCCTACTCCCATAAGCTTTCTAAAAGTTCTGTTTACCTTATCATTTCAAATGCCATTTAAACTTTGGGGATCAATAATTACTTTAAAATGGCTTCCCTGGTGGCTCAGCTGGTAAAGAATCCACCTGCCAGTGCTGGAGACTCAGGAGACACAGATTCAAAATCTGGGTTGAGAAGATCCCCTGGAAAAGGAAATGACAGCCCACTCCATTATTCTTACCTGGAAAATCCCTTTAAAAGGGAAAAACAGCTGAAACATCATCTGTTTCATGTGATCAAATTTCCATGTGATCAAATGATTGGCTCATAAATTATCATTGTTCTGCTTACTAGCCAAGGCAATCATATAGTTATACTTATATTTTGCCCTATTTTTTCACCAAAGATTTGAAAAAAAAGTAAGTAATTTCAGAGAATCAAAATTTCACTTTGTTAATTCTGTTTATTTTTCATTATATTAAGTTCTTCCTTTTTATCATTATTTGCACCCTTTACCTTCTCTCTGATGAGTTTAAGGGGCTTCTTTACATCTTCATAGCAATCATAATCATCTTCTATTATGACTCTTGTATTGAAAGCACAAGATATCTTGCCATGTAGAAAGTTTTATAACTGTTATTGAATGTGAAGAATGAGAATGTCACCAACAAGCAGATGATTGTCACATTATGGGATCTGACCTGCCTGCCATCTCTTACAGCTTCTTCAGAGGGTCCTGATTTCCATGGCAGAGATTAACTTTTAGATTTTCAAAGTAAACATGTGATATGAGTATGGGTGTGATATTTGACTATTAATATGTCACATTTTATTACCTGATATTTTAACTTATAAGTTAAAAAAAATATTTTAGAAAATATTGGAATTTATTTTTTAAGAAGATTTAGATAAGCTGATTAAAAGTAATAATACTCATATCTTTCTTCCAAAGATTCAGATTTAGTAATGTAACTTGACCCACACAACCCTCATATATATGCATTGCATTTTTGATGTAACTGGTCTTGTGTATTGCATGTTTTGCCAGTGAATTAGATGATTCTGATATTTTCCCTAAAGATCATGATTTTAAAACATTGCTTTAAAGTAAAAATGAATCATAATACTTCTAGGGATGTTAAAAGAAAATGCATACAAACTTTGCCTATTCAGCAGTGATTCAGATGTGTTACAAACAACTCTAAACTTTTCCTTCACTCAATAGATATTACCACTGTTATCAAATTCTTTTCATGGAAATGAACATTTTTAATAATGATAATGAAGATAGAAAATATGCCATTTCCAAAGTGAACAACCAATACATTTCTCTTGGCATTAATAATATTTTTAAGTCATAAGACAAAGTCATGTCCAGCTCTTTGTGACCCCATGGACTAACTATACAGTCCATGGAATTCTCCAGGCCAGAATACTTGAGTGGGTAGCCATTCCCTTCTCCAGGGAATCTTCCCAACTCAGGGATCGAACCCAGGTCTCCTATATTGTAGGAGAATTCTTTACCAACTGAGCTAACAGGGAAGACAAACACAGTATTATTTGAATTTGTTAATAATTCTCAACATATTGGCACCGGGAATATTTAGAATATTTAAAGTATAAAATATGCAATAGCTTTCAAAATTTGGATTTTTTAGTACAACTCACTGCCTTATATTCAAATTATTTATTTTGGATAGACATATTTGTTTAATTATATTTTACAAGGGACTTTGTCTTCTTACAATGTTTAATTGGAACTGCTTTTTTATTTTGTAATATCACCATGCAATCATTTTAAAATAAGGAAGTTAGAGTATTTTGAAGTTATTATTTTCTCTCAATATAGTGTTACTTTTCTCTGACTAAATAAACTACACAAGATTACATAGGGTTATGATCCAAGTCAACTATGAATTAATTGAACTAAGATAATATGAGATTATCAACTTTTGACATTCTATTGCTTTAATGATAGCTTTAGTGTTATTAAGTTGAAATTATTTCTAATTACTTCAACTTTCACAAATACTGTTGGCTTGTTTTTCTTTGAAAAAAGAAGTTAAAATAAATCTTGCTTGTTTATTAAGAAGCAAATTATAAGAAATTATGAAAAGCAACATATGCACATTGACATAAATACACCAAAGCAAACAACATTAGAAAGTATGTTACATAAAATTGACTATTAGAAGGAAGTCATTGAAGAGTATCATACAGGTAACACTCTAAGTTTTTTCATGTACTATTAATGTAGTCTTTGTTTTTCTCAGCCATCTCACTGCTTATAATTTATCCAAAAAATCTACAGTGTACACATTGTTGTAACTAAAAGTTATACAATCCAATATTAAGAATAATTTTAAAAGATCAGTTTTGATGTAAAAATTCTAATAATGGAAAATTTAAATCCCTTTAAAATTATGTCAGAAAAGATAGTTCAATTGTGGAGGGGGAGGGATTTGAGGAAATTTTACATTTGTAATTTAACACAATCTTGATATAATTTTATAAGTGGAAATTCTAAAATGTTACCATACCACACATTTCAACAAGAGCTCAAAACACAAAAACCTAATCATTTTCTAAGAATTTACTGAGTAACACAGATTAAATTGAAGAGAGACTCAAACCCTCAGATATGACTTATGTAACCCAGAGAAATCAATATTGACTCCTCTGTTCTAGACCTGTGTCTTTGGCCTCTTTTGTTATTATAATCATACATAATGGTGTGCCTCAGAGAACCTTACCCCCTCTACCTGACCCTTAAACCAAAGCGCCTTTGTTTACCTCACAGGGAGACAATCTGATATCCGATATTGACACCTATGAATGACAGTAAACTAACACATTCCCCTGCCTGAGGCTTGCCATTCTAGGAGATATTTGAAAAAATTAAATGGTCTTTTTAATTCATTTCCACACTCCCCCTCCCGTGCCCCCACCCCCACCTCATCTCTGATACATAAATGAACCTGGCATCCAGACCCAGACAAGATGGTTATTTTGAGACATTACTCTGCCGTCTTACTCCTTTGAAGGAAAGTTATGACCAACCTAGAGAGCATATTAAAGAGCAGAGATATTGCTTTGCCAACAAAGGTCCGTCTAAGTCAAGGCTATGGTTTTTTCAGTGATCATGTATGGATGCAGAGAAGGCAATGACACCCCACTCCAGTACTCTTGCTTGGAAAACCCCATGGACGGAGGAGCCTGATAGGCTGCAGTCCATGGGGTCGCTGAGGGTCAGACACGACTGAGCAACTTCACTTTCACTTTTCACTTTCCTGCATTGGAGAAGGAAATGGCAACCCACTCCAGTGTTCTTGCCTGGAGAATCCCGGGGACGGGGAAGCCTGGTGGGCTCCCGTCTATGGGGTCGCACAGAGTCAGACACAACTGAAGTGAGTTAGCAGCAGCAGCATGTATGGATATGAGAGTTGGATTATAAAGAAAGCTGAGTGCAGAAGAATTGATGCTTTTGAACTGTGGTGTTGGAGAAGACTCTTGAGAGTCCCTTGGAAAGCAAGGAGATCCAACCAGTCCATCCTAAAGGAGACCAGTCCTGGGTGTTCATTGGAAGGACTGATGTTGAAGCTGAAACTCCAATACTTTGGCCACCTGATGTGAAGAGCTGACTCATTGGAAAAGACCCTGATGCTGGGAAAGATAGAGGGCAGGAGGAGAAGGGGATGACAGTGGATGAGATGGTTGGATGGCATCACCTACTCAATGGACATGGGTTTGGGTGGACTCCGGGAGTTGGTAATGGACAGGGAGGCCTGGCATGCTACGGTTCATGGGGTCGCAAAAAGTTGGACATGAATGAGTGACTCAACTGATATGAACACTGCCATCTTCTCTGTCAACTGGTTTTCCAAATAAAGTTATATTCCTTGTCTCATCCGTCGGATTTATTGGCCTCTTGTACAGCAAGCACAGTGAGCTTAAACTCAGTAACACAGTGGAATTTGTGGTTCTTTACCTGTTATTAGTGAAAAGCATTTAGAGTTATGTGACTCAATACAAAATTTGCAGTGCAAAAATGTCATGTGTGTTACTTTTAGAAAAAGCTAAGCATGTACATGAAAAGAACACCTTATAATTTTTTTTTACATAAATATCTCCAAGTGATGGGTTATGGATAACTATGTTTTCTTCTTTGCATTTATATGGTTTATTTAAATTCTATATTCTCTCGATAGGCTATGTGACTAAAAAGCATGCCCAGTTTGAGAGTTGCAATTTAAGTTTTTTATCTGGGGAAAAATGAGGACTACAGCCCAGCATACAGCACCTCAGTTAGTTCTGAGTGACAACTCCAAGTCAGGCTATATACAAGTTTGTAACAAACAGGAAAAGGTCAGTTTTCATCCCAGTTCCAAAGAAGGGCAATGCCAAAGAAGGGCAATGCCAACGAATGTCCAAGCTACCACACAATTGCACTCATTTTACATGCTAGCAAGGTAATGCTGAAAACCCTTCAAGCTAGGCTTCAACAGTATGTGAACTGAGAACTTCAGATGTACAAGCTGGATTTAGAAAAGACAGAGGAACCAGTGATCAAATTCCCAACATCCAGTGCATCATAGAAAAAACAAGAGAATTCTAGAAAAAAGCATCTACTTATGCTTCATTGACTACACTAAAGCCTTTGACTGTATGGACCACAACAAACTATGGAAAATTCTTAAAGAGATGGAAATATCAGACCACCTTACTTGCCTTCTGAGAAATCTGTATTTAGGTCAAGAAGCAATGGCTAAAACTGGACATGGAACAAGGGACTGGTTCAAAATTGGAAACAGAGTACATAAAGGCTATAGATTGTTACCCTGTTCTTTTAACTTATATGCAAAGTACACCATGGGAAATGCTGGGCTGGATGAAGCACAATCTGGAATCAAGAATGCTGGGAAAGAAATATCAATAACCTCAGATGTGCAGATGACACCACCCTAATGGCAGAAATGGAAGTGGAACTAAAGAGCCTCTTGATGAAGGTGAAAGAGGAGACTCAAAAAGATAGCTTAAAACATTCAAGATTTAAGAAACTAACTCAGCATTCAAGAAACTAACATCATGGCATTCCATTCCATCACTTCCCATCCCATCATTTCATATAATATGGAAATTTGGTTGGGATCCTGGAACAGAAAAAAGCACTTTAGGTGAAAACTAGGGTAATCTGAATAATGTATAGACTTTAATTAACAAAGCATCAATATTGATTCATAATTACAACATATGTACCATATTAATATAAGATGTTAATATTAAGTGAAATGTGTGTGGGTTATATTGGAATTCTCTGCATCATCTTCATTTTTCTATAAATCTTAAATTATGTTAAAATAAAATGTTTGAAAAATATGCAGTCCTAATACAACATTGTATATCAAGTAAATTTCAATAAAAAATTAAAATATGTATTCTTATTTATAGAATTTCTTTCACAAAATTTTGTAAACCTATGCTGAAGTTATAGTTAAATGTTGTTAATGTAAAACAGCAAAGATTCACAATTATTTATTAAGGACTAATATAAAAGACACACTGACAGGTGCTTGGTGAAAATATATCAATAACACACAAACTTTCATCTTGTCTGCATGCTAGTGAAGATAGAAGTGAATATATTATGTAAGTGCTATGCTGAGCATGAAGAGCATTATGATTTAGCTAAAATAAAAAGAAAGCCATTATCTAATAGATGAATTTAAAAGGTGTCACACAGAATGAATAATTAAAATACATCTTGAAATATTAGTGCTCTTTCAACTGACAGAGTGTGAATGAAATGTGCTCTTAGCTTAGATGAGAACATTCAGTCTTACATTCCTTCATTCTTTCAAAGAACATTTATTTAATACACACTAAGTCAAGACCCAATTTTGTAGATTCTGTAGCAAATAAATTTTACTGCTATTTTAATCAATAGGTAGAGACTACTTTCATTTCCCTTGAATCTGGGCCAGTCCAATGACTTGTTTTGAAAAGAAAAAGGCAATGAGAGTGATGCAATGTAGCTTCCAAGTCAGTGTCTTTAGATCTGCAAGTCCCTTCTTCATTCTCAGACAGCTGCCTTTTGGAACACAGTCATGAAATGAGAATGAAGACCAAGTAGCAGAGCTTATGCATGTGGATGGAAACCTAGGTGCCCTGGCCTTCATGAGCCCCCGGTGGAGAGAAGCACCACCTGTCTGCAGTGTGAGTCAACCCTTAGGAGTTAACAGCCCCAAACATAAACTACAGCCCATACCCAATGCTTATTGAGACGCCAACCTGGGAAAGTCAGAGCAGCTGTGTGCACTTTTACATGGGAAGAATGCAAATAACCTACAGTGAGTCAACTCGAGAATTGTGAAAGAAATTAAATGTTTTAAACTTTGGGGGCTTTAATTTTGGGGGCTTTTGTTATGAATCAATATATCACAGACACAGAAGTTGGTATTTGTGAGGCTGGCTTTGGATCCAGGCAGAACCTTAAGTTTAAAGCAGGTTATTTTTGAAGTCTGGAAAGGAAGTGAGAAATTTGTTCACAAAATTACTGTTTAAGTCTTCAGAAAAGGGATCCTATTGTATAAATAGTATAGTTGCTAGCTGAATGTTCCATGCAATAAGATATAAGAAAGAAAATGTATAAAATGAATTTGTAAATCTAAAATAAATTTCCAGGAAGAATAAATACCAACTGGTTTCTTTTCACTGATTGTATAAAACTATGGGACTTAAATAAATTAAAGCAACTGTCTGTAAAACTGGTAATTTAGGGAATTTCAAATATTGGACCTGAAAAACAAAACAATTCCTCTAGTTTCTCCAAGGATCCAAAATTTGGCCAAGTAGGAAATGGATCCAGGATGAAGACCAAGTTCAGGGAGCTGCCAGTGTAAAGATTAAGTCAAGTCTCAGTGGCTCAGCAGTAAAGAATCCCACCTGCAATGTAGGAGACTTACAGGAGACTTCAGTACGATTTATTGGTTGCAAGGATCCCCTGGAGGAGGAAATGGCAACCGACTCCAGAATTCTTGCCTGGAAAATTCCATGGACAGAGGATCTTCGCAGGCCATAGGGTTGCAAAAAGTCAGACATGACTGAGCAACTGAGCATGCATGTGGCTATCAGACCCTTTATTAAAATCTCAGAAAGCTTTAGGATGTCCCCCCACAGTCCTTCCACTAAACAAAAGGGCTTCTAAGATACTAAGGACAATGTTCTACAACACCATGTAGGACTTTGCAAAGTTGAGGGGGACTCATCTGTAAGAATGTGCAAATATAGATAATCACAGGCAGTGGTCCCCAACCTCTTTGGAACCAGGGCAGTTTTGTAGAAGACATTTTTTCCATGGACCAGGAACGAGGGGATGGTTTGAGGATGATTCAAGCACATGACATTTATTGTATACTTTATTTCTATTATTACTATATCAGCTCCACCTCAGATCATCAGACATGATCTAGAATTTAATCCACAGTATTAAAAGGAGGTATCTTACTTGCACTGAAAGTGGCAGAAACAGTTCAACATGCAAAGATGACTTTGAGCCCCCAGACTACTTTGCTGAGGAAGCAAGCTTAGAAAATTACTAATTTCTTATGGAGCAGGAATACAGGATCCAAATGGTGGATCCAAAATCCATGAGGAAGCATCCCTGTTAATCAGAACTGATACCTGACCAAGGATCACTCTGTTCCAGGAGCAGAGGGAGTGGGTAGCATGGGCTTGGCTTGATTCAGAAGACTGTAATATAGTTACTATCATATGGCTCCTGTCCTTTACTTGTGTACTAATAGGTGGATCAGGGCCCAGGCAGATGGCCAAAATTTACTTCAGTCTCTTTTTAAAAGACTTATCTTCAAATACAGTCAACATATGAATTGAGTGTGGGACACAATTCAGACCGTAACACCTCCTTTTTTGCACAGGAGTGTCTATGGCAGTTACTTTGTTTTCTTCACCCCATTTCATATCTGCTGTGATAAGGCAGGTAGCTCCCCACACCTGAAAAAAAAAACATGCATGCAGAAAACCTCATCTACAATTGAACCTGATGTAGATGATGAAATCTTGTACCTTAAGCCCAAGCGTGATGAGAATTCATCAATACAGGATGAAAATTGAGAAAGTTTTAAGAGGGGCGCCTGTACTTCACAGGCAAAAGTAGTAATGTAGTGTTAGTTGCTCAGTCATGTCCAACTCTTCGTGAATCCATGGACTATAGTCTGCCAGGATCTATCGTCCATGCAATTCTCCAGGCAAGAATATTGGAGTGGGTTGCCATTCTTTTCTCCAGGGGATCTTCCAAACTCAGAGGTTGAACCTGGGTCTCCTGCACTGTAAGGCAGATTCTTTACTATCTGAACCACTAGGGAAGCAGGCAGGAGGAATGTAAGTAATTTACATTACTAACCCTGGGCATAAGAGTTGCTATAAATGCTTTGCCACTCCTCCTATTGAGAGATAGAGTCCATTTCCACTGCCCTTCATCCTGGCTGGCCCTGCGGTTGTTTTGGCCCATACCATGAGGCAGAGCCCATACCAAGGGCTTCCCTTGTGGCTCAGCTGGTAAAGAACCCGCCTGCAATGTAGGACACCTGAGTTCGATCCCTAAGTTGGGAAGATCCCCTGGAGAAGGGAAAGTCTACCCACTCCAGTATTCTGCCTGGAGAATTCCATGGGGTCACAAAGAGTCAGACACAACTAAGTAACTTTCATTTCATGAGGCACAGGTAACCCTGCTTATCTTCTGTGACATCTGCCTGTGGTACTAGGAACTCTCAGTCTGAACCTAGTGACTAGGCTGAGATTGAAGAGGAAAAGTTAAAATTTTACCTCCTTCTGTCTCTGTAACTCACCTTGCCCCTTGCAAACTCTGGATCACGTAGGTCACATAGTCTCAGAAAGTGGGGACTTGCAATACTAGGAACTGGAGTTTATCCCACTCACCCTTGTCCTGCTGTTTGCAATCACCCAGCCCCTGCAAACCTGCTTAATCATGCCTGTCCAAGTCAGGAATCCCTCTGCCTATCTTGACCACTGTTCCCACATGCATGAAACTCCTTAGTTTAAACCAGTCTATTAACAGTTTGTGTTGCCCACTACAGTCTGTCTATAAAAACTCTGTAATCCCTTTGTTTGGGGCTCGGAGCTTGGAGTGTTAACTCCTCTTGCTCACCAGCATAGTAAACCTGAGTTCTCCAACTCTCTGAGTGTGTGGCTTGGATTCTCAAATACTGGTTTCTGCAACAAGATAAGCTGTGAGGAGATGCCACGTGCAGGAGAACTGATGTGTCCCAGCTAACAAGCCTAGCTGAGCTCTTAGCTGAAAGCCAGCAACTACTCCCAGCAATGTAACTGAGCCACCTGAAACATGTCCACCCAGTCAAGCCTCCATATAATGGCAGCTTCAGCCAACACTAAAGGGAGGAGAGGTACCACCTACCTTCAGCCTTTGTGTTTCTGGGTGGGTGAAATGCAGCAACAAAGAACTGAAACTGTCCTGTATATTATTATGTATTGTGGAAACTTTAAAAAATAAAATAATACTCATAAAAAATATTTAAGAGATATGAAATAACAGAATGTGATGACCCAAGGACAAAAGAGCAGATAAAACCAAGGAGGGTCTTGGAAAGCAGGAACAGAAAAACCAGACCCTTATCACCCTTCCCTCCCCCATGTTGTAACTATTAATGGATTTCAGGTCCTCCTGAGCAATATAACTTATCTCCCCTCTTACACCATAGAGAGAAGATATTTGCCTTACTCTCCGCACCACCCCCCACCCCACCCCCAGTATATGTGCCTCTTCCAATCAGCAAATGACCCTCAAAAGACCCCTATCCCACTCCTTGTACCCTGGGTATAAAAGTGGACTAAGGACCCTTGTTCAATGTTGGTTCTCCCTTGAGGGGGCCCGCTGTTCTAACAGCATCTTCCACTCTAATAAATTTAATTTCCCTTTCATTCCATCTCATATCTGGAAATTCTTTTCCAACCCACGTGCAGACCACAACATTTTTGGTGGCCTATACAGGGAACGTAGGTGGCCCATCTCCTTTCTTCTCCTTTTTCAAAAGAACCCTCTGCCAAGAGGCAAGTGCTGTGGAAGCAACTGGGGAATTCTGGCCGGGGTTACCCTCTGGTGTGTTCCAAAGGCCCCACTGCTCACTGAGCCCCAGTAGCCGTCGCCCAAATGGGCGACGGTCTCTCCTTTGTCTTCTTTCCAACTGAGGACTAGGACAACCGATATTGTGTGGACATGGGTCAGGCACTTAAAAGCTATAGGACATCTGCAACATGAAGACTCCCATATGAGGATAAGGGGGATATGGAATGGATCAGGCCACAAGGGCATCCACCCCCAGCAAGACAACTTCTGTGCACCATATCAGGCACATAGTGGTTAAAGCAAAACAGAGACCATTGTCCCCTGTCCACCACCTCCCCAATAGAATTGTAAGGCGGATTCCTCAGCCTTCTTCCCTGCCACTTTCACTTCTTTCCCTTTTGGTACAGATTGATTTACAGGAGCCTGTGTGTAGCCTCTGAGCCATAATTTCTTTACATTCAGTCCTTCATGGCCCTCAGCCAGAATCCGGATTTGAGGGACTCATGCCACATGTGTCTTTCTGTTGCCTCCCTATCACCTGTCCCACTCTATCTGTCTCCATCAGATTTCCTAGAGGACCCCTACTTGACCTTTCATATCCACATGATCTCTAGGAAAGGATTCTGAGGTTCCCTTTGCTCCAGGTCTTTCTACTATATTCAAAAGCCTGAAGGATCAAAAACTCTCCTAACATTCTAAAGAATCCACTATAACTGCTCTTGTTTCTCAGGGTGGGGAAGGACCAAGCTTCCCCCACTCTGCAAGTCCCCTTAACCCTTCAGATCCTTCTGATGGGACAAAGACTTCACTTCCCACCAGAGGGACAATCCAAGATTTTATCAGTTGATCTGCCCCTGATATTGAAGTCAACTTGAGCACTATTTGGTCTATATTTAGCTATAAAAGTATGACTACATATGGAAAGATGACTTGTTAACACAAGATAGCCAAGATATTCTTTAGACTCTGGGGAGAAAACTGGTTAAAATGATTTTTTTTTTCCCTTGGAAACTACAAAATCAGTTATTTTTGCATATGCAATTAAAAACAACTAGCTTGTTAAAAGGCCTGCCTAGGGAAAAGCTTGAAGTTAACCCTTTTCATATCCTTGAAATACACAGCCCAACTTGCCTGAGACCTCAGCCTTGGGCAAATTAGAACTTCAAAAAAAAAAAAAAAAAGTGGGTGGGGGTGTCAAATAGACATTTTAAATCTCAAGCAGAAAACTATGAGATCTTTGTTTGGCTGTCTGTCTGGATTTATATATGTCTCAGTGTGTGTCTTTTTTTTTTTTTTTTAATAATATTGCTGAAGTTGTAAATGAATTCTAATTTAATTGGCCTAAATAAAAGTGAGCACTTACAAATCAGGCAATTCTAAATACAAAATATTAACCTAAATGAATTTCAAACTCACTTGAACTGGGAAATATTCAATATTAAATATATAGTATTAATGTTTACTTGTTAATCTAATATAGACATGTCTAAGAGTCATTAAGCATAGTATTTTCATTGTGCCTAGGTTTATTATAAGCTAAGTATTGTTATATTGTTATATCTATTACAAGTTTATCAGCAACAAAAGTACCTCAAGTGAAGAAATTCAAAAAATGTAAATGAGATATGAGCTTTTAGATAAACTCTATTAAGAATAATTATACTTTAGAAATGTCAGTCTAAAACAGTCTCTCTAGGTCTTGGTAACCTGAATTTCTACTGTTGTGCTAAACTAAGTGATGGAAGTTTATTGACAATAAAATAAGATTCTGAAACATTCAGTACTTAACACTAACTTCCTCTTACACAGAAACTAAGGAGATTTGGACTATTAATAAATAATATTTGATGCCATCCTGAGATATTCTCTAGAATTTCTTTTTAGAAATTATCACTGGTATTTATGTTCACCAATCTATAGAATGCTAATATAAAGCTCAGTTCTTGGTTGCTTAAGGAAAGTAGGATGTGTATTTTCAGTAAAGAAGATATGAGGAATGAAATTACATTTTATGAAGGGAGAAGGAAGTAGGTCTGACTTACAGATGGCTGTTTCAGGATGGGAGAGTTAAGTAGTGGGTATAGAACTTGATAAGGTCCTATGGAAAGTGGACCATGAGAGAAGAGTTTTGTGCATAAATACAAGTTTTCTTGAGATGTTGAACTGCCTGTGATAATGGATTTTAAGTTTCTTTCCCTCTGAAGTGATCTGTTCTATGTTTACCTTTGAAATCTTTTGTTAACTTTGACTAAGTGAATAATTATTGTTTCAGAGTGACTTATATGATGCTATCTGGGTGGTTTTATAAACTCTTTTGATATTTATCAACAAAACTACCTAAATAACTTGACTTCTAGATAACTTTGGGATGCTTCAGAGGGCCGCTGAGACATCCTAAAGAGCTATTAAACTACCCGGGTTCATTGGACATGTTAAATTTTTTTTTTTTTTTTTTTGGACATATTAAATTATATGGGAAGTACTGCTGAAGGGGTGGTAAATCTTCTCAGATTATATTGTATGGTTGATGTTACTAATATAGATATCCTAGAAATTATGTGAAATTCATGAAAATCTGATATGTCCCGGTAAAATGTTGTCAGTTATAATTCTAGTTGTCATGTTCAAGTGTTACAAGTCACAGCAATGAGCAGGTTACTTTGTCAATTACAATTTAATCAGATTTTAAACATGCCTTCTATGTTTCACTCTGATGCTTTTGCAAGAATACTGCTACTTCAAGATTTATGGAAAAGATTTTTCAAAGATTAACCGATAAATTTTGTTTGTTTGTTATCTGGTAAATTGGTAACAGACTGGAATTTAGTCTACTCTTATATTAAGAAAACAAAGTTTTCTTAGAACGTAGCTTTTGATAACAGATTATAAATTTCTTTGCCTTTAAGTAATTTATATCTGTTTATAAAATATTTTGTTACTTTGGTAAAGTAAATAAGCATTATTTAACATTATGATACATGTCAAAGCTCATTCTGCTTCTATAAAAAAGAGCCCTTCACTGTTAGACTGAAAAGTTGTCACTGAACCATGAAAGTTGCTGGGATTCTTGGCCTCCAGAGAAGAAGAATTCAATCCAGGGCCAGAGACAAGTTTGATTGCTCAGAGCTTTTGTATAATAAAATTGTATTAAAGTATAAAAGAGATAGAGAAAGCTTCTGACATAGATATCAGAAGGGGGCAGAAAGTGCCCACTTCACTAGTGTTAGCAAGAGAGTTATATATTTTTAATTAGTTATTACAATGAATCAAAATAATTTCTGGAGGTTGTAAAGATCTTACTAGACCCACTCTCATAATTTACAGTGTAAGAGGATTAGCCAGAAGGTTTTCAGGAAGGAGAAACTGTCCTCAAGCAGGATATTGTTGTTATATAAGCCTTAGCACAGAGTTTAAATAGAGTTGTTTATTGTATAATCATCAGTTCCAGGCTTAAAGATAAAAATGTTTTATGTGACAAAGACCAAGGAATATAGAGGAAAAAAAAAAAAGAAAGTTTGTTCTTTCCTCCCACTTGAGAATTCCAGACCCCTCTCTTTTTGAGGACTCCTGGACTTCTTATCAACCTACCTAGGAATTGACTCTCTCAAGACTTTTGCTATCCTGATGTCCTTAAAACATGGCAAGAGTCTACTCCTAAATTGGAGAATTAAAAATGGGTGAACAATAGCTGTAAATCAGAGTCAGGGCTATGGGAAATCCAAAATGGCCACTTGGATTTTCTTGGCTCCCTGACAAACTTCAATTCATTTGATGGGTTAAAGCTGTTAGGTAGGTAGAATAGGGAAAAGGAGTCCAAAATGGCATTGGCTAAAAAGGTCAAAGGAAGGTCCAAGGACCAGAGTGAAGACTTCAGGCAGAACAAACAGCACTCTTGGCTAAGCCCAATTTGCATAGGGCAGGCTCAGGTGGAGGAAAAAACATAAAAGGAAGAGCCAAAGCGCTTTCTGACGGACTCTCTCTCTCTCACTCTCTCTCCCTCCCCTGTGATCTCCTCCACTCTCTTCTCTTTGAGTCTTGGAGTCTCCTGCTATGTTCTAAATAAAATGGAGCTGTAACACTGATTTGCCTAAGAGCTGTAGCACGGTTTGTCCAAGATCCGAGAGCTGTGACATGCTGAGGGCTTTAATGTCCATCACTCCAAATCTTTGTTGTGACAAGACAAAGAACCAAGGAACATACACTCGCGTGACATCTATGGTGCTGTGACTCAGATTTAACCTGGTTGAAACAACCTCCACGCGGAAGAGGCCAAGCACAGCAGGAGCCCAACTCAGTGAAGCTCCCACACTAGAAGTGGAAGGCGAAGAAACCCAGTGCAGGGGAAGGCCCATCTTGCTGGAAACCAGAACAGTAAAAAATGAACACAGCAGAAATCTCACGCGGCCCAGTCTCAGATTCCAGAAGACCTCCAGTTAAGGTAAGAGGTCCTCACACCTATGGCTGGAGGGACCTTTACAATCTCTCGTTTCTTGTTTCCTCCAACCTCCTGTGAACAGGCGGGTGGCAGGGGGCACAATTGAGGGACTCTGGAGAGGCTACTCCTCAGCATGTCCCAAAGGTGGTATCTGCTGAGCCCCAGTAGCTGTTACCCAAGCCGGCGGGGGTTCTTCTGTCCTTTCTCTGTGCCAAGGATCAGGCCAATGAAACTGTGAACACCAGTCAGATATTTAGCAAATTTTCTGGCGGGCTATGAAGGGGATTCCTTGGCACATTTTTTCCACTGCTTTTTCCTCCTGTCCTTCAGCTCTCTCCCGGGACTCAAGCCCGGCCAAAACTAATGAAACTCAGGCTCTGATGTCTCATTGCAAAAATTCATTGAGAGACAAAGCAAAAAGAGGTGGATTTGTTAGGATCCAGAGAGAAGCCACTCTTCAGGGTGTGAACCATTGCCGAGGGCAAGGGCTGGGGCCATGGAATTAGGCCTGGATAGATTTTGTGAGAGGGTGGAATTCATATGCTAATGAGTGAGAGGGTCATCCCAGCCATTGGGGAACCACCCACTCCTCCCTCTTTTGACTGTGCCTTGGAGCTGTCCTGCCACCTCTGTCCTGTCCTTTCTGTTGGCTTATAGATTGGGGATTAAGGTTTACTTGAATCATCTTGGACCCAATTGATTTTAATTTGTTTACATTATACCCTTGTGCTATGTCATTCTTTCAAAGATTGTGCTCTGCCCCCTTCCCTCCTGTTTCATGCTCTTTTCCTGAGCCCCATCCAGACCCACAAGGTTGCCTCTACAATCTTCTGGAGAAACAACCAGAAAATAGGTGGCCTTGGGAGGGAAATACTCTATAATATTCAACCCCCTAATCCTACCTAATACTGGTCATACTGGAGATCTTGGGGATGCCCAAACTCTAGTCTGGGGGATCCCAGGAGGTCATCACGCCTTGACCTGCCTAGGGATCGGTCTTCGAAAGGTTGTCACACCTCAACCTGTTTGGAGATCTTCTAGTCCCAGGGGTCCCAGGAGGTCATCACGCCTCGACCTGCCCAGGGACCCAATTCTCAGGAGGCCGTCACGCCTCGACCTGCCCAGGGATTCGATCTCTAGGAGGCTGTCACGTCTCAGCCTGCCTGGGGATCTGCACCCTGACCTGGGGACGCCTGGCTCTCAGGATGCAACAGTTCTGGGTAGGATAAGCTTCAGAAAGACTCACCCTTAAGGAAGTCTACCTATGAAAACAGAAAGAAGCCTATTACTTGTGGGACTGTTCCCAGTCTCAGCATTAACTCAGGAGCCCAATGAGAACCTCATTGCCTTTCTGGAGAGGCTAAAAGAGGCGCTCCAGAAGTTTACCAACCTGGACTTAGACTCTTACGAGGGACGGGTGATTTTAAAGGACAAATTCCTGTCCCAATGTGCATCAGATATCAGAATTAAGTTACAGCAGCTACAACAGCAGGACCCTGCTGCCTCTTTAGATGAGATGGTCCAGTCAGCCACCAATACCTTATCATGATAAGGAGGCCAAGACCCAGGAGAAGGAGAGAAAGAAAGAGACAAGGAATGCCCAGATGCTGGCCGCCCTCCAGAGAAGCCCTGTGGCAAACCCCGAGTCCTTGAGGGACAAGGCACGAGACAAATGCCTGATCTGTAGACAGGCAGGGCATTGGGCCAAAGAGTGTCCAAACCGTTACAAGTCTCCTAGAACGGCTTGCCACAAATGTCATCAACTGGGACACTGGGCAGCACTCTGCCCTCGGGACCCATGAGCCTCAAGGTCAAGCGCCAAGCCTACCCTCACGATGGTTCAAGAGGACTGAAGCGGCCCGCTCCAGCCAGCCCGCCTGTCACAGATAACCATCACGGGGCTGGAGCCAAGAGTGCAACTGGATGTGGCAGGTAGGTCCGAGAATTTCTTGGTTGACACAGGGGCTACCTACTCTGTCTTGATCTCCTACTCTGGAGACTTCTCCTCCCAAACCGGTACTATTGTGGGTGCTACAGGAAAAGCAACTACTAAAAGATTCACCCGAGCACTTCTTTGCTGCTGGGATGGACAAATATTTTCCCACCAGTTTCTGGTGGTCCCTGAGTGACCTACCCCCTTATTGGGAAGAGATATACTCACTAAACTGGGGACCACCTTTGTGATGGGAAGTTTTCCAGCCCCTAGAGCTCTACAGCTCCTGGTTACTACTGAAGAACCCATTACACCTTCAATACAGAGGGGCCAAAAACTATGGGAAGACAAAATTAACCCCCAGGTGTAGGACCAGGGAATTCCTGGACAAGCCCACCAAGCTGAACCGGTCATCATTGTCCTGCAAGATCCCACTCGGTTTCCTAACCAGAAACAAAATCCTCTCAAAAGAGAGGCTCAGGAGGGACTGCAGCCTTTAATAAATAAATTCCTTGCTTGTGGGCTATTGGCCCCCACCAATTCAACATGTAACACCCCAATCCTCTCAGTAAAAAAAAAAAAAAGGAACCCAGAAAATGGTTCAAGATCTCCAGATCATAAATGAAGCTGTAATACTTCATCCCACAGTACCCAATCCCTATGTAATCTTGGGAGAAATCCCACCCAGTGCCAAGTGGTTTACAGTCTTGGATCTCAAAGATGCATTTTTTTTGCATACCACTGGCTAAAGAATCCCAATACCTCTTTGCCTTTGAGTGGGAGGCCCCAGGAGAAAAACACCAGCAGATGACTTGGACAGTATTACCTCAGGGTAATCTCTGGGGTTCAGAGATAGCCCCCACCTGTTTGGACAGGCCCTTAGCCTGGATCTCCTAGATCTGGACCTGGGACCTAATGGGAAAATATTACAATACATAGATGACCTACTAATCTGCTCTCCAGATGAGAAAAGTGCCCAATAACATGCAGTTCAGGTTCTAAACTTCTTGGCAGAAAGGAGATATAAAGTCTCCCGTGCTAAGGCACAGATGGTCGAGACAAAGGTCACTTACCTGGGAGTTCAGATTACACACGGGTCCAGGAGGCTGTCCTCTGATCGGGTAAAAGGAATCCTCCAGTTGCCCTCCCCCATGACTCGAAAACAATTGCGAGCTTTCCTGGGGCTAACTGGTTATTGTAGAACTTGGATACCCAACTACGGTCTAATTGTCCAGCCCTTATATGAAAGTTTAAAGGGACGAGATGATTCAATCCCACTGATGTGGGGAACTCCTCAAAAGAAGGCAGAGGCTACACTAAAACAGGCCTTAACTCAGGCACCTGCCTTGAGGTTGCCAGACCCAGAAAAAGCATTCCAACTTTATATCCATGAAAGAGAGGGAATAGCCTTGGGAGTGTTAACTCAAAGGTTGGGATCTGAGCCCCAGCCTGTAGCTTACTTATCCAAGAGGCTCGATCCAACCGCCCAAGGCTGGCCCCCCTGCCTTCGAAATCTTACAGCTATTGCAATCATGATAGAAGATGCTTTAAAACTCTCCTTTGGGGGCAAACTAACTATTTTTACCAGCCACCAAGTAAAACAACTCCTAAATGGGAGAGGCCATTTATGGATGTCTGATCAAAGAGTCCTCAGATATCAAGTCATGCTGATGGAAAATCCAGGCCTCACTATACCCCCTTGTGAGGTTCTTAATGCAGCCACCCTCCTGCCTACCCCCGAGGGCTCTCTCCCCTTTCACTCTTGTCTAGAAACCTTGGACCACTGGACAAAACCCCAAGAGGGGTTGTCAGAAGATCCTCTGACCAATCCTGAGGAAATCTGGTACATCGATGGAAGCAGCTTTGTCTTGGATGGAAAAAGAAGAGCTGGATATGCAGTAGTCTCCAATTTTGAGACCATAGAGGCTAAGCTTCTGCCACCAGGTACTTCAGCCCAATTAGCTGAGCTCATAGCCCTGACTCGAGCTTTAGGGCTTGGAAAAGGAAAAAGAATAGGCATTTACACTGACTCCAAGTATGCCTTTCTGGTGCTACATGCACATGCTGCTATTTGGAAAGAAAGGGGCCACTTGACCACCCGAGGGTCCCCAATCAAATATGGTGATCAGATTCTTCGACTCTTGGAGGCAGTCCATCTGCCCACTGAGGTTTCAGTCTCCCACAGTAAAGGACACCAAAAAGGGAACACAGAAGTGCCACGAGGGAACCAAGCAGCTGATCAGGCAGCTAGGAGAGCAGCATTACAGAACCATTACCTAATAGGGATTGCCACCTTAGTTCCACACACTAATTTGCCAGAAACTCCTTCATATACTGAAGGCGAGACTCTTAAAGCTAAGAGTGAGGGCTTTCAAGAAGATCATATGGGGTGGTTCCAAAGGAACCACCTTTTTCTGCCTGGAAACCTTCAATGGAAGTTGGTTAACTCCTTACATGCCACTACTCATTTAGGAGAAAAGGCCGTCCACAGATTACTAGAAAGGTCCTTCAGAGGAACAGGCTTCCAAACAACTATAAAACAGGTGGTCTCCTCTTGTCCAACTTGCCAATTAAACAACACCCAAGGAGCTCGAAGACCCAAGCTGGCCCAGCCTGTCCAATGATGTGGGGCCGACCCAGGAGAGGACTGGCAGATGGACTTCACCCAGATGCCAGTTTCTCAAGGGTATAAATACCTATTAGTTATGATAGATACATTCACAGGATGGATTGAAGGCTTTCCCACACAGACTGAGAAGGCTGAGGAGGTGGTAAAAAAAACTGCTCCATGAAATCATTCTAAGATTTGGTCTTCCCAGATCATTACAAAGTGACAATGGGACATCATTTACTTCTAAGGCCACCAAAGGGGGTCTCGAAAGCATTGGGCATTACTTATTATCTCCATTGTGCCTGGAGGCCTCAATCTTCAGGAAAAGTAGAAAGAGCCAATCAATTCTTAAAATCAGCGATAAAAAAGATAACCCAAGAGACCTCCCTGGGATGGAAGGAGGCTTTACCAATAGCTCTCCTCAGCACCCCCATTGCCCCTAAGGAACAGGTTGGTCTTAGTCCTTATGAGATGCTATATAGGAGACCTTTTGTTTATGTCAATGACCTCTTCCTAGATCCAGAGGTTCAGACCCTCCAGTCTTATACCATGGCCACTGGGCAATTCCAACAGGATATACGCTTATGGGGTATGAACCAGGATCCAAAAGATTCTAAAGAGTCACCACTATATGCTCCAAGAACTCAAGTCCTGATTAAAGTCTGGAAAAAATGGGTCCCCAAAGGCTCAACTCCAGCCCACATGGAAGGGCCCCTACCCTGTAATACTTTCTAGCCCCACAGCAGTCAAGGTACCAGGACATGACTCCTGGATTCACTACTCACGAGTCAAGTCATGGAAGAAAACAGAAGAGGACACTCGATACACCTGTGAGCCCTCGGGAGATCTCAGATACCTATTCAGAACTACCAATGAGTGCCATTCTAATGAAAACCCCCAAAATCTGGTTTCTGAGGATAAGATTTCTCAGGATAACTCTAAAGAGCCAACAGAGCTTCACAGAGACTGTACTCCAAAACAGACAGGAAATAGATCTTCTGATCCCTGAACAAGGAGGGACTTGCGCCATTCTGGCCATGTGAATTTAAAATTGACCAATGTCCCTACTAGTCCTTATGCTATATTGATGATGCTTATGATTATTCCATGTACTGTCAATTGTCTAACCTGTTTTGTCTCTGCCCAGGTCAACCAGCTACAACATGCAGTGCCAGTTCAATAAAGACATAAAACTACAGCCGGCCACGGAAAATATCACACACCCTTGGACACCGCTATAAGGACTCTGAGGACTGAGACTAGCAAGAGGGGGAGGCCCAATAACCCTCTCAGTCCCAGTTAAGCAGGAAGTAGCCAGAAAGACCTTGATGCCCCTATTCCCAGAGAATTGGGCCTCCCATCTCTTGAGGGGGGAATGTTAGGTAGGTAGAATAGGAAAAAGGAATCCAAAATGGCAGTGGCTAAAAAGGTCAAAGGAAGGTCCGAGGACCAGAGTGAAGACTTCAGGCAGAACAAACAGCACTCCTAGCTAAGCCCAATTTGCATAGGACAGGCCCAGGTGGAGGAAAAAGCATATAAAAGGAAGAGCCAAAGTGCTTTCTGACTGACTCTCTCTCTCATTCTCTCTCTCCCTCCCCTGCACGCTCCTCCATTCTCTTCTCTTCGAGTCTTGGATTCTCCTGCTATCTTCTAAATAAAATGGAGCTGTAACACTGATTTGCCTAAGAGCTGTAGCATGGTTTGTCCAAGACCCGAGAGCTGTGACGTGCCAAGGGCTTTAATGCCCATCACTCCAAATCTTTGTTGTGACAAGACAAAGAACCGAGGAAGATACACTCGCGTGACAAAGCCTTCCCTGCTTACAGAATTAATGTCCTCACAATGACCAAAAAAAACAAAAACAAAAACAAAAAATTATATTTCACTTGATAATGAGTTCCTAGTTTTATTAATTAAGGTCTAGTGTTTACTAAATTAACCTTATTAATTAAGGTTTAGTGTTTTCTAAAACTCGCTTCTGAGATAGTTCCTGATTGCTATATTATATTGCTAAGATTTAATCAAGTTATTAAAAAGGACACTCTGTGTTTGTTTCTAAAGCTTATCTCAGTAACTAATCTTTGGATAAAGGTCAGATGCTTCATGGTGTACAACCAGGAGATTAACACCTGGCTATAATCATTTAACTAAGTCAAATGACCTGGGATCAGTTCAGTTCAGTTGCTCAGTCGTGTCCGACTCTTTGTGACCCCATGAATTGCAGCATCCCAGGCCTCCCTGTCCATCACCAACTCCCAGAGTTCACCCAAACTCATGTCCATCGAGTTGGTGATGCCATCCAGCCGTCTCATCTTCTGTCGTCCCCTTCTCCTCCGGCCCCCAATCCCTCCCAGCATCAGAGTCTTTTCCAATGAGTCAGTTCTTCACATGAGGTGGCCAAAGTATTGGAGTTTCAGCCTCAGCATCAGTCCTTCCAATGAACACCCAGGACTGGTCTCCTTTAGGATGGACGGGTTGGATCTCCTCGCAGTCCAAGGGACTCTCAGGAGTCTTCTCCAACACCACAGTTCAAAAGCATCAATTCTTTGGCACTCAGCTTTCTTCACAGTCCAACTCTCACATCCATACACGACCACTGGAAAAACCAAAGCCTTGACTAGATGGACATTTGTTGGCAAAGTAATATCTCTGCTTTTTAATATGCTGTCTATGTTGGTCACAACTTTCCTTCAGAGGAGTAAGCGTCTTTTAATCTCATGGCTGCAATCACCATCTGCAGTGATTTTGGAGCCCTCCCAAAATAAAGTCTGACACTGTTTCCACTGTTTCCCCACCTATTTTCCATGAAGTGATGGGACCGATGCCATCATCTTAGTTTTCTGAATGTTGAACTTTAAGCCAACTTTTTCACTCTCCTCTTTCACTTTCATCAAGAGGCTTTTTAGTTCCTTTTCACTTTCTGCCATAAGGGTGGTCTCATCTGCATATCTGAGGTTATTGATATTTTTCCTGGCAATCTTGACTCCAGCTTGTGCTTCTTCCAGCCAGAGTTTCTCATGATGTACTCTGCATAGAAGTTAAATAAGCAGGGTGACAATATACAGCCTTGATGTACTCCTTTTCCTATTTGGAACCAGTCTGTTGTTCATGTCCAGTTCTAACTGTTGCTTCCTGACCTGCATATAGGTTTCTCAAGAGGCAGGTCAGGTGGTCTGGTATTCCCATCTCTTTCAGAATTTTCCATAGTTTACCTAATGAAAATTCTTGATTTCTAATTCTTACTTTTTATTTTACTAATAACTGCTAGCTATATTATTTTCTATTTTTCTTTTTTCAGAAGATTGTTTCTTATATTACCAGATATGTGACTGAGCCTGTAATAAAATGCTGATATGCAGTTCCATATAAGATCAATGATTGTAACAATGTGACTCTAGATATGGGAAGAAGCAGCAAGAGGGAATATTTTCCTGGACCAAGAGGCTAATAAGACAGGTATGGTCCAGAGACTTTTGCTACTCGCAATGTCTCGTCTAGTAACGGCACCCTGAGTGGCCTGTCAATGGAATCCTCGTTAGACCTGGGAATGAGCCTTCACAGCACCGTGGGACACAATGGCCATGAAATGCCCCAAAGCAAGGTCAGATATGTGGCTATGAAGGAACCCTGCTGACTGGACTGTGACCACTGCAAGCTGCTGACCTTCAACATCCCCTGAAAAGAGTTCAGGGTGGAGATCAGAAATAGGGCACTCTGCCTCTGGGAAGAAAAATAATATTAATAATAATAAAATAAAAACAGAACTGTCCTTCAGATAGTCAGATGTTTTTAGGAGCCCAAATTCTTGCATCTCCTCATACCTAGAGAAACACTAATATCATCAACCAATGTCTGGTCCTGGTTCTTCTGGCTGGTCTCTGACAAGTTTTTCTACTTCTATTAATCTTTGAGCTATGTACATTTAACTTTCTTGTTAAGGTTATTTCTTCTAGAATACAACAAATCTCCAAATGGCAGTACAAGAATATTCTCTGACCAACACGTAGACAATACTGAAACAAGTCACCTTATCATTCCATGGACTCTCATCTCCCTCCATAAATGCACCCTGACAGAGAGCAGACAAAGGGAACCCAGAGCCCTGTGATGCCCCTGTACAGCTTGAAGAAGTCAGAGTGGTCATCGCTCCTTTTCCTATGAGACTGGGTTCACAAATGTCTGAGAAGGTAAATAGATAGATAGTTAGACATGAGCAGGGTATCAAAGGAAGCCAAATAACTGGCCCTAAAAATAAAGAGAGGGAGGAATATGGTGACCCAAGGAGGGAAGAGCAGATAAAACCAAGGAGGGTCTTGGAATGCAGGGACAGAAAAACCAGACTCTTATCACCTTCCCTCCCCCATGTTGTAACCATTAATGGATTTCAGGTCCTCCTGAGCAGTATAACCTGTCTCCCCTCCTACCCCATAGAGAGAGGATATTTGCCTTACTCTCCCTGCCTCCCCCACCTTCCCCCAGTATACGTGCCACTTCCAATCAGCAAATGACCAGCAAAAGACACCTATTCCACTCCTTGTACCTTGGGTATAAAAGTGGACTAAGGACCCCTGTTCAATGTCTGTTCTCCCTTGAAGGTGGCCCACTGTTCTAACACCATCTCTCACTCTAATAAACTTTATTTCCCTTTCATTTTGTCTCAAGTCTGGAAATTCTTTCCCAACCCATACCCAGACCATAACAAAGAGGTTTTTAGATACAGAAAAGTAGATATTTCAGTGAAACTAGTTTAGATAAGATATCTGTGAATTTAGAAATCAAGATTTTTATTTTGGACGTATTGATTTTGACACACCTATTACACATCCAAGTAAAATTTTTAATTAGTTGTTGGATATGAAAGTCCAGAATTTAGTTCCAGTTGGAAATAAACATTTTGGAAACTTTGTCCAAAGAAGGTTTTTAAAGTCATGTGATAAATATTTATCACATTTAGTGAAAATTCCAAGAAATAATGGGAGAAGAAGCATATAAAACAAGAAAAACTCCCAAACACTGGGAAAAGACTGTCTATGCACACAGTATGGGGTTCTTGGGGTGTGATCCAGGTGGGGCAGGGGTTGCCCTATCAGAGCACACAGGGACACAGTGTCTTCCAGCAAGAATGTCCCAGTGTGCCCACCCTACATGGCAGCTTAGTGATGAATCTGGGACAGATGGGTTCTGGGAGAAGACTTCCAAAGAGAGAGCCCTGGTATCAGTTGGCAGTGCAGCCACCTCAACTCCTGCAGCCACAACACCATATCCTCCAGCCTCCCGCCCCACCCCCACCTCCACCCCATGCCACATCCTTGCACCAGATCTGAGATGAATGCAGCGGAGGAAGGCTCACGGCCTGGGTTTGATTCCGCGTGGACCCACGAATGCATCTACAGGAGGTGCTTAGGTCCTCCTATCCCCACGGGCCTCATTTGCTTCAGCAATCACTTCCTGAGGGGCAGACCACACACTCAAGAGCAAAGGAACAAGATTTAACCCAACCCTCAGGGCTTTTAACTCCAATAGGTAGGGAACAGAACCCACACCTGACAGGGTGGTGACAACCACAAGTAGAGAGGAAGCCCTACCTGACACTCTGCACAGACTTTAGATATTTTGATGCCAACCACATTGCCTATTCAGGGGATAACAGCCAACACACCCATAGGGAAGACCTGATACCAAAATCATCCCTCCCACCAAAGATATTGGACACACAGTCTACAGCCAGGATGTTCCTATGTAGAAACATCCTTAAAGGCCAGAATAGATAGCTTTCTGTTTCTGACTTTAGGAGAAACAACTAAGAAGAATGGGAGGAAGGAAGGAAAATCGGAAGAAAGGGGAAAAAAAAAAAAAAAAAAACTTTAAATGTGAATGTGTATAGAATTGAGAGCAGTAAATGAACAGGCTGATGTAATTGAAGCAGGGAGGTTACATATGTCCTGGATCTGAGAGGCCAAAGGTACAATATACAATTTTTTGATCCTCAGCTCCTAAAAATTTAGTAGATTCAGCAATTTCTAGAAGTAAGAACGCAGTCTACTGAAAGAGAATGAGTTATAGAGAGAGAATTGAGCAGAGCAAGTGCTCTCCTGTGGTCAGTGGAGGTCAGTGCAGGAGATAAAATTCAGGAAAGAAGATCTGTTGGTAATTATAATTGACTGCAATGTGTTGTCTTCACATTTTGTATAACTTTTGTATCTCAATATCTTTCAAAAAGAGAGGTCAAATTTTGTGTGCTTCCATTTATTATTAATAATATGATATGATGCCATCTGATATAACAGCTTATCGTATCATTTTCAAATAAAAGCCCCATTTCTCATTAGAGACTAGAGAGTGGAGATCTAGTTTTCAATTACTTAATCTTTAAAGTCCACTGTATTTTCAAAAAGGTCCAATTATTTCTAACTGAGAAAATGAAAAGCTGTATCAACTGTCAAGAATTTAAATTCACCCTTTAACTAATTTACACTTTCACAAATAACTCTAGGCTCTTAAACAGTCCCTCATTTTCTGAACTTCACCCTATTCATATCACTCGTGCACAGACTAAAGTTAATGACCTGCTCTTCCCTTTACATTCCTACCCTGTGCGTTTCATCTTGTCTATGTGACCAACCTTCTCTCCCGACTCCCAGAACTCTCTTCAGACCCATATTGAATTTCATCTTTTGCTCAAACAGTCTCAAATGGATTATTCTCTTTCTCTGCAACTATCAAGGACATTGAAATATGTGTTTCTAATATAAAAACAAAACTAGCTACAAATTACAATGGAAGAGTTACAAATTATAATGGAACTTTAAAAAAAATTCTTTTTAACATTTTTATTTAAACAAAAACAACAACAACAACAAAACAAACAAACAAACAAACAAACAAATGTTCATCAGTCTCCTCATACATACTTGGCCAGAGACAACAAACCACAAGTTCTATGTCACCATTGATATGAAAAATCAGGAATTGATAAATCCATAGACAATTAAGGATTATTGGCAGCATCCCACTGCTGAAGGTGAAAGGAATGGGAAGTGACCATTACATACAGAGTTTCCTGTGGATACAAATGTTCTGGAGTAGACAGAAAAGGGGATTATATAACCTTGTGAATGTACTTAATACCACTTACTTGTACAATATAAAATGATCAAAGAATTAAACTGTAAATGTACTTTATATCATAAAAAAAACCCTGTAGTATATGTAATTTAAAAATATTTTGAAAATAGAATAATAGGGAAAGGGGAGGAAGCCTCCAGGGCTGCTGCTGGTATGGGTGCAGGGACCCAAAGACAGTAGAATAGACTATATAGGGATGAAAATGAGATATGAAGACAGACCTGCTAGATTGTGACATATACTGCTGACACTTAATAATCTCAGGAGTAATCAGTTCAACTTTTATAGTGTTTTCTGGAATAGGATATGCTCATCAGGAACAAAATTGGTAGGGAAGATGAGATATGATCAGTGAAATATAAAGTGACTGCAATTTACCTCTGTATGCATGAGGGTATATAGTTCTAGACTTAGGAGTGATGCCTTGGCCTGGTTCATCACAGGTTGTCAGTAGCACAAGTTGAATAACAAGATAAATGAGCCATTGGCCCATGTCAAGGTCACAGATGGGGTAAATCTGGGGCAGTTGTATAATGTGGGATGAGAAGACATATGACAGAGGCATAGGAGTTTGAACTTTAAGAATGAAGCAGAGAAGGAGATCCTAAAAGAGAATGAGCAAGAATAGCTTTTGTTGTCATGCCAGGAAGGCTAAATGCTTTAAACACTGAATGGCTCATAGTGGCAAGGGCCATAGAGAAGCCAAGCATGAAAGAACTTTAAAATGTCATACTTATTTAAAGGTATGGAAGTAACAAATACATTTAGTGAAGCTTTCCAGTGATGTGAGAGATGAGGAATGACAATCAATGATGTCAATTATAATTTTTTTTTTTTTTTCGAGGACATGCTCGCGAGGTCCTCAAGCCTCACAGCCGGGCTCCCGGCGGGCACTGCGCGGTGGCCTAGGCAGCGCACGTGGAGGGACGTCTCGACCAATCAGCGACCAGCCCCAGGAAGCGATGTCAATTATTGATTAATGGCTGACATTGACAGTGTGGTCCATAGGAAGTATATTGATTAAATATTAAATTTGAGGTTATTACACATGTTTGGAGCTTCCCAGGTGGT
This sequence comes from Bos indicus, assembly GCF_029378745.1. Lineage (NCBI taxonomy): Eukaryota > Metazoa > Chordata > Mammalia > Artiodactyla > Bovidae > Bos > Bos indicus. The sequence continues at coordinate 1,420,802 of NC_091763.1, read as the reverse complement.
GCTAGTGGTAAAAGAACCTGCCTGCCAATGTAGAAGACATAAGAGACACAGGTTTCATAGCTGGGTTGGGAAAATTCCCTGGAGGATGGCAGGGCAACCCACTCCAGTATTCTTGCCAGGAGAATCCCAGGGACACAGAAACCTGGCAGGCTATATAGTCCAAGTGGTCACAAAGAGTTGGACATGACTGAAGCGACTTAGCATACATGCAGGCATCCAAGTTTACTTGATAATGAGAGGGATCCAGCAGTGAAGGAAAGTCAGGGAGCTATAGCAGTTGATCCCTGAGAAAGCAGAGGTTTTGAAGTTTGAAACACAGGTCTGAGGTTTGGCCTTAATCTGAAACCTTAACTTGTTGTTTCTTTCTCAACATGTTTGAATTCCCATTCTGAGAATTTCTCAAGTCATCCTTTATATCACTAATTTTATTCACACAGTTTGAAATTTGTATTCACATTTTTCATTCACTCTTGCCTAACGACATGTAATTTCAAAAGTAAGCTGTTCTGCCTCAGTCCAGATTTCTATTTGCCTTAAACTGCAGCACTTTTCATAGACAACCACCTCTTAACATAAGGCAACATCAATTTGTATCAAACAAAGATATAAGAGAATAAGCATTTATTACAGGGTTATGGAATTTTCTATTAATGGAAATAAAAGATATAAGTGTTTATTATTTCTATAAACCATCCATTAATTTTATAAACTAATTCACAAAGTAAAATGATATGATAAAAATGTAAATTGATTCCATAGAGTCTCTTCCTTGAAATTCTGTAATGTGCACAATAAAGGACAGAAATCGTATGGACCTAGCAGAAGCAGAAGATAAGAAGAGGTGGTGAGAATATACAGAAGTACTATACAAAAAAGATCTTCATGACCCAGAGAAGCACGATGGTGTGATCACTCACTTAGAGCCAGACACTGTGGAATGTGAAGTCAAGTGGGCTTTAGGAAGCATCACTATGAACAAAGCTAGTGTAGGTGACAGAATTACAGTTGAGGTATTTCAAATCCTAAAAGAGGATGCTGTGAAAGTGCTGCACTCAATATGCCAGTAAATTTGGAAAACTCAGCAGTGGCCATAGGACTGGAAAGGGTCAGTTTTCATTCCAATCCCAAAAAAAGGCAATGCCAAGAAATGTTTAAACCAACACGCAATTGCACTCATCCCACATGATAGCAAAGTAATGCTCAAAATTCTCCAAGCCAGGCTTCAACAGTATGTGAACAGTGAACTTCAAGATGTTTAAGCTGGATGTAGAAAAGGCAGAAGAACCAGAGATCAAATTGCCAACATCCATTGGATCATCGAAAAAGTGAGGCAGTTCCAGATAAACATCTACTTCTGCTATAAGGACTATGCCAAAACCTTTAACTGTGTGAATCACAATAAACTGTGGAAAATTCCTCAAGAGATGGGAATACCAGACCACCTGACCTTCCTCCTGAGAAACCTGTATGCAGGTCAGGAGGCAATAGTTAGAACTGCACATGAAACAACAGACTGGTTCCAAATCAGGAAAGGAGTATATCAAGGCTGCATATTGTCACCCTGCTTGTTTAACTTATATGCAGAGTACATCATGAGAAATGCTGGGCTGGATGAAGCAGAATCTGCAATCAAGATTGCCAGGAGAAATATCAATAACCTCAGATGTGCAGATGACACCGCTCTTATGGCAGAAAATGAAGAACTAAAGAGCCTCTTGATGAAAGTGAAAAAGAAGAGTGAACACCTGGCTTAAAGCTCAACATTCAGAAAACTAAGATCATGGCATCTGTTCCCATCATTTCATGGCAAATAGATGGGGAGACAATGAAAACAGTGACAGACTTTGTTTTTTGGGGGGCTTCAAAACCACTACAGACTGTGTCTGAAGCCATGAAATTAAAAGACACTTGCTCCTTGGAAGAAAAGTTATGACCAACATAGACAGCATATTAAAAAGGAGAGACGTAACTTTTCCAACAAAGATCTGTCTAGTTAAAGCTATGGTTTTTCCCATAGTCATGTATGGATGTCAGAGTTGGACTATAAAGAAAGCTGAGTGGTGAAGAATTGAGGCTTTTGAAATGTGGTGCTGGAGAAAACTCTTTAGAGTCCCTTGGATTGCAGGAGATCCAACCAGTCCATCCTAAAAGAATTGTTTGGAAGGACTGATGCTGAAGCTCCAATAATTTGCCCAACTGATGCGAAGAACTGACTCATTTGAAGAGACACTGATGCTGGGAAAGATTGAAGGCAGGAGAAGAAGGGGATGACAGAGGATGAGATGGTTGGATGGCACCACCGACTCAATGGACATGAGTTTGAGTAGACTCTGGGAGTTGGAGGTGGATAGGGAAGCCTGGTGTGCTGTGATCTTTGGGGTTGCAAAGTGTCAGACATGACTGAGACACTGAACTGAACTGACTGATAAATTATTTATTATCTAGAAGACATACTCTAAAGGAAATGAACACCATCTAGCTAGGAGGCAGCAGGTAGAGCTGAGGACAAGTCATGAAATTTACATTTAATGACTAGGATTAAGCCCTGGATCTACCACTTGTTTGTTGTTTATATTTGCATAAATTGTTAACTTGATTGTCAGTTTTCTCATTGACAACTAGGTAGATTAATTTGCAATTAGTTGAGAGATTAAGTGGGATAATCTGGTGCTACCAAGATCTGAAAAAGAATTGAAAATGAAACATCTCTATTAGAAAATAGAACTACAGATAGGCACAGAAATTTATCAGCACATTTCCATGATTAACCTGGGTCATATAGCCAAGAAATCAAAATGAGACATGTAGATGAAATGGACATTATGGACAAATATCAGCACGGACTTTTGGAAATATCATGATAGGGAGGTGACTGGAGACAACCCAAATTATAAGATACAAGTCAATCATATATTTGACTATAAGAACGCAAATAAAGTTTCTTAGAGAAATTTTAGAGTTGTAATTTTTTTCTCTATGAATTTAAAATTTTATAAAAGTGTTTTTTATTCTTAAAGCTTGTAGTATTGTCATCTAGTTCTCCTGCTAGTACTTGGCCTCACAATTAGTGCTGTACTTTTTGAGTAAGTGCTACAGATCTGACAGGAACCCTGTCTTCAGTTCAGCTGTGTTATAACTGTAGACAGTATTGTCATTATGTAATGGGCAGAACTCTTATCTTGCTACTGACAGTTTCTCCCTACTCAGTTATTACAATTCAGAATTTCACTGCTCTCTTTAGTCATTTATCTGTGAGTACTTAATAATAAAGTTTATTGAATTATTAGTAGCAATAATGGATGGTGTACATTTAGCTTTGATGCTGCCTTGTCAGTTCTTGTTATCAACATCAGTGGAATTTGACAGTGGATTCAGTTCTTTGTGGTTTCTTTCAAAAAGCCATGCCTTAAGATATAATTAGGAACTTGGCAATAGTACCATGATAAATGTTCAGAATTCTGAAATGATCTTTTTTCCCCACATCAATAAGCTTTATGTTACATCTAAAGGCAGTCATTCAAAATTTCTTAATGATGGTGATTGCAGCATTTTGCTGACTATTCTGCAGTCGCTATAGCTGTAAGAGCTGACAATTAACTTCAAAGAAACTGAATTCATGTCACAGTCTACACTAAGCATAATCCACAGGCTGTCCAAATAGCATATGGGCAATTCAGACCTGCAAGATTACTTTGAATTTTGCTGTGTTGGCAGCAGTTCTAATAAACAAGGCACTCAAATACCAAATAAGAAAATCAGAGTTGACAACATCTGGTGTTAAAAACACATTCATAGAGGAAGGTATAGAGAGTCTGAGGAAAGGCCAAAAGAGAATAAAAAAGAGAGAGAGAGAGAGAGAGAATCTTGACAGCAGCTTCTGTGAATGTTCCTAGCAGCAGAAGCAGACAGCCCATGACCCGTCCATTTCAGCAGATCAGGCCAACCTCTCTCTCAAGTTTTGCTTCTATTCCGATGAAATAAATTATGACAAGAATCATTAAATATATGACAAGAGGCTATTTCAGAGGGCATTATTAGAACTGTCTACGATACTGGCCTGGTGACACACTAGACACAAAAATAGAAACATGGATTTCACAGTTGGAAAGGAATAAGGAGATAATTGATGAGAGGCTCACTCCTATGCAGCCCTGGTGTATGTGTGTTTAGCAGTGCTCAAATATTCCTAGTTTCATGGAACTCATTATACAGAAGATAAAGTGATATATTTGGGACTCATAGACATAAATTTGAATCCTTGATCTACTTTTCTAATAAATGACCTGGAGAGAGTTAAATAAATTGATCTAATGCTCAATTTCCTCATTTTAGAATAGGGATGTAATCTCAAGCCAAAGTCCTTATTCATTATTTCTCAAAGTTTATTTATTTATTTTTTTCATATCTTTCCTTTCTTGACTACTTACAATCTTAATTCTGGCCTAATCTTGATTTATGTATCCATTAGTTTATCAGTGGTTCATGTATATTTTCTCCATTAATCTTCAGGATAAAGACAGGAGTGAAGGTCACTTAACAGGTTCCTTAAAAGCACCCTCATAGATAGTTATCAATGGTTGAGTAATCTTAATCTTTTTGTTATCTTTTTGCATTGTTTCTCCAAGTTAGTCCCAGAATTCACTAACCTCTAGGGTAGTAATATCACCTGGAAAACTCCTTTGGCAGGGTGTCTTTGATCTTAATTAACAAGATACTACTAGGGACTTCCCAGGTGGTACAGTGGTAAAGAATCCACTTGTCAATGCAGAAGACACAAGAGATGCAGGTTCGATCACTGTGTTGGGAAGATCCTCTGGAGGAGGAAATGGCAATCCAGTTCAGTGTTCTTGCCTGGGAAATCTCGTGGACAGTGGAGCCTGGCAGGGTGTAGCCCATGGGGTCGCAAGTAGTCAAACACAACTGAGTGACTGAGCAACTGACCAACCAAACAAGACACCAAGTTAAACCTAAAGGAATTAAGTTCTGACTCTTGCAGCTTTAGAAATACATGGGATTTGATACATCAGTTCAGTGGTATCCTGGGGCACTACCTCCTTTATGCCCTTCTGTTCTGCCTTGTAAATGATCGATTTCTTTTTAAGATTAATGCCCTCACATGGCTACAAAGTGAATGCATATGATTCCTATGATTATATGCTTAGCACTTGTACAAATGCTCTCAACTTTACCTCAGACCAAAGTTATATGCCAACACTGAAATATTCAGGATATTCAGACAATGTACTGATGGTTTTAGTGTATCGGGCATTCAGATCTAAACCAATCACTGTGACTTGGAGTAAGGGGGCTAGGGATGGCATTAATCCATCTACATTACACTGCTGCTATTCAAGTAGTATTGAAGGATGTAAGAGAGGCATTTACACTGCGTACCATATCTGGGTTGCCACTAAGACTTTTGGGTTCTTCTAATGTCCCATTGTGTTTTTGGATAGCCAGTCCAACATTGTGTACCTACTCAAGACAGGTAATTTATGCTAAATCCTCTTTCATGTTTAGGTAGCTAATGCCTACTTTTCTGCTAGTGGTCCTCCATCCTACCCATGGGATATATTACAAAAAGTCTTTATTACTAAATTTAAATTAAGTTCTAAGAACACCAAACCAAACCAAAGTGTATAGGTATAACAAACTAAAGTGAGTTGTAAGTCAGACCATATTTGGGGATTTGCTGAAAGAAGACAAATAAAAATCAGTTACACTCTTTATAATTCATAAGTCCCTCCCTCTCCTTAATGATGAAAAGAGAATATAGATTACAGGAGGATTCTATAAGGAAGACTTTTCTATAGTGATCTTTAGGTGTACTTCAAATTCCACCTCTTCCTGTCAAAACTGAGTAATGATAATATTTTTCACCATCTTCAGTCAAAGAGAAAGATTCATAAAAACTTATCTAAGGAATTACCATGTGTCTTTTCCATGAAACTTGAGAAAGGATGGAAGGCAAGCAGCAAACTTACGTCAGCCTCACACCTCAAAGATCTGAAGGGTGAGAGGTGGACTTGCCAGCTACTGCTGTCAGTGGTGAAGAAGCGACCAGTGTGGGGCCAGTGGGCTGCATTCTAAGAATTTGTAGTCACAAAACTTCATAGATATTCCTGCAACCGCACCCAGTAAGTGCAAAAGCGTCAGTCAACATAGGAATGAATGCAGATCCACCCAGTGGAGTAGGGTAGCTGGGGAGGTTTGCAGGGTGAATCCTCAGTTCTTCCACTTGGCCCCAGTGGCTGATGAGTTTTTGCAAAAATAACTTTCGTGGAAGTCATTTAGCTCCTTCTCCTCTGCTTTTTACAACCAGACTTTGTCCAGGAGGGCTTCTGTTGCCCAGTTTCAGACCCTACTCTGCTACTCTAAGCAGGTGTGGAACTTGCCTGCAAGAAGCACTCCTCACTGGCTGCTTCTGAAAGCAGCACTACGGTGTCTTCTCACAGCTGCTTTTACAAGTCTTCCTTCTCAGTTCCCACTACTTTATGCAGCACTACATGTTCCAAACTTTTTAGGTTTGGAACAATAATTTCCTAATTTCAACCACAATTGAATGTATATTTTTGCTTCACGTTATCATTATTGCTTTTAAGTGCTTCAAGGGAAAAAAGATGGGAACTAACAATTTTATGTCGTTAGTATTATACCAGGATTCCCTCATTGCTTTTAACAAGGGAATTGGATGTGCATAGATCAATAAAACTCTTGATTCTTCTTTACACCCTCTTTTCAGACTGTGCAACCCCTATAAGGCCAGTCTTCAGACTTATGCCTTTTGTTATTCAACTATTTCACTGGTTTTGAAGAACAATCATATACATTTTTTCCTAGATTAATAATGGTTATATAGAAGCTTATTCTTATTTTACAGATGTGGTATCCTCTTTATTTTATTTTTGTTGCTGTTGTTTTTCTCGCTCTGAAAATGAATTATACTGATTTTATCTTTAGCTCCCTTTATATGTGTTACAAGCATACTTCATTTTACTGTGCTTTATTTTATTGTACTTCACAGATACTGGGTTTTTTACAAATTGGAGTTTTGTCAGGTGATGGTTACCATTTTTTAGCAATAAGGCATTTTAAAATTAAGGCATATACTTTTTAAAGACACAATGCTGCTATACACTTAGTAGACAACAGTATAATGTAAACATAACTTTTATATAGACTCATATAAAAAATATTGCAATATTAGCTTGATTGTAGTGGTATAGATCTAAACACATAGTATCTGTGAGGCATGTCTGGAATCTCTTTCCTAGTTTTCATGCTTCTTGTTCTTATCAACCAGTTGTGATTCTTGGACATCTATTCACACTCACAAATGAACAGCTTGGTGGATAGTGTTAACAGCTCACGTGTATGCCACACTCACGATATAAAGCTTTCTGCCACTGGTAAACACTGTTTCAGCTCCTGTGTGATTTTCAGCTTTATTTTAATCTTTTCATTTGTGTCTCTCCCCAGTCTTGGAATGGTTTCCTCACACATTAATCAGTACTTAACTGAATCATACTCAAGGGGCACCTCCATAGATCTCCAGAGAATCTTGAAGCAATCTTTCTTTCTAGTGTTCCTGTTTCATAAAGTCTAGCAACGTGGCCTTCCTAGACTCTCAGCCCCATCTCCTCAAGAAGAAAGCCTTTCAGCTGCTCCAGGTTTCCTATTTACAGGGGTTTTCAGTGGAAGGAGAGCTACAAATATGTTCTCATTCATTCGGGGTGTACCTCCAATTAGTCAGGTCATCTGATTCAACTTTAAAAAATGTCAAGACATGAGAAGTAGATATTTTATTTTTAACTAGAAGTGGAAAATTCTTACATTATTGATAAATCGTATTTCTAGACTAATAAGAAAAGATTCTTGTACTGGACACCCTGCTCTCTTTAGACAAACTCATGAGTGATAACACCAGTTATATATTAGAAGATCATCTATATCATGAAAAGTGAATTACCAACTTATTTATTTTCAATGTTCACATTATAATGTAGATCAAATGTGTCTTATCTTTAAATTAATAAATAACATTTTAATTGCCTATCCTAAATTTTAAGTTTAATAAATTGCTGAGTCATGATATGAATTAGCTATATTAAAAATAACCATTTATTTATTTTCCTTTGTTTTGTTTTATTCATTATTTTGTTTTGTTCAATCATTTTATTTGCTTTTTGTTGTTGTTGTTTATTATTTTGTTTCATGAACAGCCCCAATATTCAAATATGACTTACAACATTATAAAAAAAAATTGTCCAAGACTAATGATTTAGCATGTATGCAGTAAACCCCAGCCAAAAAGGATCCTTTTGGTTTGAGTATCACTACAAAGTAAAATACTGAGTCATTTTGCCTGACAAATACACAGATACATCCACAATCTATGTTATCTATAGTCCTTTTGCAAGAAGAGAAAGATGGACATATGAACAATTTAGTATATCATATTTATTTCAGAAATATGTAGAAAACTTTTGCTTATAAATGAATCTAAAGAACATAAGTTTTCACACTATTTGATTTTTGTTTTAAATTATGGCATAGATAATAATCAGTTTAACTTGACAGTGTACAGTGATAGGCGTACTGAAAGTGAGAAGAGGGCATAATCTCAGGGGAGAAAAAGTATGAATCCTCCTTCTGAGCATTTTAAAGATATCCATCCCACAGTATGTGAGAAAATAGAATCTCATTCCTTCTTATTCAAGAAATGCTTCCTTAGAATTACTCAAGTCTCTCTGTATACAGTCAGCATGAAATTCTTTCTGTAATAAAGTAGAAACATATTCAACAGAAGCTAAGGTATTTACATCTTTGAAAGTGAATGTTTCTAAATATTGAGTTCACATTTTGGGTGTCCCACAAGTACATGTGAATATCAGAGCTCTCATCTTTGGTGGTCTTTGTTGCCCCCAACCGAGGTTTCTTCAGTAATAATATCATTTTGAGCTCTTCTTGTTTCTACATCTTACCTTTTTTTTTTTTTTTTTTTACTCCCCAAGATTAACACAGGAGTATTCAAATATGCAAGCTCCAAAATCTGGGAATTTTTTTCAAATCACCTATGCTTTATTCAACTTTACTAATAATCACAAAATGAAAAGAAGTCCTCCACCTGGAGAATGGAATGAATTTAGTACAACTATCAACAGAATAGAAAACAGAAATAAAATTCTTCAAGAAGAGATATTAACAGGCAGAATAGAGGCAAACCTGAATGATATATACAAGTAATTATCTGACAGTAAATTTAAAACTCAGAAGTTGACTGTAGGTGTTTCTAGTTGCTAACATTTTTCTAATGACTCAGTTTAAGAAAATTAACGTATTACAGTAGAACTAAGCTTATGATGATGGATCTTACTGAGTCTTACAGGTGCAATAGAAAATTGGCATGCTGACAGAGATAGTTACAGAATTGGATTCCTTCCCAGGAAATTATTATCTTTAGACCAACTGTGGCTGTGACAGAGAAAAAAAATCACAACTCTTGAGAAATATCAATATCAGAAGCATTGAAGTTAAATTGGTCTGGAAGTTGAGGCCATCCTTTGTGAGTGATCTTGTATCTGCACCCCTGAGCGATTTATTGCCTACAGGAAAACAAAGATTATTGTGATAATATGAAAATATCATTTTAATATCTTAGTTTTTCTCTGTGGTAGAATTTCTTAATATTACTTATTAATTATGTATTATCAATTATTTAAAAACTTGAAATATATGTAAATCAGATAGAATTATCTATGTGTATTAAAGAGAATGTTTGCAAGAATATTAAAGCTTTTATTTTGTAATGCCTGGCAAAATGGAACTTGACAGGGTTGCTGCTGCTGCTGCTGATGATAAGTTGCTTCAGTCATGTCCAACTCTGTGTGACCCCATAGATGGCAGCCCACCAGGCTCCCACATCCCTGGGGTTCTCCAGGCAAGAACACTGGAGTGGGTTGCCATTTCCTTCTCCAGTGCATGAAAGTGAAAAGTGAAAGTGAAGTTGCTCAGTTGTGTCCAACTCTTAGCGACCCCATGGACTGTAGCCCACCAGGCTCCTCCATGGGATTTTCCAGGCAAGAGAATTGGAGTGGGATGCCATTGCCTTTTCAGTGGCAGGGCAGATGAGCTAAAGTAAAAGATTATTGTGCTGATAAAAATAAACTATTTGAGGTTTGCACAATGACCCATGAGACAGAGTGAGGGTTCACAAACAGCATTTTCTTCAGAGACGGCTATTGTGGAGAGGTCAAAGGACAGCTGAGTCTTGAAGGACAAGTAGAAATACTCAGGGAGGAACAATATAAATACAATGTGTGGACAGAGAGAAAGTGGAAATTTCTCTACTTTCACTTTCTGTAGTACTCACACATCAGCCACATAAGATATTTTGTAGAAAATTAAATAACTGATATACACACACAAATGGAAATATAGGAATATCAGAAAAATTGAGCACCAGTGACAGATAAAGAAAAAAGTATATGGTAAATCTGGAGGGAAAAAACAATGGGGGTTGAAGCCAAATTATCAGAGATACAGCTCAGGAAACAGAAATAAAACAAAGGCTGGTATTTTCATGGCCATGTGGAGGATAAGCATTTTATTTTATTTTTTAATATAAATTTATTTATTTTAATTGGAGGCTAATTACTTTACAATATTGTATTGGTGTTACCATACATTGACATGAATCCACCATGGGTGCACATGTGTTCCCCATCCTGAACCTCCCTCCCACTTCACTCACCATACCATCCCTCTGGGTCATCCAAGTGCACCAGCCCCGAGCATCCTGTATCATGCATTGAACCTGGACTGGCGATTCGTTTCACATATGATAATATACATGTTTCAATGCTATTCTCCCAAATCATCCCACCCATGCATGTTTTGGTTTTGGTTTCAGTTCAGTAGCTCAGTCGTGTCCAACTCTTTGCAACCCGAAAGACTGCGGCATGCCAGGTAATCACTATCCATCACCAGCTCCTGGAGCTTGCACAAACTCATGTCCATCCAGTCAGTGATGCAATCCAAAAAACTCATCCTCTGTCACCCCCTTCTCCTCCTGCCTTCAATCTTTCCAAGCATCAGGACCTTTTCCAGTAAGTCAGTTCTTCTCATCAGGTGGCCAAAGTATTGGAGTTTCAGCTTCATCATCAGTACTTCCAATGAAAATTCAGCACTGATTTCCTTTAGAATTGACTGGTCCAAGGGACTCTCAAGAGTCTTCTCCAACACCACAGTTCAAAAGCATCAATCCTTTGGTGCTCAGCTTTTTTTATGGTCCAACTCTCATATTGATACCTGACTACTGGAAAACCCATAACTTGACTAGACAGACTTTTGTCAGCAAAGTAATGTCTTTGCTTTTTAATATGTTATTGAGGTTGGTCATAGGAGTTCTCTGGTGGCTCAGATGGTAAAGCACCTTCCTAAAATGTGGGAGGCTGGGGTTCGATCCCTGTGTCAGGAAGATCCTCTGGAGAGGGAAATGGCAATCCACTCCAGTACACTTGCCTGGAAAATTCATAGACTGAGGAGTGTGAAGGCTACAGTACATGGGATTGCAAAAAGTCAGACTCGCCTGGGCGACTTCACTTTCTCTAGGTTGGTCATAGCTTTTCTTCCAAGGAACAAGCATCTTTTAATTTCACGGCTAAAGTCAACAACTGCAATGATTTTGGAGCCCAAGAAAATAAAGTCTGTCACTGTTACCATTGTATCCTGATCTATTTGCCATGAAGTTATGGGACCAGATGCCATAATCTTAGTTTTTCAATTGTTCAGTTTTAAGCCAACTTTTTCACTCTCCTCTTTCACTTTCATCAAGAGGCTCTTTAGTTCCTCGTCAGTCTCTGCCATAAAGGTGGTGTCATCTGCATATATGAGGTTATTGATATTTCTCCCGGCAATCTTGATTCCAGATTTTGCTTCATTCAGCCCAGCATTTTGCATGATATACTCTGCATGCTGCTGCTGCTGCTAAGTCACTTCAGTCGCGTCCAACTCTGCAACCCCATAGATGGCAGCCGACCAGGCTCCCCGGTCCCTGGGATTCTCCAGGCAAGAATTCTGGAGTGGGTTGCCATTTCCTTCTCCAATGCATGAAAGTGAAAAGTGAAAGTGAAGTCGCTCAGTCATGTCCAACTCTCTGCCACTCCATGGACTGCAGCCCACCAGGCTCCCCTGTCCATGGGATTTTCCAGGCAAGAGTACTGGAGTGGGGTGCCATTGAAATAAGCAGGGTGACAATATTTGGAATCATTTGGAACCAGTCTGTTGTTCTGTGTCCAGTTCTAACTGTTGCTTCCTGACCTGCATACAGATTTCTCAAGAAGCAAGTCAGGTGGTCTGGTATTCCCATCCTTTGAAAAATTTTCCACAATTTATTGTGATCCACATGGTCAAAGGCTTTGGCATAGTCAATAAAGCAGAAGTAGATGTTTTTCTGGAACTCTCTTTCTTTTTCGTTGATCCAACAGATGTTGGCAATTTGATCTCTTATTCCTCTGCCTTTTCTAAACCCAACTTGAACATATGGAAGTTCTTGATTCATGTACTGCTGAAGCCTAGCTTGGACAATTTTGAGCATTACTTTGCTATCATGTGAGTTGAGTGCAATTGTGTAGTAATTTGAACATTCTTTGGCGTTGCCTTTCTTTGGGATTGGAAAGAAAACGGATCTTTTCCAGTCCTGTGGCCACTGCTAAGTTTCCCAAATTTGATGGCATATTGAATGCAACGTTTTAACAGCATTATCTTTTAGGATTTAAAATAGCTCCTCTGAAATTCCATCACCTACACTACCCCTGTTCATGGTGATGCCTCCTAAGGACCACTTGACTTTGCATTCAGGATAGCTGGTTCTAGGTGAGTGATCACACCATTGTGGTTATCTGGGTCATGAAGATCTGTTTTGTATAGTTGTTCCATGTATTCTTGCCATCTCTTCTTAGTATCTTCTGTTTCTCCTAAGTCTATACTGTTTATGTCCTTTATTGTGCCCATCCTTGCATGAAATATTCCCTTAGTATCTCTAATTTTCTTGAAGAGATCTCTAGTCTTTCCCATTCTATTGTTTTCATCTGTTTGCATTGATCGCTGAGGAAGACTTTCTTATCTCTTTTTTCCTTTCCCAGTGCACGTAAGTTTTATTTATATTATACTATAGTCTATTAAGTGCCCAATTTCTTTAAAAACATATATAACTCGAAAATATTTTATTGCTAAAAATTGTTAACCATCATCCAATCCTTCAGAAAGTCATAATTTTTTAATAATGATGATATCAAAAATCACAACTCACAGATCACTATACCAAATATAAAGGTAATGGAAAAGTTTGAATTAGTTTAAAATATACAAAAATGTAAAACAGAGACACAAAGTAAACAAATGTTTTCGGAAATATGATGCCAAAAGACTTGCTCAAGATAGGATTGCCACAATGCTTTTCTTTGTTAAATAAAGAAACAAAAAAGTATCTGTGAAGTACAGAACAATGAAGCACATTAAAACAAGGTATACCATATTTTCTTTACCATTCATTCATCAGTGAACTCTTAGATTGTTTCTGTATCTTGGATACTATAAATAATGCTGTAATAATCATGGAACCCTAACCCTAACCCTAACCCTAACCCTATTTTTTCTAGTTAGTGTTTGTGTTTGGTTAGATAAATACCCAAAGATAGAATTGCTGGTTAAGTGGTAGTTCTACTTTAAATTGTTTGAGAAATTTTCACACTGTTTTCCTTTGTGGCTGCACCAATTTATATTCCCAGCAATGGTGTTTCTTATTATATATATATATATATATATAATTTTTTTTTTCATCACATCTTTCCCAATACTTCTCATTTGTTGTCTTTTTGGTAATAACATTTAACAAATTAAATATTTAACACAACACTTAACATTTAATGATATTTTATTGTGGTTTTGGTTTTGTATTTCCTCGATTACTGGTGATATTGAACATGCTTTCAGAATCTGTTCACTATCCACTGTTTTGGAAAAAAAAATGTTCTGTAGATATCTATTAAGGCTATAATTTCTAGTGTATTGTTAAGGACAATGTCTCCTTATTGATTTTCTGTCTGAATGATTTTCCCATTGATGTAATTTACAAATTAATAATTGTAAGTTCCCTACAATTATTGTCTAACTCTTTGCACCCATGGCCTATATCCCACCAGGGATTGATTTAGGTAATACCTTAATGGCCTAGTGGTTTTCCCTACTTTCTTCAATATAAGTCTGACTTTGACAATAAGGAGTTCATGATCTTAGCCACAGTCAGTTCTGAGTCTTGTTTTGCTGACTGTATAGATCTTCTCCATCTTCAGCTGCAAAGAATATAATCAATCTGATTTTAGTATTGACCATCTGGTGATGTCTATGTGTAGAGTCCTCTCTTGCAGTGTTGGAAGAGGGTGTTTGCTATGACCAGTGTGTTCTCTTGGCAAAACTCTGTTAGCCTTTGCCCTGCTTCATTTTGTACTCTAAGGTCAAACTTGCCTGTTCCACCAGGTATCTCTTGACTTCCTGCTTTTGCATTCCAGTCCCCTATGATAAAAAGGACATCTGTTTTGGGTGTTAGTTCTAGAAGTTCTTGTAGGTCATTATAGAACCATTCAACTTCAGCTTCTTTGGCATTAGTGATTGAGGCATAGACTTGGATTACTGTGATATTGAACGTTTTCCTTGGAAACAAACAGAGATCATTCTGTCATTTTTCAGACCGTACCCAAGTACTGCATTTCAGACTCTTTTGTTGAATATGAGGACTACTGCATTTCTTCTAAAGGATTCTTGCCCAGAGTAGTTTATATAATGGTTATCTGTAATTAAATAGATGGCAACTAGATCGGGAAAAAGCGGAAACAGTGACAATTTATTTTCTTGGGCTCCAAAATCGCTGTGGATAGTAATTGCAGCAATGAAATTAAGAGACATTTGCTCCTTGAAAGAAAAGCTATGACAAATCTAGACAGCATGTTAAAAACCAGAGACATCACTTTGCCAATAAAGGTCTGTATATCCAAAGCTATGGTTTTCCAGGAGTCATGTATGGATGTGAGAGTTGAACCACAAGGAATGCTTAGCACTGAAGAATTGATGTTTTTGAATTGTGGTGTTGGTGAAGACTCTTGAGAGTCCCTTGGACAGCAGGGAGATCAAACAAGTCAATCCTAAAGACATAAACCCTGAATATTCATTGGAAGGACTGATGCTGAAGTTCCAACACTTGGGCTACCTGATGCAAAAAGACAACACATTGGAAAAGACCCAGAGGTAGGAAAAATTGAGGGCAAGAGAAGGGGGCAACAGAGGATGAGATTGTTGGATGGCATCACTGATTCAATGGACATGTGTTTAAGCAAACTCTTCAAGATAGTGAAAAACAGGGGAGCCTAGCCTGCTGCAGTCCATTAGGTTGCAAAGACTCAGACATGACTTAACGACTGAACAACAAGCAACTTATTATTGTATTACTGTCAGTTTTTTCCTTTACACTTTTTTGTTTGTTTTGTATTTTGTTTTGGTATTTTCCCCTGGTAGCTCAGTCAGTAAAGAATCTGCCTGTATTGCAGGAGACCTGGGTCCAATACCTGGGTTGGTAAGATCCCCTGGATAAGGAAATGGCAAACAACTCCAGTGCTGTTGCCTAGAAAATCCCATGGACAGAGGAGACTAGCAGGCTACAGTCCATGGGATTGCAAGAGTCGGACACAATTTAGTTACCAAACCACCAACCACCACTGTTAACTTTTCCATTTACACCTGTTATTTCTTTATATATTAAGTGCTGCTTGGTTCAGTTCAGTTTAGTCGCTCAGTCATGTCTGACTCTTTGCAAACCCATGAATCGCAGCACGCCAGGCCTCCCTGTCCATCACCAACTCCCAGAGTTCACTCAGACTCATGTCCATCCAGTCAGTGATGCCATCCAGCCAACTCATCGTTTGTCGTCCCCTTCTCCTGCCCCCAATCCCTCCCAGCATCAGAGTCTTTTCCAATGAGTCAACTCTTCGCATGAGGTGGCCAAAGTACTGGAGTTTCAGCTTTAGCATCATTCCTTCCAAAGAAATCCCAGGGCTGATCTCCTTCAGAATGGACTGGTTGGATCTCCTTGCAGTCCAAGGGACTCTCTGTTAGGTTTTTATATCCTTAGAAATGTATCTTCTTTGATTTACATTTTTTGTCATTATATAACATCCTCCTTAGTTTTGTTGCTGTTTCTGCTGTTACACTCTCTGTTTTAAAGTCTATTTTGTTTGATATTGGTATAGCTACTTCAGATTTTTGTTTGTTTGTTTGTTTTCATTTACAAGTATATTTTGTTTCTGTCCTCCCACTTTTTACCATGAGGTTTATAGAAACAGATACAGATGCAGATTGGTTTTAAATTATAGTCTTTTAATTTTAAATACATTTAAAATTCTGTGCACTTTTTACTCCGCTCCCCATTTTATACATTTCTGATGTTATATTTTACACATTTCTGATGTTATATTTTACATATTTATTTGTATCACTTAAACATTGCTTGTAAATATAATTGATTTTATGCTTTATGTCTTTTAACTTTTGTGCTAGCTTTTCTAACTGGTTGATCCACAGTCTTTATTGCATATTTACTTTTACTAATGAGATTTTATTCTAAATGTATTTTATCTCATATTATGACTTTTTCTTTTTCAATTAAAGGAGATCCTTTAACATTTCTTGTAAGGCCAGTTCAATGGTGCTGAATTTTTTTGGTTTTTGCCTATCCAGGAAAATCTTTTTCTTTCCATCAATTCTGAATAATAACCTTGCCAAAGAATACTTATGGAACACTTTTGCTTGTAGTTATTCTTTTTCCTTTCACACTTTAA
Source organism: Bos indicus (assembly GCF_029378745.1). Taxonomy (NCBI): domain Eukaryota; kingdom Metazoa; phylum Chordata; class Mammalia; order Artiodactyla; family Bovidae; genus Bos; species Bos indicus. The sequence goes on along the minus strand of NC_091763.1, from coordinate 1,403,913 downwards.
ATATATTATGCTAATCTTTTCTGGCTTGCAAAATTCTGTTGAAAATCTGCTGATTACCTTATGAGAGTTCTCCCTGTATGTGACTATTTTTCTCTTGCTGACCTTAAAATTCTCTCTTTAATCTTTGCCATTTTATTAGTGTATGATTTGACATGATTCTCTTTGAGTTTGTCTTCCTTGGGATTCTTTCCTGGAAATGAACACCTGTTCTCTTCTTCAGATTAGAGATATATTCATCCATTATTATATCAAATGCATTTTTTGCCTATTTCTCTCTTCTCCTTCTGGGACCCTTATAATGTGCATGTTGTTGTTCAGTTGCTAAGTCATGTCCAACTCCTGGAAATGCCATGATCTGTGCTCACTTCAGATCCAATCTTCCAACAAGGCCACTGGACACATGCAAATGCATAGAAATGCTCCCATAAATAGGCATACTTTCAAGACTGGGATGGATAATTGTTTTATCTACTTTCATACAGACAAACCTAGAAAATCAAGCAAAATGAAAAAACAGAGGAATATGTTCCAAAATAAAGAAGAAGATAAAACCCTAGAGAAAAAGTTGTAATGAAATTGTTGTTCAGTCACTCAGTACTGGTTTATGCTTTGCAACTCCATGGACTGCACCACACCAGGCTTCTCTGTCCTTCACCATCTCCCAGAGCTGGCTGAAACTCATGTCCTTTGAGTCTGTGATGTCATCCAACCATCTCGTCTTCTGTCATCTCCTTCTCCTCCTGCCTTCAATCTTTCACAGCATCAGGGTCTTTTCTAATGTGTCAGCTCTTCGCATCAGGCGGCCAAAGTATTGGAGCTTTTGCATCAGTCCTTCTAATGAACATTCAGGATTGATCTCCTTTAGGATTGGCTAGTTTGATCTCCTTGTAGTCCAAGGGACTCTCAAGAGTCTTCTCCAACACCACAGCTCAAATCCATCGATGAAATAGAGGTAAATAATTTATCTGATAAAGAGTTGAAATCAACTGTCATGAAAGCACTCATTGAACCCAGGAAAAGAATAGAGGAACACAGTTATAATTTCAACAACAGAAAAAAAAAAAAAAAAAGAATCAGTCAGAGATAAAGAATATAATAACTGAAGTGAAAATTACACTGTGCTTAGTTGCTCAGTCATGTCCAACTCTTTGTGACCCTGTGGGCCACAAAGCCCACCAGGGTTCTCTGTCCTTGGGATTCTCCAGGCAAGAATACTGGAGTGGGTTGCCATGGTCTCCTTCAGGAGATCTTCCCAACCCAGGGGTCGAACCCAGGTTTCCCGCATTGCAGGCAGATTCTTTACTGACTGCCACCAGAAAAGCCTGAAAAATACACTAGACAGCATCAAAAGCAGATTAGAATGTACAAGCAGTTAAAAAAAAAAAAAAAGAAATAAAGAAAAGAAAAGGTGGAATCATCCAATAAGAATAGGAGAAACAAAAAAGAATTTAAAAAATCAGGATAGCTTAAGTGACCTCTTGGACAACATTATGTCTACTGACATTGACATTGGAAAGAAATACTTTTACATGTGTATAAACAGTGAAAGATTTTATTTTCTCTCAGAAATAGAAATGTGTGCCAAAGTTGTTGCCTTGGCAGGGTTGGACTGAGCTAAGGTTGCTAGAGCTGGAGCCTGGTGGAGGCTGACATTTCTCCCAGGATGTCCTGATGGCCTCTACCTTGGAGGGAGTGGACAGGAGTAAGGTGGCCATTGTGGAATTTTGGTATGAGCTAAGGCTTCTCCCAGGGTATGCTAATAGCCACCATGTTGGAGAGGGGCATGTCCAGATTTGGAGGGTCTGGAGCCAGAGGATGGCATAAGCTATGGCTTCTCCTGCAGTGTGAGGGCAGTTACCTTCTCAATGTCAGGTAGGGATGCAGCTGGAAGGGTTCTAGTAGGGGCCCACTGCAGGCTGAGAGTCTACCTGGGTTGGTCTTCAAAGGCCATCTAGAGTACAAAGCACTTTTCAATCTGCTGCCTCTGAGCTGGGACCAATGTAAGCAGGTCTGTGTGCACAGTCTTAAATAGTAGAGCCTTGGTTTCCTACAGCCCTCCAGTAATCCTACTGGCTCATCATCCTGATGTCAGACCTGAGGGCTGAAGTGCACACTTGCTCCTTAGGGAGTATTCCTGAGCTTGTGATCTCCTGCTAGGTCAACAAGCCTGGGTGTGAGTCTTAGTTAGATTACTTCTTCCAATCAGATCAGTCTTTTTCTTCATACCCTTGGTTTTAGGGACATATTCAGCTGGTCTTCTCAGAGAGAGTGCTCTACCTGTGGTTGTAGTTTTGGAGTTTTCGGTAAGCTGAGTCTTCCTACTCTGCTACATGGATCACAGAAAAACTATTATTTCTTGATATATGTTTGAATATCTGGCAAGTGTCCTTTAATTTTAGCCTGAAAGACTCTCTTTTTTATTTATTGACACCCAATCTACTAGAGACAAATTTTCTCAGTTACTGCTGTTGTTTTTTATCTTCAGTTCAGTTCAGTTTCAGTCTCTCAGTCATGTCCGACTCTTTGCAACCCCATGGACCACAGCACACCAGGCCTTGCTGTCATCACCAACCCCCAGAGTTTACCCAAACTCATGTCCATCTAGTCGATGATGCCATCCAAACATCTCATCCTCTGTCATCCCCTTCTCCTCTGCCTTCAATCTTTCCCAGCATCAGGGTCTTTTCAAATGAGTCAGCTCTTCTTCAACATCAGCTTTCAATGAACACTCAGGACTGATTTCCTTTAGGATGGACTGGTTGGACCTCCTTACAGTCCAAGGGACTCTCAAGAGTCTTCTCCAACACAACAATTCAAAAGCATCAATTCTTCAGTGTTCAGCTTTCTTTACAGTCCAAATCTTACATCCATACATGACTACTGGAAAAACCATAGCCTTGACTAGACAGAATATTGTTGGCAAATTAATGTCTCTGATTTTTAATATGCTGTCTAAGCTGGTCATAACTTTCCTTCCAAGGAGCAAGTGTCTTTTAATTTCGTAGCTGAAGTCACCATCTGCAGTGATTTTGGAGTTCCAAAAAATAAAGTCAGCCTTTGTTTCCCCATTTATTTGACATGAAGAGATGGGACTGGATGCCATGATCTTAGTTCTCTGACTGTTGAGCTTTACACCAACTTTTTCACTCTCCTCTTTCACTTTCATCAAGAGGCTCTTTAGTTCTTCTTCACTTTTGGCCATAAGAGTGGTGTCATCTGCACATCTGAGGTTACTGATATTTCTCCCGGCAATCTTGATTTCAGCTTGTACTTCATCCAACCCAGCATTTCTCATAAGGTTCTCTGCATATAAGTTAAATAAGCAGGGTGACAATATACAGCCTTGATGTACTCATTTCCTTATTTTGAACCATTCTATTCTTCTGTGTCCAGTTTTAACTGTTGCTTCCTGACCTGCATACAGATTTCTCAAGAGGCGGGTCAAGTGGTCTGCTATTCCCATCTCTTTCAGAATTTTCCACAGTTTATTGTGATCCACACTGTCAAAGGCTTTGACATAGTACATAAAGCAGAAATAGATGTTTTTCTGGAACTCTCTTGCTTTTTCAATGATCCAGCAGATGTTGGCATCTGCCTTTTTTAAACCAGCTTGAACATCTGGAAGTTCAGACTGTCTTAATGTCTGCTTCAGTTTTTAAGCAAGATTTTGCTACATATTGAATATACATTTACCTTCTGTACTTTAAATATGCCAGCCAATCATTTCTGTTCTCTATATTTTCATTTGATAAATCAGAAATTAATGTTATTAAAGATTCCTTGTATATGATGTGTCTTGTCTCTCTTGCCATAGACTGATTCCACCACATTTGGAAAGTTTTGGCTACTATTTTCCCAAGTATTCTTTCTCTATCTCTTTTCCTTTTAGAACTCCCAAATTTTGTGTGTGGGCATGTTCAGTGGTATCTTACAGATTTCTGAGACACTTTTTATTTTTCTTCACTTTTTCTTGTTCTTGTACTCAGACTGGATAATCTCAATTACTTTACTCTCAAGTTAACTAAATCTTCAGTATTCAAGTCTCCTGTTGACTCATTGTATTAAATATTCATTTATTACACTTTTAAACTCTAGAATATTTATTTGGTTTATATTTTGTATCTCTGTATAAATATTTTGTATTTGTTGTGACATTGGTCAGATGCCTTCCTTTGTTTCTTTAGTTATGGGTTTCTTTAGTCAGTTTAAAAGAGGAAATATAAAATTGTTGTCTAGTAAGGTTAATTTTTGCCTAGTATGATTATTTAAAGACAGTTTCCTCTGACTCATTTTCCCTTTTCATTGAACATCCCATAAATGTTTTGTTGAAAACTGGATACTTCTAGTAATATAATAATATTATATTATTATAATATTCCAGTAATAACTCTGGAAACCAGATTCCTCCCTACCCAGAGTTTATATTTGCTATTTTTAATTCTTTTTATTGTTGTTATTGTTTCCCTGTTTGTTTGTTAGTGACTTTCCAATACTAATTTGGCAAAATCTGTATTCTTTTTCATGTGGGGCCACTGAAATCTCCTTTCAGTTAGGTCAGTGGTCTGCTAATGATTGGATACTGATTTTCTTAGAACAATAAGAGTCCTAACCCTTGGTGAGGGTATGTGTGTTACAGGACATGCTGTCAGTGCTCTGGGTGGCAGTTTATTATCCAGAGAAAAGAGGTTAAACTTTCTTAGCCTTGTCTTCAGCATGCACATGGCCCTACATATGAATGCAAAACTCTAGATTCCCAGGAATGTGTTGGGGCTTTTCAATGCTCTTCACGGTTATCTTATGCATTGTTTTTTTTTCTTTTAAGTTTTTCAGTCCATTTATTGTTAGCCCCACCTACATTACTGCCTGAGGCAGATGCAGTGTTAAACCAATTGACACTGACTTTTCCCAACAAACATCTCAGGAAAAAGGAATTGAGCAAACTCTGAGTCACTCTCCATAAAGGCAAGCTCTGTGTGTGGTGTTTTCAGGAAGTTGCCAAAGAGGTGAAATAATAGAAACAATTGGGGTTGTTGGGAAAGTGCCAGATCTAATGGATACTGGTTTTCATGGTCACCATCATCATAACAGTGTTGGTTTCTAGGGCTTCCTTGGACCTAGAGACAGCAGAAGGGAAAAGGGGAAACTTAACAAACCACAAGCTCAGGTTTATGGAGATTCTGCTATTTTTCTGGAACAAATGCTTCTCAGATTATCACAAGCTTTCACAATTTTCAGAAATCAGTAAGAGGTGCTTTTGACAGTTTTTGCCACTGTTCTCATTGTTTTTATGGAGGAATAAATTTGGAAGAGTTCCTAACCCCCATTGTTCTGGAAGTGCTGTCTTGTATATTGTTTTTAATTTTCAGTATTGGCTTAAAAATCTTTGTAAAAACCAAAGACCTAAGCCTGGAATAACCTTCATATTAAAAACCAGAAATATACTTTGGGTTTCCCTGGTGGCTCAGATGATAAAGAATCTTCCTGCAATGTGGGAAACCTGGGTTCGATCCCTGGGCTGAGAAGATCCCCTGGAGGAGGGCATGGCAACCCACTCCAGTATACTTGCCTGGAGAATTCCCATGGATCAAGGAGCCTGGCAGGTTACAGTCCATGGGGTGGCAAAGAGTCAGACATGACTGAGTGACTTAAGCACAGCACAAAAATGTCCTTTTAAATTCAACATTAGTGCCAAAGTTTATTTATTCAACTAAGGCTTGTGTCAAGATTCTAAACAATATTATGACCTAAAATATTTTGTGCTAAAACTGAAAATGAACATAATAGAAATTAAATAAGAAATTTAGTTCAAAAAAGCTTCAAAAGATGAAAAAATCAAAATAAAGGTAGTAATGATAATAAAAAGATAAAAGGAGAAATTAACAAAAGAAGAAAAATAATTATATAGATAATGAAAACAATTGAATCACATATATATTATATAGATAGACTGACTGATTTTTATCTTAAGGAACTGTCGCATACAATCATGGGGTCTGGTGACAAGTCTGAAATCCATAAGGCATTTGTAAGCTCGAGCTTCAGTGAAGAGCTGACATTCAGTCTTGAGTCCAATGGCTTGAAACTGAGGCAGAATTTCTATGTCACAGTGTTCTAGTAGAATTGTTTCTTCGCTCAGAAACTTTAGTCTTTACTCTTAAAGTCTTTGATTAATTGAATGAGACCTACCCAAATTATGGAAGATAATCTGCTTCAGTTCAAGTCAATTAATTTTAAATGTTAGTCGTGTCAAAAAACTATCTTTACAGCAATATCTTGACTAGAGTTTGATCAAAGAACAAGTCACTGTAATCTAGTCAAGTTGAAACAGAATTGATCATCACAGACTGGGACTCAAGGCTGCTTCTTTCAGTGACTTCAGGTCTATTTTCTTCTAGTTCTCTTGCTTACCCATGTTTTGGCTTTATCTTCAGACAAGTAGTTAGATATCATAGCACTTTCAAGCCTCAGATTCATGCAGGATACATCCCAAAAGAAGAAAAAGAGGAAGAAAGCACCCACTAGTTCACCTAAGAAATAAATAAACAAGAATGTTCTCAAATCCCTTTGAAAGAATCATTTTGCATCACTTTGAGAAAAATGTGTTTACAACCTCCTCTGGGAATTAATTGCTATCTAAAAAGATAGTGTTGCCCCTAACCAGTGAGATCTGTCTCTATAATGTAATGATATAGGGTCCACTTCTCTGAATTCTGTGGCTAGGAAAGGCATAGGTAACTGAACAACCTGGAACTCTTTTGGAAACACTGAGGTGAGCCAGTAGCAGTGTCCCTACCACCTACAAACTAACAGCTGGTATTAAGTACAATAGCAAATACAATAAAAGCAACAGCAATAACAGCAGCAGCAAAATTCATCTGAAGGACAAATTGCAGGCTAGAGTCATTCAGTTAGAATATAAATACCTAAATAAACACTATGAAAGATTAAAAATAGGCCATGACCAAAGCTAGAATTTTTTTAATTTCAAAATTTTAAAGAATACTTTGAACAAATTATGCCAACATTGTATTTTGAATTTTATTATTTACAATGAAAGGAATAATTTTAGAAAAATTCTAAATTAGGAGTATTCATTTTAAAATGAATGGAAAGGATAAGTAAAACAATGAAATGAAGAAATTAAATTGTCTGTCACCTCTACTCCTTAAACAAAGGATCCAGTAACAGAAAGTTTTCTAAAAAAGTTCTATTAAAGTCAAGGAAGAAACAATTCCTACTAATTTTAAAATGATTCAGAAAATATGAGAGGGGACAAAATATTTCATTAGTGTAACTTTGATACCAAAATGAGAAAAGTAAATAAAAAATAAAAAATGATAGTCCAATATAATATATGACCATGGATGCAAAAATTTTAAATTAAAACTACCCCAAAAGTATAACTAGGCAATTATTTCCAGATGTGCAAAAATAATTAAATATAATAAATTAATTACTATAAATCATCACATTAATGGATTTATGCAGAAAAAATCATAATCTGAAGGGTACAAGAAAATATGTAAAGAGCATGATTAATAAACATTAAAGATTTTGAAACATTTAATACATACTAGTGTTAAAATGTTCTAAGTAGACAGAAAACTACTTTAAAGTAAAAATCATCTTTTTATAAATCCTATAGTCTGAACTCACACTTGTTTTTTTTGATTTTAGAACTATCCCAGTTAAACTCAGGTGAAAATCATCATAATCATTATAGCACTCAGTGTTCCATTGTCAAACAAGCAGAGTCAGACACTGGTAAAAGTACTAAAAATAAATGCTGTTTAGAAACTATTACAGTAGGGAAAACAGAGACCTCTTTACAGAACGGGGGTTCAATTTTGAAGACATCTGGAGTTTAATGGCAGGGAGAAGATCTGGGGGTGAAGGAGAATGAGTTACTGGATGAAATTACTGAGAGGTGATATCCAGGTTGGGGGGATTCTTGCTAGACTGACTCATGCAGGATTGTTTCTGAGGGCAAGCCAGGACCACCAAGTATTAAGAGTGGAGGATGAGGAATTTAACTAGATAGCAAGAATGACCATATAACAAGGTGGGGGAAGGTCTCTTTAAACTGACAGCAGGATTCTTGCTAAAATTGGGCCATGCAGATCTGTCAAGGATGTGGCCAAGGTCATGGCCTTATCAAGAGGAGCTTGACTGAAGTTTGGTCAAAAGTATGTCTTCCAGTGTAGAGGGATGGGGTTGGGTGGGGAGTAGGGGGGAGACTCAAGAGGGAGGAGATATATGTATACATATGGCTGATTAATGTTGTTGTATGGCAGAAACCAATGCAACATTGTAAAGAATTATCCTTCAATTAAAAATGAATTTAAAAAAAAAGATTAGTCAAGAGATTAAAGGATAAACCAATAAGAAAATATTAAAAAAAATTAAAAGTATGTCTTTGCCAAGCCAAACAATGAAGCAAACAAATAAAAATGCTATTCCTTTTTCTAATTTTTTTTTCCTTAAAATTGTACCTTTTTCTTTTCAGAAACCACAACAGATTTAAGAGCAGGTAGATTTGCTGGAAAAATGAAAACATGGGAAAACTAACAGCATTATAAAAGTAGCTGCTTAGGAAAACAAACATACCAACAGAAGGATTACCTTTTCATATAAAAAAATCTATTTAGATTTGAAAACAAAATTGTCAAAAAATATTAAAAACACTGTTGAAGAATGTAAAATATGACTTGAAGAAATTAGACAGTCGACTTTCATGAAAAAGGATTGCAATTTTGATAAAATTATCAGTAATAGTTAAAACCAGAATACACAGAAGAACTGTACAAAAAAGATCTTCATGACCCAGATAATCACGATGGTGTGATCACTGACCTAGAGCTAGATCCTGGAATGTGAGGTCAAGTGGGCCTTACAAAGCATCACTAAGAACAAAGATAGTGGAGGTGATGGAATTCCAGTTGAGCTATTTCAAATCCTGAAAAATGGTGCTGTGAAAGTGTTGCACTCAATATGCCAGCAAATTTGGAAAACTCAGCAGTGGCCATAAGACTGGAAAAGGTCAGTTTTCATTCCAATCCCAAAGAAAGGCAATGCCAAAGAATGCTCAAACTACCGCACAACTGCACTCATCTCACATGCTAGTAAAGTAATGCTCAAAATTCTCCAAGCCAGGCTTCAGCAATATGTGAACCGTGAACTTCCTGATGTTCAAGCTGGTTTTAGAAAAGGCAGAGGAACCAGAGATCAAATTGCCAACATCTGCTGGATCATGGAAAAAGCAAGAGAGTTCCAGAAAAACATCTATTTCTGCTATTGACTATGCCAAAGGCTTTGACTGTGTGGATCACAATAAACTGTGGAAAATTCTGAAAGAGATGGGAATATCAGACCACCTGACCTGTCTCTTGAGAAACCTGTATTCAGGTCAGGAAGCAACAGTTAGAACTGGACATGGAACAACAGACTGGTTCCAAACAGGAAAAGGAGTACGTCAAGGCTGTATATTGTCACCCTGCTTATTTAACTTATATGCAGAGTACATCATGGGAAATGCTGGACTGGAAGAAGCACAAGCTGGAATCAAGATTGCCGGGAGAAATATCAATAACCTCAGATATGCAGATGACACCACCCTTATGGCAGAAAGTGAAGAGGAACTCAAAAGCCTCTTCATGAAAATGAAAGTAGAGAGTGAGTTGGCTTAAAGCTCAACATTCAGAAACCGAAGATCATGGCATCTGGTCCCATCACTTCATGGGAAATAGATGCGGAAACAGTGGAGACAGTGTCAGATTAATTTTGGCGGGCTCCAAAATCACTGCAGATGGTGACTGCAGCCATGAAATTAAAAGACGCTTACTCCTTGGAAGGAAAGTTATGACCAGCCTAGATAGCATATTCAAAAGCAGAGACATTATTTTGCCACCAAAGGTTCGTCTAGTCAAGTCTATGGTTTTTCCTGTGGTCATGTATGGATGTGAGAGTTGGACTGTGAAGAAAGCTGAGCACCGAAGAATTGATGCTTTTGAACTGTGGTGTTGGAGAAGACTCTTGAGAGTCCCTTGGACTGCAAGGAGATCCAACCAGTCCATTCTGAAGGAGATCAGCCCTCGGATTTCTTTGGAAGGAATGATTCTAAAGCTGAAACTCCAGTACTTTGGCCACCTCATGTGAAGAGTTGACTCATTGGAAAGGACTCTGCTGCTGGGAGCGATTGGGGGCAGGAGGAGAAGGGGACAGCAGAGGATGAGATGGCTGGATGGCATCACTGACTCGATGGACATAAGTCTGAGTGAACTCGGAGAGTTGGTGATAGACAGGGAGGCCTGGCGTGCTGTGATTCATGAGGTCACAAAGAGTCAGACACGACTGAATGACTGAACTGAAGTAAAATGAAAGGAAAACCAACATGTACAAAACACCCTCCATGTGCCACATATTTTTTCAAATACTTTACAAAATGAATTTATTTAATTTCTACTACATAATTTTGAAGAGTGTTCATGATTAGATTCATTTCAAAGATGGAGGAACAAGACAGACAGAGGTTGCACAATGACTCAGTGTTACAGGGATAATAAGAAATAAAGGAGAGGTACAAAATTTCCAGTTCTAATTTAACAATTTAATGCAAATTCAATAAAATATCCAAAAGAACAAAGCATTTCTGCATTTTTGTAGAAGGCTTATTTTCAGACTCTCCAGATATTTTTAATGTATTAATTCACTTAATCCTTAAAATATGTCCATAAAAAATGCACTATTGAGATGAGGAAATTGAGGCAAAGGAAGTTGAAGTCAGAAGACTATGGTCACACAGCTAGTTGGTGAGAAAGCAGGGATACAAGATAATCCAAATATCTAATGGTCAAGAAAGTGCAGAGAATCTCTATGGCACTCTTGCTCAAGGAGTTGGCTGCTTTGCCAGGAAATTACTTCCTTTCTGATCCTACAAAAAGCATCTGTTGGTCCTATCATCCACAAAGTTCTGATGGGGTGGGTGGGAGGAGCAGGGCCTTCTTAGCAACCAGCCACCTAACTTATTCCTCTGTACCATGCAGCAATTTACTCTTCCAATCAGCTACGCAGAAAGAGATGCCCTGGTGTCATCTACTCCTTTTATGCTGTTTATTGAATAAAGTGACTTATGCTAATTTATTCAAAGACATAGCATTTTGAAACAGAAATAATTTTTCTTCTAATTTTATAATAAATACAAATGTTTGATTATTTTATTAAAAAATAATCCACAGGTTGGCACAAATATTCCAACTCAATGACATTTTTAAAAAGACATATATAGGAAAAAAAACAAGTAGCAACATTAATGTCTTCAAAGAAAATTTGAAAACAGAAATAGTTAATATATAGACTGCAATATGCAATATTAAAGGAGTAGAGAAATCTATTTAGAAAATTTATGAAAATAAAACTTGGAAAAATGACAATTTAGCAGTAAGTTTTGTTGGATAGAAAATCTATATTGGGTGTCAACTTTATGAGACATATCCTCTCATTTTAGCCAATATTTTGTAATGAATTTTTTAATGTTAAAATTTAAACATAAGTATTCCTAATAAATGATCCACACATATAAGTTCTAAAATAATTTATAATTTTCTCATTATAATGTAATGTTCTTACAGGAAGTACTTTATAGAAAAAAAGTGTATTTCAAACCTAGAAAATATAATTAATAGTCAGATGCTTATTATCTACTTATAATGAGTAAGTTTTGATTTAAGAGAGGTAAAATGACTACACTATTTTCCGCAAAACTTAAAGAGAAATGAAGAAGCAAATGTAGATTTTAAATTAGACACTAGAATTAAAATTAGTTTAAGACTAAATAAAAATAAGCCATTTATTTTTATGTATGGTAGATAAATAACCTTAGTTTAAGGAAGGAAAACAAGAAAGTATAAATTAATTTTAAAGGGAAGGAAAAGAGAGATACTTGCATATCACCTGGAGCATATTTAAAGTGTAATATTAAGTTATGTTTCTTTATCATGGGATATGATTGTAACAAAATATCACAGGAATTGATCTGTCACATTTAGACAGATACATTTGATCTGTAATATAATATTTTAAATAGGTGATAGAGAAGGGATAATACACAATTTAATATTAAACTTTAAAGGATAATATTAGAGTAAGCCTGAAGAACAGACAACCTTAAGATAAATAAAAAAAAATAATAATAATATTCAATTTTCAAAACAGATTTTTTATCTGCTTCAACAAATATCAAAATATATGCTAGAAATAACATGATACTGATTTAATAGTTATTAATAAAATTAATTAATTAACAAAATTCCTGTATTCATTGATGCTTACTCAATGACATTAATAAAGATCTTACAAGGATTCTCAAACTGAACTTTATTGTTTCTACATTAACTGTGCTAAAACCTTTTTCAACCAAATATGTAGCTAAGAAATGCCAGAAAAAGTAATTTCATTTTATTGTAAAGAATTTTAAAGAATGTGATTTGTCTTCATTTAATTAGAAACGTGCTCCTAAATACATACTCACTTAGAATTAGTGTCTTTTTGATAAGCCAACCCTTTTATCTTTATGAAATGCCCCCTCTTTACTTTGAACTTCTCATTTTTGATATTGCCACACTAGCTTTCTCACACTGGAATTCACAGAGTGTATATAGTTTAATCATTTCACTTTCACTCTATGTCCTTATTCAAGTGCCTTTCTTTCAGATGGAATTACTTGAGTATTTCTTTAAAAAAATGTAGATTTGTAATCTCTGTCTTTTAATTGGAATGACTTTTCCATCTGTATTTAGTACAATTATGCATGTGGTTGAGTTTAACTTCACCATCTTGCAGTTTGTTTTCAATTTATTTCATCTTTTACTTTTTTTTTCCTTCTTTCCTTCTACTGTCTACTTACAGTCAACCAAGTGCTTATTTTTAGCACTCTTTTATAAAAATTTTATTGTTTTCAGTTGTACTTATTTGAGGTTTTTTTTTTGTGTTCTAAAGTACTGTAAAAATTGGACACTCTTAAATTATCACAATCTCCTTTAATTTTATATAACCCTATGTATAATGCAAAACCTTGCAAAATTAAATTCCATTTATATCCCCTCCCATTCCTTCTGCTACTATTGTTACATGATTTACTTTCAAATATTTTATAAACTCCATAATACATGTTTATAATTTTTTGCTTAAACATATCAATTGTCGACTTCTATTGAAAAATGTTGATGTATGGCAAAACCAATACAATATTGTAAAGTAATTAACCTCCAATTAAAATTAAAAAATTTATATAAAAAGGAAAATGCTTGTATTAAATGAGATATAAGATTCAAAATGATCGAATTTATAGCAAAAATAATAATGGAAAAATCAATACCTCAGAATCTGTGGAATTTATTAAAATATTAATCACAGGAAATTTGATACCACTATATACTTTCATAAGTAAAAATTAAAGAGTTAATATAAATGAATTCAGTTCATTTCAGTTCAGTCACTCAGTCGTGTCCGACTCTTTTCGACCCCATGAATCGCAGCACGCCAGGCCTCCCTGTCCATCACCAACTCCCGGAGTTCACTCAAACTCATGGCCATCGAGTCAGTGATGCCATCCAGCCATCTCATCCTCTGTCGTCCCCTTCTCCTCCTGCCCTGCGGGGAGCGAGCTCCGCCCCTGGCAAAGGTCATGAGGAAGGAGGCTTGGCATATGCAAAGGCGGGATCAAGCCTCAGGAGTCTCCCTGGAAATTCTCAAGCAATCTACCCCCAAAACCAGAGTCTGCCTACTTTCTGCTTTGTGCTTTCACCTACACCTCTGACTTTACGGGGGGCTGTCCCTGACTACCTCTCTGAAAAAAGTTAGCTTACAGCTCCAGTTAATAATTCCTGGGTGTGACAGTGTTTAACCTACAAACTCCTTTGGAAATCCTCTAGCCTGCCTGAATAGGTTTTTCCGGCCACATGTGATTGTTCAGAGCCTCCCAACTGTGAGAGGCAGGAGATGTTCTAAACTGTCTAAACACAGATTCTTTTGAGTAGTTAAAAGATTGATTAGAAATTGTATTGGTGAAGGGATTTTCACTTCTTGGGCCAATGTTTGCTACTAAGTCTCCATATCCCTTGCCTGCTGTGTCCCTGGCAGTGTATTGATTAATATAATTGGTGTAAGTAGTAGCTTTAATGTTTGTAACCTGGGACCCTTGAGTTAATTCTTTTTCTTGTTATAGCCCACCACACCTTTGCTCTGTAGGAATGCAACTTTATCTAATGCTTTTGGAGGGTGGCTCCTGACCAATCACCTTTAGAGAAAAATAAGTTTTCTGAAGAAAAGGTCTTAAAATGTTAACAGGCCTCCGGGCCAGAAGATGATGCAAATCACCTAAGCTTTTGCATATGATAAGTTTGCAGGAAGAAAGCCTGGTTTGCTGCCTGACTCTACCCCTTCCCCCATTATCCTCTATGCATAACTTAAGGTATAAAAACTACTTTGGAAAATAAAGTGCGGGCCTTGTTCACCGAAACTTGGTCTCACCATGTCGTTCTTTCTCTTACCTTCTGGCTGAATTATTCAGCCTCTTTTCTCCACTGAATTTCCTCACTGAGCTATCCTTATTTCAGCCTCTTTTCTTCACTGAATTTTACTGAGCTATCCTCATTCTATTACTCTTTATATCTTTAATTAACGTTTAATTAAGCAGTTGTTTCCTGATCTTCTCCTACGCCGTCTCTCCTTCGAATACCCTGGATCAGCCGGGGCTGGTCCCCGGCACTGCCCCAATCCTTCCCAGCATCAGAGTCTTTTACAAAGAGTCAACTCTTCACATGAGGTGGCCAAAGTACTGGAGTTTCAGCTTTAGCATCATTCCTTCCAAAGAAATCCCAAGGCAAATCTCCTTCAGAATGGACTGGTTGGATCTCCCCGCAGTCCAAGGGACTCTCAAGAGTCTTCTCCAACACCATAGTTCAAAAACATCAATTCTTTGGTGCTCAGCCTTCTTCACAGTCCAACTCTCACATCCATACACGACCACAGGAAAAACCATGCCTTGACTAGACGAACCTTTGTTGGCAAAGTAATGTCTCTGCTTTTGAATATGCTATCTAGGTTGGTCATAACTTTCCTTCCAAGGAGTAAGCGTCTTTTAATTTCATGGCTGCAGTCACCATCTGCAGTAATTTTGGAGCCCCTCAAAAAAAGTCTGACACGGTTTCCACTGTTTCCCCATCTATTTCCCATGAAGTGATGGGACCGGATGCCATGATCTTAGTTTTCTGAATCTTGAGCTTTAAGCCAACTTTTTCACTCTCCACTTTAACTTTCATTAAGAGGCTTTTTAGCTCCCCTTCACTTTCTGCCATAAGGGTGGTGTCATCTGCATATCTGAGGTTATTGATGTTTCTCCTGGCAATCTTGATTCCAGCTTGTGCTTCTTCCAGTCCAACGTTTCTCATGATGTACTCTGCATATAAGTTAAATAAGCAGGGTGACACTATACAGCCTTGACATACTCCTTTTCCCGTTTGGAACCAGTGTGTTGTTCCATGTCCAGTTCTAACTGTTGCTTCCTGACATGCATACAAAGTTCTCAAGAGGCAGATCAGGTTGTCTGGTATTCCCATCTCTTTCAGAATTTTTCACAGGTTATTGTGATCCACACAGTCAAAGGCTTTGACATAGTCAATAAAGCAGAAACAGATGTTTTTCTGGAACTCTCTTGTTTTTTCAATGATCCAGTGGATGTTGGCAGTTTGATCTCTGGTTCCTCTGCCTTTTCTCAAACCAGCTTGAACATCAGAAAGTTCACAGTTCACATATTGCTAAAGCCTGGCTTGGAAAATTTTGAGCATTACTTTACTAGCGTGTGAGATGAGAACAATTGTGTGGTAGTTTGAGCATTCTTTGGCATTGCCTTTCTTTGGGATTGGAAGGAAAACTGATTTTTCCAGTCCTGTGGCCACTGCTGAGTTTTGCAAATTTGATGGCATATTGAGTGCAGCACTTTCACAGCATCATCTTTCAGGATTTGAAGGAGCTCAACTGGAATTCCATCACCTCCACTAGCTTTGTTCATAGTGATGCTTTCTAAGGCCCAGTTGACTTCACATTCCAGGATGTCTGGCTCTAGGTCAGTGATCACACCATCCTGATTCTCTGGGTCATGAAGATCTTTTTTGTACAGCTCTTCTGTGTATTCTTGCCATCTCTTCTTAATATCTTTTGCTTCTGTTAGGTCCATACCATTTCTGTCCTTTATCCAGACCATCTTTGCATGAAATGTTCCCTTGGTATCTCTAACTTTCTTTAAGAGATCTCTAGTCTTTCCCATTCTGTTGTTTTCCTCTATTTGCATTTATCACTGAGGAAGGCTTTCTTATCTCTTCTTGCTATTCTTTGGAACTCTGCATTCAGATGCTTATATCTGTCCTTTTCTCCATTGCTTTTCACTTCTCTTCTTTTCACAGCTATTTGTAAGGCCTCCCCAGACAGCCATTTTGCTTTTTTGCATTTCTTTTCCATGGGGATGGTCTTGATCCCTGTCTCCTGTACAATGTCACGAACCTTCATCCATAGTTCTTCAGGCACTCTATCTATTAGATCTAGGCCCTTAAATCTATTTCTTACTTCCACTGTATAATCATAAGGGATTTGATTTAGGTCATACTTGAATGGTCTAGTGGTTTTCCCTGCTATTGCTGCTACAGCTAAGTCACTTCAGTCATGTCCGACTCTGTGGGACCCCATAGATGGCAGCCCACCAGGCTCCCCGGTCCCTGGGATTCTCCAGGCAAGAACATTGGAGTGGGTTGCCATTTCCTTCTCCAGTGCATGCAAGTGAAAAGTGAAAGTGAAGTCGCTCAGTCGTGTCCGACTTTTAGCGACCCAATGGACTGCAGCCTACCAGGCTCCTCCATCCATGGGATTTTCCAGGCAAGAGTACTGGAGTGGGGTGCCATTGCCTACTTTCTTCAATTTCAGTCTGAATTTGGCAATAAGGAGTTCATGATCTGAGCCACAGTCAGCTCCTGGTCTTGTTTTTGTTGACTGTATAGAGTTTCTCCATCTTTGGCTGCAAAGAATATAATGAATCTGATTTTGGTGTTGACCATCTGGTGATGTCCATGTGTAGAGTCTTCTCTTATGTTGTTGGAAGAGGGTGTTTGCTATGACCAGTGCATTTTATTGGCAAAACTCTGTTAGTCTTTGCCCTGCTTCATTCCGTATTCCAAGGCCAAATTTGCCTGTTACTCATGTTTCTTGACTTATTTTTGCATTCAAGTCCCCTATAATGAAAAAGACATCTTTTTTGGGTTAGTTCTAAAAGGTCTTGTAGGTCTTCATAGAACCGTTCAACTTCAGCTTCTTCAGCATTACTGGTTGAGGCATAGACTTGGATTACTGTAATATTGAATAGTTTGCCTTGGAAACGAACAGAGATCATTCTGTCGTTTTTGAGATTGCATCCAAGTACTGCATTTTGGACTCTTTAGTTGACCAGGATGGCTACTCCATTTCTTCTGAAGGATTCCTGCCTGCAGTAGTAGATATAATGGTCATCTGACTTAAATTCATCCATTCCAGTCCATTTTAGTTCGCTGATTCCTAGAATGTCGACATTCACTCTTGCCATCTCTTGTTTTATCACTTCCAATTTGCCTTGTTTGTCCTTAGTCCTGCAAATTCCCCAGTATCTATGGCAATCTCTGTGACAGGCCTACTCTCCTGCCTGCCCAATAAACAGGTTGCTTGTTCAGAAATGAAAGGTTTGTACTTCTCCAAACTTTTTAACCAAAACTTTGTTGCTACTACCTTTCTTCAACTACCTCATGGTAAAATATGATTTTATTTTATTCATTACTTTTTCCCTTTTTTTGTTAAGAATGATGATTATTAACATCATTCTACATTCCAACTAGATGAAATCTATTGAAAAAAAAATCCTTAACTTTTAACTAATGACAAAAAGTTATTAATATTCCATTATAGTAAACATTACATATTTAAATAATTGCATTTAGGGAACTCATCTTACTTCTGTGTAAATTCTTCCTTATCTTTGTTGCAATTTCTGAGATAATCTGTCATCCAAAGGACTGATGTTAAATTGATAATATTCATACCAATATTACATGGTTTTGTCAGGTATTTTACTAAGATTTTTAACAAATGTCAGTAATATTGAAATAATCAACAATATATTTGATACAGTCTCTAAAAGTGCTGTAAATTCATATTTTAGGCCAATTATAACTGTTCTTCCCTGTATTATAGAAGCAGTGATACTGATAAGAGGATTTTTTTATTTTTTTCTTGTGGAAAATTTTTTAAGCTCTATGTATACTGGTAACCATTTTGTACTCATTATTAATAATTGTGTTAAAATAGCATTTCATCCATGGTCTTTCTCATTCCTTAAGTAAGTTATATATGTTACTCAGTAAATTTCATTTGTCATACAGTATGATTTCATTGGTAATAAAAATTTCTTGGACGTTAGTATGTTACTGTTATTTCTGAAATTTTTGGTACTCTCATTGATTCTTTTAAAGCAGTATTATAGCTCAATTGAATAAAAGAGATTGCTTCATTTAGATTTTTTATCAACATATTAATAACCCTCTCCCACTTAATAATGGACAAGGGCATGGCAACCCACTCCAGTATTCTTTCCTGGAGGATCCCATGGACAGAGGAACTGGTGGGTGACAGTTCATGTGGTCACAGAGTCGGACATGACTGAAATGACTAAACACACTTAATAAGATTAGTTTTCCTCCAATATTTCATGGCTTATCAGAGTTATTACTTCTTGCTATTTGTTACCTAAATTTAAAATTTTTGTCCTATTAATCAGAAGGCATTTAAAGATTTTACAGATAATATTCTATCATTTTCCTCTGCATGTCAGAAATAAGATATACCTTTCCCAAATTTATCAGTACATGTTGGCAAAATATTTAATCTTGACAGTTAATGTGCTTCATTAAAAAAAAAAAATGCTTTAGCAGAGTAAGAACTGTGCGCATATATATAAAAATAAATTAGTCAATTGAGTGTCAGTGCTTAACTTGGATTATATGAGAGAAGTTTTATACACATATATAGAACAATCACAAATGTGACACAAAAATGGTGACCAGTACAGAAGTATTGCACTGGTGGTTCAACTACTTACTTGACATAACTTTCTAAATTAGTAAATTGTTGGAAAATTTCCAAACAAAAATATTTTTCTTCAATAATCCATGTATAAGGCATACCTGGACACTGTATAATAAATACTTCCAAAATGTAATTTGATAACTAAAATGGATATTGAGTCGAGGATAAATTTTCACCTACATAAAATTTTATTTTATGTGGGATGCATGAAATTCTTTTTTTTAATATAAATTTATTTATTTTAACTGGAGGTTAATTACTTTACAATACTGTATTGGTTTGCCATACATCAACATGAATCCACCACGGGTGTTCACGTGTTCCCCATCCTGAACCCCCCTGCCACCTCCCTCCCGGTATCATCCCTCTGGGTCATCCCAGTGCACCAACCCCAAGCATCCTGTATCATGCATCAAACCTGGACTGGCAATTCGCTGAAAATTCTTCATGGGCAAGAATGTATCTAACACCATGGGTTACATAGCACCCCATATCTATACCCAGTAAATACATTGGTACTTTTTGTCACTGGGAGACTAGATTATAAAGTAACTTTTGAAATTTAACCATAGGGAAAATATGACCACCTGGAGAATCACTGATCTAAATAAATTTATAAAAAACAAATCTCAAAAGTCAAAATTTTCAGTGTAAAAACAAAAGAACTGGAAATCATTAACCAAAGAACATGCTGTTGGGTACAGTTTACGGCTAATATGATGTTGAAGGTAACCAGTCCATTTTTCCAGCTGTGCGTCTAGCACAGATTTTTGGTAAATCTTGATGAAATATAGTACATATAAAATACATTTCTGAACTCAAACGTAAGGAAAGATTATCTCCAAACTCTGAAAACAAAGGTATGACTTAAATTCAGAGAAAAAAGATTAAGTTTCTTTTTATATCAACACACACACACACAAAATGGTCATTGTTATAGGTTAAATTATGTCCCCTAAATTCATAATTGAAGGCATAACTTCCAGTACCTCATAATAGTCTTTATTTGAAAATAGGGTCATTGAAAATGTAATCAGTTAAGATGAAGCAAACATTAGAGTAGGATGGAATTCTAACCAAATGTGACTGGTGTACCTATAACAAGGGGGCACTTGAACACAGAGCCACACACAGGGGTAACACCATAAGGAGTCTGGAGTGATGCTGCCACAAGCCAAGAGAACTGTGAGGAGCCAGGAGAGAGGCTGGATTAGAAATTTCTCAGGGACCAGGCTCTACACACACTTCAACCTCTGACTCTCAGCCTCCAGAATGGTGAGACGATAAATTCCTGGTGTTTAAAACTGTCAGTTTTGGTTACTTCATGATGACAGCCTTAGCAAACTAGTATAATCATGAGAACTGAAAAAAAGAATGGATACTTTTTTGTATGAAATAGAATAACTTAAATATGCACAGTGAAGTAAGTCAGATACAGAAAAATAAACATCATATGATATTGATTATATGTGGAATCCAAAAAAAGATACATATGAACTTATCTACAAAACAGAAGTACAGTCAGAAATGTAGAAAATGAACTTATAGCTACCAGGGGGAAGGAAGAGGAAGAATAAATTGGGATATTGGGAATGGTATATACACACTACTATACATAAAATAGAAAACTTATAAGAACCCACTGTATGGCATGGGGCACTACTCAACACTCTGTAAAGGCCTATACTGTAAAAGAATCTAAAAAAAGTGGATATATGCATATGTATAACTGATTCACTTTGCTGTACAGTAGAAACTAATGCAACTTTGCAAAATGACTATATTTAAATAAAAATTTGAATATATAAATGGCTACTTACATAGCTTTAAAAAGTAAATATATGTAAATCATACAAGTAAATTGCAGAGAAATAACGACTTATTAAAAATAAAAAGATATTAAGAGAAAAGTAAATAGAGTGGGAAAAAGAAGCCCTGGATATCTATACAGAAAGAAACTGGGGGAAGAAGGGGGAAAAATACTTTAATTGATGGCATACTTTGATGATGGCAAAATCTTCCCAGTGTTGAAGGTAATTTCTCATACCAATCTCCAGTAGATTAAGGAATAAAGATATTTTAGAGATAGTGAATTTATTTCTCACAAATTATTCATTTAAAAATCCCTAAAGAATAATGTCACTCAAGATCTTGAAATAGATCTCCTAATTTTTAAGAAATGGGATGCAAAAGACAAGCAAATAAATTTTTAAACAGCATCATTTTAATGAGTCTAGTTTGAAGACAAGATCAGAAATTGCTAAAAGTACTATACAGCAAAGCAAGACTGGAAGGAAAGTAGATTCAACTTGGGGTCATGAATTGTAGACGATAAAGAAACAAGCCAGATAGCTAGGCTGCAAATATAGTCTTAGCTGAAGAATATTGGTTGGAGGCCATATATGGCAAAGGGGCTTGCATAACACAATGAAGCTATGAGCCATGCCATGAAGGGCCACCCAAGACAGACAGGTCATAGTGAATTCTAAAAAAGCATAGTCATTGGAGGAGGAAATGGCAACCCACTCCAGTATTCTTGCCTGGAGAACACTATAGACAGTATGAAAAGGCAAAAAGATATCACACCAGAAGATGAGCTACACGGGTCAGATGTATTGTATATTGTCAATGTATATGACCTCAGTCAATATACTCCTGGGGAAGAGCAGAGGAGAATTAATAGCTCCAGAAAGAATGAAGTACCTGGAACAAAGCAGAAGCAACACTAAGTTGTGGATGTGTCTGGTGGTAAGCAAAATTCAATGCTATAAAAACAATATTGCATAGGCACTGGGAATGTTAGGTCCATGAATCAAGGTAAACTGGATGTGGTCAGGCAGGAGTACTCATGATTGAACTTGGACATCTTAGGAATAAGCGAACTAAAATGGACGGGAATGGGCAAATTTAATTCAGATGACCACTATATCTACCACTCTAGGCAAGAATCCCTTAGAAGAAATGGAGTAGACCTCATAACCAACTGCTAAGTCACTTCAGTCGTGTCCGACTCTGTGCGACCCCATAGATGGCAGCCCACCAGGCTCTCCCATCCCTGGGATTCTCCAGGCAAGAACACTGGAGTGGGTTGCCATTTCCTTCTCCAATGCATGAAAGTGAAAAGGGAAAGTGAAGTCGCTCAGACGTGTCCGACTCTTAGCAACCCAATGGACCGCAGCCTACCAAACTCCTCCACCCATGGGATTCTCCAGGCAAGAGTAATTTAGTGGGGTGCCATTGAAGAGTCCAAAATGCAGTACTTAGGTGCAACCTCAAAAGTGACACAAATATCTCATTTCATTTCCAAGGAAAACCATTCAACATCACCCTAATCAAAGAATATGCCCCAATCACTGATGATGAAACTGAAGTTGACTGATTCTATGAAAACCAACAACACCTTCTAGCACTAACACCAAAAATAGTCCTTTTCATCACAGAAGATTAGAATGCAAAAGTAGAAAGTCAACAAATACCCACAATAATAAGGAAGTTTGGCTAGGAGTACAAAATGAAGCAGGAAAAGCTAAGCATTTTGTCAAAAGAACACACTGGTCATAGCAAACACTCTTTTCCACCCTTTTCCAGTACAAGAGATGGTTCTACAAATGGACATAACCAAATGTTCAACATCCAAATCAGACTGATTATGTTATTTGCAGACAAAGATAGAGAAGCTCTATAAAATTAGTAAAAACAAGACCTGGAGATAACTGTAGCTCAGACCATGAGCTTCTTACGGAAAAATTCAAGCTAGATGGAGGAAAGAGAAAACCACTAGGCCTTTCACGTATGATCTAATTCAAATTCCTTGTGATTTGGAGGTGACAAATAGATTCAAGGTATTTAATTTGTTACAAAAAGTGCCTGAAGAACTAAGGACAGAGATTTGTAACACTGTACAGGAGGCAGTGAAAAAAAATATCCCAAAGAAAAAGAAGTGCACCAAGGCAAAGTTGTCTGAGGAAGCTTTGCAAATAGCTGAGAAAAAAGAGAAGCAAAAGACAAGGGAGAAAGGGAAAGATATACACAACTGAATGCAGACTTCCAGAGAATAGCAAGGAGGGATAAGAAGGACTTCTTAGATAAGCAATGCAAAAGAATAGAGGAAAATAATATAAAAGGAAAGACTAGAGATCTCTTCAAGAAAATTGGAGATATCAAGGGAACATTTCATGGAAGGATGGGCACAATAAAGGACAAAAACAGCAAGAATCTAACAGAAGCAGAAGAAATTAAGAGGTGGCAAGAATACAGAGAAAAACTACAAAAAAGTCTTAATGACTCAGATAACCACTATTGTGTGGTCACTCACCTAGAGCCAGACATTCTGGAGTGTGAAGTCAAGGCAGACTTAGGAAGAATCACTACAAACAAAGCTAGTGGAGGTGACAGGACTCCATTTGAGTTATTTAAAATCCTAAAAGATAATGCTGCTTTAGTGTTGAGATCAATATGTCAGCAAATTTGGAAAATACATCAGTGGCTATAGGACTGGGGAAGGTGAGTTTTCATTCCAATCTCAAAGAAGACCAATGCTAAAGAATGTTCACACTACAGTACAATTGCACTCGTTTAACACACTAGCAAGATTACGCTGAAAATCCTTCAAGCTAAGCTTCAGCAGTACATGAACTGTACAAACCCAGATATTCAAGCTGGGTTTAGAAAAGGTGGAGGAATCAGAGATGAAATTTCCAACATTTGTTGGATCACAGAGATAATTCCAGAAAAACTTCTACTTCTTCTTCATTGACTAAACTAAAATCTTTGTGTAGTTCACAAAAAACTATGGAAAATTCTTAATGAGATGAAATTCCAGACCACCTTACCTTTACCTGAGAAACCTGTATATGGGTCAAGAAGCAACAGTTAAAACTAGATCTGGAACAACTGACTGGTTCCAAATTGGGGAAGGAGTACAACAAGGCTGTATACTGTCATCCTGCTTATTTAACTTATATGCGGAGTGCATCATGTGCTGGATGAATCACAAGCTGAAGTCAAGATTGCCTGGAAAAGTATCAACAACCTCAGGTAGGCAGATGACATCAGTCTAATGGCAGAAAGTGAAGAGAAGCTAAAGAGCTTTTTGATGAGGGTAAAAGAAGATAGTGAAAAAGTGGATTGAAACTCAACATTAGAAAAGCTAAGATCATGGTGTCTGGCCTCATCACTTCATGGCAAATGTAAGAGGAAAATGTGGAAGCACTGACAGACTTTATTTTCTAGGGATATAAAATCACTGCAGACTCTGACTGCAGCCAAGAAATTAAAAGACGCGTGCTCCCTGGAAAGGAAGCTATGACAAATCTAAACAACATATTAAAAAAACAGAGACAACACTTTGCCAACAATGGTCTGTATAGTCAGAGCTATTGTTGTCCCAGTAGTCATGTACAGATGTGTGGGTTGATCCATAAAGATGGCTGAGCACCAAAGTATTGATGCTTTCGAACTGTGATCCTGGAGAAGACTCTTGAGAGTCCCTTGGGCTGCAAGGACACCAAACAAGTCAATGCCAAAGGAAATCAGTCCTGAATAGTCATTGGAAGGACTGCTGCTGAAACTGAATCTCCAATACTTTGGCCACCTGATGGAAGAGTCGACTCATTGGAAAAGACCCTGATGCTGGGAAGAAAGGAGAAATGGGGCAGGAGAGGATGAGATATTTGTGTGTGTTGAGTCGCTTAGTCATGTTCAACGCTTTGCAACCCCATGGACTGTAGCCTGCTAGACTCCTACGTGCATGGGGATTCTAAAGGCAAGAATACCAGAGTGGGTTGCCATGCCCTCCTCCAGGGGATCTTCCCAACCCAGGAGTTGAACTCAGGTCTCCTTCATGGCAGGCAGATTCTTTACTGTCTGAGCCACCAAGGAAGCCTGATATAGTTAGATACTATCACCAACTCCATGGACATGAATTTGAGCAAACTCTGGGAGATAGTGAAGGAATAAAGGAGGCTGGAATGCTACTGTCCATGGAGTTACAAATAATCGAACATGGATTAGCGACTGAACAAATAAAAGCAAATGGACATACTACTTATAAGATAGAAGCAGAACATCCACCTCTGAGTCTGGTAGAAGGATCTCACACTTTCTGCTAAGACTGCAGATCAAAAACAATTGAGGTTTCATGTATATGAATTTATATATGATATTTGTTTTTCTCTTTCTGACTTACTTTACTCTGTATGACAAACTCTAGGGTAATCCATGTCTCTATAAATAACCCTATTTAATTTATTTTCAATGGTTGAGTATTATTCTATATATACCATATCTTCTTTATCCATTCATCTGTTGTTTGACATTTAACTTGCTTATATATCCTGACTATTGTAAATAGTGTTGCAGTGAACACTGGGGTACATGTGTCCTTTTGAATTAAAACAAAAACAACAAAAATTTTAAAAATAATGAGAACTTTTGAAGATAAATATTTTGGCTATAGATGAGAGGTTAACAATTGAAAGAATATGAATAGAATTTAAAACTACTAAATCATAAACAGGAGCAGAGGGGAAGCTATGTAAATATGTAACTAATCGAATGGAAGGGAAAGGTAAAGCAGAAATTGAACAAGCCAAAAAAGTGACATAGTGGGAAATGTGAAGTATATCAGTTCAGTTAAGTTCAGTCTCTCAGTCGTGTCCAACTCTTTGTGACCCCATGAATCGCAGAACGTCCATCACCAACTCCCGGAGTTCACTCAGACTCATGTCCATAGAGTCAGTGATGCCATCCAGCCATCTCATCCTCTGTCATCCCCTTCTCTTCCTGCCCCCAATCCCTCCCAGCATCAGAGTCTTTTCCAATGATTCAACTCTTCGCATGAGGAGGCCAAAAGTACTGGAGTTTCAGCTTTAGCATCATTCCTTCCAAAGAAATCCTAGGCTGATCTCCTTCAGAATGCACTGGTTGGATCTCCTTGTAGTCCAAGGGACTCTCAAGAGTCTTCTCCAACACCACAGTTCAAAAGCATCAATTCTTTGGCGCTCAACTTTCTTCACAGTCCAACTCTCACATCCATACATGACCATAGGAAAAACCATAGCCTTGACTAGACGGACCTTTGTTGGCAAAGTAATGTCTCTGCTTTTGAATATGCTATCAAGGTTGGCCATAACTTTCCTTCCAAGGAGCAAGCGTCTTTTAAATTCATGGCTGCAGTCACCATCTGCAGTGATTTTGGAGCCCAAAAAAATAAAGTCTGACACTGTTTCCAATGTTTCCCCATCTATTTTCCATGAAGTGATGGGACCAGATGCTATGACCTTTGTTTTCTGAATGTTGAGCTTTAAGCCAACTTTTTCACTCTCTTCTTTGACATTCATCAAGAGGCTTTTTAGTTCCTCCTCACTTTCTGCCATAAGGGTGGTGTCATCTGCATATCTGAGGTTAGTGATATTTCTCCCGGCAATCTTGATTCCAGCTTGTGCTTCTTCCAGCCCAGCATTTCTCATGATGTACTCTGCATATAAGTTAAATAAGCAGGGTGACAATATACAGCCTTGACATACTCCTTTTCCTATTTGGAACCAGTCTGTTGCTCCATGTCTGGTTCTAACTGTTGCTTCCTGACCTGCATACATATTTCTCAAGAGGCAGATCAGGTGGTCTGGTATTCCCGTCTCTTTCAGAATTTTTCACAGTTTATTGTGATCCACACAGTCAAAGGCTTTGGCATAGTCAATAAAGCAGAAATAGATGTTTTTCTGGAACTCTCTTGCTTTTTTTGATAATCCAGCGGATGTTGGCAATTTGATCTCTGGTTCCTCTGCCTTTTCTAAAACCAGCTTGAACATCAGGAAGTTCACGGTTCACATGTTGCTGAAGCCTGGCTTGGAGAATTTTGAGCATTACTTTGCTAGCATGTGAGATGAGTACAATTGTGCAGTAGTTTGAGCATTTTTTGACATTGCCTTTCTTTGGGATTGGAATGAAAACTGACCTTTTCCAGTCCTGTGGCCACTGCTGAGTTTTCCATAATTGAGTGCAGCACTTTCAAAGCATCATTTTTCAGGATTTGAAAGAGCTCAACTGGAATTCCATCACCTCCACTAGCTTTGTTCGTAGTGATGCTTTGTAAGGCCCACTTGACTTCACATTCCAGGATGTCTGGCTCTAGGTCAGTGATCACACCATCGTGATTATCTGAGTTGTGAAGATCTTTTTTGTACAGTTCTTATGTGTATTCTTGCCACCTCTTCTTAATATCTTCAGCTTCTGTTAGGTCCATACCATTTCTGTCCTTTATCCAGACCATCTTTGCATGAAATGTTCCCTTGGTATCTTTAATTTTCTTGAAGAGATCTCTAGTCTTTCCCATTCTGTCATTTTCCTCCATTTCTTTGCATTGATCACTGAGGAAGGCTTTCTTATCTCTTCTTGTTATCCTTTGGAACTCTGCATTCAGATGCTTATATCTTTCCTTTTCTCCTTTGCTTTTTGCTTCTCTTCTTTTCACAGCTATTTGTAAGGCCTCCCCAGACAGCCATTTTGATTTTTTTGCATTTCTTTTCCATGGGGATGGTCTTGATCCCTGTCTCTTATACAATGTCACGAACCTTCATCCATAGTTCATCAGGCACTCTATCTATCAGATCTAGGCCCTTAAATCTGTTTCTCACTTCCACTGTATAATCATAAGGGATTTGATTTAGGTCATACCTGAATGGTCTAGTGGTTTTCCGTACTTTCTTCAATTTATGTCTGAATTTGGCAAAAAGGAGTTCATGATCTGAGCCAGTCAGCTCCTGGTCTTGTTTTTGTTGACTGTATAGAGTTTCTCCATCTTTGGCTGCAAAGAATATAATGAATCTGATTTCGGTGTTGACCATCTGGTGATGTCCATGTGTAGAGTCTTCTCTTGTGTTGTTGGAAGAGGGTGTTTGCTATGACCAGTGCATTTTCTTGGCAAAACTCTGTTAGTCTTTGCCCTGCTTCATTCCGTATTCCAAGGCCAAATTGCCTGTCGCTCCAGGTGTTTCTTGACTTCCTACTTTTGCATTCAAGTCCTCTATAATGAAAAAGACATCTTTTTGGGTGTTAGTTCAAAAAGGTCTTGTAGGTCTTCATAGAACTGTTCAACTTCAGCTTCTTCAGCGTTACTGGTTGGGGCATAGGCTTAGATTACTGTGATATTGAATAGTTTGCCTTGGAAACGAACAGAGATCATTCTGTCATTTTTGAGATTGCATCCAAGTACTGCATTTCAGACTCTTTTGTTGACCCTGATGGCTACTCCATTTATTCTGAGGGATTCCTGCCCACAGTAGTATATATAATGGTCATCTGAGTTAAATTCACCCATTCCGGTCCATTTTAGCTTGCTGATTCCTAGAATGTTGACATTCACTCTTGCCATCTCTTGTTTGACCACTTTCAATTTGCCTTGATTCATGGACCTGACATTCCTAGTTCCTATGCAATATTGCTCTTTACAGCATCAGACCTTGCTTCTATCACCAGTCACATCCACAGCTGGGTATTGTTTTTGCTTTGGCTCCATCACTTCATTCTTTCTGGAGTTATTTCTCCACTGATCTCCAGTAGCGTATTGGGCACCTACTGACCTGGGGAGTTCCTCTTTCAGTATCCTATCATTCTGCCTTTTCATACTGTTCATGGGGTTCTCAAGGCAAGATACTGAAGTGGTTTACCATTCCCTTCTCCAGTGGACCACATTCTGTCACATATCTCCTCATGACCCGCCCGTCTTTGGTTGCCCCATGGACCTGGTTTAGTTTCACTGAGTTAGACAAAGCTGTGATCCTAGTGTGATTAGATTGACTGGTTTTCTGTGATTATGGTTTCAGTGTGTCTGCCCTCTGATGCCCTCTTGCAACACGTACCATCTTACTTGGGTTTCTCTTACTTTGGATGAGGCGTATCTCTTCACCGCCGCCCTTCCTGACCTTCAACGTGGGATAGCTCCTCTAGGCCCTCCTGTGCCCATGCAGCCACCTCTCCTTGGACGTGGGGTTGCTCCTCCCAGCCACCGCCCCTGGCCTCGGGAGTGGGGTAGCTAGTCCCTGCCACCATCCCTGACCTCGGATGCGGGAAGCTCGTCTCTGCCGTTTCTGCGCCGTCGCAGCCTGGCACTCTTGGCCGCAGCCCCTGACCTCAGACGTGGGGTAACTCCTCTTGGCTGCTGCCCTTCGGGCATGGGGTCCTCCCAGCTTCTGCCCCTGACCTCGGACTTGGGGTAACTCCTCTCGGCCATGCTTAGTGCGCCGGTCACAGCCACCTGCGCTTAGCAGGTACATAAGTAACTACAATAAAAGTAAACATATAAAACTAGCAACAAGCACAATCTCAGCCAAAAAGAATAGAACAAACAACTCAGATAATATTCATAAAAGAAAACTGTACATATATAAAAACATGGAAATGTTTAAATAATGGATCAATAAAAGCATGCTAAAATTTACCTAATATCTGGAGATAACTACATGACTTTTGTCCTAGCAATATTAACATCAAATGTTCCATAATGGGATTTCTGCAATCAAACTATCTTGAATTTCTGATATGAGCCCTATGAGATAATTTTGCTTAATTTTCAAACGTACCTGTTATTTAATATTTTGTATCAGTATTCACAACTGAAAAATCTTTCAGCTTGAGGATCAAGGTTCCTATACCCACTTCAAAGTAGTTTGGAAAATTTTCTTCTTTTTTCTCTTATCTAATCTTTGCAGATTTAATAGAATTACCTGTGGAAGTAATTGGGTCATGCTGGTTCTATAAGGAAACTCTTTAACCATTTTCTCAATTTCCTCTGTGTTAATTGAAATCTGTTTCTCATGGAATATATTTTTATAAATTGAGCATGTTTCAGAAAAGCATACATTGTGGGAAAAGTGTCAATTTTTCAAAATATTGTAAGTTTTTATAATTATTTTCCTTTGCTATTTCAAATTTAGGGTATTTATATAATCTCATTATTAATTTTTTTTTCAAATCAGCTTTTGTATTTACTTCTTAATTCCACTATTTTTTATTCTATTTTATGATATTTTTGGAGCTTTCCTAGTGGCTCAGTGATAAAGAATCTGCCAATGCAGGTAATGCAGGTTTAATCCTTGGTTCAGGAAGATCCCCTGGAGAAGGAAATGACAATCTACTCCAGTATTCTTGCCTAGAAAACTCCACAGACAGAGAAGCCTGGTGGGCTACAGTCCATGGGGTCACAAAAAGTTGGACACAACTGAATGACTGAAGAACAAGAATAATGTTTCTATTTATTGTTGTTTTTTTAATCAGTTTATTCCTCATGCTTTCTTTTGCTATTATTTTTCTTACCATAGGGTTTGGTTCTTTATTTTTAAATCTTCTTTATATGCACTCAATTTTATACAATATATTTAATATATCATGTTTATTTATATTATTCCCCCCAAAATGTACAGTTTGGGATTATATCAAAATTAAAACAGCTGATTTAATTTCTAAGAAAACACTTTTTTTTTTTTTCCCCCCGGGATGGACTATATTTATTATTTTTTTTTCTTTCTTTTTTTTTTTAAATTTCATTTTATTTTTAAACTTTACATAATTGTATTAGTTTTGCCAAATATCAAAATGAATCCACCACAGGTATACATGTGTTCCCCATCCTGAACCCTCCTCCCTCCTCCCTCCCCATACCATCCCTCTGGGTCGTCCCAGTGCACTAGCCCCAGGCATCCAGTATCGTGTATCGAACCTGGACTGGCAACTCGTTTCTTACATGATATTTTACATGTTTCAATGTCATTCTCCCAAATCTTCCCATCCTCTCCCTCTCCTACAGAGTCCATAAGACTGTTCTATACATCAGTGTCTCTTTTGCTGTCTCGTACACATTTTATTTAAATTATTAATAATTATAGTAATAGGTAATGCTAAGATAATGTTTGGGTTATTTCTGTCCTTTATACTTTATTAAGATTTTCTTTGTTGTTCAAACTATGGAAAATTTCACATAAGCCTGAAAATAAGAGTTATTCTATGCTATTTGTATTGCAATTTTAATACATACCTGCAAAATCTGTGGCGTTGGCTACGTTCCTTCTAGTCTATGTGAACTGTTTTGTGTCTTTCTTGCATAGATCTTTTGGTGTATAGGAATCAAATCAAGGGAAAACATGAACTTCTTCAGGTTCATTATAGCCTTCCTGGCAGTCTGAAGGTCTGTTTGGTCACATATATGAAATCTTTGGTTACCATTTTCTTTTTTTGATGAACTTAAATCTTCTACTCTGTTATCTCTATGGATATCAAAAATCTATGTCTGTCAAAGTGTTTGATATCAGTTTAATTTTCTTTATTTTTATAAATAGAATTATCAAATGTTCTCTCAGCTAAAATATTCCTGGTTTACAGTATGTGTCCATTGCAAGCATTATTAGCATCCCTTCTCAAAAGTCTCCTAGTATGCATGATAAATTACCTTGTCTCTCTAATTAAAAACAGCTTAGTCCTTTTCTCCAGATGCTTGGAAGATATATATACACACATATATATATATTTTTAGAATTAAAAAATTTTACTAAAATATGTTTCAGCATTGGCCTCTCAGAGGGAATTTTCCCAAGAATGTAGTGTCCTCTTTAAATCCTGAATTTCAAATTGGCTTTATTTCTGGAGAAAATGAAAGTGAAGTCTCTCAGTCGTGTCCAACTATTTGTGACCCCATGGACCGTAGCCTACCAGGCTTCCCCTTCCATGAGATTTTCCAAGCAAGAATACTGGAGTGGGTTGATATTTTCTTCTCCAGGGGATTTTCCTGACCCAGGGATCAAACCCAGGTCTCCCACATTGCAGGCAGACACTTTACCCTCTGAGCCACCAGGGAAGTTTCAGGAGAGTTTTCTTGAATTAGAGCTTTTGCCTTTTTGTTCGTTGTACTGCTTTAGTTTTCTTATTTGTGTCCTGTCACATATAATGCTGTCTTGCATAGTATCACTTTCAGTCAGATCATTTTTATCCATATTTTATTTCTCTTATGACATTATTCCTGGTGTTAATTCTCTTTTGTGCTCTTTCTAATTTTATATTATTTGCACTGATCATTTTTATTTATTTCATTTAGTAATTATTCCTCTGTCTGTCACCTTTCTTTTTAAATCTTCCTTTCCTCCAGTCCTTTTTATTTCTGAGTACATATTTGTAATTCTAATTTGTGTTCTGCTGTCATACATTTTATTGTTCTTGTAATTTATCTTTAGCTCACTTTGGATTAGGTACAGACTGTAACTGCTTTGGGGTCTCATCTTTCTGGCTGCATCATTGTCTTGTAGCCTCCTATTCTCGTTACTCTTCAGATACTTTTCATAAAATGTGGAATAGGATTGTAATCTTTTCTCTTGTTTATGTGTAAGTGAGGTGATATGTTTACATGGGGAGGTGAACTTGATTACATTTCTAGCTTCACTCCCTAGAGCTCTAGAGTTCTTGAGCTCAGGATTATTGATGGAACACAGTTTTCAGAAATGTGGCTTAAAGTTTGTGAAATATTCAAACATGGTTACCCCTCCACCTTTCACTAAATAGTGGTTCTCTGTTGACTCTACTATTTCTTCCCCCTTTAATGTGAATTCCATTCACAGAAATATCACCTCTTCATGACATTTTGTGAATTTGGTTGATTAGAGTTTCTAGGACCCAGGTTGCTCCAGCACTGACTGTTCCTACAGAATCCTTCAGTCACCCACAAATTTGGTGGCCAGTTCTGCTGCTCAGCTCAGCTTTCCCTCTCTCTTTGGTGGGTCTTAACCATGACTGTCATGCCCTTTGGGTCACAGGACTTTAAGAGGTACTTCACTGAGGCCCCTCCCTATGGAGATGACTTCAGTGTTATCATCTCAGGTGTGTCTCAGCCTCCTGGATTTTGGGAAACACAGAGCTAACTGTCACCACATATGGCCCCGGATGTGTCCTGGGGGTCTCTGGACACAGGAAAGGAAAGGGGTTTCCTTTCCTGAAGACAGTGAAGTTGTCCTGTTCAGTTCAGCCTGGGGTGTGTGGGGCTCATTAACATAGTTAAAACTATGCTGCTGTTGCCACTCCCTTGTCCACCATCTCTCCTTGTCATTTTTGTCATTTTTGATAGACATTATCCTTTCCTTTATTCCCATTACTGTAAGCTCATTTTTAGAGTCACTTTCTGTTACTATTATTTTTCCTTAGGTACAATTTCTTTTATTTAGATTTTGTATATAAATAAATAAATAAATAACAAATTATATATGTATTATATACAGTTACATGATTTTGTTTATAAAGTTTTAATTTTGTTATAACGTTAGTGGAGCTTGTCTTTTCATCTTGTTTTGCTCATCTCTTCCCCTTGGGGTTTTGTGGTCACCTCTACCCAGGCTTTCAGGACTTCAGTGAAGCACAAATGTCATGATGGCAGCACAGAACTCTCACCTGCTGGCTATGTCTAATTTCTAATGTGGGGCTGTCTAGCTCTTTCCTGTCTCTTAGCACCTTTCAGGATGGCAATTCTTCACCAAGGGCAGTGCCAAAGGGCAGCCACACCAGTGTCCAGTCTTTCTTCACAGGTGGAAGCCCTGCTGCCTCCTTTCTTACACAGGGTTTCTTGGTCTCATCCTCCCTCCTTCTTTTGAAACTATTTTTTCCAAGAGTTGAACTCTCATTGTAATTCCTGGGTTAGTCCTAGTGCCCCATTGCATTCCTGTTAGCACCAGCCCTGATGCCGCTGCCGCTAAGTCGGTTCAGTCGTGTCCGACTCTATGCGACCCCATAGACGACAGCCCACCAGGCTACACCATCCCTGGAATCTCCAGTCAAGAACACTGGAGTGGGTTGCGATTTTCTTTTCCAATGCATGAAAGTGAAAGGTGAAAGTGAAGTCGTTCAGTTGTGTCCGACTCTTGGCGACCCCATGGACTGCAGCCTACCAGGCTCCTCCGTCCATGGGATTTTCCAGGCAAGAGTACTGGAGTGGGTCTCCAGTGCCTTCTCTGAGCACCAGCCCTAACCTACTAGTAATACCTGGTCATTGTTTTCATCCTAAAGATGTAGCTGGTTCCTGAGCTCAGCTGTATCTATTAGTTAATTTATTGCTTATTAGGGAGTGAGGGTGGGTGAGGGGTAGTTGCTAGGAATGTTCTTTTGGGGTAAAATCGTTGCGCTACTTTGATCAGAAAAATGATATTAGGTACTTTTTCATGGTTTTGGCAAATCACTTTAATGAAAACTAATGAAATATTAGTGAAAAACTATCACTTTTCAGCCTTTTGGCTAAGATCAAGTTTATATCAGTGAAAAACTAATTAAATATCACTTATCAATTACTTCCCGGGTGGCGCTAGTTGTAAAGAATACTCTTGCCAATGCAGGAGATGCAGATCTGGGTTTGATCCCTGGGTTGGGATGGTCTCCTGGAGGAGGGTGTGGCAACTCATTGCAGTTTTCTTGCCTGGAGAATCCCATGGACAGAGGAGCCCAGAGGGTTACAGTCCACTGGGTCATAAAGAATCAGACACAACTGAAGCAACTTAGCACTTAGCAGTGCCATAGTTTACCAAAGACAAATGGGAGCAATAAATAATCATCAGAGAATAAAAATCTTAGTATACAGAATAAGCATATGCAGAAATATCTTCAAAATGTATGCCAAAAAATAACTTACAAAATATAAATGAGTATCTAATACACAGATACAAATTTTTTATGTATCTTTTAGGTGAAAGATCCATCTGGATGAAATGGAGACAAATGCTCTATCTCAAGGGGAAATCCTAACATTTCTAAGGTCTCTCTCTCTCTCTTTTTTTTTTTTCTCCTCACTAAGAATTAAGTAGGTGTTTCCGTTAGAGCAAAAGTGACAGTTACTACACAAAGTAGTTTCCCACCAAAGTTCTTGATATCTGTATAAATTACAATCAGCAATTTTATTAGAAAGGAAATGAGCGAGGTGGCCTGTCCCATCTAGTAAAACTTGGGTTAGTTCTTTTGGTGTGATGAAATGAAGGGTGAACTAATATTTCCAGAAAATTTCTACTGAGCTTAATTAACAGAGGGCTATGGAGTCAGGGTAGCCATTACCAAGGGGTTCTTCTGGTCAGCAAGATGAGGTGCCTCTGCTTTAAAGATCAACAGTTCATGAGAACGGTTGTTGCTATGCATCGGGATCATGCCACCAAGCAACATTATTTAATTTTACATGTACTGTTGAAATGATAAGGAAACATTTAAGCCTATATATTTGTGACTGAGTATGTGCAAATCTGTGTTCACATTTGATTTTCAGTGAAGTACTTCTTAATCAACTTAAACTTCAGGCCCTGAATCCTCAAAAAGTATCAATGTACTTATAGAACAATGATCCTAAGTCTTTTTTTTTTTTTTTAACCAGCACTAATACATATCAACTAAAAATGCTTAATACAGCAGTGATCCTCAAAGATGGATAACACTGCCTTTGTCCATTGCAAACTATAGTTGGTCCTCGACTCATGATGGTTCCATTTATAATTTTTCAATTTTACGAACAGTGTGAAAGCAGTACTCATTTGGTAGAAATCACACTTTGAATTTTAATCTTTTTCCAGGCTAACGACATTAGTAGATTCTCTCTTGTGAAACTGATCAAAACACAGCCGCATCAATCACACCATCAGAAGGGTAAACAACTGATACAATCATTTTGTTTTTCATTTTCAGTCCAGTGTTCAATAAATTACACAAGATAATTTACATTTTATTATAAAATAGGCTTGTGTTAGGTGATTTTGCCCCAAAGGAGGATAATGTAATGATCTGAGAATGTTTAAGTTAGACTAGGCTAAGTATGACTTTTGGCATATTAGGTGTGTTAAATGCATCCTTGGCTAACATTTTCAACTTACTATGGCTCTATTGGGATGTAGCCTCATCTCAAATCAAAGAAGATCTGTATCCTAGTAAAGTCTATTGAGGGTAAAATATTCCATAGAATGCAACTAACAGATGCAAATTACTATATATAAAATAGATAATCAATAAGGGTAAACCTCATAGCACAGAAAATTATACCCATTATATTATAATAACTTATACTGGGATAAAATCTACAAAAATACTAATTGGTATACTGATTAATGAACAGTACTTTTCACCTGAAACTAATACACACCATTGTAAATCAACTATATATATATATATATATATATATATAGACACACACACATACATACATACATATATTTTTTTATATTGGAGATGGGTGTGTCCAGGAATACAGTAAATGTATACATTGTAAAGTCTTCCCCAGTAGCTCAAACAGTAAAGAATCTGCAGAAGACCCAGGCTCAATCCCTGGGTTGGGAAGGTACTCTAGAGAAGAGAATGATAACCCACTCCAGTATCTTGCCTGGAGAATTCCATGGACAAAAATGCTTGGCGAGCTACAGTCCATGGGGTTACAAAGAGTCAGACATAACTGAGTGACTAACACATACGTATATTACAAATATTTGTGTACATAGTCCAAATATGTGGAATAATGGATTTCTTGATAATACAGTTTTTTCTTAAATCCTTACAATGACAATCAAGAGATATTTCCATGGTAAATTATGAATGTTACATAACCAAAAGTTATAATAACATGATGGGATATTTTATAAAGTTATGCTAAAATATTATAGGAAAGATGATTTATCATTTTGAAGTTATATAAGTTATTTCCACTGCACAACTCCATTAATATTTAGGGATATAAATTAGATAGATACCTATTTACTTTCTCATCAATAGTGACATAGCTTAATTCAACTTTGTGACTCTAAATTTGACTTACTTTGTAAACCTCCTAAGTGAATAGGTAGAGAAGAGAGTAGAAAGTATTTAGGTGGTGAATGATAATAACATGTATGTTCAAATGTTCAAAAGATTGATGATAGATTAATAACTGCTTCAACTCTCTGAAATCAGTGAGCATTTTTTCTAGAGCGAGTTGTCAAAGGACTATGTTTATCTTTGTTTAAAGTACACCAAAATGACATATTTTCATTATAAATATTTTTAAATAATTGAAACTTAAAGAGATAATATAATTATTAAAGTAAAAATGTACTAAATTTTAATACTTTTCATTTTACCGGGAACTCTGCTTAAGTGTCAGTCTTCAAAGACTGTGAAGTAATAATGATCTATTTAAGCAGAAATGTTACAAATACAATTTATAGCTAATGAGTTGAGAATTCTTTAGCTTCAGTGAAGCATTGAAAGAAAAAAAATTGCATGGCACATTTAAAGGATAGATTTTAATTGCATATTTATTTCATTCAGATTAGATACTTGAAGAGTACCATGGCTACATCAGTTTCTCTCAGTCCATAAGAAGATAAATTCTTAAAAGCAGAGTGACTATTTTTAAAAGATGCTATGAAGACCTACAATTCCAGTAATAACAGACAAGGTGATTCAGACAAATTATCTCACCAAGGACAACTAGCACACCTGGGCATGATGGTTAGTTCTATGTGTCAATATGACTGGGTCCTGAGGTGGCCACACATTCAGTCAAACATTATTTCTGTGTGTGTCTGTGAAAGTATTTCTAGGTAAGGTTAACCTTTGAATCAGTAGACTTAGTAAAGCAGGTGGGTGGGTCTCAGCCAATCCAGTGGATCCCTGAATAAAAGGCTGAAGAAGAAAGAATTCTCTATCTCTGCAATTTTTATTTTTTTTATTTTTTGAACTGGGACATCAGTCCTTTCCTGCTGTCAGACTCAGACGAGGACTGGAATTTACACCATTAGGTCTCCTGGGTTCTCCAGATTGATGACTGCATATCTGGACTTCTCAGTCTGTATAATATATACACTAGGCAAGTAAAAATAAAATGTGCACAGAAGCATTAAATACATCATCAGACAGCTAACAAAATAGAGAATTACTGGGTCAAAGGCTTCCCTGGTGATGCAGAGGTTAAAGCATCTGCCTGCAATGCAGGAGACCTGGGTTAGATCCCTGGGTTGGGAAGATCCCCTGGAGAAGGAAATAGCAA
Organism: Bos indicus; assembly: GCF_029378745.1. Classification (NCBI taxonomy): domain Eukaryota; kingdom Metazoa; phylum Chordata; class Mammalia; order Artiodactyla; family Bovidae; genus Bos; species Bos indicus. The sequence continues at coordinate 1,365,743 of NC_091763.1, read as the reverse complement.
CCCACTCCATTATTCTTGCCTGGAAAATCCCATGGACAGAGGAGCCTGGTGGGCTACAGTCCACGGGGTAGCAAAGAGTCGGACACGACTGAGGGGCTTCAGTTTCAGTTTACTGGGTCAAGAGTCAGAGCAAGAAAAAGTTTAAATATTTTTTAAAACTGTTAACCAGAAACAAGTTTATTCAAGAGAGAAATTGAACACAGAGTAGATGGTCTTACCTCACCATACTGCAGTGAGATATACAAAGGCCTAAGGCCAGAGTTACACACCTAAGACCAACACAGACTTGGGGTTCCTTTTGGACATATAAAAACTGAAGATGGACTACTCTGATGACTATCATTACCCACCATAGACTCCAGAGGACCAACATCTGGAAACACTATTTCTCTGCATGGACACCTGAGGGGTTGTGTAGCTTTTGTGTCAGCATGAAGCACTAGGATTACAAATGTTGAATTCTGGGATCTAACAGCAGGAGGAAATAGGATTGTATATTTCGAGGTGATATCAACAACCTTTGTCTAGATAATATCTCAGCTTCTACTTATTTGACCAATGCAGAAAACTTCAGTCAATACCTGAAGTGACATAAGGTTTTACCTGACGTGTTGGTCCCCATGAACCTAGAAGAATTACAGAATTTCTATTTAAAAGCAGATAGCATCAACTTAGATCTTAAGTTACTTCTACAAATAATTTCTGAAAGAATGGTACATTAATTGGTACACAATTAAAAATAACCAGCATACAGAGAAATAAGCAAGAATCAACAGAAAAGATTTACGCAGAAACATATTGATTGACCAGAAATATTTTTCAGGTTTTCTGTAAGGTGTTATGAAAAAAAACCTGAACACACTTTTTGGCTGACCCAATAGAAAAGACAGACACCAGCAGAATTTCTAGATATTGAAATTACAAGAACTAGGATTTAAGATAATTAAGCTAACTATGCTCAGTAACTATCTCCATATTTTTAATGCTTTTTTTTATTTTCTATTAGAGTATATGTGTACAGCAGAGCAACTCAGCCATACATACACATGTATCCATTCTCCCCCAAACCCCAATCCAGACCGCCTCATAACATTGAGCAGAGTTCCCTGTGCTATACAGTAGGCCCTTGTTGGTTATCCATTTTTCTCCATTTTTTATTTATTTTCTTTTTTTTTTTAATTTTATTTTATTTTTAAACTTTACATAATTGTATTAGTTTTGCCAAATATCAAAATGAATCCGCCACAGGTATACATGTGTTCCCCATCCTGAACCCTCCTACCTCCTCCCTCCCCATACCATCCCTCTGGGTCGTCCCAGTGCACTAGCCCCAAATTGAAGGATAACTGCTTTACGGAATTGTGTTGTCTTCTGTCAAACCTCAACATGAATCAGCCATAGGTATACATATATTCCCTCCTTTATGAATCTCCATCCCATCTCCCTCCCCATCCCAACCCTCTTGGCTGACACAGAGCTCTTGTTTGTGTTTCCTGAGCCATAAAGCAAATTCCCGTTGGCTATCTATTTTACATAATGTAATGTAAGTTTCCATGTTACTCTCTCCAAACAGCTCATGTCTCCTCTCTTCTCCCCATGTCCATACGTCTATTCTCTAATCTGTTTCTCCATTGCCGCCCTGAAAATAAATTCTTCAGTATCACTTTTCTAGATTTCGTACATATGCATTAGTATACGAGATTTATCTTTCACTTTCTGACCTACTTCACTCTGTATAGTAGGCTCTAGGTTCATCCGCCTCAACAGAACTAACTCAGATGCATTCCTTTTTATGGCTGAGTGATATTCCACTGTGTATACATACCACATATTCTTTATCCATTCATCTGTTGATGGACATCAAGGTTGCTTCCATGTTCTAGCTATTGTAAATAGTGCTGCAATGAACAGTGGGATATATCTGTCTTTTTGAGTTCTGGTTTCCTCAGGGTATATGTCTAGGAGTGGGATTGCTGGGTCATATGGTGATTTCATTCCTGGTTTTTTAAGAAATCTCCATACCTTCTTCCATAGTGGCTGGGTCAATTCACATTCCCACCAACAGTGCAAGAGTGTTCCCTTTTCTCCACACCTTCTACATTTTTTGTTTGTAGACTTTTTGATGAGGATCATTCTGGCTGGTGTGAGGTGATATCTCATTGTACTTTTGATTTGCATTATAAGGAAAGTTATGACCAACCTAGATAACATATTAAGAAGCAGAGACATTACTTTGCCAACAAAGGTCCGTCTAGTCAAGGCTATGGTTTTTCCAGTGGTCATGTATGGATGTGAGAGTTGGACTCTGAAGAAGGCTGAGTACCAAAGAATTGATGCCTTTGAACTGTGGTGTTGGAGAAGACTCTTGAGAGTCCCTTGAACTTCAAGGAGATCCAACCAGTCCATCCTAAAAGAGATCAGTCCCGAGTGTTCATTGGAAGGACTGATGCTGAAGCTGAAACTCCAATACTTTGGCCACCTCATGCGAAGAGTTGACTCATTGGAAAAGACCCTGATGCTGGGAGGGATTGGGGGCAGGAGGAAAAGGGGACGACAGAGGATGAGATGGCTGGATGCCATTACTGACTCAATGGACATGAGTTTGGGTAAACTCCGGGAGTTGGTGATGGACAGAGAGGCCTGGCATACTGCGGTTCATGGGCTCACAAAGAGTTGGACACAACTGAGTGACTGAACTGAACTGAACTGAACTGAACTGAATAATGTGTGATGTTGAGCACTTTTCATGTGTTTATTACCCATCTGTATGTCTTCTTTGGAGAAATGTTTATTAGGTCTTTTCTCCACTTTTTGATTCAGTTGTTCTTTTTTCAGATATTGAGCTTCATGAGCTACTTGTAGATTTTGGAGATTAATCCTTTGTCAGTTGTTTCAGTTGCTATTATTTTCTCCCATTCTGAGGGTTGTCTTTTCACCATGCTTAGAGTAAACTTTGCTGTGCAAAAGCCTTTAAGTTTAACCAGTTCCCATTTTTTACTTTTGTTTTTATTTCCATACTCTAGGAGGTGGGTCATAGATGATCTTGTTTTGATTTATGTCATGGGGTGTTCTGCCTATGTTTTCCTCTAACAGTTTTATAGTTTCTGGTCTTGCATTTACATCTTTAATCCATTTTGAGTTTATCTTTGTGTATGGTGTTAGGAAGTGTTCTAATTCTTTCTTTTATATCTAACTATCCAGTTTTCCCAGCAACATTTATTGAAGAAGCTGTCTTTGCCCCATGGTATATTCTTGCCTCCTTTGTCAAAAATAAGGTATCCATAGGTGCATGGGTTTCTTTCTTTCTTTCTTTCTTTTAAATTTTATTTTATTTTTAAACTTTACATAATTGTATTAGTTTTGCCGAATATCAGAATGAATCCGCCACAGGTATACATGTGTTCCCCATCCTGAACCCTCCTCCTTCCTCCCTCCCCATACCATCCCTCTGGGTCGTGCCAGTGCACTAGCCCCAAGCATCCGGTATCATGCATCAAACCTGGACTGGCAACTCATTTCATACATGATATTTTACATGTTTCAATGCCTTTCAATCTTGTTCCATTAATCTATATTTCTGTTTCTGTGCCAGAACTATACTGTCTTGATGACTGCAGCTTTGTAGTATAATATGAAGTCAAGAAGGTTGATTCCTCCAGCTCCATTCTTCTTTCTCAAGACTGCTTTACCTATTCGGGGTTTTCTGTGTTTCTATATGAATCACGAAAATTTTTGCTCTAGTTCTGTGAAAAATGCCATTGGTAATTTGATAGGGATCCCGTGGAATCTGTAGATTGCATTTAGTAGTACAGTCATTTTCACAATATTAATTCTTCCTATCCAAGAACATGAAATATCTCTCCATCTGTTTATGTCATCTTTGATTTTTTTCATTAGTATCTTATAAGTTTCTGTGTACAGTCTTTTGTCTCCTTAGGTAACTTTATTCCTAGATATTTTATTCTTTTTGTTTTTGCAATGGTGAATGGGATTGATTCTGTAATTTGTCTTTCTGATTTTTCATTGTTAGTATATAGAAATGAGAGTGATTTCTGTTTATTGATTTTGTATCCTGTGACTTTACTAAATTCACTGATTCGCTCTAGTAATTTTCTGATACTATCTTCAGGGTTTTCTATGTACAGTATCATGTTATCTATAACGAGTGAGGGCTTCACTTCTTCTTTTCCTATCTGGATTCCTTTTATTTATTTTTCTTCTCTGATTGCTGTAGCTAGGGCTTCCAAAACTATGTTGAATAACAGTGCAGAAAGTGGACATCCTTGTCTTGTTTCTGATTTTCAGTTCAGTTCAGTTCAGTCACTCAGTCGTGTCTGACTCTTTGCGACCCCATGAATCAAAGAACGCTGGGGCTCCCGGTCCATCACCAACACATGGAGTTTACCCAAATTCATATTCATCGAGTCAGCGATGCCATCCAGCAATCTCATCCTCTGTCGTCCCCTTCTCCTCCTGCCCCCAACACCCTTCCAGCATCAGGGTCTTTTCCAATGAGTCAACTCTTCACATGAGGTAGCCAAAGTATTGGAGTTTCAGCTTCACCATCAATCCTTCTATTGAAAACCAGGACTGATCTCCTCTAGGATGTACTGGTTGGATCTCCTTGCAGACCAAGGGACTCTCAAGAGTCTTCTCCAACACCACAGTTCAAAAGCATCAATTCTTCAATGTTCAGCTTTCTTCACAGTCCAACTCTCATATTCATTCATGACCACTAGAGAAACCATATCCTTGACTAGATGGACCTTTGTTGGCAAAGTAATATCTCTGCTTTTGAATATGCTATCTAGGTTGGTCATAACTTTCCTTCCAAGGAGTAAGCATCTTTTAATTTCATGTCTGTAATCACCATCTGCAGTGATTTTTGAGCCCAAAATAATAAGTCTGTTTCTACTGTTTCCCTATCTATTTCCCATGAAGTGATGGGGCCAGATGCCATGATCTTCGTTTTCTGAATGTTGAGCTTTAAGCCAACTTTTTCACTCTCCTCTTTCACTTTTATTAAGAGGCTTTTTAGTTCCTCTTCACTTTCTGCCATAAGGGTGGTGTCATCTGCATATCTGAGGTTATTGATATTTCTCCCAACAATCTTGATTCCAGCTTGTGCTTCATCCAGCCCAGCATTTCTCATGATGTACTCTGCATGTAAGTTAAATAAGCAGGGTGACAATATACAGCCTTGACGTATTCCTTTTCTTATTTGGAACCAGTCTGTTGTTCCATGTCAGTTCTAACTGTTGCTTGCTGACCTGCATATAGGTTTCTCAAGAGGCAGGTCAGGTGGTCTGGTATTCTCATCTTTTTCAGAATTTTCCACGGTTTATTGTGATCCACACAGTCAAAAGCTTTGACATAGTCAATAAAGCAGAAATAGATGTTTTTCTGCAACTCTCTTGCTTTTTCAATGATCCAGCAGATATTGGAAAATTCAATTTGATCTCTGGTTCCTCTGCCTTTTCTAAAAGCAGCTTGAACATCTGGAAGTTCATGGTTCACGTGTTGGTGAAGCCTGGCTTGGAGAATTTTGAACATTATTTTACTAGTGTGTTGGATGAGTGCAATTATTCAGTAATTTGAACATTTTTGGCATTGCCTTTCTTTGCGATTGGAATGAAAACTGAACTTTTCGAGTTCTGTGGCCACTGCTGACTTTTCCAATTTTGCTGGCATATTGAGTGCAGCACTTTCACAGCATCATCTTTCAGGATTTGAAATAGCTCAACTGGAATTCCATCACTTCCACGAGCTTTGTTCGTAGTAATGCTTTCTAAGGCTGACTTGACTTCACATTCCAGGATGTTTGGCTCTAGGTCAGTGATCACACCATCGTGATTATCTGGGTCATGAAGATCCTTTTTGTACAGTTCTTCTGTGTATTCCTGCCACCTCTTCTTAATATCTTCTGCTTCTGTTAGGTCCATACCATTTCTGTCCTTTATCTAGACCATCTTTGCATGAAATATTCCCTTGGTATCTCTAATTTTCTTGAATAGATCTCTAGTCTTTCCCAATCTGTTGTTTTCTTCTATTTCTTTGCACTGATATCTGAGGAAGGCTTTCTTATCTCTCCTTGCTATTCTTTGGAACTCTGCATTCAAATGGGAATATATTTCCTTTTCTCCTTTGCTTTCTGCTTCTCTTCTTTTCATAACTATTTATAAGGCCTCCTCAGACAGCCATTTTGCTTTTTTGCATTTCCTTTCCACGGAGATGGTCTTGATCCCTGTCTCCTGTACAATGTCATGAACCTTTCTGATATTAGGGAGATAATTTCAGTTTTTTACCATTGAGAATAATTTTGCTATAGGCTTATCATATATGGTTTTTACTATACTGAGCCAGGTTCCTTCTTCCATTTCTTTGAAGAGTTTTAATCATAAATGGGTGCTGAATTTGTCAAAGGCTTTTTCTGCATCTATTGATATTATCATATGGTTTTTATACTTCAATTCATTAACATGGTGTACCACATTGATTGAAGAATCCTTGAGTCCCTTGAATAAACCCAACTTGATCATGGTGTATGAGCTTTTTGATATGTTTCTGAATTTTGTCTGCTAAATTTTTGTTCAGGATTTTTGTATCTATGTTCATCAGTGATATTGGCCTTTAGCTTTCTTTCTTTGTGTTTTCTTTGTCTAGTTTTGGTATCAGGGTAATGGTGGCCTCATAGAATGAGTTTGGAAGTGTCCTTCCTCTGTGATTTTTTTGAAAGTTTTTGAAGGATAGGCATTAGCTCTTCTCTAAATAGTTGAAACAATTCTGTGAAGCCATCTGGTCCTAGGATTTTGCTTTTTGGGAGATTTTTTTTTTATCATAGCTTCAGTTTCAGTGCATTTGGGTTGTTGATAATTTCTATTTCTTCCTGGTTCAGTCTTGGAAAATTGAATTTTTCTAAAAATCTGTCCATTTCTTCCAAGTTATCCATTACATTGCAATACCATTGTTCATAATACTCTCTTATAATCCTTTGTATTTCTGCATTGTCTGTTGTAACCTCTCTTTTTTCATTTGTAACTTTATTGATTTGATTCTTCTCTCTTTTTCTTGATGAGTCAGGCTGAAGGTTTGTCAATTTTGTTTACCTTCTCAAAGAACCAGCCTTTAGCTTTATTAATCTTTAGTATTGTTTCTTTAATTTCATTTACTTTTATTTCTGCTCTGATCCTTGTGATTTCTTTACTTCTGCTAAATTTGGGTTTTGTTGTTGTTGTTTGTTATTATTGTTCTTTTTTCCTTCCAGTTGCTTTTGATGTAAAGTTAGGTTATCTATCTGATCATTTTCTTGTTTTTGAGATAGGGTTGTATTGCTATAAACTTCCATCTTAGAACTGCTTTTGCTGCATCCCATAGGTTTTGAGTTGTCATGTTTGCATTGTCATTTGTTTCTATAAGTATTTCATTCCCCTTTTAATTTTCAGTAACCTGTTGGTTATTTAGAAATGTGTTTCTTAATCTCCATGTGTTTGTGTTTTTTACAATTTTTTTATTGTAATGAATATTTACTCTCATAGCATGGTGGATGGAAAAGATGCTTGATATGATTTCAATTTTATCAGATTTACTGATTTTTGATTTGTGACCCAAGATGTGGTCTATCCTGGAGAATGTGCAATTGAGAAGGTGTATTCTTCTGTATTTGAATAGCATATATATCCTGAAGATATCAATGAGTACCATCTCATCATATGTATTATTTAAGACATGTTTCTTTATTAATTTTCTGTTTTGATGACCTGTCCTTTGGTGTAAGTGGGGTGTTAAAGTCTCCTACTATTGTATTACTTCCTATTTCTCCTTTTATATCTGTTAGTGTTTGCCTTATGTGTTGAAGTCGCCCTATGTTGGATGCATAGATATTTACAATTGTTAAGTCTTCCTCTTGGATTGACCCCTTGATCATTATGTAGTGTGCTTCCTTATCTCTTGTAATATTCTTTATTTTAAGATCCATTTTGTCTGATATGAAGATTGCTACTCCAGCTTTCTTTTGATTTCCATTTGCATGGAATAGATTTTTTCCATCCTCTCACTTTCAGTCTATATGTGTCTTGAGGTCTTAAGTGGGTTCCTTGTAGACAGCATATATATGGGTCTTGTTTTTGTATCCATTCAGCCAATCTGTGTCTTTTGGTTGGAGCATTTAATATGTTTACATTTAAAGTAATTATTGATATATGTTTTCCTATTCCCATTTTCTTAGTTGTTCAGAGTTTGATTTTGTATATCTTTTTTCTTCTCTTGTATTTCTTGACTATATGTCTCTTTAACATTTGTTGTAAAGCTGATTTGGTGGTCCTGAATTCTCTTAAACTTTGCTTGTCTGAAAAGCTTTTGATTTCTCCATCAATTTTGATGGAGAAGGAGTCCACCCTCCTTGCAGGGTAGAATCATCTTGTTTGTAGATTTTCCCCTTTCAGTCCTTTATATATATCCTGCCATTCCATTCTGGCCTACAGAGTTTCTCCTGAAAGATCAGCTGTTAAACATATGGGGTTTCCCTTGTATGTAACTTTGCTTTTCCCTTGCTGCTTTTAATATTCTTTCTTTGTGTTTAATCTTTGCTAGTTTGATTAGTATGTTTCTTGGCATGTTTCTCCTTGGGTTTATCCTGTATGGGACTCTTTGTGCCTCTTGGACTCGATTGACTATTTCCTTTTCCATGTTGGGGAACTTTTCAGATATAATCACTTCAATAATTTTCTCATACGATTTCTTTTTCTTTTCTTCTTCTGGGACCCATATAATTCAAATACTGCTGCATTTGATATTTTCTCAGAGATATCTCCAGAGAAAGCAATGGCAACCCACTCCAGTACTCTTGCCTGGAAAATCCCATGGATGGAGGAGCCTGGTAGGCTGCAGTCCCTGGGGTCACTGCGTGTTGGACAAGACTGAGCGGCTTCACTTTCACTTTTCACTTTCATGCTTTGGAGAAGGAAATGGCAACCCACTCCAGTGGTCTTGCCTGGAGAATCCTAGTGATGGGGGAGCCTGGTGGGCTGCCATCTATGGGGTCGCAGTTCAGACACGACTGAAGTGACTTAGCAGCAGCAGCAGCAGAGGTATCTCAGACTATCCTCAGTTCTTTTCATTCTTTTTACTTTATTTTGCTCTAGAATATATTTCTACCATTTTATCTTACCATTCACTGATTTGTTCTTCTGTTTCAGATATTCTGGTATTGATTCCTTCTAGAGTATTCTTAATTTCAGTAATTATGTTGTTTGTCTCTGTATATTTATTCTTTAATTCTTCCAGGTTTTTGATAATTGATTCTAGCATTTTCTCCATTTTGTTTTCAAGGTTTTTGATCATCTTTACTGTCATTATTCTGAATTCTTTTTCAGGTATTTTGCCTGTTTCCTCCTCATTTATTTGGACTTCTGTGTTTTTAGTTTGTTCCTTCATTTGTACAGTATTTTTCTGCCATTTTTGTTTCTTTTTTTAAACTTATTGTGTTTGAAGTCTCCTTTTCCCAGGCTTCAAGGTTGAATTTTTTCTTCCTTTTGTTTTCTGCCTTTCTAAAATTGATGCAGTGGTTTGTGTAAGCTTCCTATAGGGTGAGATTTATGCTAATTTTTTGTTTGTTGTTTTTCCTCTGATGGGAAAGGCTGAGTGATGTGGTAATCCTATCAGTTGATGATTGGGTTTGTATTTTTGTTTTGTTTGTTGTTTGGATTATGAGTCCTACACAGGGTGCTACTAGCGGTTGGGTGATGCTGGGTCTTGTATTCAAGCGGTTTCCTTTGTGTGAGTTCTCACTATTTTGATACTCTCTGGGGTTAATTTTCTGGTAGTCTAGAGTCTGGGAATCAGTGTTCCCATTCCAAAGGCTCAGAGCTTAATCTCTGGCCAGGAACAAAGATTCTATAAATGGTTTGTTATGGCATTAAGTGAAATTAAAACACAAACCCCAAAATGAGAAAACAAAAATGCACCTCAGGCTAATGACAGTTACAAAATCAGGTAAATAATAATCAAAATAATAGAATATACACATAAACCCTGTATATCAATAAGCAAAATCAAAATAATCAAACAAAAATAAAGTACAATAGATTGATTTGATGAACAAAGGTAACCAAAAATTATATCTACCAGTTAAGAACAAAACTAACTAAAGCACAAACTGAAAAACAAAACTAAAGCAAAATGCCAACTGGGGAATATGGTAATGAAAACAAAACTAACATACATGTTGAGAGGAAAGGAAAAAAAGAATAGATATGCAAAGCTAAATAGAGGTAGATAAAGAAGGTTTATATACACTAAAGATTAACTGCAAGGGGAAAATAACAGTAGGAAAAGCAAACAAAGGAATAAATGTAGAAAAAATATTAGGCTTTAAAAAATTTTTAAAGGAATAGAAAAAAATGAAAAAAAAAAGGAAAGTTCCAAAAAACTGCAAAAATGCAACATAGAGACAAAGGTTTACAACAATAATAAATGTGATTAAAAAAAGAAAATAAAAGAAAAACTCAAAACCTTAATTTATATTTCATAGCACCAATAAAATTAACAACTACAAGGGAGGAGAAGAAATGCGGGGGTGGAGGGTGGGGGGTGGGGGGGAGCAGAGAAGAAAACAAAAGAAAAATTCAAAAGAAACTCCAGAACAAGTCAAAACGTATGAATAATAAATGCTTTTCTTGAGTCACTGCTGTCAGGATCCTTTCCCTTACTGGAAGTCACAGTCCATCTCACCTTTCTTGGGTGCCCTCCAACTATGCTGGTCTCTGGACCTGCTGTGGGGACAACTCAGATTCTAATCTGGCCCTATTCCTGTGTGTCCTTGCCTCCAATGTCCACAGCTATCGGAACTAGTGTGTTTTCTTCTGTGGGAGCTCTCAATGTCCTTTTATATATTCTGCAGACAGAGAGACTGCCTAGTTGATCATGTGGATTTAATCTGCAGCTTCTACAGCTGGTGGAAAGGTTTTGAGTTTTCTTCCTTAATTTCACTGCCTCTGGGTTGCAATTGTGGTTTTATTTCCATCTCTGCATGTGGGCTGTCCACTGGGGTTTGTTCCTAAGGCTATCCTGGAGGACCTGGGTCTGCCCAAGTGAAGGCCAGGTGCAGAGGTGGTGCAGCTGCTTGGGGCACAGGGGTTCTGGCAGCATCAGGTACTCAGGGGAGTTACCAGCTAGGAAAGCAGGAAATACAGTGCTCTAGAAGGGTATGGCAATCACTATTGGCCAGTACACTCCAGTATTCTTTCCTGAAGAACCTCATTGACAGAGAAGCCTGGAAAGCCACAGTCCACGTGGTCATAAAGAGTCAGACACAACCTAGGCGACCTTGCATGCATAGATGCAAACCTTTTTTTTTTTTTTTGCCTGTGGCAGCTCTGCCCCAGTGAGAGTTGAGCATGAAGGTGGCACAGCTGCTTAGGTAATGGGGTCCCTGGCAGTGCCAAGTGTGCAGGGACACAGATTACCTCAGCTGCTGGAGTTATGGCCCTATCAGTGTCTTTTTTCAAGCCTCTGGTAGCTGGCAATAAGAGGCCTCTTTGACTAGTCTTTCTCCATAGTTACACCCATTCAGGCACATAGAGGGCTCCCTTGCCTGGGGTCCTTCTCTGTTGTTCAGTATGTCAGGTACATAGAAGCCTGCCCCCCTCCCCCTCCCCCCACCCCCCCCCCACCCCCCGGCTGGAGTGCTGCTCTGTAGATGGGTGCTTAGGCACTTAAAGGGGCACTGGGTGGGGTCCTACTCTGTAGTTCCATGCATCAGGCACTTGATGGGCCAGCCTCTCTATTGGTCAGCTGCTGATGCTGGCATGTGGGGAGAGAGAGGCTATGGTGATGGCTTCACCCGCTATGGGTGACTCAGAAGTATTACCTTGCTTCCATGGTTGCCTGGCTTTCCTCCACAGGTATTTCACACCACAGTCTCCTCCCTCAGGCTCTCTCAGTCTTTCTCTCCACAGACAACAGCAGCCCTCACCCTGGAATTGTTCCACAATTCCTAAGCTCCAGCTACCAGCTGCTGTGCATGCTAGGGAACCCACGTCCCTGTCTGGGGTAAGTATGGCTGCAGCAAGAACTGTCTGATTCTCATTCCATTTAGGCTGCCACCGATTTGCTGTTTCACTCTCAGCCCTAAATGTTTCTCCTCTGACTCAGACAATTGTGCCAGTGTAGGAATTGGACCCCTGCTTCAGTTTCCCCCCCCACCGAGGGCAGGTCCAGTTCTAGTAACACTCTTGTTTTCCCCCCAGTTCCTTCATCCTACCGAGTTTTGCTTGGTTCTATGTATTTTTTTCTGCTGGTCAAGTACTCCTATCCACTTTCAGCTGGTGTTCTACATGCACTTCTCTGTCTAAAGGTGTATTACTGATGTATCCTTGGAAAGAGATATACTCCACATCCACCTAATCCTCTGCCATCTTGTTCTCTCTCTATCTCTGTATTTTTTTAATTAAAATTATTAAATTTTAAATTTAAATTGCTAGTTTTACCTTAAATTCAACTATAGTATTTTTAAAAATAATTAGTTAAAGAAAACAAGAGACTGGGTGAATCTATTAAAAGGCAATAATTTAAATTATGATCTCAGATGGTAAGCTTAACAACATATTGTGTTAGTCACTCAGTCATGTCCAACTCTTTTCAACCCCATGGACTTTAGCCCACCAGGTGCCTCTGTCCATGGTGTTTTCCAGGTGAGAGTAGTGGTGTAGGCTGTCATTTCCTACTCCAAGGGATCTTCCCAGCCTGGGAATTGAACCTGGGTTTCTTGTATCACAGGCAAATTCTTTACCAATCACATATTAGAAGACTTAAACGTAGATATAACCTAAAATATGTCAAAGAATTTAGAATAATAGGCTGATTTGGGGAAAAAAAAAACAAAAACGTATATGATAGAAGTTAAAAGGACAAGCAAAGAGAATACGAAGAGAAAAACGGACAAATATTTAATTGACTTTTAGTAGGAGCCCCACAAAGGGAGAAGAGAGAGAATAGAGAATAGGTCATATGTGGGCTGATCAGAAGGCAGCAGTCTATAGAGTCAAGAGGCTCTAAGCGTTAGGATAATTGAAAATGCATAAAAACATATCTAAGAACATTTGTAACATAATTATAAAAAAATTACAGAGAAAAAATTTATTAAAGAAGCCAAAGGCAAAACAGATTATCTTAGAAGGGACAAACTTTAACTAATCTGACTCCTAATGAAACTAATACAACACAAACAGTTTAAAGTGGTGAGAAAATAATCTCCAGACTAGGAAAAATATTCAAGAATGAAAGATACAAACATTTTCAAGGAAGGAAAAAAACAAAACACACTGAAGGAAATTGTAAACATCCCATCCACAATAAAGAATATACTACAAGATATTTTTCTTAAGGCAGAGAAATATAATTCCAGATAAAAAGCAAGAAATTCAGGAAGAAATGGAAATAATCAAAATAGTAAAACATATTATTGTGATTGGAGATAAACACATTAATACCTAAATTTTAACTGGTTAATACATTAAAATAATATAATACAAATATCTTGCTAGTAAATAACTATACCTATATGTAAACATTTATGTATGCCTATATATGTGTATTTGTGTGTAAGTATACATGTATACATATATATCCACTATATCTGTAGTTCTTTCCTTCTACTTTTTATATAAAACTACGTATTTGTATATATATTTTCCAAAATGAAAATAAATTTAGCAAAAAATGTCCCTCACTTGGGTAAGGATGATGGGGCAGCCATTTCCCCAAGCCCCATAATGTGGAGCAGAGAGGAACAAGAAAACTGCTAGTCCCCCTCCATGCATCCCAAAAAAGGGGCTTTTCCCATGTTAACCTATGCTTGAGACCCCCTCCCAATCTACCAGGATAGGGCCCTCATCTTGGCAGAAGAAGTATATGGAATAAATCAGGTTTATATACTACAGAAACAGGCAGAGAAAGAGAGAACAACACAGGATCAGAAAATGCAGAGTAAGATGTTAGATTTATAATGAAGTATCTAAATATCTGTAGTGGATATGAAGTACACTCAAAATTCCAATGAAAAGGCGATTCTTAGACTGAATAAAAAAGCTAAACTAATTACTCTATGCTAGTTTAATGAAACATACCTCAATCATAACAATGAAGAATGCTTGAATATCAAAGAGAGAAGATATAATCACTTAAACTTAGCCACAGTGAAATACTTATATTAATTTCAGGAAAAAAAAATTAAGCAGAAAGCATAACAGTATTAAAAATAAAAAAAGTTCTCATTTATCAGAATTAATTCAGCAGAAATGTTTTGCAATTCTAAAGTAGTATGCATCTAAAAACATAACCTCAAAATAAATAAAGCACAGAAGTTGACAAATACAAGCAGATAAAACAAATCCACAGTCATATGGAGGGATTTATTTTTCTTTTTTTTAGTATCTGATATAATAAAAAATACAAACTATTTCTAAAATATTTAAGATTTAAACAGTACAATCAATGTTCCTAATAAACAGGCTAACAGACTCACAAATATAAAACACACATTCTGATCAAGTACATGAAAAATCTCTGAATATTTATTAGGTCATATTCCTTGACCCAAATTTATTTAAATTAGAAATAAATAAGACAATATAGATTTTTTTTAATTGAAATATACAGGCTTTAAACTGGAGAAGAAAATGGCAACTCATTCCAGTGTTCTTTCCTAGTAAATCCCATGGATGGAGGAGCCTGGCAAGCTACAATCCATAGGGTTGCAAAGAGTCAGACATGATTTAGTGACTAAACACCAAACAGACTCTAATTAACACTAGATCAAAGAAAACTGAACTGAATAATAAGAGAAATGCCACACTCCAAAAAGTGTAGTAAACTAAAAACGTTTAGAGGGTAATTTTTAAATTAATATGCTTATATTAGAACAAAAAAGAGTCTGAAAATCTTCAAAAATAGGGGGAAAATAAGATAAAATTCAAAGAGAGTAGAAATACATATAAGTAACCAATATCTGATATGAATAAGGGTACATCACTTCAGCACATGCAATTATAAAACAAAATAAAATTAAATGGATGTTTATATCTTCATCCCAATTAGTTAAAATATATATGAAATTACAAACCTCTCTTACTAAGACTGACTTGTGAAAACTAGGCAAATTTTAATTTGCTTATAATTTTTCATTTGAATAAGCAATCACACCCAGATAGACAGACACATACACACAGACAAGCATATACACACATGTGCATACACACACAATCCCTAGTTTTCAGTGGTTTCCCTGGCAAGCTCTACCAAACATGCAAGGACAAAACATTTTCAACTTGCACAATGATCTGTACTAATAAAGGAGTAAGTGAACACTCCCCAATTCATATTTATATTTTGCTTCTCAATCTTGATACAATTATTTAAAAAATAAAGTCCTCTCTTACTTATAAATTGAGTGCAAAAATGTTAAATAAATGTTTAACAAAGGAAATTTAATTATCTATGAAAAAATAATATAGCATGAACAAGTTCCACTTATACTTGGTAAGAGAAGCTGGATTAAAAGTAGTAAATTAAGTGGTGCTGGGAAAACTGGACAAAGTAAGTGTAAAAGAATGGATCTAGAACACTTCCTAACACTATATACAAAGATAAACTCAAAATGGATTAAAAATCTAAATGAAAGACCAGAAATATGAAACTCTTAGAGGAAAACCTAGGCAGAACACTCTGTGGCATAAATCACAGCAACATTCTCTATGTCCCACATCCTACACTAATGGAAATAAAAACAAAAATAAACGAATGAGATCTAATTAATTTTAAAAAGTTTTTGTACAACGAAGGAAACTACAAACAAGGAGAAAAGACAATCCTCAGAATGGGAGAAAATAATAGCAAATTAAACAACTGACAAAGGATTAATTTCCAAAATATACAAGCACCTTACGTAGCTCACTACCAGAAAAACAAACCACCCAATCAAAAAGTGGACAGAAGATCTAGACAGACATTTCTCCAAAGAAGACATGCTGCTACTGCTGCTGCTAAGTCACTTCAGTCATGTCCAACTCTGTGCGACCCCATAGACGGCAGCCCACCAGGCTCCCCCATCCCTGGCTTCTCCAAGCAAGAACACTGGAGTGGGTTGCCATTTCTTTCTCCAATACCTGAAAGTGAAAAGTGAAAGTGAAGCTGCTCAGTCTTGTCCAACACGCAGTGACCCCAGGGACTGCAGCCTACCAGGCTCCTCCATCCATGGGATTTTCCAGGCAAGAGTACTGGAGTGGGTTGCCATTGCCTTCTCTGAGAAAACATGCACATGGCTAATAAACACATGAAAAGATGCTCAACATTGCTCATTATTAGAGAAATGCAAATCAAAATTACAACGAGGTATCTCCTCACACGGATCAGAATGGCCAGCATCAAAATATCTACAAACAATAAATGCTGGAAAGGATGTGGAAAAAAAGGGAATGCTCTTACACTGTTGGTGAGAATGTAAATTGATACAGACACTATGGATAACACTTTGGAGATTCCTTTAAAAAACTAGAAATAAAATTGCCATATGATCCAGCACTCCCACTTTTGGGCACAGACACTGAGGAAACCACAACTTAAAAAGACACATGTAGTGTTTTTTGCAGAACTATTTGCAATAGCTAGGACATGGAAGCAACCTAGATATCCATCAACAGATGTCTGGATAAAGAAGTAGTGGTACATATACACAGTGGAATATTACACAGTCATGAAAAGGAATGCATATGAGTCAGTTGTAATGAGATTAATGAACCTCGAGCCTATCATACAGAGGGAAGTCCATCAGAAAGAGAAAAATACTGTATATTAAGGCATATATATGGAATCTAGAATGATGGTACTGATGAACATATTTTCAGTGTAGCAATGGAGATACAGGCATAGAGAACAGACTTGTGGACACAGGAGGGGAAGAGAGGATGTGATGAATAGAGAGAGTGATAAAGTAGCATTGACGCTTATACATTGCAATATGTAAAATAGATAGTGGAAATTTGCTGTATGATGCTGGGAGCTCAAACCCTGTGCTCTGTGACAAATAGAGGAGTGGAATGGACTGGAAGGTGGGAGGGTGGTTTAAGAGGGAGGAAACATATGTATGCCTATGGCTAATTCTTGTTGTTGTATAGCAGAAACCAACACAATATTGTAAAGCAATTATCCTCCAATTCAAAATCAATTTTAAAAATATGAAAAATAAAAAAAGTAGTATTTTTTTTTAAAAAAGCCTGATAACAAGTCTGGGTACAGATTATGTAAGAGATGGAGCTCAGCTGACGCTTACAACTTTACTTGCTTACGGACTGTGTCCACTCTAATTCATTGGTGTCTCTGTTTGGCTAGTTGTTTATTATTTTCATTATTACCTCTGGAGGAAATGATCCAGTAAAGAGAAGATCCACCTAAAAGGAGAAGTAAATCATATAGTAGTAATCAAATAGTCTCTACATAAGCAAATTGAAAGAACAATTTCATGATCACATAATAGATGAAGGAAATTTATTTGATAAAAATATATTTCCATTTATGACACAACTTTTTAGCAAATTGAGAAGAGGTAAGAACTTTCTTAATCTGATAAAGTGCATATTGAAAAACCTGAAATGTTGAAAGCTTTAAATTTGAGACAACAACAAAATGAGGGTGTTTGACTGTAACACTTGAAATCCACATTTTGTTTGAGGGTTTTGTCAGTACAATTAAAAAAGAGAGAATAAATAAATAAATGAATACATGGGTGAGAGACTGAATGTTGAAAGGGATGAAATTAAGCAATCATGTATCTCTAAGAGATGCATGAAAAATATGTGAAATTCCTTAGGATGTGTATTGGGTAAACTGACAATTTCACTTACAGATGAGTTAATAGAATTATTGCATTTAATAATTGCATATGGGACAATTTATAAATAATAGACATATACACGAAAAAAAATTAAAAATGAGAAGTTAAGAAACATGATTTTCAATAGTTTCAAAATGTCAAAAGCATTTTAATGAAACATTTTAATATTGGATGCAAAGTGTGAAGAAAACTACAAAATAACATTGAAATAATTAAAGACATAAAATGAAAAGTAGACCACATTCTTGCATTGGTAGTTTCAGTGTTATAAGAAAGACAATTTTCTTCATATTGACCTATAGATTTGATGCATTTTCATCCAATAGCTCTAATAAGCTGACTCCAAAATGTACATAAAAATTCTGAGGACCAAGAAAACTTAAGGTAATTTTGATGGAAAATGAAAGTGAGAGGATGAAGTCTTCTTGATATGAAATCTTATTACAAACCTACAAAATTTAAAGAGCTGATAAAAACAAAAACAAGGAGAAACAAATGAACCAATAGAGAAGAACTGAGACTCTCCAAATAGATTCACATGTAGATGAATATAGATTTATGAAGAAATCAGCAACACAGAATATTGGAGAATTTTTTTTTTCTTCTCCTGTAACATTGTATGTTGAAACTGTTCAAAATAATGATTTGATAATTGTATATAAAATTACCACAATAGTAAGTTTAGCTAACATTCATTACCTTACATACATTGTTATTCAGTTAGTTGCTCAGTTGTGTCTGACTATCTGTGACCCTATGAACTGCATCACGTCAGACTGTCCTTCACCATCTCCCAGAGCTTGCTCAAACTCATGTCCATCAAGTCGGTGATGCCATCCAACCAGCTTATCCTCTGTCATCCCTTTCTCCTCCTGCCTTCAATCTTTCCCAGCACCAGGGTCTTTTCAAATGAGTCAGCTCTTCACATCAGGTGGCCCAAAGTATTGTAATTTCAGTTTCAGCATCAGCCGTTCCAAAGAATATTCAGGGTTGATTTCATTTAGGATCAACAGATTTGATCTCCTTGCAGTCCAAGGGAATCTCAAGGGTCTTCTCCAACACCACAGTTCAAAAGCATCAATTCTTCTGACATTCAGCCTTCTTTATGGTCCAACTCTCACATCCATACATGACTGCAAGAAAAAACATAGCTTTGACTACATGGACCTTTGCCAGCAAACTAATGTCTCTGCTTTTGAATATGTTGTTTAGGTTGGTCATAGATTTCCTTCCAAGGTGCAAGTGTCTTTTAATTTCAGGCTTCCCTGATAGCTCAGTTGGTAAAGAATCTGCCTGCAATGCAAGAGACCCCAGTTCAATTCCTGGGTTGGAAAGATGATAGCTTAAGGTCAATGATGTCCAATTTTTGATCTAAGAAGAAGAAAATTTAGCCTAGGGACCAGGGACCAGGCTTGATTACTCAGGAGCTTTTGTGTAGCAGACTTTTATCAAAGTAAGAAGAAGGACAGAGAAAGCTTCTGACACAGACAGCAGAAGTGGATGGAGAGTGCCCCCTTCGCTAGTGTTAGCAAGGGAGTTATATACTCTTTTATTTACTTATTACAATAAACCAAAAGAATATCTCAAGGTTGTAAAGATCTCACTAGACCCACTTCCATAATTTAAATTTTAAGATAATAGAATTCAGTTCAGTTCAGTTCAGTTGCTTAGTCGTGTCTGACTTTTTGTGACCCCATGAATCACAGCATGCCAGGCCTCCCTGTCCATCACCAACTCCTGGAGTTTATTCAGACTCACATCCATCGAGTCAGTGTGCCATCCAGCCATCTCATCCTCTGTTGTCCCCTTTTCCTCCTGCCCACAATACCTCTGAGCCTCAGAGTCTTTTCCAATGAGTCAACTCTTGGCATGAGGTGGCCAAAGTCCTGGAGTTTCAGCTTTAGCATCATTCCTTCCAAAGAAATCCCAGGGCTGATCTCCTTCAAAATGGACTGGTTGGATCTCCTTGCAGTCCAAGGGACTCTCAACAGTCTTCTCCAACACTACAGTTCAAAAGCATCAGTTCTTCAGCACTGAGCTTTCTTCACAGTCCAACTCTCACATCCATACATTACCACTGGAAAAATCATAGCCTTGACTAGATGGACCTTTGTTGGCAAAGTAATGTCTCTGCTTTTCAATATCCTATCTAGGTTGGTCATAACTTTTCTTCCAAGGAGTAAGCGTCTTTTAATTTCATGGCTGCAGTCACCATCTGCAGTGATTTTGGAGCCCCCCCAAAATAAAGTCTGACACTGTTTCCATTGTTTCCCCTTCTATTTCCCATGAAGTGATGGGACCAGATGCCATGATCTTCATTTTCTGAATGTTGAACTTTAAGCCAACTTTTTCACTCTCCTCTTTCACTTTCATCAAGAGGCTTTTGAGTTCCTCTTCACTTTCTGCCATAAGGGTGGTGTCATCTCCATATCTGAGGATATTGATATTTCTCCTGACAATCTTGATTCCAGCTTGTGCTTCTTCCAGCCCAACATTTCTCATTATGTACTCTGCATATAAGTTAAATAAGCAGGGTCACAATATACAGCCTTGACGTACTCCTTTTGCTCTTTGGAACCAGTCTGTTGTTCCATGCCCAGTTCTAACTGTTGCTTCCTGACCTGCATATAGGTTTCTCAAGAGGCAGGTCAGATGGTCTGGTATTCCTATCTCTTTCAGAATTTTCCAGTTTATTGTGATCCACACAGTCAAAGCCTTTGGCATAGTCAATGAAGCAGAAATAGATGCTTTTCTGGAACTCTTTTGCTTTTCTGTTGATCCAGTGGATGTTGGCAATTTGACCTCTGGTTCCTCTGCCTTTTCTAAACCAGCCTGAACATCTGGAAGTTCACGGTTCAGGTGTTGCTGAAGCCTGGCTTGGAGAATTTTGAGCATTACTTTACTAGCGTGTGAGATGAGTGCAATTGTGCAATAGTTTGAGCATTCTCAGGCATTGCTTTCTTTGGGATTGGAATGAAAACTGATCTTTTCCAGATCTGTGGTCACTGCTGAGTTTTCCAAATTTGCTGGCATATTGAGTGCAGCATTTTCACAGCATCAACTTTCAGAATTTGAAATAGTTCAACTGGAATTCTATTACCTCCACTAGCTTTGTTCATAGTGATGCTTCTAAGGCCCACTTGACTTCACATTCCAGGATGTCTGACTCTAGGTGAGTGATCACACCAACATGATTATCTGGGTCGTGAAGATCTTTTCTTGTACAGTTCTTCTGTGTATTCTTGCCGCCTCTTCTTAGTATTTTCTGCTTTTGTTAGGTCCATACCATTTCTGTCCTTTATCGAGCTCATCTTTGCATGAAATGTTCCCTTAGTATCTCTAATTTTATTGAAGCGATCTCGAATCTTTCCCATTTGATTGTTTTCCTCTATTTCTTTGCATTGATCGCTAAGGAAGGCTTTCTTATCTCTTCTTGCTATTCTATGGAACTTTGTATTCAGATATTTTTATCTTTCCTTATCTCCTTTGTTTTTTGCCTCTCTTATTTTCACAGCTATTTGTAAGGCCTCCCAGATAGCCATTTTGCTTTTTTGCATTTCTTTTCCATGGGGATGGTCTTGATCCCTGTCTCCTGTACAATGTCACGAACTTCTGTCCATAGTTCATCTAGTCCCGTAAATCTATTTCTGACTTCCACTGTATAATCATAAGGAATTTGATTTACGTCATACCTGAATGGTCTAGTGGTATTCCCTACTTTCTTCAATTTACGTCTGAATTTGGCAATAAGGAGTTCATGATCTGAACCACAGTCAGGTCCTGGTCTTATTTGTGTTGACTATATAGAGTTTCTCCATCTTTGGCTGCAAAGAATATAATCAATCTGATTTCAGTGTTGACCATCTGGTGATGTCCATGTGTAGAGTCTTCTCTTGTGTTGTTGGAAGAGGGTATTTGCTATGACCAGTGCATTTTCTTGCCAAAACTCTATTAGTCTTTGCCTTGCTTCATTTCATATGCCAAGGCCAAATTTGCCTGTTACTCCAGGTGTTTCTGGATTTTCTCCTTTTGCATTCCAGTCCCCTATAATGGAAAGGACATTGTTTTGGGGTGTTAGTTCTTAAAGGTCTTGTAGGTCTTTATAGCACCGTTCAACTTCAGCTTGTTCAGCGTTACTGGTTGGGGCATAGACTTGGATTACTGTGATATTGAATGGTTTGCCTTGGAAACGAACAGAGATCATTCTGTCTTTTTTGAGATTGCATCCAAGTATTGCATTTCAGACTCTTTTGTTGGCCATGATGGCTACTCCATTTCTTCTGAGGGATTCCTGCCCACAGTAGTAGATATAATGGTCGTCTGAGTTAAATTCACCCATTCCAGTCCATTTTAGTTCACTGATTCCTAGAATGTCGACGTTCACTCTTGCCATCTCTTGTTTGAGCACTCCAATTTTCCTTGATTCGTGGATCTATCATTCCAGGTTCCCATGCAATATTGCTCTTTACAGCATCAGACCTTGCTTCTATCACCAGTCACATCCACAACTGGGTATTGTTTTTGTTTTGGCTCCATCACTTCACTCTTTCTGGAGTTATTTCTCCACTGATCTCCAGTAGCATATTGGGCACCTACTGACCTGGGGAGTTCCTCTTTCAGTATCCTATCATTTTGCCTTTTCATACTGTTCATGGGGTTCTCAAGGCAAGAATACTGAAGTGGTTTGTCATTCCCTTCTCCAGTGGACCACATTCTTCTGTCAAACTCTCCAGCATGACCCACCTGTCTTGGGTGGCCCCATGGGCATGGCTTAGATTCATTGAGTTAGACAAGGCTGTGGTCCTAGTGTGATTAGATTGACTATTTTTCTGTGAGTATGGTTTCAATGAGTCTGTCCTCTGATGCCCTCTTGCAAATCATAGGATTAGCCAGAATTTTTCAGGAAGGAGAAACTGTCCTGGAGCAGGATACATTGTTATCTAATCCTCAGTACAAAGTTTAAACTGAGTTGTTTGTTGTGTAATCATCAGTTCCCTGCTTAAAGAAAAAAGCGTTTTATGTGACTAAGACTAAGGAATATAGAGAGTGAGAGAAAAAAAAAAAAAAAAAGTTTGTCCTTTCCTCCTCCTTGAGAACCTCAGACCCCTATCTCTGCTCCAAGAGCCCCAGACCTCTTTCTCCTCTTCGGACACCCCAGACTTCTTATCAACCTGCCTAGGAATTGACTGTCAAATATCTGCTGTTGAAGGAATGGCTGCCCTCTCCAGGATTCTTGGGCTTCCCTGGTTCAGCTGGTAAGGAATCTGGCTGCAATGTGGGAGACCTGGGTTTGAGTCCTGGGTTGGAAAAATCCCCTGGAAAATGAAAGGCTACCCACTCCAGTATTCTGGCCTAAAGAATTCCATGACTGTATAGTCCATGAGGTTGCAAAGAGTTGACACAACTGACTGACTTTCACTTTCAGTTGTTACATTTATTTTCTTGTGACAAAAACTTTTAAAATGTACTCTCTTTGCAACTTCCAAATATTCAATACATTATTAACTACAATCACCACACTGTGCATGTCAGAACTTTTTTATCTTGTAACTAAAATTTCCTACTCTTTGACTATTTTCAGCCATTTTCTATTCCCCTCACCTCTGACCCAATCTTTGGTAACCACCCATCTGTTCTCTCTTACTATGAGCTATTTTCTTAAGTGAGTTCATACAGTATTTTGACTTTCTCTGTCTGAATTTTGCTTAGAATAATGCTCAATACTTTTCAGAATCATCCATATTGTTGAAAATGACAGAATGTCCTTTTTATGGTTGAATTTCACACACACACACATATTCACATTTTATTTACTCATTAATCCATCAGTGAACATTTAGGTCATTCCATCCTTGTCCTGGTTATTGTAAATAATGCTGGAATGAACCTAAATAACCATTTCCTTTTAAAAGATATTCAAAAAGCCCAATAAGTAAGTGAAGAGGTTCTCAACACTACTGATCATCAGGGAAATGCAAATTAGAACCACAATGAGATATCACTCACACCTGTTAGAATGGTTATATCAAAACAACAAGAGATAAAATGTTGGCAAGAATGTGATGAAAAGGAAACCCTTGTACACTGTTGCTGGGAATGTAAATTAATCCAACCACTATGGAAACTAGTATGAAGGTTCCTCAGAAAATGAAAAAGAGAACTATGATATGATCTAGTAATTTTACTCTTGGGTATATTTTCAAAGTAAATGAGATCACTATTTTGTAGAGATATCTGTACCCACGTGTTTATTTAGCCAAGATATAAAGGACTGTTTTCATTAAATGGTACTCCAACATTGGATAAAATTCCAAACTGGTTATAGCTACATATATCAAAAATAATAAAGCTTAACAAATAAATGAATATTTTTTTCATCTATCACTGGGTAAACTATTTTATATAACACAAAAAACAACAAATATAACTTTAAAATTTAATATGCTTAACTACATCATTAAAAATTCTTTGTCAAAAGACATTATTAGGCTGTAAAAATTAAATCACAGAGCAAGAGAATATATTTGCAATTTAAAAAACGAATGTCAAGAAGGTCATAACATAATGTGTAATAAATTCTAAATACATAAGAATCAAACAACTCAATTGAAAAATGTGTAAGAGACTTCAACCATCATTTAACAAAAGAGAACATACAAAAAGATCAATAAATTTTACTTATAACTAAGGACATGAAAGGTAAAGCTGCAGTGAGATATCACTGGTGAATACTTACTAGAGTGGCTGAAATTGGCATGTAATGGTGTGAAATTAACTAGCAATGTCATGACTTAGCAAGAGTGTGGAAGAAGAGAAACTTAGCCACTGCTAGCAGGACTATAATTTGGTCCAATTATCTTGGAAAAACATTTGACCATACTTAATGTATGAACAGATACATTTTCAATGACCCAATAAATGTAAAGGTATAAATCTGACAGAAATAAAGGCAAGAATTTCTCCCGGGATCCAGTGGTTAAGAATGTGCCTCAAAACACAAGGAACTTGAGTTAGGTCCCTGGCTGAAGAAACAGAATCCCACATGCCTCTAGGCAATTAGGCCCAAGAATTGAAGCTGCTTAACCCAAGTGTTCTGTAGATAGAGAATCCCTGCACAACGAAGATCTTGTGTGCTTCTACTAACACCTGAGGCAGTCAAATAAATAAAAAGTATTCTTTAAAAAGAAATGAAGGCCCAGAGTGCCAGGCTGGGACGGCGCAGGAACGGCAGAGAGGAGCTACCCCATGTCCGAGACCAGGGGCGGCGGCTGGGAACAGCAACCCCACGTCCAAGGAACAGTGACTGTGCGGGCTCAGGAGGGCCTAGAGGAGCTGTTAAAGGTCAGGAGTGGTGGCGGTGAGGAGATACCCCTCATCCAAGGTATGGAGCAGCAGCTGCACTTCGCTGGAGCAGCCATGAAGAGATACCCCATATTCAAAGTAAGAGAAAACCAAGTAAGACGGTAGGTGTTGTAAGAGGGCATCAGAGGGAAGACACACTGAAATCATACTCACAGAAAACTAGTCAAACTAATCACACTAGGAACACAGCCTTGTCTAACTCAGTGAATCTAAGCCATGCCCATGAGGCCACCCAAGATAGGCAGGTCATGCTGGAGAGGTCTGACAGAATGTGGTCCACTGGAGAAGGGAATGACAAACCACTTCAGTATTCTTGCCTTGAGAACCCCATGAACAGTATGAAAAGGCAAAATGATAGGATACTGAAAGAGGAACTCCCCAGGTCAGTAGGTGCCCAATATGCTACTGGAGATCAGTGGAGAAATAACTCCAGAAAGAGTGAACGGATGGAGCCAAAGCAAAAACAATACCCAGTTGTGGATGTGACTGGTGATAGAAGCAAGGTCTGATGCTGTAAAGAGCAATATTGCATGGGAACCTGGAATGATAGATCCATGAATCAAGGCAAATTGGAAGTGGTAAAACAGGAGACGGCAAGAGTGAACGTTGACATTCTAGGAATTAGCAAACTAAAATAGACTGGAATGGATATATTTAACTCAGATGACCATTATATCTACTACTGTGGGCAGGAATCCCTTAGAAGAAATGGAGTAGCCATCATGGCCAACAAAAGAGTCCGAAATGCAATACTTGGATGCAATCTCAAAAAAGACAGAATGATCTCTGTTCGTTTCCAAGGCAAACCATTCAATATCACAGTAATCCAAGTCTATGCTCCAACCAGTGATGTTGAAGAAGCTGAAGTTGAACGGTGCTATAAAGACCTACAAGACCTTTAAGAACTAACACCCCAAAATGATATCTTTTCCATTATAGGGGACTGGAATGCAAAAGGAGGAAATCCAGAAACACCTGGAGTAACAGGCAAATTTGGCCTTGGCATATGAAATGAAGCAGGGCAAAGACCAATAGAGTTTTGGCAAGAAAATGCACTGGTCATAGCAAATACCCTCTTCCAACAACACAAGGGAAGGCTACACATGGACATCACCAGATGGTCAACACTGAAATCAGATTGATTATATTCTTTGCAGCCAAAGATGGAGAAACTCTATACAGTCAACAAAAACAAGACCAGGACCTGACTGTGGTTCAGATCATAAACTCCCTATTGCCAAATTCAGATGTAAATTGAAGAAAGTAGGGAAAACCACTAGTTCAGGTATGACCTAAATCAAATCCCTTATGATTATACAGTGGAAGTGAGAAATAGATTTAAGGGCCTAGATCTGATAGAGTGCCCAACGAACTATAGTGGGAGGTTCATGACATTGTACAGGAGACAGGGATCAAGACCATCCCCATGGAAAAGAAATGCAAAAAAAGCAAAATGGTTGTCTGAGGGGGTGTTACAAATAGCTGCAAAAAGAAGAAAAGTAAAAAACAAAGTAGAAAGGAAAGATATAAGCATCTGGGTGCAGAGTTCCAAAGAATAGCAAAAAGGGATAAAAAAGCCTTCCTCAGCTATCAATGCAAAGAAATAGAGGAAAATAACCGAATGGGAAAGACTAGAGATCTCTTCAAGAAAATTAGAGATATCAAGGGAACATTTCATGCACAGATGGGCTCGATAAAGGACAGAATGGTATGGACCTAACAGAAGCAGAAGATATTAAGAAGCGGTGGCAAGAATACACAGAAGAACTGTACAAAAAAGATCTTCATGACCCAGATAATCACGTTGGTGTGATCACTCACCTAGAGCCAGACATCCTGGAATGTGAAGTCAAGTGGACCTTAGAAAGCATCACTACGAACAAAGCTGGTGGAGGTGATGGAATTCCATTTGAGCTATTTCAAATCCTGAAAGATGATGCTGTGAAGGTGCTGCACTCAATATGCCAGCAAATTCGGAAAACTCAGCAGTGGCCACAGGATTGGAAAAGGTCCATATTCCTTCCAATCCCAAAGAAAGTCAATGCCAAAAATGTTCAAACTACCGCACAATTGTACTCATCTCACATGCTAATAAAGAAATGCTCAAAATTCTCCAAGCTAGGCTTCACCAATACGTGAACCATATGTTCAAGCTGGTTTTAGAAAAGGCAGAGGAACCAGAGATCAAATTGCCAACATCCACTGGGTCAACGAAAAAGCAAGAGAGTTCCAGAAAAGCATCTATTTCTGCTTTATTGACTATGCCAAAGGCTTTGACTGTGTGGATCACAATAAACTGTGGAAAATTCTGAAAGTGATGGGAATACCAGACCACCTGACCTGCCTTTGAGAAACCTATATGCAGGTCAGGAAGCAGCCGTTAGAACTGGACAAGGAAGAACAGACTGGTTCCAAAGAGCAAAAGGAGTACATCAAGGCTATATATTGTCACCCTGCTTATTTAACTTATATGCAGAGTACATAATGAGAAATGTTGGGCTGGAAGAAGCACAAGCTGAAATCAAGATTGTCAGGAGAAATATCAATAACCTCAGATATGCAGATGACACCATCCTTATGGCAGAAAGTGAAGAGGAAATAAAGAGCCTCTTGATGAAGGTGAAAGTGGAGAGTGAAAATGTTGGCTGTAAGCTCAACATACAGAAAATGAAAATCATGGCATCTGGTCCCATCACTTCATGAGAAATAGATGGGAAACAGTGGAAACAGTGTCAGACTTTATTTTGGGGGTCTCCAAAATCACTGCAGATGGTGACTGCAGCCATGAAATTAAAAGATGCTTACTCCTTGGAAGAAAAGTTATGACCAACCTAGATAGGATATTGAAAAGCAGAGACATTACTTTGCCAACAAAGGTCCGTCTAGTCAAGGCTATGATTTTTCCAGTGGTAATGTATGGATGTGAGAGTTGAACTGTGAAGAAAGCTGAGTGCTGAAGAACTGATGTTTTTGAACTGTGGTGTTGAATAAGACTGTTGAGAGTCCCTTGGACTGCAAGGAGATCCAACCAGTCCATTCTGAAGGAGATCAGCCCTGGGATTTCTTTGGAAAGGACTGATGCTAAAGCTTCAGTACTTTGGCCTCCTCACGCAAAGAGTTGACTCATTGGAAAAGACTCTGATGCTGGGAGGGATTGAGGGCAGGAGGAGAAGGGGACGACAGAGGATGAGATGGCTGGATGGCATCACTGACTTGATGGACGTGAGTCTGAGTGAACTCCTTTAGTTGATGATGGACTGGTGTGCTGCAATTCTTGGGGTCGCAAGGAGTTGGACATGACTGAGCAACTGAACTGAACTGTACTGAATATGCCAAGGACATATTTGAGAATGTTGATGAGAGTTTACACAAATATCCATACAGTTCAGTTTATTTCAGTCACTCAGTCATATCTGACTCTTTGTGACCCCAAGGACCACACCACACCAGGCTTCCCTGTCCATCACCAACTCATGGAGCATACAACTCATGTCCATCGAGTAGGTGATGCCATCCAACCATCTCACCCTCTTTTGTCCCCTTTTCCTCCTGCCTTCAGTCTTCCTAGATCAGGGTGTTTTCCAAAAAGTCATTTCTTCATATCAGGTAGTCAAAATATTGGAGCTTCAGCTTCAGCATCAGTCCCTCCAATGAATATTCAGGACTAATTTCCTTTAGGATGGACTGGTTGGATCTCCTTGCAGTCCAAGAGACTCTCAGGAGTCTTCTCCAACACCACAGTTCAAAAGGATCAATCCTTCGGTGCTCAGCTTTCTTTTCTTTTTTTTTTTTTTCAATTTTTTTTAAATTTTATTTTTAAACTTTACATAATTGTATTAGTTTTGCTTTCTTTAGAGTCCAACTCTTACATCCATACGTGACTACTGGCAAACCATAGCTTTGACTAGTTGGACTTTTGTTGGCAAAGTCATGCCTCTGGTTTTTAACATCCTGTCTAGTTTGATCATAGCTTTTCTTCCAAGGAGTGTCTTTTAATTTCATGGCTGCAGTCACCATCTGCAGTGATTTTGGAGCCCAAAAAAATAAAGTATGTCACTGTTTCTATTGTTTCCCCATCTATTTGCCATGAAGTGATGGGACCAGATGCCATGATCTTAAATTTCTGAATGTTGAGTTTTGAGTCAACTTTTTCACTCTCTTTTTTCATCAAGAGGCCCTTTAGTTCTTCTTCACTTTCTGCCATAAGGGTGAGGGTGGTGTCATCTGCATATCTGAGGTTATTGATATTTCTGCTGGCAATCTTGATTCCAGCTTGTGCTTCATCCAGCCTGGCATTTCTCTTGATGTACTCTGCATATAAGTTAAATAAGCAGGATGACAATATACAGCCTTGATATACTCCTTTCCCATTTTGGAACCTCTCTCTTGTTCTACGTCCAGTTCTAACTGTTGCTTCTTGACCTGCATACAGATTTCTCAGGAGGCAGGTCAGGTGGTCTGGTATTCCCATCTCTTTCAGAATTTTCTAGTTTATTTTCATCCACACAGTAAAAGGCTTTGGTGTAGTCAATGAAACAAAAGTAGATGGTTTTTTCTGGAATTCTCTTGCTTTTTCGATGGTCCAGCAGATGTTGGAATTTGATCTTTGATTTCTCTGCCTTTTCTAAATCCAACTTGAACATTTGGAAGTTCACGGTTCATGTATTGTTGAAGTCTGGCTTGCAGAATTTTGAGCATTACTTTGCTAGAATATGAGATGAATGCAACTGTGCAGTAGTTTGAACTTTCTTTGGCATTGCCTTTCTTTGGGATTGGAAGGAAAACTGACCTTTTCCAGTCCTGTGGCCACTGCTGACTTTTCCAAATTTGCTGGCATATTGACTGCAGCACTTTCACAGCATCACCTTTTATGATTTGAAAGAGCTCAACTGGAATTCCATCACCTACACTAGCTTTGTTTGTGGTGTTGCTTCCAAAGGCCCACTTGACTTCACATTCCAGGATGTATGGCTCTAGGTGAGTGATCACACCAACATGGCCATCTGGGTCATGAAGATCTTTTTGTACAGTTCTGTATTCTTGCCACCTCTTCTTAGTATCTTCTGCTTCTGTTAAGTCCATAGAATTTCTGCTCTTTATTGTGGCCATCTTTTCATGAAATTGTCCCTTGGTATCTCTAATTTTCTTGAAGAGATCTCTAGTCTTTCCCATTCTATCGCTTTCCTCTATTTCTTTGCACTGATCACTGAGGAAGGCTTTCTTATCTCTCCTTGCTGTTCTTTGGAATTCTGAATTGAAATGGGTATATCTTTCCTTTTCTCCTTTGCCTGTAGCTTCTCTTCTTTTTCAGTTATGTGTAAGTCTTCCTCAGACAACCATTTTGCCTTTATGCATTTCTTTTTCTTAGGGAAGGTCTTGATCACTGCCTCCTGTACAATGTCATGAACCTCTATCCATAGTACTTCAGGCAATCTGTCTATCAGATCTAATCCCTTGAATCTATTTGTCCCTTCCACTGTATAATCATCAGGGATTTGTTTCATGAAAATATCACAATATCTTTATATATTCTACTGCAAATATCCATTAATAGTAGTATATATAAAGATATTGTGGTATTTTCATTAAACAGAATACAAACAACACACAAAGTATAAATTTTTAGAGCTAGCACCTTCATTGTACAATTTAGTTGTCATCAAATCCCACAGATGATAGTGAGTAACAGTGCTTAGGAATTGGAAATGAATGTCATAACATATATTGCAAACTTTAGGGAAGTTAGAAGGAGTAGTGATCATGAAGGTGCATGTGAATAGCTTCACAGTTTCAAGGTGCTTTCATTTAACTGAGCAACAGATTATACCAAGGTTCTGGTCATGATTAATGACATCATACACTTATGTTTATACACTTTTAAGTGTATACATTTCATAATTAAAGTGTATACATTTCATAATTAAAATGTTAAAACATAAGAACACAAATATAATGATCCCTTGGGTATATGAGGGCATATCCTTAGTTAAGGAATCACCAACATATGAGTCTCTTGGGCCATAGGTTTGCTAGTATTTTGTGCCTGAACAACAATCATGCTGCTCCTCTCCTGTTACATAGTAATCTTCTCTTGTTTGTTGGATGAGGTTGGAGAATGGCATTTACCCAGTTACATGGTTGAACACTCATTGCTTTCAATCCAATCAAAGTAATACTCTTAGTATCTAAATTAACATAATCAAGAGTAAGCCATTCAAAACACAGAATTTTTAGGGCTAAAAGAATTGAAGAAGAAATTGAAATCTGATCCAATTAAACTGAACAGTGAAGGAGATTTGTTGAAACTGTCATGAAATAGCAATCCTTGATCATCTGAAAAAAGCTACAAGAAGTTGTGAACTTGAAGCCTGAAATTGTCATCACATATCTTCCTTCCAGATGTGAGAATCCACTCTTAGGAGAAAAAAATGTCTGGGACACTTGAAGAGGGGAAGAAACTCAGTCTTTGCAAAGCTGTAGGTACAAAATCAAAGCAATCTCAAAGCCTACGCTTCCTATGGACTTTACAGTTTTGTGAGTGATTCAGTTCAATTAATTTTTGTTTAAATTTGTTTGCATTTTTATCTTTTTGATTACTTGTAATATTAAAATCCCTAATTGACAAATAAGATTAACAAAATTACATGTAATTAAGACATTATCATCTGATGTGATTGAAAGAATAAATAGAAAATATTTTGAATTAAATATATATTTATAGGAAGGAACATGGCTCTGACATTTAAATCTATTTCAGACTCATCTGGGAATAGAATTGGAGCAGAGTGGAAAATGTGACGTGGGTAAGGGCATAACCTCTTTTGATTTTACTTTTTTAACCTAGGAAATGAGGTTAATATTAGAAACCTATCTCATTGGGTTTTCTGATAGTAGCTTTATAGTTCAGCAGTTAGGATCATGAACAAAGAAGCTGAATAAATTTGGATTTTAGTTCCAGCTGTAAAATGTAAGTAATGACAATCCTGAGGTCATAAGGGCTTTACAAACACTAAAGGAGATAATATTTTATGCAGAACATTTTGTAAGGTATATACTGTGCTGCTTTGTGCTTAGTCACTCAGTCTTGGCTGACTCTTTGTGACCTCATGGACTGCAGCCCACCAGGCTCCTCTGTCCTTGGAGACTCTCCAGGAAAGAATACTGGAGTGGGTTGCCATTCCCTCTTCCATGGGATCTTCCCAATCCCAGGGACCAAACCTATGTCTAACAAAAATTCACTAATATTAGTCACAATACTATCTCATGTACAGAATGAAGAAATTTGGCTTATATATATACCAAAACACTTTCTACCTCAAATTGCATAATCAGCAACTTATGAAACTAGGAATTGAGAAAAATAAGGAAATTCAAGGTAAAGTTCAATATTTTGTGCGTTTGTCAAATGGTTGTATCTACAAGGATAGCAAAATTAAGAAAGAAATTCCTCTGTTGTCTGCATCCTCATAATCATGTTGATTCATATGAAATGACCATTTCTATCCATCAAAGTGGTAACATAGATGCTGACCTACCTATTTAGTTTTAGAAGGCAGCTTGCTAACTTAAGACTGTCTGGAAAGAGATCACTGTCAACAGTTAGTACTAAATTAAAGCTGCCCATTCCAATATAACCCCTGGAGAAGGAAATGGCAATCTACTCAAGTATTCTTGCCTGGAGAATTCTGTAGACCAGGGGAGCCTGGAAGGCCACAGTCCATTGGATTGCAAAGAGTCAAACACGATTGAAGCAACTGAGAATGCATGCATTCCAATATAACCTGTGTTATATACATATACATGTATATAACACCACTGCCCTGAAGCCCTCTGCCAAGGGCTTAATTCTGCATTAAACTGAATTTGAAGTTATCTTAATCCTATATCTGCTCACATTTAATGAAGAAGAATATGTTTTCTCATGATCCTAATAATACAATTATTTCATGTTCAAATCAACATGTTTGCTTCTATACTACAAGATACCAGAGTGTCAATGTTTAAATTGCATAAAAATGCTTAAAAGAATGATTGGAGTTTTTACTTTTCAACCAATCAGTACAGTCATTTATACAGCAGAAAGCCTACTTTAAGGCTTTCTTTAACACTATGCCCTAAATCAGACAATCATAGGAACCATTTCCACCTATTTATTGTTATTTCTATGGTAACTAGAATGTAGTTTGTATTGCTGTTTTATTATTACATGAAGTCATATAAAATTTTGGGTGAGAAAGGAATTCTTAATCATTACATTTTTAATTTAAATAGAAGGAAGGAATAGATGAGAGAAGCCTATTCTGAACTATTGAATAAGCTTCTTTCCTGTGCTTCATGAATGTGTGCATAATTTGTGTGTTGCAAAATGTATATAATTCATTTACCTCTTCTGAACAACTTTATTCAATTCCTCAGTTTTCATATTGTCAGTTACATCACACACTTAATGGAATAATAGGTATTGACTTCTATAATATATTTCCTAAGATTCACTTGATGGATTTAATTCAGAAACGTCTATGCTTTTTACAAATAATCACAGTTGGGAAAAGGTTAAAATACAGATCTGCAAAGTCCCAATAGCATCTTAAATTTTTGCAACAGCAATCCATGAAATTTGTTTTAATGCTCATAGGCTTCCCTATGATGTTTGCCATTAAGTTCATTTTTACTTTAAAATTTATGTGAAAATAAAATGTTAAAAAATGTATAATTATAATAAAATTTAAACACTGATCATTAACAAATAAATAAATACAGTCCATATAATTTCCTTTTAAAAGTGTGACTGTTGGATAATAATAGACTAGTCTCAAAAACTTATCTTAATCCTAAATCTGCTCATATTTTTGGAAGAGGAGTAAGGATTTTCACCACCCTCATAATACAATTATTTCATGTTCAAATCAACATTTTTGCTT
The DNA here is from genome assembly GCF_029378745.1 of Bos indicus. Classification (NCBI taxonomy): domain Eukaryota; kingdom Metazoa; phylum Chordata; class Mammalia; order Artiodactyla; family Bovidae; genus Bos; species Bos indicus. The sequence goes on along the minus strand of NC_091763.1, from coordinate 1,331,576 downwards.
ATATACTTATAACATATCAAACTGTCAATGTTTAAATTGCATGAAAAGTGCTGAAAAGAATGACCGGAGCTTTCACTTTTCAACCAATCAATAAAGTCACTTACACACAAGAGAGGGGAAGAAAATAAATTATTTAGTGAATTTAAGATACAGAACACAGATAATGTAATGATCCAAAGCCTAAGAGATGAGATAATTTTTTTGTAGTTAAAGAATAGCCTCATAGGAAATAGAGCATGCAGGCCCCATCAAGTGCATTTCTTGAGCGTTGCATTCACGTAAGAAGTCTTAGCAGAATATTGCTCGTAAGTAGACTAAATTTTTCTATTTCTGTCTGCAATCTGTGCTTTCTCTCAGAGGTAATAATGTATTCCAGTTGGAGCTGAGCAAAGAGTCTTAAATTCTTCTTCACTGATGATAAAGACATTATTGATTCAGTCTTTATTTATTCTTCATGATTAATTGATAAATTTAATTTAAATTGATATTCAAATGAATGCTAAATAGGCATGAAGCTACACAGAAAAACACAGCAATCTATATTTACTAGGATTTCACCTGAAACAAATATAACAAATGATGGCAATGGAGTTTTACAGGATTGAAGACTAGCAACATTCTGTCTTATGGTATATTTTCTAATTTTTATTTTTAACATTAGTTATAGTCTTTTCCAGGCAAAAGTATGTATTTTAATGTTAATGAACTCAAATTCCTTTGTTATTTCCTTTTTATGTCAGCCTTTGGGATCATGCTTAGAAATCCATCCATAAATACAATGCTTCCTAGTATTTTACCTCACTTGAAATATTTCATCCTCCTGGATTTATTTTAATTAAAAATGAGGCAAATAACTAATTTTCTTTTAAAAATTAGTAGTCCATTTTATGTAATCATTTTTTGAATGAAATATCATCTTTCACTGACTTTAATGTAATAAAGCTTATCAGAGACTCAGTCCACCTATCAATGGCATATTTATTCTCTCTGGGATAATTATCAGACTCAATACTAAGTTCTGGGTATACAAGGTAAGCAGTGGGTATATCTCCTTTCAAGAATGCCACCATGTGGAGGGGATTCTCCTCAGCCCAGTGTCACACAGAGGGACATTGAAGGATAGCATATTAAAATGGAACCTGACCTACAGAGGGCATGAGGTACAATCTAATGGATTAAGCTCAATAATCAAAGAGGGATGTTGCTGTGGGAAGGTTTCAGGCACAGGAACTCACCCACAGAGATGCCCTGTGCTGGGAGGGAGATGGTCTAATAATGAAGCTGTAGGAGAAAAGCTAGCATGTCTGGAGTGAGAGAAGGAGGGGCAGGTGGTTCGGGGGAAGCTGCAATGTGTACAAGTGCTAGGTCACCACAGAGTGTGGGACAACCATGTGAGTCTCTTTAAAACCCTACACTAAACTGAAGGCCATGGAAGGGCATTAATCATGGTTAAATGGCCAAGATTTCCTGAGGAATGGTGATTCTAGAACCCATGTCAAGGGCAGGAAGGGGCAAGTTGGACAGAGGCTACAGTGACATGGTGAAATAATGGACTAGGAGGGTGACAACAAAATACGTAAACACTGGTAGATGGATTTCAGGATGCTTAAGAATTGACAAGAGAATGACAGACTGGACACCGGCAGTAAAGCTGTGTAGGCGGGAGCACTGGAGTTTAGATTTACATACATACATGAATAATGTCATTCACTAAGGGAACATGGTTTAGGAAGAACGAAGATACAGACTATGATTTGGTCTTAGCTGATTTCTAGGAGACTTTGAGTCATCTGAAACAGAGGTTGTCATATTTTGTCTATAAAAAGCTGAATAGTAAACATTTGAGGCTTTGTGAACCACATAGGGTCACTGTGTATTCTTCTAATCATTTATTTTTATATAGTTAAAATCCTTTAAAAACCCAAAAACATAAAAAAAAACTGAGAAATAGAAAAATGGGTGCAGGGTTTGAGCTGTGGTCTTCAGCAACCACTGTAATTGCAGTGAAGAGAAACCCATATGATCTAGAAATGTGGCTGTTCAGCTCAAAGTATCACAAGCCAGCATTTGTGCAGGAAGTGAAGCCAGGGATACAGATGACTCAATTTAGAAAAAACAAATTATAAAATGAAGAGAGAAGAGTGACCAACTGAGCACCGGAGAACTCTGACACATCTCGTCAAGAAAAAGAAGTTAACAAAGACACTAGAAAGACTATCAGAAAAGTGGTAAGAAAGGCCAGGGAGATAGTTTTTATATGTTAACTCCTCAACAGCCTTCAATGCTGATGCAACGAAAAATGTGTACTAAATCCTAGAGCGATACTTGATAATGAATGGCTTCTGATATAGTAGAAGAGGAACCCCTCCCTGATTACATTAAAAACAGATCCATGTAGGTTTAGATATAGGAGCAGAAGGTTCCTATCTAGAGAATGGCTTTCATTCCTTGCTAAGGGAGAAAACTTGTAAGGAGTGGTATAATAGGTTTCAAGAGAAAAAAAGAGAAAATTGATTGGCTTTCTGGGGAGTTTTGAGTGTCTATATGAAGTTCCATAAATTTATGGAAGTACCTGTCTTTATTTTTATGATATTTTCTAGGACTGCATTTAATGCTCTGATGTAGTGCAAATATTAAGGAAAAACAAGCGAACAAGAGGATATATGTATTTATCCTTTAGCCAGCAAACTCCTAAATAAATACTGGTAAAAATGCAAAGTGACATATGTTCAAAACTATGAGATGTGGCATTAGTTTTGACAGAAAAGTCCTGAAAACAGTTCTCTTTGATACTGTGGAATAGATTTGGGTACATCCATTCAGGGGAGTGTTATGCAGTTTAAAGAATGTAATTAGGAAGAACTCTATATATGGATACATTTTTAAACTAAAAGAAAACAAGCAGGTCAGTGTCTGGAGAGAGGCATGCATTCTAGTTGGCCAGTATCACATTAACTTGCTGACCAAAAGCTCAAATCAATATTCCCCCAGTCTCCAAGCTGTCAAAACTGTAACACTTTCACACTCTTACTTCCAACTGGGACTCTGCTTTTATTTCTCTTAGATTAAGAAAATCTGAAGAGAGACCTTCAAGATTGCAGAGGAATAAGATGGAGAAATCATACCCTACCCCTGCAAACCCATCAAAAACTCATCTGCATGTGGAACAACTCCAACAGAACACCTTCTGAACACTAGCAGAGGACCCCAGACTTCCAAAAGGGCAAGCCAATCTCCTCAGAATGAGGTACGGCAAAAGATAAAGATAAAAAGGGAGACAAAGGATTTTGCAATGAGGATGCATCTCCCAAGGGATGCATCCAGGGGAGGAGTCACGAAGAAGGAAATGTTTCCACACACTGGGAAACCCCCTCAGAGGCAGGGCTGGGGGAAGCTTCCCACACCTCAGAGGGGAGCACATTGACAAGTGCAGCAACAGGTGCTCTAAAGGCAAGGCAGAAAATTCACAGCAGAGATTTTTATCAAACAGCACTTCCCAGCCAAGAAGTGGCTCACACTCCCATGCCCACCCACAGTGAGTGGGGCTGGGTGCTCAGGCTAAGGGTTCAGGAATTGGACGTCAGGGAGAGAACTGGGGTTGATCATAGTAAAGACATCCTGAAAGAGCTAGTGTGATACAGCTGAGGGAGTCCAGGGAGAAGCCTGGGACAACAAGAGAAGCACAAGATCATTCCTGTGGGCACACACTAGTAGAACAAAGGACCCTGCCTTAGTGAATGTCAAAGGGGGACGAGCTGGCTGTAGTCTGCAGCTCCCGAGGTAGAAAACCTGTGTAAGTGCCAGAGGTGGAAGGCAGGGACCCCAGGGATCACAGCTACTGCCAATCTGTGAGTGGATGTGGGTCACTGCTCACATTTCCCTGGGAACCTGAGCAGCTTGGCTCTGCCAAGGATCCCACAGCTTGGCAACCAGCTCCCATGGGGAAGTTTACAATCCACCTGAGACTGTGGCAACCTCCCACAGGTCCCGGCCACGGTGAGCATTCCACACATACGCAAACTATGTCTGCCTTCTCCTCCCTCGCCCCAGCACAACTGAGCAAGTGAGCTCTAATCAGCCTCTATGTTCAGATGTTCATGTTTGGATGGAGAACAGACACTGAAGAGCAACCTGCAAGCAGAGGTGGGCCCAAAATTGAAGCAGAACACCAGGGGCTGAGTGAGCAAAAGAGAGAAGGAGAAGTCACCCCTGGAACATAGGTACAGTGGATTAAATCCCCACAATTAGCTAAACACTGTGGACTTTAGTGGAAACTGTAGACTTTGAAAGAAAGTACAAGCTAGATCAAGGAAAGACCTGAGTCTGAGCTGACCCCACACTGCCCACCACAGGTCCAGAGACCTTCATAGAAATATTGGAAGACTTGATGAGTAGGAAAATTGATTAGACCAGGAAAATGGAGGAGCCACATGGACATTCTTCTCATTACCATTCTCTAGATAATTTTCCACCCCATTTTTTTCCTTTTTCATATTGTTCTAATGGTGTTGTTTCTTTGTCACTCCCTTAATTTTTATGTTTTTTAACCTACTTTTTTCCTTTCCAGAACACCTTATTTTAAGATAAATTCATTTTTCCCCATTGTTACAACACTGCTTAGTTATAGTGCATCTTTTTCATGTTTTTTATTTTGTATTTTTTGCAAGTATAATTTTTAGTATTCATTTTCACTTAGTGGTTTGATTATTGGCTTAATTCCTCTATTTTTTTGACTCCTGTTTTCATCTTTTTTTTTTCCTCCTCCTTTTCTCTTTGTAATTGTGTGAATCACTTTGGGTGTCCTTGGCATTTAGTATAGTCTCACCATTAGTATTGGGGTTTTTGTCTTCTGTGTTATGTGGCTGGTGAAGTCTTGATGCTACAGTAAGGGACTGGACCTGAACCTCCAAGGTGGGAGGCCTATATCCAGGGCTTTGGGCCATCAGAGAACTCCTAACCCTATAGGACATTAATAAGTGAGAGCTCTCCCAAAGGCCCCTATTTCAAAACTTAAGACCAACCCCACCGAAAGGCCAGCAAGCTCCAGTGCCAGATGCCTTATACCAAACCTTTAGTAAAACAGAAACACAAACCTACCTATTAGCTGAAAGACTGCCCAAAGCCATACCAAGTCATAGACACACCATTGGACATGGCATTACTTTTCAGAGAGATAAGATTCAGCTCCATACACCAGAACACAGACATAAGTCCCCTCAATGAGTCCCCTCAGTGCCATTCACAAGGCACTGGTCCAACCCCACCCATAGTGAGCAGTCTTCACGGTTAAGAGGAACAACAACCTTCCAGCCTGCAGGTACAAGATCCTAAACACAGTAAATTAAACAAAATTAAAAGACAGAGAAACATGCAGAAGATGAAGGAACGTGGTAAAAACACATAAGACAAAACAAATGAAGAGAAAATAAATAGTATACCAGAAAAATAATTCAGAGTAATGTAGTAAAGATGATTCAAAATCTTGGAAATAAAATTGAGGCACAGGTAAACAGACTGGAGGCACAGATTGAGAAGATATGAGAAATGTTTAACAAAGAGCTAGAAGACTTAAAGAATAGGCAATCAGCAATGAACAATACAATAACTGATACAAAAATAGATTAGAGGGAATAAGTAGCAGAATAACTGAAGTAGAAGAATGGATAAGTAAGCTGCAAGATAGAATGGTGGAAATAACCAAAGCAGAGCAGAATAAAGAAAAAAGAATAACAAGAAAGGAGGACAGCCTCAGAGATCTCTGGGACATTAAATGCACTAACATTCAAATTATGCAATTCCCAGAAAAAGAAGACAAAAAGAAATGTATGAGAAATTATTTGAGAAGATTATAGTAGAAAATTTCCCTAACATGGGAAAGGAAATTGTCATCCAAGTCCTGGAAGCACAGAGTCCCATATAGGATAAACCCAAGGAGGAACACATAAAAATGCATATTAGTCAAACTAACAAAAGCTTAACATAAAGAGCAAATATTAAGAGCAGCAAGGGAAAAGCAACAAATGACATATAAGTGGGTCCCCAAAAGGCTAAGAGCTGATCTTTCAATAGAAACCCTGCAGGCCAGAAGAGAGTAGTAGGATATGCTTAAAGTGATGAAAGGGGACCAAAGGGGAAAAAAAAAAAAAAAAAAAAAAAACTACTACCAGGATTACTCTATATCACTCAGATTCAAAGGAAAAATCAAAAACTTTACAGACAAGCAAAAATTGACAGAATTCAGCAGCACCATATCAACTTTACAACAAATATCAAAGGGACTTCTCTAGACAGGAGACACAAGAGAAAGAAAAGGTCTACAAATCCAAAACCTAAACAATAAAATAAATGGCAATAGAATCATACATATCAATAGTTATCTTAAATGTAAATGGACTAAATGCTCCAACCAAAAGATACAGATTGCCTGAATGAACACAAAAACAAGACCCCTATATATGCTGTCTACAAGAGATTCACCTAAGACCTAGGGACATATACAGATTGAAAGTGAGGGTCCAGAAAAAAATATTCCATGCAAAAGGAAATCAAAAGAAAGTAGAAGTAAGAATAGTCATATAAGATAAAATAGACTTTAAAACAAAGACTGTAGAGGCAATGAAGGACACTACATAATGATCAAGGGATCAATCCAATAAGAAGATATAACAATTATAAATATATATGCATCCAACATAGGAATCCTACAAGTCAAATAAACATCTTATGAGAATTTTATTGATCCCTACTTTGATTGTTCCAGTAGCTGAATCATTTTCATCTTGCTAGAATCAAGAAGGGCAGCACTTAACAAACCTAACACTTCTCCCTTTTCAAACCACATTCTTCTGACTTCCAAAACATCACTCTCCCTTGATTTTCTTTAATTCCACCTCACTTCCCTTTATTGGATTCCCCATCTTCCCTATTTTTAAACCAGTGGTCCTTTCTTGACTGCAAAGTATAATCAATTGAGGAATTTACTTTTAAATTTCCAGTTGCCAGGTCACCCAAGACCCATCTGAGGCAACCATGGTTTCGCAAACTCCTCAGAAGATTCCAATATGTAACCAAATTTGGGAATCTCTGATGGATGAAGGAATGCCTAAGAGGCACCACCAGTGGTCTATACTGACCACAACCCCTCTGACCCATCTCTCTACCTCTCCTCTCTACTATTCCCCAACTATTTCTCCTTAGACACACTGGGATCTTAACTGTGTCCCAAACACTTCGAGTGCCCACTCCTCCCAGGATCTCAGCACTTCCCTTGAACACCGTCAGCATGACCGTCACTTCCTTCAGATTTTGAACCAAATGTTGCCTTAGCAGAAGATGTCTCTTCCTGTCCTGTATAAAATTGCTACATCCTCCACCCACAGTTCTCCCTACCAGGTATCATCACAAGACATGCATATTGGGTGTGTGCTTATTGGTTATCTCTTTCACCAGAGTGCAAGTTCCATGTGGAAGCCATTTGGTCAGTTGTCTGTTTTGCTCACTGATTAACTCTTAATCAGTAGCAGGATCCATAAGAGAGCAGGAGATACTCTAAAATATATGTAAAATTTATAAACAAATGGCTTAACTTCTATTTCTTTATTTAATTTTTACATTTTCTTTGGTTTATATTATCATAAACAGTGTCAAGTTCTTATAGTTCTCTTTCTTTCTCTTTAATAATGCTATCAGAGAATTAATTTTTCAATAGCAAAGTCCTGATCCTTTTCCACAAATTTTGTTTCTTAATGTTCTGTTACTGAATTTTCCATGCTCAGTCTTTATATTTAGTCCTATGATATCAGAAAATTATTTTTTCAACAGTAAAGTCCTGTTCCTTTTCCACAAATTTGTTTCTTAATGTTCTTGTTACTGAATTTTCCATGCTCAGTCTTTATATTTAGTCCTATGATCTAAGACTTGCTTTAAGAAATACCTGATGGAAAAGGTCTTTCTATTCTATCTCCCACTCTCAGTCATGGGTGTTTTGTATGCTTTAGTTATATATTAGTAATTTCACATTGCAACCAAATGTAATAAGTATATTATTTTTTATAACTTACTGAATTTTTCCTTTTTCTGATAGATTCAACCAAAACTGCTGCTGCTGCTGCTGCTGCTAAGTCACTTCAGTCGTGACTGACTCTGTGTGACCCCATAGATGGCAGCCCACCAGATTCCACTGTCCCTGGAATTCTCCAGGCAAGAACTCTGGAGTGGGTTGCCATTTCCTTCTCCAATGCATGAAAGTGAAAAGTGAAAGGGAAGTCGCTCAGTCATGTCCGACTCTTCACAACCCCAGGGACTGCAGCCCACCAGGCTCCTCAGTCCATGGGATTTTCCAGGCAAGAGAACTGGAGTGGGTTGCCACTGCCTTCTCTGTCAACCAAAACTAGTCTAAATTTAAATTATATAATTAAGCCAATATTTCTCATTGTACAGAAAGTAGACTCATTGGGAAAGACACTGATGCTGGGAAAGATTGAGAGCAGGAGGAGGAGGAAGCAACCGAGGATGAGATGGTTGGATGGCATCACTGACTCAATGGCCTTGAGTTTGAGCAAACTCTGGGAGATAGTGAAGGACAGGGAAGCTTGGTCACAAGGAGACAGACATGACTTAGTGACCAAACAACAGAAAGTAGAGTAATTGTAGTCATAATAGTTAAAACTAGCCTTATGTCTTTTAGGTGAACATAGGTTGAAGTGAATCTTCCAGGTAACAGGCTAAACATTTTTATTGTTACTAAATGCATTCAATTGTTCCTGTTTATACTCAATTATTACCCTTTCTTATAGCTCATGTGAATGTGTGAGTGTTTTCCACTTCAGTTACATGGATAGTAAGTCTCAGATTCTGCCTCCACATCACCACTCAGGCCATTGTGAAGTAACCAATTAACCGACAACTCTTGTTTGTGTTCTTTCTGAACCTGGGTGGTTTCTGTATCATTATGTGTGTGTGTGTGTGTATGTGTGTGTGTGCATAGACACAGATAGACAGACAGAGACAGAGTCAGAAAGAAACAGAGAAAGAACAAAAGAAAGAGAAACATAAATATATTTTATAGGAGCCAAAGTTCAAAATGAGATGATATGAATATTTGAATTTTGAGCTTAAAAAATGAACATGATCTATTCATACATAGGGGTTTCCCAGGTGGTGCAGTGGTAAAGAATCCACCTGTCAATGTACAAGACATAGGAGATGTGGGTTTGATCCCTGGGTTGGGAAAATCCCTTAGAGTAGAAAATGGCAATCCACTTCAGTATTCTTGCCTGGAAAATTGCATGGACAGGCTGCAGTCCATGGGGTCACAAAGATTCAGACACAGCTGAGTGACTGAGCACATAGCACATCCACACAAATGAAAGCTACTTGGTAATTAAATGGTGATGTAAGTTTATGTTTTGTTTGTATGGCTATGTGTCCACAATATATAGTTATATTAAAACAGTAATATACAAAACAACTTAAATATAAAAATCCCATTTTTTGAAAGTCCTATATATATGGATATCTGATAGAAAAGAGTTAAATTTATACATTATCATGCCAATTTGTTTTTAACATGCTTATAAATAGTATTGCTTTCTCCTAATTACCTTCCTGTAATATTTGCATGATTGTCCAAAAAACTTGAATTATTCTCAGAATCAAGAGATAAAATAAGAGCATTTTTATTAAAAGTAGGATACAAACAGATAATTAAATTACCAATGCACAAGTTAACTTACAAACATTTCTGAGGGAAGCAGGATTAGTGTACAATAATTTAAAATTTTTCCTTTAAATGTAAAACATTAATTCACAATTTCAGTTGGACTTAATCTTCAAAATCTCCAAAGATGTTTTTCACAATAAAATGTAGGAAATAAAGAAAAGGAGAACACATGGATTCATTTGCATTTTTTGCTTTTATTTTTGGGGAGAGTTGGCAAAGCAGTATGACAAAAAGTAAGAGGCATATCTATCAAAAACAAGAGAACATGTTTTTTCATTATTTGTACATGATATGATATAGCCAAACAGCAAAAAATAAAAGAAAATAATAGAACATGTCAGAATCTACTAAGGTGATAAATTATAGAATCAGTTCAGTTCAGTCACTCAGTCATGTCCGACTCTGTTACCCCATAAATCGCAGCATGCCAGGCCTCCCTGTCCATCACCAACTCCAGGAATTCACTCAGACTCATGTCCATCGAGTCAGTGATGCCATCCAGCCATCTCATCCTCTGTTGTCCCCTTCTCCTCCTGCCCCCAATCCTTCCCAACATCAGAGTCTTTTCCAGTGAGTCAACTCTTCGCATGAGGTGGCCAAAGTACTGGAGTTTCAACTTTGGCATCATTCCTTCCAAAGAACACCCAGGACTGATCTCCTTTAGAAGGGACTGGTTGGATGTCCTTTCAGTCCAAGGGACTCTGAACAGTCTTCTCCAACACCACAGTTGAAAAGCGTCAATTCTTTGGCGCTCAACTTTCTTCACAGTCCAACTCTCACATCCATAATGATGACTGGAAAAACCATAGCCTTGACTAGACACATCTTTGTTGGCAAAGTAATGTCTCTGCTTTTCAATATGCTATCTAGGTTGGTCATAACTTTTCTTCCAAGGGGTAATTGTCTTTTAATTTCATGGCTGCAGTCACCATCTGCAGTGATTTTGGAGCACAAAAAAATATAGTCTGACATTGTTTCCACTGTTTCCCCATCTATTTCCCATGAAGTGATGGGACCAGATGCCATGATCTTCGTTTTCTGAATGTTGAGCTTTAAGCCAACTTTTTCATGCTCCTCTTTCACTTTCAGCAAGAAGCTTTTGAGTTCCTCTTCAGTTTCTGCCATAAGGGTGGTGTTATCTGCATATCTGAGGTTATTGATATTTCTTCCGGCAAACTTGATTCCAGCTTGTGCTTCTTCCAGCCCAGCATTTCTCATGATGTACTCTGCATAGAAGTTAAATAAGCAGGGTGACAATATACAGCCTTGACGTACTCCTTTTCCTGTTTGGAACCAGTATGTTGTTCCAAGTCCAGTTTTAACTGTTGCTTCCTGACCTGCATATAGGTTTCTCAAGACGCAGGTCAGGTGGTCTGGTATTCCCATCTCTTTCAGAATTTTCCACAATTTATTGTGATCCACACAGTCAAAGGCTTTGGCTTAGAGAAAGAGTTGTTTTTCTGGAACTCTCTTGATTTTTCCATGAAATTACAGAATAGACATGCAAAATTAAATGTTTTCCTTTATATCAGAATGCTTTTTAAAAAATCATTTATTTTTATTGAAGTCTAATTACTTTACAATATGGTAATATCAGCAAACACTTAAAATTAATAAAGTTCATTTGCAATTTATTTTCCAAATAGAGTATTTTCCCCAGTTTGCTAATTATCTCATTAAGAATAATATTGAAAATCCACATTTTCCATTAAAAAATATTCAGCTATTGAACATATTAAAACATCTTTAAAAATAGAAATTTGATATTTGACTGATTCAAAGAAATACCATGCCCATTCCTTAGAATGGCAGACCAGCACTTCGTCAACTGTGGGGAAGTTGTCAGGAGTCAGCACCTCCTCTATTATCCTCCTTTAAACCAATTCAGTTTGCATGGATCTCCTGATTTACCTGAAAACTCTCAGGAAATCACACTTTTTATATCAGCAGTTTTAACTAGTGGTTTTCCTGCTGTTCTACCAACATATTTTAACATGGATATGCCAAAAGCAAGATAAGAAGAGTAATATTTGCCAATTTTAATGCCAGGATTTTTCATGAAAGGAAGACTTGCAGATTTACTAATAGTTTACTTTAAATAAAAGCACACATAAATGTTAAGAATATAAAAGAGTTGTGTAAAAAAATTTGTTTCAAACTTCAAATATCTCATTTTGTTTCTTTTCATTTGTTCTGATTATATAAAGATTGTGAAAAATTACATTATTCACTTCAAAAGTTTTTGAAAGACTATATATTCTAGGGATTTCCTTGGTGGTTAGGACTCCCGGATCTCACTGCTGAGGACTGGGTTCAATCTTTGGCCAGGGAACTAAGATCCCTCAAATCATGAGGCAAAAAAATACAGAAAAGAAATAACAAATCTTATAAACACTAAATTGGTAAAAATTATCCACATAGGCTGAAATAAACTGAAGAAAGCCAGATCAGATCAGATTAGATCAGTCACTTAGTCTTGTCCCACTCTTTGCGACCCCATTAATAGCAGCATGCCAGACCTCCCTGTCCATCACCAACTCCTGGAATTCACTCAGACTCATGTCCATCGAGTCAGTGATGCCATCCAGCCATCTCATCCTCTGTCAGCCCCTCCTCCTCTTGCCCCTAATCTCTCCCAGCATCAGAGACTTTTCCAATGAGTCAACTCTTCACATCAGGTGGCCAAAGTACTGGAGTTTCAGCTTTAGCATCATTCCTTCCAAAGAAATCCCAGGGCGGATCTCCTTTAGAATGGACTGGTTGGATCTCCTTGCAGTCCAAGGGACTCTCAGCAGTCTTCTCCAACACCACAGTTCAAAAGCATCAAATGTTCGGCGCTCAGCCTTCTTCACAATCCAACTCTCACATCCATACATGACCACAGGAAAAACCATAGCCTTGACTAGACACACCTTTGTTGGCAAAGTAATGTCTCTGCTTTTCAATATGCTATCTAGGTTGGTCATAACTTTCCTCCCAAGGAGTAAGCATCTTTTAATTTCATGGCTGCAGTCACCATCTACAGTGATTTTGGAGCCCAGAAAAATAAAGTCTGACACTGTTTCCCCATCTATTTCCCATGAAGTGATGGGACTGGATGCCATGATCTTCGTTTTCTGAATGTTGAGCTTTAAGCCAACTTTTTCACTCTCCACTTTCACCTTCCTCAGGAGGCTTTTTAGTTCCTCTTCACTTTCTGCAAGAAGGGTAGTGTCATCTGCATATCTGAGGTTATTGATATTTCTCCCGGAAATCTTGATTCCAACTTGTGTTTCTTCCAGTCCAGTGTTTCTCATGATGTACTCTGCATAGAAGTTAAATAAGCAGGGTGACAATATATAGCCTTGACGTACTCCTTTTCCTATTTGGAACCAGTCTGTTGTTCCATGTCCAGTTCTAACTGTTGCTTCCTGACCTGCATACAAATTTCTCAAGAGGCAGATCAGGTCGTCTGATATTCCCATATCTTTCAGAATTTTCCACAGTTTATTGTGATCCACACAGTCAAAAGCTTTGGCATAGTCAATAAAGCAGAAATGAAGGCCTGCCCATATGATATGTCGGAGAAGTCACTGGCAACACACTCTAGTACTCTTGCCTGGAAACTCCCATGGATGGAGGAGCCTGGTGGGCTGCAGTCCGTGGGGTCACTGAGAGTTGGACAGGACTGAGTGACTTCCCTTTCACTTTAAAATTTAATGCATTGGAGAAGGAAATCGCAACCAACTCCAGTGTTCTTGCCTGGAGAATCCCAGGGATGGAGGAGCCTGGTGGGCTGCTGTCTATGAGGTCGCACAGAGTCGGACACGACTGAAGTGACTTAGCAGCAGACTTAGCAGCAGCAACCTGCCCTTATGATACGTTGGGGTACTCTTTACTCCAAACGATATATATATTAACTAAGAAAAAATAATGCAGAAGAAAAAAATCACTATCCTTCAAGAAATAATCACAAAGAAAACATGTATGTTCAGTGTATTTTTTTACTTTCATATTTCTGTCACTCTATTTCAGAATGTCAGGGAAAAAAAAAACTTTATCGTTAGACTATCCAAAGTTGTCAAGACTGAGTAATCCTTGGGTATCTAATGAATACTTTAAGTGTTTTAAATAGGCCAATTTAATTTGTCCAATGACACAAGAATGCTGTTATCCACTGAAAACCTTGTAATTAAGTTGAGGTCTATTTTAGTCCATTAGCACAAAATGCATCACAGAAAACTAAAGCAGATCAGCCCTGTGTGTTGCTGTGGCTAATGAGACTTCTTTTGGTTTGAAATTTATGTGCTTTATTCATTATTTAAATAATCCTGTTGGATATAACATGCTGTTTGGTTTCTCTCGCTTTGTATTTTCAGTGACTTCCTGGAACACTGTAAATATGTGATGCAGAGTTCAGTACAGTTGTTGATAATTCCAAATGTCAGAGATCCAAATAACGATCTGCTAATAAAAAAAGGAAAATCACCTCAGCAAGATTTCTCATCATGTGATTCTGGAAATCAATGTTTGGCGATGTTTCTATAAAATCACAAAATTTCTTATGTATCTACTTTGAAATAAATGTGATTACAGTGTAATGTTTTATGGATTTCAGATAAAGTGTAGACTATTTATATTGAGTTGTTATTCTAGTTAACCAACTTTGAGGAAAAATTTCTTATGAGCTTCATTTTATAACATCTTTCAAATTTTAAATTGATAACCCTTGAAAAGTTAAAGAATATAAAAGAAATTAATCTTTCATAATTCTGCTGTATGTTTCATCTGTGTATAAATTCAGTTCAGTTCAGTCGCTCAGTCATGTCCGGCTCTTTGTGACCCCATGGACTGCAACACACCAGGACTCCCTGTCCATCACCAACTCATGGAGTCCACTGAAATCCATGTCCATTGAGTCGGTGATGCCATCCAACCATCTCATCCTCTGTCACTCTCCTCTCCTCCTGCCCTCAATCTTTCTCAGCATCAGGGTCTTTTCAAACGAGTAAGCTCTTTGCATCAGGCGGCCAAAGTATTGGAGCTTCAGCTTCAGCATCAGTCCTTCCAATGAATATTCAGGGCTGGTTTCCTTTAGGATGGACTGTTTGGATCTCCTTGCAGTCCAAGGGACTCTCAAGAGTCTTCTCCAACAGCACAGTTCAACAGCATCAATTCTTCGGCACTCAGCTTTCTTTATAGTCCAACTCTCACATCCATACATGACTACTGGAAAAAACATAGCTTTGACTAGACGGACCTTTGCTGGCAAAGTCACCTCTCTGCTTTTAATATGCTGTCTAGGTTGGTCATAACTTTTTTTTCCAAGGAGCAAGCATCTTTTAATTTCATGGCTGCAGTCACCATTT
The DNA here is from genome assembly GCF_029378745.1 of Bos indicus. Lineage (NCBI taxonomy): Eukaryota > Metazoa > Chordata > Mammalia > Artiodactyla > Bovidae > Bos > Bos indicus. The sequence continues at coordinate 1,316,507 of NC_091763.1, read as the reverse complement.
TTGGAGCAATGATTTTGGAGCCCTAAAAAATAAACCCAGTCTGTTTATTTGGAAACTCACTGTTTCCATTGTCTCCCCATCTATTTGCCATGAAGTGATGGTACCAGATGCCATGATCTTAGTTTTCTGAATGTTGAACTTTAAGCCAACTTTTTCACTCTCCTCTTTCACTTTCATCAAAAGGCTCTTTAGTTCTTCTTTTCTTTCTGCCATAAAGCTGGTATTATCTGCATATCTAAGGTTATTGATATTTCTCCTGGTGATCTTGATTCCATCTTGTGCTTCATTCAGTCCAGTGTTTCTCATGATGTACTCTGCATATAAGTTAAATAAGCATGGTGACAATATACTGCCTTGACATACTCCTTTCCCGATTCAGAACCAGTCTGTTGTCCCGTGTCCTAACTGTTGTTTCCTGACCTGCATACAGATTTCTCAAGAGGCTGGTCAGTTGGCCTGGTACTCCCATCTCTTTAAGAATTTTCTACAGTTCTTTAGCGTTGTATATAAATCATATTGTTTAGAAAAAATTACAGTCTGCTTTTTAAACCTAACATAATGGCATATCTTTGAAGTATTAGTCACTCAGTTGAATCCAAGTCTTTGAGACTCCAAAGACTGTAGCCTGCCAGGCTCCTCTGTCCATGGAATTCTCCAGGCAAGAATACTGGAGTTGGTTGCCATTTCCTTCTTCAGGGGATCTTCTCAGCCCAGGATAAAACCCAGGTCTCCTGCATTATAGGCATGGTCTTTATCATCTGAACTACCAGAAATATTAAAAACAACTACCTATACATATTTGGGAGAGGATAGAGTTTTTATCTATAAAAATTTATCATATAATTTCAGAAAGTACTTAAAAGTAGAAAAACTTTTAAAATTAGCCTGCTGCTGCTAAGTCGCTTCGGTTGTGTCCAACTCTGTGCGACCCCATAGACGGCAGCCCACCAGGCTCCCCCTTCCCTAGGATTCTCCAGGCAAGAACACTGGTGTGGGTTGCCATTTCCTTCTCCAATGCAATAAAGTGAAAAGTGAAAGTGAGGTCGCTCAGTTGCGTCCAACTCTTAGCGACCTCATGGACTGCAGCCTAGCAGGCTCCTCCATCCATGGGATTTTCCAGGCAATAGTACTGGAGTGGGTTGCCATTGCCTAACTCATTGCTATTCTCCAGCATTCTTGCCTGGGGAATCCCATGAATAGAGGAGCCTGGTGGGCTACAGTCCATGCATCACAAAGAATCGTACATGACTGAGCAACTAACACAATTACAACAACACTGCTACTCAAAAATATCCCCAGCTAAAACTCTGATGTATGTCTCAGACATCTTTCTCTATATAATATACATTTGAATGTGACCATGTGTGCATGAACATGTGAATGTATTTGATATTGAGAAGGTAACAGGCAGGAAGGCCAGGGGTCTCCAAACAGAGGAAATAGACTACAACTGTCAGGCATTTTTATCTCTCTGTTAAATGGTAGGAGGAAACAAACAAGTGTTAGATTTTTTCCCCCTTCTCTGTATAAAGTTAAAAGGAGGTTTCTCTTAAAATTTTCTGTTGCCATGATGACACCTGGCTCTACCTGAACTTAACTTTTGTCAAACCTTGAGCTAACCAATGCATTTTTCTTATGGAAATGTTTGTCTATGTTAATGTACTATGTTTGTCTATGTTAATATACTATGGACTTATCCTAGACTCTGTCTACAAGTAGGTTCGCCTAAGACTCAGAACCTACTTGACAAACCAGTATGTTTTACTCATACATTGTTCTCCTAATCTATGTTAATGAAACTATATATTTTCCTGGAAATCTACTTTTCTTCAAGATTCATGTCAATGTTTTTATGGCCCGAGATGACTCACCTTGTGCCAATGTTATCTCAAAATGCATCTTGTGGGTGAGGGGCCTGGTGTCATTCTCTGAGTTTTGAGACATTCCCTTTCTCTAATTAGCAGACTGCTAGTAGCTATATACGAAGAAGGCAATGGCAACCTACTCCAGTACTCTTGCCTGGAAAATCCCATGGACAGAGGAGCCTGGTAGGCTGCAGTCCATGGGGTTGATATGAGTCAGACACAACTGAGTGACTTCACATTCACTTTTCACTTTCATGCATTGGAGAAGGAAATGGCAACCCACTCCAGTGCTCTTGCCTGGAGAATCCCCGGAATGGCAGAGTCTGATGGGCTGCTGTCTATAGAGTCGCACAGAGTTGGACACAACTGAAGTGACCTAGCAGCAGCAGTAGCTCTATATAACATCTGGCTAAAGACTAGCAGGGGGGCACTCTTTCTGTCCCCTTCTGATGTCTATGTCAGTTTTCTCTGTTTAATTTTTTAATAAAACTTTATTACACAAAAGCTCTGAGTGATCCAGCCTCGTCACTGGCCCCGGATTGAATTCTTCTTCTAAGGAGGCCAAGAATCCTGACATCTTTCATGGTTGAGCAACAACCTTTCAATATTAATGATGTACTATACAAAGTTGAAACATCTCCTCTAGAGACCACATTATATTAATGTGTCATAATATATTCACCAATGTGAGAACTACAGAATATGAGATCAATAGAAAACTTCAGATTTTATATGTAAGAAAAATGCTGAATTAAAAATTTTCATGTGAAATCCTTTATTCAGAATCAAATTATTTTTTTAAGATTAAATATATAGGAACGGGCATATTTCTAATAACTCCAGTTATTTGATTATCTGACGTACCAAGAATGGGACACTACTGAGTGACTAATGCTTTCACCAATATTTAATAAACCACAAGTATCTAAGTACATTTGATGAATTCTGATAAGTGATTTATGAGAACTTTTATTTTTGTACACCTTATCATATAACCTGTGGAAAACCTGACAAATTTTCAGGGTCCTTACCAGTGCATCAAAATCCATTGTCCTCAGACCACTATCAATGCTGGATATCTTTTCTCAAGTATCTTTGCTAATTGAGGTCTTCCCTGGTGGCTCAGATGGTAAAGAATCTGCCTACAATGCAGGAGACCTGGGTTCAATGTCTGGATTGCGAAGATTCCCTGGAGAAGGGCATGGCAACCCACTCCAGTATTTTTGCCTGGAGAATCCCCATGGACAGAGGAACCTGGTGGGCTCTATTTAATGGCCATTTAATAGAGTTTCATCATTGTGTATGTGTATGTGTGTGTTTACTTTTTCAACATGCCACGGAGTAAGTGGGATCATGTTCCCTGAATAGGGATCACACCCTAGCTCCTACTTTGGAAGTCTTAACCACTGTACCTCCAGGGAAGTCCCTCATCATTGTCTCAAGTTTCTTTCCTTTAGTTGCAAGGTAATTTGATATTTATTTTAAAATTTTTTATGAAACAAGTATGCATTCCTTGTTTATATTTTTCCTGTGTTCTTACTGAAGATGTTTGTCTTTCTCTAAATTATTTAAGAACATATTCATTAAGGGTGCCATTCTTGTGTGTTGCATTCTCTCTTGAGGTTGTCACATGAATTTATACTGTGATGATGGCAATTTTTTTTTTTTTTTTAAAGAGGGTTATCGTTACCATCTCTCTAAATTCCATATATATGCGTTAGTATACTGTATTGGTGTTTGTCCTTCTGGCTTACTTCACTCTGTATAATAGAGTGTATTATACTCTGTATTATATTGCCACTCTGTATTATACAGAGATGGCAATTTTTGATGTACGATGTTTAGGGCATTATTTTTCATATTCATCAGGAAGTCTGTTTATGCTTTGAGACCATAAAAGTACTTGACAGTATCTTACTTTATGGTTTACTGTTATTTCCTTTTTACCCATTTTCTATACTTTTAAACAAGGAGTTTCAAACAGGCTTACTCATTTTTGTTTATGTATTCTTTTCCAAGCAACTTTTCAAAATATGCTTATTGTCTGCATAATTTATTTTGTCCTATTTCTAAATACTATTTTTATGATACAATAAACAATAATATCCATGTTAATCAAACTTTATGTATTTAAGAGTACCCTCAACAAGAAAATATTAGCTTCTATATTCTTTAGCTTATCAGTGGTATGATTAAAATTAGAAGGTAAAGAGATTTGGCATCTGTATACATCATGATGCAGTCTCCACTGATCTCAGAAGCTATAATGATTTATTAACAATGTATTAATAATTTATTAACAACTTATTAATAATTTATTAACAATTGAAGGGTAGTTAGTAACTTATTTTTTCCCAGTGTGAGAACTAGAACCTTCATTCTACTTATCAACAAGGATGTGTTCTATTCAATATCTATCTGTATATACTGACATGCAGAGGGCTCTTTAAGTCAGAATTTTATAAAAACAGGGAGAAATTGACTGAATACAGTTTGTGGTGAAAACAGTCTGTGGTGAAAACTCCAGATGATTTGTTTTAAGGACTCAAAATGAACTGCAGGGGATTCAGTGTGTTGAGATAGGTCTCTTCAGTTCTCTCTCATTAAAGAACTAATGATGTTTTTTAATCACAGTGGCTAGGATCTTGCTCAGTCTGAATTTCTTTATTTTCTAGTACCTGATGGTAAAACCAGGATATAAGTTTCTTCTCTCAGGTCCCTCATTTACAATTTCAAGCAATTCTTAGATTTTCTTGATGACCAGGGGCTTATCTAGGTAATGATGCACACTCTGTCTTTAAGAGCAGAGTGCAAGAGACTGCCTTCTCTTTGGCAGCTGTATTTTACCCACGGGATCAGCCATTGGCAGTGTGGCCATGAGTACGGTGAGAAGATGATCTGCCTCCTTTGCACAAGTGGTCACTTCTTGTTTGCTGTCTCCAGCAAAAAAGGTCCTTGATGGCTTTACACTGACATAGTTTGTATGAATGTGGCATCAGGAAACATCCACCAGTCAGCAACTTTGCCTAACATTTTATGAGTTACAAGGCCAGCTTTTATTTTTCCTAGCAAATATTCTGGTTCTGTTATTTAAATTGGAGTAGTTGGCTTATAAGAGTATTGCTTTGGTCAGAACTCAGCACTGCCTTAAACTGTCTTGAATGAACAATGAATTCTCAGGCATCATTATTGCTCTGTGTTCACTGACAGCTCATATTATTAAAGAAAATGGTTTCTATTCTTTTCTGTCAAATAAAAATGGCTCTCTAATATGTCAAGCAATTGCTTGTTTTGAATAACTGTCAGATTTGCCATCACTACTAGATTAAGGTCAAAGTTGACAACTGAGCAGATATTGATAACATTTCCCAATAAGTGGAAGGTATGATCCTGACAACCTACTTTACAATGGAATCTTAGTTCTACTTGATTCTGCCTAAGGACTTAAACATTGTACTCAATGGGGATATAACTGCTAAAAGTATAAAAAGTGAAGTTTGACATTTAACAGAGATTAAGTTTTTAAAAACATTCTATCTACCATGTTTGTAGTCTTGAATGCCATTACAAATGCAAGCCAAGTGTCTAGAAATATTTAATCCATGTGTATCTAAGCAGTAATTTCCAGAGTATGTTTGTTGTAAGCATACATCTGTTGGTTACACATGCTAGCTAATCCTATCTTGGGATTGATTATGTAAAAATACTTACACCATATGTCATTATCCTAGAATATTTGGGCAAGTTCATTAAAATTTTCAGATGTCCTTTATAAAAAATAAAAATGCTTTTGTTTGTAAAATTAAAAACAGTGATATTTTTTAAAATACATGTAAATTGTGTTGAAGATAGATATTTGTGAATTATACACTGATGTTCACATTCATAGTTGTTCAACTGAAACTTGTTCAAAGTCACCTCTAAGACACAATTGACTTTCATGCAAATGTCATTCAAGATTTAAAAGCAAAAGGGAAATGTTTCACAAATTAAATGAAGAAATTCATTTACAAGTGGTTCAACACATCTGTTGATTGAATTACTCTCAATAGGGTGGCTTCATTTCCAAGGTCACAGGACTTGCAACAGAGTAAATAGAGAACTCTTCCACCCACCCAAAAAGATAACTGTAGCACACACACTTTATTGCTAGAAAAACTATAAATTCTTTGAGACCAAAGTATACTTTATTTTTATTTTCTTATTTATGATCTCAAACACTTATAAATATGTTTCTGAAATAATCTTGAAAATCACTATTTTTCAAACAAATAAAGATATTTTTTAGATGTTACTGAAATTCCACCTCTATTATAAGCTGGATTCATTTGTTTTATTTGTATCTGAGATAAAATATATATATTCAACCATAAATGCAATCATAATTCAGAATAAGTTTACAAAGTTCTCATTCACAAAAGCTTGTCCTCCAAAACTTCCTGAAGGCTGTGGATTTCACAGGATCCATAGTGGGTAACAATTCCTCCATCAGGTTCTCTCTCTTTGATTGAAATACCAGGAGAATCCCTGGACTGCAAAGGACTCAGTAAGTAGAACTTTGTCAAAATGAATGAACTTTCTCAAAAGGAATATTCAGTTAGGCAGTATATATTTGAAGCAACTCCAGTCAGAGCTGAGATACTTGAATGTTCTTGTATTCTTAAAAATACCAACAGAACTTAGTTTTATTTTTATTTTCCACTGGTCTAAGCTTTATTGGAGAAGGAAATGGCAACCCACTCCAGTGTTCTTGCCTGGAGAATCCCAGGGACGGGGGAGCCTGGTGGGCTGCTGTCTATGGGGTCTCACAGAGTTGGACACGACTGAAGCGAGTTAGCAGCAGCAGCAGCAGCAGCAGCAGCAATCTAAGCTTCACATGCTTACCCACATTGTATAAGAATTTAGAATAATCCAATTAGATGATTTTAACCCTCTTGATATGCTGATGGTACCAATTAGTGGATAAGAATATCTGAATTTAATGAATAGGCCCTTACATATCAGGTTTTATCTTTTGTTTTATTAAGTTTACTTTAAAAGTTCAATTTCTACAGTTTTATTCTCTATTATAAAGATTTAGGAGGAAAATTTATTTACACTTTAGCATTATTATAATATCTCACATATAAAACTATTTACAGAAATTTATAAATCATAACAACTAGAAGTATTTATACAGAGAAAAGCTCTTAGTATATAGAGAAATTCTAATATAATTAATTTATTTATAATCATTAAACAATGATTGATAAGTATTTCACTCTTCATAGCAGAAGTCATCTATTATAATGACAGTTATTACATTGAAAGAAATCAGTTTCTTTTTGAAAACTTAATGATGCTCACTATGTACATCAGTATACACAGGCCCCACCCAGGACCCTAAAAGAGACTGTGAGGAAATAATTTTCAACCTTTACTTCTTTTTTGGGGGAGTCTCTTAACACTTTTTTTCATTTGACACAAAATTCACAAAGCATAATATTAACTGTTCTCAAGTGTACAATCCAGTGGTATTTTGTGATTCACAATGTTGCACAACCATCATCTCTTTCTAGTTTCAAACATTTCATTACCCCAGAAGAACACTCCACACCTATTAAGTACTGCTTTCTCCCATCTCCTGGTGAACTATAATATGCTCTCTCTGTGGATTTGTCTCTGCTGGATGTTTCATTAAAAAAAAAAAAAAAAGTGGTACAATATAAAACCTTTTGTTTCTGTCTTTTCTTACTTAGCTTAACATTTTTGAGTATCATCCAAATTACGGCACATATAACATATATACTTTATACTTTTTGTATCTGAATAATATTCCATTATAATGACATACTACAGTTTGTTTATCCATTCATCTGCTGTTGACAACTAGAACATCTGAGGCATCTACATTTTGCTTTATGAATGATGCTGTCATAAACATTTGTACATAAGTTCTGTAAGGACATACACATTTCTTTTGAGTATATACCTTGGGGTGGAATTACTGACTTATACGATAGTTTTATATTTAATTTTTTGAGAAACTTTCCAAATGTCTTTCATAGTGGCTTAACCGTTTTACATTCTCAACAGCAATGTATGAGGATTTCTATTTCTCCACATCCCTGCCAACATATTATTTTATAATGTTTTGAATTGGTATATCACTGTGGCTTTGAAATATGTTTACTTACTCACCAGTGATGTTAGGAATCTTTTTATGTACTTCTTGGACATTTACTTATCTTCCTGTAGAAATGTCTATTTCTAAGTCCTGTTTGTATATTTGAGTTGTCTTTGCTTTTTTTTTTTTTTTTAATCAATTTGTGAGGTTTTTTTTTTTACATTATTCTATATACTAACTCTTATCAAGTATGTTATTTTCAAATATGGTTTCCCATTTGAAAATATGTTCTCTCATTACTTTCTAGATGTGTCCTTTAATTCCCAACACCTTTAGTTGTTGTGAAGTGAGTTTATCTATGTTTTTCTTTTATTGCTCAAAAATCTGGTGCTAAATTTAGAATCCATTGCCAAATCAGAGATAAAAAAGACTTACCCCTGTTTTCTTCTAAGAGTTTTATAGCTTTAGTTCTTATATTTAGCTTATTGACTCATTTTGAGTTAATTTTTATGTGTAGAGTGCTAAGATTTCAACTTTTTTCTTTTGTATCCCCCCCTCCCCCTTTGGAGAGCCTTGGCACTTCTGTTGAAAATTAATAGGCCATAGATATTTGGGCATATTAAACTCTCAAATCTAGTTCATTGATCTACCCTTATTGTCTACCCTTATGCTAGTGCACACTGTTTTGAGTACTATAGCATTGTACTAAGTTTTAAATCAGAAAATATGAGTCTTCCAACCTTATCTTTTTCAGCATATTTTGGCCATTTGGGACCTTTTGTAATTCCATATGAATGAGCTACTTATTAGTAAAAGGATACAATTGGTAGGAATCATAAAACAGTCATAGAGTAAGTGAGGACAGGATCTTGTGTTGTTTCTTATCTGAATAAGATGACATCTTCATATACTGAATTTAAAGGTTGTTGATAACTTGGGTTGTAGCTATACTAAAAATGTTTTTAACAAAATCCATTTTGAGGAGACATTCTAAATAGTCTGCTTATCTTATTTTCAGATTATGGCTTTTTGATTATACTGTTAGTCCTAAGGAAGGATTTGTGATGTTTATTTTAAAAGCTTTGAGACTTCCAAGTAAACATTGTACTATAATTACATCTGGTGAAGAATAAGTGCTGTGACAATGTGCTAGCCAGAAATTAGAACTGCCTTAGCTAGTTCTGAGTACCACATCACATGTGCAGGGACACTCCTTGGCACAGTCTTCTCATGAGCTCCTTGACTGCATAAAAAATTCCTTCCCAAGCACTCGCACTGCTGGTTCTATGAGGTAGCAAAATACAGAATAAATTGAAAGCATTCTTGGACTTCCCTGTTGATCCAGTGGTTAAGATTCTGTGCTTCCACTGAAGGGGACAAAGGTTTGATCTCTTGTCAGGGAAGTTCTACATGCTACACAGAGCAGTCAAACATAGATGAATAAATAATAAAATCTCATTTATTAAAAAAGAAGTTTCTTCTCATATCTTGTCTTCATATCCCCTTACCTTCAGTTCATGCCATTAAAATAGTATGGAAAGACCGTCTAAATGTCAAATATAGGATGAGGGCCAAAGATTGTATAAGATAGACAAATGCGAAAATATATAAGAAAAGAGATTACCTTCAAGGACTGTCTGTATCACTTTAAGAGTTTATGTCATATTCTTCTGTTCATTTCAGTTCAGTCACTCAGCTGTATGGACTGCAGCATGTCAGGCATCCCTGTCTATCACTAACTCTCAGAGCTTTCTCAAACTCATGTCCATCGAGTCAGTGATGCCATCTTATAACAGCTTCTTCAAGACAGAAATGAGACATTTTAGGAATAGCTGCCACATTGGAGAAGAGTGGATCATCTCTCTGCTCTTCTACAATGTGGCTCAAATTTTAAACAGTCTGCCTGCAATACAGGAGGCCCAGTTTCCATCCCTAGGTCAGGAACATCTCCTGTAGAAGGGAAAGGCAATCCACTCCAGTATTCTTGCCTGGAAATATTAAGTGCTCAGTAAATATAAACATTTGTCAAATGAGTGTATGAATGAATACAATTATATTCAGGAGGGCACTGTGCCTGACAAATCACACTAAAATCTATATACAGAGATTTGAAAATTGCTTTGACCCTATAATTATAAAAGCAGATAAAGGCATCCTTGAGGAAAAAGGGCATCAGAAACCAAAGATAAAGTAAACTCAGAACATACATCAAGCCAAAGAAGAAAACATAAAAAATTAAAGCACTTCCTGAAAAATAAGTTAAAAAGAGATATGACAGCACAGGAAGAGGAAAATGAAGAGTGACAAATTGATAAAGTATTAGAATGAAAGATGCTACGATTAAACAGGCTATGAATTGAATTAACTGCATCCCTTGAACTAAAATGGTTGTACACCGGAGTATGGTTATAAAAGGCAAAAAACAGCATATAATTTGGAACAAATTATTCATATTAATATTAATTTTGAAGTAAAATTAGGAAGAACATGGTTATGCTGCAATAAAAGTCTGATAATATGGCCCCATTCATGGCTCTCTTGTCACCTGTAATCTGAAAGTGTTTCTGTATTTCCTTGTCTTTAATAATCTGGACATTTTTGAAGGATAAACACCAGTTCCTATATAGAATATGCCTCTATTCGGGTGTATTTCATTTCCCCATGGTTAGTTCAGGCTGTATATTTCTGATAGGAAAACTGCAGAAGGGATGTATATCAGTGCATCCCATGGGGGCCCATTCTCCTATTTCTGTCAGGTTCACTTTGACCATGCTGGTGAAGGCAATGGCTGTTGAATTTATCCAAGGTAAAGTTGTTGACAAGTTTCTTATAATTAAGAAGTGTTCTGTGGGTCAATGCTTTGAAACTATATACATATGCTGTTCCTCACTTACATTTTACCCACAAGTTTTAACATTTGTTGAGTCCCTCCCTGGATGAAGCATTCAACAGGAAAAATGAAGGAAGTGAGAGAAAGCCCAGTTATTCAGCTTGGTTCTGGGTACCTGGGTGCCTCTCCAAGGCTGGCAAGACTGAGAAAGGTAGATGGAAGGAGCAGGAATGAAAAACAGTGGTCCTAATGTCAGTGTGTGTAATAGTTTGTGATATCTTGTTCCTTTAGGATCTCAGTTCCTTCAAGATCTGTCATGTTTTAGGGTAGAGATAGAAATTCATGCACCAGCAAGGAGGATAGAGCTTCTTCTGACTGTGGAAATAATGTAACAAGATTCAGTTCAGTTCAGTCACTCAGTTGTGTCCGACTCTTTGCAACCCCATGAATCGCAGCACGCCAGGCCTCCCTGTCCATCACCAGCCCCCGGAGTTCACTCAGACTCACGTCCATCGAGTCAGTGGTACATCCAGCCATCTCATCTTCTGTCGTTCCCTTCTCCTCCTGCCCTCAATCCCTCCCAGCATCAGGGTCTTTTCCAATGAGTCAGCTCTTCGCATGAGATGGCCAAAGTACTGGAGTCTCAGCTTTAGCATCATTCCTTCCAAAGAAATTCCAGGGCTGATCTCCTTCAGAATGGACTGATTGGATCTCCCTGCAGTCCAAGGGACTCTCAAGAGTCTTCTCCAACACCACAGTTAAAAGCATCAATTCTTCGGTCCTCAGCTTTCTTCAGAGTCCGACTCTCACATCCATACATGACGACTGGAAAAACCATAGCCTTGACTAGACGGACCTTTGTTGGCAAAGTAATGTCTCTGCTTTTCAATACCCTATCTAGGTTGGTCATAACTTTTCTTCCAAGAAGTGTCTTTTAATTTTATGGCTGCAGTCACCATCTTCAGTGATTTTGGAGCCCCCAAAAATAAATTCTGACACTGTTTCCCATCTATTTCCCATGAAGTGATGGGACCAGATGCCATGATCTTCGTTTTCTGAATGTTGAGCTTTAAGCCAACTTTTTCACTCTCCTCTTTCACTTTCATCAAAAGGCTTTTGCGTTCCTCTTCACTTTCTGCCAGAAGGGTGGTGTCATCTGCATATCTGAGGTTATTGAGATTTCTCCCGCAATCTTGATTCCAGCTTGTGCTTCTTCCAGCCCAGAGTTTCTCATGATGTACTCTGCATAGAAGTTAAATAAGCAGGGTGACAATATACAGCCTTGACGTACTCCTTTTCCTATTTGAAACCAGTCTGTTGTTCCATGTCCAGTTCTAACTGTTGCTTCCTGACCTGCATATAGGTTTATCAAGAGGCAGGTAACAAGGTTAAGTAACCACAAACAAGGGTAGAGTGACTGAAAAAGGGAAATTGTGAGAATTTTTATTTAAGATCTCTGTTTACCCTTCAGTAGAAATGACATTTACTTACAGAACATGACATGGAAGAATTTAATCCTAGAAAAGATGGGCACTATGGGCTGGATGGGTGCTAAGGATCCAGGGGTTTGTAAAGTGGCCCCAGGGGTGGAGATGTGTTAGCATCCAGGGAGGAAGAAGATGGAGAGGAAGAGATACTGAGATGTGGTCTAGTCATGAAAAAGACCTCAGCCACCCTGAGGGGCTCTGAGCTGGATGCTTGTCCATTAGAGCACCCAGGATAAAGGTGAGGGCCCAAGCCTATATCCATCCTCTGACCTATCACTGAGGCAGGCTGTATCTGGGAGACGTTGTGACCCTGAGTGTAGCTGTTTTCTTTGTAGGAAGATAATCACCTGGATGAGAAACACAGCACCAAGCTCCCAGCTGTCAATACTACAGGTTGTAGGTGTGGTGGATGCTTAGTCCTGGAGAGGGTGGGAAGTTTCTGGGGCACACAAAGGACCACAGCCAAGAACACCGCCCTCCTGAAGTCCAGGAGGCTGCAGACACAGGGTAGGACCTGCAGCAGGTGCACTATTCACTCTGTATCAGCTTTGCCCTGTTTGAGTGTTAGACTTCTCTTACAGGTGACCTATGACAAAACTGGTTCAAAATTGGGAAAGGAGTACATCAAGGCTATATATTTTCACCCCTGCTTATTTAGTGTCTATGCAGAGTACACCATGTGAAATGATGGGCTGAATGAAGCACAAGCTGGAATCAAGATTGATGGAAGAAATATCAGCAACTTCAGATATGCTGGTGATAACACTGTAATGGCAGAAAGTGAAGAGGAAATAGACTCTCTTGATGAGGGTGAAAGATGAGAGTGGCTTGATATTCAACATTCAAAAAACTAAGATCGTAACATTTGTTCTCATCACTTCATGGCAAATAGATGGGCAAAAAGTGGAAACAGTTTCAGATTTTATTTTCTCGGGTTCCAAAATCACTAAAGATGGTGACTGCAGCCATGAAATAAAAATACCCTTTCTCCTTGGAAGTAAAGCTATGACAAACCTAGATGGTGTATTTAAAAAAAAAAAAAAAAAAAACAGAAACATCACTCTGCTGACAAAGATTCATATCGTCAATGCTATATTTTTTCCAGTAGTCATGTACAGATGTGAGGATTGGACCATAAAGAAGGCTGAGCCAGAGTTGATGCTTTAGAATTGTGGTACTAGAGAAGACCTTTGAGTGTCTCTTGAACAGCAAGATCAAACCAATCAATCCTAAAGGAAATCAACCCTGAGTATTCGTTGGAAGGATTGATACTAAAGCTGAAGCTCCAATTCTTTGGCCACCTGATGTGAAGAGATGACTCATTGGAAAAGACCCTGATGCTGGGAAAGATTGAGGGCAGGAGCAGAAGGTGCTGACAGAGAGTGAGATGGTTGGAGGGCATCACCGACTCAATGGACATGAGTTTGAGTAAACTGCAGGAGATGGTGAATGATAGAGAAGCCTGGAATGCTACAGTCCATGGGATCTAAAAGATTCAGACACAACAACAAATGACAAAAGCAAAATTTTTGCTTTCAACACTTGTTTACAAAGTTCTAGCACCTGAATTTGCTATGTTTCTTGTAAATTAATTTACCTATAGCAGGGATGGAAATATTTGAAAAGAAAAAGCACGAGAATTTTTAATACTGAGAGGATTGTGCAGAGAGGAAAACTGGGGCTGGGAAAGGAGGAAAATTACAATCTTCCGGTTGATTGGCTTAAGGGGTGAACTGTTATCTTCCTGCATAATAAATAAATAAAATTTCAATATTTGAGGCCTCATAACAGAGATGTGTCACTGAGAAATATTAGTTTCTGTGATGCTTAAAGGACAATCTGTTGCCATCAAGAGCTGTTGACTATTAAATACTTAGATGAATTAAATAAGTGCTTATGAAGTCTACAATTTCTAATCAGAAAATGAGGCAAAGATCAAAATGAACTTTTGACAAAGGCTCTTTATGGATTTTGTTTAGAAATCCGTGGGCATATTTGTTGAAATTAAAAACTGCAGCAATGTTTAAACTCGTGGTCATTCTTTCTTACTGCACTACATTTTGAAGAGAAGAGTTCTTTTAGTACATTTTAAAACAAATTGCAGGTTAAGTGTGTTTAATGAACTTTGGGCAATGTCTAATACACCAGTTCTCCAGGATCATGCTCTTCTGACCTCTTTGCACTTTGTTAAAAATCATTAGACCCCAAAGAGTTTTTGTTTTATTGTATGAGTTTTATCTATCATTTATGTATTAGAAATAAATATTTTAAAAATATTCCTTTATGATTTCTTAAAAATGAAAACAATAAAATTGTATATTACCATAATAAGCACATTTTTAAAGAAAAACAAGCAGACTTTTAAAACAAAAGTTTATACTGCCAGTCATCCTTACTTGTATCCATGAGTCCAAGTTCATGGATTCTGCCAACCACAAATAAAAAATATTGAGGAGAAAAGGAAATAATTCCAGAATGTTCTAAAATACAAAGCTCAAATTTGTCACATATTGGCAACTATTTACATAGCATTTACACTGTATTAGATATTATATGTAGCCTAGAAATGATTTAAAGTACACAGAAGGATGTCTGTAGGTTATGTGAGAATATTATGCCCTTATATATATGGGACCTGAGCATCTTGGGATTTTGGAGTATGGCACTGGGGGTCCTCAAACTAATCCCCTCAGACAAAAGGGATGAGTGCATAATGAGAACAACAGCACTACTTTACATTTTTGCAATTTTCTTAAATGCCCATCTTAAGAAAAGTCAGCTGGATTCTCATATGTGCTTCTGCATTCAATCATTTGCCATATGGTGTTTTGCTGGAGACATATGACGAAAACTTAGCCTTCTACAGATATATATTGCAAAAGGGATAATTTTTTAATTAAACTTTTTTATTTTGAGAAAATTGCAAAATCACACACAGATGTTAGAAATAATAGGCGAGATCTTGTGCACCCTTAGATTCTTCAGTGGTGACATCTTGCAAAACAATAGGACAATGTCACAACCAGGAAATGGACTTTAACATGATGAGATCCAGACACTTCTGTTACTCAAATATCCCTCATGTTAACCATTTACAACTGTAGCCACATCTCTCCTTAATGTGGAGGAACCAATAATCTCTTCTCTGTTTCTCATATGACAGGCTAAGAGTATTATATAAATGAAATGCAAACTTTTGGGACTGGCTATTTCATGTAGCATACTTTTCTGGAGACTCATTCAGATTGTTGCTTGTATCAATAGTTTATGGCTTTTATCAATGAGTAATATCTGTGGTATAAATTACCACAATTTGCTTTGAAGGATATCTGGTTTGTTTCTGGTAATGGTGGTAGTTTAGTCACTCAGTTATGTCCAACTCTATGCAGCCCCAGGGACTATACACACCAGGCTCCTCTGTCCATGTGATTTCCCAGGCAAAAATACTGGAGTGGGTTGCCATTTCCTTCCCCAAGGATCTTCCTGACCCAGAGATTGAACCTGTATCTCCTGAATTCTGGGTTGATTCTTTACCAACTGAGCCACCAGGAAAGTTTGGATTGTTTCTAGTTTGGGGCTATTATGAATAAAACTTCTAGAAACATTAGTGTATAACTTTGTCAAAGCAAGTTTCCATTTCTCTGAGATTAATGAGTCATATGGTTGGAAAATGTCTCATTTTTTAGAAAACACCAAACTGTTTTCCAGAGTGGCTATACCAGTTTACATTCCAAATGGCAGCATATGAGAAACCCAGTTTCTGTTCATCCTCATAAGCATTTGCTGCTGTCACTTTTTTTTGTTGTTGTTGTTGAATTTTAGCCATGCTGAAAGTGATAGCTTACAATGAAAGGTGTCAAATTCCTGATCTTGGAAGTAGATTAACTTCAAGACCAGGAACTGGGCTTGATCACTCAGGAGCTTTTGTGTAACAGAGTTTTATTAAAGTATGAAAACAGACAGAGAAAACTTCTGACATAGACATGAGAAGGGGGACAGAGAGTGCCCCCCTCGATAGTCTAAGGAAGGGAGTTATATACTTCTTAAATTAGTTATTACAATAAATCAAAAGAATGTCTCAAGGTTGTAAAGATCTTACTAGACCCACTCTCATAATTTACATTTTAAGATAACTGGATTAGCCAAAAGATTTTCGGGAAAGGAAACTGCCCTCAAGGATGCATTGTTGTTATATAATACTTAGTACAGAGTTTAAGCTGTTTGTTACATAATCATCAGTTCCAGGCTTAAAGAAAAAGAAAAAAGAAAAAAAGGAAAAGTTTTATGTGACAAGACTGAGGAATGTAGAGGAAAAAAAAAAAAAGTCCCAGACCACTTTCTCATCCTCAGGGACCCTGGACTTCTTATCAACCTGCCTAGGAATTGACTCTCTCAAAAGGTTGAAGAAATATCTTATTCTGGTTTTAATTTGAATTATTTTAATAGCTAATGATGCTGAACACCATTTCACATGCTAATTTGCCATCTCTACATCCTTTTCATTGAAATATCTGTTCATGCATTTTTGTCTGTTTACTAATTGGACTGCTTCTTTTTTTTTTTTTTTAAACTGTTGAGTTTAGAGAGTAACTTATGTATTCTTGGTGTCTGTTGGATATGCAATTTGCAAATATTTTCTCCCACTCTGTAACTTGTCCTTTCACATTCTGAACAGTATATTTGGCAGAATGAAACTTTTTAATTTTCATGAAAATCCAACTTTTCAATTTTTCTTTTATGGATTACACTTTGGTGTGTAAGTTCAAGAGCTTTTATATAGTATAAAACTTTCTTATCTTGAAGATTTTCACCATAATTCTTTTTTTCAGATAGTATATTGTTTTACATTTTACACAAGTCTGTGATTCATTTTGAATTAATTTTTTATATAATACATTTGTGTAATAATATTCTAGTGTAATTTTGTATGAGATTTGGATTGAGCTACATTTTCTTTTGTCTGTGGATGTTCAAAACCATTGTTGAAAAAACTAACATTTCTACTAGACCAATTTGCACTTTTGTCAGACTTGCACAGTGTATTTCTTGGGTCTATTTCAGGGTTCTCTTTTTTTTTTTTTTTTTTTTCATTTATCTATGTATCTTTCCCTCCAGTAATAACATGCTTTCTTAGTTACTATAGGCATATAATACATCTTCAGCTTAGGTAGACTGATTCCTTCCATTTTATTCTACTTTTTTCAAATTTATTTTAGCTATTCTAGTTCCTTTGTTTTTTGATATAAGTTTCATAATAATATTGTTTCTACTTAGAAAAACTATTGCTGATATTTGGATAGGAATTGTATTATATCTGTATACAATTTTTGGTGAATTGACATTTTTACTGAATAAGTCATCAAATACATTCATGTCTCTCCATTTATTCATATCTTTTATATTCTTTAATTAGTGTTTGCAGTTCCCAGTATATAACTGGAGCACATGTTTTGTTAGAATTACACAGATGGCACAATTTATCTCATTGTAAATGGTAGTGTCAGGTGAGTGTATGCCTCTCGGTTCTGTCTCGTCACAACAAAGATTTGAAGTGACGGACATTAAAGCCCTTGGCACAGTTCTCAGGTCTTGGACAGTCCTTGTTATAGCTCTTAGACAAATCAGTGTTACAGCTCTATTTTATTTAGAAAATAGCAAGAGAATCCATCCTCAAGGTGTGAGGGCATGCTGACCCAAAGATGCGAAGAGAAAAGAGTGGGGGAGCATGCCAGCACATGAGAGAGAGAGAGAGAGAGAGAGAGAGAGAGAGAGAGAGAGAGCACACTTTGGCTCCTCTTTTTATATGTTTTTTCCTCCCCCTGGGTCTGCCCTATGTAAATTGGGCTAGCCAGGAGTGCTGTTTGTCCTACTTGAGGTCCTCACTCAGGTTCTCGGACCTTCCTTTGACCTTCCTTTATTTTCACGGACTTTTCCCTTCCTTGTCTTTTAGCCACCACCATTTTGGACTTCTGTTTCCTATTCTAACTACTTAACATTCCCCCTCAAGAGATGAGAGGCCCAATTCTCTGGGAATAGGGGCATCAAGGTCTTTCTGGCTACTTCCTGCTGAACTTGGATGGTGAAGAGTATTGGGCCTTCCCCTCTTGCTAGTCTCAAGCCTCAGAGTCCTTATAGCAGTGTCCATCTAAGGGTGAGTAATATTTTCCATGGTTGGCTGTAGTTTTATATCTTTGTTGAACTGGCACTGCATGTTGTAGCTTGTTGACCTGGGCAAAGACAAAACAGGTTAGACAATTGATAATACATGGAGCAATCATAAGCAGCATCAATATAGTACAACAAGGACTAGTAGGGGCATTAGCCAATTCCAAATTCCCATGGCCAGGATGGCTCAAGTCTCTCCCTGTTCAGGAATCAGAAGATCTGTCTCCTGTCTGTTTTGGAGTACAATCTCTGTCAAGCTATGTTGGCTGTTTAGAGCTATCCTGAGAAATCTTATCCCCAGAAACCAGATTTGGGGGTGTTCATTAGAATGGCACTCATTTGTAGTTCTGAATAGGTATCTGAGATCTCCCAGGGGCTCACAGGTGTATTGAGTGTCCTCTTCTGTTTCCTTCCATGGCTTGACTCGTGAGTAGTGAATCCAGGAGTCATGTCCTAGTACCTTGACTGCTGTGGGGCTAGAAAGTATTACAGGGTAGGGGCCCTTCCATGTGGGCTGGAGTTGAGCCTTTGGAGACCCATCTTTCCAGACTTTAATTAGGACTTGAGTTCCTGGAGCATATAGTGGTGACTCCTTAGAATCTTTTGGGTCCTGGTTCATACCCCATAAGCATATATCCTGTTGGAATTGTCCAGTGGCCATGGTATAAGAATGGAGGGTCTGAACTTCTGGATATAGGAAGAGGTCATTGACATAAAAAAAAAAAAAAAAAAAAAAAAGTCTCCCATATAGCATTTCATAAGGTCTAAGACCAATCTGTTCCTTAGGGGCAATACAGGTGTGAAGGAGAGCCATTGGTAAAGCCTCCTTCCATCCCAGGGAGGTCTTTTGGGTTATCTATTTTATTGCTAATTTTAAGAATTGGTTGGCTTTTTCTACTTTTCCTGAAGACTGAGACCTCCAGGCACAATGGAGATAATAAGTAATGCCCAATACTTTAGAGACCCCTTGGGTGACCTTAGAAGTAAATGATGTCCCATTGTCATTTTGTAATGACCAAACCTTGGAATGATTTCATGGAGCAGTTTTTTTTACCAACCCCTCAGCCTAGAGCTCCCCTCGTGGCACAGATGGTAAAGCGTCTGCCTGCAATGTGGGAGACCGAGGTTCGATCGCTGTGTTGGGAAGATCTCCTGGAGAAGGAAATGGCAACCCACTCCAGCATTCTTGCCTGGAGAATCCCACGGATGGAGGAGCATGGTAGGCTAGAGTCCATGGGGTCGCAAAGAGTCAGACACAAGTGACTGACTTCACTTCACTCACTTCACTTTCAGCCTTCTCAGTCCAGGTGGAAAAGCCTTCAATCCATCCTATGAATGTATCTCTCATGACTAATAGGTATTTATACCCTTGAGAAAATGGCGTCTGGGTGAAGTCCATCTGCCAGTCCTCTCCTGGGTAGGCCCCACATTGTTGGATGGGCTGGGCCAGCTGGGATCTTCGAGCTCTTTGGGGGTTGTTTAACTGGCAAATGGGACAAGAGGAGGCCTTATAGTTGTTTGTAGGCCTGTTTCTCTGAAGGACCTTTCTAATAATCTTTGGAGGGCCTTTTCTCCTAAATGAGTAGTGGCATGTAAGGAGTTAACCAACTTCCATTGAGTTTCCCAAGTAGAAAAAGGAGTCCCTGCTTTTGGAACCACTCCATATGATCTTCTTTAAAGCCCTCACTCCTGGCTTTAAGAGTTTTACCTTCGATATATGAAGGAGTTTCTGGCAAATTAGTCTGTGGAACTAGGTTGGCAACCCCTATTAGGTCATTGTTCTGTAATGTTGCTCTCTTAGCTGGCTGATCAGCTGCTTGGTTCCCTCGTGCAACTTCCGTATTCCCTTTTTGGTGTCCTTTACAGTGGGAGACTGAAACCTCAGTGGCAGATGGACTGCCTCCAAGAGTCTAAGAATTTGATCACCATATTTGATTGGGGACTCTCACGTGGTCAAGTGGCCCCTTTCTTTCCAAATAGCAACATGTGCATGTAGCACCAGAAAGGCATACTTGGAGTCAGTGTAAAAGGCTATTCTTTTTCCTTTTCCCAGTTCTAAAGCTCAAGTCAAGGCTAAGAGCTCAAATAATTGGGCTGAAGTACCTGGTGGCAGAGGCTTAGCTTCTATGATCTCAAAATTGGAGACTACTGCATATCCAGCTCTTCTTTTTCCATCTAAGACAAAGCTGCTTCCATCAGTGAACCAGATTTTCTCAGGATTGGTCAGAGGATCTTCCGACCATCCTTCTTGGGGTTTTGTCCAGTGGTCCAAGGTTTCTAGACAAAAGTGTAAGGGGAGAGAGCCCTCGTGGGTAGGCACAAGGGTGTCTGGGTTGAGAACCTCACAAGGGGATATAGTGAGGCCTGGATTTTCCATCATCATGACTTGATATCTGAGGACTCTTTGATCAGACATCCATAAATGGCCTTTCTCATTTAGGAGTTGTTTTACTTGGTGGCTGGTGAAAATAGTTAGTTTGCCCCCAAAGGAGAGTTTTAAAGCATCTTCTATCATGATTGCAATAGCTGTAAGATTTCGAAGGCCGGGGGGCCAGCCTTGGGCGGTTGGATCTAGCCTCTTGGATAAATAAGCTACAGGCTGGGGCTCAGATCCCAACCTTTGAGTTAACACTCCCAAGACTATTCCCTCTCTTTCATGGACATAAAATTAAAATGTTTTTTCTGGGTCTGGCAACCTCAAGGCAGGTGCCTGAGTTAAGGCCTGTTTTAGTGTAGCCTCTGCCTTCTTTTGAGGAATTCCCCACATCAGTGGGATTAAATCTTCCCATCCCTTTAAGCTCTCACATAAGGGCTGGTCAATTAGACCATAGTTGGGTATCTAGATTCTACAATACCCAGTTAGCCCCAGGAAAGCTCGCAACTGTTTTCGAGTTGTGGGGAAGGGCAACTGAAGGGTTCCTTGTACCCGATCAGAGGACAGCTTCCTGGCCCTGTGTGTAATCTGACCTCCCAGGTAAGTGACCTTTGTCCGACCATCTGTACCTTAGAATTGGAGACTTTATATCCCCTTTCTGCCAAAAAGTTTAGAATTTGAATTGCATGTTGTTGGACATTTTTGTTTTGTTTTGTTTTTTCAGTCTGGAGAGCAGATTAGTAGGTCATCTACGTAGTATAATATTTCCCATTAGGTCCCAGGTCCAGATCTAGGATATCCTGACTAAAGGCCTGTCCAAACAAGTGGGGGCTATCTCTGAACCCCTGAGGTGATACTGTCCAAGTCATCTGTTGGTGTCTTTCTCCTGGGGCCTCCCACTCAAAGGCAAAAAGATATCAGGTTTCTTTAGCCAGTGGTATGCAAAAAAATGCATCTTTGAGATCCAAGACTGTAAACCACTTGGCACTGGGTGGGATTTCTCCCAAGATTACATAGGGATTGAGTACTGTGGGATGAAGTGGGACTACAGCTTCATTTATGATCCAGAGATCTTGAAGCATTTGCCAGGTTCTGTCCTTTTTCTTTAGTGAGAGGATTGGGGTGTTACATGTTGAATTGGTGGGGACCAATAGCCCACAAGCAAAGAATTTATTTATTAAAGGCTGTAGTCCTTCCCCAGAGAAGGCGATGACACCCCACTCCAGTACTCTTGCCTGGAAAGTCCCATGGATGGAGGAGCCTGGTGGGCTGCAATCCATGGGATCACGAAGAGTCGGACACAACTGAGTGACTTCACTTTCACTTTCCACTTTCACGCATTGGAGAAGGAAATGTCAACCTACTCCAATGTTCTTGCCTGGAGAATCCCAGGGACAGGGGAGCCTGGTGGGCTCCCGTCTATGGGGTTGCACAGATTTGGACACGACTGAAGTGACTTTACAGCAGCAGCAGCAGCCCCTTCCGAGCCTCTCTTTTGAGGGGATATTGTTTCTGGTTAGGAAACCAAGTGGGATCTCAGAGGACAATGATGACAGGTTCAGTTTTGTGGGCTCGTCCAGGAATTCCCTGGTCCCACACCTGGGGGTTAATTTTGTCCTCTCATAGTTTTTGGTACCTCTCTATTGGAGAAGGTGTAATGGGTTCTTCAGTAGTAACCAGAAGCTGTAGGGGCCTAGGGGCTGAAAAGCTCCCCATCAAAAGGGTGGTCCCGAGTTTAGTGAGTATATCTCTTCCCAATAAGGGAGTAGGACACTCAGGGACCACTAGAAACTGGTGGGAAAGTATTTGTCCATCCCAGCAACAAAGGGCATGGGTGACTCTTTTAGTAATTGCTTTTTCTGTAGCATCCAAAATGATACAGGTTTGGGAGGAGAAGGCTCCGGAATAGGAGATCAAGACAGAGATAGGTAGCCTGCATGTCAACCAAGAAATTCTCGGACCTACCTGCCACACTCAGTTGCACCCCTGGCTCTAGCCCATGATGGTTATCTGTGACAGACAGGCTGGCTGGAGTGGACCGCTTCAGTCCTATTGAACCATCGTGAGGGAAAGCTTGGTGCTTGACCCTGAGGCTCTTGGGTCCCTAGGGCAAAGTGCCACCCAATGTCCCAGTTGATGGCATTCATAGCAAGCCATTTTAGGAGACTTGTCATGGTTTGGACACTGTTTGGCCCAATGCCCCGCCTGTCTACAGATTAGGCATTTGCTTCATGCTTTGTCCTTCAAGAATTCAGGGTTTGCCATAGGGCTTCCCTGGAGGGTGGCCAGCATCTGGGCATGCCTTGTCTCTTTCCTTCTCTCCTTCTCCTGGGCCTTGGCCTCCTTCTCCTGTTCTCTGTTATAAAAGGTATTGGTAGATGTCTAGACCATCTCATCTAAAGAGGCAGCAGGGTCCTGCTGCTGTAGCTGTTGCAACTTAATTCTGATATCTGATGCACATTGGGATGGGAATTTGTCCTTTAAAATCACCTGTCCCTCCTAAGAGTCTAAGTCCAGATTGGTAAACTTTTGGAGAGCCTCTTTTAACCTTTACAGAAAGGCAATGGGGTTCTCATTGGGCTCCTGAGTTATTGCTGAGACTGGGCACAGTCCCACAAGTAATAGGCTTCCTTCTGTTTCCATGGGTGGACTTCCTTATGGGTGAGTCTTTTTGAAGCTTATCCTACCCAGCACTGTTGTAACCTGAGAGTCAGGCATTCCAGGTCAGGGTGCAGATCCCCAGGCAGGCTGAGGCATGACAGCCTCCTGGAGATCCAATCCCCAGGCAGCTCGAGGCGTGACGACCCCTTGGGACCACAGGACTGGCAGATCCCTGAGCAGGTTGAGGTGTGACAACCTTTTGAGGATCAGATCCTTAGGCAGGTCAAGGCAGGTTGACCTCCTGGGACCCTCAGACTGGAGTTGGGCATCCCCAAGATCTCCAGCATGACCAGTGCTGGGTAGGATTAAGGTGTTGTAATCTTAACTCATTACTGGTTTGTCCAACATGGATGGGAATAGATATGATGTAAAGTAATCCAAGCCTGTGCCCTGAGACTGGGAAACAGTGTAACAGTCATAAGCCTTATCTTCTTACTGTTCTAATGGATTGTAAGTCACTGATTTCTTCCCCTAGTCCTCCTTAAGAGCAGGTTAGGATGTCTCCAATAGTAAATATGTTGTTGTCATAGACCCACTTTAGGTAATAACAGAAGTAGTGACAAAGGAGTGGGTTATCTGGCCCTGTTAGGGACATTAAGGTATTTTAATAATAGGCTGGGTGGAGCAATGTTGCCTACAAGGGGGCAGGGCCCAGACTGTAGGAGTTACTAATTGGCTTAAGAACAAATTTGTCAAGAGGCAACAGACCAGATGTTCCATTAAAGTGGAGTGGAGATTTGATCCAAGGATGTGTTTGTAACTTTAGGAGAAGGGTGGTAAGGGTTTCGGCCCAAACGGCTGGCTGGGCTAACTCCCAAAGTGGCAACATTATCCCTGGAAACCCAATTGCTTTTGAAAGGATGCCAACTTATGGACTTCTAACAGGCACTGTGTGCCTGTCCCCCACCCTAGCGGGTTCACTGAGAGATGCTGGTGTTGCACATGTTTCAGGAAAAATGGAAGATGAAGTTATTTATTATACAGTACTTCCCTCTCAAAGGCCAGCTATTTTCTGCTTGTCCCTGCAGAAGATTGTAGAGGCAACATTGTGGGCTTGGACGGGGCTCAGGAAAAGAGCATGAAACAGGAGGGAAGGGGGCAGAGTTCAACCTTTGAAAGAATGACATAGCACAAGGGCATAATGTAAACCAATTAAAATCAATTGGGTCCAAGATGACAAGTTAAATTCAAGTAAACCTTAATCCCCAATCTGTAAGCCAAAAGACATACCCAGAGGTGGCAGGACAGCTCTAAGGCACTGTCAAAAGACAGAGGAGTGGGTGGCTCCCCAATGGTTGGGATGATCCTCCCACTCGTCAGCATATGAATTCACCCTGCTAGCAAAACCTAGACAGGCCAAATTCCATGGCCCCAGCCCTTGTCTTGGACTGTGAAGAAAGCTGAGCACTGAAGAATTGATGCTTTTGAACTGTGGTGTTGGAGAAGACTCTTAAGAGTCCCTTGGACTGCAAGGAGATCCAACCAGTCCGTTCTAAAGGAAATCAGTCCTGGGTGTTCTTTGAAAGGAATGACGCTAAAGCTGAAACTCCAGTTCTTTGGCCACCTCATGTGAAGAGTTGACTCATTGGAAAAGACTCTGATGCTGGGAGGAATTGGGGGCAGGAGGAGAAAGGGCCGATAGAGGATGAGATGGCTGGATGGCATCACTGACTCGATGGACGTGAGTTTGAGTGAACTCCGGGAGTTGGTGATGGACAGGGAGGCCTTCTGTTGCTGCTGCTGCTGCTGCTGCTGCTAAGTCGCTTCAGTCGTGTCTGACTCTGTGTGATCCCATAGAGGGCAGCCCACCAGCATCCCCCATCCCTGGGATTCTCCAGGCAAGAACACTGGAGTGGGTTGCCATTTCCTTCTCCAATGCATAAAAGTGAAAAATGAAAGTAAAGTCGCTCAGTCATGCCCAACTTCTATCGACCCCATGGACTGCAGCCTACCAGGCTTCTCCATTCATGGGATTTTCCAAGCAAGAGTACTAGAGTGGAGTGCTATTGCCTTCTCCACAGGGAGGCCTGGCGTGCTGCAATTCATGAGATTGCAAAGAGTCGAACACGACTGAGTGACTGAACTGAATTGAGCCCTTGTCCTCGGCAATGGCCCACACCCTGAAGAGTGTGCATCTCTCTGAATCCTAACTAATCTACCCCTTACTTATTGCTTTGTCTATCTCTGAATTTTTGCAGTGAGACATCAGAGCCTGAGCTTCATTAGGTCCTGAAGCCAGGCATCCTGGATTTTGGCTGGGCTCAAGTCCCAGGAGAGAGCTGAAGGACTTGAGTCCCAGGAGAGAGCTGAAGGACTCGAGTCCCGGGAGAGAGCTGAAGGGAGAAAAAAGCAGTAGGAAAAACATGCCAACGGACCCCCTTTATAGCCTGCTGGAAAATCTGCTAAATATCTGACCTGTGCTGACAGTTTTCATTGGCCTGATCCTTGGCACAGAGAAGATTTAAGATAGAAGAACCCCCAATGACTTGGGTAACAGCTACTGGGGTTCAGCAGATAGTGACTTTGGGACATACCAAAGAGAGCATGTCCAGAGTCCCTCAGTTGCACCCACTGCTGCCCATCTGTTCATGGGGGGTTTGAGGAAACAAGGAATGAGAGATTGTAAAGGAATTAAGATTTTGTTAGGCATATGTCCCTCCAGCCATAGGCGTGAGGACCTCCTACCTTAACCAGAGGTCTTCTGGAATCTGAGACTGAGCCGCATGAGCTTTCTGCTGAGTTCGTTTTTCACTGTCTGGGTTTCCAGCAGGATAGGCCTCTTGTCACTTCCTTTGTGCTGGGTTTTCTTCACATTCCGCTTCTACTACGAGAGAGCGAGAGAGCGTTCACTGAGTTAGTCTCTGGGGCGGGGAGGAGGGGGGAGGGGGACCTCGCCGAGGTTGTTTCAGCCAGGTTAAACCCAAGTCACGGCACCACAGATGTCAGGCAAGTATATGCTCCTAGGTTCTGTCTCGTCACAACAAACATTTGGAGTGACAGACATTTAAAGCCCTCGGCGCGCCACAGTTTTCGGGTCTTGAACAGACCATGTTATAGCTCTCTTAGACAAATCAGTGTTACAGCTCTATTTTATTTAAAAAAATAGCAAGAGAATCCATCTTTGAGGCATGAGGGCATGCCTACCCAGGATGCAAAGAGAACAGAGTAGGGGAGCGCTGGAGAAAGAGAGAGAGAGAGAGAGAGAGAGAGAGAGAGAGGTGCTTTGGCTCCTCTTTCTATATGTTTTTCCTCCCCCTGGGCCTGTCCTTTGTAAATTAGGCTAGCCAAGAGTGCTGTTTTTTCTACTTGAGGTCCTCACTCAGGTCCTCGGATCTTTCTTTGACATTTCTTTGTTTTATTTTCGCGGGCTTTTCCCTTCCTTGCCTTTTAGCCACCGCCAGACTCCTATTTCCTATTCTAACTACCTAAGAGTAGTATGCTTTTAACCTCAGAGTCCAGGTGTTCACTGAGACTGTAAATGTTGTTGATTTTTCATCTTGTGACTTTGTTGATCAATTGTTAGTTTAGGGAGTTATTTTGTAGCTTTTTTGGTATTTTCTGTATAGACAATCTTGTCATCAGCAAAGATGGACAGTTTTGTGTCTTCCTTTCCAATCTATGTGACATTTCCCCTGCCTTAAACCCGGGTTGAAAGTCCAATCTTGAATTCAGGAGTCCCCTCTGTACCAGTAGAGTGGGGAGGGTGTGGGAGGCCTCATTCCTGCCTCTCAAGGATGGAAGTCATTTTCTTCACTGAGACTTTGTTGGACTGGGTGAGAATGAAACCAAAGTTTTATCTGAGTGTTTAACTGGAGTAGAGCTCTTAC
The DNA here is from genome assembly GCF_029378745.1 of Bos indicus. Taxonomy (NCBI): domain Eukaryota; kingdom Metazoa; phylum Chordata; class Mammalia; order Artiodactyla; family Bovidae; genus Bos; species Bos indicus. The sequence continues at coordinate 1,289,192 of NC_091763.1, read as the reverse complement.
TGTCTAAAATTTTAGTCTTTTTAGACTGAGGAAGGCTGCCCCTTCCCTTGTCCTTTGACTGAAAATAGAAGGCTTTTGGGGGGAAGATTTTTTTTGTCTGTATGGGTTGTCAGCTTGTTTTGCACCCAGAGACAAAAAGAAAATCCAGGAGTTCATCCTCTTGTCATTCCCTGGGCCCTGAGTTCTGGCTAGTCTCAACCTTTCAAGATTTTCTTAGGCTTGTTTTATATAATGACCAGGGTTTTTATGAGTATTTAACAGGAAGGAATGGGCTTCCCAAGTGGCTTAGTGGTAAAGAATCTACCTTCCAATGCAAGGAGACTCAGGAGATGAGGGTTCAATCCTGGAGGAGAAAAATGGCAATCCATTTTGGTATTCTTGCCATGGACAGAGGAGCCTGAAGGCTATAGTCCATAAGGTCACAAAGAGTCCAATACGACTGAGAAACTGAGAAAGCAAAGTAAGAGGGAATAAGGAAAAATATGTCTACTCCATTTTCCCAGGAAAAGTCTTAGAGTCAAGGATATTTTTAAAATACTCTGCTGAGAAATATTAATATATATATATATATATATATATATATATATATATAATTGCTTTTTCTTGAAAAAGAGACCAAGTAACATAATCTATTTTTCAAACAGTTCAGTTCAGTCACTTAGTCATGTCCGATTCTTTGCAACCCCATGAACCGTAGCATGCCAGGCCTCCCTGTCCATCGCCAACTCCTGGAGTTTACCCAAACTCATGTTCATTGAGTCCATGATGCCATCTAACCATCTCATCCTCTGTTGTCCCCTACTCCTTCTGCCCTCAATCTTTCTCAGCATCAGGGTCTTTTCAAATGCGTCAGCTCTTCACATCAGGTAACCAAAGTACTGGAGTTTCAGCCTCAACATGAGTCCTTCCAATGAACACCCAGGACTGATCTCCTTTAGGATGGACTGGTTGGATCTCCTTGCAGCCCAAGGGACTCTCCAGAGTCTTCTACAACACCACAGTTCAAAACCATCAATTCTTCTGTGCTTAGCTTTCATCACAGTCCAACTCTCACATCCATACATGACTACTAGGAAAACCATAGCTTTGACCAGATGGACCTGTGTTAACAAAGTAATATCTCTGCTTTTTAATATGTTGTCTAGGTTGGTCATAATTTTCCTTCCAAGGAGCAAGTGTCTTTTAATTTCATGGCTGCAATCACCATCTGCAGTGATTTTGGAGCCCCCAAAAATAAAGTCTAACACTTTAAATAGTGTCAAATAGTCCCATCTATTAGCCATGAAGTGATGGGACCAGATGCCATGATCTTAGTTTTCTGAGTATTGGGTTTTAAGCCAACTTTTTCATGTTCCTCTTTCACTTTCATCAAGAGGCTCTTTAGTTTTTAGGCTTTTTAGTTTTTCTTCACTTTCTGCAATAAGGGTGGGGTCATCTGAATATCTCAGGTTATTGATATTTCTCCCAGCAATTTTGATTCCAGCTTGTGTTTCTTCCAGCCCAGTGGTTCTCATGATGTACTCTGCATATAAGTTAAACAAGCAGGATGACAATATACAGCCTTGACATACTCCTTTTCTTATTTGGAACCAGTCTGTTGTTCCATGTCCAGTTCTAACTGTTGCTTCCTGATCTGCATACAGGTTTCTCAAGAGGCAGGTCAGGTGCTCTGGTATTCCTATCTCTTTCAGAATTTCCCACAGTTTATTGTGATCCACACAGTCAAGGAATTTGGCCTAGCCAATAAAGCAGAAATATATGTTTTTCTGGAACTCTCTTGCTTTTTCGATGATCCAGTGGATGTTGGCACTTTGATCTCTGGTTTCTCTGTCTTTTCTAAAACCAGCTTGAACATCTGGAAGTTTACCGTTCATGTATTGCTGAAGCCTGGTTTGGAGAAATTTGGGCATTACTTTACTAGTGTGTGAGATGAGTGCAATTGTGCATTAGTTTGAGCATTCTTTGGCATTGCCTTTCTTTGGGATTGGAATGAAAACTGACCTTTTCCAGTCCTGCGGCCACTGCTGAGTTTTCCAAATTTGCTGACATATTGAGGGCAGCACTTTCACAGCATCATCTTTTAGGATTTGAAATAGTTCAACTGGAATTTCATCACCTTCACTAGCTTTGTTTGTAGTGATGTTTCCTCAGGTCCACTTGACTTCACATTCCACGATGTCTGGCTCTTGGTGAGTGATCACACCATCATGACATTGATATTAATTTTTTGAATTAATGAGTTTTATGAAAGCCCTTTATTTTCAGTATCTATTATAAAATATTTTTAAACCAAAATATTTCAATAAATGCTCTCTAAAGGCCAAAAATCCATGAAATGTATTTCTGGATCACTAGATAAGAAAATGTTTAATACTTTAAATCTGTTCAGCAGTTTTATATATAATAGATTAAAAAATGTTGGGTTAGCCAAAATGTTTGTTCAGGTTACATTCAAAAAACGTTTTGATCACCCAATATATAATAATCAAAACAGGATTTGATCATTTAAGAGTTTGCATGAATCAATAATAAACTTCTGCTTTAGTCTTTTAGTCAATATAATAAGGTGTACATAACTCTTACTCAGTGGTGACATTGTATGCCTTGTAGTATAAACCTAATGTTATCAGGAAACTGGATGACTTTAAAGCCCACTGTAATCATTGGTAATATCATAATATATTCAGTAAAATCTTATAATAAATTGTAATTTGCATAAACAAATGTCTCAATGCAAAATTGCCTGTAACTACCAATGAAAAGAGATCAGTACTGAACTGAATTCTCTGAAGATACAGTTGTTGTTGCTTTTCAGTCCCTCAATTGTGTCCAACTCTTTGTGACCCCATAGACTACAGCCTGCTAGGCTTGCCTGCCCTTCACTATCTCTCAGAGTTTGCTCAAGCTCATGTCCATTGAGTCTATGATGCCATCCAACCAGCTCATCTTCACTGCCACTCTTTTCTCCTCCTGCCCTCATCTTTCCCAGCATCAGGGTCTTTTCCAATAATCTGGCTCTTCACATCAGGCAGCCAAAGTATTGGGGTTTCAGCTTTAGCATCAGTCCTTCCTATGAACATTCAGGGTTGATTTCCTATAAGATTAATTGGTTTGATCTGCAGTAGTTTATATGAGATTGTAATTTGAATTAATTCTAATGTCTACCCTTCCAGTAGCATTTTTAGTTTTATCTTGAAGTAACCAAATAGTGGGTATATTATCACCTCAAATCTTTGAATTTTACAACTTATTTTTCACTTCTTATCCGCATTAAAAATGGCAAAGCAAATTTCCTTCTAGGATTTTCTTCTTGGCCAGATTTACCCAAGAGAAGAAAATAATAATATAACACTCACTAGAAGCCACTGTTCCTGCACTGTAATTATAAAAGTATCTGTATTTATGTCCAAATAAAGAGGACTTCTCTGGTGGCTCAGATGGTAAAGCATCTGTCTACAATGTGGGAGACCTGTGTTCAATTCCTGAGTCAGGAAGTTCCCTAGAAAAGGAAATGGCAACCCACTCCAGTACTCTTGCCTAGAAAATCCCATGGACGGAGGAGCCTGGTGTCCATGGCATCACAAAGAGTCAGACACGACTGAGCAACTTCACTTCACTTCACTTCAAAGAGGGGAAACTCTGCAATGTGTCGTGAGGAAATAATGAACATAAACAGAGTGTGGGACAGGGCAAGAGCTTCAAAGAAAAAGAAAGAGAAGTAAAAACAGAAGAGAAATGCCACCTAGCATCACAGATGGAAGGGATCAGAAGAGGGAGATTCACACCTGCAAGTCTAGACCAAAAGGGAGCCAAGTCCCAGGGTAAGTAGGGCAGATAAGGAAAACAGGAAGAGGAAGTGGCCTGAAGGAGGAAAGGGCACCAATGCTGAGGGCAAAAGCCCCATCTTCATCCACAGACGGAGTAACAAACTCATAGCAAAGCATTCTCTCTGGGGTATAATAACTTTCCCCTGGAATCTCCTGAGAGGAAGGTCACCAAAGGGGCAGTTTTCCCCTTTCCCTCCTGAGAAAGCCAATTTCACAAGCCAGTCACTTGGAAGGAGGCCTGTGCTCCTGCTCAAATCTCAGACATCGCACCATCCAGAGAAACAGGATTTCCTAGCCAGAGGACCATGGGGAGAATTCAGCAAAATTCAGGTGACTCATGACCCTGCTTGTGAAAAACATCTTTTCCATTTTCACCAGGGTCAGGCAAGGCTGATCAGGGCAACTGAACTTTCCCTAAGGAGTCCCCATACTATCCCTGGCCCCAGGACACCAATTCCACTGGAGGAGAGTACCTCCACCCAGCAGTAAGAGGAACACATGATTAAAATGAAGGTAAAAGTCAGAATTTTCCACATTGGCAGGATTTTTTCTTTTATTTAACTGCAACACAAATAAAATAAAAGTGGATTTTTAAAACCAATGATAATCATCAGTATGTTTCACACACTGAAACACAACAGCAACACTATGGGAATTAAGGAGGAAAATGTGGGAGTAGGAAGTGCAACCTTAGATTCTATTTATAGCTCAGAATCCAAATTTCTAAGCCACAAAAGAAGAGGCACCCTGACAACGTCAAGGACTTTCCATTGCTCCACAGGTAGTGCAGATGGCTGTCGTAAAGAATTCATTTGCAGGAGACACTGGAGACGTGGGTTCAATTCTTGGGTTGGGAAGATCCCCAGAGAAGGAAACAGCAACCCACTTCAGTATTCTTGCCTGAAAATCCCAGAGACAGAGGAGCCTCGTGGGTTACAGTCCATGGGGTTACAAAGAGTCAGGCGTGACTGACATGACTGAGCATAGCATAGCAGCATAATTAGTGCACCAGACAGAGATGGGTGGAGACTCTAAAGCTGTAGGGCATAGATTTGGATGCATCAGACATAGATTTTCATTCCCTGGATTTTGTAGAGAAGTTAAAACCCTTCCTATTTTTGGCATATTGGTTTCCTTTCTTGCAAGAAAGGAAATGATTAGAATAGTAAACAGGAGGTCTATCGTAAAGTTGAGTAGAAATATATTTCATCGTCTGTGATACCTTGGGACTAACTTGTGACAGAGGGTTGAGGCCAGCAAGCTGAGGTTTCTGTCTCTGCAGTCCCAGGAAAGGCTTACACACACCTGGATGCCTGAGACACCGGCTTCTGTGGATTTTCCCTCCTGGTGTGGTCAGTCTGATAGAGGCCTGCTAAGAGAGATTAGACTCTCTGGGCTTAGATACACAGCTGCAGGATTTTAGGTGGCCCCTGGTGGCAGAGGAAGTTATAGGAAGGGGTCTGGCCCAGCAAGCTTATTTCTCTTTTCAGGTAATCCACCAAACACCAGTTCTCACATTTCATCCCCTGAACCCAAGTGTTCATCAAATATGTTAGTCTTTTCTTTAAAGCTACAAATATACTGACCTTCCTTTATCTAGAGTGGGAGGTTACTGGGTGATTTGTCTCACCCTTGTCTGTGTCCTGGATGAACCAAGTGATGCATCATGCCCAGGGGTTGGGATGGACCCAGGTCAGCTCCTACTGAGCAACGGTCACCATACAGAGCCACCTGGTGGACATGTGGCTGTGCCAATGGATGGATGGTTGGAGGCTGGACTACGATGAGCCCATGGCCTGCTGTGATGCCGCACCGCTTCCTTTCCTTTGTCCTTGGGATTCTGTGACCCACATCCAGGCATCTGAACCACAGTCCCTCCCAAACCATCCACAATGATCCCAATCAACACTCCACACATGGAGTCTGGTAGGAGCAGAAGGTGAAGCCTCCATCCAAAACACTAGTGTTTTACCCTGCCCAGAGGACATGTGATTGAAGGCTGGATTCTCTCATTAGTGGAACAGGATTCCCCAAAGCACAAAGAACTCATGTAAAGATGAACAAGTCCTCAAGTAGAATCAGAAGACACCATCAGCTCTGTCCCAGGAGATCCTGTTCCCATTCTCATCCTTAGACTTGAAGGCTCAAGAGCTCTGCCAGGGCAGAGGGGCCAAACAGAGGAGCACCAGAGGGACTTGGGAGGGGTCTAAACCTCTCCCAAGGAATGAGGACTGGGTCTGACTAAAACCTTTTTAGTCATTTTCAGCCCAACAGGATACTCACACATTAAAACTGTGAGGAGGATGCCTGCTTGCCTGCACTAGTTCCCCCCTGATGGGGCTTCTCGGTGACTTTGGGGTTGGGCCCCTTTTCCAACCCTTGTGTCTCTCATGGCCCTTTGTTTTCCTCCATCTTCTGCGAATGTGACCCTTGTAAACACAGCTGGTGATCCATTGCTGTAAAAGCTTTCCAGGGACACAGTTCCATCAGAGTACCCACCTTTCACCCCCCTTTCCCATCCCGGGCTGCCTCTGGATTAGCCATGCTCAGGACAGGAACACCTGTGTCCAGCTCAAGTATCCACACCTTCAGGCTGCCCACCTCCTCAGCAAGCCTTGGTTTCAGCCTCCAGCTCTGGCAGGCAGACCAGGCTGATGAACTCTGAGGACCCCAGGTGGGTGTGCTACTGTGGGCCCAGGCTCTTCCTCATCTGTGAGGTTCCAGCTCTCCTCCTGAGCTAACTGTCCATTTGAGAGCCAGGGTGTACTATTCCTGAGGGAATTTGACAGTGCTCTTGCCTTTCATCCCTCTTTTCCAACTCGTTTTCCAGATGCTTGAAATGTTTAGACCTCAAGGCTCACATAGATAACAGGCAGTCCTATCTCTCTGGATTTCTCTTTCAACCCACACTCATTTCTCTAAATATGAGAACTCCATAGGGAGACAGCAGGCCCAGATGGTCATCAATGACCCATCCTTTAGTAGATATGTGACTCCATGGTGACTTGCCATGGCCCCAAGGACGTTGTCCCACACTCCTAGGGTAGGTTACCCATTCTTAGGCTTGTGTTATTCAGTCTACACTCAGCACCACTTTGTCAAAAAACTGTTTTGAAGAAACACTAGGGAATTGTTTGGTGGAGCTTAGAAAACCCAAATTCAGAATGAAGTGGCTAACATAAAGCAGAAATGAAGCTCAGCTCTGGATGTGTCTGATAGTGAAAGTAAACTCTGATGCTATAAATAACAATATTGAATAGGAACTTGAAATGTCAGGTCTATGGATCTACATAAATTGGACGCAGTCAAGAAGGAGATTTCAAGACTGAACATCTATATCTTAAGAATCAGTGAACTAAAATGGACAGGAATTGGTGGATTTAATTCAAATGACCCTTATGTATATTACTATGGGCAAGAATCCCATACAAGAAATGGAGTAGCCCTCATAGTCAACAAAAGGGTCTGAAATGCAGTACTTGGGTGCAAGCTCAAAAATGTCAGAATACTCTCTATTCATTTCCATGGCAAACCATTCAACATCACAGCAATTCAAATCTATGCCCCAACTACTGACGGTGAAGAAACTGAAGTTGACTGGTTCTATGAAGACCAACAACATATTCTAGAACTAACATCAAAATAAACAAATGAAGAAATAAAATAAGATGTCTGTTTCATCTTAGGAGATTGGAATGCAAAAGTAGGAAGTCAAGAAATGCCTAGAGTAACAGTTAAGTTTGGTCTTGGAGTACAAAATGAAGCAGGGCAAATGCTAACAGTTTTGTCAATACAATGTGCTGGTGATAGCAAACAGCATTTTCCAACAACACAAGAGTTGATACTACATATGGACATCACCAAATGGTCAATACTGAAATTAGATTGATTGTGTAATTTTCAGCAAAAGATAGAGAATCTCTATGCAATCAGTAAAACACCTGGAGATAACTGTGGTTCACATCATGAGCTCCTTATTGAAAATTCAGGTTTAAATTGAAGAAAGTAGGGAAAACTGCTAGGCCATTCAGGAATGACCTAAATCAAATTCCCTATAATTATACAGTAAAGTTGATGAATAGATTCAAATGATTAGATCTGGTAGATAGAGTGCCTGAAGAACTATGGACAGAAGTTTGTAGCATTGTACATGAGGCAGTGACCAAATCATTCCCAAGAAAAAGAACTGCAAGGAGGCAAAGTGGTTGTCTGAGGAGGCTCCACAAATATCTGAAGAAAGGTAAGGAGCAAAAAGCAAGAGGGGAAAATTTCATGCAAGAATGGGCTTGATAAAGAAAATAAATGGTAAGGACCTAAAAGAAGCAGAAGAGATTAAGAAGAGGCAGTAAGAATACAAAGAAGAACTAAACAAACAAAAAAAAAGGACTAATGACCCAGATAACTATGATGGTGTGGCCACTCACCTAGAGCTAGATATGCAGGAGTGTGATGTCAAGTGGGCCTTAGGAAGCATTTTAGAAACAAAGATGGTGGAGGTGATGGAATTCCAGCTGAGCTGTTTAAAATCATAAAAGATAAAGCTGTTAAACTGTGACACTCAAATATGTCAGCAAATTTGGAAAACTCAGCAGAGGCCACAGGACTGGAAAAGGTAAGTTTTAATTTCAATCCCAAGGAAAGGCAATGTCAAAGAATGTTCAAACTATCATTAAATGTTGCTTATTTCACATACTATTGCAGTTAGACGCAAAATTTTCAAGCTAGGCTTCAGTAGTAAGTGAACTGAGAACTTCTAAATGTACAAGCTGAGTTTAAAAGAGGCAGAGAAATTAGAGATCAAATTGCTAACATTTGCTGGCAATGGCAACCCACTCCAGTACTCTTGCCTGGAAAATCCCATGGACAGAGGATCCTGGTGGGCTGCAGTCCATGGGGTCGCTTAAGAGTTGGACATGACTGAGCGACTTCACTTTCACTTTCACTTTCACAAATTGGAGAAGGAAATGGCAACCCACTCCAGTGTTCTTGCCTGGAGAATCCCAGGGACGGAGGAGCCTGGTGGGCTGCCATCTATGGGGTCATGCAGAGTCGGACACGACTGAAGCGACTTAGCAGCAGCAGCAGCAGCAGAGAGTCAGAACAAGGGAAATCCAGAAAAACATCTACTTCCGCTTCACTGACTATGCAAAGCCTTTGACTGTGTGGATCACAACAAACTGTGGAAAATTCTTAAAGTGATGGAAGTACCTGACCACCTTACCTTTCTCCTGAGAAATCTGTATTCAGGTCAAGAAGCAACAGTTAGAACCAGACATGGAAAAATGAGCCAGTTCAAAACTGAGAAAGGAGTACAACAAGCCAATTGTTACCCTGCTTATTTAACTTATATGAAGAGTACATCATGGGAAATACTAGGCTGGATGAATCACAAGAAGCTGGAATCAAGACTAATAGGAGAAATATCAACAACCTTAGATAAGCAGATGATACCAACCTAATTGCAGAAAGTAAATAGGAACTAAAAAGCCTCTTGATGAGGGTAAAAGAGAAGAGTGAAGTGAAAAAGCTGGCATGAAACTCAACATTAAAAAGAAAAAAAAAAAATGATGGTGGCAAAGAGCTGTTAAACAATGGTCAGCAGGAGCACACTGGAACCCACCAAAAAAATATACTCCACGTCCAAAGTGAAAGAAGCCACAACAAGATGGTAGGCGGGGCGCAAACATGATAAATCGTATACTGATGGAATTCCAGTTGAGCTATTTCAAATCCTGAAAGATGACTCTGTGAAAGTGCTGCACTCAATATGCCAGCAAATATGAAAACCTCAGCAGTGGCCACAGGACTGGAAAAAGTCCATTTTCATTCCAATCCCAAAGAAAGGCAATGCCAAAGAATGCTCAAACTAACACACAATTGCACTTATCTCACACACTAGTTGTAGAAGGAAATGGCAACCCACTCCAGTGTTCTTGCCTGAAGAATCCCAGGGACGGGGGAGCCTGGTGGGCTGCCGTCTATGGGGTCACACAGAGTCAGACACCACTGAAGCGACTTAGCAGCAGCAGCAGCATCAGACATTAGTAAAGTAATGGTTAAAATTCTCCAAGCCCAGGCTTCAGCAATATGTGAACCGTGAACTTCCAGATGTTCAAGCTGGTTTTATTTATTTATTTATTTTCTAATTTTATTTTATTTTTAAACTTTACATAATTGTATTAGTTTTGCCAAATATCAAAATGAATCCGCCACAGGTATACATGTGTTCCCCATCCCGAACGCTCCTCCCTCCTCCCTCCCCATACCATCCCTCTGGGTCGTCCCAGTGCACCAGCCCCAAGCATCCAGCATCGTGCATCGAACCTGGACTGGCAACTCGTTTCCTACATGATATTATACATGTTTCATTGCCATTCTCCCAAATCTTCCCACCCTCTCCCTCTCCCACAGAGTCCATAAGACTGTTCTATACATCAGTGTCTCTTTTGCTGTCTCGTACACCGGGTTATTGTTACCATCTTTCTAAATTCCATATATATGCGTTAGTATACTGTATTGGTGTTTTTCTTTCTGGCTTACTTCACTCTGTATAATAGGTTCCAGTTTCATCCGTCTCATTAGAATGGATTCAAATGTATTCTTTTTAATGGCTGAGTAATACTCCATTGTGTATACGTACCACAGCTTTCTTATCCATTCATCTGCTGATGGACATCTAGGTTGCTTCCATGTCCTGGCTATTATAAACAGTGCTGCGATGAACATTGGGGTACACGTGTCTCTTTCCCTTCTGGTTTCCTCAGTGTGTATGCCCAGCAGTGGGGTTGCTGGATCATAAGGCAGTTCTATTTCCAGTTTTTTAAGGAATCTCCGCACTGTTCTCCATAGTGGCTGTACTAGTTTGCATTCCCACCAACAGTGTAAGAGGGTTCCCTTTTCTCCACACCCTCTCCTCAAGCTGGTTTTAGAAAAGGCAGAGGAACCAGAGATCAAATTGCCAACATCTGCTGGATCATGGAAAAAGAAAGAGAGTTCCAGAAAAACATCGATTTCTGCTTTATTGACTATGCCAAAGGCTTTGACTGTGTGGATCACAATAAACTGTGGAAAATTCTGAAAGAGATGGGCATACCAGACCACCTGACCTGCCTCTTGAGAAACCTATATGCAGGTCAGGAAGCAACAGTTAGAACTGGACATGGAACAACAGACTGGTTCCAAATAGGAAAAGTAGTACATCAAGGCTGTATATTGTCACCCTGTTTATTTAACTTCTATGCAGAATACATCATGAGAAACACTGGGCTGGATGAATCACCAGCTGGAATCAAGATTGCCAGGAGAAATATCAATAACCTGAGATATGCAGATGACCCAACCCTTATGGCAGAAAGTGAAGAAGAACTGAAGAACCTCTCGATGAAAGTGAAAGAGGAGCATGAAAAAGTTGGCTTAAAGCTCAATGTTCAGAAAACTAAGATCATGGCATCTGGTCCCATCATTTCACAGCAAATAGATGGGGAAACAGTGGAAACATTGTCAGAGTTTATTTTTGGGGGCTCCAAAATCACTGTAGATGGTGACCGCAGCAATAAAATTAAAAGATGCTTACTCCTTGGAAGGAAAGTTATTACCAACCTAGATAGCGTATTGAGAAACAGAGACATTACTTTGCCAACAAAGGTCTATCTAGTCAAGGCTATGGTTTTTTCTGTGGTCATGTATGGGTGTGAGATTTGGACTATAAAGAAAGCTGAGCACAAAATTGATGCTTTTGAAATGTGGTGTTGGAGAAGACTCTCGAGAGTCCCTTGGACTGCAAAGAGATCCAACCAGTCCATCCTAAAGGAGATTAGTCCTGGGTATTCATTGGAAGGACTGATGCTGAAGCTGAAACTCCAATACTTTGGCCACCTGATGGGATGGGCTGACTCATTTGAGAAGACCCTGATGCTGGGAAAGATTGAGGGCAGGAGGAGAAATGGATGACAGAGGGTGAGATGGTTGGATGGCATCATCGACTCAGTGGACATGAGTTTGGGTGGACTCCATGAGTGGTGATGGATAAGGAGGCCTGGCATGCTGCGGTTCATGGGGTCACAAGGCGTCGGACACGACTGAGCGACTGAACTGAACTAAACTGGGTAGGTGACCCACAAACAGGAGATCATAATACTGAAGAAGTTCTCCCAACGTGGAGAAAGTTCTGAGCCCCACTTCCGCCTTCCCAGGGTGGGGATCAGGCAAAGTTAGTGGGAACTCCCAGGGAATCTGACTTTGAAGTCTGGAGGAATTTGATTACAAGGCTTCAACAGGACTTGGAGAAATAGATTCCACTCTTGGAGGGCACAAATAAAATCTTGTATGCACTAAGACCCAGGGGAAAGAAGCAGGAAACTGAACCAAATATGCTTGCTAGTGTTGAAGGGCCTCCTGTGGAGGCATGGGTCAGCAGTAGCTTGCCTTGGGGACAAGAACGCTGGCACTAGCAATTTTGAAAGGTACCCCTAGATGTAAGCCCTCTTGGAGTTTGCCATTAACACTATCAAAGAGCCCACTAAGCCCAGGAACTACCTGGACTACAGGTAGTTCCTGGACTTAGTTCCTCAAGCCAAGCAACTAACAGGGAAGGAGCACGACCCCATCCATCAGCAGGCAATCTGCTTAAAGCTTATTGAACACAGTCCTGTCCATCAGAGTAAGACCCAGTTTCTCCCCCAAACAGTCCCTCCCATCAGGAAGTTTACACAAGCCTCTTATAGCCTCATCCATCTGAAAGCAGACAGAAGAAGCAAGAAACACAACAATTCCATAACAGCTAAAACAAAAATCACATTGCAGAAAATTAATCAGGATGAAAAGGCAGAGGATTTGTCCCAGACAAAGGGACAAAATAAAACCCCAGAAAAATAATTAAATGAAGTAGAGATAGGCAACCTTCCAGAAAAGCAATTCAGAATATTTATAGTGAAGATGATCCAGGATCTTGGAAAAGAATGGAGAAGATGAAAGAAATGGTAAAACCTAGAAGAACTAAAAAACAAACAGATGGCCAATACACTAGAAGAAATCAGTAACAGAATAACTGAGGCAGAAGAATGAATACATGACCTGCAAGACAGAATGGTGGAAATCATTGTGATAGAACTGAATATAGATTATTATCATTATTTTTTTTTTTAATGAAGACAGCCTAAGCGGCCTCTGGGACAAAATTAATTGGATTAGTATTCACATTATAGGGGTCCCAGAAGGAGAAGAGGAAGAAAAAGACTCCAAAAAATAGTCAAAGGGAAAATAGATGAAAACTTCCCTAACGTAGGAAAGGAAATAGTCAATCAAGTCCAGGAAGTGTAGAGAGTCCCAGGCAGGATACAGTCAAGGAGGAACCCACCTAGACACATAGTAATCAAACTGACAAAAAATAAAAGACAAAGATAAAATACTGAAAGCAACAAGGAAAAAATGACAACACACAAGGGAACTCCCATAAGATTATGAGCTGATTTCTCAATGGCAGATATATATAAAAGTGATTAAAAAGAAGAACCTACAATCAAAGAATACTATACCCAGCAAGACTTTCATTCAGATTTGATGGAGAAATCAAAAGTTTTCCTGACAAGCAAATGTTAAGAGAATTCAGCAACACCAAATCAGCTTTACAAGTACAATGGGAAATTATCTAGGCAGGAAACACAGGAGAGGATAAGCCTACACAAAATAAACACAAAACAATTAAGAAAAGGTAGTAGGATCATATATATCAATAATTACCTTAACTGTAAATGGATTAAGTACACCAACCAAAAGACATAGACTGGCTAGATGAAAGCAAGTGCACATATGCACTTTCACTTATTATACCACTCTGCTTACCCCCCCAAATTGTATGCAATTATTTTATATTGTTAGATCAATCATGTTTCCATTATCACTTGCAATTATAATGATCTTTTTTTCTTTTTTCTTGCTTGACTATCGACTGTGAAAACTGGTTAATATCTTTTATTAATACTATTGTGATTATGTAACTATTACTCATTTAATACCATTCTATCATGATTGGGTAACAGAAAATAACAGAGTTCTACATCTCTAAAACTACAATTTACTAGAAAATCTGTAATGATTTTTTATTTTTATTTTTTAAATTCAGAAACATATCAGAATTATCTTGGAATTTTTCTGAAAAATACCAATGCCCAGGTTTGTATTTTTTCCTCCAAAGCCCCAGATGCATTTCTAATGAGCTGCTGCTGCTGCTGCTAAGTCACTTCAGTCGTGTCCAACTCTGTGCGACCCCATAGATGGCAGCCCACCAGGTTCCCCCATCCCTGGGATTCTCCAGTCAAGAACACTGGAGTGGGTTGCCATTTCCTTCTCCAATGCGTGAAAGTGAAATTGTTCAGTCATGTCTGGCTCTTCATGACCCCATGAATTGCAGCCTACCAGGCTCCTCCATCCATGGGATTTTTCCGGGCAAGAGTACTGGAGTGGGTTGTCATTGCCTTCTCTGTTCTAATGAGCATTCATATTTAAAAACAACCGGACCATATAAAGATTTTTTACTTTTATCTGTTTTGTTTCCCTTTTTCTATTTCATATTTAGTGCTCCCATTTCATTTAGTTTATGTTTTCCAATTTCTCCATATTGATTTTTTGTTGTTCTTCCTCAAGCCTTTATCAATTTTAGCAAAAACCCATATGTGTGTGTGTATATATATATATATATATATATATATATATATATATTTATATTTATATATATGATCCATGTATTTTGGCATCTAATATTACTGTTGAAAGACTAGAAAGCTTATTATCTCAGTGATTAAAAAAAAAAAATTGATGAGCCTTGAAACTTCTAATCCAATTCTGATAATACAAAGAAATACTGTTTAAAAAAAAAAAAAAACAGGAAATTAACATGTGATACAGTATTATTAACTAAACTACAGATTTTGCCCAAATTTCAAAAAATTTTTATGCTGCTATTCATTATTTGTTTTCATATTGTATACAAGTTTCCACACACACCAAATTCTGATAAATTATATTTTCATTTTGACTCTTACAAATATTTTCTAATTTTCCTTGTTGTGACTCCTTAGATATACCCATCATTTAAAAGCAGATATTTAATTTCCAAATACATGAGTTTAAAAAATATATTTGATATTAATTTCTCATTTTGATATTAATTTCTCATTTAAATGGTTTTTTCTCTGCAATCAGCCTCTATTTTTTCAGTGTTCTAACTTTATGAGGCTTGCAAAGGCTAAGTCAAAGGTCTCTCTTAGTAAAGGCATATTGCATTTGAAAATATGTGGGTTATTTTCAAATATCTTTTTATATTGATTTTTAACACAATTCTACAGTGATAAGAGAACACATTCTGTATGATTTCAACACACTTACACAATTAAATTTTTGCACTTTGTTTTATGTCCCTGAATACATTCCAGTATCTCCTAGTGTATAGTCTATGGGAACTTGAATAGAATTTGTATCCTGCTGTTGTGTGAAAATTGTATAAATCTTAATTATAATGATTTGGTTCATAGTGCTTCTCAGGTCTACTACTTTTCTGTATATTCATTATATTAATTTTTGAGAGTTTGATATTGAAACATAACTAAAAATATTAATTCATCTACTTAAAATAATTGTAATACATAGAAGAACCATATGTAACTTTGTTCTATATTTTCCAAGTCTCTTGTAAATGTGTTGTCATACTTTCATGATTTAAAAATTTAACAAAGAGAGAGAGAGAAAAAAGAAATCTAAGATCACGGCAGACAGTTCTATCATTTCATAGCAAATAGAGGAAAAAGTGGAAGCAGTGACACATTTTAATTTCTTGAGCTTCGGAATCCCTGGGGATGGTGACTGTAATGATGAAGCTAAAAGACACTTGTTCCTTGGAAGGAAAGCTGTGACAAACCTAGATAGTGTATTAAAAAGCAGAGACAGCACTTTGCTTTTCCACAGAACTGGAAAAGGCCAGTTTTCATTCTAATCCCAAAGAAGGGCAATGCCAAAGAATGTTCAAACTACTGCACAACAGCACTCATTTCACATGCTAGCAAGGTAATGCACAAAATCCTTCAAGCTAGGCTTCAACAGTACATGAACCAAAAAATTCTAGTTGTACAAGATGGATTTACCAAAGGCAAAGGAACCAGAGATCAAATTGTCAACATCCATTGAATCGTAGAAAAAGCAAGAGAAATTTAGAAAAACATCTAATTCTGCCTCATTGACATTGGTAAAGCCTTTGACTGTGTGGATCACAACAGACTGGGAAAATTCTTAAACAGATGGGAATACAAGACTACCTTATCTGCCTCCTGTGAAACCTGTATTCAGGTCAAAAATTAACAGTGAGAAATGGACATGGAACAATGGACTAGTTCCAAACTGGGAAAGGAGTACATCAAGGCTGTATATTGTCATCCTGCTTATTTAACTTATATGCAGAGTACATGGTACAGAATGCAAGGCAGTATGAAGTACAAGCTGAAATCAAGATGCTGGGAAAATATTGGTAACCTCAAATATGCAGATGACACCACACTTATGGCAGAAAATGAAAAGGAACTAAAGAGTCTCTTTATGAAGGTGAAAGAGCAGAGTGAAAAAGCTGGTTTAAAACTCAACATTCAAAAAAGGAGGATCCTGGCCTTCAGTCCCATCACTTCATGGCAAATAGATGGGGAATCAATGGAAACAGTGAAAGACTTTATTTCTTGGGCTCCAAAATCACTGCAGATGGTGACTGCAGCCATGAAATTAAAACAAGCTTTCTTCTTGGAGGAAAAACTATGACAAGCCTAGACAGTTTATTAAAAAGCAGAGACATTACATTGCCAATAAAAGTCTGTGTAATTAAAGCTATGGTTTTTTTCCAGTAGTCAGGTTTGGATGTGAGAGTTGGCCTACAAAAAGGCTGAGCACCAAAGAATTGACACTTTTAAACTGTGGTGTTGGATAAGACCCTTGAGAATCCCTTGGACATCAAGAAGATGAAACCAGTCAATCCTAAAGGAAATCAATCCTGAATATTCATCTGAAGGACTGATGCAGAAACTCCATTATGTTGGCCATCTGATGCAAAGAGCAGACTCATTGGAAAAGATCCTGATGCTGAGAAAGACTGACAGAAAAAGGAGAATGGGGCGGCAGAGGACAAGATGGTTAGAAAGCATCACGGACTCAATGGACAGGGATTTGAGCAAACTTTGAGAAACATTCGAGGAGAGAAGAGCCTGGCATGCTGCAGGCCATTGTGTCAGAGCCTGACACTGCTTAGTGACTGAACAACAACAAATAATTAGTGATGTTGAGCATTTTCTCATTTGCCTGCTGGCCATCTGTATGTCTTCTTTGGAGAAATGTCTAATTCTCTGCACATTTCTCAGTTGAATTGTTTCTTTTTTTGTTGTTGAGTTGTATGAGCTGTTTGTGTATTTTAGAGATTAAGCCCTTGTCAGTCACTGAGTTGCGTCATTTGCAAATATTTTCTCCCTTCTAAAGGCTGTCTTTTCCTTTTGTTTATGGTTTCCTTTGCTGTGCAAAGGACTTCCCTGGTGGCTCAGACAGTAAAGCGTCTGCCTACAATGCTGGAGACCCAGGTTTGATCCCTGGGTTGGGAAGATCCCCTGGAGAAGGAAATGGCAACCCACTCCAGTACTCTTGCCTGGAAATCCCATGGATGGAGGATCCTGGTAGTCTACAGTCCATGGGGTCTCAAAGAGTCAGACACAACTGAGTGACTTCACTTTGCTGTGCAAAAACTAATAAGTTGATTAGGTATTTGTTTATTTTTGCTTTTATTTTCTTGCCTTTGGAGACTAGCCTAAGGAAACATTGGAATAATTTATGTGACAGAAAGTTTTGCCTATGTTCTCTTCTAGGAGTTTTATGGTATCATGTCTTATGTTTAAGCCTTTAAGCCATTTTGAGTTTATTTTTGCATATGGTGTAACAGTGTTCTCTAACTTCATTGATTTACATGCACTGTTCAAGTTTCCTAACATGACTTGCTGGAGAGACTGTCTTTTTGCTGTTGTATAATCTTACCTCCTTAATCAAAGATTAATTGTCCATAGGTGTGTGGGTTTATTTCTTGGCTTTCTATTTTGTTCCATTGATGCGTATGTATGTTTTGTGTCAGTATCATGCCTTTTTGATTTCTATAGCTTTGTATTGATAGTATTGTCTGAAATCTGGAAGAATTATGCCTCCTAGTTTGTTATTTTTCCTTACAATTGCTTTGGCAATTCTGGTTCTATATAAATTTTAGTATTATTTGTTCTAGTTCTGTGAAAAATGTCACAGGTAATTTGACAGGGATCACATTAAATCTGTAGATTGTTTTTGAAAGTATGGCCATTTTAGCAAAATTAATTCTTCCAATCCAACTTCATAGGATACATTTCCACTTCTTTGAATCATCTTCAATTTCCTTTGTTAATATTTTATAGTTCTCAGCATATAAATCTGTCACTTGCCTGGTCAGGTTTATTCCCCATGTATTTTTTGGTGTTATTCTAAAAGACATTGCTTTTTTTGCATCCCCTCTTCAAATATCTTGGGAAAAAATATATTAAAGGCCAAAAGTGGAAGTGGGCCATAGTAAGAAATTTAGCTTTCACTCTGAGTGATATGGAGAGCCAGTTGAGAATTTAAAGCATACTGTGACTCATTCTGACTTATGTTGTATGAAGATTGATTTGGCTGGTATATTGAAAATAGACTGTAGGGGACAAGAGGTGTAGAAACAGGGAGACCATTTAGGAGACAGGAATACAGATGGAGGATGACTATAGCCAGACTAAATGTTTAGAGCAGGTTTCAGAGAAAATATCAGTTGGTTTTAGATAATGTTACATTTGAATTGTTCATTAGATAGATTCAAGAGGAGAAAGCAAGTAGATCGTCAGAGTTCTCCAGATCTATGAGTCCTTGCCCTTGTGGAGATTACATTTTGCTGGAATATGGGTAATAAATAAAACAAGTGGATGAAACACATATACTATTTTAGAAGGTAAGTTTTATGGAGAGAATTCAAGTAAGAAAAGAAGGTAAGTGGTGTTGACAACTGACTTCCTGAGAAGGTAACAATTGAGTAATGATAGGAAATACATCTTTTAGATGCCTGGGATAATAGTAGTTTAGGTAGAAGGGACCAAATATAAAAGTTCTAAGATGGAGCATGACTGATGTTTGAAGGACAAGGAGATGAAGTATGGCTCGAGTGACATGAGCAAGGGAAAGAGGAGTAGGGATGACTGTACCCTGGTGGCTCAGACGGTAAAGCGTCTGCCTGCAGTGCTGGAGACCCGGGTTTGATTCCTGGGTCAGGAAGATCCCCTGGAGAAGGACATGGCAATCCCCTCCAGCACTCTTGCCTGGAAAATCCCATGGATGGAGGAAGGAGCCTGATAGGCTACAGTCCATGGGGTCGCAAAGAGTAGTAGACAACTGAGTGACTTCACTTCTGATATTTCACTGTTAGTATAAAGAAATACAACTGATATCTGTATGTTGGTCTTGGATCCTGCTCCCTTGCTAACTAACCCTTTACAATTTGTGTAGCCTTGCAGTCTTGCCTTCTTCCATTTTGTAGTCCTGTGCAATGTAATTCAAGTGCCTCTTAAATCTGTGTCTCATGACCTGAGGTCCTAACAAACCCCCAGTGAAACCTCTTTACTTCAGTTAGATTACCATTTCTTAGGTTCTGGTTAACAGGTTCACTGAAGACCATGTTCCTGACCAAGGAGCTGAGGCTCCAGCTTGTGAGGGACCTCAGGTGACAGTGTTCAGCAGACCTCAGCATTATCCCATCTGAGGCAATAGAGAGCTGGAGTCACTTTTCTACCAGTTCCCATCATGTATTGGTTGGAGGTGCTACCTGGAGATTGCCTCCCCCAACACTGACTGTCCCAACAGGAAAAAAAAAAAAAAAAACAACTCTAGTGTTGAGCTCTTGGTGGTGTAGTGGACTGACATGGACCAGGAGCATGCTGCTGCAGAGATCCAGGTGGGACGTGCCTGCTGTCCATCACTGGAACTCCAGGGGCTGGTGCCTTCAACTCTGTGAAGGATTATTTCCATCACAATGTGTTTTACTTGCAAACTCCACATTTTGTTGTCTTTTGGAATCAAATCTCTTTTTGTGAATACATTGGCTTCCATTCAGATATTAAGACAACTTTCTTATTACAATCTGTTAGGTAGCACTTTTATCAATGTACTAGTTGACATAAACCTTTATTATTACTCATAAAATTACTGAGACTTTATATTTATTTAGCCATCTTACTGTGGCCACGAATTGCACAAGGTGACTATCTATTACATCAAGAGCTATTTACATTATCATGCTGTAAATTGTTTGCTCTCTTAATTTCCTTTAGTGTCTTGGTGACAAACTTTATATGCAGTCATTTGAAAAGTCAGCCGTTCATCCTGTTTCTCACAACTCATTTAAGAACCAGAGTAACATTTGTGGTCTCCCCATTGCTCGAGTGCTGCCTGGACCTTAACAGGTTTAAATGCTAAATTTTAAAACCGCAATTAAAATGTTTCATTACCTCCTCATGAGGCTGAACTGTTCCTTTTTCATAAGTATTTTAGATACCGTAACTCTTTTTGCCATCTTATCCACATTCTGTTTAAGCACTATAACACATAAGATGATTCAAATAATTGTTCATTTAGAGTTGAAATTATGCTTAAATAATCAAAGTAAACAGATTTACACTACATTCCAAAAATGAGTCTATGCAATTTACATAAGTTAATCTCATCTTGGTTTCATTATAAAAATTATCTTGACTTAATAGAGAATAAAATGTTACACTCTAGAATTTGCACTGTGTCTATTTCTCAGTGGTGATTTTTCTTAATTATTTTCTAATTTTCCTCTGTGTTCATATATTCATTCTAATATTTTCCTATCAAATTAAAATAGCTATAAGGACATACTAATATTTAAATAAAGTAGGCAGTTTTGTATAAATACTGTGTTGTAAAAATTGATATCTATTCACATTGTCTTATCTGAAGATATTGCTCATGTTACACTGTTCTTATTTTTTCTGTGTTTTAAAACAGTTTTATTGATATATAATTCACCTACTATCCACTCATCTTAAGTCTACAATTCAACTGATTTTTGTACATTCACAGAGCTGCACAATCACTACCATAATCAATTTGAGAAAATTTTCATCACCACATTAAAAAAAAAAATAGCCATTAGTAATCACTCCTATTCTCCCAGTTCTCAGAGGGAAATGAGATTTGATGATGAAAGTAGAGGTTGGAATTATTCAAGGAGGGGCCATGAGCTGAGGGTTATGGGCAGCATACAGAATTTTAAAGAACAACAGAATATATTCTCCCCTAGAGCCTCCAGAGAGAAATACAGTCCTGTTGACACCTGGATTTTACCCCATAGAAGTCCATCTCAGACCTCTGATTTACAGAACTGAAATAATAAATTGGGACCTCCTTGGTGGTCCAGTGATTTAGAATCTCCCTTACGAAGTGCAGGGCATAGGTTTGATCCCTGGTTGGGGAACTAAGATCCTACATGCCACAGAGCAACTAAGCCCACACACTGCAACTACTGAGCCCTTGAGCCACAACCAGAGAATCTGTTCACCTCAACAAAATGTCCTGCATGATGCTACAAAGACTCTGCATGCCACAACTAAGACCCAAAGCAGCGAAATAAATACTTAAAAAAAAATAAATTGTCTTTCATTTTAAGCCACAAAATGTGTAGCAATTTGTTATAGTGGTAATAGATGACTACTACACTAATCTGTTAGAAACAAGGTTGTTTATTTTGGGGTATTAATCTTGCATCTTACAACCTTGCTATATTCACTTACTCATTATAATCATTTTTAGAGAGTTCCTTAAGTTCAGTTCAGGTAAGTCGCTCAGTCGTGTCTGATTCTTTGCCACCCCATGAATCACAGCACACCAGGCCTCCCTGTCCATCACCAACTTCTGGAGTTCACTCAGACTCACGTCCGTCAAGTCAGTGATGCCAGCCAGGCATCTCATCCTCTGTTGTCCCCTTTTCCTCCTGCCCACAATCCCTCCCAGCATCAGAGTCTTTTCCAATGAGTCAAGTCTTCGCATGAGGTGGCCAGATTACTGGAGTTTCAGCTTTAGCATCAGTCCTTCCAAAGAACACCCAGGGCTCATCTCCTTCAGAAGGACCGGTTGGATCTCATTGCAGTCCAAGAAACTCTCAGGAGTCTTATCCAACACCACAGTTCAAAAGCATCAATTCTTCGGTGCTTAGCTTTCTTCACGGTGCAAATCTCACATTCATACATGACCACTGGAAAAACCATAGACTTGACTAGACAGACTTTTGTTGGCAAAGTAATGTCTCTGCTTTTCAATATGCTATCTAAGTTGGTCATAACTTTTCTTCCAAGGAGTAAGCATCTTTTAATTTCATGGCTGCAGTCACCATCTGCAGTGATTTTGGAGCCCAAAAAATAAAGTCTGACATTGTTTCCACTGTTTCCCCATCTATTTCCCATGAAGTGATGGGACCAGATGCCATGATCTTCATTTTCTGAATGTTGAGTTTTAAGCCATCTTTTTCACTCTCCTCTTTCACCTTCATCAAGAGGCTCTTTAGTTCCTCTTCACTTTCTGCCATGAGGGTGGTGTCACCTGCATATCTGAGGTTATTGATATTTCTCCTGGCAATCTTGATTAAAGGTTGTGCTTCTTACAGCCCAGAGTTTCTCATGATATACTCTGCATATAAGTTAAATAAGCAGGGTGACAATATACAGCCTTGACATACTCCTTTTTCTATTTGGATCCAGTCTGTTGTTCCATGTCAGTTCTAACTGTTGCTTCCTGACCTGCATATAGGTTTCTCAAGAGGCAGATCAGGTGGTCTGCTATGCCCATATCTTTCAGAATTTTCCACAGTTTACTGTGATCCACACAGTCAAATCCTTTGGCATAGTCAATAAAGCAGAAAAAATGTTTTTTTTGGAACTCTCTTGCTTTTTTGATGATCCAGCAGATGTTGCCAATTTGGTCTCTGGCTCCTCTGTCTTTTCTAAAACCAGCTTGAACATCTATAAGTTCAGAGTTCACATATTGCTGAAGCCTGGCTTGGAGAATTTTGAGCATTACTTTACTAGTGTGTGAGATGAGTGCAATTGTGCAGTAGTTTGAGCATTCTTTGGCATTGCCTTTCTTTGGGATTGGAAGGAAAACTGACCTTTTCCAGTCCTGTGGCCACTGCTGAGTTTTCCAAATTTGCTGGCATATTGAGTGCAGCACTTTCACAGCATCATCTTTCAGGATTTGGAATAGCTCAACTGGAATCCCATAACCTCCACTAGCTTTGTTCGTAGTGATGCTTTCTAAGGCACACTTGACTTCACATTCCAGGATGTCTGGCTCTAGGTCAGTGATCACACCATCGTGATTATCTGGGTCGTGAAGATCTTTTTTGTACAGTTCTTATGTGTATTCTTGCCACCTCTTCTTAATATCTTCAGCTTCTGTTAGGTCCATACCATTTCTGTCCTTTATTGAGCCCATCTTTTCATGAAATGTTCCCTTGGTATCTCTAATTTTCTTGAAGAGATCTCTAGTTTTCCTATTCTGTTGTTTTCCTCTATTTCTTTGCATTGATCGCTGAGGAAGGCTTTCTTATCTCTTCTTGCTATTCTTTGGAACTCTGCATTCAGATGCTTATATCTTTCCTTTTCTCCTTTGCTTTTCACTTCTCTTCTTTTCACAGCTATTTGTAAGGCTTCCCCAAACAGCCCTTTTGCTTTTTTGCATTTCTTTTCCATGGGGATGATCTTGATCCCTGTCTCCTGTACAAACTAGATATGACAAGAGTGAACGTCGACATTCTAGGAATCAGCGAACTAAAATGGACTGGAATGGGTGCATTTAACTCAGATGACCATTATATTTACTACTGTGGGCAGGAATCCCTCAGAAGAAATGGAGTAGTCATCATGGTCAACAAAAGAGTCTGAAATGCAGTACTTGGATGCAATCTCAAAAATGACAGAATGATCTCTGTTGGTTTCCAAGGCAAACCATTCAATATCACAGTAATCCATGTCTATGCCCCAACCAGTAACGCTGAAGGAGCTGAAGTTGAAGGGTTCTATGAAGACCTACAATACCTTTTAGAACTAACACCCAAAAAAGATGTCTTTTCTATTATAGGGGACTGGAATGCAAAAGTAGGAAGTCAAGAAACACCTGGAGTAACAGGCAAATTTGGCCTTGGGATATGGAATGAAGCAGGGCAAAGACTAACAGAGTTTTGCCAAGAGAACACACTGGTCATAGCAAACACCCTCTTCAAACAACACAAGAGAAGACTCTACACATGGACATCACCAGAGGGTCAACACCAAAATCAGATTGATTATATTCTTTTCAGCCAAAGATGGAGAAGCTCTATACAGTCAGCAAAAACAAGACTGGGAGCTGACTGTGGCTCAGATCATGAACTCATTGCTAAATTCAGACTTAAATTGAAGAAAGTAGGGAAAACCACTACACCATTCAGGTGTGACCTAAATCAAATCCCTTATGATTTTACAGTGGAAGTGAGAAATATATTTAATGGAGTAGATCTGATAGAGTGACTGATGAACTATGGACTGCGGTTCGTGACATTGTACAGGAGAGTGTTCCTTGGGACTTTCTATATACAAGATCATGTCTTTGAATAGACATAGTTGTACTCTTTTTTTCCAGTCTGGATGCCTCTTACTTCTTTTCCTTGAATAATTAATTTTCCTGTCTAGAAATTCCACTCTAATTTTGACTACAAGTGGCAACAGTGACATCCTTATCTTGTTCCTGATTGTAAGGGCAAGATTATGTTACTTTGGGTTTTTGCAGATGCTGTACTTCAAGTTGAGGAAGAGGCAGATAGAGAAGGTGGTTAGGGTGTGGGCTTTGGATTGGCTGGTTTGCATATGGAGGGTGCAATTGTGGGCAAGCTAGATATCACTCATCCTGAGTGGGGCAGTCCCTCCAGGGTCAGCCAGACCTCAGATCAAAGCATCTGAAAACAGAAGAATAAAAATGATATGCTTAATAGTTCTGTATTCTATTGAAATGGTGTATCACTTTAATTGATATTTGGATATTAAACCAACATTGCATTCCTGGATAAACACCACTTGATCACAGTTTACAACCTTTAAATGCTGGTGGATTTGATTTGCTAGTGTTGTATTAAGAATTTTTGTCTATATTTTTTAAAGTTGCTGGTCTATAGTTTTCTTTTTCTTTGTGATGCCTTTATTTGGTTTTGTGTAAGAATAAATTCATAGAATAAGTTGGAATATGTTCCCTTCTCTATTGTTTTGGGGGAGATATTTTCAAGAATTGGTATTATTTCTTTAAATGTTTGGTAGAATTGATCCATGAAGCCATCTGGGTCTGGGCTTTTCTTTGTGGAAAGTTTTTAAGTTAATGGTTTACTCTTTTTGTTTATTATAGATCTATTCATATTTTCTGTTTGTTCTTCAGTCGATTTCTGTAGTTTGTTTCTGTCTAGGTATTTTTCTAATTCTTAAATATTTTGAGCCAATTTTTAAATGCACAATTTCGTGGAAATTTTAAAATTTATTAACACACTTATATAAATACTTCTTTAATGAGTTATACCTAGTATATATTTGATATCATGTCTCCTTTCAGTAAAAAGCTTAGAGGTAGGCAAAGTTGAGGGAAGCATTGTGATAGAGGTTTTTACTCTCCCCTACTCTACAAAAAGAAAAAAAAAAATCTTTTAAAATAAAGTATATGACTTCTTCTGATTTAAAATTTTTCACTAACCATAGGATGAAATCCAAATTTACTTGCCACAGCCTATTTTTCTTATCAATGCTTTTGTTACACCTAAGCTTTCCAACAGGCTTCCTACTGCACTTTTGTCCTTTGAATCCCAGTGTTCACAAGTTACATCCAGTGACTGATTCCATTAGAGTTCCACTGCCTGCTCCACTGGATGCTTGCAATATTCCTCAGCATTTGGCAGCACATGCTTATGTTTTAATTCTCAGCTTAAATGTCTGTAACTGTAAATAAGTCTTTCTGCCAAACCTCCTGCCCCAAACTATTAAAATTTACCTACATATCTCAGTTCAGTTCAGTTCAATTCCTTAGTCATGTCCGACTCTTTGTGACCCCATGAATTGCAGCATGCCAGGCCTCCCTGTCATCTCCAACGCCCAGAGGTCACTCAAACTCATGTCCATCGAGTCAGTGATGCCATCCAGCCATCTCATCCTCTGTCGTCCCCTTCTCCTCCTGCGCCCAATCCCTCCCAGCATCAGTCTTTTCCAATGAGTCAACTCTTTGCATGCGGTGGCCAAAGTACTGGAGTTTCAGCTTTAGCCTCATTTCTTCCAAAGAACATTCAAGACTGATCTCCTTTAGGATGAATTGGTTGGATCTCCTTGCAGTCTAAAGGACTCTCAAGATTCTCCAACACCACAGTTCAAAAGCATCAATTCTTCGGCGCTCAGCTTTCTTCACAGTCCAACTCTCAAATCCATACATGACTATTAGAAAAACCATAGCCTTGACTAGATGGACCTTTGTTGGCAAAGTAATGTCTCTGCTTTTGAATATGCTCTCTAGGTTGGTCATAACTTTCCTTCCAAGGAGTAAGCGTCTTTTAATTTCATGGCTGCAGTCACCATCTGCAGTGATTTTGGAGCCCCCCAAAATAAAGTCTGACACTTTTTCCACTGTTTCCCCATCTATTTCCCATGAAGTGATGGGACCAGATGCCATGATCTTCATCTTCTGAATCTTGAGCTTTAAGCCAACTTTTTCACTCTCCTCTTTCACTTTCATCAAGAGGCTTTTTAGTTCCTCTTCACTTTCTGCCATAAGGGTGGTGTCATCTGCATATCTGAGGTTATTGATATTTCTCGCAGCAATCTTGATTCCAGCTTGTGCTTCTTTCAGCCCAGTGTTTCTCATGATGTACTCTGCATAGAAGTTAAATAAGCAGGGTGACAATATATAGCCTTGACCTACATATCTACAGTTACCTACATATCTCCACCCAACTCTGAACAAAGAAAAAAAAAAAAAGTGAAAGTGAAAGTGAAATCGTTCAATTGCATCTAATTCTTTGCGACCCCATGGACTGTAGCCTACTATGCTCCTCCATCCATGGGATTTTCCAGGCAACAGTACTTGAGTGGGTTGCCATTTCCTTCTCCAGAGGATCTTCCCAAGTCAGGGATGGAACCTGGGTCTCCTGCATTGTAGGCAGGCGCTTTACCGTCTGAGCCACCAGGGAAGTCCAACTCTGAACAAATCTTATCATAAAAATTAAAACATGCTGTTTATAAAAACATGTGAGTACACACATGCATATACAATCTGTATTCCTTTATTGAATTCTAAGTTCATTGGAAGCATGACATGTATTATTGGTATTAATACAATCACCTGCACTGTTTATTTTTTGTTGGGGCTCATTTGGTGAGAGTTGCAAAAAAGTAACAGAAGAGAATGATGATGGTGATGATATGCCAGAAGCATTGTTTAACAAACAAAAAGCTTCAACAACCAAACAGGTTTTAATTTGTATGTGGATTTTTAAGACAGTGGAAGAAGCAAACAGGATTAGTCAGAAGACATTAGGCAGAAAAGGAGTGGTGGGTGTGAAAGGCACAGGCATGTGTAAATGAGAATCAGTGAGTAAAGTAGTTCATCATGTTAAGTCATAATTTTCACCAAGAGAAATGGAGTAGGCCAGGATTTGAAGAGGGTATATGTTTATTTTGTACTTAATATGTACCAGATGTATTACATTTTTAATTTACATTTAATAAAACTCCTATCAGATGAGTAGATTTTCCCAGTCTAAGTCTATTGTGTGACAATAAGTAATAATACAGGAATTACTTAAGCAAAGCTTGTCTTGGCTCTCACTTGTATTATAATGGGGCTTGCTGCTTTCCAGTTGGCTCAGTGGTAAAGAATCCACCTGCCAATTCAGGAGAAACAGGTTCAATCCTTGGGTCAGGAAGATCTCCTGGAGTAGGAAATGCTAACCCACTCCAGTATTCTTCACTAGAAAATCTCATGGCAGGCTACAGTCCATGGGTCGCAGAGTCAGACACGATGAGCAACACAGTATGAACAAGACTGAATAGTCATATAATATCTTAAAGCAGAAAATTTGGAAACATTTTAAGTATCACTTTTTCACATTTCTAAATTAAAAAGGCTCAGAATATTGTAGGGAAATTACATACATTAAGATGAGTGACTTTCCCAGAATCAGTTATTTTATAAGGAGGAATAACTCAAGTGTGTCTCATAAAAGATGTGAAGTGTGAGAAGGACTGGATCTGCTATTTATGAAGACAGAAGAAAAGGGCCATGAACCAATAGATGCAGGCACCACTGAAAGCTAGGAGAGGCCCTCAGCTGGCCTCCAGCAAGGACACACATTTCATTTTTATGACTGCAAGGCACTGAACTCTGCCAACAGCCCAAGTGAGCAAGGGAACAGATTCTCCACTAGGGCCTTTAAAAAGGAATACAGCCTGCTAACACCTTGATTTTAGCCCGATGAGAACTGTACAGGACTTAAGACCTATAGAACTGTAAGATAACAAATTTATGTTGTTTAAAGCTGCTAAAATTGTGGCAGTTTATTATAATAGCTATAGAAATCTAATATGACACTCATAATACAATTGTTTTTTAAAGCAAAAAAAAAGAAAAGAAAAAATCAAGCATGTCTCATTCCAGATTCTGTATGACCTCCCCTACATTGTCCTGCCTCCCCATGACTAAGGGGGCTAAATTTACTCACCTGTCACAGACAAAGGGGTTCAGTGATGGATGAACTTCTGTTGAGCTAATCAAGTGTGTAACCAGGTGTGTGTGTCTGGTTCACTTAATGGCTGGATGGTAGGGGGTTTGCATTGGTGTGGAGCTATGGGTAAATCTCCTCCCCGTGAATAAGTGATGGGAATGAAGGAGGGCTTAAAATCATGGATGGAGTGCAAGATCATCCTAAAGGTCTCCGCAGAGCTCCCTCTAGCTTCCTGGATGGCTGCATACTGTAAACTGATTCCTTACATTCGGTGAGTGGAGAACTAGGATTAAGCACAGGAGAGTGCTTAATCCTCACAGGAGAGACTGTGAGACTCTCTCCTCTCTGTTCCATGGGAATATTTTGTCACCAAAGGGATGGAGGAATATTGCACTGAGGTGGTGCAAATTTCAAGATACTTTATGAAGTGGAGAGGAGAACATCATGCTTGACATGAAAACCTGAGTGGTCTAGGTCCTTCTGAGGGTGGTTATATACCATGAAGCCTTTTAGATGATTTCTCTTGGGTTAGCTTCTTCATCTCTAAATCTAAAGTGAGAGTAATTCCTACTTTACCTATTTCTCCAGACAGCTGTGAAGATTAAATGAGAAGTTATGCATAAGTGTCTTGACAACTACAAAAGTCTCTCTAATATTAGGTATTATTATGTAGAATAGCTGAATAAAAGGAAGAATAAATTTCCACTAAAGACAAAGCCAATGGCACAGCATGAAAAACCTGCAGCCGTAAAAGATTATTATCAGAAAAGAAGATACCAAATGTGTTCTCTAGATTAGATGTAGATTGCATTTTAAACACCACTTAATCCTCCTCTATTTTAAATAACTGTATCATTTAAAAAATATTAATTCTTTGAAGAAAATGTGAAAGATACAAAAAGTTTACATAAAAACCCTATATCTAAATGCTGAGGATACCCACGATTTACATGAGTATTTTCTTATATACACATACTAAATATTCAGCTCTTCTATGGTGTTTTAAACATATATTTACCTGCTTTCAAAATCCTGCGCAATCATTCATTTGGTACATAAAATTCATACAATGCAGACTTTCCTTCTTTTCTTGTAAAATTTTTCTTGGTTTGGGACCAGTCCTCTCTGCCGTTAGCCCGCAGAAATATCAGATGATTCTACCTGACTTAGCCCACAGGTTTCCATACCACCTGTCCTCTCTTCAAGGCTCCTAGTTACTGATTGATGAAGAAATGCATTCCTATAAGTACCCATCTCCTGCTTAGATTATCTGTTAATGTAAATAGAGGCCAGTGGAAAAATCCCTCCACCACACACACACACACACACACACACACACACACACACACACCTTGTTCATCCTAGAAAGGAAGCACTGCAGGTCTCCACCTGGCCTCCCTCCTTCCCACCTCACTCTGGGCCCTCCAACCTCCATTCCCTGTTAAAATTAATGACTGACTTTCTAGGGATCTAGACTAAGACCAGCCCTTTGCTTTTCTCTCCCAGGTGCCCACATGCTCTCAAATACCCCAGGTGCTTCAATTTCTTTCTGTGTCTTCCTCTATCACTGGATTGGATTTTCCTTGGATATGGGAAGCTGAACCATGACAGGGAAGAGTGGACTTGGGACCCTGGGCATCCCAAAGTCAGGGTGGGTATGGCTGATTCTGATTTTATGAATGTTCATGGCAGAGGCCTGAGTCCTACCTGTTTCTAGGACTAGAAGTTTACTGTATGAGACACCAGCAACTCAGCTGATGATGCTTTTGCTTCCTCCTTCACTGACCCTTTGATTGGAGGAAATGCTTTCCAAATTCAATCAAAGGATATTAATAATCCATGTGTTTTTGTTGTTGCGACATTGCAGTTGTTTTCTATTTCTATCCCTTCGCAAGTGGATAAATGTTTTGAGAAGCCACCACTAACCATACACATTTTATTTTGGAGTCTAAGTCACTTTGTATGTGGGGAAAAAAAAAAGAAAATACTCAGTTTGTCTGAGAGAGGAGGTTGACTGTGACACCTAAAGCTAATATGATATGATTTGTAAATATATAGCAGCAAAATGAATAATTTCTTATAACCACATTTGCCATGTCACAAATAATTTGGCACAATGATATATTCGTTTTCTAGAGCTTCCATACCAAAACTCCACAGACTAGGAAGCTTAAAGAACAGAAAATAATTTTGTTACAGTTGTAGAGGATAGAAGTCCAGGATCAAGGTATCAGCAGGGTTGGATTTCCGTGAGGCCTTTCTTCTTAGCTGGTCGATGGCCATCTTCTCCCTGTGTCTACACAGGGTCAGCCCTCTGTGAGTGTGCTCCAATCTACTGTTCTTATAAGGACATCAGTCATTTGGATTAGAGTCCATCCATATGGCCTCAATGTAATTTAGTTACCTTTTTAAAGGCCTTATCTCCAAATACAGTTACATTCTGGGGCGTTGGGGATGAAAACTTCTCCAGCATATAAATTTGGAGGGGACACACTTCAGCTTAAAACAGATCTTGAAAGCAATCCAGACTGATATTTTAAACAAATACAAAAGTATTGCATTTTGTTGAAAACATGATTATCTGTTTTAAAGAGTTATTAATTCATCTTTAAATGTAAATTCATACATAAAGTTGTAACCTTATTAATTCACATAATATTTAAGCTATACATTCAAGTATTACATTCAAAATTCATATCAAGAGCATGAACATTTGTTGCCAAATCAAAATCAAAATAAATTGGTACCAGAAAAAAAAAAATCTTCCAGTGGACTTCATAAAAGTTCCTTTAAAATTTATCATTCAAAATAAATGATAAGAACTACCATTATACATTTACATTCCAATTCCCTGTGTGTTTGAAATGTAGACGGATAAAATCCCTTTAAAGAAACATTTGTAATTATTGTACTTCAGCACTTTGTGTTCTGCATGCTCAGAAAATGCAAGGAAATTTTAAGTAAAAGAAGTTCAAAATCAAAGTTACTCCTTCCATCATTATCAGCATTCTCATGGTCCCTTGCCAACAGTATACCAGGACATTTTTAAAAGCTTTGCAAACAGTAATAAGAAATGAATGCTTCTTATCCCTGCTCAAAGAAAACCCACAGAAAATAATTTAAATATCCAAAAGTAAAATATGTATGACAATCCTGAATTCTACAGTAACTCTCTTTATTTCAAGAGTTTATTAAGAACAAATCTATTTATACTTTAGAAATAAAAGTTCAGACAAATTTTGGAATTTGAAAATAAAATATGCCTTTTAAATTCATATAAAAACTTTTTACCCTGTGATTTTTAAAATTCTAAATTCTTTAGTATTTAGAAGATATAATTTATGTATCTAATATTTTATGTTCATTAGAACTGATTATTTCAATATTAAACTATTAAAATTGTGTGCTTTATTTCTTTAATTTTTATTATTTTAAAAACATTTAATCTTGAACACATTGATCTCATAATTGGAAGTTTGTACCTTTTGACCACCTTCACCTTCACCCCTTTCCTCTACCCAACCCCCACCTCTAGCAACCATCTATCTGTTCTCTGTTTCTTTTAGTTTGCTTATTTCAGATTCCACATATAAATGAGATCATGCAGTACAGTAAGTCCCCTACATACAAATGGGTTTCATCCTGACAGCATGTTCATAAGTACAATTAGTTCATAAGTCCAATAAAGTTAGCCTAGTTAACCAACTAACACAACTGGCTATATAGTGGTGTATCAAAATAAGTTTATAATACTTTTCAAACAAATAATATATAAAAAAATTAAGAAATCATTTTTAATCTTACAGTACCTTAAAAAGAACGGTAGTATAGTACAATGGTTGACATACAGCGCCTGGCATCAAGTAAACAGACCAGGAGAATTACTGACTGGAGGAGGGAGAGGAGGTGAAAGATGATAGAGCTGAAGGACTGTCAGCAATAGGAGATAGAGGACAAGCTGCAGTTTCACTTATGCCTGACACTGATGGAATGCACCTTCACATCTTTGAAAATTCAAAACTTGCAGGATTTCATGTAGAAGACTTACTGTCTTTGCCCTTATCTGTCTGACTTAATTCACTTAGCATAATGTCTTCAATTCCCACTTAAATTGTTACAAATAGAGGACTACTTTCTTTTTCATGGCTGAATAATATACCTATATATATAC
The DNA here is from genome assembly GCF_029378745.1 of Bos indicus. NCBI lineage: Eukaryota > Metazoa > Chordata > Mammalia > Artiodactyla > Bovidae > Bos > Bos indicus. Next base: position 1,256,335 of record NC_091763.1, on the reverse strand, counting down.
TTTGTTGTTCAGTTGCTCAGTAGTGTTTGTCTATTAGTGACCCCATGTACTGCAGCACGCCAGGCATCTCTGTCCTTCACTCTCTCCCAGAGCTTGCTCTAACTCATGTCCATTGAGACGGTGATGCCACCCAACTATGTCATCCTCTGTCATCCCCTTCTCCTCCTACCTTCAATCTTTCCTAGCATCAGGGTCTTTTCTAATGAGTCAGCTCTTCACATCAGGTGACCAAAGTATTGGAGTTTCAGCTTCAGCATCAGTCCTTCTAATGAATATTCAAGACTGATTTCCTTTAGGATTGACTGGTTTGACATCCTTGCAGTCCAAGGGACTCTCAAGAGTCTTCTCCAAAACCACAGTTCAAAAATATCAATTCTTCAACATTAAGCTTTCTTTACGGTCCGACTCTCACATCCATACATGACTAACAGGAAAACTATAGCTTTGGCTAGACAGACCTTTGTCAGCAAAGTGATGTCTCTGCTTTTTAATAAACCTATTATCATAACTTTTCTTCCAAGGAGCAAGCATCTTTTAATTTCATGGCTGCAGTCACCATCTGCAGTGATTTTGGAGCCCAAGAAAATAAAGTTTCTGGTTCCATTGTTTCCCCATCTATTTCCCATGAAGTGATGGGACCAAATGCCATGATCTTCGTTTTTTGAATGTTGAGTTTTAAGCCAACTTTTTCACTCTTCTCTTTCACCCTCATCAAGAAGCTCTTCAGTTCCTCTTCACTTTCTGCCATAAGGGTAGTGTCATCTTCATATATGAGTCTATCTATCTATACCACATTTTCTTTATCCATTCATCTATCCATGAACAGTGATTTGTTTCTATGTTTTGACTATTGTAAATAATGCTGCAATGAACATGGTGGTACAGATATTTCTTTGAAACAGTGATTTCATTTTCTTTCTGTTATAGTCGGAAGTAGAATTACTGGATCTTATGATAATTCTATTTTAAATTTTCTGAGGAACACACACACACACTGCTTTCCATACTAAATTCACCAATTTACATTCTCACCATACACAAAGATTTCCTTTCCTCCACATCATCGTGACTTATTCTTATTTCTTACTTCACAAATTAGTGTTACTAACTATATGCAGTTGTACTGAGTAGTTTTGAATATTTCAAAATACATGAGCATTTATAGTTAAAGGTTAAGATGTATTCCTTTGTACTAAGCTGGCTTTGCAACATAGAGTGTGGTGAAAAGTTGAAATGTATCCCATTTCCAGTCAATATTGTCTATTACTCAGCCCCAATATTAACTCTTGGAACTGACAATTTGAAATATTTTGTTTTATATGTCTTGATATGAACAAAATGGGCACATATGCTATTTCTGTGTGTGTGTGTGTGTACATATGTATGGATTAATTATAAAAGTAATAGAAAAACAAAAAGAAAAGGTTAATACACAAATAATAATATTTTCGTGTTTACTATTGAAGTCTTTCTCCTATTTTATAATTATTTTAATATTTTAGTATTTTAATAAAATTATGCATTAAAAAAAAGAAAGTTTTATAGCCTCCTGTTTTTACTTGTTTAGTCACTAAATCGTATGCAACTCTGCATCCCCGTGAAGTGCAGCACACCAGACTTCCCTGTCCTTGACTGTCTGGTAGTGCTTGCTCAAACTCATGTCCATTGAGTCAGTGAGGCCATCCAACCATCTCATCCGCTGTCACTCCCTTCTCCTCCTGCCCTCAATCTTTGCCAGCATCAATGCCTTTTCCAGTGAGTCAGCTCTTCGCATCAGGTGGCCAAAGTATTAGAGCTTCAGCTTCAGCATCAGTCCTTCCAATGAATATTCTGGGTTGATTTCCTTTAGAATTGACTGGTTTGATCTCCTTGCAGTCCAAGGGACTCTCAAGAGTCTTCTCAAGCACCACCGCAGTTCAAAAGCATCAATTCGTGAGTGCTCAGCCTTCTTTATGGCCCAACTCTCACATCCACCCATGACTACTGGAAAAACCACAGCTTCCACTATATGGATCTTTGTCAGCAAGTTGATGTCTCTGCTTTTTAATACATTGGGTTTGTCATAGCTTTTATTCCAAGGAGCAAGCATCTTTTAATTTCATGGCTGCAGTCACTGTCTGCAGTGATTTTGGAGCCCAAGAATATAAAATCTGCCACTTTTTCCCCATTTACAGCTTTCCTGGTGGCTTAGACGGTAAAGAATCTGCCTGCAATGCAGGAGACCTGGGTTTGATCCCTGGGTTGGGAAGATGCGCTGGAGAAGGGACTGGCATGGCAACCCACTCCAGTACTCTTGCCTGGAGAATCCCCATGGACAGAGGAGCCTGGCAGGCTACAGTCCATGAGATTACAAAGAATCGAACGTGACTGAGCTACTACTGACAACACAACACATTTGCCATGAAATACTGGCAATATAAACATGTTTTCAGGTCAACACGTATTCTTCAACAACACAGTTTTTAATAGTGAAGCCAAGACATTTTAACACTTTCAATTGACCATGAGGTGGGATAGCAAAGAAAATTTCTTCTGCTTTTATACCATAGACCTGGCTCCAAGATAACCACTTATCCAACTTGTAAATAACTCTAAAGAAGAGGTTAAAAGAGAGAATCTAAAACATGTTGTCTCAATAAATGCTAATTAACAGTGGAGGTATATGAGATACAGATATGTTTTTTAACAGAAGAGTCATGCTGCCAGTCCTCTCTCTACCTATTCTGTTAGCACTTGGGTACCACCCACAGTCCAGGGTACTGATGATTGCTTCATAAACTTTTCCATATTATTTAGAGAGTAAAGAGGAGAACTATTTTATTAAACACACACACACACACACATAAAGAGAAGGAAGAAGGGTGAACCCAATCAATTTTGCTTGAATAATTCAAGCTCAGAGACTTAATCATTAACTAGACCCTAAACATTGTGTGGGTGTTATTTTAAATGTTCCGGTTAAAGTGTGAACATGCTTGTTAATGAAACCAAAGCAAGGCAAAGCCCCAGCAGTCCCACAGTGCTTGAACTGATCCTACAAAACGTGAGTGCTACAGGCTACATGGCAGGGTGTTCTTTGGATAAAGAACCTGAAGAAGGGCTTTGTGAAATTTTGCTGAGGGGACTGGAGATTAGATGTAACCGCAAACACAAATTATTTGAAATAATCAGGAAAAGTTTTACGAAGATGCTAGGAAGTATTCTGACCTTTCAGAAGAGAAATAGGACAGGAGAGGACAGAGATAGGAGAGTGAAAAGAATAAGACAGGATGGGGTCATTAAGCCTAGTCCAACGAATCCTCCAATTCTGGCCTACAAAGGGGAGAACTGATCCAACAATTAACATTTATAACAACCAGCCCACTCTTACCTTGCTATATCTTACTCCAGAATAACTATAGGTTCAATAATGAAGAACAGAGCCCAAAAGCAAGGTGAGTGTCACAGCAGGGCTTCAGGTATAGTAACACACAAGTATTTTACTACTTTGCCTTTCAGCCCAGTTAGCCCATCCTGACCCTGAAAATGATTGACTTGGTTTAGTGCTTTCTGAGAATAAAATGCCGCCAAATGCTTGTCCTCCCTTCAGGTCTGGCTCCTGACATGAGTAATACCAGCTGCAAAAGCTGATGTTATTTAAAAAAAAAAAAAAAAGGAGGGGCAAGGGGAGAACACTTTACAATATGACAACACTCTCCTGAGTACTCTAACTGTGATTTCCCCTCCCTGTCCAGCTCCCTTTGTTTTGGTGGTGAGAAGGTGAAGAGGAAGGGGGTATTTTAATAGCAAAGCAGAAGACTTCCAAATGGCATTAATAGAAAACAGAGTGCTAAAACTTGACTAAATGCTCTCAAACAAGAAATGGACCCCTGTTCCTTTACATTCTTCATGACTTCCACATTTTATCAGGTCAGAAAACACATGAATATGAGCCTCCAGTGCCTTAACTTAGCTTCCTTTTTTATGCCCTCAGACCAGCTTCCTGCTATCACTCCTCATTCCTGAATCAGCATAGCTGCCTATCACTGCTTTCTACCCAGTTTCTTCTTTGTTCACAACATAATATTCATAATACCTCCTAAAGTGTGTTTTCTTTATTGCATCCTTCTCTTCCCTGATGAAAAATGTTTTGTGATTCTCTTTGAGTTATTTTTATTCACAGAAAAAATAAATTTGAAAAAGCTACAACTAAAATTCAGGTCACCCTAACCCCAGATTCCTTACTTTTTTTTTAACCCTACGTTAATCTAACAACACAAGAGATGACTCTACACGTGGACATCACCAGATGGTCAATACTGAAATAAGATTTATTATATTCTTTGCAGCCAAAGATGGAGAAGCTCTATACAGTCAGCAAAAACAACACTGGGAGCTGACTGTGGCTCAGATTATGAACTCCTTATTGCCAAATTCAGACTTAAATTGAAGAAAGTAGGGAAAAATACTAGATCATTCAGGTATGACCTAAATCAAATCCCTTATGATTATACAGTGGAAGTGAAAAATAGATTGAAGGGATTAGATCTGATAGACAGAGTGCCTGAAGAACTATGAACAGAAGCCCATGACATATACAGGAAGCAGTGATCAAGACCATCCCCCCCAAAAGAAATGTAAAAAGGCAAAATGATTGGCTTGAGAAGGCCTTACAAAAATCTGTTACAATAATAGAAGTGAAAGGCAAAGGAGAAAAGGAAAGATATACCTTTTTAAATGCAGAGTTCCAAAGAATAGCAAAGGATAGCTAAGAAACCCTTCCTCAGCTATCAATGCAAAGACATAGAGGAAAACAACAGAATGGGAAAGACTAGAGATCTCTTCAAGAAAATTAGAGAGACTAGGGGAAAATTTCATGCAAAGATGAGCACAATAAAGGACAGAAATATTATGGACCTAACAGAAGCAGAAAATATTAAGAAACGGTGGCAAGAAAACACAGAAGAACTGTACAAAAAAGATATTCATGACTCAGATAACCACGATGGTGTGATCCCTCACCTAGAGCCAGACATCCTAGAATGAGAAGTTAAATGGGCCTTAGGAAGCAGCACTACAAACAAACCTAGTGGAATTCCAGTTGAGCTCTTTCAAATCCTAAAAGATGATGCTGTGAAAGTGCTGCACTCAATATGCCAGCAAATGCGGAAAATTCAGCAGTGGCCACAGGACTGGAAAAGTCAGTTTTCATTCCAATCCCTAAGAAAGGCTATGTCAAAGAATGTTCAAATTACTGCACAAGTGCGCTCATCTCACATGCTAGCAAAGTAATGCTCAAAATTCTAAGAGCCAGACTTCAACAGTGCATAAACTGTGAACTTCCAAATGTTCAAGCTGGATTTAGAAAAGAAACCATAGATTTAACCATTTAGAACCATAGATCAAATTGCCAACATCTGCTGGGCCATTGAAAAAGCAAGAGGGTTCCAGAAAAACATCTACTTTGCTTTATTTACTACACCAAAGCCTTTGACTGTGTGGATCACAATAAACTGTGGAAACTTCTTCACAAGATGGGAATACCAGACCACCTGACCTGCCTCCTGAGAAATATGTATGCAGATAAAGAAGGAGTAGTTAGAATTGGACACGAACAACAGACTCATTACAAACTGGGCAAGGAGTATGTCAAGGCTATATATTGTGATGCTGCTTATTTAATTTATATGCAGAGTATATCATGTGAAATATTGTGTTTGGTGAAGCACAAGCTGGAATCAAGATTGCAGGGAGAGAAATCAATAACCTCAGATATGCAAATGACACCACCCTAATGGCAGAAGGTGAAGAAGAACTAAAGAGCCTCTTGATGAAAGTGAAAGAGGAGAGTTAAAAAGTTGGCTTAAAACTCAACATTCAGAAAACTAATATCATGGCATCTAGTCTCATCACTTCATGGCAAATAGATGGGGAAACAATGGAAACAGTGACAGACTTTATTTTTGGGGCTCCAAAATCACTGCAGATGGTGATTACAGCCATGAAATTAAAAGACGGTTGCTTCTTGGAAGAAAAACTATGACCAATCTAGACAGCATGTTAAAAAGCAAGACATTGCTTTACCAACAAAGGTCCATCTAGTTAAACTTATGGTTTTTCTGGTAGTCATGTTTGGATGTGAGAGTTGGACTATAAAGATAGCTGAGGAATGAAGAATTGATGCTTTTGAAATGTGGTGTTGGAGAAGACTCTTGAGAGTTCCTTGAACTGCAAGGAGATCCAACCAGTCAATCCTAAAGGAAGTTAGTCCTGAACATTCATTGAAAGGACTGATGCTGAAGTTGAAACTCCAATACTTTGGCCATCTGATGCGAAGAACCGACTCATTGGAAAAGCTGCTGATGCCGGGAAAACTTGAAGGCGGGAGAAGGGAACAACAGAGGATGAGATGGTTGGATGGCATCAGTGATGCAATGGACATGAGTTTGAGTAGGCTCTGGGAGTTAGTGTTGGACAGGGAAGCCTGACATGCTTTAGCCCATGGAGTCACAAAGAGTCAGATATGACTGAGCGACTGAACTGAACTGAACTGATGGTATTCTATCTGTAAGTGTTTCTCAATTCTAAGTAGAGCATGACTGACTTTAAAAGAAAAAGAAATAATTATTGTGGAACCTATTCATTAACTTGAATTACCTTTATTTTAATTTTACTTGACTATCCATAACAAAAACTATGAATTTCTCATGCCTAGAATTTTTAGGTATTGATAAAGCCAAAACACATTTGCAAAATAAATGAAAATCCTTAAAATACTAGGAAAAAATATGAAATTTCAAGGAAAAAGAAGATATATATAAAATTTTGAATGTAAAAGGCAAAATTGTTATTAAAAGTAAATTATTTTAGCATTAACTTGAGAAAATCAACTAGCAAATTATTTAAAATAGTAAGAGTCTAAGCAGGGGGCAAGAAAAAGAAAACCTTGAAAAATGATGGCTTCCACCACAGATCAGAAATGGCTAGTTTGAAAATCTACCATAAGAAGAAAATCTTATATATAATTTAAACAAACATTATAACTTACCTGGGTGTTAATTTTAAATACACCAGATTTTGTGGAGGGACATGTTTTAAAGGAAAAATATTCATAAGGGATCATCTGAATAAATATCTATTATTTCTGCACACATTCATCAATAGAAAACAGAATATGCAAAGACTCAATTCTGCCTGAATTAAACTACACATTCAATACAATTGTAATCATGACTAAAATAGTATTTTTAATGAAAGTTGCAAACTGATTCTAAATTTATAAAGAAGAGTATATACATAAAATAGCATGTACATGCATGTAGATAAAATGAGTGTGGTTATAGTTTAAGAAACAGAGAAACATAAATTAGTTATATAGTACATAAATATAAGGGGCTTGCCTAGTGGCTCAGGGGTAAAGAATCCTACTGCCAATACAGGAGACATGAGTTTAGTCCTGGGTGGGAAAGATCTCCTGGAGAAGGAAATGGCAACCCACTCCAGTATTCTTGCTTGGGAAATCCAATGGATAGAGGTGGCTCGGGTTGAAAAGAGTAAGATACAACTTATTGGCTAAGCAACAACAACAAAATAAATATAAGACCACCAGTTTAGGGAAAATCATTGCTAAATAGCAAAAAAAAAAAAAAAAAGCCATAATGGAAAATTTAGCTGAATTAAGAAATTTCTGCAACAATGAACTTGACAAATTCAAAACAAGTTATAGATCTTGAGATGTATATTTAAAATACACAAAAGGTAAATGATAAATATTCAGATTTCCATAAATTAATACAAAACAAAGCTATAAAATTTGGGACATAGAAAATACAAATGGTTAATTTATATATAAATTAACTACTAAACCACTAAACCACTAGAAACCACTCTAGAAACAAAAGACAAAGAAATAAAAAGAACAATAAAATTTCATTTTTATAGATAAAAGCAAGACATCTTGAAGTTTAATAATAATTTTTTAAATGAAATAGTAAATTTTTGCAGCCACTCTGAAAAGTAATTTGGAATGAAATTATAAATGAGTTTGCCCCATCATTTAACTTCTAAGCATCCATCCTTCAGATAGTCAAACAACCACACAAAGAAACACAAACAATAACATTCATTGAAGGGTTTTAATACCAAAAAACAAAGCTTTTAACAAGATAATTGCCTCAGAAATTGTGTGATACTCATACTTTGAAATAATTTCCCACAGTTGAGAAAAAAAGAAAAGGCATGTAAAGTAGATACATATAAATTCTCTTGGATAACTTACTAAGATAATTTCATGAGACAAAGAAAATAATATAACACAAGCTATAACTTATGCTTTTATAAGAATCTTAAACACAATACATATATTGTATAAGTACTCAAAGGTGTAAAAAAAGGGTTAAAAATATCACATGACTGATTTGTATGATCAACTCCAGAGCATAAACATGGGGCTGGGATTGTGTTGGAAGCCAAAAGAGGTTTAACCAGCTGCTGCAGTGAGTTTAGTGTTTGCTTTTTGATGCTTTTTTACTTTTGTTTACACTTTAGTTATGTCATTAAAATTAATTTTTAACATTAAAATTTGTAACCTGAATATAACTTCACATACTATAGTTGGTGAAGTGAAAGTAGCTCAGTGGTGTCCGACTCTTTGTGAACCCATGGACTATACAATCCATGGAATTCTCCAGGCCAGAATATTGGAGTGGATAGCCTTTCCCTTCTTCAGGGGATCTTTCAACCCAGGGAGCAAACCTAGGTCTCCCATATTGCAGGCAGACTCTTTACCAGCTGTGTCACTGAGGAAGCCCAAGAATATTGAAGTGGGTAGCCCATTCCTTCTCCAGGGGATCTTCCTGACCCAGGAATCCAACCGGGGTCTCCTATATTGCAGGCGGATTCTTTATCAGCTGAGTTACCAGGGAAATCCACTGTATTTGGGACTGAAACCAAATTTAGGGCCTGTACTTTTCTATTTTTAGTATCTCCTCCAGGTTAAGTGTAAAACCCTTGTCTTAGAATTATATACAGTAGGCAGTGCAGAAATATATTGCTGATGACACATATCCTTGTTTAGGCAGCCAGGCAAGCCCTCCAACAAGGTACATGTGGAGTGAGTGGCAGGGCTTGCAGAGAGAAGGGAGCCAGATGCACAACCTTGCTGGGAAGAAAGTCTTCCATGGCTACTGGCCAGCCACCAGAATTATTTCCTCTCCCAGGCTGCTAGAAGAAGTTGAGTTGCCTTGTGTCTCTGTATCATGGACCACAGAAAAAAGCAAGACTGATGTTCTGTCACTGCTCAGTGATGGCTGGTCAAGCTTTTAAGCTGAATCTTTCATGCAGGAGAAGCCAGGAGCCTTCTCACAGACCCCATTCAGAGCATCTTTCTATCTGCTTTCTTTCCAACACAAGTAACAAGTTTACATTGCTTTACATAAATATAACAATAAAAAGCATATCATTCCCAATAACTAAACTGTAAAATAACTAAAGTTGAAAAAAAAATATGAGACTCTTATGTGTACCATTGAAATGCCCTGATAACTCAAAGACTATTTTGATTAATAGAGTTGCACCACACAGATTCGTTGGGGAAATCAATATTGAAAAGCTATAGATTATCTTCAAATATATATGTTAAAAATAGTTCTTATAAAAATTTCATTAATTTCTTCCATTTTTAAAAATATTTTTCCATCTTGTGCTTTTAGAAAGTTTTCCCCATGTTTCTCATTTCCAAAGCAGTTGGTTGGCTTGTATTACAGACGAAATTTTGTTTGCAGGTGCTTTCCAGTTTCAGAGAGGAAAGCCTTCTGATTCTGTGCTCAGTGTAGACGTGGTTAGCTTAGTGTAATTAGTTCTCTCCTGTTATTATTTGGACAGTTTATATTTTTATTAAACATAACCCATGTTTTTGTTTATATATATATAAACAAAGACAAGAATTCTCCAGTCAAGAATACTGGAGTTGGTTGCCATTCCCCACCCAGGAATCAAACCCGCATCTCTTGCATCTCCTGCATTGGGAGGCAAGTTCATTACCACTAGTGTCACCTGGAAAGCACCATATGTACATATATATATATATATATATATATATATATATATATATGCATATAACACTTCAGTTCAGTCACTCACTCATGTCTGACTCTTTGTGACCCCATGGACTGTAGCACGCCAAACCTCCCTGTCCATCACCAACTCCCAGAGTTTACTCAAACTCGTGCCCATTGAGTCGGTGATGCCATCCAAATGTAGAAAAATAAATATATATATATGTGTGTGTGTGTGTGTGTGTGTAACATATGTTGCCTATATTACATGGGGAAATCAGAGAAACAATGTATTAAAAGATGGGTTCAAGAGGGAGAAGACATATGTATTTCTAATGCTGGTTCATGTTGATTTATGACAAAAACCACCACAATATTGTAAAGTATTGATCCTCTAATTAAAAAAAAATTGCAACATTTTGGTAAAGATACTGTATCAATAACTGAAATCACTTGTCTGTTTTAAGCTGCACATCTTCTATGTGTTAGGTAGACAAAAATAATCATCTAATCAAATGTAACTGTGGAATACGATATGTAGAGTATGATATTAAGTGAAAATTATGAAACAAAAGCAAACAGAAATATACTTGAATAATTCTGAATACCTAAATTCTTGTATGGACTATTTATAACTATGATTGACATGTTAATTTCTGAAATTTTTAGCCAAATTCTTTAAGGTAGTATAATTTGTATTACACATAATTTGTCATATAATTACATCACCTTTCTCTGTAAAAGACAAAATAATTCATTGACTCACAGTCACCAAATGTTATTGACTCTAACAATAAAAATAATAAAATGATTTTAAAAATAATAATAATAAAATGAAATTATTGCATACTGTAAGATCTTAACCGATTACCTCTTATGGGCATTGGTAGAACTTACTGATGACTAGAACTTCTTCAAATCAAGAACCATATACTCAGAGACTAAAATTTGCTGCTTACTGTAAACTTAGAGTGAATATGACCCCAAATCAATTTCTGCTTCTAAATGTAAAAGAAAAGATGAAATTAATATTATGATACAAATCTTAGAATCAGACTTGTTATGGGACATTCTTAATGTAATGGATAATGTGTGTACCGTAGGAAGTAACATCTCATAGTGCAATGAAGTATATGACATTAAAATAGGTAACTGAGTGCTGACAGTGAACAGAGAGAGCATTCCATCTTTCATCCTAGAGCTGAAATTTCTAGTGTTAACCTTAACTGAGAACCTTGGAATAACCAGAATTGTTAGGATCCAGGTAGATTGAATTTGGGCTTCCCAGGTGACTCAGTAGTAAAGAATCCGCCTGCCAATGTAGGAGATGTGGTTTCAATCCCTGAGTTGGGAAGATCCTCTGGAGAAGGAAATGACAATTCACTCCAATATTCTTGCTGGGGAATCCCATGGACAGAGTATCCTGGCGGGCTACAGTACATGAGGTCAAAAAGAGTCAGAAATGACTTACTGACTAAACAACACTACCTTGAATTTAAGGTTAATCTAAGCCTTGAGAAGATTTCCAGAGTAGGATCTTATTCTCAAGTAAAGCCCTTTCCTACTACACAGCACTTTGAACGTTGGATTTTCCCACCATCTCAATGAGTTCTTTCCTGGAATATAATGGTATCTTGAAGCCAGACCACAGTGATATATGGTTGTCACTCTATAAATAAGGTTAGATAGATTTGTAGGATTCTATGACTTTTTGATATGTCTGTGATTCTTCTCTTGTTTTGCTTTTCTCTCGCTCTCTTTTTTTGTTTGTTTGTTTGTTTTTTATCATTCTCTTTTTTCCTTTAAATTTCAAGCTTTTTACTGGTATGTGGTCTCATTGGTGGTTCAGGAAATAAATACATTACAGACCTCTGCTTTATAATGAAGAGAGAAGATCACAGAAATCTGAGTTCTCTTGATGATTTCTTGCTTTTAATCTTAAAATGTATGCAGGCATGAATGTAAAAGAACTAATTTAGTTGATCCAATTAACTTCATAATGCAAGTGCAACATATCATTAATGCTATTTCTTCCCATTTGTTTAATGGATTATCTAATTCATTTTATACGAAAAAGTAAAACAGAGTTAGAGTCAGATGTTGAAGGATTTAACTGAGAATGTGGGACAGAAAAGAAGCTACACAGAATTGTGTAATAACAAAGCTAGGGCATAAAATAAGCTTAATGCATTTCATAAAGCTTAACGTAATTTAATTTTATCAGAACTAAGTTCTTCTATGTAACTAAATGGCTTGCAATGCTGTTTATGATTTACCCATTGTGTTTCTCATCTGTAGCTTCCCTCGTAGCTCAGTTAGTAAGGAATCCCCCAGCAATGTGGGAGAAAGCCATTCGATTCCTGGGTCTGGAAGATATGCTGGAGAAAGGAGAGTCTACCCACTCTAGTATTCTTGGGCTTCCCTAGTGGCTCAGCTGGTAAAGAATCCGCCTGCAATGTGGGAGACCCTGGTTCAATCTCTGAGTTGGAAAGATCCCCTGGAGAAGAGAAAGGCTACCCACTCCAGTATTCTGGCCTGGAGAATTCCATGGTAGCAAAGAGTTTTGACACGACTGAATGACTTTTCCTTCACTTGTCATCTGTGGGTTCATCTTAAACTCATCTTTTTCTAAAGCATAAGAATTTAAGAAAATCCAGCCCAAATTATGTGACTAAACTTTGTGTCAAATTGGAATATTTGTCCCATTTCTCTTGTTCCCTTGCCCCATCACTAGCGTGTGCCCTGGGTCCTGCCTGACTCTTTGCGGCCTCGTGCACAGCAGCCTGCCAGGCTCCTCTGTCCTTGGGGATTCTCCAGGCAAGAAGACTGGAGTGGGTTACCATGCCCTGATCCAGGGGATCTTCCCAACCCAGGGAACAAACCCGGGTCTCCAGCATTGCAGGCAGATTCTTTACTATCTGAGCCACCAGGGAAGCCCAAGTCTACTGGAGTGGGTAGCCTATCCCTTCTCCAAGGGATCGTCCCAACTCAGGAACCAAACCAGGGTCTCCTGGTGGATTCTTTACCAGCTGAGCAACCAGGGAAGCCCCTATCACCAGATTAATGCTCAATTTTGAAAACTCAATTCTTGAGAATATTTCCCCCACACTTGCCAGTGCTGTTGAAAAAAATCTCACCTGCCCACCCTCCCGTTTTCTTTCCCTTTCTTCCTTAGTTTCTTCATTTTGAAAATAAAAATAGCTACTAATGCAGGTACATTTTAAGCTTTTGGAGAATAAATATCATAAGTGGAAAGAAAAAAAACCATATTTTTGTATTCTGACAAACAGAGATAACTTCTCTTAAAACTTTGAAGCTAAAATATAATCTTTTTTGTTTGTTTGTTTCACTTTGTGGGGAACAAATACAGGGAGTGTGTTTTCTGGGTCCTTATGTACTGAATATGTCTTTTAACTCTCCCATATCATTCTTTGTATAATTTAAATATACCCATCATATAAAGCATGCGACTTTGGATTAAAAAAAAATTCTTATTTCAAACAGAAATTCTTTGTCTTTAAACAAAATAGCTGTACACATCTTAATTTTGCTCTTATTTTAAATCTTGCATATATTTTGTACCTTTTCTTTCCTGCATCTCAGTTTTTGCTAGACTGCAATTTATTTTTAAGTTATTTTTTGCATTTTGCATATTATGTTATTTTCCTAATGAATACTTTTCATATTTTACAAATAGTTATCAATTTATATTTTTCTGACAATCTTAAGAATTATTCAGTGGCTACAAGATAGGAAAGTACAGAACTATTTTCTTCTCTGTGGTGTATAGTTTTTTTGAGATCATCTGAAATTGTGGTTCCACATGGTTGTTTATGTTTATGTCAGTAATTTGTACATCATTTCTCTTTTACCTTACTTTTATTAACAACAAAAAAAGAAAGGTAAACAAACTGTAAATTATTTGCCAAGCTTATGTAGAAGCAAAATATTACATTCCCCCTATGATCTAGTTTTTATTTTCTTTTTATTCTTCAGATTCCACTGATTCACCCAGTGCTAACAAACAGGATTTTGCACAGAGCCCTGAGGCCAGAGGCTCTCCTAATTAGCAACTGCTTGTGAGAGACACTCGGAACTGAGAGAAGAGAAGAAACAGTGGTTGATTCTGAAGGATGAAATAGAATTTTAAATAATGAAAGCACGCTGCAGGAAATAATTCAATAGACTTAGAAAATGAAATGTTATACACAGAACTATAATCTTTTTTTGTTTTGTTTTGTTTTCTGCATGTAGTAACTATAAAATACTTGTCCTTGAATTTTCTCTGAAAGGTAACCTTTAATCTCAAGGAATTTTTCCTCTAATTAATCATCATAAATGATATTTAATTCTGTTAATTTATGCATATAGTTTTGTAAGATATATAAATATCCATTCTTTTTTATTTAAATAATTTTATATTTTCTTATCTTCCTTTGTGTAAAAAGAGAAATATATTGATGCCATCTTGTTTTAAAATAATAGATTTGCATGATTATTTTCACATCCTCTGTGACACAGGGAATGAACATCTTCAGGCATAACTATTCACTTGGAACATTGCATGTGTCTGAAATAATATTAATGGCTTTTTATTGGCCTTTGATTTCATAGAAAGTAATCCTATCTGCTGGTACTTATGGAATCTATATTTCATGGGACAAGCCAGTCACTGGACAAGCCAGGTAAACACTTCTGCTTGTTAACCACTTAAAAATCTTTTGAAAGCACTGATAGCCACCACAATGTTTAAAGGTAGAAATTGTATACAACTTTATATGCAAACAGTAGAGAAGGCCCAGGACAGGTGAGTCTAAGAATCTTACACAATTGCTCTGTTGTTCACAAGTTTTTTTTCCTATATTTGGCACTTTTTATTTAACAGTATTTTTTAAAAAGAAGATTCAAGTCCACTGAATATGAGGAAAAACAAATGACAAATTTGTTCTCTGGTTCTAGACCCCTAGGACACCTCTGTGTTAACTGCATTTCAGTCTAAGGTCAAAGTGCATTTATGCTTTAAAAATGTTCATTTCTGGTGTTTGTGTACATATAATTTCTTTGTGAATATGAAAAGGATAAAACTCAGGGATTCTGGAGTTGTAGATACTCTCTTAATTTCACTCTTCTCCTTAAATTTGCACACACACACACACACACACACACGGTACACACACAAACCCTATAAGCAAATTCGCTGTGTGATTCTTTTGGATATACAGTACATGACATCCAACACACTATGTCTCATTATTTAATAAAATGTCAGTTGACATACATTTCTCAAAACTAAGTATTTTAAAGAAATATAGCCACCCCATCTGCACCTGTGCTATATCTTAAAATTTAATTTTACACATATTTTTCTTTAGAGACTAAAATCAAGTGAACAGTTTGAACAAATCAGGCTGACCCTCCATATAATTAACTTTATAGAAATGCATTTTGATTTGTTGCCAGCAACTTATATTCATGATTTTAAAAAGAAACTATGCAATAAATACATGCTTAAGCAAATAGTGCATATATTAATAATAGTAAATTATTTTATAATTTTTTAAATATAAATTTATTTATTTTAATCGGAGGTTAGTTACTTTACAATATTGTATTGGTTCTGCCATACATCAACACGAATCCGCCACAGGTATACACGTGTTCCCCATCCCAAACCCCCCTCCCTCCTCCCTCCTCGTACCATCCCTCTGGGTCGTCCCAGTGCACCAGCCCCAAGCAACCAGTATCATGCATCAAACTTGGACTGGCGGTTCATTTCATATATGATATTGTACATGTTTCAGTGCCATTCTCCCTAATCATCCCACCCTATCCCTCTCCCACAGAGTCCAAAACACTGTTCTATACATCTGTGTCTCTTTTGCTGTCTCGCATACAGGATTATTGTTACCATCTTTCTAAATTCCATACATCACTCATAATCAGAGAAATGCAAATCAAAACCACAATGAGGTACCATTTCATACCAGTCAGAATGGCTGCGATCCAAAAGTCTACAAGCAATAAATGCTGGAGAGGGTGTGGAGAAAAGGGAACTCTCTTACACTGTTGGTGGGTAATGCAAACTAGTACAGCCACTTTGGAGAACGGTGTGGAGATTTCTTAAAAAACTGGAAATAGTTTTTTAAGTCTGCCTTATGACCCAGAAATCCCACTGCTGGGCATACACACCGAGGAAACCAGAATTGAAAGAGACGTGTGTACCCCAATGTAAATTATTTTATATGTTATAGAGTATTAATCCTCCCCCTTTAGGAGGACTGTCATATAAAGAAGTACTGTTGAATTTCTATCACTCACAATACAAATAACATCTCCACTAAAGTCACCTTTTGCCCTTTGCTTGCTAAAAAGTTCAGAAGCTAATTAACTCCCTGTATTTACCTAGTTGTGCAGATCAATGTGTTACACATTTTAACCCATTTAGGCCTCATTTCTAAATTCACTATGCCTTGTAATTTTTAGTATCTAGTAGAGAGTGTGACTAATTTATTGATAAAATTATGTCATTACATGTATATGTGCAGTACTTATAGCAATATTCTTAGATACATACACTTTGACTTGGTAATTTAATGTCTGAGAATATAGCTAAGGGCATAATCAAACATAGACACGATGATTTATGAGCCATGATTTACTATGCATTATTTAAAGAAGTTAACATTTATGAAATAATATCAGAATCTAATAATAGGATATGTGTTAATTAAATTATGTGCTAATACTAATAGTATGAAACATGCTATCATAATACATTTAAGGAGGAGGAAAAGTTCTCATGCTATGATGTTGAATGAACAAAGCAGAATGTGGATACAAAATTATAATGCTTTATAGTTTTAATTTTATGAGAACCATGTATATTTTAAAGGAAAGAAAAACTGAAAATACCTATACCAAAATGTTCTCAGAAGTTCTCTGAGTAAAGGTATTTTAGATAATGTCACTGAGTTATTATCTATTTCTTCATTTTCTAGATTTTCTAAAATATTTACCTAAAATACTAAGATTATCTTTTATAACTGGAAAAAAGCAGTGTATTATTATAAAATGATCATTTTTCAAAGCCAAAGCAAAATATTATATGGAACAACTAGAAGTAAGTTGGATTTTTTTGGTTTTATTTGCAATTTTCCTTCTTGTCAATAAAGAGTAAAAGAATAACAACAAAACATTTGACAATTGTCTCATGCATCAAATGATTACATCATTACAGAAGACACTATTTATGAATTTTGAGTATACAATATTTTATAAAATGATCACTTATTAAAGCACTTTCTGGGAACTGTACAAATTCAAAATATAAAGTCAATCATAATTAGGAAAATTACCAAGAAAAAAAGACATAAGATTCCAGTATTACAATTTGGAAAACTGATCAGGCAAAGCAAATGAAGTTAAAATGTTATCTCTGAGGGATGGGAGATTAAAAACTGATATTTATGGTATCAGTAAGATAGTACGAATAAGAATCTCTTACCTTTGTATTGCTCAACTACAGAAAGGTGAGTTCCTGCATATAAATTTATTTCTTTTGAAGTAAGCAGGTATAAAGCTGTGTGATAGACTTTATCTTACATACTGGAAGCCATAGTCCCTCTGGGTTACTGAGCTTTGTTCATCTATTTCAGTCTGAAAAATACCTTCTCTCAACAAACAGGATGCTGCTCAAAAGAATATGTGGACAGTAAAATGATGCAATATACCACAACCTATACTAGAGCCTTTTATGACTGAGAACAACAAGCAAGAAACATGAAATGTTTCTGGTAAAAACAAATAGGTAAAATAAATACATAAATTCAAAACATTTTGAAAATAAAGTATTTTCTTCAGTTTATATTTTCAAGTATTCTCCAAAGAAATAACCAAAGATGGCAATACAATAAAAATTGTTGCTGTCCAGTTACTAAGTCATGTCCTAAGTCATAACTAATAATATGTGGGTTCAGTTCAGTTCAGTCCAGTTCAGTCACTCAGATGTATCTGACTCTGTGACTCCATGGATTCCAGCATGCCAGGCTTCCCTGACCTTCACCATCTCCTGGAGTTTGCTCAAACTCATATCCATTGAGTCAGTGATGCCATCTAATCATCTTATCCTCTGTCATCCTCTTCTCCTCTTGCCTTTAGTCTTTCCCAGCATCAGGGTCTTTTCCAATGCAAAACCTCATTGATTTTTATATGGTATGGTATTGGCAACATAGTGGAGTAGGAAGCTTGGTCTTTATAGCTGGTATATGTTACCAAAATGTGGTTTAGAAAGCGCGCCGGCTGCTACGGACCTCACAGAAGCATGGCCGAGAGGAGCTACCCCACGTCCGAGGTCAGGGGCTGTGGCAGAGAGGAGCTACCGCTTGCCCAAGGTGCCGGGAGGAGCTACCGCACGCCCAAAGTTAGGGGAGGCGGCCGAGAGGAGCAACCCCACGTCCAAGGAGCAGCGGCTGCACAGGCAAAGGAGAGCTGAGATGAGCTACTCCACATTGAAGGTCAGGAGGGCGGCCGTGAGAAGATACCCTTCGTCCAGGTAAGGAGCAGAAGCTGCACTTTTCTGGAGCAGCCATGAAGGGATATGCCATGTCCAAGGTAAGAGAAACCTAAGTGAGACAGTAGGTGTTGCAAGAGGGCATCAGAGGGCAGATACACTGAAACCATAACCACAGAAAACTAGCCAATCTGATCACATGGACCACAGCCTGGTCTAACTCAATGAAACTAAGCCATGCCATGTGGGGCCACTCAAGATGGGAGGGTCATGGTGGAGAGGTCTGACAGAATGTTGTCCACTGGAGAAAGGAATGGTAAACCGCTTCAGTATCTTGCCATGAGAACCCCATGAACAGTATGAAAAGGCAAAATGATAGGATACCAAAAGGGGAACTCCCCAGGTTGGTAGGTGCCCAATAAGCTACTGGAGATCAGTGGGGAAATAACTCCAGAAAGAAGCAAAAACAATACCCAGTTGTGGATGTGACTGGTGATAGAAGCAAGATCCAATGCTGTAAAGAGCAATATTGCATACGAACCTGGAATGTCAGGTCCATGAATCAAGGCAA
This sequence comes from Bos indicus, assembly GCF_029378745.1. Taxonomy (NCBI): domain Eukaryota; kingdom Metazoa; phylum Chordata; class Mammalia; order Artiodactyla; family Bovidae; genus Bos; species Bos indicus. The sequence continues at coordinate 1,237,221 of NC_091763.1, read as the reverse complement.
ATTGGAAGTGGTCAAACAGGTGATGGCAAGAGTGAACATCAACATTCAAGGAATCAGTGAATTAAAATGGACTGGAATGGGTACATTCAACTCACATGACCATTATATCTACTCCTGTGGGCAGGAATCCCTTAGAATAAATGGATTAGCCATCATGGTCAACAAAAGAGTCCGAAATGCAGTTTTTTTTTGTTTTTTAATTCTGCTAAGTTGCTTCAGTCGTGTCCGAATCTCTGTGACCCCGTAGAGGGCAGCCCACCAGGCTGCCCTGTCCCTGGGATTCTCCAGGCAAGAATACTGGAGTGGGTTGCCATTTACTTCTGCAATGCATGAAGGTGAAACGTGAAAGTGAGTAGCTCAGTCCTGTCCGACTCTGAGCGACCCCATGGACTGCAGCCTACTGGGCTCCTCCATCCACGAGATTTTCCAGGCAAGAGTACTGGAGCGGGGTGGCATCGCCATCTCCGCCGACATGCAGTACTTGGATACAATTTCAAAATAATGGAATGATCTCTGTTTGTTTCCAAGGCAAATCATTCAATATCACAGTAATCCAAGCCTATGCCCCAACCAATAACACTAAAGAAGCTGAAGTTGAAGGGTTCTATGAAGACCTACAAGACCTTTGAGAACTAACACCCAAAAAAGATGTCCTTTCCATTATAGGGGACGGGAATGCAAAAGTAGGAAGTCAAGAAACACCTGGAGTAATAGGCAAATTTGGCCTTGGAATATGGAACAAAGCAGCACAAAGGTTAATAGAGTTTTGCCAAGAGAACAAACTGGTCATAGCAAACACCCGCTTTCAACAACACAAGAGAAGACTCTACAGATGGACATCACAACATGGTCAACACCGAAATCAGATTGATTATATTCTTTTCAGCCAAAGATGGAGAAGCTCTATACAGTCAGCAAAACAAGACTGGGAGCTGACTGTGGCTCAGCTAATGAACTCCTTATTGCCAATTCAGATTTAAATTGAAGAAAGTGGGGGAAACTACTAGGCCATTCAGGTATGACCTAAATCAAATCCCTTACGATTATACAGTGGAAGTGAGAAATAGATTAAGGGATTAGATCTGATAGACAGAGTGCCTGATGAACTATGGATGGAGGTTCGTGACATTTTACAGGAGACAAGGAACAAGACCATCCCCAAGGAAAACAAATGCAAAAAAGCAAAATGGCTGTCTGAGGAGGCCTTACAAATAGCTGTGAAAAGAAGAGAAGCAAAAAGCAAAGGAGAAAAGGAAAGATATAAGCATCTGAATGCAGAGTTCCAAAGAATAGCAAGAAGAGATAAGAAAGCCTTCCTCAGCGATCAATGCAAAGAAATAGAGGAAAACAACAGAATGGGAAAGACTAGAGATCTCTTCAAGAAAATTAGAGATACCAAGGGAACATTTCACGAAAAGATGAGCTCGATAAAGGACAGAAATGGTATGGACCTAACAGAAGCAGAGGATATTAAGAAGAGGTGGCAAGAATACACAGAAGAACTGTACAAAAAAGATCTTCATGACCAAGATAATCACGATGGTATGATCACTCACCTAGAGCCAGACATCTTTGAATGTAAAGTCAAGTGGGCCTTAGAAAGCATCACTAGGAACAAAGCTAGTGGAGGTGATGGAATTCCAGTTGAGCTATTTCAATTCCTGGAAGATGATGCTGTGAAGGTGCTGTACTCAATATGCCAGCAAATTTGGAAAACTCAGCAGTGGCCACAGGACTGGAAAAGGTCAGTTCTCATTCCAATCCCAAAGAAAGGCAATGCCAAAAAATGCTCAAACTACTGCACAATTGCACTCACCTCACACGCTAGTAAAGTAATGCTCAAAATTCTCCAAGCCAGGCTTCAGCAATATGTGAATCGTGAACTTCCAGATGTTCAAGCTGGTTTTAGAAAAGGCAGAGGAACCAGAGATCAAATTGCCAACACCTGCTGGATCATAGAAAAACAAGAGAACTCCAGAAAAACATCTATTTCTTCTTTATTGACTATGCCAAAGGCTTTGACTGTGTGGATCACAATAAACTGTGGAAAATTCTGAAAGAGATGGGCATACCAGACCACCTGACCTGCCTCTTGAGAAACCTATATGCAGGTCAGGAAGCAACAGTTAGAACTGGACATGGAACAACAGATTGGTTCCAAATAGGGAAAGGAGTACGTCAAGGCTGTATATTGTCACCCTGCTTATTTAACTTCTATGCAGAATACATCATGGGAAATGCTGGGATTGGAAGAAGCACAAGCTGGAATCAAGATTGCCCAGAGAAATATCAATAATCTTAGATATGCAGATGACACCACCCTTATGGCAGAAAGTGAAGAGGAACTAAAAAGCCTCTTGATGAAAGTGAAAGAGGAGAGTGAAAACGTTGACTTAAAGCTCAACATTCAGAAAACTAAGATCATGACATCTGGTCCCATCACTTCATGGGAAATAGATGGGGAAACAGTGGAAACCGTGTCAGAAAAACACTTTATTTTTGGGGACTCCTAAATCACTGCAGATGGTAATTGCAGCCGTGAAATTAAAAGATGCTTACGCCTTGGAAGGAAAGTTATAACCAACCTAGATAGCATATTGAAAAACAGAGATATTACTTTACCAGCCAAGTTCCATCTAGTCAAGGCTATGGTTTTTCCAGTGTCATGTGTGGATGTGAGAGTTGGACTGTGAAGAAAGCTGAGCGGTGAAGAATTGATGCTTTTGAACTGTGTTGTTGGAGAAGACTTTTCAGAGTCCCTTGGACTGAAAGGAGATCCAACCAGTCCATCCTAAAGGAGACCAGTCCTGGGTGTTCATTGGAAGGACTGATGCTGAGGCTGAATCTCCAATACTTTGGCCACGTCATGCGAGGCATTGACTCATTGACTCATTGAACATGAGTTTGGGTGAACTCCGGGAGTTGGTGATGGACAGGGAGGCCTGGAGTGCTGTGGGGTCACAAAGAGCGACTGAGTGACTGAACTGACTGAACTGACATACACATATATATTCACATGCAGAAAGGCATGCACACAAATCTACCTACATTTCAAAAATCTTTCTTAATTACAATATTCTAAGCATTAGAGTTTAACAGGTAGGAATATATAAAAATAATTTCTTCCACAAAAGTTTATCATTTTCCTGCTTAAAAAGCTTTCTTCAATTTTCTCTAAATCTTGCTAAGAAAAATTGCTGCTAAGTATTTTGAAAGCTTATTTGTAATGTTGAACAGACTTAGATGTTACTTTATAAAATCAGCTAAAGCTCTAATGAGCCTGACTACATTGTCGTTTTTGACTGATGATAGCTATTTGATCAAACAAACAAAGTCTCAAGGCACTACTAAGTAGATACAGTAACCCATTAAATTATTTTAAGATAAAACCATAGTAAATGTCTCAGGCCTTAGATTATTGACATGAGGTTTTCCTTACTTTGTTTTCATCAGGAAAAAATTGCATATTTCAAATCTTTGTATTAAGAACACAGTTTTCATTAAGTTATAGTTCTATTTTAGTAAGTTGTAAAGGTCTGTATAGACAAAGCTATGGTTTTTCCAGTAGTCATGTATGGATGTGTGAATTGAACCATAAAGAAGGCTGAGTGCTAAAGAATTGATGCTTTTGAACTGTGGTTTTGGAGAAGACTCTTTTTTTTTTTTTTTTTTTGCCTCTTTTTTTTCTCTTCCAGGATACAGGAAGCTTGGGGCTGGTGCACTGGGATGACCCAGAGGGATGGTATGGGGAGGGAGGTGGGAGGGGGGTCCAGGATTGGGAACATATGTACACCTGTGGCGGGTTCATGTTGATGTATGGCAAAACCAATACAATATTGTAAAATAAATAAATAAATAAAAGAGAAGACTCTTGAGAGTCCCTTGGACTGCAAGGATATCAAACCAGTCAATCCTAAAGGAAATCAGTTCTGAATATTCATTAGAAGGAATGAAGCCCCAATACTTTGGCCACCTGATGTGAGAAGCTAACTCATTAGAAAAGACTGACTTCATGGACATGAGTTGGAGCAAGCTCTGGGAGCTGGTGATGGACAGGGAAGTCTGGTGTGCTGCTGTCCATGGGGTTGCAAACAGTCGGAAATGACTGAGCAAATGAACCACAACAACAGCAAAGCAGAAAAAGGAGCTAAATACAGGTCACTGATAAATTAATATATACAAAAATGTAGAAATTATAAAACTACTATTGGGTTGGCCAAAGTGTTTGTTCAGATTTTTGTGTATGATGTTATGGAAAAATCCAAATGAATTTTTTTTGACAACCCAAATTTGAGTTAGTAACATAAATTATACTTTGTGATTTTATAAGCATATCACATAGAAATAGATAAAATGTTGGGTCAAAAGTTGCATCATATAGTCAGCAAATGTTTTGGTAGCACGGAGAATCAATCTACTGTATCTCCCTTAGCAATTAAACAGCCATATGATACTGTTTAATAAAATCCTGAGCTCCTGTACCTTAATTACAGGTGAAAGAGCATACACTCAGTCCCTGTTCCACCTTAACCTACCTTGAAGCACACATATAAAGCCAAATGATTAGTTGGGACATTTTGAATTAAACTTATCTTTCTCAAGACTATGTCATTTACTACTCCATATCTCTAAAATCATTTTAGAAATTGTCTTCAGGGCAATAAGAATAAAAAAGGAATGAGGGTCCATAAGCTACAGATATTTAACATATAAATATGCTATTTATAAGCAACAGACTTTTGCACTCTGGAATTTCAAGGTAGATAATGGTTTATGATAAGAGATATACATTTAAGCTGAAGGACCCAAATGCTTTGAGGGACATAATATTCCAGAATGTTCTGCTTCAAAGAGCACTGTTTCTGAAAATTACTTTCAAAGAAAGGGTCTATTTTCTCTCTGTGTTAAATAACTGCATTTCCAGGGCTGATACCCAGTGCATTCTGTCTAGTGTCAGAGACTAAGGCAAGATTTTGTGATTATCTTGGACAACACAGAAGAATGTGTGTGTCATTGAGCCTACTTAAATCTATGAATATGACCAAAATATGTGGAAATTGTCTATCAAGAAAGATAATAGCTTTCTAAAAGCAAAGAATTTAAATACTTAGAATACCAGGTGGAGGAAACAGAAAGAAGACATTTATCTTTGGTGACAGGACAAAGTCAATCTACTGAATTTGAATTTAAACTACTCTGCAAACCAAATTCTATGAGTAAAACCTTTATTTATTTTCACATTAAAAAATAAAAACTGCATTTGATTTTCAGAATATGAATAAATCATCATAATACAGTAATGATATTGTGGAATGACTAAATATACTCCTTCAAATGACTTCTAGTTTTATTTTTTAGTTTAGTTTATGAATGATTTTTTTGGATCTTCTACCAAAAGCACAGGCAACTAAAGCAAAAATAAACAAGTAGGACTACCTCACACTGAAAATCTTCTGCACAATAAAGAAAAATCAACCAAATAGAAAGTTAGCTTATAGAATGGGAGAAAATATTTGCAAACCATATATCCAATAAGAGGTTAATATCCAAAATAAATCAGGAACTCACACAAACCAATAACAATAAACCAAATAACCCAACTTAAAATGGTCAATGAAGAAGGCAATGGCACTGCACTCCAATACTCTTGCCTGGAAAATCCCATGGACGGAGGAGCCTGGTAGGCTGCAGACCATGGGGTCGTGAAGAGTCAGACACGACTGAGCGACTGCACTTTCACTTTTCCCTTTCATGCATTGGAGAAGGACATGGCAACCCATTCCAGTGTTCTTGCCTGGAGAATCCCAGGGACGGGGGAGCCTGGTGGGCCGCCGTCTATGGGGTCGCACAGAGTCAGACACGACTGAAGTGACTTAGCAGCAAAATGGGCAAAGGACTTGAATAGACGTTTAAACTTTTTTTTTTTTTTTTTCAAAAAACACACATGAATAGCCAACAATAAAAGAGTCAAACTCACAGAAATGCAAAGAAGAATGGTGGCTACCAGAGACTGGGGTTAGAAGAAATGGGGAATGTTGGTCAAGGTGTATGAACTTGCAGTAAAAAGATGATTAAATTCTGGGGATCTAACATGCAGCATGATTACTAAATTTAATTGCTGCTGTTGTTCAGTCACTCAGTCATGTCCAGCTGTTTGCATCCACATGAACTGCATCATGGCAGGCTTCCCTGTCCTTTACTATCTCCCTGAGTTTGTTCAAACTAGTGCCCATACTATATTTAATAATACTGACTATATATTTGAAACTAGACCAGGAGAGAAGATCCTATATGCTTTCACCAAAAAAAATAAAATAAAAAGCCATTATGTGAGGTCATGGTTGAGTTAATTTGATTGTTGTAATCATTTCACAATGACTGTTGAGCATGGGAAAGTGCTCAATATCACTAATCATCCGGGAAATGCAAATCAAAACCACAATTACTTCATACCTGTTAGAATGGCTGTAAACAAAAAGGCAATACTGTCATGTGCAGTATTATACACATGATGCTGCTGCTGCTGCTAAATCGCTTCAGTCGTGTCCGACTCTGTGCGACCCCAGAGACGGCAGCCCACCAGCATCCCCCATCACTGGGATTCTCCAGGCAAGAACACTGTAGTGGGTTGCCATTTCCTTCTCCAATGCATGAAAGTGAAAAGTGAAAGTGAAGTCACTCAGTCGTGTCCAACTTTTTGCAATCCCATGGACTGCAGCCTACCAGGCTCCTCCATCCTTGGGATTTTCCAGGCAAGAGTACTAGAGTGGGGTGTACTTTGGAGTGGCCATCACCTTCTCCAATTACACACATGATAATAATTAGAATATTAGCATAAAATTAAGGTGAAAGGAACATGATCTTTCTCATTTTATTATCTCTCTCCTCCCTCTTGTCTGCCAAGAGACAGTGATATAAAATTTAATAAAATCTCTCACTAATTTTAAGAACTGTGGTTTAGCGACTGTTTACTGTAGCTTTATTTGTTTAATATATATATATATATATGTACACTAACTATATGTATATAGTTATTTTCATCCTCACAGCAGTCCCTAGAGTGACTCTCTCCATTTGACAAAGGAGGAAGCTGAAATGAAGACAAAATAAATAGCTGGTGGAGAACTGTGCAACCAGTGAGAGGTGGTGTCACACCCAACCAACACCCCTGCTCTTTTCCAACCCACTCCACTCCCCCACTTCCCTGCGTGTAGCTGCTGTGTGAAGATGGTCATAGAGAGGAAAATTTTGAAACTAGAATTGCTTATCAATCATTCAAAATACGGTTGAGTCAGTCCAGTCGCTAAGACGTGTCCGACTCTTTGTGACCCCATGAATTGCAGCACGCCAGGCCTCCCTGTCCATCACCAACTCCCGGAGTTCACCCAGATGCACGTCCATCGAGTCGGTGATGCAATCCAGCCATCTCATCCTCTGTTGTCCCCTTCTCCTCCTGCCCCCAATCCCTCCCAGATCAGAGTCTTTTCCAATGAGTCAACTCTTCACATGAGGAGGCCAAAGTACGGGAGTTTCAGCTTTAGCATCATTCCTTCCAAAGAACACCCAGGACTGATCTCCTTTAGGATGTTCTGATTGGATCTCCTTGCAGTCCAAGGGACTCTCAAGAGTCTTCTCCAACACCACAGTTCAAAAACATCAGTTCTTCAGCACTCAGCTTTCTTCACAGCCCAACTCTCACATCCATACATGACCACTGGAAAAACCATAGCCTTGACTAGACGGACCTTTGCTGGCAAAGTAATGTCTCTACTTTTCAATATGCTATCAAGGTTGGTCATAATTTTTCTTCCAAGGAGTAAGCATATTTTAATTTCAAGGCTGCAGTCACCATCTGCAGTGATTTTGGAACCCCAAAAAATAAAGTCTGATACTGTTTCCACTGTTTCCCCATCTATTTCCCATGAAGTGATGAGACCAGATGCCATGATCTTCATTTTCTGAATGTTGAGCTTTAAGCCAAATTTTTCACTCTCTAATATCACTTTCATCAAGAGGCTCTTTAGTTCCTCTTCACTTTCTGCCATAAGGGTGGTGTCATCTGCCTATCTGAGGTTATTGATATTTCTCCCAGCAATCTTGATTCCAGCTTGTGTTTCACCAGGCCAGTGTTTCTCATAATGTACTCTACATATAACTTAAATAAGCAGGATGACAATATACAGCCTTGATGTACTCATTTTCCTATTTGGACCATATCCAGTTGTTGTTGTTGTTGTTGTCTGTTGTTCCATATCCAGTTTTAACCGTTGCTTCCTGACCTGCATATTGGTTTCTTAGGAGGCAGGTCAGGTGGTCTGGTATTCCCGTCTGTTTCAGAAATTTCCACAGTTTATTGTGATCCACACAGTCAAAGCCTTTGGCATAGTCAATAAAGCAGAAACAGATGTTTTTTCTGGAACTCTCTTGCTTTTTCCATGATCCAGCAGATTTTGGCAATTTGATCTCTGGTTCCTCTGCCTTTTCTAAAACTAGCTTGAATATCTGGAAGTTCACAGTTCACATATTGCCAAAGCCTGGCTTGGAGAATTTTGAGCATTACTTTATTAGAGTGTGAGATGAGTGCAATTGTGCAGTAGTTTGAGAATTTTTTGGCATTGCCTTTCTTTGGGATTGGAATGAAAACTGACCTTTTCCAGTCCTGTGGCCACTGCTGAGTTTTCCAAATTTGCTGGCATATTGAGTGCAGCACCTTCACAGCATCATCTTTCAGGATTTGAAATAGCTCCACTGGAATTTCATCACCTCCACTAGCTTTGTTCCTAGTGATGCTTTCTAAGGCCCACTTGACTTCACATTCCAGGATGTCTGGCTCTAGGTGAGTGATCATACCATCGTGATTATCTTGGTCATGAAGATCTTTTTTGTACAGTTCTTCTGTGTATTCTTGCCACCTCTTCTTAATATCCTCTGCTTCTGTGAGATCCATACCATTTCTGTCCTTTATCGAGCCCATCTTTGCATGAAATGATCCCTTGGTATGTCTAATTTTCTTGAAGAGATCTCTAGTCTTTCCCATTCTGTTATCTTCCTCCATTTCTTTACATTGACTGCTGAGGAAGGTTTTCTTATCTCTCCTTGCAATTCTTTGGAACTCTGCATTCAGATGCTTATATCTTTCCTTATCTCCTTTGCTTTTCACTTCTCTTCTTTCCACAGCTATTTGTAACGCCTTCCCAGACAGCCATTTGCTTTTTTTTTTTTATTTTTAAACTTTACAATATTGTATTAGTTTTGCCAAATATCGAAATGAATCCGCCACAGATATACCTGTGTTCCCCATCCTGAGCCCTCCTCCCTCCTCCCTCCCCTTACCCCACCTCTGGGTCGTCCCAGTGCACCAGCCCCAAGCATCCAGTATCGTGCATCGAACCTGGACTGGCGACTCGTTTCATACACGATATTATACATCAACAGATGAATGAATAAGAAAGCCATTTGCTTTTTTGTATTTCTTTTCCTTGGGGATGGTCTTGATCCATGTCTCCTGTACAATGTCACAAACCTCAGCCCATTGTTCATCAGGCAGTCTATCTATCAAATCTCGTCCCTTAAATCTATTTCTCACTCCTGCTGTATAATCATAAGGGATTTGATTTAGGTCATACCTGAATGGTCTAGCGGTTTTCCCTACTTTCTTCAATTTAAGTCTGAATTTGGCAATAAGGAGCTCATTAGCTGAGCCACAGTCAGCTCCTGGTCTTGTTTTTGCTGACTGTATAGAGCAAAAGAAGCTCCATCGTTGGCTGCAAAGAATATAATCAGTCTGATTTTGGTGTTGGCCATCTGGTGATGTCCATGTGTAGAGTCTTCTCTTATGTTGTTGAAAGAGGGTGTTTGCTATGACCAGTGCGTTCTCTTGGCAAAACTCTGTTAGCCTTTACCCTGCTTCATTTCGTATTTCAAGGCCAAATTTGCCTGTTACTCCAGGTGTTTCTTGACTTCCTCCTTTTGCATTCCAGTCCCCTATAATGAAAAGGACATCTTTTTTGTGTGTTAGTTCTAAAAGGTCTTGTTAGGTCTTCATAGAACCGTTCAACTTCATCTTCTTCAGCGTTACTGGTTGGGGCATAGACTTGGATTACCATGATATTGAATGATTTGCCTTGGAAATGAACAGATATTATTCTGTAGTTTTTGAGATTGCATCCAAGTACTGCATTTCAGACTCTTTTGTTGACCATGATGGCTAATCGTCTAAGGGATTCCTGCCCACAGTAATAGATATAATGGTCATCTGAGTTAAATGCACCCATTCCAGTGCATTTTAGTTCACTGATCCCTAGAATGTTGACATTCACTCTTGCCATCTCCTGTTTGACCACTTCCAATTTGCCTTGATTCATGGACCTGACATTTCAGCTTCCTATGCAATATTGCTCTTTATAGCATTGGACCTTGCTTCTATCATCAGTCACATCCACAGCTGGGTATTGTTTTTGCTTTGGCTCTATCCCTTCATTCTTTCTGGAATTATTTCTCCACTGATCTCCAGTAGCATATTGGGCACCTACTGACCTGTGGAATTCCTCTTTCAGTATCCTATCATTTTGCCTTTTCATACTGTTCATGGGGTTATCAAGGCAAGGATACTGAAGTGGTTTGCCATTCCCTTCTCCAGTGGACCACATTCTGTCAGACCTCTCCAGCATGACCTGTCCATCTTGGGTGGCCCGCACAGCATGGCTTAGTTTCATTAAGTTAGACACACCTGTGGTCCTAGTGTGATTAGATTGACTAGTTTTCTGTGATTATGGTTTCAGTGTGTCTGCCCTCTGATACCCTCTTGCAACGCCTACCGTCTTACTTGTGTTTCTCTTACCTTGGATGTGGGGTATCTCTTCATGGCTGCTCCAGTAAAGTGCAGCTGCTGCTCCTTACCTTCAATGAGGGGTATCTCCTCACCGCCACTCTTCCTGACCTTTTGCCCCTGACCTCAGACATGGGGTAGCTCCTCTCGGCCTCACTTGTGTGCCATCGCAGCTGCACAGGCTTGTGCGCCATTGCAGATTAGCACAAAACAACAAATAGTGAAATATTGCACATTGTTAAAAAAAAAAAAAAAAAAAGTAAAATCTTATCTAGTATCATTTGCACTAATAATTGGTGAAGAAAATGGCAACCCTCTCCAGTATTCTTGTCTGGAGAATCCCATGGATAGAGAAGCCTGGCAGGCTATGGTTCATAGGTTTGCAAAGAGTTGGACACACCTAAAGCAACTTAGTATGCACACACAGGTAACTAGTGGATAAAATAGGTAACTAGTGGGAAGCTAAATAGGTAACTAGTAGTCAGGAAGCAACAGTTAAAACTGGACATGGAAAAACAGACTGGTTCCAAATAAGAAAAGGAGTATGTCAAGGCATATATTGTCACCCTGCTTATTTAACTTATATGCAGAGTACATCATGAGAAATGCTGGGCTGGATGAAGCACAAGCTGGAATCAAGATTGCCAGGATAAGTATCAATAACCTCTGATATGCAGATGACACTACCTTTATGGCAGAAAGTGAAGAAAAACTAAAGAGCCTCTTGATGAAAATGAAAGTGGAGTGTGAAAAAGTTGGCTAAAAGTCAAAATTCAGAAAACTAAGATCATGGCATCCAGTTCCATCACTTCATGAGAAATAGATTGAGAAACAGTGGTAACAGTGGCTGACTTTATTTTTCTGGGCTCCAAAATCACTCCAGATGGTGATTGCAGTCATGAAATTAAAAAACACTTTCTCCTTGGAAGGAAAGTTATGACCAACCTAGACAGTGTTTTGAAAAGCAGAGACATTACTTTGTCAACAAAGATCCATCTAGTCAAGGCTATGGTTTTTCCAGTGGTCATGTATGAATATGAGAGTTGGACTATAAAGAAAGCTGAGTGCTGAAGAATTGATTCTTTTGAACTGTGGTGTTGAAGAAGACTCTTGTGAGACCCTTGCACTGCAAGGAGATCCAACCAGTCCATCCTAAAGAAGACCAGTCCTGGGTGTTCATTGGAAGGACTGATGTTGACACTGAAACTCCAATACTTTGGCCACCTGATATGAAGAGCTGACTCATTGGAAAAGACCCTGATACTGGGAAAGATTGAGGGCAGGAGGAGGAAGGGACGACAGAGGATGAGATGGTTCGATGGCTTCATCGACTCAATGGACATGGGTTTGGGTAAACTCCAGGAGTTGGTGATGGACAGGGAGGCCTGGTGTGCTGTGGTTCATAGGGTCACAAATGGTCAAACACGACTGAGTGACTGAAGTGAAGTGAAGTAAAGTGGGAAGCTGCTGTATACACAGAGAGCTCAGCTCAGTGCTCTGTGATGACCTAGACAGGTAGGATGTGGTGGTGAGAAGGAGGTCCAAGAGGGAGGGGATATATGTATATTATAGCTGATTTATATTGTTGTACAGCAAACACTAACACAATGTTGTAACACAATTATACTCAAAAAATAAAATTTTAAAATGGGCAAGAGATAATTGTATGAGGATATGGAGTAAAGGAAATGCTTTTGCACTTCTGGTGGCAATGTATATTGTTTCAGCCACTATGGAAAATATTTTGAAAGTTCTGAAAATACCATATGATCCAGAAATTCTAATTCTGGGTGTATATCCAAATGAAATAAATTGACTATTTCTAAGATACATCTGCATTATGGTGTTCATTGCAGCATTACTTATAATAACTGACTAAGCGCCCATCACAGAATGAATGAATAAGAAAATGTGCTACATGTATACAATGGAACATTATACAGCCATGAAAATGAAGGAATTCTTCATTTGTAACAACGTGAATGAAACTGGATGGCATTATAGTGAAATGTACACAGGTACATACAGATAGTTCATGGTGTCCCTTATATGTGGAATATAAAAAAATAAAATAAAATAAAAAGAGTCAAATTCATAGAAACACAGAATAGAATGGTGGTTACCAGCAGCTGGGGTTGAAAGAACTGGGGAATGTTGGGCAAAGTGTATGAAATTTCATTAAAAAGATGAATAAATCCTGGCAGTCTAAATTATAGCATAGTTACTATATTTAACAATGCTGACTATATACTTGAAATTAGACTAAGAGAGCAGATCTTATGTGTTGACACCAAAAATAAAAATGGTAATTATGTGAGGTCATGGATATGCTAATTTGTTGTGATCATTTCATAATGTATAAATATATCAAATCATCATGTTTTGCACTTTAAATATGTTATAAGCTTATAAATTACACTTCAGTAATGCTGAAAAAGATATATCAAATATACAAAAGAGTATGTACAATTCTGTCCCAGATTGCAGCCTCTTCCCAACCCCCCATCCCACCAAGCAATTCTCTGACACCAACTGGGGCTCCTACAATTCAACTCATTCTGACACTGTCCATCAGGAAGCAACATCAGACCCCACAGTCTAATTAGGGTCCTTAGCCATTAGTCCAACAAAGCTGTCCCCTTGCCTCACTTCAGAGGCCAACTGCAAGTACAACTTGATTTTTCCCCAGTATTCAGATGAGTAATTCCCAATTTAATTACATTCTATTCTGTTAATTGGCTTCCTGGATGATACTAGTGGTAAAGAACCCACCTGCCAAAGCAGGAGATGTCAGAAATGTGGGCTCAGTTCCTGGATAGGGAAGATCCCCTGGAGGAAGGCATGTCAACCCACTCCAGTATTCTTGCCTAGAGAATCCCATGGATAGAGGAGTTTGGCAGGTTATGGTCCATAGGGTCACAAAGAGTCAGACATGACTGAAGCGACTTAGCACACACTCTATTAGTAATTTACTTACTTAATTATCTTTTCTAAAGGTTAACAGCCAGCTAAACCATTCTTGGGGAAATCTGCAATTTCTAAATGAGATTGCTCTTTTGAGGGAATGACCTTTCCAAAAGTTATTGATCCACTTTCCATATAACTCCTTTCATCAAATATATTTTCTGTTTTCCAAGTTTCATTCTAAACTGAATATAGCTCTGCTAAATTAATCTTCACAGCATTCTTTTGAGACAGGTATTAACATCACCTTTTATAGAATATAAAACTAAGATTCGGATGGTTCAAAGAAAAGTTCTAAATTTCTTGTCAGTACGCTGGGATCAGAAGTCAAGAGCAAGACTGCTGAATCTAAATGCTAGCTCTCCCATTGGCCATAATGTAATGGTTCAGTGGGATGTGGTCTAGACATTCCTTCCCATGTGTGTGTGTGTGTGTGTGTGTTTCACTCATTAAATGTACAGCTTTTAAATTTATTTTTGTCTTCTGAGTGCTACCTTCACCAGTTTATTCCCCAATTTTCCATTAGAAGCAAAATCCTTTCCTCTGCATGTGAAAATCAAAATTCTATCAAGACTTCCCAGGTAGCATAGTGGTAAAGAATCTGCCTGTACTGCAGGAGACCTGGGTTGGGTCCCTGGGTCAGGAAGATCCCTGAGAGGAGGAAATGGCAACCCACTTCAGTATTCTTGCCTGGAGAATCCTATGGACAGAGAAGCCTTGTGGGCTACAGTCCATGGAGTTGCAAAGAGTTGGACACCACTGAGTGATGGAGTACAGCACATGTACATGTGTGTGTGTGTGCATGCTGTCACTTCAATTATATATATATATATATATATATATATATTTCAATTTTTTTCCCAAGCACATTCTTGCTTTCCATCCTTCAGGCCCAGTTGGGTTGGTTGGTCCCTATTTCTGATGCAAAGCTGTTAAAAGTTATACTTCATTGCACCCTGAGTTCCCACTGCCTCTCCCCAGTTTTGAATCACTGTGATCCATGTCTCCAATCAAACTTTAAGGAATTATTGAGAAGGGTATTGTATATAAATGCTCTGAGATCTTATATTGCTAAATATGTCCTTATGCTAATTTCACATTTGATCTACAGTCTGGCCATGAATGGGCTTTCCAGGTGGCACAGTGGTAAAGAATCTGCCTGTCAATGTAGGAAATGTGGTTCAATCCCTGAGCGGGGAAGACCCCCTGGAGAAGGAAAGGGCAATCCACTCCAGTATTCTTGCCTGGAGAATCTTAAGGAGAGAGGAGCCTGACAGGCTAGAGTCCACAGGGTTGCAAAGAGTCAGACATGACGGAACGACTGAGCTGGCCTCCCCCTACTACACTGCCTGGGCATAAATTCCAGTTTGAAAATACCTTTTTTTCTCAGAATTTAGAGACAAGCATCCATTGCCCTCTATAGTTTTTCTGCTTCCTTGTATATTTCATTGTCTATGGGTTTCCTTGTTTTGGCCTGTGGCTTTCATGCCTGGTGCTACTGGACTATTCTGTATGTTAAAAGAGAGAATTTAACAAGGCTAACTAGAAATTTTCAAGTGGGCAGAGCTTAAGAACAGCCCTTCCTCCAAGGCCAAACCAATGCATAGCCTTATTTCAGTGTATCTGGAGGCCTTGCTTTGGGGCTGAGCAGCTCATAAGCTGACTGTCAGGTAGAGGAAGAGGAATGCAGGTCTCACTGTCTTTGCTCTGAGTCAAGTCTCCCCATGGCCTTGGGACTGGCCCCTGCCCTTTCTGCTTTTTCACCCCCACATGCAAAGATACCCTCCTCTGCCAATTCCCTAGTTTCTAGAGCTCTGCAGTGTAGACCACCTATATTTTACTCTCCTTCACACTCAGACATGGGCTTCCTAGGTGGCTCAGTGGTACAGAGTCTGCCTGCAAATGCAGGAACCAAAGGAAACATGGGTTCAATCACTGGGCCAGGAAGATCCCCTGGAGGAGGGAATAGAAACCCACACCTCTATTCCTGCCAGGATAATCTCATGGACAGAGTAATCTGATAGGCTACAATCCATGGGATCACAGAGTCAAACATGACTGAGCAACTGAACACAGAGACACCCTCAAACATAAGATGGGTCCAGAGTGTTTTATTATGATTTAGTTTTCACTCACTTATTCACTCTATAGATTCCAAGATTTTGCCTGACATATCTTTTCTTATTGCTCTCTGACCTTAATGTTTTTGCCTTTTTATTTGGTACTGATTTTTCTAAATTGCCAATTGTGTTCTATGAAAAAGTAGGAATATATATGTATATTCAAACCACCACATTTCACCCACACTTTTCTCCCCCAAACCCTGTGTCTTTCCCCATCTTAACTGTAAGTGAAACCACAAAACAATTAGAGATATGTCAAATGTCATCTCTAATAGATCTTGGAAGTAATGTAGCCACAAGGAGCCCCAGTGGTTGGGTTAAGAATCCTACAATATTTTGGAAACAAGTAGAGTCATTATGGTGACAGTCCCTAGATGTTCCTCACCCCTGCACATTGTCCCATTATCATCACTCTCTGAGCACTCCAAGTCTGTTGCTACCTTTAGATATTTATGTTCACTCTTTCTTCATCTTCAAATGTTTCCCTTCATAGGCTCTCTCTCATATTAAGGTATTTGACAGTGTCCATTTACCATCAACCTTGGTCCCCTACTTTACTTTCTTTGTAATATTGATACTCAACAATGAAGCAGCAATGAAACTGTTATCTACCTTCCAACCTGTGTATCTATGTTTTTGTCTGTTTCCTCTATCTACTCTATAGAATTCAAGTTCCATGAGAATATGGACCTTTCCACTTTGTATTAGAAGACACAGTAAGTATTTCCCCCTTTTTTGCTTATATTTGAGTGAAAATGAATGAAGCATGAAATAGAAAGTAATACAAATTATGATATTTTACTTTTGGTATCTGTTTTTCTTCCTTCTTTCCATATATGCATGCTCTTGACATTCTTTATCTTTTAGATCTCAGGATCAACCATTAAAATTCTGAAAATGCCTGTATATGCTTCCTTCTGTCAGGATCAGCATCAGGACTATGTTTCTACCTACCTGTTATCATCAAAAGCGTAATTTGGCCCTAGCACAACATTTTTACTTGAATACAAGCCTAAAATCCATTAAAAATCTACAATTAGAAATCAATTCCCTTCAAATAAAATAAAGACTCATGCCCCTTTTCAGAATTTTGCCTTGCCTTATAATTTTGTTTAGCTGTTCTGGACATGGATATAACTTTAGGTATTATGTTCTTCTTCCTTGGATTCTTTATTGACACTATACCATATTAAAACAATACTTTATTAATTTATTTATATTATTATTATTTTATTAGTTTATTTTTATCCTTAATTCATTAGTTTATTAATACTATCTTACATTAACACTACTGTAAACAAACTACTAACTCCAAAAGTCAGTAAGAAAAGACCAGAGAATTTTGCAGAGAATAGAAACAACTTTCAAGAAGTTTTTAAACATGAGTAGAGTTTATTATACAAATTCCAAAATTGTAGTAGGCAAGATATACAGGCAAATTCTTCCAATTAAGAATACTTAAGGCAGTTCTATTTCCAACTGCCTTATGATCCAGCAATCCAACTGCTGGGCATACACACTGAGGAAACCAGAATTGAAAGAGACACGTGTACCCCAATGTTCATCACAGCACTGTTTATAATAGCCAGGACATGGAAGCAACCTAGATGTCCATCAGCAGATGAATGGATAAGAAAGCTGTGGCACATATACACATGGAGTATTACTCAGCCATTAAAAAGAATACATTTGAATCAGTTCTAATGAGGTGGATGAAACTGGAGCCTATTATACAGAGTGAAGTAAGCCAGAAAGAAAAACACCAATACAGTATACTAACGCATAATATGGAATTTAGAAAGATGGTAACAATAACCCTGTATACGAGACAGCAAAAGAGACACTGATGTATAGAACAGTCTTTTGGACTCTGTGGGAGAGAGAGAGTGTGGGATGATTTGGGAGAATGGCATTGAATTATGTATAATATCATATATGAAATGAGTCGCCAGTCCAGGTTCGATGCATGATACTGGATGCTTGAGGCTGGTGCACTGGGACGACCCAGAGGGATGGTATGGGGAGGGAGGAGAGTTCAGGATGGGGAAAACACATATACCTGTGTCAGATTCATTTTGATATATGGCAAAACCAATAAAATATTGTAAATTAAATAAAATAAAATTTAAAAAATAAAAATAAAAAAAGAATACTTAAAAATTCCAGATAAAATATTTCAACACATAATTTTAATTGTATAGTAATTAAGACAACCTTGATGGCACCACACTCCAGTACTCTTGCCTGGAAAATCCCATGGATGGAGGAGCCTGGTAGGCTGCAGTCCATGGGGTCGCTAAGAGTCGGACACGACTGAGTGACTTCACTTTTCACTTTCATGCGTTGGAGAAGGAAATGGAAACCCACTCCAGTGTTCTTGTCTGGAGAATCCCAGGGATGGGGGAGCCTGGTGGGCTTCCGTCTATGGGGTCACACAGAATCGGACACGACTGAAGTGAAGTGACTTTGAAGCCAAAGTTGACAAAAGCCCACAAATTTTAAAAATTGAAAAATTATTGAAGCAAATGTGTGCTAGGGAGGAGAACTGTGGGGCATTGGCAGATAAAGGCACTCCTACACTCTACATGTGGACTATAGAAGAAAACAAGCAAACAAGGAAGCAGACAAAACCTAGCATCTCTATAAGTTCTGAACTGTAAACTGCTTGTCTGGGAAGTAGAATTAACACAGTGTGGACGTAAAACAAACCTGGGTTCACCATAAAGAGAAAGAATTTCAAATCTAGACCTTAAAGGATTTATACTGGTAGAATTAAAGAGATAGAATCTTAGAATCTGAAATTAACACAGAAGGAAACAAAGCACCATTTGTGAGACAGATGAATCAATACATTTCAGGATTAATTTTTCAATGATCTTTGAATGACCAATTACAGAGCACAAGATGCCTTTACATAGCTTTAAAAAGAAAATAGACTGACTAAATTGAAAAGGTAAATTGGGAATTGAGCTTAACAAAAAGTCTAGAAATATAATAAATGGGGAAATAACATGTAAGGCAAGCTTGGAGAGAGCATTACTGAATTGGAAGATATATTTGAAGAAACTACTTAGACAGCAGCCCAAAGACAAAATGGAAATAAAAACTAGAGGCTAAAAGATATGTGAGAAAATGAAGAGTTCAAACATACTTCTGATCAGATTCAAAAGAAAACAGTGAGACAGTCAGTAGGACTGGGTAATATTCTGAGAGATAATAGATAAGAATTTCCTAGAATTAATGGACAGAATCACTTAGACTCAGGAATACTAATGTAACTCAAATTTGACAGGTAGAAAAAATAGAGTAAAGTTATAAAACAGGAAAGGCAAAAAAAAAAAAAGAGAGAGAGAGAGAGAGAGAGAAATAACAAAAAGAATATGAAACAGTCAAGAGAACAGAGAGATTTCCTACAAGAGAATGGCATTTAGACCAACAACAGGCTTATCAACAAATCAATGGAAACCACAGACAAGGGAATAATATTTTCCAAATTCCTGGAGCACTGGCCCTTGTTCAGTAATATTTCCCAAGGTGCTTTGCACAAGTGCTTCAGGAAACACCTTCTAGAGTGTCTAATGTAGGGTGGATATAAGCTTGATACTGTATCATTACAAATACAATGAAGAAATGTGATAACAGCTAACTGTAAAGACAAAAATGTATAGTCCAATTTGGGAGATAATAAATGAAGGAGATTCACAGATAACCCCAGGGCTTCAAGACTTTAGAAGGATTGAACCTTTGGCCGAAAATAAGCTGTGTCATTGTTGGAGAAAATGGAGAGACTTGAAATAGAGCAGAAAAGAAGAGATATTCTTGATAAAAGTACAGGTAACTCCAGTTAGAATCTTTACTACTGAAATTGCTACCAAATCAACAGTTTTAGTAATTTTCCCATAGAAACAAACATTCTTTGTGATAAGAGTTGGATATCCTGGGATTCTCAAATTTGATCTTTGTTATGTGATTCTTTTATGCTGATTTTATAAGCAGATTAAAATAGCTATAAATGTCTAATCTTATAAGTAGAAGTTTTGCTCATTTTCTATCAAGTATGTATGTGTGTGTGTGTTTACTCACATTTACCATTTCATTTCTAACTATCTAGACCAACAGCCACCACTTCTCCCAGACAATACAGTATTTGTGTTTCCCATCTTTATTCTTGCAGGCAATCTATCCTATATATGAGGACTTCCCCAATCATCCAATTTAAATTATTACTTTCTATTTTACTATTTTATAATGCCCTTCACATTTTTTATAATAATGAAATATTTCTAGGTCCTTCCTTCTGTCCCATGTATCTCTGATATTACTCATTTTACTTATAATTAACTGTGATCATTGAATACATTGGTGCTGAATTAATTTAAATAATCCACTATCTGTTATATCAATTAGAAATAAAAAAAAGTTATTCTATTTTGCCTGCATTAACTTATTCTCTAACTCTATTCCTTTATATGGATCCAAGTTTCTGAACTATATCATTTTCCTTTCCTCTGAAGAACTTCTAACATTTCATGTAAGCCAGGTCTTCTAGTAACGCATTTTCTCAATTTTCATTTTTCTGAGAAAGCAATTTTTCTTCAGTTTTGAAGGACATATTTGCAGGGCACAGGGCTAGGTTTCTGTTTTTTTTTTTTTTTTTCTTTTTCTCCAATGCTTTTAATTTTCACTCTACTCATTTTGGGCTTGTATAGTTTCTGAGGAGAAGTCAGATGTAATTCTTATCTTTGGCCTCCCATAGTAAGATATTTTTTCCTCTGTCTTCTTTCAAGACTCATTCTTTATCTTGGAATTTCTCCAATTTGAGTAGACTTTTGCTATTATCCTGTTCTGGGCTCTCTGATCTTTATGATTCATGGTCTGATGTTTGATACTAATGTGGGAAATTCTAGGTCACTACTGCTTTAAATTTTTTTTTTCTTTTCCTCTCATTTTTTCTCCTCCTGTCTTCCCATTACACTTATGCTACAACTTTTTTAGTTGCTGCACAGTTCTTGGATATTCTATTGTTTTTCAATCTTTTTTTCCTCTTTTCAGATTTCATTATTTTTTTTCTTAGTTTTCTTTTTTTTAATTTTTTTAAATTTTTTATTTATTTTTTTTACTTTTTTTTTACTTTTTTTTTAAATTTTATTTTATTTTTAAACTTTACATAATTGTATTAGTTTTGCCAAATATCAAAATGAATCCACCACAGGCATACATGTGTTCCCCATCCTGAACCCTCCTCCCTCCTCCCTCCCCACACCATCCCTCTGGGTCATCCCAGTGCACCAGCCCCAAGCATCCAGTATCACGCATCGAACCTGGACTGGCAACTCGTTTCTTACATGATATTCTACATGTTTCAATGTCACTCTCCCAAATCTTCCCACTCTCTCCCTCTCCAGGATATTGACATATCCTCTACCTCAAAGATTCCTTCCTCAGCCACATCCAGTCTAGTAATGGGCCCATCAAAAGCATTCTTCAACTTCTGTTACAGTGTTTTTCATCTCTAGCATTTCTATAGGGATCTTTTTTTATGATTTCCATCTCCCTGCTTACCAATTTAAGCATCTATTTTTGCATAGTGTCTACTTTATCCATAAGAGCCTTTATCATATTGATAATAGTTGCTTAATATTATCAGTCTTATAATTACAGCATTCCTGCCATATCTGAGTCTGGCTGGTTTTGAGGTTTGCTCTGTCTCTTCAAATTGTACTTTTTTGTCTTTTAGTGTGCCTTGTAAATATTTGTTGAAAACTAGATATGAATACTTAGTACTGTATTCTGTGAAAATTTCTACTCATGGATTTCTGCTTCTGTAAGTTGTAATTTTTTATATCTGCCTGTCTGTCTCTAATTTAGGAGACTAGGGGACTGTACTTTGTCCTGTGACCTCACTTCTCTATATTTTAAAAGTTCTTTATTTTCAGTTGACCTAGTTTGTCACCTGTTATTAGGATGGAGTAACAATTTTCAGGCTCATGACATGCTTAACCAAAGCCTAAGACCACACAATTTTTGATGCACACAGATCTTTGTATAGTTTTGTTCATTAATAATTTCTTATGAAACTTGAAAAGATGGAAACTATGGCTCATGAGTTCAGTAACTTATTCCTAATATCAATATCAGTTCTGAGTACATAGGAGGAAATATTAGTATTTCAAATGTAATGGAAAAAATGGATTTTGAGTCTAGTTCATCTCTCTAGCAGAAAATATGCTACTACTTTTGTGGTGATTATTTCTGCTTGAAAATTCTGTACTGAGCTGCAGCTTTTAAAGCACTACTAACTAAAATGGAGTATGTTTCATTTGTGCCTAGATACACTTTCATTACTGGTTTATACTCGTGAATAATATAGTGAAACAGTTTTCGAAATGCTTGTGCAAAACTATTCTCTCATAGATGATGTTTACTTGTAACAGCTCCAGGCAATGTGTTGTGATCATTGCCTTAAGGTTTACAATGGGTTTGACTCCCATTAACATTAATGAGAATTGCTTGGCTGCCTCCGTGCATAAAGTATTAGAATCTTGTCCCCAGGTTATGTCCCCTTTGGGTTTGTTTGGCTAATATATGTCATTAAGCCATAAAGGTAAACACAACAACTTGGAAATTACATTTCACCTTTTCTGCTTGGAGATCTCAAATCAAATTGTAAACAATTAATTGTTCTTATAACACTGCTGCAAGGTAGTTTTGAAAAGCAGTACATGAAGATAGCCAGTACCATTTCTGAAGTGCAGTTTTGGCTGAGGAAAAGTGTCAGTCCTTAAAACAGCAATGTTTACAAATTTACAATCTACAATAGTAGAAAATAGAATATGATCTCCAAAATAATTGAACAAATAAAATGCCAGATCTATTTAACTTTTAAAAATTCTGCCAAGACACAAGACTTAACTGCAGAGTAATTTAAAGTACTCCAACATAGTATGGATTTCACTAAATAAGTTTCCTAAGTAAGTTAAGGGATAATATTTTTAGAATGCTAAAATACCATCTTCTCATCTCTCCTGGTTCTGGTAAGGTCTGTAGAAACTAGCAACCCAGAGAAGACAGAACGAATATCTGGGGAGCTTGAACTTGGCACAGGAAAATGGCAGAACTAGCAGGTGGAGAGAAACCCCTGGGCCTATGGGCAAGCACTGAACAGGATATGGGACAGTGAAACCTGATTCGCAAGCATGAAAGGAGAGAACACATTTCCGGTGACATCTGCCAAGTACTAGTCCAGGCAGTGGGAACAAAAGTGGAGGCAAAGTCAGGCCTCCATTCTCATGATCCTCACATTCTAATGCAAAGAGACAGAGTGAGATAGAGAACAAATGGGCACATGAGTAGTAATCTCTTTTTGTCTGAGGACCCATATATACTCTCAAAAACTGAGAACCCCAAAGCTTTTGTTTATATCAGTTACATTCAGATATTAACTATATTCAAAATTGACACTAAATGATTTTGAATACTTACTGATGAATAACAGTGCTAAAACTATTGTTAATTTAGAAAATATATCTTCTGGTGAAAAATAACTGTTATTCAAAACCAAAAAAAAAATAATGAGGAATGTTGTTTTATAATTTTACAAATTGTAAATTAAAACAAAAAATTGTTTTACAATTTTACAAATGTCTGGAATATTTGTTTTGATGAAACATAGCTAGATTCTCAAGTCTACATCTGCAGTAAACATTGAGAATATGTTGTTTTAGATGAAGCACATGAAGAAAATCTACCTTGGGGGAAGGAAAAAAAAGAAAACAAGACTGCTTTATAGATATTCCTTTTTGATATTTCACTAAAACTCTACAAAAGGGAGCTTCATTAAGATTGATCACAATGTGGAGTCTGACATCATATTAATGAAATAGCCATAGGCTAACATCCTTTATCTATCTAGCTCTTTGCATGAATATTTTACGCATTCATGATTCTGCAAAATAGTGCATAGATTATTCAGAAAATCATTCATGGATTTACGCAGGTCTTCCAAATGTTGGTACGTTGCTCTCTCTCTTTCTCCCATACATACTCAATGAACATGAACTTGAGAAAACTCTGGGAGATAGTGAAGGACAGGGAAGCCTGGAGTGCTACAGTCCATAGGGTTGCAAAGAGTTGCACACAACTTAGAAACAGAACAACAACAATAGTACCTTTTACTTTCTGTACATTTGAGACCTAAGCTAGCAATACAAAATCTATCAGAGCCGTGCTGAGTACATAACTCAGCAATGACATTATTTGTTCCAAGAAAAGAAAGAAGCCAGTGTGACTGGAACTTAGTAAGAGGAGAGGAGAATGGTGAAGCTGGAAGGGTAGTCAGAGGTGAGGGAGTGCAGGGATTCATAAGCTCTGATAACTAATTTGAATTATATCTTACTGTCATAGGTGCTATTAGAGAATTTTAAAAAGAGAAGAAAATAATCTAATGTATATTTTTTTTAAGTACAGATCATAGGGGGCATAAGTAATAATGATGAGGCCAGCTGAAGCATGAAAGATGAAAGCTCCAGCATGGCAAGAGTTTGGATGCAAAGAAGTAAACACAGTTGCGACTCATGCTTCTGGGATACATAGATTGAACCTGGGAGGTGAGAGCAAAAGAAAGGTTGAGTCCTAGGAAATTCATGGGATTTGGTGCTATTGATTAAAATTTGGAAAAATGGAAGAGAAATAGGTTTGGTGGGTGTTGGGAAAGTTGTGGGAGGACACATAAGGAAAACCAAGCACATAATGGACTTTGCAATAGAGCTGTCAATTATAGCTGGATATTTCAGGAGAGAGGTTAGAACTTGGAGAGATGTCTGAATGTGTACAGCTGGCATTATGATGGTATTTAAAGTCATGGATTGGAAGGAGAGACTGGGGAGAGACTGTGTGCACATTTGGAGGAGAAGAGGACCCAAGACTCAGTCCTGAGCCTAGCAACACTTAAATGAATCTTTATGTTTTGTGAGTCATTCTCTTCAGTCTAGATATCCTGTTGACCCAGAATCACTTATTCATAAAATTTCCCTTTCCACACTGATCCACACTGCCATCTTTATCATAAGCATATACATACCTGTGAGGAAAACGACATATTTATAATACTGAGTACTCCAAATGTAAACATGGTATATCCCTCCACTAACTTAACACTTTTAAAAATCCTCTCAGTAGTATTTTAGAGCTTTATGCTTAGAGGTCTTGTAAATCTGTTGTTAAATTATTCCTAGGTATTTGATTTTGTGATGCTATAGCAAATGGTATTATTTTAAATTTGATTTTCCATTTGTTGCAGGATATATAAATAAGTTACTTTGTATATGTTGACCTTTAACTCCACGTTTGTTAAACTCATTTATTAAGACTCATAATCCAGCCAGTAAGTTTTTTATTTGTTTGTTTTCTATTTATACAATTATATCATCTGTGAAATATGACTTTTATATTTCTTCCTTTCCAATTCTTAAATGTTTTGTTTCATTGCAAAGGTTAGGAATCTAGCACTGTATTATGTATTATCTGCTTGCTGCAATCACTTATTAAAGAAAGAAAAGAAAAACAAGCTAAGGACTTCCCTGGTGGTACAGAGGATAAGAATACACCTGCCAATGTAGAGGACACAGGTTTGATACCTGATCCAGAAGGATTCCACATTTGTGGAGCAATTAACCTCATGTGCCACAACTACTGAGCCTGTACCCAAGAGCCTTTGGGCTGAAACTTCTGAGCCTGCATGCTACAGCTATAGAAGCCTGTGTGCCTAGAGCCTGTACTCTGCAACAAGAGACCATGCACCACAGCTAGAGAGTAGGGCTCCAATTTCTACAACTAGAGAAAGCCTGAAGGCAGCAATGAAGACCCAGTGCCACCAAATAAATTAATAATTATTATAAAATTCTAAATATATATATATATTCATTTTTATATTCCACACTAAATTGACATCTAGAATTATAATCATAAGTTTAGCTACAAAAGATGTAATTCCTGGTATATTCTCGTTTAGAATAAAAATTTTTCACTTGTCTTTTAAATGTATTAAATGTTACCTAAATATTGTAACACTTTGATATCTTGCATCTTTTATAAAAAAATTTGCTCTTCAGTCATCAATACTAACCACATCATTCCTTCTTCAGGGAAGTTGGGCTTCCCTGTTGCCTTGGTGGGTAAATAATCTGCCTGCAGTTCAGGAGACTCAAGAGACAAAGGTTCAGTTCTTGGATTGGGAAGATCCTTTGGAGCAGGAAATGGCAACCCACTCCAGTATTCTTGCTGAAAAATCCTATGGACAGAAGAGCCTGGTGGGCTACAGTCCAAAGGGTCACAAAGAGTTGGACATGACTGAGTGAATAAACACACAACAAATGACACTTCTACTTGAACCCATATTTCTGTTTTATTTTCTTCATAAAATTTTATTTTCATGAAATGTAATTTTATTTTGAAAATCTCATATCAGTCTTTATATAGCATTCTGAAACTTATTAATTTTTAATATTTTAAAAAAATTCCCATATCTGTAAGGCAGTATAAGTTAAAATGCTCTTCTCAGGTTTTATTGTAATTATTATTAGTCTAAAATTAATGAAACAGAAGAAATATATAGCAAACTTTAATGAGACAGAGATAGTATTAGGCCATTAGTAAATGCTTGAATCTTGACAAGCATATTAAATATTTACTTTAAGATATTAGGACACAATAAAACGTTGGAAAGGAGAGAAATTTTAAAGAATATAGAAGTATAATATCAACAGCATTTTAATAAGAAATCCAGAAACAGAGAAAAGGGTAAATGATACCAAAACAAACAAATCTTAGAACGATGACTAAAAATTTTCCAAGATTATAAATACTTGCCAGCAGTGGCAGCCATTGGGGTGGCTGTGGGAGCATAGTGGTAGCTAGCTAGGTGCACTGGGGGATGCTGGCTGCTCTCAGAGGCAGGCGCTCTGCAATGAGAGAGTAAATGTATCCCTCGCAAACTGCTGCAGGCTAACATCTGGACTGGGCTCTTGGATCCTTAGATGCTCAGATGCATGTTCCTGGATCAACTTGGAGAAAACAATATTGCTGCTGAAGGATTCTGAGATGCTTCTGGATATAGTCAGGGAATTTGACTCCACATAACTGAGAATTCAGAGATCAAGCCCTGAGCCTTTGGAGTGGGAGCACTGATTTCAAGACCCTAGACTATCAGAGAACTAACCCTAGGGAGTATCAAATACTGAGAACTCACACAAAGGAAATCACTTGAATACAGGACACAGCATCACCCAAGCACCATGTGTAGGACACCTCATCTAAACAACAAACAAAACTAAAATATAAATCCAGTCATCATCAGACAGGACTACCACTTCACTTAGCCTTGCCCATCAGAGGAAAACAAACAAACAAACAAGAAACCTCAGCACAAAACTAACCCTTTAGGAAGCTTACACAAACAACTGGACCAATCTTAGGAGGGCAGAAACCAAAAGGAAGAAAGAATCCAACCTTGAAGCCTGGGAAAAGGAGACCTCAAAACCAATAAGTTAAAAAAAAATAAATAAACGACAGAGAAATACTACACAAATGAAGGAACAAACTAGAAACACAGAAGTCCAAATAAATTAAGAGGAAATAGGCAAGCTACCTGAAAAAGAATTCAGAATAATGATAGTAAAGATGATAAAAAACCATGAAAATAAAGTGAAGAAAATGCAAGAATCAATTAACAAAGACCTAGAAGAATTAAAGAATAAACATACAGAGACAACACAATAACTGAAATTAAAAATACTCTAGAAGGAATCAATAGCAGAATACCAGAAGCAGAAGAATAAATCAGTGAGCTGGAAGATAAATGGTGGAAATAGATTCTGAAGAGCAGAATAAAGTAAAAAGAATGAAAAGAACTGAAGATAGCCTTGGAGACCTTGGAGATAATATCAAGTCCACCAATATTCAAATTATAGGGGTCCCAGAAGAAGAAGAGAAAAACAAAGGGGGGGGGGGATAAGAAAATTTTTGAAGAGATTGTAGTTGAAAATTTCCCCCACATGGAAAAGGAAATAAAGACTTCAATCAAGTCCAAAAGGCACAGAGTCCCATACAGAATAAACTGATGGAGAAACATGCCAAGACACACACTAACCAAACTAACAAAAACTAAACATAAAAAAAAAATATTAAAAGCAGCAAGGGAAAAGCAACAAGTAGCATAGAAGGGAAACCCCATATGTTTAACAGCTGATCTTTCAGCAGAAACTCTGCAGGCCAGAAGGGTATGGCAAGATATATTTAAAGTACTCAAAGGGAAAAATCTACAACCAAGATTACTGTAACTAGCAACAAACTCATTCAAAATTGATGGAGAAATAAAAAGCTTTTCTGACAAGCAAAAGTAAGAGAATTCAGGACCACCAAACCAGCTTTACAACAAATGTTCAAGGAACTTATGGAGTCAAGAATTACAAGAGAAGAAAAAGACCTACAGAATCAACCCCAAACAACAAAGAAAATGGCAAGAGGAACATACATATCAATAATTACTTTATACATAAATGGATTCAATGCTCCAACCAAAAGACAGAGACTGGCTGAATGGATATAAAAACAAGAACCCATATATATGCTGTCTACAAGAAATCCACTTAAAACCTAAAGACACTTATAGACTGAAAGTGAAAGGGTGGAAAAATATATTCCATGACAATGGAAGCAAAAGAAAATTGGAGTAATAATACTCGTATCAGAAAAAAATAGACCTTAAAATACAGAATATTGCAAGAGATAAGGAAGGACACTACATAATGATTAAAATTGTAAATATCTGGAAGTGGTCAAACAAGAGATGGCAATAGTGAATGTCAACATTCTAGGAATCAGCAAACTCAAATGGACTGGAATGGGTGAATTTAACTCAGATGACCATTATATCTACTACTGCAGGCAGGAATCCCTCAGAAGAAATGGAGTAGCCATCATTGTCAACAAGAGTCCAAAATGCAGTACTTGGATGCAATCTCAAAAACGACAGAATGATCTCTGTTCATTTCCAAGGCAAACCATTCAATATCACAGTAATCCAAGTCTATGCCCCAACCAGTAATGCTGAAGAAGCTGAAGTTGAATGGTTCTATGAAGACCTACAAGACCTTTGAGAACTAACACCCAAAAAAGATGTCCTTTTCATTATAGGGGACTGGAATGCAAAAGTAGTAAGTCAAGAAACACCTGGAGTAACAGGCAAATTTGGCCTTGGAATATGGAATGAAGCAGGACAAAGACTGATAGAGTTTTGCCGAGAAAATGCACTGATCATAGCAAACACCCTCTTCCAACAACACAAGAGAAAACTCTACACATGGACATCACCAGATGGTCAACACCGAAATCAGATTGATTATATTCTTTGCAGGCAAAGATGGAGAAGCTCTATACAGTCAGCAAAAACAAGACCAGGAGCTGACTGTAGCTCAGATCATGAACTCCTTATTGCCAAATTCAGACTTAAATTGAAGAAAGTAGGGAAAACCACTAGATCATTAAGGTATGACCTAAATCAAATCCCTTATGATTACACAGTGGAAGTGAGAAATAAGATTTAAGGGACTAGATCGGATAGACAGAGTGCCTAATAAACTATGGACTGAGGTTCATGACATTGCACAGGAGACAGGGATCAAGACCATCCCCATGGAAAAGAAAGGCAAAAAAGCAAAATGGCTATCTGGGGAGGCCTTACAAATAGCTGTGAAAAGAAGAGAAGCGAAAAGCAAAGGAGAAAACGAAAGATATAAGCATCTGAATGCAGAGTTCCAAAGAATAGCAAGAAGAGATAAAAAAGCCTTCTTCAGTGATCAATGCAAAGAAATAGAGGAAAACAACAGAATGGGAAAGACTAGAGATCTCTTCAAGAAAATTAAAGATACCAAGGGAACATTTCATGCAAACATGGGCTCGATAAAGGACAGAAATGGTATGGACCTAACAGAAGCAGAAGATATTAAGAAGAGATGGCAAGACTACACAGAAGAACTGTACAAAAAAAGATCTTCACGACCCAGATAATCACAATGGTGTGATCACTGACCTAGAGCCACACATCCTGGAATGTGAAGTCATGTGGGCCATAGGAAGCATCACTATGAACAAAGATAGTGGAGGTGATGGAATTCCAGTGGAGCTATTTCAAATCCTGAAAGACGATGCTGTGTAAGTGCTGCACTCAATATGCCAGCAAATTTGGAAAACTCAGCAGTGGCCACAAGACTGGAAAAGGTCAGTATTCATTCCAATCCCAAAGAAAGGCAATGCCAAAGAATGCTCAAACTACCACACAATTGTACTCATCTCACATGCTAGTAAAGTAATGTTCAAAATTCTCCAATCCAGGCTTCAGCAATATGTGAACCATGAACTTCCTGATGTGCAAGCTGGTTTTAGAAAAGGCAGAGGAACCAGAGGTCAAATTGCCAACATCTGCTGGATCATCAAAAAAGCAAGAGTGTTCCAGAAAAACATCGATTTCTGCTTTATTGACTATGCCAAAGCCTTTGACTGTGTGGCTCACAATAAACTGTGGAAAATTCTCCAAGAGATGGGAATACCTGACCACCTGATCTGCTTCTTGAGAAATTTGTATGCAGGTCAGGAAACAACAGTTAGAACTGGACATGGAACAACAGACTGGTTCCAAATAGGAAAAGGAGTTCATCAAGGCTGTATATTGTCACCCTGCTTATTTAACTTATATGCAGAGTACATCATGAGAAACCCTGGACTGGAAGAAGCACAAGCTGGAATCAAGATTGCCGGGAGAAATATCAATAACCTCAGATATGCAGATGACACCACCCTTATGGCAGAAAGTGAAGAGGAATTCAAAAGCCTCTTGATGAAACTGAAAGTGGAGTGTGAAAGAGTTGGCTTAAAGCTCAACATTCAGAAAACGAAGATCATGGCATCTGGTCCCATCACTTCATGGGAAATAGATGGGGAAACAGTGGAAACAGTGTCAGACTTTATTTTGGGGGGCTCCAAAATCACTGCAGATGATGATTGCAGCCATGAAATTAAAAGGCGCTTACTCCTTGGAAGGAAAGTTATAACCAACCTAGATAGCATATTCAAAAGCAGACACATTACTTTGCCAACAAAGGTCCGTCTAGTCAAGGCATGGCTTTTCCTGTGGTCATGTATGGATGTGAGAGTTGAACTGTGAAGAAGGCTGAGCACAGAAGAATTGATGCTTTTGAACTGTGGTGTTGAAGAAGACTCTTGAGAGTCCCTTGGACTACAAGGAGATCCAACCAGTCCATTCTGAAGGAGATCAGCCCTGGGATTTCTTTGGAAGAAATGATGCTAAAGCTGAAATTCCAACACTTTGGCCACCTCATGCGAAGCGTTGACTCAATGGAAAAGACTCTGATGCTGGGAGGGATTGGGGGCAGGAGTAGAAGGGGATGACTGGTGATGAGATGGCTGGATGGCATCACTGACTCGATGGACGTGAGTCTGGGTGAAGTCTGGGAGTTGGTGATGAACAGGGAGGCCTGGCATGCTGTGATTCATGGGGTCGCAAATAATCGGACATGACTGAGGGACTGAACTGAACTGAATGCACCCAACATAGGAGCAAATCAATTCATGAAACAAACAGTAACAGACATAAAAGGTGAAATTCACAGTAACACAAAAATAGGAGACTTTAACACCCCACTGACACCAATGGACAGATCGTCAAAACAGAAAATTAATAAGGAAACACAAGTCTTACATGATACATTAGATGAGGTAGATTTCATTGATATTTTCAGGACATTCTATTCAAATGCAGAAGAATATACCTTCTTTTCAAGTGCATATGGAACATTCTCCAGGATAGACTGCATTTTGGCTCAGAAACCCAAGTAAATCTGTCGGTTTTAAATCAAATAAATCAAACCTTAGTAAATTTAAGACAATTGAATTGTATCAAGCATCTTCTCTGAGCACAACAGTATGAGACTATCAATTATAAGAAAAATCTTTAAGAAACACAAACATATGGAGACTAAAGAACATGTTTCTAAATAACCAACAGGTTACTGAAGAAATCAAAAGGGGAATCAAAATATTTCTAGAAACAAATGACAATGCAAACATGACGAATCAAAACCTATGGGATGCAACAAAAGCAGTTCTAAGAGGGAGGTTTATAATAATACAATTGTACCTCAAGAAACAAACAAGAAAAAAAGCATTGAATAGACAACTTAACTTTACATCTAAAACAGCTGGTTAAAGAAGAAAAAAAAATTAGTAGAAGGAAAGAAATCATAAAGATCTGAGCAGAAATAAAAGAAAAAGAAATGAAAGAAACAATAGTAAAGTTTAATAAAAACTAAAACCTGGTTCATTGAGAAGATAAACAAAATTGACAATCTTTTAGCCATACTCATCAAGAAAAAAGTGAGAAGAATCATATCAACAATATTAGAAATGAAAAAGGAGAGGTTATAACAGACAATGCAGAAATATAAAGAATTATAAGAGACTATTATGAACAATGGTATGGCAGGGAAATGGATAACCTGGGAGAAATGGACCAATTCTTATAAAAGTTCCATCTCCCAAGACTGACCCAGGAAGAAATAGAAATTATGAACAACCCAATCACAAGCACTGAAATTGAAACTGTGATTAAAAAAAAAAAAAAAAAAAAAATCTCCCAAAAAACAAAACCCCAGGACCAGATGGCTTCACAGAAGAATTCTATCAAACATTTAGAGAAGAACTAATGCCTATCCTTCTAAAATTCTTTCAAAAACTTGCAGAGGAAGGAACACTTCCAAAAACATTCTATGAGGCCACCATCACCCTGATATCAAAACCAGAGAAAGACAACACACAAAAAAAAGAAAACTACAGGCCAATATCAATGATGAACATAATGCAGAAATCCTCAACAAAAATTTAGCAAACAGAATTCAGCAACACATCAAAAAGTTCATACACCATGATCAAGTTGGATATATTCCAGGGATGCAAGGATTCTTCAACATATGCAAGCCAATCAATGTGATACACAATATTAACAAATGAAAATATAAAAAACATATGATAATCTCAATAGATGCAGTAAAAACTTTTGACAAAATTTGGCAGTCATTTATAATTAAGACTCTTCAAAAAATGGTAATAGAAGGAACTGACATAGTAAAGGTCATATATGATAAGCTTACAGAAAATATTGTTTTCAATGGTGAAAAACTGAAAGCATCCCCCCCCTAAGGTCAAGAACAAGGCAAGGGTGTTCACTTTCACCACTATTATTCAACATAGTTCTGGAAGTCCTAGCTATAGCAATCAGAGAAGAAAAAGAAATAAAAGGAATCCAGATCAAGAAAGAAGAAGCAAAACTCTCTCTGTTTGCAGATGACATGATATTATACATAAAAAAGATAGTATCAGAAAATTACTAGAGCTAATCAGTGAATTTAACAGAATTGCAGGATATGAAATCAATACACAGAAATAATTTGCATTTCTATATATTAACAATGAAAATCAGAAAGCAAAGTTAAAGAATTGATCCCATTCACCATTGCAGGAAAAAGAATTAAATATCTAGTAGTAGGAGTCGGACACGTCTGAGCAACTGAACTGAACTGAACTGAACTGAAACTTATCTAAGTAGACCACAGAACTGTACACAGAAAATTGTAAAACACTATTGAAAGAAATAAGAGATGACAAAAAGCAGATGAAGAGATATTCCATGTTCCTGGGTAGGAAGAATCAATATTGTGAAAATGATTATACTACTGAATTCAATCTACAGATTCAGTGTGATCCCTATCAAAATACCAAAAACATTTTTCAAAGACCTAGGACAAAAAATTTCACAATTCATATGGAAACACAAAAGACCCTGATTAGCCAAAGCAGTCTTGAGAAATAAGAATGGAGCTGGAGGAATCAACCTTCCTGACTTCAGATTATACTACAGAGCTACAGTCATCAATACAGTATGGTACTGGCACACACACACACACACACACACAAATAAAACAGAAATACAGACCAATGGAACAAGATAGAAAGCCCAGAAATAAACTCATGCACCGACGGATACCTTATTTTTGACAAAGGAGGCAAGAATATACAATGGGGCAAAGACAGCCTCTTCAATAAATGGTGCTGGGAAAACTGGACAGTTACATGTAAAAGAATGAAATTAGAACACTTCCTAACACCATACACAAAGGTGAGCTCAAAATGGATTAAAGACCTAAATGTAAGACCAGAAACTATGAAACTCTTAGAGGAAAACAGACAGAACACTTGATGACATAAATCAAAGCAAGATCTTCTATTTCCCACCTCCTAGAGTAACATACATAAAAAGAAAAGTAAACAAGTGGGACCTGATTAAACTTAAAAGCTTTTGCATAACAAAGGAAACTAAACAAGATGAAAAGACAACTCTCAGAATGGGAGAGAATAATAGCAAATGAAACAACTGACAAAGGATTAATTTCCAAAATATACAAGCAGCTCATGCAACACAATACCAAAAAAACAGGCAACCCGATCAGAAAGTGGGAAAAAGATCTAAACAGACATTTCTCCAAAGAAGACATACAGATGGCTAACAAACACATGAAAAAATGCTCAACATAGCTCATTATTAGAAAAATACAAATCAAAACTGCAATGAGATATCATCTCACACTGGTCACAATGGCCACCATTAAAATGTCTACAAACAATAAGTACTGTAGAAGGTATGTAGAAAAAGGAACACTCTTGCACTGGTGGTGGGAAGGTAAATTGATATAGCCACTATGGAAGATGGTATGGAGGTTTTTAAAAAAACTAGGAACGAAATCACCATATGATCCAGAAATCCCACTCCTAAGCATATACCCTGAGGAAAGCAAAATTGAAAAAGACACATGTATTCCACTGTTCATTGCAGCACTATTTACAATAGCTAGAACTTGGGAGCAACCTAGATGTCTATTGACAGATGAATGGATAAAGAATCTGTGGTACATACACACAATGGAAAATTCAGTTCAGTTCAGTTCAGTCGCTCAGTCGTGTCCGACTCTTTGTGACCCCATGAATCGCAGCACGCCAGGCCTCCCTGTCAATCACCATCTCCCGGAGTTTACCCAAACTCAAGTCCATCACGTCGGTGATGCCATCCAGCCATCTCATCCTCTGTCATCCCCTTCTGCTCCTGCCCCCAATCCTTCCCAACATCAGAGTCTTTTCCAATGTGTCAACTCTTCGCATAGGTGGCCAAAGTATTGGGGTTTCAGCCTCAATATCAGTCCTTCCAATGAACACCCAGGACTGATCTCCTTTAGGATGGACTGGTTGGATCTCCTCGCAGTCCAAAGGACTCTCAAGAGCCTTCTCCAACACTACAGTTCAAAAGCATAAATTCTTCAGGCCCCAGCTTTCTTCACAGCCCATCTCTCACATCCATACGTGATCACTGGAAAAACCATAGCCTTGACTAGACAGACCTTTGTTGGCAAAGTAATGTCTCTGCTTTACTCAGCCATAAAAAGGAATCCATTTGAGTCAATTCTAATGAGGTGGATGAACCTAGAACCTATTATACAGAGTGAAGTAAATCAGAAAGAGAAAGATAAATACCATATTCTAACACATATATACAGAATGTAGAAAAATGGTACTGAAGAATTTATTTACAGGACAACAATGGAAAAACAGACTAGAAAATAAACTTATGGACATGGGGAGAGGGGAAGAGAGGGTGAGAGTATGGAAAGAGTAACATGGAAATTTACATTATCATATATAAAATATATAGCCAATGGGGATTTACTATATGGCTCAGGAAACTCTAACAGGGCTCTATATCAACCTAGAGTGGTGGGATGGGGAGGAAGTTTCAAAAGGGAGGGGATATATGTATATCTATGGCTGATTCATGGTGAGGTTTGACAGAAAACAACAAAATTCTGTAAAGCAATTATCCTTCAGTAAAAATTAAGAAGTAAAATAAAACACTACATATAAGACCTCAAACTTGAACTTTTGTTACTATGATTCTGTGCCTAACGGGTCCAGGCACACATCATTAAAGACATGCAGAATAAATGTAAAATAAGATTCCCTGTCCAATGTACAGGCAGAGGAGACAGTGGGAAGCGTCAACCCTTCCCCTCACCACCTTGAATAAAGTACCTTGAGGGTGAGGGTGGGACAGGAGAGAGGGCCTGAGCACACATGGAAAGGAATTCTGGGGTAGAACATAGCCCTGGATCCCATATCTCTATGGGCATGATGGACTGGCTGGAATATCCAGGTAGCTGAAACAGTAAATCTTTCTGTTCAGTGTGAGCCTGGTGGAAAAATGAAGCCAATGGCTCTCAGGACTGGAAATAGCTATTCTGTTGAGTTAATCTAGATGTTCAAGTCAGCTCTCTGTTGAGCTACCAAATAGAGAAAGAGGTAAGCATCTATGTGGTCCAGGTTCATCTGTCATCTTTATGATTGTGTTTATATTTGTCACTACTGATTTCCAAATTAAATGCAATGGTCAGAGACTGCTATTTCTATTACATTGATTCTTTGAAATTTCTTAATGAATTGGAAAATGGTGAATTTTTGTAAACGTTTTATGATTGCAAGTTTCTAAGATGTTTTGCTGACCACTTCAACCACCTTCTTTCCCCATAATGTTCTCTGACTCATTCTCCACCACCCAAACCCTCTTTATCCTTAGGACTCAAACTGACTGTGTCTTCATAAACAGTGTTTTTCTCACTTTCTGTTCAATCTACTCCCCAGTAATATACTTGCTTAAGAATCTGGACTATTATTTTTTGGCTTGGCTAAGGCTTTATTAAACCTCTCTTTAATTCAAATCAGTTAGAATAGTGGTTGGCAATCTTGATATGTGTGTCAATGAGTATAATAAATTTATAAGTTCCATAAATGCAGTCTGTCATGTTAAGCTTTTATTTCTAACACTTTCTGAATTTGACTTAAAATAGAGTTCCCTATATAAATATAAAGAATGAATGAATCGTTAAAATCACAGATGACATAAATCTGAGAGCAAGGATTAGGGATGATGAGTTCCATTTTCCACATAATGCTCATAAAATGTCCTAGAACATCCACTTTGCAGTAGTAGATATGAGAGTCTGGTCCTCAGAAGAGGAGTCTGGGCCAGAGGTGTAAATTTGGAGACTCTCAGTTTAAAGTTGGAATATCTTCTTTTTTTTTTATTTTTAATTTTATTTTATTTTTAAACTTTACATAATTGTATTAGTTTTGCCAAATATCAAAATGAATCCACCACAGGTATACATGTGCTCCCCATCCTGAACCCTCCTCCCTCCTCCCTCCCCATACCATCCCTCTGGGTCGTCCCAGTGCACTAGCCCCAAGCATCCAGTATCGTGTATCGAACCTGGACTGGCAACTCCTTTCTTACATGATATTTTACATGTTTCAATGTCATTCTCCCAAATCTTCCCACCCTCTCCCTCTCCCACAGAGTCCATAAGACTGTTCTATACATCAGTGTCTCTTTTGCTGTCTCGTACACTGGGTTATTGTTACCATCTTCCTAAATTCCATATATAT
This sequence comes from Bos indicus, assembly GCF_029378745.1. Lineage (NCBI taxonomy): Eukaryota > Metazoa > Chordata > Mammalia > Artiodactyla > Bovidae > Bos > Bos indicus. Next base: position 1,199,691 of record NC_091763.1, on the reverse strand, counting down.
GCGTTAGTATACTGTATTTATGTTTTTCCTTCTGGCTTACTTCACTCTGTATAATAGGCTCCAGTTTTATCCACCTCATTGATAAGAAAATCATTGCTGCAGAAGTCTCCTTCTCCCACCAGACCTGACTACTGCGTCTGCTCTCTCCCCGACCCAGCTGTGGGTTAGATGTGCCTTCAGGCATCGCTAGCTGAACGACTTGGGCAAGATTTGCCAGCAACGGCAGACCACCCAGCACCCAGACCTGCAGTGTTTTGTTGAGGATCTCAGTGTTTCGTCACAAGGAGGAAGACGCTGAGACAATAAACTTGGTCCTCAAAGGCTCAGTCAGCACAGAACCGTTTTTGGAGCAGGAGTGACAGGAGACACACACAGGTTTGATCCCTAGGTCAGCTAGGTCTCCTGGACAAGGGCATGGTAAACCCCTGCATTATTCTTGCCTGGCGAATCGCATGGACAGAGGTACTGGTGGCCTACAGTCATGGGGATGCATCAAGTCAGATGCGACTTAAGCTTGGAACCACGCTCACACTAGAATGGAATCGCACTAGAATGGAAAAAACCTTGAATAGCCAAAGCAATCTTGAGAAAGAAGAATGGAACTGGAGGAATCAACCTACCTGACTTCAGGCTCTACTACAAAGCCACAGTTATCAAGACAGTATGGTACTGGCACAAAGACAGAAATATAGATCAACGGAATAAAATAGAAAGCCCAGAGATAAATCCACGCACATATGGACACCTTATCTTTGACAAAGGAGGCAAGAATATACAATGGATTAAAGACAATCTCTTTAACAAGTGGTGCTGGGAAATCTGGAATATCTTCTGAGACAGAATAGTCCAGGAAGGGAAAACGGCATGGTATAGAATTCTAATGCAAATTGACATGGGGAGAGAGTAAGAAGCCCAGAGAAGAAACTGAGAAGTATTTTTTCACTTCCCTGCCCCAATCCAAGGCAGTTACGGTTTTTTTGTTTGTTTGTTTTTTAACATATCTGTCTCTTCAAAAACCGTTCTTGAGTCATCTTTGTATCCCTAGCAACTTGTACCTAATACTTATCCAATTTAATCTACCATATAAATCAATATTTCAGTGAATAAAACTTGATCATTTAAAGTTACCTTTTTTAATTTACATTTTGTCTTTCATTTCTGTTAGGAAACAGATAAGATTCTTGTAAAAAAAAAAAAACTTATCTCTAATCTTTTTATTGCTTGAATGTTCTCTGTCTTCTAATTTTCTCTTTCCTGAAAAATATCCTTTCTTAAGATTGACTTTTTGATAAAGTACTTGTCTTAGGTGGTAGGCAACAGGAGTAGAAGAAATTAAATATATCATTGTTTGACATGAATCAATAGGATTTTGCTGCTTTTTCCCTAATTCCCTTAAAATTTTAGTCCTCAAAATTAATGGGAACAAGCCATTTAGTGAGTAAGTCACTAATCAAATCATTTAGAGATGCATATATCTAATCTTATGAAATGCTTTCAATCTTAGAAATGTATTCTTGATAAAATTCAGCTATGCTTTTCTGAAATTACTTTTTGATTCCAAAATCTCTCTAGGGCTTGTGATCAATATTTTATTTCAAAGTTATAGATAAAAGATTTACTGTATGAATTAAGAAAATAAAATCTAATCTTCAGTGATCTAAAATTAAGGAAAATGTTAAAATGTTAGAAGAATGTTTATTAATTAAGTTTGCATAAAATACATAAGTTTGTGACTCCATGCATTGTAGCCTGCCAGGCTAGTCTGTCCATGGAATTCTCCAGGCAAGAATAATGGAGTGAGTAGCTACTCTCTTCTCCAGGGGAACTTCCCAACCCAGGAATTGAACCCAGGTCTCCTGAATTTCAGGAGGATTCTTTACCACTGAGCTCCTGGGGAAGCCCAAAATGCATAGTATCAAATATCCAAGTTGCATTGTCATAAAGCTCAGATAAATGATTGTCAAAGCATATGAAAAATCACAATGTATTTTACTACCCATAAACATGATTATAATAGTAATAATTATAATTACTATTACAGAGTGTCCTAGAATGCTCAAATCTACATTTCTATTGAAATAGGAAGTCTCTCATATCCATTACCTTGGTGATTCTCTGAAGAAATATTTACATGGCATAAGTGTTGCCCCAAACAGTTTGGCATTTCCTCAATAAGTTAAACATAGAATTATCAAGAGCAACTTATTAAAAATTAAAGAACAATGTGTTAAGCACTGAAGACTGGTATATTTTTATAATGTCCAAATACAGCAGTTTTCTGTGCTAGGTAATATACAAAAGTATATATAATCAATATAATCAAATATGCTCTTTAAAACATTAAAAAAATTTATTGGAGTATAGTGATTTGCAATGTTGTATTAGTTTCTGGACTGTAGTAAAGTAAAGCAGTTATAATATACATATGGAAATGTGAAAGTGAAAACTTGTTAGTTGCTCAATCGTTTCTGACTCTTTTCAACCCCATGAACTATTATGTAGCCTATCAGGTTCCTCTGTCCATGGAACTCTCAAGGCAAAAATACTGGAGTGGGTAGGCATTCCCTTCTCCAGGGGACCTTTCTGATCCAGGGATGGAATCTTGTCTCCTGCACTGCACACAGATTCTTTACCATCTGAACCAATATATACTCTTTTTTTAGATTCTTTTCCCATATGGTCATTACAGAGTAGAATTCCCTGTGTATAGTAGGTCCTTATTAGTTATTTATTAATATTTTATATATAGTAGTGTGTATTTGTCAATCCCAATCTCCCAGTTTATCCCTTCCCACCCCTGTTTCCTTCTTGGTAACCATAAGTTTGTTTTCTACATCTGTGACATTATTTCTGCTTTGTAAATAAATTCATTTGTACCATTTTTTCTAGATTCCACATATAAATGATATCATATGATGTAGGCCTTTCTCTATCTGACTTACCTCAGTATGACAATCTCTATGTTCATTCATGTTGCTGCAAAAGGAATTATTTTGTTCTTTTTTATGGTTGAATAATAGTCCATTGTGCATATGTACCACATCTTCTTTACCCATTCCTCTGTTGATGGACATTTAGGTTGCTTTCATGTCCCGGCTATTGTAAATACTGTTGCAATGGGCATTGGGATACATGTATCTAAAACATTTTAGAAAAGTCAATGGAACCCAAAGAAATAATGTTTCAACAATGTTGTAATAAGAGATTACACAGTTTCATGATTTATTTTTCTAAGAATGACAACATCTGTAGCCTCCATGTACATCATCTTGGTTTTTCTCAATCTAGGAGTCAGCAAAATATGAATAAAAACTCCAATAATATTATTTTCTTGATGTTTCAGGAATAATATATATTACTGGCACAGTTTAACAACTTTAGCAAAAGATTGCCTATTTCAGGAGAGTAGAAATGTAGCTTGAAAAAAGAAGAAAGATAAGGGATAGGTGTAGAAAACATTTTCCATTTGTTTTTTTTTTTTTCAGTTTAAAGCAGAGTTGCAAAGGTGGGGCTGAATGAGAGTCACATGGTTTTGAACTTCACATGTTGCCCCAAACCCCACAAGCTGGCTGCCCTTCAATCAAATTAAAATTATAGCCCTGAGCAGCATTTCTATCAGAGAAAAGCAAATGTTGTGATTTCTGCACTGAAATAAAATTTAACTGAAATGATTCAATAAAATGATGGTATCATTATAAATGTGGCACTTTTTCTTAAGGTTTGATTAGTCTAGACACCTGAGTTAAGAAATGACTGCTGTTTGTACTTCAAAGTACACTTGGCAACTTTGATTAAATATTTATGATAAATGTAAATGACTTAAAGTAAAATGTTTTCCAATCAAGTCTCTAGCAAACTGGATACACAGCCTCATCAGTTTCAGGTCTTGGTGTCAGTTCAGTCCAGTTCAATCGCTCAGTCGTGTCCGACTCTTTACGACCCCATGAATCTCAGCACGCCAGGCCTCCCTGTCCATCACCAATGCCTAGAGTTCACTGAGACTCACATTCATCGAGTCAGTGATGCCATCCAGCCATCTCATCCTCTGTCATCCCCTTCTTCTCCTGCCCCCAGTCCCTCCCAGCATCAGAGTCTTTTCCAATAAGTCAACCCTTTGCATGAGGTGGCCAAAGTACTGGAGTTTTGGTGTAAAGCCATGTAATTCAATGTTCAGCCAACTTGAGTTGTGCAGCCTTCACTTTCACTTCCTACAGAGGGTCACTGCAGCCTTTGTTTTCTGTGGCTGAGTCCAGGGGCCCAGAGATGTCCAAAAGAAAAGATAGTAAGTGGAGTGCTTACTATCTCTCTCTTTTCCCAACTTCTGTAACAACACTAGAGATCTTCCTATGCTCTCACAAAAACAAAATTTGCAAATATTTCCTAAACAAGTGTAACTCATGATCTTTCCCTTTAAAAAATGTCCTTAGCTCTTATTTACAAATATTTGAGAAATGAATTGTATTTCTTCAGTTCAAAATATTCCTGGGCATTTTCCTTTAAACTATACAAAATCCATAATGCATTTTAATTTACATTCTCACAGAGAACATTGATATCATTCTATTTCTTAAGGCAGGAACTTGGAAGCCATCTTGCTTTACATTTTCATTATTTCCAAACTCCATTGGGTACTAAGTGTTGTCAAATCACCCCAGAATGTTTGGATACATTGCCTTTTGCACAGCTTTCCCCATCTCTCCCATCCGGGGATGCCATGGACCATCTGCTGCTCCTGCCCTCTGTGTATCTCTAGTCTGCCCCAGTTTATCCCCATGATTCCAGAGATCTTAAGTAAATCAAATCTGGTGTTATTTTTGGACTCACATTCAGGCCTTAATGATTCTAAAGATACTTTTTACATATTTATAAATTCAACTGTTTTTTGACTTTTTAATTTTGTATCTTAAACTGCAGAAATATGTAAATAGTTTTTACTTTCATTTTATTTACTGAAAACAAATAGATGCTTGCTTAAAAAAATTCAAACACTACATATTCTTAAATCTAAAACTGAAAAAAAGAATAATCAGTGTTGACAGTGCATTGTATCTTTTCCAAGAATTAAATTTCTCCAGTGGCTTCCCAGTGCTGTCAGAATGGATTATATGCTGCTTAGAGCTCCTTTTTGTGACTTCCCTTGCTTGTTCCTTGCATGTTGGAGCACAGACTGTGATGGAAAAAAACAGGCATGCATTTTAACTTGTGCCCCTGGTTTTCTGCTCTTATTAATTCCTCAAACTTCAGAGTCAACAACACTTCCCCTTAAAAAATGTATTGAATTCTCTTTTGTATAGGGCTTCTCATTTTACAAGACTCAAATTAACTCAAGTTGGGTAGGAGCAGTGACTTTTCAAGATACATTAGGTTCCTTAAAAAATAGGAACTTCAACTATGATAGATTTCATGAAAAGTAGAATGAAGGCATCTTCATCATCTCCTTCTTACTGTTTCCATTTTTTATTTTATGTCACTTTCTGTGTTCTCAGAAACAAAAGTTTCTCAACACTTCTTATTTTCTTTGAATAATGCATCCACACTGTAGGTGTGGGCTTTTTTTTTTTTTTTTTTTAATTTTATTTTATTTTTAAACTTTACATAATTGTATTAGTTTTGCCAAATATCAAAATGAATCCACCACAGGTATACATGTGTTCCCCATCCTGAACCCTCCTCCCTCCCCATACCATCCCTCTGGGTCTTCCCAGTGCACTAGCCCCAAGCATCCAGTATCATGCATTGAACCTGGACTGGCATCTCGTTTCATACACGATAGTTTACATGTTTCAATGCCATTCTCCCAAATCTTCCCACCCTCTCCCTCTCCCACAGAGTCCATAAGACTGTTCCATACATCAGTGTCTCTTTTGCTGTCTTGTACACAGGGTTATTGTTATCATCTTTCTAAATTCCATATATATGCGTTAGTATACATGATTTTAGCTTATAGGCAATTTTCATTGCCTTGACTGCTTAAAGTTATATAAAATTTTGCCATTTGCCTTTCTGGTTGTCTCTCAATTTTTGATATTTCCAACTGTATTCCTAGAATAAAAACTCTGGGTACATTATACTTTTTAATTGTAGATCATAAGACATAAATTGCATGCCAGATCCTACTTGAATTCTCCCAGGCTCAGGTGCCCACTCCTACATAGTGGGGCACAGGGTACTAAAGATGGCAACTGACACTCAGTAGGACTGTGAGGAATAAGGCAGTGAATTGCATGCATCAATTTGGTCAAGCGATGGTGCCCAGTTGCTTGGTCAAAGGCTAATCTAGATGTTACTGTAAAAACTTTTTTTAGAGAGATTAGTGTTTACAAATTTTAAATAAGATTTTAAGTACAAGATATTATCCTCAATGTTGAAAGTGTAGGGGGTGGTGGATAAGGGGCTTAATTCAATCAGCTGAAGACCTTAAACCCAAAAATAGATTTCCCAGAAAATAAGGAATTCTGTCTCAAAATTGTAGCACAGAAATCCTTCCTGAGTTTATGACCTACTGGTTCACCCATAGATTTAAGAAGCAATATTATTGAGTTATTTCAAATCTTAAAGATAATGCTGTGAAAGAACTGCAATCTATATGCCAGCAAATTTGGAAAACTCAGCAGTGGCCACAGGACTGGAAACGTTCAGTTCTCATTCCAATCCCAAAGAAAGGCAATGCTCAAAACACCACACAATTGCACTCATCTCACATGCTAGTAAAGTGATGCTCAAAATTCTCCAATCAAGGCTCCAACAGTACATGAACTGTGAACTTCCAGATATTCAAGCTGGATTTAGAAAAGGCAGAGGAACCAGAGACCAAATTGTCAATATCTGTTGGATCATTGAAAAAGCAAGAGAGTCTCAGAAAAACATCTACTTCTGCTTTATTGACCATGCTAAAGCCTTTGACTATGTGGATCACAACGAAGTGAGTCAAGAGATGGGAATACAAGACTACCTGGCCTGCCTCCGGATAAATCTGTATGCAGGTCAAGAAGCAACAATTAGAACTGGACATGGAACAACAGACTGGATCCAAATAGGGAAAGGAGTATGTCAAGTCTTTATATTGTCAACCTGCTTACTTAACTTCTATGCAGAGTACATCATGAGCAATGCTGGACTGGATGAAGCACAAGCTGGAATCAAGATTGCTGGGAGAAATATTAATAACCTCAATATGCAGATGACACCACCCTTATGGCAGAAAGTGAAGAGTAATTAAAGAGCTTCTTGAAGGTGAAAGAGGAGAGTGACAAATCTGGGTATACCTGTGGCAGATTCATTTCAATATTTGGCAAAACTAATACAATATTGTAAAGTTTAAAAATAAAATAAAATTTAAAAAAAATAAAATAAAACTCAATATTCAAAAAACTAAGATCATGGCATCTGATCCCATCACTTCATGGCAAATTGATGGGGAAACAGTGACAGAGCTTATTTTTGGGGGCTCCAAAATCACTGCAGATGGTGACTGCAACCATGAAATTAAAAGACACTTGCTCCTTGGAAGAAAAGTTATGACCAATCTAGACAGCATATTCAAGAGCAGACACATTACTTTGCCAATAAATGTCCATCTAGTCAAAGCTAGGTTTTTTTGTAGGTATGTATGGATGTGAGAGTTGGACTATAAAGAAAGCTGAGCACTGAAGAATTCATGCTTTTGAATTGTGGTGTTGGAGAAGACTCTTGAGAGTAACTTGGACTGCAAGGAAATCTAACCAGTCCATCCTAAAGGAAATCAGTCCTGAATATTCATTGGAAGGACAGATACTGAAGCTGAAACTCCAATACTTTGGCCACCTGATGCAAAGAACTGACTCATTTGAAGAGACCCTGATTCTGGGAAAGACTGAAGGCAGGAGGAGAAGGGGACGATGGAGGATGAGATGGTTGGATGGCATCACCTACTCAATGGACATGAATTTGAGTAAAACCCAGGAGTTGGTGATGGACGAGGAAACCTGGTGGGCTGCAATCCATGGGGTCACAAAGATTCAGATATGACTGAGTGACTGAACTGAATTGAGTTTCCAGCCTATCAGTCTGCCCTAGGAATTTTGAACTTGCCAGGTCCTGTAATCATTTGAGCCATATTGTTAAAATAAATCCCTGTATGTACATCATAAGTATCCATGTTCATATCTATCAGTTTAGTCCAATTGCTCAGTGATGTCCAACTCTTTGTGACCCCACAGACTGCAAGATACCAGGCGTCCCTGTCCAATAACAACTCCCAGAGCTTACTCAAACTCATGTCCATTGAGTCAGTGATGTCATCCAATCATCTCATCTTCTGTTGTCCCTTTCTCCTCCTGCCTTCAATCTTTCCCAGCATCAGGGGCTTTTCTAGTGAGTCAGTTCTTTGCATCAGGTGGCCAAAGTATTGGAGTTTCAGCTTCATTCCTCCCAATGAATATTCAGGATTCATTTTCCTTTAGGATGGACTGGTTGGATCTCCTTGCAGTCCAAGGGACTCTCAAGAGTCTTCTCCAACACCACAGTTCAAAAGCATCAATTTTTTGATGTGTCTTTCTTTCTGGTCCAACTCTCACATCCAAACATGACTACTGGAAAATTCATAGCTTTGACTAGATGGATCTTTGTTGGCAAAATAATGTCTCTGCTTTTTAATATGCTGTCTAGGTTGATCATAACTTCCTTTCCAAGGATCATGTGTCTTTTAATTTTATGGCTCCAGTCACTATCTGCGGTGATTTTTGAGTCCAATAAATAAATAAATAAATAAATAAAGTCTCTCACTGTTTCTATCATTTCCCCTTCTATTTGCCATGAAGTGATGGGACCAGAAGCCATGGTCTTAGTTTTCCTAATGTTGAGTTTTAAGCCAACTTTTTCACTCTTGTCTCACTTTCATAAAGGGCCTCTTTATTTCTTCTTCACTTTCTGCTATAAGGGTGGTGTCATCTGCATATCTGAGATTATTGATATTTCCCCCAGTAATCTTGATTCCAGTTTGTGCTTCAGAAACTATGGCCCATTCTGTGTTGGGCCACCCAAGATGGACTGGTCATGGTGGAGAGTTCTGAAAAAACATGGTCCAGTGGAGAAAAGAATGGCAAACCACTTCAGTATTCTTACCTTGAGAATCCCATGAACAGTATGAAAAGGCAAAAAGACAGGGCACTCAAAGATGAATTGCCCAGGTCGTCAGGTGCCCAATATGCTACTGGAGATTGGTGGAGAAATAACTCCAGAAAGAATGAAGAGATGGAGCCAAAGCAAAAACAACACCCAGTTGTAGGTGTGACTGGTGATGGCAGTGAAGCCCAATGCTGTAAAGAGCAATATTGCATAGAAACCTGGAATGTTAGGTCCATGAATCAGTAAATTGGAAGTGGTCAAACAGGAGATCCCAAAAATGAACATCAATATTTTAGGAATCAGTGAACTAAAATGGACTAGAATGGGTGAATTTAACTGAGATGACTATTATATCTACTACTGCAGGCAAGAATCCCTTAGAAGAAATGGAGTAGCCGTCATAGTCAACAAAAGAGTCTGAAATGCAATATTGGATACAGTCTCAAAAATGGCAGATTTATATTTGTCCTTTTCCAAGGCAAACCATTCAGTATCACAGTAATCCAAGTCTATGCCCCAAACAGTAATGCTAAAGAAGCTGAAGTTGAATGGTTCTATGAATACCTACAAGACCTTCTAGAAACAATACCCAAAAAAGATGTCCTTTTCATTATTAGGGACTAGAGTGCAAAAGTTCATATCTATATCTAAAACATTATATACACTATTACTTCTGCAGACAGCACTGACTGATACATATCATAATACTGAGTATGTTTCTAGATGAACAAAATCTTAAGGATGACTTTTGTGAATTGGTTCTTGGCCTCTGGAATTGGTTCTCTATTTTCATTTCATAAAACATAAGATGTTTCCACTATTAAAAAGAGCACTGATGGTCCATTACTGGAGCTGGTCAGGCTCCTCTGCCCATGGGGATTCTCTAGGCAAGAATACTGGAATGGCCTCCAATGCCCTTCTCCAGGATATCTTCCCAACCCAGGGATCAAACCCAGGTCTTCCACATTGCAGGCAGATTCTTTACCAACTGAGCCACCAGGGAAACCCCAGAATACTGGAGTGGGTACCCTATCCCTTCTCCAGAGGATCTTCCTGACCCACAAATTGAACCAGGGTCTCCTGCATTGCAGGAAGATTCTTTACCAGCTGAGCTACCAGGGAACAGATATATGCACAATAACACCTTTGGATATTGTTTTTTTTTTTTTTTTTTTTTTACCATAAAGTGGATATCTTTGTAATGCAAATAATATACACAGACGTGCAGCCACAACAACGTCTTCTTATGGATTAAGATTTAATTCATAATTAATGAACTCAGATGAAATTTTGATATAAGTTTTAAAATATCCTAGTTGATTAATGAATTTCAGGTGACTTTCTATTCAAATTAAGTTTTAAATTAATCTGCTAGGGGCCCAAAATCCTGACCCTAATTGTTTGGAAGAATGATTTAGTAGAATTAAAACAAACAAACAAACAAACAAACAAAACAAAACAAAACAAAAAAAACTTTAAAAATCTCTAGTGCCAAGAAAATATAACAAATTAGTTCTGACTTAGCTTTAATTTTTTGGTCATGGTTTGAGAAGGAATTATTATCGCAGGTATACAATCGTGTGATTCCAGACAGATCATCATGGGCATCCACAATAATAAAGAGATTCCTGGAAAACAGTTAGCATTCCTTGAGTTGGAGCACCAGGAGGGCTGAGTAGAATATTTTTAGTGACACTAGATATTTTTAATCAAGTACTTAACAAGAAGCAAATTTCTGGCTGACCATATATTGGATACTTTTCTATGTTTTTATGTAACTAAGGAGTATATTGAGTTCAGCAGTTTGCTCCTAATTGTGGCAGACAAATGGAGAAAGAAATGGAGGAGCTCAGAGCCTCAAGGCTTCAGATTCTCAGTTCAAATGCTTTGTAAGTGATTTTAGATTTTCTTTGTCTGCCCTGAAGAAAACCCTTATCTCTTTCAGAGAGAGAAGTGAAACTGCTAAAAACAGAACCTGAATTTCATCCAATGAGTGGCTGAACTATACACAAAGTGCAGGGTGTCTATTGGTGAAGTGAGGGCATTACTTTGGAAAGAATGGCATCCTAGGAATCAGCATGGGGATATGTGGGCAAATTCTGATGAAACTGAGGACATTGAATTAAATTTTACTAAATATTGCTGAATCTTCTTTGACAGTAGAGACTGCCCACCTACCCCTGCCTGAAAAGGGTAATTATGCTCTTCCTGTGGCACTTGCCTTACAAGGCAGTGCTGATTCTCCCCAGGACTCACTCCTCTTTGACTCTAGACTTATCAGCAGACTCAAGTCCCGGAAGGTCTCCCAAAATTGAGATACAGAATGTGACCCATGAGTAAATGCACTACACTCCAAAAGAACTGCATAAATTTTCCAGTTTATACAGAGTAAATCCAAGAAGTAGATATATGAATAAATAACAAGGATATAAGAAAATGGTAAAAAAGAACAGAAAACTGGATGTGAGCCCACTAACCAGAGATTATGAATTTAATATATAATCAGAAGGGTTAAAAAGAGCTCTAACTGTTTAATTGGTTGATTGGCTGATTAGAACATGGACATAATTGTCCCTGCTACACTAGGTAAAGTTGAAATGCCAGACATACCTTGGTTTTCTGTAAGAGGAAGAGTACAAAAATTGGGATGTTAGAGTGGATTTATCATGTCTGACCTGTTCACCTGCCCCAGGAGGGTCCAGTGGACACACCTTTCACTAAAACTGTGAGAAATACATTTTTGAGGGAAATGCCTGGATTTATGAAGAATTCTGTAGATGAAAAATTATAGTGGTAATTGCTGCCAATGATCTTAAATGCAATGAGGATAATCGGACCCATGGTGGCAGAGACCAATGGGCAGTAACTAATTGTGAAAAATGAGGCGGATGTGGTTACCATAACACACAGTGGAGGCAAAGCTGCAATAAGACTATGACTTGTAGAGACTTATGGTGTTGGCTATTTGATGACAATGCTTCTAGAAGAGAATTGGTTGGTCAGTCTTACTTGATCTCTGTAAGAGGAAGAATTTTAGATCACTTCTAAAGAGCCCCAACCCCTCATTCAGCTTCTAAACACCAAATCCACAATTCCTTGAATGAAATGGAGGTCATGTCACCTTGAGGAAGAATCCTGATGTATTGCCAAAATTGACACTATTAATCTTTATCCCAGCCTTCAAAGGAAGACATGGCCTTTCACCAGGATTACTGTGCACACAGAAAAGAAAATAATCAGACTTTTGAAGGATTGCAGGATACTAGCTCAGAATTCATACTAATTCCAGGGAACTGAAAATGTTATTCTGGTCTACCCATTGCATTGGGGCTTATGAAGGAGATCAGGAGATCAATGGAATTTTAGTTCAGATCCATTTTACAGTGTGACCAATCCCCTTCTATGATTATTTTCCCAGTTCCAAAATATGTAATTGGAATAGATTAAATCAGAAACTGGCAGAATCTTCACATCAGTTCCCTAAATAGTGGAGTGAGAGATATTATGGTAGAAAAAGCCAACTGGAAGCCACTAGAACTGCCTCTGTCTAAGAACATAGCAAACTGAAAGCAATCCTGTGCTCTTAGAGGACTTGCAGACATTAGTATCACCATCAAGAACCTGAAGAATTCAGGAGTGGCAATGATCACATCTCCAGGCAACTCACCTACTTGGCCTGTGCAGAAGACAGATGGATCTTGAAGAATGACTATGGGTTATTATTGTAAACTTAACTATGTGTAGCTCCAACTACAGCTACTGCTCTAGATATGGTTAGGTTGCTTAAGCAAATGACCATGTATACTCACACATGGTATGCAATTATTAGTCTAGCAAATGTTTTCTTCTTGATACCAAGAAGAAGTTTGCAGAAAGCTGTCAAGGCCAGCGATATACCTTCCTGTGCTATCTCAGGGCTATGCCCACTCTCCATCCCTACATAACTGTCTAGGATGCAGGGCTCTCCAACACCTTTCCTTGCAGAAGGTATCACACTGGTCCATTACCCTGATGGAATTACACTGATAAGCAAGATGTATCAATTGCACTAGGCTTACTCTTAGACATTTGTATGTCACAAGATGAGAAACAAATCCAGTGAAAACTCAGAGGCCTTCCACCTCAGTAAAATTTCTAGGTGTCAGTAGTGTGGACATGTTGTGATAACCTTTCTAAGGCAAAGGAAAATCACTGTGCCAGGTCACCTCTGTAACAAAAAGGAGGTGCAATGCCAAATAGTCCTCTTAGTATTTTGGAAACAAAATTTTTCACTTGAGTGTGCTGCTCCAGCTCATTTTCCCTGTGACCTGAAAGTTGCTAGTTTTGGGTGAAGCCCAGAACAGGAGTGGGCTGGGCAGCTGGCTCACACTCCCCTAGGCTACACAATTCCACAGTGGCAGGTAGGGGTGCTCTTTGGAGCCTTGTGTGAGCTTCTGTAGGTAACTCGCAGTGCAGACCAAAGCCCTGACATTTGATGCAAATAACTGCTTTTGGAAGACAGTTTTTGATCAGCTACTGGGTCTTAGTAAAGACTGAACCTTTAGCATGAATCACCAAGATAGCATGCAAACTGAACCATTCTTTGTGAACTGGATGTGGTCTGACCCAAACTATAAAGTTGAGTGTGCTTGGCAACATTCCATCTTATAATAGAAAGAGCATGAAGGAAATTGGATCCAAGAAAGCCTTGAAGACACAAGCAAGTTGCATGAAGAGGTGGTCCAAATACCCACGGCCCACACTTATCTCACCTTTCTTTTTCCCTCCCAGTTCCCAGCTACACCCTCAAGAGGAATTTCTTATAATCAGTTGACTGAGGAAAGAGATAACCCATGCCTGGTTTACAGGTGGTCCTGCACAATATGCAGGCGTTACCTGATAGCACAGTTGGAGCCCTGCAGCCCCTCCCTGGGATACCCCTGCAGAACACTGTGAAGGGAAATCTTCCCAGTGGCCTGGACTCTGAGCAGTGCACCAGGCTGTGCACTGTACTTAGTAGGAGAAATTACCAAGACTTGTGATTATTTACTGATTCATAGACTGTGGCCTATGATTTGACAGGACTGTCAGGAACTTGAAAAGAATGTAATTGGGAAATCAGTGAAAAGGAGGTCTAAAGAAGAAACATGTATGTAGGGTTCTCTGCATGAGTAAAAAGTATGAATATATTTATGTCCCACTTTAATATGTTTCACAGGGTGATCTAAGCAGAGGATCTAATAATCAGATGGATAGATTACCCATTCTGTAGAGAAAGAATTGGCAACCCACTCTGGTATTCTTCCATGGAAAATCTCATGGATGGAGGAGCCTGGCAGGCTACAGTCCATGGGGTCACAAAGGGTCAGAAATGACTGGGCAGCTTTACTTTCACTTCTGTGAGCATCACTCAGCATCTTTCCTTGGGGCACTCCTGTCCTCACCCACTGGGTTCAGCTGACAGGGACAGAGGTGTGTTCTCAGCAACACAGGCTATCACTCACAAAAGCCACTGCTGAGCACCCGGTCTGCTACAGCAAACACTGAATTTCTGGTAGGACATCATACCCCAGTGTGACCAGTGAGTTACCTGATTGCAACTTGATTACACTGGGTCTCTTTCACACTGGACAGGGCAGCATTTTATTCTTACAGGAATACACAGAGTTTGGATATGAATTTGCTTTCCCCGTGCATAATACTTTTAACTAAACTATCATCTGTGGACTTACTGAATGCCTTAATATTACACATAAAATTGCTTCTGATCAGTGAACAAACTTCACAGCAAATTAAGTGCAGCAGTTGTCCCATGCTTATGGAATTGGTTGATTTTTCCATGTTTCCCACCATCCTGAAGTATCATCCTGGTTTGATATCATGGTGGAACCATCTCTTGAAGCCTGATTGGTAGTACCTCGGTGGTAGTGCCTTTCAGTTCTGGGGGTAAGCTTCTCTAGAAGGCTGTATATGCTCTGGGTCAGGTGAATAGAGACACTGATATATAGATATACAATTCCTTTGCTGAGCTACATGGTTTTAAATGCCTGGAACAACAAATAATGACCTAAGGTCTACGATTTCAATATATTAAAGCATATTTCCAATTAAAACATTTTTATCATTTATTTTAGAGGCAAAATTATAAACATAATAGTTTTTCTGATCCTTTAAGCCAAGGAAAACTAATAACAATGTTTGAGATTCAATATGGATATTATGTCATGGAACAGGAAAATTACAGTATATTTTCAGACACTGCAATGTTCTGCTGACCTGGACCTGGAATACTCTGTTCTGTGCTGATGATTCAGATATAAGAATGATAAAGTGAACTGGCTGGAATTAGAGAACAAAGAAAAGAAGGACAGTCAATGAGACTGATTTAGGGAAGGGCAGAAGGAACTACATAATAACAGCCAAGTAGTAAAAATAGAATCAACTACATAGATCAGTTCTGACTACTACACTACTGATGATTTAACTTGATTTTATGTTTCAAACTTTTCATTTAATGCTGTATCCTTTATTACATGTGAACAGCACTCAGTATAGGAAATCATGAAATGTGAATGAAACCTGTAATTTTAATTAACATATTTTAAAATGTTTCTGATCTGTAAGCATTGGAAAAAATGTTCATTTATGGTGAGCTTTTTTTTTTTTTTCATTCTCACAAAATGTTTAACATAAGCATATCTTTCTTTAAAGTAATACTAATATATTTAATAAAATGTATCACTTGCCAGGATGATGTAATATGACTTGCCAGGATTTTTTTTCCTTAACAGATATTTGTATAAGGAAACTAAAACTCACAGGCAGATTCAATTTCCCTCAACAGGTAAAAGCAAGCATTTTTGTTCTTGTCTTATATTGCCTTTCAGTGTCCCCTTCCTCATGCCTCCCTGTGGCCACAGCAAATGATGACTGTCCCCCACCCTTCCTCCTGACTCCTCTGCCTTATCTGGGCTCTGGGTGAGCACAGATCCTCACACAGGCTCTTTTGAGGTACAAGCATAGTGCACTAGCAATACTTCAATAAGGATCAGAAATACATTTACAACCTGAAGAGAGGCTATTTAAGTTTTTGTTTTTTTTCTTTTCCTTTGGTCAGATAGGTATCAATGTTATCTGTTGACTTCACCACAAATAGAGGTTCTAATTGATCTTGACTCCAGTGCCTGCTGCACAGTGAGTGATTCTGCATCTTCTGTTAGCCAAACTTACTATCCATTCACCTATTCATTCATCCATTCATTCTGCCCACATGTAAGCAATTAACCAAAGTAAAACAAACAAACAAACAACAAAAAAAAACAGTCCCACCATGAGATTTCTGAGAATGAGATCATGTTTAACTTGTACTCCCTGGACCTCTTACACACTCAATAAATGCTTTTTACCTTATATGAGTGTGGGTCTTATATATATATCGATATATATATAAGACCCACTTATATAAGTGGGTCTTAAAATTTATTACAAGTAAGAAAAACAATTATTATTAAGCCTGCAGGCATGAGCTTTCTCCTATCCATGTGCCCTTCACCACTGGTCTAAATTTCACAGAATCGGAAAGGCAAAAGGAATCAAATAATCACGGCATCCAAGTGTTTCCTCCGTTTTCATTTCATTTCATTCTTCTGCAAAATTCGTCAAATTTCTAATTTCCCTTTTTCCAGAAGCAGAATTGGGGAGAGGAAGAAAAGAAAGAGAGGGAGAAGAATAAGTAAGACCCGTGCCTATGAGACTTAAATGCAAAATGCAGAGTAAGTCAGCCATGAGGAGCTTGGCATATAGGAATTTCTGCCAAAAGTACAGTCACACAATTATTCTGTGATTACTAAAGACGCTACAAACATTAGCATCCTTGCCTTTATCCCTCTGGCAATGGTAAGCTTCCTTGCTTTTTGCCAAGCAGCTCTCAGTACTTGAGACGTGCTTTTGTTTACATTTTCACTTGTCAGAAAGATGCTTATCTTTAAAGAACAACTGAAATGTCACTTCCTGTGATCACTTCACCAATCCTCTTTATGGGGAAAATTACTGGTTCCTGCCCCTATTGTGTTGTTTTCAACAAAAGTAATGCTAAATCTGCAGCACAAGAAGTGAGGTGTAGAATAATAGTTTGTCTCGCCTTTCTCTCTATGAGTTTTAATTGCAGGAGGGGCAAAGGATGGGAAGGAGTGGTACGGTGACAGGCTGGGTCTCCCAATTGCCAAAACACAGTGTTGGGCTAAAAATGCATTTTTTTAAAATTTAGTAAAGCCAAAATAAATCAGAATTTTGCATATTTTTCATATTACATAATGCTCTACGTTCAATGCATAAATAAGAAAAACACAAGAATATAATCTCTACATTTTCATCTCTTTAATTTTTAATCTCATCACAGTAAGCATATACACAAACAGCACATATTCTATGTACCTGCATGTGCTTTTGAAAAATATTATAACATATATCTGTTTCATATCATAGTATACTGTGAACATTTTCTCAAACCAGTGAATATCACTCTATTATGTACATTTTCATGACTTCATTGTGTGATATTCTGGGTTCTAGATGGATCACATGTATAGGACTGGACCAAATATTCAGATTGTGTTGGCTGGGGGGTTATCTTCATCCCTGGATGGATAGCAGCACTTTGCACTAGCAGTGAAAATTCATGTAAATATAGGAAAAAAGGAGATGATAAACACTTAAAATGGTATATTCTTCTTGGGTAGCAAACGGTCAGACACGACTGAGCGACTGAACTGAACTGCCTGTCTCTCAGAGATGCATAAATATACATTATTTTATATGCTAGCCATATAAAGTTGTTAACTTTCTGCTATTTTAAATAATGCTAAAGAAGATCATATATCTGTACAAAAATGATGGGAAATTACTGAAAGAGGAACTGTTTCATCAAAGCCTCTGCAAAATTTTGAGACTGGTGTATGTATCTTCCCAAATGTGTCTATAAAATGTTTCTGCCCATTTTATACATGCAATACACTCCAATAACTACCTCACAGTCTAGCCAAGACTCTTTGCTTACTTGCCTAAATAGTGGTTTACTTTGCAGGTAAAGTGAGAATTCAGAGGAACATTCATTTTTCAATTAAATTTTCTTTAATTGCTACAGAGCACAAACATCTAACTTGCCATTTCACTGGAGAAAGGGATGTGTAATTTGTTACTAATTCTTGATAAATTTTTAAAATTGTGGTGGCTAATCATTTGTCTGCAGCATATGTGGCACATAATTTACTGAGTTCAGATCAGAAAGGTAAATGTGTGTTTATATACCACAATTTTAACAGTACATGTCTTGCCTCATATTAAATTAATTATTTAAATTGAATTTTATTCTCAACAAATTGTGTTACTTCTTCACATAGTGGTTTTCTTTCTTTTTTTTTTTTCAAGAACATTGTTTGATTGAATCAAAATGTGCTTTCAGAAGTAAACACCTGTTCAAATTATTTGCAGATCAAAAGAAAAAGGGGGAAGTTTCCATATATACATGGCTCCATATGACTCAGATTGTCAGAGAGGCGAGAGTTAAAACCAAAGGGACTCGCCAAAATGAGTGCCATATTTAGAAGCAAACTACATTTCCTGTGCTTTTTGTGGTCCTTGGCTTTAGCAAGAAAAGTGCTACCATTTTCTTCACTAGCAATCCAGGCTGCCACACTTTATCTGCTCCTCATGCATTCTTCTCTCAGTGAATAAGTGGTGTAATAGTTCCCTTCATTTGCCTCCCAGCTGTTTGTATTTTCCCCCTGCCTCTTTTTTGCTGAGCCAGGAGGAGCTAGAACAATTTTGCTACGTGATCCTTTAAATCACATGGCCAACAGGATTCTCTTTTTCAAGAAGTGAATCTCAGTTCCTAGGCTCTTTCCGAATCTGTTTGTCTGTTTCTCCCATAAATTGACCAAAGTTTCAGTCCATGGGTACAGCACCCCCCTCTCCTCCCCAGGGCAAGTATGGAAAGTCTCCACCCTGTCCTTCCTCTACTTATGTGTTGTTATTATCCTGTAGAGGCCTATTATCTACACCAGCCACTACTGTTGCAGTCCAAGTTCTCGTTTGTTTTTATGCTTTGATTTCATTCTAGATTTCCTTGATTCTATGTAGGTTTTATGACTGAATCAAAAGCTGGATACTTGAATTCTTACCAGTATTTCTCATCTCTTTTGAGAGGTTATTATTAGACTCACCTATGCATTTTGAACCTGAGAGTCCCTTGGATGGCAAAGAAATCAAACCAGTCAATCCTCAATGAAATCAACCCTGAATATTAATTGGAAGGACTGTTGATGAAGCTGAAGTTCCAATACTTTGGCCACCTGATGAAAAGAGCCAAATCATTAAAAAAACACTCTGATGAGAAAGACTGAGGGCAAGAGGAGAAGAATGTGGCAGAGGATGAGATAGATAGCATCACTGATGCATTGGACATGAATTAGAAA
The DNA here is from genome assembly GCF_029378745.1 of Bos indicus. Classification (NCBI taxonomy): domain Eukaryota; kingdom Metazoa; phylum Chordata; class Mammalia; order Artiodactyla; family Bovidae; genus Bos; species Bos indicus. Next base: position 1,180,135 of record NC_091763.1, on the reverse strand, counting down.
AAATTCTGAGAGACATTGGAGAACAAAGGGGCCTGGCATGCTATAGTGCATGGGGTCACATAGAGTCAGATATGAACTGGCAACTGAGCAACAACAATATGCATGTTGAATCAGTGGGTTAGTGGGCCAGTAAACTGAGGAGAAGACAATAAAAAGGTTCCAGTAACTTTTCCAAGGAAATTTATCCTTTCATGACTTTCCAGAAAAAGTCAGTATATTTTTAGTTAATCTTCTATTGATCCACTTGTACCTATTTGTGAGCTCTGTTCGTGGTACAGGAACATTAGTGTTCATAAGACAGAGGACGTCCCTTCCTCAGGGGATTTATTTTTAAGAGGGTGTAGAGCACAGACTATCAGGTTTTTATTCAGCTGCTTAGTCCTGTCCAACTCTTTGCATCCCCATGGACTGTAGCTTGCTAGGTGTCCCTTGTCCTTCACGATCTCCCCAGAGTTTGTTCAAACTCATGTCCATTTAGTCATGTCCATTTAGAGGATAGGATCCAACCATCCTATCTTCTATCACCCCATTCTCCTCTTGCCCTCAATCTTTTCCATCAGAATCTTTTCCAAGGAGTTTTCTCTTTGCATCAGGGAGCCAAAGTATTGGAGATTCTGCTTCAGCGTCAGTCTTAATGAATATTCAAGACTGATTTCCATTAGGATTGACTGGTTTGTTCTCCTTTCTGTCCAAGGGACTCTCAAGAGTCTTCAATATCACAGTTTGAAAGCATCAGTTCTTCAGTGCTCAGCTTTCTTTATGGTCCAATTCTCACATCCACACATGACTAATGGAAAAACCATAGCTTTGACTAGACAGACCTTTGTCAGCAAAGTGATGTTTCTGCTTTTAGGTTTGTCATGCTTTTATTCCAAGGAACAAGTGATGTTGTTCAGTTATCACTCTGCAACACCGTGGACTGTAGCCTTCCAGGCTTCTCTGTCCATGGGATTTTCCAGGCAAGAATACTGGAGTGGGTTGCCATTTCCTTCTCCAGTGGATCTTCCCAACCCAGGGATCGAATCCTGGTCTCCTGCACTGCAGGCAGACTTCTTGCCATCTGAGCCACTAGGGAAGTAATCACAAGTGGTAGTTTAGTTGCTAAGTCATGTCTGACTCTTGTAACCCCATGGACTATAACTCACCAGACTCCTCTTCGCATGGGATTTCCCAGGCAAGAATACTGGAGTAGGTTGCCATTCCCTTCTCCAGGGTATCTTCCAACCAAGGGATTGAACCCAGGTCTCCCTCATTGCAGGCAGATTACTTACCATCTGAACCACCAGGGAAGCCTCAAGGAGCAAAAAGTTCATAAAAAAACAAGCAACATAATTTTAGATAGAAGCAAAGGTCATGAAGAAACAATTTCAAAAAAAAAAAAAAAGAAATAATTTCAGAGATACATAATGATAAGGTGAGGAATAAAATATGTTGAGAGATTATGTTTTTAATTTTTTTTAAGATAACTCTACCTGTTTGGTTATGGCTTGCCTTGAAAACTAGATGCAGAAAGCAGAAGATAACTCAAAGAACATCAATAATCTACATGCTCAGAAAAACAGAAAAGGTTCTGCATTGATTACACAAAAAAACAAAAAGGAGTAGTAGGAGGAGGATAAGAAAAAGGAAGAGAAAGGGAAGGGAAAGAGGAACATTTTGAGAACTTTTGAGTTCATTAATATTCAAGAGTTTTTAAAATATAAATAAAACTTTAGAGTGATATAGGGATAATCAGGTAAATGCCAATCAAAAACCATAGTGAGGACTTCCCTTGTGGCCCATTGGTTAAAACTTTGCACTTCCAATGCAGGGGGTGTGGTTTTGACCCCTGATCAGAAACTAAGATGCTGCAGGCTGTGGGGTGTAGGGTGGGGGAAACAGCACAGTAAGATATCACCTCATACCTACTAGAATTACTATTACCAGGAAAATAAGAAATAAGTGTTGATGAGGATGTGGAGAAAAGGGAAGCTTAGCTCATGTAGAGAGGAATATAAATTGTTGCAGCCACTATGGAAACCAGTATCGAGGTTCCTCAAAAAACTAAAAATACAACTACCATATGATCCAACAATCCCACTTCTAGGTAAATATCTGAAGGAAGTAAAATCACTGTCTTGAAGAGATCTATGAATCCCCATGTTCACTGCATTATTCATTATGTATAATATATATAGAGAGAGATGGTAAAGAGTCTTCCTGCAATGCAGGAGACCTGGGTTCAAGCCTTGGGTCAGGAAGATCCCCTGGAGAAGGGAACAGCAACCCACTCCAGTATCCTTACCTGGAGAATTCCAAGGGTAGACGAAATTGGCAGTCTATAGTCCATAAAGTTGCAAAGTCAGATACAACTGAGCAACTAGCACAATAACAATACTCAGTGCAGCATTTTTTAATCTATTCATCTATTGACAAACACTAAGTCTATGTCTTGCAACTAACACTATTTTAATGTAATATTAATAATAATATTGTGAATATAATTGGGGTCAGGAGTGGGGAGAGTACAAAGAAGAAGTGATGTTGGTCAAAGGGAACAAACTTTCCATTATACAATGAGTACATTCTAGGGATATAATGTACAGCATGGTGACTATAGTTACAGTAGTGTATTATTATACACTTGAAAGTGGCCACGAGTAGCTTGATATGAGTATCTTGAATGTTCTCACCACACACACACCAAAAAACATGGTTAACTATGTGAAGTGATGGCTATGTTAACTCAATGGGGTGATCGTTTTACAATATATACATATATCAAGTTATCATGTTGTACACTTTAAATTACACAGTGTTACTTGGCAGTTATATCTCAATAAAGCTAAAGGAAAAAAGTGTTTAAACTTTTTTAACCAAATTTTGAAGACTATTTTTTTACAAATATGAATGCAAAGTATTTCAATGAATTTTATCTTGATTACATGTTTAAAAATATATACCTTTATAACTTAGATAATACTTCATTTAAATACTAATAGAAAATTGTGTTGAACTTCCATGTTGAAAGTCCCATTTCTTCCCTGCGAATCCTATGTTCAGTTTTCCTTCATCACTCAGGTTCTCAGGAAAGTGAGTCTTCTTGGGAAAAACCCAGGGCAAAGGGGAATGTGAGACAAAGGGGAATAGAAAGAAGGACTTGGCTTCTACAGATAGAATCACAGTCTCTTCCTGCCCCTTCTAGTTAAATACTGAATAAGTTAGAGAGAGTGTCAAATTATCTGTCTCTTGAGACATTCAAGAACCAACAGAGTTTCTTTCTTTCTTTCTTTGACTGTGTCAGGTCTGAGTTGCAGCGCCTGGGATCTTCCTTGTGTCGGGTGGGATTTTTCACTGTGGCACACTTGACCCTGTAGTTGTGATGTGCCCACTTAGCTGTTCCATGTCATGTGAGATCATAGTTCCACAACCAAGGATCAAACCTGTGTCCCCTGCATTGGAAGGTAGATTCTTAACCACTGGACCACCAGGGAAGTCCAAAAGCCCCAACAGAGATTCAAGGAGAAAGACACAAACTCTTTTAATGTATCATTTTAAACCAGGTGTTCAAACCCTCATTAATTGAAAGAAAAAAAAAAAAAAAGGAATTGACCAGGCTTATTTTTAATAAACCTACAAAAAGATTAACATTTTAGAATGAGAGGGAATTTTATTTGAATGACTCATTTATGATGTATTATAGATACTTGAGGCAATTAACTACATTACTGCCATTCATTCTCCATTTGCCAAGGTGGTTCATGCACCCCCCTCCCCATCACCCGCGTGTGTCCTCTGCTGCATGTACCTGTTTGGATGCTCTCTTGATTCAGAACACTGCCTCCTCCCTTTCAGTCTTTCTTCTTCCTCTTCTTTTTCCCTCTCTCTCTTTTTCTGCCTCTTTTACCCTTAATAAAGTATCAATGTAAGTGTTATGAGTTTTATTAGTTGTCAGTTCAGAGGAAATGAAAGTTGTGGATGACCATGTCATGGTTTTATCTCAGTTTAATCATATGAATCAGTGGAGAGAGATCTTCTTCAGGGCCATTTGATTATGAGGAAAGGTAATGATATGTTTTTATCTATTCTGTATTCAGGGCCACATTTATCTCACTTCACCACTTGCAGTTGCTATGTTTGTGAAAGATTGACAGCTTTACACTATTCCTTGCATTGGAAAAAGACTGTTGCTGTTGTTCAGTCACCCAGTCATGTCCAACTCTTTGCAAACCCATGGACTACAGCACACCAGGCCTCCCTCACCATCTTCTGGAGTTTGCTCAAGTTAATATTCAGCATCAGTTATGCCATCCGGCTATCTCATCCTCTGATGTCCTCTTCTCCTTCTGCCCACAATCTTTTCCAACATCAGGGACTTTTCAAATGAGTGGTATGTTCACATCAGATGACCAAAATACTGTAGTTTCAGTATCAGTCCTTCCAGTGAATATTCAGGATTTATCTCCCTTAAGATTGACTGGTTTGATCTCCTTGCTGTCCAAGGAACTTTCAGGAGTCTTCTCCAGTACCACAGTTTGAAGGCATCCATTCTTTGGCATTCTGCTTCTATATGGTCTAGCTCTCACAACTGTACATGACCACTGGGAAGACTATATGGACTTGCCTTGACTATATGGACACTGGCCTTGACTATATGGACATTTTTTGGCAGAGTAATGTCTCTGGTTTTCGACAAACTGTCTAGGCTTGTCATTCACTTTCCTGCCAAGAAGCAACCGTGTAGCTGCAGTCACCATCTACAGTGATTTTGGAGCCCAAGAAGAGGAAATCTGTCACTATATCCACATTTTCCCTTTCTATTTGCCATGCAGTAATGGGGCCAGATGCCATGATCTTAGTTTTTTGTTGTTGTTGTTAATATTTTGCCTTAATCCAACTCTTTCACTTTCTTCCTTTATTCTCATCAAGAGACTCTTTAGTTCCTCTTCACTTTCTGCCATTAGAGTGGTATCATCTACACGTCTGAGGCTGTTGATGTTTCTCCTGCCTATCTTGATTCCAGCTTGAAACTCATCTAGCCTGGCATTTCTCATGAGGTGGTCAGTGTACAGGTTAAACAAACAGGGTGAACAGCAGACAGTCCTGTCTTACTCCTTTCTCAATCTTAAGCCAATCAGTTATTCCATACAGGGTTCTAACTGTTGCTTCTTGACCTGCATACAGGTTTCTTAGGAGATCAGTAAGATGTTCTGGTATTCCCATCTGTCTAAGAGCTTTCCACAGTTTGTCATGATTCGCACAGTCAAAGGCTTTAGCATAGTCAATGACACAGAGGTAGATGTATTTCTGGAATTCCCTTGCTTTCTCAACAATCCAGGGAATGTTGGCAATTTGATTTCTAGTTTCTCTTCCTTTTCTAAACTCAGCTTGGACATCTATAAGTTCTTGGTTCACATAATGCTGAAGCCTAGGATGCAAGATTTTAAGTATGACCTTACTAGCATGGGAGGTGAATGTGATTGTCTGATGGTTGGCACATTCTTTGGTACTCTCCTTCTTGGGAATTGGGATAAGGATTGAACTTTTCCAATCCTGTGGCCACAGCTGGGTCTTCCAGATTTTCAGACATAATGAATGCAAAACCTTAATGGCATTATCCTTTAGGGATTTGAATAGTTCTGCTGGAATTTAATGTCTTCCATAATAATTAGCTTTATTAACAGCACTGCTTCTTAAGGCCCACTTGACTTCACACTCCAGAATATCTGACTCTGGGTGATTAACCACACCATCATAATAATCTCGTTCATTAAGATCTTTCTTATACAGTTCTTCTATGTATTCTTTCCATCTCATCTTGATCTCTTCATTGTCTATTAGGTCTCTACCATTTTTATCATTTATTGTGCCCATCTTTGTGTGGAATGCTCCCTTGATGTTTCCAATTTTTCTAAAGCAATCTCTAGTCTTTCCCTTTTTGTTATTTTCTTCTATTATCAAGCATTCATCATTGAAGAAGCCCTTCTTGTCTCGCCAAACTATTCTTTAGGATTCTGTATTTAATTGGATGTATATTTCCCTCTGTACCCTGCTTTTTGCATCACTTTGTTCTGCTATTTGTAAAGCTTTCTCAGATAACCGCTTTTCCTTCTTGCTTTTCTTTTTCTTTAGAATAGTTTTATTCACCACCTCCTGTACACTATTATGGACCTCTGTCCATAGTTCTTCAGGCACACTGTTAACTTTATCTAGTCCCTTAAATCTATTCATTATCTCTACTGTGAATTCATACAGGATTTGATTTAAGTCATTCTTGGCTGACCTAGTATTTTTCCCAGTTTTCTTTAGTTGAAGCCTGCATTTTGCTATGAGAAGCTGATGATCCGAGCCACAGTCAGCTCCATGTCTTATTTTTGCTAATTTTATATAGCTTCTACATCTTCAACTACAAGGGATGGAATCAATTTGATTTTGGTATTGACCATTTGGTGACGTCCACGTGTAAAGTTGTCTTTCATATTGTTGAAAAAGGGTATTTGCTATGACTAGTGCTTTCTCTTGGCAGAATTCAGTTAGTCTTTGACCTGCTTCATTTTGTTCTCCAAGGCCAAACTTGCCTGTTACTCCAGGTATATCTTGACTTCCAACTTTTGCATTCCAATCCCTGATGATGAATAGACCATCTTTTTTAGGTGTTAGTTCTAGGAGACCTTCTAGGTCTTTATAGAAATTATCAACTTCAGCTTCTTTGGCATTGGTGGCAGAGGCATAAATTTGGATTATTGTGATGTTGAATGACTTGCCTTGAAAATGAAACAAGATCTTTCTGTCAGTTTTGATGTTGTACCCAAGTACTGTATTTCAGATTTATTTTTGTTGTTGTTGATTATGAGAGCTACTCCATTTCTTCTTTGGGAATCTTGCCCACAGTAGTTATCTGAATTAAATTCACCCATTCCCATCCATTTCAGTTTGCTGATTCCTAGGATGTCATTGTTCATTATCATCTCTCACTTGACCATATCCAGTTTTCTTTGATTCATGGACCTAACATTCCAGTTTCCTGTATATACTGTTCTTTGTGGCACTGGATTTTACTCTAATCACCAGACACATCCACAACTGAGCATCATATCTGTTTTGGCCCAGCTGTTTCATTCATTCTGGGGCTAGCGGTAGTTCTCCTCTCCTCTTCCCCAGGAGCATGTTGGACACCTTCAGACCTGGGGGACTCATCGTTTGATGTCATATCTTTTTTGCCTTTTATACAGTTCATGTGGTTCTCACAGGAAGTAGGGTGGTTTGCCATTTCCTCCTCCAGTGGATCACACTTTGTCAGAACTCTCTGCTATCACACATCCATCTTTGGTGGTCCCGCATGGCTTGGTTCATAGCTTCATTGAGTTATACAAGCCCCTTCACCACAAGAAGGCAGTGATCTTTGAAGGGGGGGAAAGATTAATAACATATATTTGATCTATTCAGTAAGCAACATGTAATTTTTCATATAGCCAGAAAAACAAGAGACAGTTACATGAAAATAAACAACTGAAAGGGTAAAGGGCTATATTGTCAGTGATCCTACACAGAGTACCCATGTATCCACTGATATACCACCTTACAGCATACAAAGTACTATACATCTTCATTAAAAATTATGGCAAATGTGTCCACAAAACTTTGAAAAACCTAGTGGAACATACCAATATTTCTTAGTTTGTTATGTAAGAGGCCAAACAGAACTTAAAATTTAAAGATATGTTAATGTTTATGTTAGTGCAAGGGAGGGGTCAAAGAAAACAATCCACTCAATATAGTTGCAATATAGTTAATGCAAATGAAGTAGCCTGAAGAAAATCCAATAACTCCTGGAATTTACATATTGCCTACCTATTAAGGAGTGAAAGAATTCTGATATTCAAAAAAATTAATACAATTATTAGCATTTGGTGATATCTGCAATTGAGTAATTAAAAAATAAATCTATTCAGAATAAGAAATAATTCAAATATTTCTGGATAAGTGGGAAATATTTCAAGACAAGATATTTTTGAAAATACATGTAAATGAATACTGCAGTCTCTAAAGTCTATAAGAAGACATTTGACTACTGAGTCATTTGTTATTTACTAGGCACTAAAACAGCTGTGATAAACATAGCAGAGAAGTCTCAGATTTATAATAGAGACAGTAATGAAAAATAATGTACTTTAAACAGTAATGCTGCAAAGGAGAAGTATATGGTGCTACAGAAATGTATAGATAACTTCCTACTCAGGGAAATAAGGTTTTCAGACACCACAAACTTAGCTCCAGGAGTCAATCTATATGCTTCATATTGAAAAGCATAGATCCATTGCAATATCTGTCACTAATACTCCCAGGTTGAGCCACATTGTAATAGTCCATCGCAGGGAGCAGGAGTATTGCCAGGAGAAATGCAACAAGTCGGGAACCTTGACTGTCAACTGAGAGTTAATGGCAATTGGAGTTTTCAGCCACAGTTCTGGCCGTGATTACCTGGGCTCTAAGGATTTATGAATTGAATCATTTATCCATTAATATTGGGAAAGCCTCCAGATGAATCTGAAATATGACTGATCTAAATCACCCCGAATGCCACAAGAGTACACAAATTTGAAGAGTCCCAGCTGAGACTATAAAATTCTGTGAAATTGATACTACTAAATGGTTTAAGAGAAAAGAGGACTTATAGTACCTCTGAGAGATAGACACAGTGACTGTTATGAAGGCCCATACCCAAGAAAAAGAGGAGAGCTGATGGCCACCAGGGTGACTTCAGAAAGAAACTCTGGACCAGGGGTCTTTAATGGTTTCCAATAAAACTCACTGAGATTCTACTTGAGCATCCTTATCAAGTGCCCCCACCAGAAAATGCTATTCCATTCTACCATGCCATCCGCAATCGTTTTTCTTTATGGAAGACATCTGCCAAAAGTGGACCTTGTCAGGGTTTACATTCTAAAATGTTTTAAAAGAAAGTTTCACCCAGTGATACACAGAAACAGCAAGTAAGAAGCTCCTCCTGAAAATCTGATTAATTGTTGATTTCTTCTCCTAATGAGTTAGACCATTAGTTTATTTACCACCAATATTTTTTACCATTTATCAAATTGTGTGTATGTATACCTGTTTGTGTGTGTATGTTTGTGTAATACCTTGTCCATCAGCAATTTTGCTCTCAAACTCAGGTGAGTTCCAAACATTGTACAGACTCAGAAGAGCAAATTGGATTCCTGCCCCCGCAGACTCCCAGTGCTGTGGCTTATGAGCAGGGGTGAGGCAAGTTCATGGCTACCCACTAGTTGGAGATTAAAAGGCCACTTCTGTAATGCAAACTCAAGTAAGGAGCTTCCTAGACCAGCAAGGAGCTTCTGAATAAGTTCATTTTCAAAAGTTCCTCTGGATTAAAAGTCATCACAGACCATAAATTCCCTGAATCAATTTGATATAATGTAATTTATTAGAAATGCCCATTGGACCTTTAATGTTTATATGTGACATATTAATTAGGAAGACACACCTTGGGAGGAAGATTAAAATATATTTTATCTTTCTTCAGATTATTACTAAAACAAAGTTTTCAAAAATATTATAATATTTATGTTAATCATTGAATACCTGATAAAACCAAATTTGAAAAAGAAATATTTGACAAAAATTAAAACAGACAAATTTTAAGTGTAAAATGCCAAAACTTTTTGTTTCTTACCTGGAAATATAAATTTTTAAAAAGAACATTACAATTTTTAGGCAGGTAAGAAATATATCACTTTTTAGGCATGACCTAAAGAATTAGATTAAAGCAACAAACAACACAGGAACCATAAGAAAGAATAACTAGGTATTATATTTAGTTTTGTTTAGATTACTGAAGAGATATTTCAGTATTAAGAAATTCAATGATATCATGAAATAACAGTTTAATTGTGTGTGCTTTGTATAGCATTTCAAATAATATAAACTTTGACAGAGTTAATGCATGTATTTATTAAACTATGTTTACTAGAGATAGAGTAATAGGGGGAAAATCATTTCTTACAATACTCATGAGATCAAATTCTTCATGGCCTAAACCTACCGCAAAAAGCCCTGTGTATAGTTCAAATGAATTAAATTAGTGGATAAATAATTAATGCTTCCTGTAAATAATTGAAAGAAGCTTATTTAGCTAGTTTCACATTTCCTTTATGTGAATGATTCTCTATGTTGGATATGTAACCTATTACCTTGCATCTTAAAACAAGAAAACACTGCCAAAGATGTACCTTTAAAACTAATACCAAGGTTATTTTGTCAAATATGTATATGTTTTATGCATTAATAAAATTAATTAAACACACAGGCATATACACATATGTATGAACAAATCTAAAGATAAATGCCTATCTTTAGGAAGGTAATTGTAATTAATTTATTTCAAAAATAGTAAATAATTCTGTAGAAGTGGTTATATATATATATATGTTTTTATGACCAAAATAATCTAACCTCATATATCCTCCCATCAATTCTTTTACATACTAATTTTATCATATTAAAACTCTAAAAATATTTGACAAACTATGTAAATCAAATATATACTTGGTTTTAGGGAGGGGGAATGTAAACAGCTATAGTCAGGGAGAGAAACAGTATAAACAATGACATAGGAGAGAAACAAAGGTAGATACATTCAGGAATTATTAAGTACTAAGTATTATGGACTTTGTCCATTGCCTCTAGGGGTACAATAGTATAGGAAGGGCCAAACTTGCTCCCCTCATGACTGAATGTGTGCTTTTGGCTCAGTGGAAAGTACCCAGAAAAGGACCCTTTCCAGGATCAGCCATAAGTGACTTCCTAAGTAAGTTTTTACCTTGTAAAAGTGGCACAGAAGTTAGGGTCTATGAAGGAGACCAAAAAGTCCTAAGTAGAGATAAATGGACTCACAATTCAAGGTCTAGTCTGTGAACCTGACTTAAGAACTACAGTATACATTATATAGTACACATATGTGCTGCTGCTGCTGCTGCTGCTAAGTCGCTTCAGTCGTGTCCGACCCTGTGCTACGCCATAGACTGCAGCCCACCAGGCTCCGCCGTCCCTGGGATTCTCCAGGCAAGAACACTGGGTGGGTTGTCGTTTCCTTCTCCAATGCATGAAAGTGGAAAGTGAAAGGCAAGTCACTCAGTCGTGTTCGACTCTTCGTGACCCCATGGACTGCAGCCTATCAGGCTCCTCTGTCCATGGGATTTTCCAGGCAAGAGTACCGGAGCGGGATGCCATTGCCTTCTCCTACAGTATGTGTTATACAATATATATCACACAGTATATATTATACAGTACATATCACACAACATATACTATACAGTATACACTATATATGTTATAAAGGCTTTTCAGGGGTGAGTGTTGCTGCATGCCATTCAGTGTAATTGTGACCAAACAGGTTTTTATATTTAGTCTCCATTTTAAAATGAACAGCTTCCTTTCCTTAGCAGCTGAACCCTGATCTCCTGCACTGTCCTCTCAACAATCATGACCTTCTTTTGTGGGAAGCTGGACTCCTCCCTGAGCCATGAATGGCATATTCACCATCCAGACAGTGTGAGGGCCTCAGTGCCCTCACTAGGTGTGTGGTTTCAGTGGGATGTGAAAGAAACCCAGCCCAGCAGAGGCGAAGGGAAGTTTGCTGGAAGACCCTGGGAAGGATTTTCTCATTCTTGATGATAGATGGGGATTTTCTCTCTTCTTTTTGTGCAATGTGACAATTTAACTGGAAATGCTCATGCTAGAGGTACCAGGGGAATATGGAGATTGCTGCATAGAAGGTGAGCCAGCCCATGATGATAAGACTTTCAATTAAACCACCACTGTCCCTCACCTTCTTAATTATTTTTTTATGAGAGAATATTTTTTGTTGTTTATGTCACTTTAATGTATCATTCTGTTGTTGGTAGGCAAAGCATTCTCAGACCATGTTAGTGTAATAGGGGAGAACTTTTGTATTCCACTACAAATTAATCACTAAAGGGTTGTTGTCTGTAAGCTTAAATTATACATAATGGCCCATCTCTGGGAACCCTGCTTTCCAGGTGATAAGCATTAAGCTAAAATAACTTTCTTTAGCTCACAGGACCAGGCCCACCTGTAAATGGCTACAAGAAGGAAGAAATTAACCTCTCCAAGGCTGACCAGAATCAGGAAATGTTTGACTTTACTCCCTCATTTTTACCTATAAAAGAAGCCTTAATTATAATTTAAGCAAGATAGTTCTTCAGGTCACTAGTTCACTATCTTCTCAATCTGCTGGTTTTTTGAATAAAGTTTTTATTCCTTGCCCCAGCAACTGGTTTCTCAATTTATTGGCCTGTCCCACAGGGAGTAGTACAAGCTTGGTCTTGGTAACATCAGGAAGTTAGATATAATGTAATAAGGCTGTAAAAACACATCAAGGAGGCAGAAATCAGACCAAGAAGTGAGTTTTGCTTGGTAAATAGCCAGAAGTCATTGATGATTTTTGAGCAGGGGAGTGACAGGATCAGAGCTGTACTTCAAAGGATTAATTCAGAAGTTGTATGTTGGAAGGATTTAAGAGAAGGCTCAGAACATTTCACCACTTAGGAAGCATTGTTGAATATTCATAAAAACTAGTTTATTGCTCAGCATAAATAATTTATAAACAAAGTAAAATACAGTGTGTGTTGCCATGGAAGTGACAAAGCCTAGGAAAGATAATGACAAGCACAAACTATGGTGCCATTGTAATTTAAATTAGTATAAAGCTTTCTAGAATTTAAGTACATTTTCAGGCAGACTATTTAGAATACATGAGGAAAAGATTATGGCTATTTTATAGTTGTTACTAAGAAAGAAAATAACAAAAGAGTCTTTTTGCACATGAGACTTATAAAACTAAACAAGATCAAGTTCACACAGTCAGAGGCCAGCTAGTGTTGAAGGAGTGCCTGAACTTATCAAATAAATAGATCTAGCATAGCCCAGATCTCATGAGCTAATCCTGATTAGCAATGTCATAACTGTAGTAATTCTGATAATGGTAGTCCAATTACAAAAAAGATTTTCATGACCCAGATAATCATGATGGTGTGATCACTCACCAAGATCCAGACATCCTGGAATTCACAGTGAAGTCAAGTGGGCCTTAGAAAGCATCACTACGAACAAAGCTAGTGGAGGTGATGGAATTCCAGTTGAGCTATTTCAAATCCTGAAAGATGATGCTGTGAAAGTGGTGCACTCAATATGCCAGCAAATTTGGAAAACTCAGCAGTGGCCACAGGACTGGAAAAGGTCAGTTTGCATTCCAATCCCAAAGAAAGGCAATGCCAAAGAATGCTCAAACTACCACACAATTGCACTCATCTCACTAGTAAAGTAATGCTCAAAGTTCTCCAAGCCAGGCTTCAGCAATATGTGAACCGTGAACTTCCAGATGTTCAAGCTGGTTTTAGAAAAGGCAGAGGAACAAGAGACCAAATTGCCAACATCCACTGGATCATGGAAAAAGCAAGAGAGTTTCAGAGTTTTTTTCTGATTTATTGACTATGCCAAAGCCTTTGAGTGTGTAGATCACAATAAACTGTGGAAAATTCTGAAAGAGATGGGAATACCAGACCACTTGATCTGCCTCTTGAGAAATCTGTATGCAGGTCAGGAAGCCACAGTTAGAACTGGACATGGAACAACAGACTGGTTCCAAATAGGAAAAGGAGTACGTCAAGGCTGTATATTGTCCCCCTGCTTATTTAACTTCTATGCAGAGTACATCATGAGAAACACTGGGCTGGAAGAAGCACAAGCTGGAATCAAGATTGCTGGGAGAAATATCAATAACCTCAGATATGCAGATGACACCACCCTTCTGGCAGAAAGTGAAGAGGAACTAAAAAGCCTCTTGATTAAAGTAAAAGTGGAGAGTGAAAAAGTTGGCTTAAAACTCAACATTCTGAAAACGAAGATCATGGCATCTGGTCCCATCACTTCATGGGAAATAGATAGGGAAACAACATCAGACTTTATTTTGTGGGGCTCCAAAATCACTGCAGATGGTGACTGTAGCCATGAAATTAAAATATGCTTATTCCTTGGAAGAAAAGTTATGACCAACCTAGATAGCATATTGAAAAGCAGAGACATTACTTTGCCAACAAAAGTCCGTCTAGCCAAGGCTATGGTTTTTCCTGTGGTCATGTATGGATGTGACAGTTGGACTGTGAAGAAAGCTGAGTGCCGAAGAATTGATGCTTTTGACTGTGGTGTTGGAGAAGACTCTTGAGAGTCCCTTGGACTGCAAGGAGATCTAACCAGTCCATTCTGAAGAAGATCAGCCCGGGGATTTCTTTGGAAGGACTGATGCTAAAGCTGAAACTCCAGTACTTTGGCCACCTCATGCGAAGAGTTGACTGATTGGAAAAGACTCTAATGCTGAGAGGGATTGGGGGCAGGAGGAGAAGGAGACAACAGAGGATGAGACGGCTGGATGGCATCACTGACTCGATGGACGTGAGTCTGAGTGAAATCCGGGGGTTGGTGATGGACAGGGAGGCCTGGCATGCTGTGATTCATGGGATCGCAAAGAGTCGGACACGACTGAGTGACTGAACTGAACTGAACTGACCTGACTAAATGCTAAGCCCTGTATGTAACATTCAGGAGAATGTGGTCTTCAATTTTTATTACCATCCACATTTGCAAGTGATAATAAAGGGTAATATAAAGAAGACATCATTGTTAAATTCAGAGGCATGAGAAACACCGCTAAGTAAAAGCCAAAGCTGTATAATTGGTGAAATCATAATTATGCCATAATTTTCAAAAGTATGAATTAATAAATACTTTGCAAATGATGATGGGTATATGGAGGTCAATCTAAAGGAGACAACTTGATTTCAGAGTTTAAGACTGCAAATATTTGAATAATCATATAACAGGGAGGTTACTATAGAAAGAAGTTACTAATTTTTTTTTTAATTCTCAAATAAACTGAGTGCACAAATAAATGTTACAAAAAATCTACATGGGGCATGGCATGTGTTGGGAGTGGATGGAGAGAAATAAACACATCAAAAACCAATCATCTTTGAACATGTAACTTAATAAACAACGTCATAAAACTTGGCCATGATGTCCTGGCTGGACATTTCTCAGATTTATTCATTACTCCCCTGTTATAGACTGCAGTGCATCCATCCCCACCTCTTAGATCATATTCCAGTAGGTGGTTCTCTGCCTCCCAACCAGAGTTTCTGATTCAGTAGCTTGGGGGAGGGGCTGAGAATTTCCATTTCTCAAAGTTCCCAGGTGCTGCTGCTATTTTCTCACAATGAGAAGCACTGTGGACAGTTAAAAGGATCTAAGTTGAAGGAATATACAAATCCATCTCTCCAAATGGCCACTATCTCCCAGTCAAATTCCCTCCAGACTTTCTCTGCCTAATTTCTTAGAGAAGCTGTCTAAAAACACTGTATCCAGCTCCTCACCTCCCAACACTCCCCAGACCCTTATAATTTGCAGAAGCAGCCAGTTAAGGCTGTCAAGCCCCACCCATCCGCCAGCTTCCCAGCCTCTCAGCAGACCTGGCATTCTCCAGGTACCTGTGGACCACACTAAGATCTAGCTGTTAGCAATAGCTTACTTTCTGTATTTTGCCCTCAGACATGAAGGCATTTGTTCTCTGTCTACTTTGTGGATCCAAGCTCCTCATTTTTGTCCACATTGTAGCTAGGTTTATCTAATAGAAAGTCAAAAAACATCCTATGAGTTTCCTGTTTAAATTCCTTAATTCTTTTCCCACTTCCCCGGGGGTTTCTTCTCTACTGCA
Source organism: Bos indicus (assembly GCF_029378745.1). NCBI lineage: Eukaryota > Metazoa > Chordata > Mammalia > Artiodactyla > Bovidae > Bos > Bos indicus. The sequence continues at coordinate 1,164,348 of NC_091763.1, read as the reverse complement.
TATTCAGGGCTATTCACTAGTCTTTCTCCTAGCAGAAGTTCAGGTGTCTCTCCCTGTGGAAAGCAATCCGTACTCATCAGAGTTTCTAAGAGCATCTTGAACTTAGGTTAGTTTGCTAGGACTGATGGGCTTCCCTGGTGGCTCAGCAGTAAAGAATATGCAGGAGCCATTAGAGAAGAGGTTCAATCCCCGGGTCCAGAAGATCCTCTGGAGGAGTGCATGGCAGCTACTCCACTATTCTTGCCTGGAGAATCCCAAGGACAGAGGAGCCTGGTGGGCACTAGTCTATAGTGTCACAGAGAGTCAGACACAACTGGAGCAACTTAGCATATACACACACTAGGCCTGACATATGGCCACAGACTAGGAGGACTTAACCAGCAGATGTTTTTTGTCTCACAACTCTGGAGGCTGGAGTCCAAGTTCAATGCATCCACAAGTTTAATTCCTTTCCAAGCCTTTCTCCTCATCTGTGGTCTTCCCTCTGTGTGAGTACATCCCAGATATCCATCTATGTGTTCTGAGAATGTCCACAAGTATAAGCTGGATTTAGAAAAGGCAGAAGAATGAGAGATCAAATTTCTATCATTTGTGGAAAATTCTCCCTCTTGAGAAATCTGTATGTGGGTCAAGAAACAACAGTTAGAACTGGACATGGAAGAACAGACTGGTTCCAAATTGAGAAAGGAGTACATCAAGGCTGTCATCCTGCTTATTTAACTTATATGCAGAGTACATCATGTGAAATGCCATGCTGCATGAATCTCACACTGGAATCAAGATTGCCGGGAGAAATATCAATAACTTCAGATATGCAGATGACACCAGCCTAATATTAGGCAGAAAGTAAAGAGGAACTAAAACGCCTCTTGGTGAAGGTGAAAGAGGAGAGTAAATAAGCTGGCTTAAAATTCAACATTCAAAAAACTAAAATCATGCCATTTGGTACCATCACTTCATGGTAAATAGATGAGGAAAAAATGGAAACAGTGATAGAGTTTATATTCTTGGGCTCCAGAATCACTGTGGATGGTGCTGCAGCCATGAAATTAAAAGACACTTGCTCCTTGGAATAAAAGCTATGACAAACCTAGAAAGAGTATTAAAAAGCAGAGACATCAATTTGCTGACAAAGGTCTGTATAATCAGTTATAATGTTTCCAGGAGTCATGTATGGATGTGAGAGTTGGACCATAAAGGAGGCTGAACACCAAAGAATTGATGCTTTCTAAGTATGGTGCTGGAGAAGCCTCTTGAGATTCCCTTGGACAGCAAGGAGATCATATCAGTCAATCCTAAAGGAAATCAACCGTAAATAATCATTAGAAGGACTGATACTGATACTGAAGCTGAAGCTCCAATCCTCTGGCCTCCTAATGCAAAGAGCCAACTCATTGGGAAAGACCCTGATGCTGGAAAAGATCAAGGCTGGAAGAGAAGGGGGTGACAGAGAATGAGATGGTCAGGTGGCATCATTAACTCAGTGGACATGATTTTGAGAAAACTCTGGGAGATAGTAAAGCAGAAGGAAGCCTGTTGTGCCACAGTCCATGGGGTCTCAAAGAGACAGACATGACTGAGTTCCTGAACAACAAAAAAGGGTCTGTCTACAAATACAGACTCGGTTTGAGATACTGGCAGGGTTAGAGCTTCAACAAATTAATTTTGAATGAACACAATCAGCCCGTAACCTTGAAGCTCTTATTTTTGACTTGTAATCAAGTTATCCCCTTACTGCCTTCCCCATAATGCTACTCATGTGAAATCTGAAGACCTGCCACAACAACCACTCCATAGAAGCATCAGGTTACCCTATTTACTATTGAATGAAGGGTATGGTCAGGAGAAACTGGAGTACAAGGAACTTGGAGCAGCTTTCCCTGCACTTGACTGGAGGTTCTCAAACACAGACTCACCAAACAAAATGCCTCAGAGCCACATGATTTTGTGGTGACCTGGCCTCTCCCCATGAACTGGGGCCCAGTCAACACAAAGGCAGCACCCTCCCCTCCATTGGGAAGATGCACTTCCAAGGAAGAAGAGTCAAAGGATTCAAAATGGGAAGAATTCAGAATCTAAAAGCCCACTTAGTTTCTGTGTAAGGCTGATGGATGACCCAGCTACAGTTTACTCCCGTGTTCAAGCTGCTAAGAACAAAGAATGAAAATAATCAATATCCAGTCTCCTAGTTCAGGTTCTCATTATTGAATCTAGTAATGACAAAGTAAACATGGGTACAAAATTCAGTGCCAATCTACTTGCTGTTTGGGTGTTTGGCTGTACATTTGCTCTGTTGTTGGCTATGGAAGATTCTTAATCCTTACAAAATAGCTATATAAAATAAATTTGATACAATATTCCACTTTATTAAAAAACACAATCACTGCTCTTTAGAAAAAAAAATATTACAGAAATATGTAAAAGTAGAAAATGCTGTCATTTAAGAAACAGTCACCATTACTGCATTTTTCCATGTATCTAATTTTCTTTGCATATGTTAAAATATGCAAGTATACTTTATGCAAATGTATATATTAAGCAAAAACACTCTTCTCAATGATGTTTTCCAGTGTTTTAACTTTATTGTGAAACTTCTAATTTTGAGATAGCCTTTAGATCTTTCAAGGCTTCCCTCATAGCTCAGTTGGTAAAAAATCCGCCTGCAATTCAGGAGACCCTGGTTCAATTCCTGGGTCAGGAAAATCCCCTGGAGAAGGGAATGGCTACCCGGTGCAGCATTCTTAGGCTTCCCTTGTGGCTCAGCTGGTAAAGAATCAACATGCTATGCAGGAAACCTGGGTTTTATCCCTGGGTTGGGAAGATCCCTGGAGAAGGGAATGGCTACCCACTCCAGTATGCTGGCATGGAGAATTTCATGGACTATAGAGTCCATTGGGTCACAAAGAGTCAGACACGACTGAGCAAATTTTACTTTCACTTTCACTTAGATCTTTTAGGTTTCACTTCTTATATATGTCTTTTAATTATGTGGAATTACTTTTGGTATAAAAATGTTTCTCTTTTAAAATTAGAAAAAATCATTAAAAAGTTTATGTGATGCAAGGAACCTTTCTTTAACCAACCAAACTTGGGGTCCTCTCACCCATGCAGAGTAAAGCCACTCTACTGCACCGTATTGTGGTGAAGAAATGTGCAGTATTTATTGCAGGCATCAAGCAAGAAGTCCAGGCAGTTATGTTCAAAGTCTTGAACTCCCTATTGGCTTTAAGGGAAAGGTCTTTAAAGACAGGGTAAGACATAGAGGTTTTGGTTTGTGTGCTCAGCTCATGGTCATTCTTCTGATTGGTTGGTGGTGCAGTAACTGAGAGTCAGTATCATTGACCTTCTGGTTCCAACTGGTCTGGGGTCTACATGCTTATGGGCAGCATACAGTTAAATTATTCCACCTGGTGGGGATTTCAGTGTCTGCAAAACAGCTCAAAGGGCATAACTCAGGATATTATGTATAGCCCTTGAGAAGGAACTAAATGTCTTTGATTTTATTTAATGGGTAAAATATTATTTTGTCATGCCTGACTGTTTGCCTTTCTGTTTGCCTTTGATTAAATGTATTCTTTAGAAATCAGGGAATGCCTAGGAGGCTTAAGTTTTCTATAGAGAAGAGGCAGGCAGAAGATATGGCGGGGAGTTCTGTCTGGGAAGGCCTCATAGGGTCCTGCTTGGTTATACTGTGAGTAACTGTGATATTGATCCATTATTGCTTCTCTCCCACACGCAAATCCCATAACTCAGATATTACCACGTTCACATTTTTCATGTAGATGTCCAGATATTTTTAAAAGTATCATTACATCTAAATGTGTAATATTTAATTATTTGTTATCAGATTGGGTTAATAAATTATACCACAATTTGCTTTATCATACTTAACACGTGGGGGTCATTTCATGTTACTAAAGTAACTTAATATTTTTTTCTTTAAAGTTGCATAATATTCCAGAGTATGACTGCTCCACAATGCATTTAACAGGCCAGCCAAGCATTGGTATTTAATATTTCCAGTTTTTTATTCTATTGCAAATAATATTACAACAAACATTCCTGTGCATACCTTATTTTACATGAGTTATACATGCAGAAATAAATCACAAAATTTAAATATCAAATTTTGCAAAGACTTCCAAACCAATACCAGAAAAACTTTTATCGATCTACATTTCTAGAAATGATGTGTGGGAGTAACTTTTTTTTTCTCACATCATGCCCAAGGTAGAAAATTTTAAATTGTCTTAATTTTTATTAACTTAATGGACAAGAATGGCATTTTATTTTATTAATTTGTATTCCCATATGTCCTATGTATGAGATTTTTCTTTTTATATTTGTAATACTTATTTGTACTTTGTTTACTTTAAACTGTGTTTTCAAATTGTTTGAAGCTTTTATATTTATTTGTTTGAATTTTGTTGAAAATTGAAATCTTTTCCCTACTTTATTGAGGGCAAATACTTTCACTAGCCTTTTGTTGCTTTTAAACTTTTGATTACAATTATATTCACTTTTCCTCTAGTTCAATTTCTCAATTTCATGACCTGCTTAAGTTGGTCCCACTAAGTATAAGATATAGTATACCCCTACATACTTTTGGGGCTTCCCAGGTGGTACTTGTGGTAAAGAACCCCCTTGCCAGTGCAGGAGATGTAATAGACAGTGGTTCAATCCCTCCGGAAGATTCCCTGGAGGAGGGCACAGCAACCCACCCCAGTATTCTTGCCTGAAGAATTCCATGGACAGAGGAGCCTAGCAGGCTATAGTCCATAGGATTGTGAAGAGTTGGACACAATTGAAGCAACTTAGCATGCTTGAACATTACATACCTTTATCCAGCATTCTAAAATTTTGTACTTATAGTTTAGATATTTCATCAAGGTCTGGTTTTATGCCATGTGTGAACAATGGTCATGTATGGACATGTAATCAGGTAAGGTTTCTACTTCTTGTCCCATTACCTCATGAATCTGCACTAGTCAGATTTTTACTCTCCACCAGCTTCTCTGGTGGTCTCCACATTATCAAATCCAGTAGCTATGCTTAGCTTCTGGGGCTTCCCAGGTGGTGTTAGTGTAAAGAACCCACCTACCAATGCAGGAGACATTAAGAGAATTGATCCCTGGGTCTGGAAGATACCTTAGAAGAGAGCATAGCAACCCACTCCAGTATTCTTGTCTGGAGAATCCCATGGACAGAGGAACTGATGGGCTATAGTACATAGGATCACAAATAGTCAGGACTGGAGCGACTTAGCACACACACACATGTTTAGCTTCTCCACATTCAGATAGCTGCATTTGATACTGCAGTCCAATCCTTTTTCTTGGAACATCTTCACTCAGGGTATGGAACTCCACTCTCCTAACCTCCACTCACTTGATTCTCTTAATGTTCCAACAACATCTATATGCTGGAATTTTCAGACCTGATGCTTGGATTTTTTCTCTATGCAGTTATTCTCTTCCTATGCAATTTTATCAAACAAGCTGTCTCAGTCTTGGCCTGTCTAAAATATATACTTATTTTGCCCTCACATTTAGATGACTTTTTCTCTTCATAAATCCTTTTCTCTGAAGCCAGGCCACAGTATGTGAGAGAGTCAATTCCTAGGCAGATTGATAAGAAGTCCAGGGTCCCTGAGGAGGAGAAAGAAGTCTGGGGTTCTGGAGGAGGATGAAAGGACAAACACTTTTTTTTCCCCCTCTGCATTCATTACTCTTAGTCACATAAAACATTTTTTTCTTTAAGCCCCAAACTGATGATTACACAAAAAGCAACTAAGTTTAAACTCTGTACTAGGGAGTACAGAACAACAATGTATCCTGCTTGAGGACAGTTTCTCCTTTTGACTAATCCTGATATCTTAAAATGCATATTACTGGAGCAAGACTGGTAGGATCTTTCTATTGTTAAATTCTAATCATGATACTATTCTGCATCTTGTTATTTTATAACCCTCCCAAGAGTTTCCACTCTGAAGAGTTTTGGGATCTTCTCTTGAAGCCTGGAAACTTCACTAGGAAACTCCAGATGTGGATCTTATTTCTCCCTCAGCTCTTGTTTATCCTTTGATGGAAAAGCATATGTCTCCTCAGTTCTCAAAATATCTCAACAGTCAATTGTTTGATTTTTGCATTTTTTCCATTCTATGGCTATTCAAAAGCAGAGACATTACTTTGCCAACAAAGGTCCATCTAGTCAAGGCTATGGTTTTTCCAGTGGTCATGTATGGATGTGACAGTTGGACTGTGAAGAAGGCTGAGCACCGAAGAATTGATGCTTTTGAACTGTGGTGTTGGAGAAGACTCTTGGGAGTCCCTTGGACTGCAAGGAGATCCAACCAGTCCATTCTGAAGGAGATCAGCCCTGGGATTTCTTTGGAAGAAATGATGCTAAAGCTGAAACTCCAGTACTTTGGCCACCTCATGGGACGAGTTGACTCATTGGAAAAGACTCTGATGCTGGGAGGGATTGGGAGCAGGAGGAGAAGGGGACGACAGAGGATGAGATGGCTGGATGGCATCACCAACTTGATGGACGTGAGTTTGAGTGAATCCGGGAGTTGGTAATGGTCAGGGAGGCCTGGCATGCTGCGATTCATAGGGTCGCAAAGAGTCGGACATGACTGAGCAACTGAACTGAACTGATGGCTCTTCCTGGGCTTTCCTGGATGAAGAATCTGCCTGCAATGTGGGAGAACTGAGTTCAATCTCTGGGTCAGGAAGATCTACTGCAGAAGGGAATGGCTACCCACTCCAGTATTCTTGCCTGGAGAATTCCATGGACAGAGAAGTTTGGCGGGGCTACAGTCCATGGGATCACCAAGAGTTGGACACTCCTGAGCGACTAACACTTCCACTTCCATAGCTTTTCCTACCGAGCTCTTACTATATAAAAATTGAAACTTCATGATCAATGTTCCATGTCATTTATGTCAATTTTCAGTTTCTAGCCTTTGTCTTTTTAAACTATATTCTTAAAAGTTATTCAGCTAAATCATCCAAATCACTAGTTCCTTATTAGTGTATAATGCTGCCTTTGAATTGTGTCTTTTGGACATTTGTAATTTTCTAAATAACTTAGGTTGTTTATTTGCATATCAGCATGCTCATCTGTCATATAGAATAATATGATTCAAGCACGCAAATTATAGTTTCATTAAAGTTTTCTCTTTTCTGTTGTCAAAGATAAAGTGCACCAGACAATTAAGGAGATGACTTTCTTCAGGCTATGTTCATTAATGTTCGGACTTCCTTGGTGGCAAGTTACCATGTTAACTGAAGTCACTCAGTCGTGTCCGACTCTTTGAAACCCCATGGACTCTAGCCTACTAGGCTCCTCCATCCATGGGGTTTTCCAGGCAAGAGTACTGGAGTGGGTTGCCAGTTCCTTCTCCAGGGGATCTTCCTGACCCATGGATTGAACCTGGGTCTACCACATTGCAGGCTGATGCTTTACCCTCTGAGCCACCAGGGAAGCCCATCAAGTTACCATAAATGTAAGGTATTTCTTTGTTTTATGTCCATATATATTTATGTGTGAAATGAGAGAATGCTTATAATATTATATCCTTCAGCTATTTTCATTAGTCACATAAATCATTATAGATTCTCCATACATTTTAACACAAATGATCCAGAAAGCTAAAATTTAGGAACAAATACATACATCAATATTATCACCTACTTAGAGATTTCTTAACTTTGCTACAGTTCCTCTTGCAGAACCCATTCTGGTGTTTCTGTAACCGACACTACTAATGAAAGCACTGTCAAGAACTAGCTCACCAACTGATTATACAAACAGTGAGGATTCCTCCCTTGTTCTTTCTTTTAATTTTAGTGGTTACATGTTACTGGAAAACTGTACCAATTCCAGCAAAAATTAAAAAAGGGCAACTTTCAATGTATGTTTTTAAAATGCAATAGAAGCCATCCACACAGATTCATTGGTAGTAATTCATCAAGCTAGTTGCAGAAACTCAGCTATGAAAATAATGGTCCAGTTTGGCTTCCAGATCATTTTCATAGACAAATAAAGAGTACTCAGAACTTCCCAGGGATGTATCCTGCCTCATTCCCCCACCTGCCCTTGTTGTCAGAATCTCTGTGTTGCAGAGATCCCAGAGAAGCTTATTTTATCACAATTTTAAGAGACAGACTTGTCTAAAAGCATGATGACCATAAAAAAGCATACTGTACATTCATGTTCACAGATGGCTATCTTAATAACTAGTCTGTGCAAGTGAGTTTTAGAAATTATACCATTTCTCACAGGCCAAAAATCCATCTGAGAACCCCCTGGATCAGGACACCAAAATTTATTTTTAGATGTGTTAGCCTGACAATCCTGTTAAAAGCAACTTAAAAATACAAAGAAAACACAGAGAGAAAGCCTGTTTGAAGGAATTGGAGAGTTTCCCAAGCAACTAGCTAAAGGTACAAAACCCCAGAGAAGGTGACCTCCTCAGAGGTGAGCAGACGTTCCCTTAGATAATTTTCCAACTATAGGCAAACAGCAAAAAACTGAGACCAAACTGAAAACAAGTACAAGAATCAAAGAAACCTGAAATTTTGTTTTGTTTTTTACAATCTTACAGAACTCCAGAGAGAGAGAGGGGAGAATAACACCAAAAGTCAGAGAAATCGAAACTCAATACTAGAATCTCACAATATCCTTCCCAAGTCATATATCAAATTCTCAAGATAACTAAAAGTCAGACATTTTTTTTTTAATTTTAATTTATTTTTAAACTTTACAATATTGTATTGGTTTTGCCAAATATTTAAATGAATCCACCACAGGTATACATGTGTTCCCCATCCTGAACCCTCCTCCCTTCTCCCTCCCCATACCATCCCTCTGGGTCATCCCAGTGCACCAGCCCCAAGCATCCAGTATCGTGCATCGAACCTGGACTGGTGACTCGTTTCATACATGATATTATACATGTTTCAATGTCATTCTCCCAAATCATCCCACCCCTCTCCCTCTCCTAAGAGTCCATAAGACTGTTTTATACATCAGTGTCTCTTTTGCTGTCTCGTATACAGGGTTATTGTTACCATCTTTCTAAATTCCAAATATATGCGTTAGTATAATGTATTGATGTTTTTCTTTCTGGCTTACTTCACTCTGTATAATAGGCTCCAGTTTCATCCACCTCATTAGAACTGATTCAAATGTATTCTTTTTAATGGCTGAGTAATACTCCATTGTGTATATGTACCACTGCTTTCTTATCCATTCATCTGCTGATGGACATCTAGATTGCTTCCATGTCCTGGCTATTATAAACAGTGCTGCGATGAACATTGGGGTACACGTGTCTCTTTCAATTCTGGTTTCCTCAGTGTGTATGCCCAGCAGTGGGATTGCTGGATCATAAGGCAGTTCTATTTCCAGTTTTTTAAGGAATCTCCACACTGTTCTCCATAGTGGCTGTACTAGTTTGCATTCCCACCAACAGTGTCATAGGGTTCCCTTTTCTCAACACCCTCTCCAGCATTTATTGCTTGTAGACTTTTGGATCGCAGCCATTCTGACTGGCGGGAAATGGTACCTCATAGTGGTTTTGATTTGCATTTCTCTGATAATGAGTGATGTTGAGCATCTTTTCATGTGTTTGTTAGCCATCTGTATGTCTTCTTTGGAGAAATGTCTATTTAGTTCTTTGGCCCATTTTTTGATTGGGTCGTTTATTTTTCTGGAGTTGAGCTGTAGGAGTTGCTTGTATATTTTTGAGATTAGTTGTTTGTCAGTTGCTTCATTTGCTATTATTTTCTCCCATTCTGAAGGCTGTCTTTTCACCTTGCTAATAGTTTCCTTTGTTGTGCAGAAGCTTTTAAGTTTAATTAGGTCCCATTTGTTTATTTTTGCTTTTATTTCCAATATTCTGGGAGGTGGGTCATAGAGGATCCTGCTGTGATGTATGTCGGAGAGTGTTTTGCCTATGTTCTCCTCTAGGAGTTTTATAGTTTCTGGTCTTACGTTTAGATCTTTAATCCATTTTGAATTTATTTTTGTGTATGGTGTTAGAAAGTGTTCTAGTTTCATTCTTTTACAAGTGGTTGACCAGTTTTCCCAACACCACTTGTTAAAGAGATTGTCTTTAATCCATTGTACATTCTTGCCTCCTTTGTCAAAGATAAGGTGTCCATATGTGCGTGGATTTATTTCTGGGCTTTCTATCTTGTTCCATTGATCTATATTTCTGTCTTTGTGACAGTACCATACTGTCTTGATGACTGTGGCTTTGTAGTAGAGCCTGAAGTCAGGTAGGTTGATTCCTCTAGACATTTTTAAGATTTAAGAAAACAAGGCTCCAGTTTACTGTCTATGAGAAAACAATCCAGGCATCATCTTAATATCCCTGAACACCTGGATGGGGGGGTGGGCAGGTAAACTCTAGGAACTGGGTGGGGAGGGGTATATTTGGGATTACTGGGTCATTGGGAATCTTGAGTTAATTCAGTCTCTATTTGAATTATGGTAATTAGCTCCATCCTATCTTTGTAAGAAAATTCCTCATAACTCCCTACAATTTTTCTATCACAATGTATTGCATTTAGTGAAAGAAATTACAAGCCATTCCAAGAAACTGGAACAAGTGAATAAAAAAGAAGTACAAAAAGAACAATTTTAGAGGTAGTCTAGTTTTCAGAGTTTTAAAACAAGGATTTTAAAAAGCAGTATAAATATACTTTTGAAACAAAAGAAAATAGCTTTAAATACATTGAAAATGTATATAGCTAACAAGCTGTGGCAAAAAAAAAAAAATGCTGTGTAAAAAAGTGTAAAAAATCTTTTAATTAGTCCAATAGAAAGAAAGAAGAATAAGAAAAAAAAAGAAAGAAACATAAGTGGTTAGAACAGGAAACAAATATAAGAAAAAAATATATATTTGACTAAGATGTTGTGAACAAGAGACAAACTTCATAAAGATGAAAGTTTAAGTACAAGTGAATTTAATAAGGAAAATGCTCTCATGTGAAGACTAACCAAAAGAAAGCTTATATTGTTCTAGCAGTGTCAGTAAATATACATATACATATAAAGTGAGATGATGACATAAAACTTGTAGAATACAGTTAAGCATTTCTTTAGATCAAAGTTTATAGTCTTTAATGCAGTATTAGTAACTAAAGAAAGGTAAGAGTGAATTATCTAAGTTAACTAAGGATCCATCTCAGGAAATTAGAAAAAGAATGGTAAATTCAACCCAATTAAATACACATACACACACAAGGAAGGGAATTTATAGAACTTTATTAATTAAAAAAATACAGTACAGAAAATTCATGGAACTAAACTTATTCTTTAAATAGGACTAAAAAAATAACAAGCTTATAGTGAACATGTTCAAGAAAAAGAGAGAAAAGGTAGAAATTATGAATAGCAAAAATAAAAACATCATACAAGATATATAGACATCACAATTTTTAATAAGAGGTTACTGTGAACAATTTTATTTAAAAATGTACCAAAACTGAAACTAGGAGGTATAGGAAACATATATACCCGTCCCTTTAAAAAAAATTAAGTAAATCTATAGTTTAAAACCTATCCATCAAATGAAGAAATCTACAGACCAGATGAGTTCATTTGATGGAACAGGTTTTCAACTATAGTTGTTGTTGTTGTTTTTTTTTGATTGCACAAAATCTATGAAAATTAAACTGAGGGAGAGTTCTGTATTCTATGAAGATGAAATCAACTTGACATCAAAAATTAGCAAGGACATAAAATAAAAAGTACAAATCAATCTCTGTTATGAACATAGAAACAAAACTAATATGTATTTAAAAAATTGTCAGAAGTCAAATTCAAGATAACATATCATGAATACGTTGGGTTTAGTCCAGAAATTCCAGGTTGGCCAACAATTAAATCTGAATAAGTTAGTTCCACATCTACAATACAATAAGCTCTTTTGGATTTACAATAATTCTTATTTTGATTTCCAAGTTCTCAAATATTCTTCATTGTTGTGGGTTTCTAATGGTCTCCCTAATGGCTTTTCAATTGTTACATATTCTTCTTAGTCTTTTCCTCGAAAAAATTATTTGCAAAATTTTGCTGCTAGTTAAAAACATTTAGTCATTTGAAATATTTTCACATCTCCAAAAATATTTCTTATTTTAGGTAATACTTCAATTTTTCACAGTATGACTCAGAATTCAGCCGGACTAGTGAATGCTTAAGAATAACCAAAGCAGTTTTAGAAAACACTAATTTGAAACATGCATGAATGCTGGGAAAGGAGGCTTGGCCTACCATGTATCAAAGTAGGTTATAGAGGATAATTAAAAAAACAGCATAGGAGGAGGAGCCAAGATGGCGGAGGAGTAGGACGGGGAGAACACTTTCTCCCCCACAAATTCATCAAAAGAGCATTTAAACGTTGAGTAAATTCCACAAAACAACTTCTGAATGCCGGCAGAGGACATCAGGCACCCAGAAAAGCAATCCAACTCTTCGAAAGGAGCGCGACTGAACAAAGAGAAGAAATACAGCTCCACCCATCAGAACACCGACACAAGCTTCCCTAACCAGGAAACCTTGACAAGCCACCTGTACAAACCCACACACAGCGAGGAAACGCCACAATAAAGAGAACTCCACAAACTGCCAGAATACAGAAAGGACACCCCAAACTCAGCAATTTAAACAAGATGAAGAGACAGAGGAATAGCCAGCAGATAAAGGAACAGGATAAATGCCCACCAAACCAAACAAAAGAGGAAGAGATAGAGAATCTACTTGATAAAGAATTCCGAATAATGATAGTGAAATTGATCCAAAATCTTGAAATTAAAATGGAATCACAGATAAATAGCTTGGAGACAAGGATTGAGAAGATGCAAGAAAGGTTTAACAAGGACCTAGAAGAAATAAAAAAGAGTCAATATATAATGAATAATGCAATAAATGAAATTAAAAACACTCTGGAGGCAACAAATAGTAGAATAACAGAGGCAGAAGATAGGATTAGTGAATTAGAAGATAGAATCGTAGAAATAAATGAATCAGAGAGAATAAAAGAAAAATGAATTAAAAGAAATGAGGACAATCTCAGAGACCTCCAGGACAATATTAAACGCTACAACATTCGAATCATAGGGGTTCCAGAAGAAGAAGACAAAAAGAAAGACCATGAGAAAATACTTGAGGAGATAATAGTTGAAAACTTCCCTAAACTGGGGAAGGAAATAATCACCCAAGTCCAAGAAACCCAGAGAATCCCAAACAGGATAAACCCAAGGCGAAACACCCCAAGACACATATTAATCAAATTAACAAAAATCAAACACAAAGAACAAATATTAAAAGCAGCAAGGGAAAAACAACAAATAACACACAAGGGAACGCCCATAAGGATAACAGCTGATCTTTCAATAGAAACTCTTCAAGCCAGGAGGGAATGGCAAGACATACTTAAAATGATGAAAGAAAATAACCTACAGCCCAGATTATTGTACCCAGCAAGGATTTCATTCAAGTATGAAGGAGAAATCAAAAGCTTCTCAGACAAGCAAAAGCTGAGAGAATTCTGCACCACCAAACCAGCTCTCCAACAAATACTAAAGGATATTCTCTAGACAGGAAACACAAAAATGGTGTATAAATTCGAACCCCAAACAAGAAAGTAAATGGCAACGGGATCATACTTATCAGTAATTACCTTAAACGTAAATGGGTTGAATGCCCCAACCAAAAGACAAAGACTGGCTGAATGGATACAAAAACAAGACCCCTACATATGTTGTCTACAGGAGACCCACCTCAAAACAGGGGACACATACAGACTGAAAGTGAAGGGCTGGAAAAAGATTTTCCATGCAAATAGGGACCAAAAGAAAGCAGGAGTAGCAATACTCATATCAGATAAAATAGACTTTAAAACAAAGGCTGTGAAAAGAGACAAAGAAGGTCACTACATAATGATCAAAGGATCAATCCAAGAAGAAGATATAACAATTATAAATATATATGCACCCAACACGGGAGCACCGCAGTATGTAAGACAAATGCTAACAAGTATGAAAGGAGAAATTAACAATAACACAATAATAGTGGGAGACTCTAATACCCCTCTCACACCTATGGATAGATCAACTAAACAGAAAATTAACAAGGAAACACAAACTTTAAACAATACAATAGACCAGTTAGACCTAATTGATATCTATAGGACATTTCATCCCAAAACAATGAACTTCACCTTTTTCTCAAGCGCACATGGAACCTTCTCCAGGATAGATCACATCCTGGGCCATAAAGCCAGCCTTGGTAAATTCAAAAAAAATAGAAATCATTCCAAGCATCTTTTCTGACCACAATGCAGTAAGATTAGATCTCAATTACAGGAGAAAAACTATTAAAAATTCCAACATATGGAGGCTGAACAACACGCTGCTGAATAACCAACAAATCACAGAAGAAATCAAAAAAGAAATCAAAATTTGCATAGAAATGAATGAAAATGAAAACACAACAACCCAAAACCTGTGGGACATGGTAAAAGCAGTCCTAAGGGGAAAGTTCATAGCAATACAGGCACACCTCAAGAAACAAGAAAAAAGTCAAATAAATAACCTAACTCTGCACCTAAAGCAACTAGAAAAGGAAGAAATGAAGAACCCCAGGGTTAGTAGAAGGAAAGAAATCTTAAAAATTAGAGCAGAAATAAATGCAAAAGAAACAAAAGAGACCATAGCAAAAATCAGCAAAGCCAAAAGCTGGTTCTTTGAAAGGATAAATAAAATTGATAAACCATTAGCCAGACTCATCAAGAAACAAAGGGAGAAAAATCAAATCAATAAAATTAGAAACGAAAATGGAGAGATCACAACAGACAACACAGAAATACAAAGGATCATAAGAGACTATTATCAGCAATTATATGCCAATAAAATGGACAACGAGGAAGAAATGGACAAATTCTTAGAAAAGTACAACTTTCCAAAACTCGACCAGGAAGAAATAGAAAACCTTAACAGACCCATCACAAGCACGGAAATTGAAACTGTAATCAAAAATCTTCCAGCAAACAAAAGCCCAGGTCCAGACGGCTTCACAGCTGAATTCTACCAAAAATTTAGAGAAGAGCTAACACCTATCCTGCTCAAACTCTTCCAGAAAATTGCAGAGGAAGGTAAACTTCCAAACTCATTCTATGAGGCCACAATCACCCTAATACCAAAACCTGACAAAGATCCCACAAAAAAAGAAAACTACAGGCCAATATCACTGATGAACATAGATGCAAAAATCCTTAACAAAATTCTAGCAATCAGAATCCAACAACACATTAAAAAGATCATACACCATGACCAAGTGGGCTTTATCCCAGGGATGCAAGGATTCTTCAATATCCGCAAATCAATCAATGTAATACACCACATTAACAAACTGAAAAACAAAAACCATATGATTATCTCAACAGATGCAGAGAAAGCCTTTGACAAAATTCAACACCCATTTATGATAAAAACTCTCCAGAAAGCAGGAATAGAAGGAACATACCTCAACATAATAAAAGCTATATATGACAAACCCACAGCAAACATTATCCTCAATGGTGAAAAATTGAAAGCATTTCCTCTAAAGTCAGGAACAAGACAAGGGTGCCCACTTTCACCATTACTATTCAACATAGTTTTGGAAGTTTTGGCCACAGCAATCAGAGCAGAAAAAGAAATAAAAGGAATCCAAATTGGAAAAGAAGAAGTAAAACTCTCACTATTTGCAGATGACATGATCCTCTACATAGAAAACCCTAAAGACTCCACCAGAAAATTACTAGAACTAATCAATGATTATAGTAAAGTTGCAGGATATAAAATCAACACACAGAAATCCCTTGCATTCCTATACACTAATAATGAGAAAACAGAAAGAGAAATTAAGGAAGCAATTCCATTCACCATTGCAACGAAAAGAATAAAATACTTAGGAATATATCTACCTAAAGAAACTAAAGACCTATATATAGAAAACTATAAAACACTGGTGAAAGAAATCAAAGAGGACACTAATAGATGGAGAAATATACCATGTTCATGGATTGGAAGAATCAATATAGTGAAAATGAGTACACTACCCAAAGCAATTTATAGATTCAATGCAATTCCTATCAAGCTACCAACAGTATTCTTCACAGAGGTAGAACAAATAATTTCACAATTTGTATGGAAATACAAAAAACCTCGAATAGCCAAAGCGATCTTGAGAAAGAAAAATGGAACTGGAGGAATCAACCTACCTGACTTCAGGCTCTACTACAAAGCCACAGTTATCAAGACAGGATGGTACTGGCACAAAGACAGAAATATAGATCAATGGAACAAAATAGAAAGCCCAGAGATAAATCCACACACATATGGACACCTTATCTTTGACAAAGGAGGCAAGAATATACAATGGATTAAAGACAATCTCTTTAACAAGTGGTGCTGGGAAATCTGGTCAACCACTTGTAAAAGAATGAAACTAGAACACTTTCTAACACCATATACAAAAATAAACTCAAAATGGATTAAAGATCTCAATGTAAGACCAGAAACTATAAAACTCCTAGAGGAGAACATAGGCAAAACACTCTCTGACATACATCACAGCAGGATCCTCTATGACCCACCTCCCAGAATATTGGAAATAAAAGCAAAAATAAACAAATGGGACCTAATTAAACTTAAAAGCTTCTGCACATCAAAGGAAACTATTAGCAAGGTGAAAAGACAGCCTTCAGAATGGGAGAAAATAATAGCAAATGAAGCAATCGACAAACAACTAATCTCAAAAATATACAAGCAACTCCTACAGCTCAGCTCCAGAAAAATAAACGACCCAATCAAAAAATGGGCCAAAGATCTAAATAGACATTTCTCCAAAGAAGACATACAGATGGCTAACAAACACATGAAAAGATGCTCAACATCACTCATTATCAGAGAAATGCAAATCAAAACCACTATGAGGTACCATTTCCCGCCAGTCAGAATGGCTGCGATCCAAAAGTCTACAAGCAATAAATGCTGGAGAGGGTGTGGAGAAAAGGGAACCCGATGACACTGTTGGTGGGAATGCAAACTAGTACAGCCACTATGGAGAACAGTGTGGAGATTCCTTAAAAAACTGGAAATAGAACTGCCTTCTGATCCAGCAATCCCACTGCTGGGCATACACACTGAGGAAACCAGAAGGGAAAGAGACACGTGTATCCCAATGTTCATCGCAGCACTGTTTATAATAGCCAGGACATGGAAACAACCTAGATGTCCATCAGCAGATGAATGGATAAGAAAGCAGTGGTACATATACACAATGGAGTATTACTCAGCCATTAAAAAGAATACATTTGAATCAGTTCTAATGAGGTGGATGAAACTGGTGCCTATTATACAGAGTGAAGTAAGCCAGAAGGACAAACACCAATACAGTATACTAACGCATATATATGGAATTTAGAACGATGGTAACGATAACCCTGTATACGAGACAGCAAAAGAGACACTGATGTATAGAACAGGCTTATGACTCTGTGGGAGAGGGAGAGGGTGGGAAGATTTGGGAGAATGGCATTGAAACATGTGAAATGTCATGTATGAAATGAGAAAAAAAAAAAAAAGAAAAAGACTAAACTTCTAGTATGACCAATCAAAAAAATAAATAAATAAATAATGATCATAAAAAAAAAAACCAGCATAAAACTGGCACAGATATAGGCAAGTACATTGACTGAATGGAAGAAAAGCTCCTATAAATTAAAGCCAAAAAGAGGGGGAAAATGATATTAATGTATTAGGACAATGGGCTTATCAATTTGAGAAGGAAACCTTCTTAAACATAATTCCAAAGACCAAAGTACAAAACTAAATGATTGGATGTAAAATGGGCTGCAAGGATGTATTGTACAACATAGAGAATATAGTCAATATTTTGTAATAACTGTAAATAGAATGTAACACTTAAAAATTATATTTAAAATATATCTGGAGGAAAATGTTTTGCATAAAATGAATAAATAGACCTAAAAAATAAAAGTAGCTAAACTCACTAATATAAGAAGATAGCATGGATAAAGGAAAAGTAAAATGCAATCAACAGTTTGAAAAACTACCTGCAATATGGATATGGAGACAAATCTATGTGTATATATATGTGTGTTTACAGATTCATATGATACTTATACATACACACATAATATATATTTAAATATACACATAAGTCATGGAAAAAGATATGTGCTTGGAATATACAGAACAATACCTCCAAAAATCAAATTAAATACCATGTTTTCCTTCTCATCTCTTAATCTAAACCCCTCAAGACACCCATTTGTCTTATGTATCCATTTGTACTCCTTCCTTCCAACTCTGCCAAGCTCCTGAATCCTTCCAATATTCTCTATGGAATTTATGATTCATTATCAGCAAAAGTACATATGTCTATGGTTGGCCAAAATGTTCATTCGGTATTTTCCCATAAAATGACTCTAGCAGCACTTAGTTGTTTTTTTTATAATTATTTTTTTTTGGTTGTTTTTAATTTCATTCAAAACCATCTTGTTAGATTTTATTGTGACAGCTGTCACATTAAAAATTTATCAAAACTGGTAAATTTTTGTGTAACCATTTTAATATTGAAGATGTAAGAAAAAAGAAATATTTTCAGCATATCAGAATATTATGCTTTATTACTTCAAGAAAGGTAAAAATGAAAGTGAAATGCAAAAAAAAAAAAAATCTGTGCAGTGTATGGAGAAGATACTGTGGCTGATTAAACATGTCAAAAGTGCTTTGCAAGGATTTGTGCTGGAGATCTCTCACTGGATGATGCTCCATGGTTAGGTAGACCAGTTGAAGTTGATAACAATCAAATCAAGACATTAACTGAGAGTAATCAATGTTATGCCATGTGGGAGATAGCTGTCATACTCAAAATATCCAAACCAAGGGTTGAAAATCATTTGCACCAGCTTGGTTATATGAATCAGTTTGATGTTTGAGTTTCACATAAATGAAGGGAAAAAAAAAAACTTATTTCCGCATGCAATTTTCTACTTAAATGTAATGAAAATACTATGTTTTTATCTTTTTAAAAACACCAATACAGTATACTAACCCCACTCCAGTACTCTTGCCTGGAAAATCCCATCGATGGAGGAGCCTGGTAAGCTGCAGTCCATGGGGTCGCTATGAGTCAGACAAGACTGAGTGATTTCACTTTCACTTTTCACTTTCATGCATTGGAAAAGGAAATGGTAACCCACTCCAGTATTCTTGTCTAGAGAATCCCAGGGATGGGGGAGACTGGTGGGCTGCCGTCTATGGGGCCGCACAGAGTCGGACACAACTGAAGCGACTTAGCAGCAGCAGCAGCAACGCATGTATATGGAATTTAGAAAGATGGTAACGATAACCCTGTATGCAAGACAGCAAAAGAGACACAGATGTATAGAACAGTCTGTGGGACACTCTGTGGGAGACGGAGAGGGTGGGATGATTTGGGAGAATGACATTGAAACATGTATAATATTATATATGAAATGAATTGCCAGTCCAGATTCGAGGCATGATATAGGATGCTTGGGGCTGGTGCACTGGGATGACCTAGCGGGCCGGTATGGGGAGGGAGGTGGGAGGGGGGTTCAGGATGGGGAACACGTGTATACCCGTGGCAGATTCATGTTGATGTATGGCAAAACTAATACAATATTGTAAAGTAATTAGCCTCCAATTAAAATAAATAAATTTGTAATAAAAAATAAATAAAAAAAAAATAAACTTTGACAGGGATGAAAATGGATATGTACAATAATGTGGAATGGAAGAGATCATGGAACAAGTGAAATGAACCACGACCAACCACACCGAAAGACGGTCTTCATCCAAAGAAGGTGACATGGTGTATATGGTAGGATTGGAAGGGAGTCTTCTATTATGAGCTCCTTCTGGAAAATCAAAAGGTTAATTCCAACAAGTACTGCTCCTAATCAGACCTACTGAAAGCAGCACTTGATGAGAAATGTCCAGAATTAGTCAACAGAAAACTTAATCTTCCATCAGGATAATGTATGGCCATGTGCTTCTTTGATGCTTTGATGACCAGGCAAAGACTATTACAGCTTAGTTGAGAAGTTCTGATTCATCCACAATATTCATCAGACATTGTACCTTTAGATTTTCATTGATTTTGCTCTTGACAAAACTATCTTTTTTTTTTTTTTTTAGGGAGATGAAGTAATTTTTTATTTTTTTATTTTATTTTTTTTTAATTTTATTTTATTTTTAAGCTTTACATAATTGTATTAGTTTTGCCAAATATCAAAATGAATCCATCACAGGTATACATGTGCTCCCCATCTTGAACCCTCCTCCCTCCTCCCTCCCCATACCATCCCTCTGGGTCAAAACTTTCTTAATAGAAAAAAAACTTCAGTTCTCTGGAGGACTGTAAAATTGCCTGTAAAATGACAGAAGGTAGTAGAACAAAACAGTGAATACATTTTTTCAGTAAAGTTTTTGGTGAAAATGAAAAATGTGTCTTTTATTTTTATGTAAAAAAATCATAGGAAATTTTTGGTCAATCCAATATGTAATTATACAAAATCATCCATTCCCCTCCTTGACTTAATAAAACCATGTGTCTTCCCTATTTACTTTTCTAATATTGGCTCTCCTTTTTGTTTCTTCTTAGAAACTTTATGCCATTAAGCCTGCAGGGGGAGAAGGTGTCTTTGATGCCTGGTTTCATTTTAGACCACTTCTTTTCCTGCTCCAAAAATTAGACACAAGAAAACAAAAACAAGACTGAATATGCCATCAGGTATGACTATGCCTTCACAATCTTCCACTGTGACTTTCCTACAGCAACGCCAGTGGCTCCTTATCCTTTATCTGGATCATTGATCCTATTTAATTTTTGGAGATTTTAATACTAACACCTAGGCTTCCCATTTCCTCATCAAATTCCTATCCTCAAATGATCTTTCTCTTCTCTTTACTTCAGTCATCATCCTTGTGCTTATCTTATTCGCTTCATTACTACAACTCATTCTTAGCTTTAATTTTATCCATCTACTCTATGAACTCCACCTCCTATTTTTCCAATAACTTCTTCTATATCACAGATCTTTCAACTCAAAGGAATCACCACTGGAATGATTCAAACAACACTTTTCTCTGACCACTACTCTTTTAATGGACTCACTACCCTCCTCATCTGTCTTAATTCTACAGTCAATCATTATAACTATTCTTTGTCATAACTGCTTTGCAAAACCACAACGTGGTTTAATCCAGCTATATGACAGCTTCCTTGAGCCCGTGTGCTGAATGAGTGACCAATGAGGTTGATCATCAACCTCAAGTACCATGCTGTGTCCTTAATCCATTTCCTCTCCTTTTTGCATTATACATGGATCATGTTAAACAAATGTATATTGGATTTTGCCAAATGCTTTTAAAAAATCTGTTGATTCTATCATGTGGGTTTTCTTTTTTACTTTTTCAATGGTTACCTTAGAGTTGCAATGTGCATTCAGAGCTAATTCAAGTTTTCGCTTTCAAATAATATTGTACCACTTCACAGGAACAGCAAGTCTCTTATAGTAACAAAATAATACTAGTTCCTCCCTCTACCTATTATATTATTGCTATAATTCACTATACTTACTCATCAGCATATATATACATATTATATAATGTGTAATTATATACATACATAAGTAATTAAAAGCTTTTTTGGTATTATCATTTTCAAGAAACTATAACCTGTTATATCAATTATGAGTAGGAAGAATAAATGCCAGTATCCTGAACTCCCACAGACAGGGGACTTAGAATCCAGGCCCCCAGATTTTGGGCTTACTTTCACTTGTTCCTCCACTGAAAATTTCCTTCTTTACATAGGTATAAGTTTGTGACCTGTATTTTTTCCCTTCTTTCTAAAGGATTTTTAAGACTTTTTGTAAGACAGGTCTACTGACAACAAATTTCTTCAACTTTTGTTTGTTTGAGAAGGTTTCTATTTCTCCTTCACTTTTGAAGGGTAATATCACAGTATACAGAATTCTAGGGCTTTCCTGGTGGCTCAGACAGTAAAGAATCTGCCTGCAATGAGGGAGACCTGTGTTGGTGAGATAACCTGGAGGAAGGTATAACAACCCACTCCAGTATTCTTGACTGGAGAATCCCCATGGATGGAGGAGTCTGGTGTGTTACACTGTGTGGGATCACAAACACTCAGACACAACTGAGAGACTAAGCACAGCACAGCACAGAATTCTAGGTTGATGGATTTTTTTCTCTCAACACTTAAAATATTTCACTCCACTCCCTTCTTATTTGCATGGGTTTTCATGAGAAGTGAGGTATATTTCTTATCTTTGCTTTTCTATAGGTATTTTTTTAAACTGACTTCTTTTAAGATTCTTTCTTTATCCTTGACTTTCCATAGGTTGAAGATTAGATGCTTCAGGTGTAATATTTTTACTTTATTTATTTTTAATTGGAGGATAATTTCTTTACAATATTGTGTTGGTTTGTGTCATATATTAAGATGAATCAGCCATAGGTACACATATGTCCCATCCCTCTTGAGCCTCCCTCCCATCTCTCACTTCATCCCACCCCTCTAGGTTGTCACAGAGCACTGGCTTGAGCTCCAGGCATCATACAGTAATTTCCCACTGGCTATCTATTTTACATATGGCAATGTATATACTTCCATGCTACTCTCTCAATTTGTCCTACCTTCTCCTTCCCACACTGTGTCCAAAAGTGGGTTCTCTATGTATGCCTCTCCATTGCTGCCATGCAAATAGGTTCATAAGTACTATCTTTCTAGATTCCATGTACATATATATATGTTAATATATGATTTTTTTTTCCTTTCTGACTTACTTCACTCTGTATTCATCCACCTCATTAGGACTGATTTAAATGCATTGATTTTATGGCTGAGTAATATTCCATTGTATATATTTATCACAACTAATTTACCATAAATCTGTCAATGGACATCTAAGTGTAGTATTTTTGATAGGCTTCCCAGGTGGCACAGTGGTAAAGCATCCGCCTGCCAATGCAGAAGATGCAGGAGATGTATATTCTATCCCTAAGTTGGGACAACCCCCAGGAGGAGGAAATGACAACCTACTCCATTATTCTTGCCTGGGAAATTCCATGGACAGAGAAGCCTGATGGCTACAGTCCATGGGGTGCCAGAGAGTCAGACATGACTGAGTGATTAAGCACACACACACAATATTTTTGATACTTTTCCTACTTGGTTTTCTTTGAGCTTCATAGACCTGTGGCTTGATGTCTAACATTAATTTGGAGGAAGATTATCAGTCATTATAATTTTAAACACTTTTTCCATTTCTTTTTCTCTTTCTTTTCCATATAGTACTAATAACACTGTTATGTCTTTTGCAATTGTCTCACTGTTCATGGATATTCTGTCCTATTTCTTGTCTTTTTCCTTTTTAGTTTTAAAGTTTCTATTGAGATATCTTCTAGCTCAACATTCTTTCCTCAGCTATGGCTCTGTACTAGCGTACTAGCAGGCCCACCAATGGAATTCTTCAATTTATGTTTCAGTATTTTTGATCCTCCACATTTCTTCTTGGTTATTTTTTTTAGAATTTCCATCTTTCCTCTTCATTGTCTGTCTATTCTTGCATGCTGTCTATTTTTTTTCATCAGAACCCTACCAGGTTAATCATAGTTGTTTTAGATACCTAATCTGATCATCCTGACATCCCAGCCATGACTAAGTCTGGTTCTGAGTATGAATCTGATTTTTGCTCTGTCTCTTCAAACTGCGTTTTTTACCTTTCAGTGTACCTTGTAATTTTTTTCTTGAGAGTTAGACATAATGTAATAGGTAAAAAAGAGTGATGTAAAAGGGCCTTTGGTGATCTGGTGGTGAGGTATGGGGTAGGGGAAACACTCTATATTCTATAATTAGGTCTCATATTTTCTGGACTTCACCTCTTGACTCAGATTTTCCTCCCTTAGGTGGGACAGGATGACTAAGGTTGGCTGGAGTTGTCTGTCTTTCTCCCCAAGTCAGTTAGGCACAAATAAAACCCCATCATATTGGGCTCTGGCTAAACAGTTTCTCCTGAGGGTAGATGGTTAAGAACAGGATGTTTGGGGGGGGTTTCAACATGGCTCTAAGCCTGCTTCTGCCAGAAGCACTTTAAGATTTTTCTCTGATATTCCCCTGAGAACCTGGTCCAACTCCTGGAGGGAAAACTCATAAAAGAGTGCATGCCTCTGGAGTTTTTAAGGCTCAGACTAGTTCACCTCGAGCCTCCAGCAATTTGTCAAAAAAAGAAAAAGTTTAGCAGTGCTTCCAGTGGAAGTTTCTGCTTGTGGTTTTCTACTCTGTTAGGCTGTGATTCTCCATATCTGACTGTCTCTCCAATTTAGGGGATGATTTGCCGTGAAACGTTGCTTCTCTTATGGATCTAAGAAAAATGTTAATTTTTCTGTGTGTTCCGCTTTCTACTTGTTAGGACAGAGTGATGACTATCTCCTTACATGCCAGACAGAGAACTGGAAGTTATTCACTTTTTATTTTTAAACTTATTCTGCTTTACAAAGAAAGAAGAGTAATACAAACTGAATATCATGATTACTATTTTTGTAGGGCATTTTCAATTCTCATGCAGATTAAAGCTAGAAGATTTTATTCCCCTTAATGTTTTTTCTCAAGCCTTAGTTCACACTTTATTTTCTGGGCACTATTATTATAGGTCAGCTTCATTCTTTTGAAAACAGGAAAGGACGACTGGACTAGTCTATGCAATTAATTACATTATACACTTATTTTGCTTAAAATCTTTACCAGGAAGATTAAATCAAGTATTCATGGGTGCTCCATAATTATAGCTATATCCAGAAACCAATTGCTTGTCCATCAGATAAATGTACTTCTAATTAGATATGTAGTAGAAAAAACTGAAAATGCACAATAATATTTTTTGCATTTACTGAAAATTTCTTATGTCTATTTGGAGCACATCATTGTTCTGCCAGTGAGCATCCATCTGTTATAGTGTGGAGAAAATGTAATCCTTTGCTCTTTAGTTCCCATTTTCCCATTAGGCTATACACAGAAAGGAAATGAATTCTAGGCTATACTTTAGATTTATTGCATAACTGAACACATTTGCACAGAGAAAAGTGTTATTTTAATTTTGCACACTTCAATAAACACACATATGTATGTTCAACTTTTAAATGCAATCGTAAAAGTGACTAACTGTGAGGATTCTGGAAATAGGGTGAAAACATATACAAAAGTTTCACATTTAATAGTATTGTTCAGAATCCTATTATCTAAAATTAAAGATAAATTTCTAGTCTTTTTTAAATGTACATTTTAAAATTTAGTCTTCCAAAAATTTTTATCTATTACATTGTATTACCTTTTCTCCATCAGAATGTATTCAAGCTCATCATGCTGGAATAATATGTATGGGTTTTTAAAATTTATTAGTGGCCCTGCAATGCTGCATCATGCATCATTTTTTTCTTGTAGTCTTATCTTTGATGTCATTATCACTAAGTTCTCAGAATAGATGAAACAATTTTTTCATGGGTGCTTTATTTCAGGGAATTCTGATTCTTAGCATCACAGATTTTTTACAGTATATTATCACACAATTTGTATCTCATATTTATCACTTTCTTACTGTTTTAGCTAAGGCATACATTTTGAATGATAATTTCCTTATCAGTTTCTCCTAAAGCCCCTCATCAAAATATCAAGATGTATATCCAGGTCCCTGTCTCCTTAATGTACTAAGGATTTCCTTAAACTTTTGGAATCATGCTAATTTCTTAGTGTTGTTCTCTTCTCTTATTTCCTCAATTTCTGATTATCTTAAACTGGATTATTATCTTTCTATCCCTGGAACATCTACTATGGCTATTGTGGAGATTTTGTATTTTGCCAATGACTTGTCTATTCCTATATTAACTTCTTTAATTTTATAGATTACCTTTACAGACAAATTTCTTAATCTAATATCTATTATATTTGTTTTCCATTGCACCCAGCATATATTTAAAAATGCCTTCATTACACTTGTTATTTATCTGAAAATAATATTCCCTAATTTCAGGTTATTCTCTTTAAACTAATGAAAATTCATTTTGGATGTGATTTTAAAGGAATGTTTTGTACACTCAAGACTCTGTTTATTTGCATTGCAGTCTCAGAAACAGTTAAAGGGAAATCACTTCTGGAATCAGTCAGTTCAGTCGCTCAATTGTGTCTGACTCTTTCCAATCCCGTATACTTCAGCACATCAGGCTTCCCTGTCCATCATCAACTCCGCTTGTTCAAACTCGTGTCCATTGAGTTGGTGATGCCATCCAACCATCTCATCTTCTGTCATTCCCTTTTCCTCCTGCCTTCCCTCTTTTCCAGCATCAGGGTCTTTTCCAATGAGTCATTTCTTCACGTCAGGTGGCCAAAATACTGGAGTTTCAGCTTCAGCCTCAGTCCTTCCAACGAATACTCAGGACTGATTACCTTTAGGATTGACAGATTTGATCTTCTTTCAGTCTAAAGAACTCTCAAGAATCTTCTCCAACACCACAGTTTAAAAGTATCAATTCTTCAGTGCTCAGCTTTCTTTATGGTCCAACTCTCACATTCATACATGACTACTGGAAAAACCATAGCTTTGACTAGACAGACCCTTGTTGGCAAAGAAATGTCTCAGTGATTTTGTAACCCAAGAAAAGAAAGTCTGTCACTGATTTCATTGTTTCTCCATCCATTTGCCTTGAAGTGATGGAACTGGATGCCATGATCATTTTTTGATTGTTCAGTTTGAAGCCAGCTTTTTTACTGTCCTCTTTCACTTTATTTTTTTTAATTGGGGAATACAATTTTTTTTAATTTTTAATAGGAATTTGATATTTATTTTTTCCAGTTTTATTTGTTCATTTACTTTACAATATTCTATTGGTTTTGCCATACATTGATATGAATCCTCCATGGGTGTACATGTGTTCCCCATTCTGAACCCCTCTCCCGCCTCCCTCCCCATCCTATCCCTCTGAGTCATCCCAGTGCACCAGCCCTGAGCACCCTGTCTCATGCATCGAACCTGGACTGGCAACTCATTTCACATATGATAATTTACATGTTTCAATGCCATTCTCCCATATTATCCCGCCCTCGCCCTCTCCCACAGAGTCCATAAGACTGTTCCATACATCTGTGTCTTTTTTTGTTGTCTCACATACAGGGTTATTGTTACCATCTTTCTAAATTCCATATAGATGCATTAGTATACTGTATTGGTGTTTTTCTTTCTGGCTTACTTCACGCTGTATAATAGACTCCAGTTTAATCCACTTCATTAAACTGATTCAAATGTATTCTTTCTAATAGCTGAGTAATATTCTATTGTGTATATGTACCAGCTTTCTTATCCATTCGTCTACTGATGGACATCTAGGTTGCTTCCATGTCCTGGCTATTATAAACAGTGCTGCGATGAACATTGGGGTACACGTGTCTCTTTCAATTCTGGTTTCCTCAGTGTGTATGCCCAGCAGTGGGATTGCTGGATCATAAGGCAGTTCTATTTCCAGTTTTTTAAGGAATCTCCACACTGTTCTCCATAGTGCCTGCACTAGTTTGCATTCCCATAAACAGTGTAAGAGGGTTCCCTTTTCTCCACACCCTCTCCAGCATTTATTGCTTGTAGACTTTTGGATAGCAGTCATTCTGACTGGCATGAAATGGTACCTCATAGTGGTTTTGATTTGCATTTCTCTGATAATGAGTGATGTTGAGCATCTTTTCATGTGTTTGTTAGCCATCTGTATGTCTTCTTTGGAGAAATGTCTGTTTAGTTCTTTGGCCCACTTGTTGATTAGGTCGTCAATTTTTCTGGAATTGAGTTGCAGATGTTGCTTGTAAATTTTTGAGATTAATTCTTTGTCCATTGTTTCATTTGCTATTATTTTCTCCCATTCTGAAGGCTGTCTTTTCACCTTGCTTATGGTTTCCTTTGTTGTGCAGAAGCTTTTAATTTTATTTAGGTCCCATTTGTTTATTTTTGCTTTTATTTCCAGTATTCTGAGAGGTGGGTCATAGAGGATCCTGCAGTGGTTTATGTCAGAGAGTGTTTTGCCTATGTTCTCCTCTAAGAGTTTCTTTAATTCCTCTTCACTTTCCGCCATAAGGGTTGTGTCATCTGCATATCAGAAGTTATTGATACTTATCCTGGCAATCTTGATTCCAGCTTGTGCTTCAACCACCCTGGAATTTCACATGATGTACTCTGCATATATGTTAAATAAGCAGGGTGACAATTTACAGCCTTGACGTACTTCTTTCTCAATTTGGAACCAGTCCATTGTTCCATGTCTGATTCTAACTGTTGCTTCTTGATCTGCAAACAGAGTTCTCAGGAGGCAGATAAGGTCGTCCTGTATTCTTATCCCTTGAAGAATTTTCCACAGTTTGCTGTGATCCACACAGTCAAAGGCTTCGGTGCAGTCAATAAAGAAGTAGATTTTTTTTTCCCTTGATTTCTTTTGCTTTTCCTATGATCCAACAGATCTTGGCAACTTGATCTCTGGTTCAAATTTAGGCCTTTTCTAAACCCATCTTGAACATCTGGAAGTTCACAGTTCACGTACTGTTGAAGCCTGGCTTGGAGAATTTTTAGCATTATTTTGCTAGCATATGAAATGAGTGCAATAGTGTGGTAGTTTGTGCATTCTTTGGCATTGCCTTTCTTTGGCACTGGAATGAAATCTGACCTTTTTTCAGTCCTATGGCCACTACTGCGTTTTCCAAATTTGCTGGCATATTGAGTGCAATACTTTAACAGCATCAGCTTATAGGATTTGAAATAGCTCAACTGGAATCCCATATTCCTCTAGCTTTGTTTGTAGTGATTTAGAAAAGGCAGAGAATCAGAGATCCAATTGCCAACATCTGTTGGATCTCATAGAAAAAGCAAGAGAATCCCAGGAAAACATCTACTTCTGCTTTATTGACTGTGCCAAAGCCTTTGACTGTGTTGATCACAACAAACTGTGGACAGGCCCACTTAACTGCACACTCCAGGATGTCTGGCTCTAGGTGAGTGATCACACCATCACAGCGTTCTGGGTTATTAAGATCTTTTTGAATAGTTCTGTACATTCTTGCCATGTTCTTAATATTGTCTGCTTCTGTTAGGTCCATACCATTACTTCTGGAATAGTGCATGTTGAAAGTGAAGTGAGAGTGACAGTCACTTAGTCACATCTGACTCTTTGTGGGTCAACCCCATGGACTGTAGCCCACCAGGCTCCTCTGTCCATAGAATTCTCCAGGCTTGAAATTCTCCAAGAATACTGGAGTGGGTAGCTATTCCTTTCTCCAGGGAATCTTCCTGACCCAGGGTTCGAACCCAGATCTCCTGCATTGCAGGATTCTGTGTCATCTGAGCCACTAGGGAATCATAGTATATGCTAAACCAATGCATATATCACCTTTCATTTCTACTCTTTTCCTTGTAAAGTGGTCAGTCTAGCCTCTGTGTAGAGAATGAATGGGAGGTAAGAAGCAATCCTATCGTTGTCAGTGTCATTAAGGCAGGAGGAAACGCAAACTGAAGCTGTGGATGTACAATGACTTCACTAGAACCATGCAAATAAAACTGGCAAGGCTTAGTGATAGTCTATACTAGAGATTAAAGAAAAACTGAAGAATCTCTTGGATTTTTTTTTTTTTTTAATTTATGGGTGCACACAATTTCTCTAGTGTGGCAAATGAGAATGTTACTGAATCCAAGCTCTCTTTGCTTGCCACAGGACAGGCCAATTAATTGAGGGACAAGCTGTTGAGGCAGGGAATATGACTTTATTTGGAAAGACAGCAGACTAATGTCTCAAAATAATCATTTTATGAGGATCAGGATGTCATATTGTTTTACAGAACAGAGATGAGTGGAGGTGAGACAATAAAGTTAAAAGGTCATTAATCTTCCAAATATCTCCTAGAATGGCAGCTACAGGTAGGAGATTTATTAATTTCTTCCTTCCTGTCATCCACAAGTGGACAAGGTCTTGAAGGCATTTCAACAGGCAATCATATGGGCAGGGTTTTCTGAGGCAGGCCATTATGAATGATTAAATAACAAAAGCAATGGAAACCACGTCAAATGAATAGTTCCAACATGGAGTCAGAAATGGCTTTTCCCTGCCACATGGACTAGTCTCTAGTTGTGTGCACAGGCTTCTCATTGCTGTGGCTTCCCTTGTTGTGGAGCATGGGCTATAAAGCATGCAGTCTTAGTAGGTGCATGAGCTTAGTTGCCTTGAGGCGTGTGAAATCTTCCCAAACCAGGAATGGAATCCGTGTCCCCTGCATTGGCAGGCAGATTCTTAAACACTGGACCATTAGGAAAGTTCCTCTTTTTAATTTTAACACTGGTAACCCTTTACTAAAATGTAGAAAAGCGATGGGGAGCACACAATGAGAGATCAGGGGCTCAATTTTTGTCACCATATGTTTGAGGTACATATTACAGAACCAGTTGCATACGTCAAGTTGCAAGTGAGATAGAAGGAATTATAGATTATGATACATCCAGATTTATAATTTCTTCTATCTCACTTCCAACTTGATATATGCAATTGGTTCTGTAATATGTACCTCAAACATATGGCGACAAGAATTGATCCCCTGATCTCTCGCCCATGTGCTAAAGAGACAGCACAGGATAACAGAACTAATTTCTAAGATGCATTGAGTACCAAACCACAGTGCTAAGTGTTTTGGATGTTTTATCTCAATTAATAGTCAAAACACAATTTAACCTAAATATTATCAATTCCATTTTACAAGTGATGAATCTGGGACACAGGAAGTTAAACACCTGCCAAGCAAAGATCATAAAACTTTCAAATGAATTCAAAACTTTGCATTCTTCCTGAAGACTCTGCACTCATAACCACCATGCTATACTCATGATAGACCATGAGAGACAGGAAAATATGGCACAGTACTTAATGCTAAGTAATTTGGTTTTAGAAGACAGGTAAACAAAAATAATAGGTAAATACAACTAAAAAAATTCCTAACCAGAAAGGTAAGCTGAAAATCAGAATATTACATCACATAAACCAAGGGAAAATAACTTCAAGAAGGAGGGAATAGTTTAGCTATTTCAAATAGTGCTATGTAAGGTGAGGACTGAAAATACCCAACAGTTAGGTGACCCATAATATTCTTGCAAAGTTCTTGCTAGGACTTTGATGTGCATATAGAAATCAGACTAAAATGGATCTCAATAAAGTTAAGAGTGATCACACCTTGGACATATCTTGTACTTCAAACAACAAAATAATAATAATGGGACCAAAAAAAATGTGCATGCTCAAGAATAGAACAGAAATGGAAACCTCATGCTAAAATTGTGACCCTTCTGGTTTCTCAGTTCAGAGAGCCGAAACTATCTATGTGGGATGGAGAAAACACTAGGGATACAACCTGAAACCAAAGCTTGTGGTGTGCTCCTTGCTTCCTCCTTGCCTGCTCTCAGAGAGAAAAAGTTCTATACCCCATCTACACCAGAAGGTAAAGATTATAGAAACTGTGCCTAAGGAAGAGGGTATCTTCTCAAGAGGAATTCAGTGGAGTGACAAGCTGGCTCCAGGGTTGGATCTGTACAGGGCAGACACAGACACAGTTAGTGTGGGACCTGGTGGAAGAGGCTGTGAATTCATAGTTAGGGAGAGAGAAGAATGCAGTGAACCAAAAGAGAGAGAAGAAATGAAACACATTTTCTATGAATAATAAATGCTAGAGAGGGTGCGGAAAAAAGGAAACCTTCCTACACTGCAGATGGAAATGTAAATTGGTTGCAACCACTATAGAGAACAGTATGGAGACTACTTAAAAAACAAAAAGTAGAGTTGTCATATGATCTTACAACTTCACTCCTGGATGTATATCCAGAGAAACACATGGTCCAAAAGGATACATGCACTCTGTGTTCATTGGAGCATTGTTTACAATAGTCAAGACATAGAAGCTTAAATATCCATCAACAGATGAATGGATAAAGAAATTGTGAGAGATATATATATATATATATCGGAGAAGACAATGGCACCCTACTCCAGTACTTTTGCCTAGAAAATCCCATGGACGGAGGAGCCTGGTAGGCTGCAGTCCATGGGGTCGCTAGAGTCGGACACGACTGAGCAACTTCACTTTCACTTTTCCCTTTCATGCATTGGAGAAGGAAATGGCAACCCACTCCAGTGTTCTTGCCTGGAGAATCCCAGGGACAGGGGAGCCTGGTGGGCTGCCCTATATGGGGTCGCACAGAATCGGACACGACTGAAGCGACTTAGCAGTGTATATATATGTGTACAGTAGAAAATTACTCAACTGTAAAAAGAGAACAAAATGACATTTCCAGCAACATGGATGCATGGATGGACTTAAAGATTATAATGCTAAGTGAGGAAAGTCAGACAGAGAAAAACAAATATTATATGATATTACCTATACATGGAACCTAAAATACTATACAAATGAACTTATTTACAAACAGAAACAGACTTACAAACATAGAAACAAACTTATGGTTACCAAAGAGAAAAAGATTGTGGGGATAAATTGGGAGTTTTGTATTAGCCTACAGAAACCACCATATATAAAGTAGATAAAAAATAAGGTCCTACTGTATAGCACAGGTAACTATATTCAATATCTTCTAATAAACCATAACGGAAAAATACGAAATACATATATAGATATAAAACTGAGTCACTTTGTTGTACACCAGAAACTAACATAACATTGTAAATCAGCTTTCCTTCAATTATTAAAAAAAAAATGAAATTAAAGACATTTTAAAAACATACATTCAAAATAGGTCTGTAAGACACAATAAAATATGTTTGACAATCTAATGCTAAGAAAGGCAACCAATAGGATGAATCACTGAAACATTAATGCATTTTTAATGAAATTAATTTTATGAAGCACTATGACTTTAGAATGAGTATATTTTGAATGAGATAAATGAAGACAGACAGCCCATTAAAATAAAACACAAATAGGTATATGAATAACTGAATCACTTCACTGTACACCTAAAATTAAACATTGTAAAACAATTATACTCCAATACAAAATAAAATGCAGGTCAGGAAACAACAGTTAGAACTGGACATGGAACAACAGACTGGTTCAAAATAGGAAAAGGAGTATGTCAAGGCTGTGTATTGTCACCCTGCTTATTTAACTTATGTATAGATTACATCATGAGAAACGTTGGGCTGGAAGAAGCACAAGCTGGAATCAAGATTGCCAGGAGAAATATCAATAATCTCAGATATGCAGACGACACCACGCTTATGGCACAAAGTGAAGAGGAACTACAAAGGCTCTTGATGAAAGTGAAAGAGGAGAGTGAAAAAGTTGGC
Organism: Bos indicus; assembly: GCF_029378745.1. NCBI lineage: Eukaryota > Metazoa > Chordata > Mammalia > Artiodactyla > Bovidae > Bos > Bos indicus. The sequence continues at coordinate 1,130,851 of NC_091763.1, read as the reverse complement.
TTAAAGCTCAACATTCAGAAAACAAAGATCATGGCATCTGTCTGATGACTTCATGCCAAATAGATGGGGAAACACTGGAAACAGTGTCAGACTTTTTTGGGGGGCGGCTCCAAAACACTGCAGATGGTGATTGCAGCCACAAAATTAAAAGACGCTTACTCCTTGGCAGGAAAGTCATGACCAACCTAGGTAGCACATTAAATAGCAGAGACATTACTTTGCCAACAAAGGTCCATCTAGTCAAGGCTATGGTTTTTCCAGTGGTCATGTATGGATGTGAGAGTTGAACTGTGAAGAAAGCTGAGCGCTGAAGAATTGATGCTTTTGAACTGTGGTGTTGGAGAAGACTCTTGAGAGTCCCTTGGACTGCAAGGAGATCCAACCAGTCCATTCTAAAAGAGATCAGTTCTGGGTGTTCTTTTGGAAGGAATGATGCTAAAGCTGAAACTCCAGTACTTTGGCCACCTCATGCAAAGAGTTGACTCATTGGAAAAAACTCTGATGCTGGGAGGGATTGGGGGCAGGAGAAGAAGGGGACGACAGAGGATGAGATGGCTGGATGGCATCACCTTCTCGATGGATGTGAGTTTGGGTGGACTCCAGGAGTTGGGATGGACAGGGAGGTCTGGTGTGCTGCAATTCATGGGGTCGCAAAGAGTCAGACACGACAAAAAGAGATATAACAACACTACAAGCTATCAAATAACAAACTATCATCTTCTATATGATATACATACACATACATTTATATCAGAATATTACTTCTATTAATTCATCTACATAACATTTCAGAAGTCAGGTACCTTTTTATCAGTTCATTTAAAAGTCCAGAAAACAGGTACCAACATGATCTGTCTCCTGCCCAAGGTCACACACGTAGTAAGTAACAAAATAGCATTTGTACCCATGCAGTTTGTTTGTGTGATCCATCCTCTTAACAACTGCTTTTATTTTTTTCTTGTTTCTCCGTGGTTTCCCTCCTCACTCCATCCTTCTAATTATTATGTTATTCATTCAAGTTTACTGTTTATTACTGCCTGATCAACTTATCAAGGAATAAAAATCAATTCAGTTCAGTCGCTCAGTCATGTCCGACTCTTTGTGACACCATCGAAATGTTGTGCTGAACGAAAAGACACTGGGATTCTTGGCCTCCGGAGGAGAATTCAATCCAGGGCCAGAGACAAAGCTTGATCACTCAGAACTTTAGTGTAATAAAGTTTTATTAAAGTATATAGGAGATAGAGAAAGCTTCTGACATAGGCATCAGAAGGGGACAGAAAGAGTGCCCCCCTGCTAGTCTTCAGCTGGATGTTATACAGTCACCAGCAGTCTGTTAATGAAAGAAAGGAATGTCTTAAAACTCAAAATGGCACCAGGCCCCTCACCCATAAGATGCATTTTGGGATAATCTTGACACCAGATGATTCATCCCAGGCCATAAAATGATTAACTTGAATCTTGTAGAAGGGCAGATTACCACAAATAATTACCACAAATAGCTTCATTTACATAGATTAGGGGAACAATATCTGAGTATAACACACTGGTTTGTCAAGTAGGTTCTGAGCCATTATGCAGACCGACTTGAAGACAGAGTTTGGGGTAAATGCATAGTACATTAACATAGCCTAAGACAAACATTTCCATAAGAAATAAGCATTGGTTATCCAAGGTTTGAGAATAGTTAACTTCAGGTGAAACCAGGTGTCATTATGGCAACACAGTATTTTAAGAGAAACCTCCTTTTAGATTTATATAGAGAAGAAAAAAATATCGCTAGTTTCCTCCTGCCACTTAAGAGAGATAAAAATGTCTGACACTTGCAGGGTATTTCCTCCGTTTGGAGACCCTTGGGCTTCCCATCTCTTGAAGAATGTTCCACAGTTTATTGTGATTCACATGGTCAAATGTTTTGGTATAGTCAATAAAGCAGAAATCGATGTTTTTCTGGAACTCTCTTGCTTTTTCGATGATCCAGCGGATGTTGGTAATTTGATCTCTGGTTCCTCTGCCTTTTCTAAAACCAGCTTGCACATCAGGAAGTTCACGATTCACATATTGCTGAAGCCTGGCTTGGAGAATTTTGAGCATTACTTTACTAGCATGTGAGATGAGTGCAATTGTGCGGTAGTTTGAGCATTCTTTGGCATTGCCTTTCTTTGGGATTGGAATGCAAACTGACCTTTTCCAGTCCTGTGGCCACTGCTGAGTTTTCCAAATTTGCTGGCATATTGAGTGCAGCACTTTCACAGCATCATCTTTCAGGATTTGAAATAGCTCCACTGGAATTCCATCACCTCCACTAGCTTTGTTCATAGTGATGCTTTCTAAGGCCCACTTGACTTCACATTCCAGGATGTCTGGCTCTAGGTCAGTGATCACACCATCGTGATTATCTTGGTCGTGAAGATCTTTTTTGTACAGTTCTTCTATGTATTCTTGCCACCTCTTCTTAATATCTTCTGCTTCTGTTAGGTCCGTACCATTTCTGTCCTTTATTGAGCCCATCTTTGCATGAAATATTCCCTTGGTATCTCTAATTTTCTTGAAGAGATCTCTAGTCTTTCCCATTCTGTTGTTTTCCTCTATTTCTTTGTATTGATGGCTGAGGAAGGCTTTTTTTTTTTTTAATCTCTCCTTGCTATTCTTTGGAACTCCGCATTCAGATGCTTATATCCTTCCTTTTCTCCTTTGCTTTTCACTTGTCTTCTTTTCACAGCTCTTTGTAAGGCCTCCTCAAGCAGCCATTTTGCTTTTTTGCCTTTCTTTTCCACAGGGATGGTCTTGATCCCTGTCTCCTGTACAATGTCACAAACTTCCGTCCATAGTTCATCATGCACTCTGTCTGTCAGATCTAGTCCCTTAAATCTATTTTTCACTCCATTGTATAATAATAAGGGATTTGATTTAGGTCATACCTGAATGGTCTAGTGGTTTTCCCCATTTTTCAATTGAAGTCTGAATTTGGCAATAAGGAGTTCATGAAAATAATATTAAGAATTTCATATCTATTATTTTTCCCTGAAGTTCTTTGTATATTATAAATTTTTAACTTATGCATTTTGCAATGTTATGCATGTAAATCATTAATGATTTTGTAGAAGATTAAAAATATTTTTTAAAAATATAGAACAAGCAGAAAGATTCTCTTCAAATATCCAAAAAACATTTCTCTTCTGTGAAGTGATCACCATTCAGAGATTGTATGTATTGCTTTGAGATTCCTTATTTCTTTGCTACATATTTACACACATATATGTCTAAATATGAAGATATATTTTTAAATATATTTTCTTTAATTTTATTCCAGGGCTCCTGGAATAAGGGCTCCTTTCATGTTATAACTACTAGCTGTATGTTGCTCTTAAGTCATTATGTCCCCCAATACAGATACACTAAAGCTTTATTAACAATTTTCCTATTAATATTTATAAAAGTTATTCTGATATTTTTGCTATCACAATATATCCATAAAGGAAGATTCTAATTCATACTTCCAATAAAATATCTATGCATAATATTATTTCCATAAAGTAGCAACTAAAAATTAGAAAGGTTATTACTAATAAGACTGAATATTTATTCATGTAAATATTACTCCTTGTACTTCTAATTCTATGTATCATGGTTTATTTATATAACAACAATATTGGCTTATTTTGTTTTGTCTTACTAATCCTCAGAAGTTCTCAATACATTCTGCAATGTTAACCTTGTCTAAAAGAAGCTACAATTTCTTCTACTCTGTAACAACTTTTTGATTTATTAATTATATATTTTTTCCTACTGAAATGACAATTTTCTTATGATTTCTGAGTTTTGTTGTATCTAAAATAAGCAATACCTCTATATTCTCTTGTGTTTTTTTATAATATTATGTTCCTCTATAATAAGGAAATTTAATCACTTTCCCTTGGTTATTTTCACTAATGTGCTTGGACTCTCTGTTGTCATTTATCTCTTGTCCTTATAATGCTTTATTCTTGTTGGCTGTCTATTACTCAATTGGATTTTTATTTAGTTCATTAAGGGTCTGCAGTTACTCTTCCCAGGAATTAAATAGACAACTGTGCCACCATGTTATACACACACACACACACACACACACACACACACTAGGTCCTAGCTATGACTCCAGAAGAGATTCTAGTGATTCCCTCTGCAGTAGTATCTGAACTTAATGCTAGTTTCTCTTAGGTTTCTGCTTCCAGAGCTGTGGCTTTGGTGATCTAAAATGAGATCTGTGTGTATTCTTATCAGAATCTTATTCTATAAATTAAGGAACACTGTGAAATATGCTTCTACTCTTTTACTATAGACACTCGCTTCTTCAAGAGGAAGACTTTGCCAGCCTACCTCTCCTATTCACCATCTGTTTGGTGCTGGTGACATTTCAACTCTCAAAAGTTCATCAACACAATTGTTGGTGAGACTCCCTAGTCATCAGAGATGAGGAGGATTTGTTTTCTTTTTGCCCTATTAGTATCAGCAGCTGATTCTTTCAGTGTGAAATATCTATCTTCACCCTGCCACTTACTTCAGAGATCTTGATTATTCTTTGAAATATTGCCTATATGTGTATGTTTAATATAGATTAATCATCATATAGTTTATATAGACATATAATCTCTTCCCTCAGACTTTTGCACATATTAGTCTCAATATTTCACTACTGTATTTTATTCTGGAGAACATAAGTATAATCACTGATGTTTGACTCTTCCATTTATGCCATTTTATACATGGGAAGTTGAACTATGCTCAAGAATAACTAAATAGTTTTAAAAGATTCATCCATCTACAAAAAAGGATATGGAAATATCTTCTTCAAAGACAATTTCAGAAAATCATCAATTTCTTAACATGGAAAAAAGAAACAGGAAACAATCATAGGAAGTATTGCTGAAAAATGGAAGTTGCTAAAGTTTTTACTTTATGTTTGTTGTCTTATTTGTTGTTTCATATTCCAATTGTCTTTTAAATGATGTACTAAATGTCAACAGTTTGAAAATAAATGAAGGATCAGAACACACAATTGGTGTGCTGAGGTAGAAAAGAAAGGATTAGAAATACAATACTAGCTAACTGAGCAAGAGAGAAGCTGAGAGCACATGTTCTAATGATGAAAGAGGCAGATGGACCAGCCCCTGGAAAACGGATTCAGGACTTCCATGTCTGTGAAGTGATGGACATGTAAAAAGTTGGGATTTTCCTGACTTAACTTCAATTCCCACATATAATCTGTGAGACTTGTGTAACATTCTATTAGAGTTTTAATGACAAGGCAGCATTTGTATTCTTTATTCCCCTTTTTGTAATTTTGTCTTGAGATGGTGCTAGTAGGAAGAATGTGTGTTTTTAACATAGTGTGTATTCCCAGCTGCACTGTTCATCTATGAAAAATTACCCAGCCTCATTACAGGGCATTATTGCCATAAAAGCTTATTTTGGTTCAAATATTCAAATTTACTGTTTACCTACTTATGCTGGGCAGTGACAGAAATAAGTGAAAGAGATCTGAGCTGGTATTCAAGACTAGAGTTGTGAGTAGTAACATTGCATTTGTTATTTTTAAACTATTAAATATGCGTGTGGAATTGACAAGAGATATTTTAATATCATGAGAAACAAAGATTTTTAAGGGCAAGAGAAAAGTGGTTAAAATATAAATCATATTAAAAAGATAAATTCAAAGCAATTAAGTAAATTTCTTGTAATCTTAGAGTCAAAATATTGGTACAAGCTCAAGTTTATTTCATTTCCAAAGCAATACATTTATTTAGCTCTATGCCCTGAAAAGTCTTAGAAGAAATTACACCTTATAGCACTAAACAACCTTCATACCCTAATATGATCTTCAAACACTAACATCAATAAAAAGAAATCTGAAGGTTATATCAGCATTATGATGATGTAGTTGTTCTTGTTTTCTCTCTCCTTCAGCTTACGACTAACTGGACATTGATAACTGAAAAAAAGCATCTCAATATAGCCTCCCAGATCACCCAAGAGATATATCCATCAGTACCCACAGAAGTGGATAGATTGGACCCTGAAGGCTGCAGAGTAAGGCAGTGACAGCAGAAGTGGTACTAGGTCAGACATCATGTGGGACAGCACTACTTTCCTGGCAGAGCAAGTGATGATGAAGGTGGTGAGTGGGGTATGTCCTGCCATGTGTCCTGCAGCTAGAGACACCTGCTATCTGAAGAGAGACTCGGTGATGGGGGAGGGAAAGGAAAGAGACTGACATAGAGCTCTGAAGGGAAATTCTCCTGTGGTCTCCCTGGATTCTGACCTAGACCTCTGGGACGCCATATCCAAGGATCCCTTATCAGTCATGGATGCCTCCGTCAAAGCTCTAAATGCTAAGTGCACACTTGCCCTCACTGTGCCACTAACCTTTCTTTTTTACCATGTCTGAGCTTCCTCAGACCCAATAAGAGGAATAAAAAAGAAACTTGCATATAATGTAGTCTTCTGAAAAACAGGCGGAAGGCACCCAACTACCAGCCTGTTAGAATCAAAATAAACAAAGCTTTACCTAAATAAGAAAGGCTTTCACTACATCAAATGAAGAGGCATAGGAACAACTCATCAAACACATGAAAAATCATGGTAATATGGTATCACACAAAGGAAATGATAATTTTCCAGCAGCCAAAAACAAAGACATGGAATAGGGTGTTCTAACATAAAGATTTTAAAAGAACTGTATGACCCAGAAGGATGGTATTGGGAGGGAGGAGGGAAGAGGGTTCAGGATGGGGAACACATGTATACCTGTGGCAGATCCATTTTGATATTTGGCAAAACTAATACAATTATGTAAAGTTTAAAAATAAAATAAAATTAAAAGCTTTGCAAAGAAAAAGAAAAGAAAGAAATACAATGATCTCAGGAATAAAATTAACAAAGAGAAAGAGTACTTTACCAAAGCAATTAAAACTCTAAACAAGAACCAAAAAATATTCTGGAGCTGAAAGTGTGAGTTAAAGTTGTTCAGTAGTGTCCGACTCTTTGCAACCCCATGGAATTCTCCAGGCCAGAATACTGGAGTGGTAGCCTTTCCCTTCTCCACGGGATCTTCCCAACCCAGGGATTGAACCCAGGCCTCCCATATTGCAGGCTGAAGAACTCAATAAATGAGATGAAGAATACCTTAGATCACACTGGAAACAATCAGATCAGATGGAAGAGAGAGTTAGCAAGTTGGAAGATAGAATCTGGGAATGTTTCAGATATAAGATTTTTCTTTTTAAAATGAAGAAATTATACTAAACTAATTTCATTAGAAAAGCCAAAATAAAAATAGTGGATATTCCAAAAGGAGAAGAGAGTGACAAGGGAACAAAGAGTATGTTTAAAGAAATAATGGCTGAGAATTTCCCAAACCAGGAGAAGAAACTGTATATATAAACAAACTGTATATATAAACCCATGAAACCAATCAAAAACCTTATTATTTCAATGCAAAAGACCTTCTTCAAGACACATTATGTTAAAACTGTTGAAGGTCAATGATAAAGACATAAGCTTCCCTTATTGACTTTCAGGGAGAAGATATGGTAATCTACAAGGAACCTTCATTAGACTATCAGCAAATTTCCAGCCAAAACTCTAGAGGTCAGGAGAGATTAGAAGGACATATTCAAAGTATTAAAAAATAAAAAAAAACATCAGCCAAAAATACTCTATCCAGCAAAGTTGTCCTTCAGACATGACAGAGATACGAAAGATTTCCCAGACAAATAAATGCTGAGGAAGTTCATCCCCACTAGCCTTGCTTTAGAACTGTTGAAAGGAACTCCAAGATGAAACAAAACTCTGATCAAGGTGATAAGTAGACAGTCAGAATTAGAAAAAAAAAAAAAAAAATGTTAGAATAGCATATTAAACTCCTAACTATAGCAAAAAGGTTACAGGAAAAAGATCATTACCTATAACTATAGCTACTACAACTTAGTTATGAAATCACAACATAAAAAAGATAATCTGAGACAAGGAAGAGTAAGATGAGGGAACTTTTATAGGTGAATGAAGATAAATTGCTATCAGCAAACTTTATCTATGAGAGATTTTATGTAAAATGAATGGTGATAACAAAGCAAAAATCAAAAGCAGAGATATGAAACATTAACAAAGTTTGATTGAGCAAAGTCATCATGGAAAAACTACCAACTCACAAAGTTAGACAGAAACAGAAGGAAAAAGAAACAAAGGAGGGAAAAATAATGAGAAGATAAAAAATAAAATGGCAGCAGGATTCCTCATCTGTCAATAATTGCCCTAAATATCAATGGATTGAACTCAGCAATCAAAAGCACAGAGTGGCAGTGTTAGGGGAAGCACACTGATTGAAACCGCCCACCCTGGCCAGGTACCATAGTAACCATTTGCATGAGTTATTTTATGACAGGAGATCCTGATAAGGAATATGGAACTAATAAGCCACCACCAACCTTTAGACCGGGAAAGGTCTAAAGGAGACACTGCATGTCCGTCCAGTTCCCAGAATCCCTCTCGCTAGCATCCATCTTGGCTGAGTGATGCATGCACCACCAGGAAAGACTCTGAATTAGAATGATTGGCCAAAGACCACCCAGAAACTAATCCCATCACCAAAGAACCAGAGACTATGAGCCATGAGGCAGAGAAGTTCTCCTGGGTTCCCTTACCCTGCTGCTCTCCACCCGGGTGCCCTTTCCCAATAAAATCTCTTGCTTTGTCAGCACATGTGTCTCCTCGGACAATTCATTTCTGAGTGTTAGACAAGAGCCCAGTTTCGGGCCCTGGAAGGGGTCTGCCTTCCTGCAACAGCTGGACAGATTAAAAGAAAATAAGACCCAACTCTATGCTGCCTACAGGAGACTCAACTCTAAAAACACATATACATTTGAAGTGAAGAGATGGAAAAAGATATTTCAAGCAAGTGGAAAGCAAAAAAGAGCAGGTATGGGCTTTAAGCTAAAAAGAATAGTAAGAGACAGTCTACTATGTAGTGATAAAGATATCAGTATATCAAGAAGATATAACAACCATAGATATGTATGCACCCAACCCCTGAACAGCAAACTATGATAATGTTGGTTAAGAGTACAAACTTGTAATGAATATTAAATAAACCATGGAGAGTGAATGCACAGTATACTGAATATAGATGATAATATTGTACTAGAGTTGTATAATATGATATAGTTATATCAGAATCTCTATTACAGCATATTAAAATAACACGGTATACAACTTAAACTTACACAATGTTATATGTCAAATTTATTCAATAAAAATAAAGTTTCATAGTACTTATAGGGAGAAAAGCACTGAGTAAAAACCTTTCATTGAATTATTTTTCCCAATTTAGCCCAGCTACTATACATTTGATGGTAGGTCTTTTGAAACGAACAAAAGTAGAGAACACCAAGACAGAGTTTTTTCCCCTAAAAAGAATTAAAAAAAATCTTGGATAATGTTTGATTCTAAGACTAAGGAAGTGTACAAGACCATGGGAAATCAAGGAGATGATCAAACCGGGTCACATGAAGAGTCACAACAGACTTCTACTTTCTGGTTCAAACTAGAAAGAGATTGGAAGTTGTCAGAACTGGGAAAAGACTGTACAAACTGAAAAACAACAACTCTTTTTAGACTGTCAGAATTGAGGTCACAAATTAGATTGCTGCTCTGAAAACCAGAAAGTAAGGTGAGTACTGAGAAGCACAGCTTATTGAGGGCAGATACCTGTTGATGGAGGCCCATAGGTGGGAACTTGCTCGCATATAATGAGGAACTGCTAGAGGCTCATTGTGAACTGGGCTTCTCTGGTGGCTCACATAGTTAAGAATCTACCTGCAATACAGGAGTCCTGAGTTTGATCCCCGGGTAGGGAAGATCCCTTGGAGAAGGGAAAGACTGACCACTCCAGTATTCTTGCCTAGAAAATCAATGGACAGAGGAGCCTGGCAGACTATAGTTCACGGGGTCACAAAGAGTCAGACATGACTGAGCAACTAACACTTTAACTTTCATTGTGAACTAGATTCAGAGTTAAAAACACCAGAGTGCTTGGTCTTCAGGGCCTTCACACTTTTGCGTGTTTTAATACCAGGAGCACCCTCCCCACCAGATTCTTGGGGTAAAAATTGCAGAAAGGTCCCCAGTAGAGGATCCCACTGTGACTTCCAGTAGGAAAAATTGAAATTAAATATTTGAAAGGTGTCCATAGGACTCTGTTCTCCTAAATAAGTGAGGCCTTTAAGAAGCTGTCTTACCAGTTTCTTTTATAGAAAAAGGAAATAGCCAAGTTTAATCCCTTGTAGCCTTTAACGTGGACAGGGTACATACCCACCTGGCCCCTGGCCTTATTGCTCACACTGAGGACAGATACTGACAAGCACTTGCAGAGGGCACAGCCTGTGGGCACAGCTTCACTAAAACACCGAAACCAGTTAAAAAAGAAACTGTGTCATATTTAATATTTTAAGAATTTATTTGAGCAAAAATCAACTAAATTGGGCAGGGTCAAACCAGAAGTGGTTAGAAGTTCAGGAAGGAACTTTTTATAGAGAAAAAGGCAGGAGGAAAGCAGTGAAATTATCAGTTGGCTGATGTTTAAAGCCTCTTTGGTCATCTGTGATTGGTGTCCTCCCTCCAACTTGGATTTTGGTTTCCCACCTTAGGTCCCCTGGCATTAGAAGTACTTCCATCCAAGGGCCTTAATGTTTAATGAAGTTAACAAATCTAATAATTGCAATAGTGTGTGCGTGCAAACTCAGTTGCTTCAGTCATGTCTGATTCTTTGTGACTGTAGGCTCCTCTGTCCACAGTTTTTTTCCAGGAAAAAATATCAGAGTGGGTTGCCATGCCCTCTTCCAGGGGATCTTCCCAGCCCAGGAATAAAATCTGCATCACCTGTATCTCCTGCATTGCAGGTGGATTCTCTACCCACTGATCCAGCTTGGGAGCCTACAATTGTGCATAAATACACACAAGCTCATAGTTGGCAAAAAAAAAAAAAAAAATTGTTAAGCTATCAGTTTTCTCAAGATGTTCAGCTAGAATATTCATTCTATTTATTAATTATTTTGTTTCTATGTCTAAAGTGAAGTGACAGCTTAAAGTTGTGTTGCTAGATTAAGTTGGAGAGGAAGGAACCATCAGCATTTCAGCATTGACTCTGCAGAGTTACTTGGGTTAAATATCATATACTGATAGGAGCGGATTTTATTGTTTGTAATGAAGATACAATTCCAACTTCTTGGTGGAATTTTTATTAGTTTCCTCTGGCTACTATATAAAGGTACTACAAGCTTGGTGGATTCTTTTCTTCCTTTGGAACAGCTACACAGGTTGAGGGACTTTAGTTCCCTGACCAGGGATTGAACCCACAAACTCGATGGCTTAAAACAACACAAATCTATTACCTTACAGTTTTGGAGGTCAGAAATTCAAAATGTGTCTCAATGGACTAAAAACCTATTGAGTGACTTCCCTTGTGGTCTAACAGTTAAGAATCTACCTGCTATAGTGCAGGAGATGGGGGTTTGATCCTGCTTTGGTAAGATTCCACATATCTCAAGGCAACTAAGCCTGTGCACCACAACTACTGAGTCCGAACTCTGCATCCCATGCTCCACACAAGAGCAGTCACTGCAATGAGAAGCCCACATACCAAAACTAGAGAAACACACTGCAACAACAGACCCAGCACATGGAAAGGTAAAATAAAAAAAAGAGTAGAAATCTAATTTTTAAAATAAATAAATAAAAACTCATTCAGCATCTGCAGGACTGCACTCCTCCTTGCCTTTTCAAGCTTCTGGAGGCTTCCTGCACCCCTTGGCTGCAGGCACCTTCTTCCACCTTCAAGCAACAATGGTTGGTCAAGCCCTTCTCATGCTGACACAGACTCTTCCTCAGTGATTCACTTGTAAGGACATTTGTGATTCCATTGGGTCCATTTAGATAATCCAACATAATCTTTCTATCTCAGGAATCCTAGCTCAATTATATCTGTAAATCCCATTTACCATGTAATCTAACATAAATTCACATACCTAGAATTAGAATGTAGTCATCTTGGGCATCAATATTCTATTCTACCTACTACAATATTATTAGACAGCTTATAAAAGGAAACGCATGTAAAACATTTAAAATATGTGATGACAAAGTGATTCCATGTGTGTTTTTTTTTTTTTTTAATTCCCTTCACCTCCTCTTCTTGTCCACCTCCTCTTTTTCTTCCTTTTTCTACTCTCTCCCCTTTCATGAGACTATGTATTTTTAAATTAATTTTTTTATCTTTCATTTGAGGATCTAATCTTAGTTTTATTTACTGCATTTTTCTCCTTTTCATGTTTTTTTTTCTACAGTCTCCTTTTCAACATTTATTTTGATATCCTTGAATCTCACACAAAGTAATCCTATTTGACAGCTGATTCCAGCCTCCTGTCCCCTTATGGCTGACTATTTATGTCTCTTGCTATATTCTCACATCATCCACATGCTCTCTATTCACCTTTGCTCTGTCACCTCTTAGGATGCATCATTTATGAATCATATTCTCAAATGTCTTGACAGTTATCTCCAGATGAGCATTTTTTTCTCATGAGGTACTAATTACATTAATATTTTATGTTTGAGCAAAACTCAGGATGTGTCCTCATTTTTCTATTTCAAGGGAAATGTTTCATGGTAGGTTTTCATATTTTAGTTTTCCTCACATGTTTGAAAAGCTGTTACTGGAGAAAGAATTTAATCACTGCATCAGTTCAGTGAAATAGAACTTTATCAGGCATCTAGTCAGCAAAATTAAAGCAGACAACTAACATAATACCCAGCACACAAAATAGCACTAAGGCAAGACTTAATTTTAGAAGTGCATGAAAGATACAGTGGAATAAGTCTTTTGATCAATCTAGGATGCTAGAGTGGATCATTTGAAGTTGAAGACATGTTTTTGAGGTAAGAATTGTCCTGATGTGTACTCTTTTATATTCAATTTATTAAATATATATATACTTTGAATCACATAATTTAGTATTATTTTCATGGATGCAAAATGAAGAGGATTCTGTGTATCTAATTGAATGTGTCCAACTAACTCAACCAGCCTTCTTAATAATTATTGACATTAATAGTAATAATTGGACTATGCTAGGTCTAAACATAGGACTTCCCTGGTGGTTCAGTGGTAAAGAATCTGCCTGCCAACACAGGAGATGTAGGTCCAATCCCTAGGTCAGGAAGATCCCCTGGAGAGGGAAATGGCAACCCACTCTAGTCTTATTGCCTGGAAAACCCCTTGGGTAGAAAAGCCTGGTGGGTGTAGTCCATGGGATGGCAAAGAGTCAAACGTGACTTAGTGACTAAACAATAACAACAGGTCTAAATCTAAACATATTCCATAAATATATATTAATTATGAAAATGTTTTAAGTGACCAATAATATAATGTCAATGTTGTAACATAAACACATTCTATATCTAAATAATGCCAAGAGTCCAGAGGAAATCAGAAAATGTGCAACAAGTACCTAGCAATTGATTAACAGTTTGAAAATGCCTAGCTAATATACTGAATTTTTCCACTTTATCACAATATTTGTCATTATATTATAGAAACACACTTTCAGAAAATTATTTTAGTCCTTTTGCATTTGCTACTTGCTGTCTAGACAGTTATCTACCCAGAGAGAATACTGTAGTTACCTCATCGTAATGTATATTTTCTTAATAAAGACAGGAGTCAACAACCCTCCATGAGCAGTGTAGGAATATCAATGACAGTCAAAATTACATATGTTTTCCATGTTATTATAAATGAATAGAATTCAGATAAAACGTATTTGATCAGAACCCATTCATCTATTAGGCCCTGAATTTAGTTTCATGGCATGGACCAAAAATAATTTTGGTAATATGGTACTAAATTTCAGGGTTACATTTGACATTTGAGTGTTATTGATTGCAACTTCTTTCACTTAGACCAGGTTGAGCTAGCGAAGACTGGGTCAAACAAGATATATTGACAACAGCAATCTATGATTCTAATATCTAGTTCATTGTAAAAATAAATGAAATAGAAATTTTAAATACAAGACTTGACCTGAGTTAGCACATCTGGCTGAAATTTAGGACATATGGCTTGCCAAAATGTGAGAAAACATTGATTTGTGTTATGCTAAGGACTGCTCAGAGAAGGCAATGGCACCCCACTCCAGTACTTTTGCCTGGAAAATTCTATGGATGGAGAAGCCTGGTAGGCTGCAGTCCATGGGGTTGCTAAGAGTCGGATACGACTGAGCGACTTGACTTTAACTTTTCCCTTTCATTCATTGGAGAAGGAAATGGCAACCCACTCCAGTGTTCTTGCCTGGAGAATCCCAGGGACGGGAGAGCCTTGTGGGCTGCCGTCTATGGGGTCGCACAGAGTCGGACACGACTGAAGTGACTTAGCAGTAAGGACTGCTAGGAGTAGCTAGAAAAATGGAGACAATTAGGTACTCTGAAGTCACAGAAAAGGTGAGGCAGGAAAGGTGAACTGACTTCCTTAGCTGTCGCAAGGTTCATGGGAGGAATGTGGTAATGACCTCAATGTTACCTGGGTTCAAGGCAGTAAAAATGACTCATGAATATACAAAGGAACAAGGCTGTGCAGGAAGTGACAATGGGCTGGTTATACCTCAGTGGCCTATGAGACCAAGAAGCAAATAGAAAGTATAGAGAAAAATGATTGTCAGTGAAATACATTAGGAATCCCCTTGACTTTGGAGACACACTCACACAGAAAACCCTCCCAGTGAGCCCTGCTGTGAGTCTAGTCAAAATACAAATGCAACAAACACTTTGCAAAACACATTATGTCCTTGCATAGTGCAAATAGCTTGATGTTTTCTAATTTAATACAATAATCATACAAAAAGAATACTCAGCTCTACAGCTGAAAAAAACAAGCTTGAAGAGGTTTTTTGTGCAAACTTACTAAACCAATAGCTAAGCAGGCATTCAAGCCAAAGACACTCAATTCCCTCCCTTTTCTACGAAACATACCAATTCAAAAACATAGGTCTAGCTGAGAGATAAATATATAGTAGAATTTTTTCACAAGACCTCCAGTCTTTTCGATTACATATCACTAATAAATAAATGTGTAATAACTCTTAGTTTCAATAAAAGTAATGAGAGTCAATTCCTAGGTAGGCTGATAAGAAGTCCAGGGTTCCCAAGGAGGAGAAAGGGGTCCAGAGCCCTTGAGAAGGAGAAAGGGATCTGCAGCGCTCAAGGAGAAGAGGACAAACATTCTTTTCTACATTGCTTTGCCTTAGTCAATGTAACAATGTATCTTGCTCAAGGACATGTTTCTTCTTAACAACAACATTCTGACTAATCCTGTCATCTTAAAATGTATATTATGGGGTAAGATCTTTCTATTGTTTATTCTAATCTTGTTAATTTAAGATGTATGTTGTGGGAGTGGATCTGAAAAAGTACATAAGGCCTTGATAAGACTAGTGAGCAGGACACTCTCTGCCCCACTTCTGCTGTCTATGCCAGAAGCTTTCTCTGTGCCTTTTTATACTTTAATAAAACTCTGCTACACAAAGGCTCTCGAGTGATCAAGCCTGGTCCCTGGTCCCAAAGGTAAATCTTCTTCGGAGATCACGAAGCCAACATCGTTCACTGAAAGCTATTAGTAATAGACTGCCATTTCCATCTCTAATCATGGTTAACATTTTCTATAGCTCTTTGGGAAGAGAAAAAAATATAACATATTCTGTTTTATCTGCTTTTGGCAAAACTTAATCTCAATAAGATGTAAAATGATGTATTACATAGGTATGGATTTTCACATGAATTCTATTCATGTAAAATTATGTAAAAGAGGACTTGAGTCATAAAGAATATGTGTGTGTGTGTGTGTGTGTGTGTGTGTGTATATATTTAAAACTATAATTGGAAGATTGAAGAAGGAGACAGGAGTATAGAATCGAAGAGTATCCTATCCTTTTCTCTTTTTGTATGTGAATTTATCGTTCTTCTTCTGATTGCACATGAATCAGTCATAAGGTTCCTTCAAATTTGTCTCTCACTCCTCTTTTTTCCCCGATTTCTCTAAATTTAACTTATCTATCTTCACCCTCCCATTTTCCCTCCCTTGTTTCCCCAGGAGAGGAAGGATATGAGCATTAGGTGAGCTGGAGGAGAATGTATATATGGCAGTTCTTTATTTTTCCTCTTCAGGCCTTGGTGGAGGCAAATAATGATTTATTTGAATTGCAAATTACCACATACAGTGTAAATAGCTCTTTAAAATGTTGAGAGTTATTACTGTAATTTATTTTTTATTTCATTCTTTTATATTTTTGGATGAAATACCAAATACTGAACTATGTGAATATTCTATCATTTGTCAACTTTATGGTTTATAGAAAGAATTCTTTATTTTAATAATTTTGTCAGTTGATTTAATTTCATTAAAGTAGCAGTCCCAAGACATCCAAGTAAATGTATTGACTTAGAGTTTTATAAATTAAAGAACAATTGTCAATTGACATAAAATTGACTAATTGGTTAATTCATGGAAATTAACTATTTAAGTTAATGAATTGTGAAACTGTAATATAGCTATCTTGGTTTATCTAAATGGATTCTTCTGGCATCTGTTAAGCCCTAAGAAGAAAGCAATGATAAAACTCTCTCAAACCCTATTTAGTAAACCAAGGATTGCTTTTCCTTCGTAGTCCACTTAATTTGTATGTTTTTTAAAAACCATTTATAGAAAGGCTGAAGTGTATGGGAAGATCAATACTGTGTCAAGATTAGTATTTTCAGCATTTTCTTTAGTTGGTGATTTATAAGGTGCCAGAGCACTAATGGAATCTTTAATTCTTTGTCAGGTTTCTATTTTCTCTAATTATCTACATTTTAATTATGGCCAAGTCTTATACAAATTAAATAGTGCTTCTGGAAATTTTGTAGACATTCTAAACTGAACTATGGTATCAGGGAGCTCACTAGAATGGAGATGGTGGGAAAATAATCACTAAATTGAACGGCTATTCACATTTAAATCATTAAAATATCTCACAGAACTTACTGAAAACTACAGTATAACATAAAATTTCGAAAGTAAAAAGCCTACTAATCAATGTTCACTTAAATTATTTAATAATTAATAAGAATAATGCTGAAACAAGATAAAATCATTTTTTACAGCTGAACAAATACAAGTCCTATATAATGTCAATATTTAAACTAAATAATAGGACACATCAGTCAAAAAATCCTAACAGCAATGTAAAAGCAGGTATAATGTATCAAGTTGCCCAACTATGCAAATTAAATGCACTGCTGCTGCTGCTGCTAAGTTGCTTCAGTCGTGTCCAACTCTGTGTGACCCCATAGACAGCAGCCCACCAGGCTCCCCCATCCCTGGGATTCTCCAGGCAAAAACACTGGAGTGGGTTGCCATTTCCTTCTCCATTAAATGTGATATTATACTTTAAAATGTTGTAAATATCAAGATAAATTCAGAGTCAAAAATTTTTCCCTGGCAAGGGGTAATGAATTTGATTCTGAACTCACTCCATTCAATAGAACACTAAGTATAAAATGATATTTTGAGCAATGAAAGGCTTAATTAACAAATGTTTAATATTTCATTATAATTAATTTATGTGACACAGTGTGGAAATAAAAGAAGATAATGATTAAAATACACCATTAACCCCATATAGTATACCTGTTTTCAGAAATTAAATGGATAGTTATAGCTCTGGGGGGGGGGGGATGATTTGGTTAAACAGAAAAAAGAATAAGACTTCCATGGGGACCCCTATTCTGACACTTGCTCTTGACTCAAGTGAGCATCCATGTTCTAAAAGGAAAAAGGAACACTCTGTAATCAGAAAGAGGTGTGTAACAGCCTTATACATCATCTTTTGGTAACTTTCATTTTACATTTTTACTTTTGTAATATGACCAAAAAATTTCAGACTGGTAATAAGAAAGTATAAATGACAATGGTGATTGTGATAATGATAGCACAAAATTCTCTAAACATTATCATGTAGAGTAAAGATCACTTAACAACTGTTAAAAATATTCATATTAATGTATAATTGTAAGATTGGTATGTCTCCATTTAATTTACAAGTCACACACACTTAATAAGGTTAAATAATTTGTCCAAAGTAACATTGAACAGAGATGGCAAGACCTGGTAATATTCAACTGTCAGATGCCAATCCTAACGTGTACACATTCATTATGTCACAGCTGCCTTTTTTAGTTTTGATTTCACCATAAAGTAACTTCTGTGATCAAAGATTGTTCAAAAATCTCACAGCACCCATTGCACAACCAGGGTGCTGGGTCATATCATAAGCATATATTTAATGTGTTAGGAAACTACAAACTTTTTTCCAGGGTTTGTACCATTTTGTATACCTACAAGCAACACATAAGAGTACTTCCAGTTCCTCAGATCCTCACTAGCAGCTGATATTATCATTGTTGTTGTTCGATTGCTTAGTCGTGTCTGCTTCTTTGCAACCCCATAGACTGCAGCACACCAGGTTTCCCAGTCCTTCAGCATCACCTGGAGCTTGCTCAAACTCATGTCCATTGAATCAGTTATGCCAACCAACCCATCTCATCCTCTGTCATCCTCTTCTCCTCTTGCTTTCAATCTTTCCCAGCATCAGGGTCTTTTCTAATGAGTCAACTCTTTGCACCAGGTAGCCAAGTATTAGAGCTTCATCTTCAGAATCAGTCCTTCCAGTGAATATTCAGGATGGATTTCCTTTAGGATTGATTGGTTAGATCTCTTTGCATTCCAAGGGACCCTCAAGCATCTTCTCCAATACCTCAATTCAAAAGCATTAGTCTTTCAATGTCCATCCTTCTTTATTGTCCATCTCTCACTTCCATACATGATTACTGGAAAAATCACATAGTTGACTAGATGGACTTTTGTTGGCAAAGTAATGTCTCTGCTTTTGAATATACTGTCTAGGTTTGTCTTGGCTGTCTAGGCTTCCCTGGTGGCTCATATGGTGAAGAATCCACCTGCCATGTGGATGACCTGAATTTTATCCCTGGGTTGGGAAGATCTCCTGGAAGAGGGCATGGCAACCCACTCCAGTATTTTTGATTGGAGAATCCCCATGGCCAGAGGAGCCTGGCAGGCTACAGTCCATGGGGTTGCAAAGAGTCAGACATAACTGAGTGACTCAGCACACAGGTTTGTCATAGCTTTTCTTCCAAGGAGTAAACATCTTTTAATTTCATGGCTGCAGTCACCATATGCAGTGATTTTGGAGCCCAAGAAAATCGAGTCTTTCACTGTTTCCACTGTTTCCCCATCTATTTGATTCAAGTGATGGGACTGGATGCCATGATCTTAGTTTTAAATGTTAAAGCATTTTCTCTCTTCTCTGTCACTTTCATCAAGAGGGTCTTTAGTTCTTTTTCACTTTCTGCCATTAGGGTGGTGTCATCTGCATATCTGAGATCATTGACATTTCTCCTAGAAATCTTGATTCCAAATTGTGCTTCAGCCAGTCCAGCATTTCGCATGATGTATTTCAGCATATAAGTTAAATAAACTGCTGCTGCTATTGCTGCTAAGCCACTTCAGTCATGTCCGACTCTGTGCAACCCCATAGACGGTAGCTCACCAGGCTCCCCCGTCCCTGGGGTTCTCCAGGCAAGAATACTGGAGCGGGTTCCTATTTCCTTCTCCAATGCATGAAAGTGAAAGTGAAGTCTCTCCGTCGTGTCTGACTCTTAGCAACCCCATGGACCCCAGCCTACCAGGCTCCTCTGTCCATGGAATTTTCCAGGCAAGAGTACTGGAGTGGGTTGCCATTGCCTTCTTTGAGTTAAATAAGCAGGATGACAATATACAGCCTTGATCTACTCCTTTCCCAATTTGGAACCAGTCCATTGTTCTATGTCCAATTCTAATTGTACTTCTTGACCTCCATATGGGTTTCTCAGGAGTCAGGTAAGGTGGTCTGGTATTTTTATCTCTAGAAGAATTTTCCACAGTTTGTTGTGATCAACACAGTCAAAGACTTTAACATAGTCAATGAAGTAGAAGTAGATGTTTTTTCTGGAATTCTCTTGCTTTTTCTATGATCCAATGGATGTTGGCAATTTAATCTCTGGTTCCTCTGTCTTTTCTAAAACCAGCTTGAACATCTGTGAACATCTCAGTTTACATGCTGTTGAAGCCTAGCTTGGAGAATTTTGAGCATTATTTTGCTAGCGTGTGAAATGAGTGCAATTGTGCAGTAGTTTGAACATTCTTTGGCATTGCCTTTCTTTGGGATTGGGATCGAAACTGACCTTTTCCAGTCCTGTGGCCACCACTAAGTTTTCCAAATTTGCTGGCATTTTGAGTGCAGCACTCAAACAGAATCATTACCATTACTTTTATTGATAAGATATTATCACTACTTTATAAAAATTTAGCCATTGTAGTAGCTTTGTTATATATCACTTTGTGGTTTAATTTAAATTTTTCTAAGGAATAAAGCGGAGAAGGCAATGGCAATCCACTCCACTACTCTTGGCTGGAAAATCCTGTGGATGGAGGAGCCTGGTAGGCTACAGCCCATGGGGTCTCGAAGAGTCAGACACGACTGAGCGGCTTCACTTTCACTTTTCACTTTCACGTATTAGAGAAGGAAAGGGCAACCCACTCCAGTGTTCTTGCCTGGAGAATCTCAGGGACAGCGGGGCCTGGTGGGCTGCCATCTTTGGGGTTGCACAGAGTCAGACACGACTGAAGCGACTTAGCACCAGCAGTGGCAGCAGCAGCAAGGAACAAAGATGTTGAATATATTTAAATAAACTAAATTTCCATTTGTTGATCTTGGGAAAGTATCTGTTTAGATCATGTTCCCAGTATAAAAATTAAGGATTTTTTCTTTTCTTTTCTTCTTGAGTTTTAATACTTCTGTAAATATTCTGGAGGCAAGTACTTTGGCAAAAATTTGACTTACAAATGTTTTCTTCTAACCTGAAGTTTGTCTTTTCATTCTCTTAATGCTGTCTTTAGCAGGGGAAATATCTTAAATTTTGACAAATTCTAATTTAACACTTTTTTTTTTTTTTTTTTTCTTTTATGGGCTGTGCTTCTGGTCTTATATCTAAAATCTCTTTGTATCACTCAAGGCCATGAAGATTTTTCTCTTGTGATCCTTAAAATATTCTATGGTTTTGCATTTACTTTTAGGTGTATAATTTATTTTTACTTAATTTTTTAATATATGTTGTGAAGTTTTGTTCAATTTTTGTGTGTAAGGATATAAAACTATTTAACTCCAAAACTATCCTTTTTATACTGAATTGTCTTTGTAACTTTCATCAGAATATCAGTTGACTATATTTTCACTGGTCTATCTCTAGATTTCTTATTCTCTTCAATTCTTTTATACTTTTTAACTACTTCAGCTTTATAGTAAATTTTGAAACAAGTAGTATTATTTCCTCCAAATTTGTTCTTTTTCAAAATTCTTTTGACTTCTCTTGCCCTCTTATATATCTCCCTTCCTTTTTGAATACATTAAAGTGTCTCTTGCCTATCTGCCCTTCTTCCCCTGCTAAGCACACAGCTATTCTTGGAGTGGTTTGGGTTTGTTTATGCAAAAAGTGACTGTCATTGGGAGGTGTTAAGGACTGAAGATGTGGTCCACAGTCTCTACCTGGTGAACCTGCCCCTTATTCTTTCAGTTAGTGCAGTTTTGTTTGTTTGTTTTTTTAATGACAAGTTCTCATTTTAGATTATAAATTTGCATTGTTATTTTTCTTCAAAATTTTGAACAAAATTCAAGGTGGTTGATCAATGAGGAAAAATACAAGATGGCAACTCCTGTCTTCCATTTCCTGATCAGTCCTTCAAAGAGAAGTCATGTCTGTGTCAAACTGCTGAAGGTCCCCTCAGTACACCCTTGCAAACGTTCTTCTTTTCAAGGAGTTATCTTTTTTTAAGATACTCTTTAAAAACAGCTCGGAAAATGACAGAACAGCCACTGTTTCAAAGAAAAGATCTGGCCAGTGTCAAGAAATGGATTGGCCTTTAAAAATGAGCTATTATAGTGCAAATTACATTAAAGAATAAACAGTCAATAATATAAAGATTATTTGGTGGAAAACCATAATTGTCCTTTATATCACATGTTCAATACTGAACATGTCAATTCTTCACAAATCTGTTTATACAAATTTTTTGAAGCAATTAAAAACCCAAAGATATTTTAAAGATCTGTTAACATATGTTTGTGAAATATCCGGAAGAATACATATGTAGGAATAGTAATGAAATATTGAAGAAAAAAAAGGAGAGTTTGTATTTCCAAATATAAAATTAGGAAGAAAATATAGCAATTGAAAGAGCCCAGAAAATGTGGTTGAAGAAACAGGGTAGTTAATTCAGAGACTATAATTTTGCAAGAATTTTATATATGAAAATGGAGCTATTCTGTATAGTGAAGAAAGAATACCTTATTTAACAGAGAGATCTAAAAATTTAAAAGAAAAAACAAGCAGGAACAGGAGGAGAGAGAAGGAGAGGAGAGGAGAGGAGGAAATTGAGGGGTGGAGAAGGAGATAAGAAGGTGAGAAAGGGAAACAGAGGGTGGAGGAATGGAGATGAAGAGATAATGTTAGCACAATGCTAGGGGTCCACAACACTTTTAAAGACCTCCAAAATACTTTAGCTTCTTTTAAGAATAAATAAATTCAGTAAAGTTGGCTTAAAGCTCAACATCCAGAAAACGAAGATCATGGCATTCGGTCCCATCACTTCATGGGAAATAGATGGGGAAACAGTGGAAACAGTGTCAGACTTTATTTTTCTGGGCTCCAAAATCACTGTAGATGGTGACTGCAGCCATTAAATTAAAAGATGCTTACTCCTTGGAAGGAAAGTTATGACCAACCTAGATAGCATATTCAAAAGCAGAGGCATTACTTTGCCAACAAAGGTTCGTCTAGTCAAGGCTATGGTTTTTCTTGTGGTCATGTATGGATGTGAGAGTTGGACTGTGAAGAAAGCTGAGCGCCGGAAAATTGATGCTTTTGAACCGTGGTGTTGGAGAAGACTCTTGAGAGTCCCTTGGACTGCAAGGAGATCCAACCAGTCCATTCTGAAGGAGATCAGCCCTGGGATTTCTTTGGAAGGAATGATGCTGAAGCTGAAACTCCAGTACTTTGGCCACCTCATGCGAAGAATTGACTCATTGGAAAGGACTCTGCTGCTGGGAGGGATTGGGGGCAGGAGGAGAAGGGGATGACAGAGGATGAGATGGCTGGATGGCATCACTGACTCTATGGACATGAGTCTGGGTGAAGTCCGGGAGTTGGTGATGGACAGCGAGGCCTGGCGTGCTGTGATTCATGGGGTCGCAAAGAGTTGGACACGACTGAGCAACTGATCTGATCTGATCTGAAAGTTGCAAAATACAATACATAGAAATCTATTGCTTTTCTATACACAATGAGCTATCAGAAAGAGAAAGCAAGAAAACAATCACCTTTAAAATTGCACTGAAAAGAATAAAATACTCAGGAATAAACTTAATCACTGAGGTGAAAGACTTATACTTTGAAATCTTAAAACATTGATGAAGATATTTAAAAATGACACAAAGAAGTGGAAAGATATCCCAAACTCTTGGATTGGAAGAATTAATATTGCTAAAATGCCCATAGTACCCAAATCAATCTACAGATTTAGTGTAATCTGTCAAAACACCTATGACACTTTTCACAGAACTAGAACAAATAATCTTCAAATCTGTATGAAAACACAAAAGACCCAGGATTGTCAAAATTATCTTGAGAAAGAAGAACAGAGCCTGAGATGTCAAGGTCCCTGACTTCACACTCTATGACAAGGATACAGTAATCAAAATACCATGGTACTGGCATGGAAACAGACACAAATCAGTGGAATAGGATAGAAAGCCTAGATATAAACCAATGTACTAATGGCCAATCAAACTATGACAAAGGAGGCAAGAATATACAATGGAGAAGGGACAATCTTTTCAGTAAGTGGTGCTAGGAAAACCAGAAAGGTACTTGCAAAAGAATAAAATTAGAACTTTCTCTAACATTTTATACAAAAATAAACTCCAAATGGATTAAAGACCTAAATGTCAGACCAGAAACCATAAAACTCTGTAAAAGAACATAGGTAGAACACTCTGCCATTAATTTAACCCTCCGCTTGTATTCTGCCTGGCCATGCTTGCTCTCCTTAAGAAGTTTTTCAAATGTGTGCTGACTGCCTATGTGTCAGGCCCTGGATAGAATGCTGAGTCCAGATGCTCGTGGATGTTGCATCTGAGTAGACATAAGATATAACCCAATCAGTAAGCATGACACCAGCAAGATCCCTCCTCACAGAGTAGGTCACCTCTCACTTTTATTCATAATGACAATCCAATGGCAGGTAGAATTCTATACCAAAGCAAGAAATTTGATTAGTGAATTATTTATATAAAAGTGTAAAACTTTTGTATATCCAAAATTACATGAATAATATTAAACTGCACACAACAAACAAGAAAATGAAATTTAAATGCATCAAAATGTCAACGTAAAAAAAGGAACTACTCTATAATGAACTATGGCATAAAAGTATGCCATAACTAGTATGCCAAACTATGGCATAAAAAGTAAAAAAAAAAAAAAAAAAAAAAAAAAACCTCAGATGAATAAATTCTATTCTTCAAAAAAATCACCTACAAAGTGCCCAATTGAAAGAAAAATATTTGTCCCATACATGAAAGATAAAATATATAACTCTAAAATATAAAGCTAAATGAATAGCTTAAAAATATGTATCTCCTTTCCAAAATAGGCAAAAGAATTAACAAAGCAACTCATTCTCACACATAGAATTCATTAAAGAAGTAAAAGGGACAGTGGCCATAGGTGATAAAAGTGGAAGTGAAAGTCATTCAATTGTGTCTGCCTCTGTGAATTCTCCAGGCCAGGATACTGGAGTAGGTAGCCTTTCCCTTCTCCAGGGGATCTTCCCAACTCAGGGATTGAACTCAGGTCTCTGGCATTGCAGGCATATTCTTTACCAGCTGAGCCACAAAGAGAAGCCCAACAATGTTGGAGTGAGTAGCCTATCCCTTCTCCAGGGGATCTTTCTGACCCAGTAATCGAACTGGCGTCTCCTGCAATGCAGGCAGATTGTTTACCAACCGAGCTATGAGGGAAGCCCACAGGTATTCAAAGATGTAAAATATAAAGAAAGATGAGGTATGATTAGCAGGAGAGAAGAAAGTTTTATGCATGGGATCCGCACTCTTCAAATATACTTAAGGGAAATTTGCACACAGTTCCATAATACAAATTTAGCATTAAAAACTTCAGCCTTAAATTAAGGCTGAGTAAATATAGACTTAAAAAAAAAAAAAGTACCCTTTGAACTAGCGATTGTTCTTCCACGAATGTAGGTAAAGGAACAGGCATACAGGTACATCCGTGAACATGTTCACCCATGAGCCACTTGTATGTATGTGTATCTAATTCTGCAGCAGAGGGGGAAAAAAAAAAAAAAAAACAGTCTAAGTAAATCTCAGAGCAACTAAAGAGTTAAATTCAAGGCTCTGAGTTATAGAAAGACAGACATTTATAGACATGAAAGGACTGAAAGCATTTTTGAGAAATATTCACTAGAAAATATACAATGAGTACAAAACATAAAAAGGTAAAGAATTCCTTCATCTTCTTCCTCATTCTTCTCCTCTCCATTCTCTCTATTCTCTTCCTTCAGCAGTCCATTCCTCTTTTCTTGATTATTAAATTTTCTTTTTTACAGTCAGTAATTTGTATAAACTCATATAATAAAGACAATGAACATTTAATGTATAAGAACTTACCTAAGGAGTTGTCTTTACTTCTTGTATGGTTTGGATCATTTTGATAAATATAGACCTAGCTAAATATATTAGTGGATGTAGATCTAGATGAAGACTTAGCTCCAGCTATAAACATGAAATGTTTAAAAAGAAAGCTATCTGCTAAAATGCTAATATATGGTACAGAGGACCTATTTACATTTTTGTGCAATTTATCTCACATAGCTCTTACATAGTCCTAACAATCACTTACATGTTATTTTGAATTTGGTTACCTGCTTAAAAATTTATCTATAGTGTTTTCACAACTTTCACTTTCAATGACTACACTATAAAATTTATTAAATAAGTCCCTCAATACATATATTTAGACTTGGTAACAGTTCTCTGATCCATCCAATACATCAATGTTAAATAATTTTTCCACATAAATACTTTATTTCTTCTAAATTTAGTGCTTATTTACATTTAGCTCATAAGTGATATTTATTTTGATATTAAAGATGTAAGCAAAATTTTTTCTCCATTTATTCCCATGTTGTCAGTCATTTTGTTCCTTAGTCTCTCCTTATGAAAATATCAATTTATCCTATAAAGGTATAGCAAGTATTACCTTTCAGAATCATGAAAATATTATGCCATATAGTAAATCAAATTTCCCCAAATGTTAAGAAAATTTTTATAATAATTTAAAATTTATTATTGATTGTACCCTAAATAAGTATATCTTTTTTCTTATCCTTCCTATAATATGTATGCTGAATTTGGTTTTATATATAATGCCTATATTATATTGTGGACATACCCTTATTTTTTCCTATTTAACTAGATTTTATATTAAAATATATATTAAATGTTACCACCCCATAAACAAACACTTTATACTTTATATAATATTTGTAAAAGCCCTTATGATTTTATTGTACATAGGTGTCAAATCTGGGAAACCTGCCACCACCCTTTGCAAAGAAACTTTCTGCCCTTTAATGAAAAACTGAACTTCTGATTTCTCATTCTACATGTAAGGAACCTAGAAATTGCCAGTATATTCTACCAGTAAGTAAAAAACTGAACAAATAAAATAATCAACAACCTTCTTAGATCTATAAGAGAAATAAAATCACAAGACAAACAGATGTCCCTAAGATTGGAGGAACCAAAATTCATGAACTGAAACTTCTATTGGAAACAGTGCTGGGTATGGAAACCAGAAGTGCAATTAAATAATTGCTGGTGGCTCAGAGCAGGCAAGCCTGAGAGAGAAAAATTCCAGGGAGACCCAGTCATGGGAGACGACACATTTTTGTGAGTTTTACCTCCAGAAGTTGAATCAGGGTTTCAGAGATCACCTCATGCTGCCAGCAGTGCTCAAGGAAGAGGATCATTTCAAAACAGACCAGACATTTTCTCTTTTCATCAAAGGTACCCTAAGAATAAACTGTTAAACCTGCTCGGGTTTTATCAGAACCTAACTGATCTGGGGAAAGAGACATACCCAACATACCAGTTTCCAGGCTTCCACATGGGGAAGGGGAAATCAACCTCTAGCCCACTTAAAGCCATCTTGTGACTTTTAAGGACAAAGAAGAAAACTGAGAAATACTTCTGAAGTTCACAGTCAGGAGGTGTAGGCTCACTGAAAAACTGAGGACCGAAAGGAACAACTATAAGAAGCTTTCCTTCCCCCCATACCTCACCACCATGTTACTAATGTCCTTGTACACCAGTTCATCTTACACAGCACATCAGGTCTAGATATTGAAAAAAAAAATTATCAGGCATATTACAAGGTGCAAAGCACAGTCTGAAGAGACAGAGCAAGCATCAGAGCTAGACATGACAGGGATGTTAGAATTATCAGACTGAGAATTTAAAACAACTATAATTGATGTGCTAAGGGCTCCAGTGATTGAAGTGAAGTGAAAGTCACTCAGTCGTGTCCGACTTCTTATGACCCCATGGACTATACAGTCCATGGAATTCTCCAGGCCAGAATACTGGAGTGGGTAGCCTTTCCCTTCTCCAGGGGATCTTCCCAACCCAGGGATCAAAGCCAGGTCTCCCACATTGCAGGCGTATTCTTTACCAGCTGAGCCAAAAGGGAAGTCCAATGATTGAAGTAGACAGTATATAAGCAAAGATGGGCAATGTAGCAAACAGATGGAACTTAGAAAGAATCCAAAAGAAATGGTAGAGATAAAAAAATATATATATACTATTGAGAGAAATGAATATATCTTTTATGGATTTAGTCGGTTGTTTACAACAAAGGTAAGAATCTCTGAGCTTGAGCATACCTCAGTAGAAATTTCTAAAACAAAAAAGGAAAAAGGCTGAAAGAATAATATCTAAGAACTGCAAACAGTATAATATATGCATATTGGGAATATCAGAAGGAGAAGAAAGAGACAATAAGCAGAAGAAATATTTAAAATAGTAATGACTGAGAGTTATTGCAAACTAATGTCAGATACCAAACCACAGATCCACAAAGCTCAGAGCCCATCAAGAAGGATAAATGTCTCCAAAACTACACCTAGCACAGAGTCTTCAAGCTACATAAAATCAAAGATAAAAAAAATTCTGAAAGAAACCAGGGAGGAATAAACATGTTATCTATACAGAAGCATAAATAAGAGTTATATCTGACTTTGCCTCAGAAACTACATAAGCAAGAAGAGAGTAGAGTGACATATTTAGTGTTGAGAGAAAACACACACACACCAAAAAAAAAAAAAGAAACAAGAATTCTATACCTTGTGAAATAATCCTTCAAAAGTGAAAAAGAAATGAAGACTTCTCAAACAAACAAAAATTGAGGGAATTTGTTTCCATTACACTTACTTTGCAAAAAATGTTTTAAAGTTCTTTAGTGACAGGAAAATGACAGATCAGAAACTCGGATCTGTATAAAGATACAATAAGCAAAGAAAGGATAAATGAAGATAAAATTAAAATGCTTTTGTCTTATTATTAAATAATCTAATACAAGTTTCTTCAAAATAGTAATATCAAGAATATATTTGATTATGTATGTATATATACACATGTATATTTGTATATATGTGTGACATAAATAAAAACAATGAAATGGGGGACTAGAGAAAGGAGTTAGGACTATTTATTATTCTAAGGTACTCACATTACCCATAAAACAGTACACTGTTATTTGAAAGTGATCTTAGATTAGCTGTAAATATATATTGCAAACTCTAGGGTAACCACTAAAGAAGTTTAAAAAGTAGCACAACAAATATGTTCCGAAAGGAAAGTAAATAAAATCAAATGAAAAGGTCAATTAAAACTAATACAATTATGTAAAGTTTAAAAATGAAATAAAATTAAAAAAAGAAAAAAATAAATAAAAAAAAAAAAAAAAAAAAAAACCATGAAAGGCAGAAAAAGAGTAGAAGAGAAAGTAGGAACAATGGATAAAGGTAAAAAATAGAGCACAGTAACAAATATAGTCAATATTATTCCAACTGTATCAATAATCACTTTTAATTCATTTATAAATCAAAAGGCAGAGATTATCAAAGTGGGTCAAAATACAAAACCTAATTCACTTTAAATATAAAACACATACAGATTAAAAGCAAAAGAAGACAGGAGTAGCTATATCATATTCATTTCACATAGTGCAGACTTCAAAACAAGAAATATTTCAGGGATAAAGTACAGCATTACATAATGATAAATTAATCAATTCTCCAAGAGTGTTTAAAATCTTAAAAATATCTGGCCCAACAACTTAATAAATAAGGTAAAACCTAATAGGCCTACAAGGAGAAATAGATGAATCCACTATTACAGTTGGAAATTTCAACACTCCCATATCATAAATCAGTAAGGACATGGTTTAACTCTACAATTCTATCCACCAACTGGATATAACTGATATCATCCAACAATAGCAGAGTGCACATTCTTCTCAAGATCATATGAATCATTCAGCAAGATAGATCATATTCTGGGCAATAAATATGCCTTATCAATTTAAAAGGGAACAAAATAATATATGTGCCATGTTCCCAAATCTACTCATTCTCTTATTATATGTATATATGTACTTTTTTTTTAGGAATTTCTCTCTCTCCAATATATAGTCTATTCCACATTTTTTGGATTCTTTTCATAGACTTTCCTTTCATAGTGTCAATGTCATGAGAGAAAAACCAAAGCAGTAATATTTTGAAAGTTAAGTGAAAATAATTTTTAGGGAGGAAGGTATGTCAACTATGCCTATTGCTGACAACTAAGATTTGATCTTCAATTTGGCATTGGAGGCGGCTCTCCTAACCTGAACCAGACCAGTGCCCATGGAGATAACTTGCTTCCTAGAAGAGAGTATGAGAATCATTGAAAGCAAGTACAGGCAGTTCTTTCTACAAGCTTATTGTAAAAGAGAGACAAGTGATGGGAATATATTTGAAGGGGGATTTAGGCAGATATTTATATATTATAAATGGATAATTCTATCTAGATAGGCACCAGCCACACATAGTCATAAAATACATCTCAGGATTTATCCTTGGCTGTTATCTTCTCCCCATGATCCACTTAATCAACAAGTACTGTTGACCTGAAGACACATCATCAACTTACCCATTCTCACCATCCCCATGACTCTGTGAGGAAACTGTCTATGTTTTGAAGTCAGAGAGACAAATCCTGGAATATTTCCCCTAGGGGTGGGTATCTTCAGATCCCTCTGTCTTGCCCACTGGAAACAATCCCAGTTTCTAGCACATAGCAGAGTGGTAGCTCCTGTCATAGCACCTCTGTAATACAGCACATCTGAGGGTTTTCCAGCAGGTTTTACAAGACTTCTGCCTTGTTTGTTAGCTGTGATTTTGTTGTCTTATTGCAAGAGAACTCAAACCTATGAATCCAGGGCCATTGCCTATCTTCTCAATCGTGGTGTCCACTGTACCTAGTGAAGTGAGTGACACACAGAATGCGATCAATAAATATTTATTGGATAAATTGGTGAATAAAAGCAATGTACATGTGCAAGCATAAGCAATAAATAATATTAGAATTACAGTTTTATTGAACTAGCATATAACTGAAAGATTTATATGGGTTCAATTGGCTTTTCATTATAGAGTTTTCCTATATATAGAGTGGCCCATCTCTCTTTTTTTTTTTAAATTCTTGTGTGTCCTTCATACAGATGAATATAATTTTCATCAATTTTTAATTATCCCTATTTTATAAATTTATTTTGTTACTGAGAATTTTAATCTACCATTTATTAGTAATAATATATATTAATAGAAACATATTTTTAAAACACCTGTTACCACTAAAACACTATGGTTAGTCTTAACACACTTTTGCTTATATTCCATTAAATTTTTCCTTATGGGGAATTATTTTGTAAATAGCTGTGCTATTTCTTCCTCTATTATTCTTATTTTGCTTAAATTTTTTCCTGGTATTTTTCCATTACCTAATACTTTCAATGATTCACATATTTTTATAAAGTCAGTTGATTATATAAATGACATGAAATAGATGATATATTAAAATCATTAATAATAGCTTAAAAGGGAACCCAGGGGGACCCTGCAAGCCTCAGCCCTCCTTTCACTATTAGTTTGCTCTAATTCCCCCCATTAATACAAGTAAAAAGAGTTGAGGTAGAATTTATTTCATCTAATTAGAGTAGCTAATGATTTTGATTTATTTTAGTTTCTCCATGATAACATATAAGTGTGCTGCTAAGTCACTTCAGTTGTGTCCGACTCTGTGCAACCCCATAGACAGCAGCCCACCAGGCTCCTCCATCCGTGGGATTTTCCAGGCGAGAGTACTGGAGTGTTGCCATTGCCTTCTCCAAACATATAAGTGTAAATGTATATTTATTGTAAATAAAGGCTATTTTTTTCCCGTTTTACCTGATTTTTAAAATTCTATATCATTGTGCTTGGCACATCACCTGATGTGAGACTCTATAATCCAATTGATACAAAGACTGAATTACACATACATTTAAATGAACAGATGTATCATCTCTCTACATGAAGAGAAGTATAAATTTTAGAATATTAAAAAGAGGAGCCTTTAAATACATAAAGAAGGTATAATGAACTGTAATCATAAAGTATGGCAGAGCAGAGAACCTAACGGATCTTCAGTAATATTCAGGTAAAAATCTTTCCGAATTAACTTAGCAAAGTGATGCTGTTAATGTACTGAAAATTCTTTCTCTTAGAATAGCAAATACCCCCTATAAAATATTGTTTATGCTTAACTTACTTGTGAAAATTGTTTAACCATAAATTGCATAAATAGCACTCTTGCTTTTCAAGTTACCTCAAATTTGAAATACTCAAATAGAGTATTCAGTTCATTCAGTTCAGTCGCTCAGTCGTGTCTGACTCTTTGTGACCCCATGAACCGCAGCACCATAGGCCTCCCTGTCAATCACCAACCCCTGGAGTTCACCCAAACTCATGTCCATAAAGCCAGTGATGCCATCCAACCATCTCATCCTCTGTCGTCCCCTTCTCCTCCTGCCCTCAATCTTTCCCAGCATCAGGATTGTTATAGATGAGTCAGCTCTTTGCATCAGGTAGCCAAAGTATTGCAGTTTCAGCTTCAACATCAGTCCTTCCGATGAACACCCAGAACTGATTTCCTTTAGGGAGGACAGATTGGATCTCCTTGCAGTACAAGAGACTCTCAAGAGTCCTCTCCAACCCCACAGTTCAAAAGCATCAATTTTTCAGCACTCAGACCTCTTAATAGTCCAACTCTCACATCCAGTCCATGGGGTCACAAGGAGTCGGACATGACTGAGTGACTTGACTCACTCACTCACATCCATACATGACCACTGGAAAAACCATAGCCTTGACTAGACAGTCCTTTGTTTGTTTCTGCTTCTCAACACGTTATCTAGGATGGTCTTAACTTTCCTTCCAAGGAGTAAGCGTCTTTTAATTTCATGGCTGCAATCATCATCTGCAGCGATTTTGGAATCCCCCCAAAAAATAAAGTCAGCCACTGTTTCCACTGTTTCCCATCTATTTCCCATGAAGTGATGGGACTGGTGCCATGATATCGTTTTCTGAATGTTGAGCTTTAAGCCAACTTTTTCACTCTCCTCTTTCACTTTCATCAAGAGGCTCTTTAGTTCTTCTTCACTTTCTGCCAGAAGGGTGGTGTCATCTGCATATCTGAGGTTATTGATATTTCTCCCAGCAATCTTGATTCCAGCTTGTGCTTCTTCCAGTCCAGTGTTTCTCATGATGTACTCTGCATATAAGTTAAATAAGCAAGGTGACAATATACAGCCTTGACACACTCCTTTTCGTATTTGGAACCAGTCTGTTGTTCCATGTCCAGTTCTAACTGTTGCTTCCTGACCTGCATACAGGTTTCTCAAGAGTCTGGTCAGGTGGTCTGGTATTCCCATCTCTCTCAGAATTTTCCACAGTTTATTGTGATCCACACAGTCAAAGGATTCAGCATTTTCAATAAAGCAGAAGTAGATGTTTTCTGGAACTCTTGCTTTTTTGATGATCCAGTGGATGCTGGCAATTTTATCTCTGGTTCCTCTGCCTTTTCTAAAACCAGCTTGAACATCTGGAAGTTCACGGTTCATGTATTGCTTAAGCCTGGGTTAGATAATTTTTTTTTAATCAAATAATAATGTTTTTATTTTTTTAATTTATTTTTATTATTTTTTAAATTTATTTATTTTAATTAGAGGCTAATTACTTTACAATAGTGTATTGGTTTTGCCATACATCAACATGAATCCACCACGGGTATACATGTGTTCCAATTTTGAGCATTAGTATACTAGAGTGTGCTACTACTACTGCTGCCAAGTCTCTTCAGTTGTGTCCGACTGTGCAACACCATAGATGGCA
This sequence comes from Bos indicus, assembly GCF_029378745.1. Taxonomy (NCBI): domain Eukaryota; kingdom Metazoa; phylum Chordata; class Mammalia; order Artiodactyla; family Bovidae; genus Bos; species Bos indicus. The sequence goes on along the minus strand of NC_091763.1, from coordinate 1,097,067 downwards.
GCCCATCAGGCTCCCCCTTCCCTGGAATTCCCCAGGCAAAAACACTGGAGTGGGTTGCCATTTCCTTCTCCAATGCACAAAAGTGAAAAGTGAAAGTGAAGTCGCTCAGTCGTGTCCGAATCTTAGCGACCCCATGGACTGCAGACCACCAGGCTCCTCTGTCCATGGGATTTTCCAGGCATGAGTGGGGTGCCATTGCCTTGTCCACAAGTGTGTGAGATGAATGAAATTGTGCAGTAGTTTGAGCATTCTTTGGCATTGCCTTTCTTTGGTATCGGAATGAAAACTGACCTTTCCAGTCCTATGGCCACTGCTGAGTTTTCCAAATTTGCTGACATACTGAGTGCAGCACTTTCACAGCATCATTTTCAGGATTAGAAAGAGCTCCATTGGAATTCCATCACTTCCATTAGCTTTGTTCATAGTGATGCTTCCTAAGGCCCACTTGACTTCACATCCCAGGATGTCTGGCTCTAAGTGAGTGACCACACCATCGTGATTATCTGGGTCATGAAGATTTCTTTTCTACAGTTACTCTGTGTATTCTTGCCACCTCTTCTTAATATCTTCTGCTTCTGTGAGGTCCATACCATTTCTGTCGTTTATTGCGCCCATCTTTGCATGAAATGTGCCATTGGTATCTCCAGTTTTCTTAAAGAGATCTCTAGTCTTTCTCATTCTATTATTTTCTTCTATTTCTTTGCATTGACCTCTAAGGAAGTCTTTCTTATCTCTCCTTGCTATTCTTTGGAACTCTGCATTCAAATGGGTATATTTGTACTTTTCTCCTTTGCCTTTCTCTTCTCTTCTATTTACAGCAATTTATAAGGTCTCCTCAGACAACCATTTTGGTTGTGGAGGTGATGGAATTCCAACTGAGCTATTTCTAATCCTAAAATATGTTGCTGTGAAAGTGCTGCACTCAATAGGCCAACAAATTTGGAAGATGCAGTTGTGTCCACAGGACTGGAAAAGGTCAGTTTTAATTCTAATCCCAAAGAAAGGCAATGCCAAATAATGTGCAAACTACCACACAATTGCATTCAACTCACTCGCTTGTAAAGTAATGCTGAAAATTCTCCAAGCCAGACTTTAACAGTGCATGAACCGTGAACTTCCTGATGGTTAAGCTGGATTTAGAAAAAGCAGAGGAACCAGAGATCAAATTGCCAACATCCGCTGGATCATAGAAAAAAAACAAGAGAGTTCCAGAAAAACATCTACTTCTGCTTTATTGACTATGCCAAAGCCTTTGACTGTGTGGACCACAACAAACTCTGAAAAATTCTGAAAGAGATGGGAATAACAGACTGAGAGGGTAACAGGCAGGAAGGCCAGGGGTCTCCAAATAGAGGAAATAGCCTGCAAGTGTCAGACATTTTTATCTCTCTTAAGCGGCAGGAGGAAACAAACTAGCAATATTTTTTCCTTCTCTATACAAATTTAAAGGGAGGTTTCTCTTAAAATATTGTGTTGCCATAATGACACCCGGTTTCGCCTGAAGTTAGCTATTCTCGAGTCTAGAGATAACCAATGCCTTTTTCCTATGGAAATGTTTGTCTTAAGCTATGCTAATGTACTATGCCTTTACCCCAAACTCTGTCTCCAAGTCGGTTCCGCCTCTTGGCCCAGAACCTACTTGACAAACCAGTATGGATATTGTTCCCCTAATCTATGTAAATGAAACTATTTGTATGGTGGTCTGCCCTTCTTCAAGATTCAAGTTAATCATTTTATGGCCCAGGATAAACCATTTATCCCAAAATAGATCTTATGGGTGAGGGGCCTGGTGCCATTCTGAATTTTAAGACATTCCTTTCTTTCATTAACGACTGCTAGTGACTATATAACATCCAGCTAAAGACTAGCAGGGGGGTACTCTTTCTGCCCCCTTCTGATGCCTATGTCAGAAGCTTTCTCTATCTCCTTTATACTTTAATAAAACTTTATTACACAAAAGCTCTGAGCGATCAAGCCTCGTCTCTGGCTCCGGATTGAATTCTTCTCCTCCGGGGGCCAAGAATCCTGGTGTATTCGCGTGATTCAACAACAACCTTTCAAGACCATCTGACCTGCCTCTTGAAAAATCTGCATGCAGGTCAGGAAGCAACAGTTAGAACTGGGCGTGGAACAGCAGACTGATTCCAAATAGGGAAAGGAGTACGGCAGGACTGTAAATTATCACCCTGCTTATTTAACTTCTATGCAGAGTACATCATGAGAAATGTTGGACTGGATGAAGCACAAACTGGAATCAAGATTGCTGGGAGAAATATCAATAACCTCGGATATGCAGATGACACCACCCTTCTGGCAGAAAGTGAAGAAGAACTAAAGAGTCTCTTGATGAAAGTGAAAGAGGAGAGTGAAAAAGTTGGCTTAAAACTCAGCATTCAGAAAACTAAGATCATGGCATCTGGTCCCATCACTTCATTCAAATAGATTGGGAAACAGTGGAAACAGTGACAGATTTTATTTATTTATTTTTTTTTGTGGGGGGGGGCCTCCAAAATCACCACAGATGTTGACTGCAGCCATGAAATTAAAAGACCCTTGCTCCATGGAAGAAAAGCTATGACCAACCTAGACAGCATATTCAAAAGCAGAGACATTACTTTGCCAACAAAAGTCCCTCTGCTGCTGCTGCTGCTGCTGCTAAGTCGCTTCCGTCATGTCCGATTCTATGCGGCTCCATGGACTGCAGCCTACCAGGCTTCGTCCATGGGATTCTCCAGGCAAGAACACTGGAGTGGATTGCCATTTCCTTCTCCAAGGTCCCTCTAGTCAAAAATATTTTTTCCCCCAGTGATCACATATGGATAAGAGAGTTGGACGATAAAGAAAGCTGAGTGTTGAAGAATTGATGCTTTTTAACTGTGATGTTGGAGAAGACTCCTGAGAGTCCCTTGGAGTGCAAGGAAATCCAACAAGTTCATCCTAAAGGAAATCAGTCCTGAATATTCATTGGAAGGACTGATGCTGAATTGAACTTCAATACTTGGATCATTTGATGCCAAGAACTGACTCATTTGAAAAGAAAAAGAAATTAAGGAAACATTTCTATTCACCATGGCAACGAAAAGAATAAAATACTTAGGAATATATATACCTAAAGAAACAAAAGAACTATAAATAGAAAACTATAAAACACTGGTGAAAGAAATCAAAGAGGACACAAATAGATGAAGAAATATACCATGTTCATGGATTGGAAGAATCGATATAGTGAAAATGAGTATACTACCCAAAGCAATCTATAGATTCAATGCAATCCCTATCAAGCTACCAACGGTATTTTTCACAGAGCTAGAACAAATAATTTCACAATTTGTATGGAAATACAAAAAACCTCGAATAGCCAAAGCGATCTTGAGAAAGAAGAATGGAACTGGAGGAATCAACCTGCCTGACTTCAGGCTCTACTACAAAGCCACAGTCATCAAGACAGTATGGTACTGGTACAAAGACAGAAATATAGATCAATGGAACAGAATAGAAAGCCCAGAGATAAATCCATGCACATATGGACACCTTATCTTTGACAAAGGAGGCAAGAATACACAATGGAGAAAAGACAATCTCTTTAACAAGTGGTGCTGGGAAAACTGGTCAACGACTTGTAAAAGCATGAAACTAGAACACTTTCTAACATCATACACAAAAATAAACTCAAAATGGATTAAAGATCTAAATGTAAGACCAGAAACTATAAAACTCCTAGAGGAAAACATAGGCAAAACACTCTCCGACATACATCACAGCAGGATCCTCTATCACCCACCTCCCAGAATATTGGAAATAAAAGCAAAAATAAACAAATAAGACCTAATTAAAATTAAAAGCTTTTGCACAACAAAGGAAACTATAAGCAAGGTGAAAAGACAGATTTCAGAATGGGAAACAATAATAGCAAAGGAAGCAACTGACAAATAATTAATCTCAAAAATATACAAGCAACTCCTGGAGCTCAATTCCAGAAAAATAAATGACCCAATCAAAAAATGGGCCAAAGAATTAAATTGACATTTCTCCAAAGAAGACATACCGATGGCTAACAAACACATGAAAAGATGGTCAACACCACTCATTATTAGAGAAATGCAAATCAAAACCACTATGAGGTACCATTTCATGCCAGTTGGAATGGCTGCAATCCAAAAGTCTACAAGCAATAAATGCTAGACAGGGTGTGGATAAAAGGGAACCAGGAACCCTCTTACACTGTTGGTGGGAATGCAAACTAGTACAGCCACTATGGAGAACAGTGTGGAAAGGCCTTAAAAAACTGGAAATAGAACTGCCTTATGACCCAGCAATCCCACTGCCGGGCCTACACACTGAAGAAAGCAGAATTGAAAGAGACATGTGTACCCCAATATTCATCACAACACTGTTTATAATAGCTAGGACATGGAAGCAACCTAGATGTCCATCATCAGATGAATGGATAAGAAAGCTGTGGTACATATACACAATGGAATATTACTCAGCCATAAAAAGAATGCATTTGAATCAAATCAGTTATAATGAGGTGGATGAAACTGGAGCCTATTATATAGAATGAAGTAAGCCAGAAAGAAAAACACCAATACAGTATACTAATGCATATATATGGAATTTAGAAAGATGATAACAATAGCCCTGTATTTGAGACAGCAAAAGAGACACAGATGTATAGAACAGTCTTTTGGACTCTGTCGAAGAGGGCGAGGGTGGACTGGTTTGGGAGAATGGCATTGAAACATGTATATTATCATATGTGATATGAATCACCAGTCCAGGTTCAGTGCATGAGACAGGGTGCTTGGGGCTGGTGCACTGGGATGACGCAGAGGGATTGGATGGGGAGGGAGATGGGGAGGGGGTTCATGATGGGGAGCACATGTACACCCGTGGTGGATTCTTGTCAGTGTATGGCAAAAACCGTACAATATTGTAAATTAATTAGCCTCCAAAACATAAGTAAATAAATAAAAATTAAAATAAAGATCCTGCAGTATAAAATATATGTACTTCTTAAAATTTTACTTACAAGGTCGACAATTACAGCTCAAGGATATAATAAAGAGAATACCTGTAAAAAGAAAAAGAAAAGACTCAGATGCTGGGAAAGATTGAAGGCAGGAAGAGAAGGGAAGGACAGAGGATGAGATGGCTGGATGGCATCACCGACTCAGTGGACATGAGTTTGAGTAAACTCCAGGAGTTGGTGATGGACAGGGAGGACTGGTTGCTGCAGTTCATGGGGTCACAAAGAGTCAGACATAACTGAACTGAACTGACTGGTTTTGCCCTCATATATGATTTCATTTGTTTGTTTACAAAAGTGGGTTTCTTAGTACCTGATTTCAGATCAGTTGGTCAATTTACAGCAGTGAAGTGAAAGAAATTCAAGCAATGTTTTTCATAAAAGTATGTAGGTGTATACATTCACAGTTGGATTCTCCCAAAGAAACAAATAAAAATATTTGAAGAATTTGGATGAAAATGGAATTTTTCCAGAAAATTCAAACCTGGTCAAGAATTTTAACCCAGGGTCCATGAGTAGGCCATATCCTCCAATTCTCAAAAACTATACTTGAATTTGTGGGTATCTATTTCTCTCTTTTTTTTTCTTATTTAAAGAGATACAGAGCTTTCACCAGAATCTGAGTGGCATCTATGACAAAGCACTTCTCAATGAGATTTTTAAAATAAAGCTATATCTAAGCAACAACTTCTGAGTTTTTTGAAAGTCCACTTTCTCTGTGGTCTGGGAAAATATATGTAGGTTTTATTCAAACAGAAAAGGGAAGCATCTGTCCATATTCCCTCAAACCCTATGTCACCTTAAAAGAGATTAATATTCAACAGTGTTAAACTTGTTTGTTCTGTATTTTTTGGCAGATGGCAGGAATTCACCAATAAGAAACATTAGATGATGGCTTTTCTTGACTGACAAGTTTAATCATGGAGATGATATACACCCTTCATTATACAAATGTCCAGGCTGAAAATTCCTTTACTATTTAAATCTATGCATATTTTAAATGTCTAAAAAAAAAACTTATAATCTCATTTAACTCTTGCAATAAAAATTATGGCAAAAACTCTTCTCAAAATGAAATAGAAGAGGATCTGCTTCTTGTATTAACAGAACAGGGCATTTGAACAGGTCTCACCAAAAGAATAACTGGAAAAGCAAAAGAAAATATTGTAAATGAAAACAAACTAAAGTTAAAAAAGGTTAATAATTATATAATTGAGACTCTGAAGAAGAAGCTAATTTGGAGAGATAAACCTTGATTCTCAGGGTGTTCCTTGAGAAATCTGCTCATCACAGAGGAGGCTGCAGAGAAGCTGGGAAGATAATCACATGTTCAAAAGACTCAGAGGGCTTGGACAAAAAACAATCAGGATTCGGAGACCACTGAGAAGGGAGAACTGGCTGGGATTCTGAAGGGCTGCACCAAAGGGAACAGTTTTCAAAGTGTGACTCCAGGCTTCTAGGGTTATTTTTCCTCACCTAAGTCTCAGAATGAAATACAGAGAAACAAATGATGAAAAATGCAGAAGACCTCTAATACACATACGTTGGAGTCCTGGTGTCTAAAAAATGAGACTGGAGCAAAAACAATATCTGTAAAGATAACTAAGTGCGGGGAGCGAGCTCCGCCCATGGCAAAGGTCATGAGGAAGGAGGCTTGGCACACACAAAGGCGGGATTGAGCCTCAGGAGTCCCCCTGGAAATTCTCGAGCATCTACCCACAAAACCAGAGTCTGCCTACTTTCTGCTTTGTGCTCTCACCTACACCTCTGACTTTATGGGGGGCTGTCCCCCACTACCTCTCTCTAAAAAAAGAGTTAACTTACAGCTCCAGTTAATAATTCTTGGGTGTGACAATGTTTCAACCTACAAACTCATTTGGAAATCCTCTAGCCTGCCTGAATAGGTTTTTCCGGCCACATGTGATTGTTCAGAGCCTCCCAACTGTGAGAGGCAGGAGATGTTCTAAACTGTCTAAATACAGATTCTTTTGAGTAGTTAAAAGATTGATTAGAAATTGTATTGGTGAAGGGTTTTTCACTTGTTGGGCCAATGTTTGCTGCTAAGTCTCCATACCCCTTACCTACTGTGTCCTTGGCAGTGTATTGATTGATATAATGGGTGTATAGAAATGTAAGTAGTAGCCTCAATGTTTGTAACCTTGGACGCTTGAGTTAATTCTTTTCTTGATTGAGCCCACCTCACCTTTGCCCTATAGGAATGCAACTCTATCCAATGTTTTTTGGAGGCTGGCGCCTGACTTTAGAATAATCGCCTGACTTTGGAATAATCACCTTTAGAGAAAAATAAGTTTCTTAAAATGTTAACAGGCCTCCTGGCCGGAAGATGATGTAAATCACCTGAACTTTTGCATATGATAAGTTTGAAAGCCTGGCTTTGATTAGAACCAGGAACTGCTGTCCTTGCATGACTCCACCCCTTCCCCCATTATCCTCTATGCACAACTTAAGGTATAAACTACTTTGAAAAATAAAGTACACCCCTTTTTGTTCACCGAAATTTGGTCTCCCCATGTCGTTCTTTCTTTCACCTTCTGGCTGAATTTTTCCTCTGAGGCGGGGAAGCTCGTCAAGCCTACTAATTTTGCCTGGGCTTCAAAGATCCGACCGGGGAGGCCTTAGTGTCTCCTCTCTTTTGGGAGAACGGGAGGACGCCTGCGGCCTTTGTAGGTGACATTAATTCCCTGCTTTGGAATTTTATTCAGCCTCTTTTCTTCACTGAATTTTCCTACTGAGCTATCCTTATTTCAGCCGCTTTTCTCCACTAAATTTCCTCACTGAGCTATCCTCATTCTATTACTCTTTATATCCTTAATTAACCTTTAATTAAACAATTGTTTCCTGATCTTCGCCTATGCCGGCTCTCCTTTGAATACCCTGGATCAGCCGGGGCTGGTCCCCGGCAACTAAGGATATTGTATTATGGATTTAACAAGTACAACAGACCACATGTAGGATAAATAAAAAGAAAAGCATACCTAATGCTGAAAAGCAAAGTCAAAAGGAAAATTGTGAAAGCCGACAGATAAAAAGAAAAGACATGTTACTTCAAAGGAGCGACTGAGACTAACAACGTAACTACTAAGATAGTCAAAAGAGAAAACAGAATAATAGAAAACTATTTAAAAATACAAGTGAAGATAAAAGGAAGAAATGGGAAGACAGAACAAGTGATAAATACAGCAAACCATAGTAACATGGTAAGTTCAGTTCAGTTCAATTCAGTCGCTCAGTCGTGTCCGACTCTTTGCGACCCCATGAATCGCGGCACACCAGGCCTCCCAGTCCATCACCATCTCCCGGAGTTCACTCAACCTCACGTCCATCGACTCGGTGATGCATCCAGCCATCTCATCCTCTGTTGTCCCCTTCTCCTCCTGCCCTCAATCCCTCCCAGCATCAGAGTCTTTTCCAATGAGTCAACTCTTCGCATGAGGTGGCCAAAGTACTGGAGTTTCAGCTTTAGCATCATTGCTTCCAAAGTACACCCAGGGCTGATCTCCTTTAGAATGGACTGGTTGGATTGCCTTGCAGTCCAAGGGACTCCCAAGAGTCTTCTCCAACACCACAGTTCAAAGCATCCATTCTTCGGCACTCAGCCTTCTTCACAGTCCAACTCTCACATCCACACATGACCACTGGAAAGACCATAGCCTTGACTAGACGGACCTTTGTTGGCAAAGTAATGTCTCTGCTTTTCAATATGCTATCTAGGTTGGTCATAACTTTTCTTCCAAGGAGTAAGCGTCTTTTAATTTCATGGCTGCAATCACCATCTGCAGTGATTTTGGAGCCCAAAAAATAAAGTCTGACACTGTTTCCACTGTTTCCCCATCTATTTCCCATGAAGTGATGGGACCAGATGCCATGATCTTCGTTTTCTGAATGTTGAGCTTTAAGCCAATTTTTTCACTCTCCTCTTTCACTTTCATCAAGAGGCTTTTTAGTTCCTCTTCACTTTCTGCCATAAGGGTGGTGTCATCTGCATATCTCAGGTTATTGATATTTCTCCCAGCAGTCTTGATTCCAGCTTGTGTTTTTTCCAGCCCAGCATTTCTCATGAGGTACTCTGTATATAAGTTAAATAAGCAGGGTGACAATATGCAGCCTTGATATACTCCTTTTCCTATTTGGAACCAGTTGAAACCCAAATATATGAGTAAACATATTGACTGGAAATGCTTTCTATACTCCAATTAAAAGCCAAAGAAATTCAGACTGAAATCATAGCTTTCAGAAAGCAAAGCTTTGCTTTGTAAAAACACACCTAAAAGAATGGAGAAATTAAAAGGACAAAAGAAGATATATCAAAAAGGTCTTTAAGGGAAAACCAAATAAGCACTAGATAGAAAGAAGTTTGTCATAAGACAGGGCTGGGAGTAAGGTGAGGCAATTGAGTCACCAGGAATATTTAAGGAGGGACTCACTCTTGGCTTCCAACCCTGCATTTACTGAATCTGAGCTTGAGGGCTTCCTTAAATTTCCTACCCAAAGTGCCTCAACTGACTCATCCTAGTTCCAGCTCTGTCAGAAGATAAAACAGTTCTAAATTTTTGTGCATCTAATAACTTAGCTTTAAAATAGTAAAGCAAAATTTGATAAAATTAAAGGAGAAAACAATATCTACAATTATGCTGCTAAGTCACTTCAGTCGTGTCCGACTCTGTGCGACCCCATAGACGGCAGCCCATCAGGCTCCCCCATCCCTGGGATTTTCCAGGCAAGAATACTGGAGTGGGTTGCCATTTCCTTCTCCAATGCATGAAAGTAGAAAGTGAAAGTGAAGTTGCTCAGTTGTGTCTGACTCTTAGCGACCCCGTGGACTGCAGCCTACGAGGCTCCTCTGTCCATGGGATTTTCCAGGCAAGAGTACTGGAGTGGTTGCCATTGCCTTCTCCAATCTACAATTATAATTAGGAATATTAGTGTACTTTCTATAATCAATTGAACAGCAAAAACAATCAATAAAAAAATTAATGTGTGAAAAATATAACTAATAAGCTTAATCTAAGTAGTGTATATACAAACTACACTAATTCATATGTATTCGTTTAAATATATACATGGAATTTAAAAATTCACCATGTACTGAGCCATCAAGTAATTCTCAACATATTTAAAGAATTTAAAATATCCAAAGTATGTTTTCTAACAACAGTGCAATCAAGCTAATAATCAATAAGTAAAATTTAACTAAAAATGTTTACATGCTTGAAAATAAAAACTGGACTTCAAATCATTCATGAGTAAAATAAGAAGTCAAAAGGGAAGTTAAAAAGTACTCTGATGTGAATAATAAGACAGTTATATTAAAACACGTGGGGATGTATGCCTTTTCTTCCTTTTCTAAATCTAGCTTGTACATCTGGAAATTCTCTTTTCTTGTACTGTTGAAACCTACCTTGAAGGATTTTGAGCATTACCTTGTTAGCTTGTGAAATTGGTTCAATTGTATGGTAATTTTGGGCAAGGCCAAAGAACATTCTTTGGCATTGCCTTCTTTGGGATTGGAATCAAAAGTGGCCTTTTTCAGTCCTGTGGCCACTGCTGAGTTTTCCAAATTTGTTGGTATATTGAATGCAATACTTTAACAGCATCATCTTTTAGGATTTGAAATAGCTCAGGTGGAATTCCATCATCTCCACTAGCTTTGTTTATAGCAATGTTTCCTAAGGCCCACTTGACATCACACTCCTGGATTTCTGGTTCTAGGTGAGTGACAACACTATCATGGTTATCTGGGAAATCAAGACTTTTTTGTACAATACTTTTCTGTATTCTTGCCACTTTTTCTTAATCTCTTCTGCTTCTGTTAGGTCCTTGCTATTACTGTCCTTTTTTGTATGTCCATCTTTGCATGAAATATTCTCTTGGTAGCTCCAATTTTCTTGAAGAGATCTCTGGTGTTTCTTTGTATTGTTTTCCTCTATTTTGTGTAATCTCAACTATCATGTGTATGTTACAAAAATGTTAATTATGTTTTATCTCAAAAGTCTTAATTAAGGTTAAGGGGTTAATGATAATTTTCTGTTTTTTTTTTCTAGTTTTTTTCAAACAACTTTTTTAAATCAGATAAAACAAGAAGTTACTTGTAAAAACTTGAGTATTTTGGATTCTAGCTAACAGAGAGTGGGGTTTCCCTGGTGGCTCAGAGATAAAGAATCCACCAATGAAGGAGACACAGGAGATACAAATTTGATCCCTGCGTCAGGAAGATTTCTCTGGAGAAGCAAATGTAATCCACTCCAATATTCTTGCCTGGAGAATCTCATGGACAGAGGGGCCTGGTGGGCTGCATTCCATGGGGCTGCAAAGAGTTGGACACAATTGAGTGAAGAGCTTGTGTTATAAGCTGGCTTTGAAGCTCCCTGTGCACTGACTTTGGACAACAGGATTGTTATATGTGATGGGCCCCATGGGCAGACCGCTTTGGGATGCACTAGTGTGCACTCAGATTCTCTACTTCTATGCTGGAAATAGTGCCCACCTTTGCTTCCCTCTAGAACTCCTGAAAAGGCAAAACCAGACACACATACTGGGAACCATGATCCCTGACAGGTATAAATATATGCAGTCCATCACCCAGATAGAACCTGGCAGAACTGAGGGCAAAACTAACAGCTGGGATTATGTATCTGCTCTCAGAGATATCTAGGAGGCTGACATGGAAGACAGAATGGGCTCCTTCCAAACCCACTGTCTTCAGCTTGATGTGTCATCCCTTCCCTCAGACAGAAGAGGGGAGCACACTCCATCACTCAGGGCTCTGTTCCCACCCCAAATCCACTCCTCTGTGATTTCCCAGTAACACATCAGCATTCAGGATTTGGCAGCCTGAGAACTAAATTCACTTTAATGTGCTGGGCTTTCATGTCCACTTGACCACTATTTTTAGAACACCATTAGGTGCTGATTTGCACACAAGGGAACAAAAACACAAAAATTCCTTGCATTTCAGAGCTTAAAATCTGGTGGGAAATACAGAGGATCAATAATATGTATAAAAATAAGAAAATTATACACTGTTATGTTCTTCAGAAGGAATAATGCTAAAGCTGAAACTCCAGTACTTTGGCCACCTCATGTGAAGTTTTGACTCATTGGAAAAGACTCTGATGCTGGGAGGGATTGGGAGCAGGAGAAGGGGACGACAGAGGATGAGATGGCTGGATGGTATCATCGACTTGGTGGACGTGAGTTTGAGTGAACTCCAGGAGATGGTGATGGACAGGGAGGCCTGGCGTGCTGCAATTCATGGGGTCGCAAAGAGTCGGACATGACTGAGTGACTGAACTGAACTGAAATGAACTGAACAGTGTTATGAGGAAATAAGAAGTATGAGAGGAAATTATTATAAGAGGGATGGGATGAGTCAGTGGGAGGAGAAGTTGAAATAATTTAAATGGGGATATCAGGATAGAACTTACTTAGAAGATGACTAGAACCATTTGACTTTTCAAAAGCCTGAAAGTCTTAAGTTCCCTCCCCAACTTATAGGATTTCTGAGAGCATAAAACAGCCTAGACACTTCAAATGCCCTTTGTTTAAGCTATTCTTTCAAGTTTTTAGTGTAGATATTAGTGCCAGGTAAGTAAACCCCCGGAAATATTTTACCTTAGTCAAACAAACCAGCTATTCTTCCACCAATCCTCTGGCAACTCCACATTGCCATTTGTAAGAGGTTCATGCAAATTGCAATTATACCCAGCACTAGCACTAGAAGCCCAAGGGTACTCCAATCATTGACAAATTTCACAGAATAAAGTTTCTGGATCAGGAAATAAATTTAGGTGAATGAAAAATTACTTATCAGAAAGTCTAGTTACATATTTTACCTCATCAGCTAAATTGTTCCAAAACCTAACAAAAATGAAATGGCATCAACTTTTAGCATCTCTAATATATTCCTTTATTGCAGACAGTTTTTTGAACCACATTTAAACCACATTTAAGGTTGGAGTTGCCATGAGTTGCATTTTATCAGCTCAAATGAGGGTGCCTTTTTTGTCATACAAATTAGAGCAATTATTTCAACTCAAGCTGTGATAGTTCTGGGAGAATGATTGCATATATATTATTCAAAAAATAAAAAGAAGAAGAAGAAGAAGAAAGAGAAAGAAAGAAAAGAAAAAAGAACAAATCACAGTGGGATTTTGAAATGCAGTGCTTAGTCTTTGTGTGTGTGTGTTTAATCCAGCTATTTAGTAGTAATTTATTGCCCTACTACTTTCACACTTTGCTGAATTCAGAAAGTCTATACTTGTCATGTTTACAACTGAAAATACTTTAAATCCTTTTTTCTGTACTGAAACTTTAAAAATGTCATAAAGCAAGATGTTGTGCTGCGCTTAGTCGCTCAGTCGTGTTTGACTCTTTGCGACCCTATGGACTGTAGCCTGCCAGACTCCTCTTCCCATGGGGATTCTCCAGGCAAGAATACTGGAGTGGGTTGCCATTCCCTCCTCCAGGGGATCTTCCCAACCCAGGGATCAAACATAGGTCTCCTGCACTGCACATGGGATAAATCATGATAGACATCAGTTAAAAGCTGCTGACTGCAAACTATTAAATGAAAAAAAAAAAAAAATTAAACTATCCTCCTGCAAAGAAATAGAGGAAAACCATAGAATGGGAAAGTCCAGATATATCTTCAAGAAAATTAGATATACCAAGGGAACATTTCATGCAAAGATGGACACAACAAAGGAAAGAAATGGTATGGACCTAGAAGAGGTGGCAAGAGTACACAGAACTATACAAAAAAGATCTTCAAGTCTTAGATAATCACAGTGGTGTGATTCATTAACCTGGAGCCTGACATTCTGGACTGTGAAGTCAAGTGGGCCTTAGGAAGCAGGACTATGAACAAAGCTAGTGAAGATGATAGAATTCCAGTTGAGCTATTTCAAATCCTAAAAGATGATGCTGTGAAAGTGCTTCACTCAATAGGCCAGCAAATTTGGAAGATGCAGCAGTGTCCACAGGACTGGAAAAGGTCAATTTTCATTCCAATCCCAAAGAAAGGCAATGTCAAAAAATGTACAAACTACCACATAATTGCATTCATCTCAAAGTCTTGACGTACTCCTATGCACGTCAGGAAGAAACAGTTAGAACTGGGCATGGAACAACAGACTGGTTCCAAATAGGAAAAAGAGTATATCAGGACTGTATATTGTCACCCTGCTTATTTAACTTATATACAAAGAATATCATGAGAAACGCTGGGCTGGAAAAAAACACAAGCTGGAATCAAGATTGCCAGGAGAAATATCAATAACCTCAGATATGCAGATGACACCACTCTTCTGGCAGAAAGCGAAGAACTAAAGAGCCTCTTGATCAAAGTGAAAGAGGAGAGTGAAAAAGTTGGCTTAAAGCTCAACATTCAGAAAACTAAGATCATGGCATCTGGTCCCATCACTTCAAACAAATAGATTGGGAAACAGTGGAAACAGTGACAGACTTTAGTTTGTCAGGGGCTCCAAAATCACTGCAGATGGTGATTGTAGCCATGAAATTAAAAGACGCTTACTCCTTGGAAGAAAAGCTATGATGAACAAACACAGCATAATAAAAAGCAGAGACATTACTTTTGCCAACAAAGGTCCATCTAGTCAAAGTTATGGTTTTTCCAGTTGTCATGTATGGATATGAGAGTTGGACTATAAAGAAAGCTGAGCACTGAAGAATTGATGCTTTTGAAAGGTAATCCAACCAGTCCATCCTAAAGGAAATCAGCCCTGAATATTCATTGGAAGGACTGATGCTGAAGCTCAAACTCCAATACTTTAGCCACCTGATGCAAAAAACTGATTCATTTGTAAATGACTCTGATACTGGGAAAGATTGAAGGCAGGAGGAGAAGAGGAGGATAGAGAATGAGATGGCTGGAGGGCACCACCGACTCGATGGACATGAGTTTGAGTAAACTCTGGGACTTGGCGATGGACAGGGAGGCCTCACATGCTGTGGTCCATGGGGTCACAAAGATTTGGACATAACTGAGCCGACTGCACTGAACTGAACTAAGGTTCCATATAGTTTAATATCATATATACAATAAATACTTCAGGCCTTGGCCATCTATGTTGCATGTCCTAAAGAGTGTCCCAAAATATGGATACAGTGTCTCTTGCTAAGTGCCTTTCCTCACCAACTTCCCTCTAGTACTTATCTACATGCAGGCTCAGTTGCTCAGTTGTATCTGACTCTGCAACCCCATGGATTATAAATGTATAGGGTTATCATTTCAACATTCCTTCAGGGGATCTTCCCAACCCAGGAATCAAACCCACATATCCTGTGGCTTCAGCATAATAGCAGGTGGATTTTTTACCACTGAGCTATCTGGGAAGCCCCATTTTTTCCACACAAAACCAGATTAAAGGAAAGTTCAAGAAGGCCTGCAGCCTGCACTGAAATATTTCAAGTAAGATAGAATGTAGAAAATGAAATTCCTTTTTAACTGTCATGTATAAAAATGAATTTCAATTTTACATGACTCTATAATTAGAAACAATTTTACTTTCAAAATTTTGAAATTCACCTTTCTCTTTATATTAAAATAAAAATTCAAATTAAAGTAATGAAAATTACATCCATTCACATGTCACTTCTACTTTTACTTCAGGTTCTGTCACAAAATTGAGGCTGAACCAAATCCAACAGATTAGTGCAAAGTCATGGTCAGTGAAACAGGGGCTGCTTGGTGAGACAGGAGAGACAAAGCATGGTGGCAACCCGCAAGGGAAGGGATCCAGCTCCCCCACCCCCATTTTTGTTTCAAAGAGCAGCAGAAGTACACAGAGGTGACAACTAACTCAGTAAAACTGAGAGAGAATTTTTGAGTCTTCCAAAAGCAGTGCTTTTTCTGTGCACTGCTGGAGCTTCACTTCTGAGGTAAACCCACAGTTGTACGTGTCCAGGGACAAAAAGAAGAAAAAGAAAAACATCTTCTAGTTCCTGGTGAAATGAATAGAATCTGTATACAAATGTCATTTACAAATCATCGATTTATGCATCAATATGTGTGGTTAACTATGAGTCGATACCAATTGATTACAACCTAGTAGAAGATCAGTTCTACATTGTGTGACCAGCAGTGATTATAAAGGAAGCATGCTGCCACCAATCAACAACCCTGCAAAACAATTCCTACAGGGATGAATGAAAATTTCAAGATTGAGTTTCCCCAGGTGTGATTCTGTTAAAATTCAGAGTCATTTTTCTAGGAGCTTGTGGTTTTTCACAGGCAGTTTTTAAAATCACACTGCATTCTGCAACACTTGATCATGCTGCCATGTTGAAGAATTCCTTAAGCCTGATAGAAATTTGTCAAGTGTAGGCATTAAAAAAAAAAAAAAAAAACACTCATATGAGATTCTCTCTTATTTAAGAAGAATATCAGAGGTATCAGAGATGGATATTTTATTTCTCCCTCTCCAATCTCAGTCTGTTTCATTCAATTTGGGTGTATCAATGCACTTGTAGAAAAAAGAAAAAAAAAAGCTAAACCTTGAGAACAAAGCATTAAGTATCAGTGACCTTTATAATGGGGCAGAAAAATATATCAAAATTATCAGTTACACTTTCTTGATATCCCTTGTACAATCAACTAAACAATTATCTTTTATAAAAAAGTGAGATATTTGAATTTGACCTTTCTATTTGAATATCAGAAGTGGCTCAACTCAGGGGAAAAGTAGCAAACATCAAGATTATTTTACCTGAGATGTAACTATAAAAGGTGCCCTTCAATCAGTTGCCATAAATTACATCTTGAGTATCATAAGGAAATTGCAATATGAATATTTATAAATCATTAAAAATGCAATCTGTCTTCTCAAGCTATGTATGAAAAGGAATGAGATAAACTATATGGCCATATCTCATACTGGAAGGAAACCTAGAATAATTTTCACTGGATGGAGAGTGGTGGCATGTTATTATGATAAAAATTTTCCCAAACTACCATTAATGTCTAATACAGAGAAAAGATAGCAAGCACTATTATTAGATTAAATAACAGAAACAAAAAAAGAACTGATTATGTGATAAAGGGTAGTTTAAATATAGGAATTAAATGTAATTATAAAGCTAATTATCAGTGAAGCAGCTGGCAAGGGAAATTTACTTTCATCACTATCAAAACTGTCTTCAGCCCTTTTAAGACATTCTTTATAAAAATATTTAATTACATTGTTTATTAACTTGCCAATTTTGGTATTAAAAAAGAAAGCAAACAGCCTTTGAGTGTTCCTTCCACTATAACAAAAAATATCACTATCTTATTAAATATGATTGATATTAAAATTAGCTAATCTCAAGGTTTTTTCCAACTTACTTCTAATTTTTAGCATATTAATAGCTCTAGAAACCAAAAGTTTATTGAGAAAAAATGAATAGTTGTGTGAAATAACACTTTGGTACAGAGAAAACATGATACACATGTAAATATTATAGCAGAGGGTGTGAGAATTCTTCTCCATTAACCCAGAACAAAAAAATATAATAAGACATCCCTGTGAGTCAGTGGTAAAGAATCCACCTGCCAATGCAAGAGACACAGGAGATGCAGATTCGATCCTTGGGTCAGGAAGACCCCTGAAGGAGGAAATGGCAGCTCACTTAAGTATTCTTGTCTGAGAAATCCAGTGGACAGAGGAGCCTGGCAGGCTACGGTCCATAGGGTCCTAAAAGAATTAGCAACTAAACAACAGCAACAAAAAAAATATAACAACAAAATTGCCTGCACAGGGAGAATTAATAAATAAGCTCATTTCAATCTGTTGCTAAAATAAAGGATGCTTTATGTGTAAAATAGTCTTATGTGAAGACAAAGGTATATTTGGTCATTATGTAACTATAGAAAAGAAAAGAATTAATACTATAGGAAAGATGCACATTTTCAACCTGTGTGAGCTGGGATCCTTCCTGTTGAAACTTTCAAAGATTTTTTTGCCTCTATTTCAATTTTCTTCTGTCATTTCAAGTTGTAATTATAAAGAAAGATCATTTCTTAGTGGTTAGCATAATGGAATGTCATGATACAATAATTAACAGAAGAATTTGAGGCCTTGAGATGGAAAGAAATCTAAGGCACAGTCTTTAGTAATAAATCTCGTAACTTAGATTGGGCCCATACCAGCTTAAAGTTTCAGAGACAGGACACACAAAAAAATTATCTATGACCTGCATTTATTGAATGCTTCTAGGTGCAAAATCCTCCACTAATTACTGCAAATTAAAGGCCAAGAAACACACAGTGCCTCTTAGTGCCTGTCGAGACAATTGCAGCAAGTAAGGAGATCACTAGTGATCCAAAGCAGTGTCTCCCTGAACAGCAAAACTGGGGAAGTTTTAAGCTAAGGGCACCTGAATATTCACAAAGATATTTGAGTGGAGGAGAATTCAGCCTAGAAAAGGGGCAAAGTTTCACAGAGACCAAGGTTTAGTGATTCAAGTCAGGAGGGTTTGCATCATTATTCCATCCTTCACCTGATGAGGGCCATGGTTCCTGCAGAACTCAAAGATATATTATTACGTATATCCCTTGAGGAGGAACTAAGACTCTGCTTTATGGCTGCATTGTTGTTTGACTGCCTTTGCTCTGTTCCTGCATTCCTTTGTTCTCTTAAGATTATTAATTACTGAGACCTGTTTAAGGGCAAGCACTGTGACCAGGCTTGGATCCCAAACTGACTTCTCTTCTGTCAAAAAAGCCATTCCTGGTTCTGTCTCTCTCTCTGGGGACCCCCACCCTGTCTGCTTACAGGAAGAAGATTGGTCAAGAGGAGGAAGGCTTGGGCTGAGGTCTGGGGCAGTGCTCTTGGCCTAAGAGAGAACAAGGGCACAAACTGGGACTTGAGATATCTCTCTCCCATCCCGAAAGAGGCAATTGAGAGTTTGTTTGTTTTTATTGATCTTCAGATATTATTTATGGTCTAGATATGTTATTAGGTTTATATTGTTGCTGTAACAAATTACTGAGTATTTTGTGACTCAAAACAATAAAAATTTATTATCCTACAGTCTGAAAGTCAGAAGTCTGTGAAGGGTTCCACTAAATTGAAATCAAGATGTGCTTATCAGGGTTGAATTCCCTTTGGAGGTTGAGGAGAATGTACTTTCTCTTGCCTTCCTCATTGTCTAGAAGCTTCCACGTTCCTGGTCTCAGCCCCTCCCTCAGGTCATTCCTATTTCTGCTTCTTTGACTCCAACTCTCCTGCTTCCCTTTTCCATGTAAGGACCCTTATGATTACATTGAGCCCACCTACATATCCCAGAATAATTTCTCCTTCTCAAGATCCTTAATTTGCTCACATCTTAAAATTCATTTTGCATGTCATGAAAATAATAATAAATGGTCTTTGTCCTCAGTTCTTGACACACAGCTCCTAAAACCCTTGGAATCTCTACAATGAAGAATATCTCCTTATATCAATAAAATGACTATTGAATGGAGGGCCTAAAGAACTTCAAGATGGGGGCTGGGTATCAGAAAGATCAAACCACTTGTATTAGTCAGAGTTCTTCAGAAAAAACAGAACCAATAGGATACATAGAGATATATCAATACATAGGACAGATTTGTTATAGGAACTGTTTGGCACACTTATAGATGGCAAAAGTTCCCTAGTTTGCTTCTTATGTAAGTTGGAGAATCAGAAAAGCTGGTGGTACAATTCAGTCTGAGTCTGAAGGCATGAGAACAAGGAACTCTGTTGTTCCAGGTCAGGAGAAGATGGACATCCCACCTGGAGGAGAGGGAAGGAATTCACTGTTCTTTCACCTTTGTGTTCTATTCTGACCATCGGTAGATTGGATTATACTCATTCACCTCGTCTGGTGAGAGTTGATCTCTTTACTCAGTCTGCTGAATCAAGTGCTAATCTCTTCCAACATCCCAACAGACATACCCAGGAAGAAAGTTTTACCAACTATCTTGAGATCCCTTAGATCAGTCAAGATGACAGAAAAAAAAAAAAAAAACAAGTACCATGATTAGAGAACTGAAATTTTTAGGTCCTGCCACAAACCTTCAGGAAGAGATGAGGGGCTGGAAGTTTGGTTAATTGCCAGTGGCCAATGATTTAATCAATCATGTGTGTATATAATGGAACCTCCATAAAAACTCTTAGACAACAGGGTTCAGAGAGCTCCAGAGAGGCATGGAGACTCTGGGTCCCTGCACTATTCATCTCTTCCATTTGGCAGTTCCTGAGCTGTAGACTTTATAATAAGACAGTAAACATGAGTGAAGAGAATTCCTGATTTCTGTGAGCAAATTATAAAACCTCAAAAGGGGAGAGCTTTTGTGGAAAACTCTGACTTTTAGGCCAACTCAGAGAAAATCCAATACTTGTGACTTGTATCTTATGAGACTGAACCCTGAAATCTGTGGATCAGATGTAATTCTAGGTAGTTAAGTATCAGAGTTGGTTTGAATTGTGGGATACCAAGTTGGTCTCTGGAGAGTTAATGAATTGGTTATTATTGTGGAAAAACAAAAACATACAGTTGGTGTCAGAAGTATTATGAGTAAAAGCAGTTCACATGTAAAGTCACAATTTCATAAGTCTGGTGATTAAAACATATGTACCTTTGAGGGTCTGTTATTCTGCATACCACAGTCCTCTCTTTAGGCTCCCTAAAATTCATGCCACCATACATCAAAATGCATTCATCTCATTCCAACATCCCCAAATAATTCAAGCCATAAAGCAGTCAATCTCAACAACTCAAAAATCCCCAATCTCATCATCTGCATCATTTAAATCTGGGATGGCTGAGGATCTCAGTAAAAATTCATCCTGAGACACATTCCTTGCCTCTGTGATCATCTATAATTCTGGAAATAAGTTGTATGTTCCCAAAGTAATATTCTGAACTAGGCATAGGATAATAGTTACAGACATTCCCATTCAGAAAAGAACACTGAGAGAAAAAAAAAAAAAGCAGTAACCAGTCTCATGTAATTTTGAAATCCACATTGGTTCACAGTAGTATTTAGAGCCTGGAAATAATTCTCTGTAATCTGTGGCTTCATGTGTTTATAGTGAAGAAGTTTTATCAGCATATTTCCTGCCTATGGAGTTTGGGAAGTCTGACACTCCTCATTTTGTCCTCTCTGCTGTCCCTTTCAGACAAAATAGTCAGTGATTCTGCTGTATAAAATACTCAAAACCTTATGAATTTCTTTTGTGTGTCACAGGGCTACCCTTCATTACATAAGCAGCTCTACTACAGGTCTTTCTCAGATAATCACATCTCTGCCTTGGCTTCTGCAGAGATGGCTGAAGCGACCTGTGAACAAATGCCTAGCTCTTCAAGGAGCCCTCTGTATGACTAAATACTACCATTTCCTTTGTTCTTTCTGAGGAACTAGCAAAAGAAAGAACACAAGCCACACCTTTGACTTTCTCTCATATAAGAAAGTATACTTTCCTGGTATAGAATTTCCCAATCTTAGCTTTTTTTTTTTTTTTTTGAAATCTAGATAGGCTGGGAATTTCCAAAATCATCAAACTTGGTTTCTTTTTGTTGACAGTTTTCTCCTCAATAGTCTTTTTTCCTTTTATGTTTAATTATAAGTGAAAAGGGGTTTCCCTGGTGGCTCAGATGGTAAATAATCTGCCTGCAATATGGAAGACCTGGGTTCAATTCCTGGGTGGGGAAGATCCCTTGGAGAAGGAAATGGCAACCCACTCCAGTATTCTTGCCTGGAGAATTCCATGAACAGAGGAGGCTGGTGGGCTACAGTCAACAGGGTCACGAAGAGTCAGACATGACTGAGCAACTAACACACGTAAGTGATAACAAAACAAGCCATACATTCAGCACTTTGCTTGGAAATCTTCAAACCAAATGTCCAAGTTCATCATTTACCGGTTTTACTTTCTATGCAGTTATAGAATTCTAAACTTACTGCCCCTATAAAGCAAGGTCTGCTTTCTATTTGTTTCCAATAACACATCCCTCATCAGCAGTATCTTCAATTCCAAATTTCCACCAACGGTCTATTTGTGAAGATTTATGTATCGTCTAAGAAAAGATAGGTTTTCTCTATAATGCCCTTCGCTTCCATCTGAGTCTTCCCAAGCAGAAACGTTTTTAAGATTCATATTACTGCTAATAGGCTTATTGAAGGCAATTCAGGCTGTTTTCATCATGCTCCTCAAAATATTTCAGCCTCCACTCACAGCCTTATTCCAAAGTTGCTCCACCCAAGTTTTAGGTATTTCTTACATCAGTACCCCATTTCTGATAACAAAATCTGCATTGATTTCCTATTAGTGCTGTAACAAATTATTGTAAACTTTATGACTTAAAATAAATTCATCTTACAGTTCTGCAGGCCAAATGGATTTCACTGGAAAAATCAAAGTGTGGGTAATATTGTGTTCCTTCTGGAGGGAGGGGGTAGGGGTGGTGGGGGCGGGGGAGGGGGAAGGAATCCACTGCCTTGCCTTTGCAGTTTCTGGAGGATGCCTGCTTCCTAGGCTTCTTTCTTGAATCACTTCAGCCTCCCCTTCTATTGTCATGTACCATTCCCTGATTATCATTTTCCTGACTCCTTCTTTACTTTACTCCTTCCTTACTTTGTGACTGTTAGGCCTACCAGATAATATACGGTTATCTCCCCATCTCAAGATCCTTCATTGCACCTGTTGCCACATCAGGTAATATAGTCATGAGTTCTATGTATTAGGACACAGCTGTCCCTGTGTTGTGTGCTCAGTTATTCAGTCATATCCAACTCTTTGAGACCCTATGGACTGAAGTCTGCCAGTCTCCTCTGTCCATGGGATTCTCCAGAGAAGAATATTGGAGTGGTTGCCATTTTCTTCTCCAAGGGATTTTCCCAGCCCAGGAATTGAATCTGTGTCTCCTTCACTGAAGGTGGAGTCTTTACTGTTGTGCCACCAGGGAAGCCTGGCCATCACTGGGGGACCATTCTTCTGACCACCATAATGATGTGGCCAAATTTCTGGGAATAATGCAAATATTTTCCTAACCCATCCTAACCTCCCTTTGCAGAAACTGACTGAAGTGAAAAACCTTCAGCAATAGAAATCAGGAATATGTATCAATTGTACTTTCGATCAAATAAAATAGGAAGGAATAGACTGGGAAGAGGATTCAGAGTCAAAACAGATTTCATCTTCTAGATAAAGAACAGATTTGTTTCAAGGAATCAATAGAAAGATCTAGGCAGAATACCCCTAACACAGCCTGAATTAGAAGAGCAGAGATGACAAGAAAGACTTTAGCCTGAGAGAGGAGGGAAATATCTATCAATACATGAAATCTCATTTCTTGCTACAGGTCAGTATGTAGCCAGGCTTACATGCTACCAGAGGGAAACAGAGCACCCTGAATTGAAAGCTTCTCCCTAACTTGTAATTGACCTAATGCATCGAAAATTTTTCTACTATTCATTCATACATTCAGTCAATGAATATTTAATGAGTACTTTTACACCTATTACAGGTTTCTGGTGTTCAACAATGAATAAAAGAATGTCCTTCCTCTCATAAAACTCACATTCTAGATGGAAGAGAAAATCAATTAGAAAACAAATAAATTGTACAAGTATCAGCACTAACTTCTAAGAAGGAAATAATGTAGGATGAGGTAATAGGGAAGGGAAGAAGGGAATAGGGGATATTTGAGCATGGACATTTGAGCAGAGAACTAAGGGAGAAAGGTAATTATCTGAATGGATATTTAGACGGTAGGCAGAGGGGAGAGCAATAACCAAAAGCATATTCTTGGATAAAAATAGTCAGGAGCCAGTGTGAATGAAGAGGAAGAAGCAAGGGGTCTTTGGAGGACAGGGAAGTTGTAAAGATGGCCTAGGGTCTGATGTATAGGTCAAGGTTCTTCTGGAATTTAATCTGAGGCTATTCACACACAGAAATGCAGAGATCTAATTTACATTTTAAAAGGTAGGCAGCAGCTTTACCAGCTACCTGGGAGGCATAAGAGCCAGTACAGATAATAAGGGTAGTCTTTGTTATTGCAGTGAGTAAATAGGGAAGATTTAATTAGAACTCCTCTTGAGCACAGCAGTATGGAAAGGGTAAAGGAAGAAATGATCCTGAGCTGCTAGAGAGAGTGTGGTCTCCTCTCCCATTCTGTTCACCACTTGAAGAACTCTGTGCATCAGCAATGAGCATCCCAAACAGTCCCAAAGGGATCAGTGATCACACTTGCACAGAATCAGGCTTCTCCATGGCAGTGATTCTCCATCTGCTGGAGAAGCTCTTCCCCAAAAGAAGAGAGAAAGACTTGAAAACAGGATACTGGGAGTAGAAGCACCTGCCTGTAGAAAGCGAGCCAGTATCAAGGTGACCACAACAAATTCAGTAAAGAAGGCCTAGTGTCAAGATCCTTTCCTTGACAGTTACTGACTCATGTGCTTCCTGGTCTTCCTGGAGCATCTGGATAAATAAACAGGCAACAGAAACAGACCCTTTCTAACAATTACACTGAAAACTAGGAAAAAGACCCTGACAGTGTCCAGATGTACAGTATCAGTACCAGGTATGAGAAACTGGCATTTATTTGTGTTGACCTTACAAATAAAGGTAGATCTCTTCTCTTTCATAGATGAGTTGAAAGAAAGACAGAAAAGCATATAGATCCCATAACTTAATTTTCATCAGGAAAGAACAAAAATAACACTCAAAAGTGGCATTTGAACATGGCTGAATTTAAGGGGGCATCTAGCAACTCTTTGAGAACATGTGGATAGTTTCCCAGAAAACATGTACAGAAATATTCAACTTGCATTTCAAATAGAAGGTGATTTATTCTCATATATAGACATAAACTATTGTGATAGTCACATATAAAGCAGTAACCTCTTACTTGAAAAGTTCGTGAAAACACTAAACTTCACTGAATTTTGCTAGAGCTGAACGAAAATTAAAAAAAGATTTCAATTTCTTTAACTTAATGGGGAAGATAGACATAAATTAATACTGTGTTAACAATGATGACTGAAAAATAACTGAAAAATGTACGGTCAGTAGAAGAAATAACTTGATAAAGAGGCCAGAAATTTAAAAATTAAAAAACAGAAAGTACAAACATTTTGAAAATATGTATTTATCATGACTTTCTAACTTGCTTTCTAAAAATATGTTTCAGGAATATATCACAATAATAATGACCATTATACCTGAGAAATAAACTCATTAGAATTTATTTTTATTCATATTTTTCATTTTAGTTCTGTATTTTGTTTTTTATATAATGGGTATTCAATGTACATAGGATTGAAGAATACATGATAGTTTCCATTTATGGAAAGAAAGATGGATAAAATGAGGAAAACTCCTACTCTTATAATAACAATAAAATAATGTTAGAAAATCTTCAAATTCACAACTTTTCTTGAAACACCAGAAAGTTGAGGTCATTGGGTTACCAATTTAACCTGAACCCTAAAGAAATATAAGCTTTTCTGAGTACAGATTATATGTAAACATTGGTTTACCTGGATCAGATTCTGGGGGATGCTGGTAAGAACAATTCACCTCAAATATGTGATGAATTGCAAAAAATTGATTGTAGCTAGCAAGGAAGTATAGAATTTCTGGAAACTACAAAAAACTAAGAAAATTCAACTCCACTTGCAAGCTCTGCTCCACACACCTCACAGGGCACTCACAAAAGTATAAACGGCTGACAAAAGGCCTGAAAAGGAGTTCCTCACAATGTAAGCCTAGGGGAGAGAAACACAGACCCTGCTGCAAAGGCACACAGTTTCAACTAAACCTGTCTCCTCAGTCCTACAGGGGAACAAGTAGCATCTTAGACTGCTGGGTAAGGGACAAGAAACCCTCTTGCCCACAATGCACTGGGAAAGCTTGCTTCAGGTAAGCTGGGTAAGGGTTGGAGAACTAACTTCTACTGGGTCACAAGAAAGGATATACACAGAGCTTACATCCATGAGGGGAGTTGGGCAGAATGACCTAGAAGGCCACACTCAAAGCTTTAGGAAGACAGAGGAGGAAAGAATGAATGAACTTAAAGATGAATCAGTAGAAATTACCCCAAATAAACACAAAGATGAAGACTAAATAGAGATGTAGGGAAATACATAAATTGCAAAAAAGTATATAACTGCCATCTCAGGATCCCAGGAAAAGAAGAGAAGAGAACATTGCAAAAAAAAAAAATAAATATATATATATATATATGTTCAATATATATATATTTGAACAGTAATAGTTGAGAAATTTGCAAAATTAACAGACAACAAACCAACAAATGCAAGTTCATAGACCATCAAATAGGACAAGCACCAAATGCATACCTGCATGATGATCTCAATAGAAACAGAGTGTTAAAAAAGATATAATATCCATTTATTATAACAATTTTCTAAAATACAAAACTAGGAGAAGAAAGTAGCATTCTCATCTAATAATGGTCCTCTACAGAAAACTTACATCAAATATATTAATGGTGAAAGATTGAGTACTTTTGACCCAAGATTAGGAATTAGGCAGCTGCTCTCATCACTCTTATTCAGCATAGTACTGCCAATCTTATAGTAATAAGACAAAACATAAAAAGTAAAGGTATAAAGATTGGAAAGAAAATAATAAAAATAAAACAGTCTTTTTTCCCAGACATTTTGATTGTTACATAGAAAATTCCAAAGCATCTACCAAAAAACTACTAGAACTAATCTATGAGTTGAGCAGGGCATGGAATACACACACACACACACATATGTATATACATATATGGTATTTCTACATATTTTGAATGAAAAGTTGGAAAATGTAATTTTTAAAAATATCATTTAAAATAGTCAACAAAACATGAAGTTTAGCTATAAATATTACAAAATATATCTAGAGTATGTAGATTGAAAAGTGCAAAGCCTTGATGAAAGAAATATATAGAGAGAATATAACATATTCATGGCCTAGGAAAGTCAATATTATTAAGATGTCAGTTCACTTGAAATTGCCTCACAAAGTAAACACAATTGCAAGCAAAATTCAAGCCATTTTTTAAATTAAATTCAAAGATCTTATTTTAAAATTAAAATAGAGAAATTAATAAATGTTAATAAACATAGAGGGAGAAAATGACAGTAATAGAAAGGGGTTTTAACACCTGATTTACATCAATGGACAGATGACAGTGAAAAAATCAATAAGTAAACACAGGCTTTAGATAACATACTAGATCAAGTGGAATAACTGTGTTGATAAATATACACTCCATCAGTGGTATATGAAAATACTTGAAAATTTTGTACTATTTTAGTAAGATCTTCTAACTTGAGGATATATAACAATTTCATGTTTAACCTTTCCCTTTGCAAAGACATCTAGAAGAAGTTTCTAGTAAAGAAAGTTTAAGATTTACACTTACAACCTAACTTCAAGGAGCATTCCTTGTGTTATTAAGAGATTGGTGAGGTCATAATACTTTCACTGTAGGATATTCAAGAAAACAGCACCGCTGCAGGGCAACCAAGAACTTCTCTACCCAAATAAAAATCCTTACTACACTTTGAACCAAAGAATAGTCTCAGTTTGTTCCACTGTGACTAATCTGTTACAAGCAGAAATATTTTTGTTGTTTTTTAACTAAAATTAAATCAGACAAAATAGTTTAAAGGTAGCTGGAACAGAATGTACCTGGCACACAATAGGATTGGGGGCTAGCAGGTTGACCTCAATTCAATTGCCAGCTTCACCACACCTTAACCTTTAAATCCCCAAGAAGTCACATGACCTTCTCAAGTTTTTTGTTTTCTGATTTAAGAAGTGAAGAATTGAAGAAGAAATGAATGGAAATTCTTCATTTATTCCCTCTCTCGACAATTACTTTTTGAGTATCTACTGTGACATGCCCTGAGCTAGAAAGGTCAGCAAGAGAATACTCTGAAGCTTACTATAGCTGTTCAGAAAACATATCAATCAGCTAATAATATGTCTAAGCATATAAAATCTTTAAAGAAGCTCAAAATATTCAATAAGTGTCACAGAAAAGAGAGACATGACCTAGAAGGGGCTGGAAACTTTGAGATGAGGGCAGGAAAGGATTTTTCCAATAAATATTTTTTGCTGAGATTGTGAGCAAAGAAGAAAGCCTGGGAAATAACATGCTACTTGCCATTAGTTAAGTGCTCAATGAAAATGTCTTATTTTATGCAAGAAAATAAAAACAATCAGCCTATAGCACTTATGAAATGCCGTGAAGTTCAGATGGAGTAGAGGAGCTGACTGGAGAATGCAGCAGCCCCTGTTA
Source organism: Bos indicus (assembly GCF_029378745.1). Lineage (NCBI taxonomy): Eukaryota > Metazoa > Chordata > Mammalia > Artiodactyla > Bovidae > Bos > Bos indicus. The sequence goes on along the minus strand of NC_091763.1, from coordinate 1,068,731 downwards.
GAATTATCCTTGCAGGGGGAACCTCAGGCTCTAAGAAGCAATGGCAGAGCTTCACAGAAACGTCTTTTCCAGAATACTGAGACTTAATGCTTGCCCGTCTCTCTCCTCTTTCAAGCCCCACAAAGCTTTTAGTAAAGGAAATTTCTCAGTGTCTAACTAGCTACAATCAATACCATCCACATCACTGTCCACTGTGAAGACTATAAAAATAGAACCTGAAATTTAGGCCTAAGACTCTGGGGAATAGAAACACACATAAGGAAGGGAAAGTGTTTTACTTTGAATCCTGATACTTGACATTTGGACTTGAAATGACAGGGAAGTAAAGTAACATAAGAAATGAGAGGCTCATAGGGAAATGATGCCACTAAGATGTTTCCTATTTATTTCTCTTCTTTGTAAACTCTGACTTTAAGGTTATAAGAAGACTTCTCAGAGCTCTCTAATGCAATTTTCTGTGGGTGAAGAACTTACAGGAAATGTTTGTCTTTGGAACTGCTCCTCTCCGGAATGCTTTGAACAAACTAGGACTGGAAGAATTATTTCTTCTCTTTATCTGCCATAGTTTGTGCTCTGCAGAAGGGGACCCTCGCAGAATCAGGGCAAGAAGACAAAACAGAAAGGCGGTCCTGAGCAGTTTGGTGTATTTGTTTCTTTCTCTACGGTTTTCTTCAAAATGAGTAACCTTCATTATCCCCTTCTTTGTGACCTTCATCCTTAGGTGTTTTTCATCTTAGTTATAAAAATATATAGCTTTAGATAAGTTGGAAGAAATCTTATAGAGAATCTAGTTCACTGCCCATTTTTTAAGTATGAGATAATGGGAGACCTACATAGATACTATCTGACTTTCTCAATATACTGCTTTCAATATCATGGATTTAAAACCTATTCAGATGCTGGAGGGAGGTGGGGGGTGATTGCAACAATACCTTGGTTGTTGCAAGTGTTTTAAACAGTGATCTCTCAAATGATCTAGACCATATCAATCACTTCTTCAGGGGATATTCTTCCAAATATGTTTATTCCTCTCTAAACAGATGCCTGTTTCTCCAAGCATTCTTCATATGCTCGCTCTATCTCATTAGACACCATGGCAGTGTATCACCCAAAGACCTCTCATTCTACATGTTATACAATGCAAACTTGCCAGCTTCAAACCTAGGCTTGTGTCTATATTCTCTTCCTTTCACACTTCTGATGGCTTCATCACAGATGTGACACTGTGTGACTTTCGAGTCTGAGTCATAAAAAGCAGAGGAGATATGCAGATAGCAAATAAGCATAGGAAAAGATGCTCCATGCCATTTGTCATCAGGGAAATGCAAATTAAAGCAACAATGAGATACCACTGCTGTTTTTCAAATTGGCCAAAATCCAGAACATTGACAACATCAAGTGCTGAGGAGGATGTGGAGCAATGCTGCTGCTGCTGCTGCTAAGTCACTTCAGTCGTGTCCGACTCTATGCGACCCCATAGACGGCAGCCCACCAGGCTCCCCCGTCCCTGGGATTCTCCAGGCAAGAACACTGGAGTGGGTTGCCATTTCCTTCTCCAATTCATGAAAGTGAAAAGTGAAAGGGAAGTCGCTCAGTCATGCCTGATTCTTACAACCCCATGGACTGCAGCCTGCCAGGCTCCTCCATCCATGGGATTTTCCAGGCAATAGGACTCTCTTTAATACCTGACTTCCCTGGTGGGTCAGACGATAAAGCGTCTACCTACAGTGCAGGAGACCTGGATTTGATCCTTGGGTCAGGAAGATCCTCTGGAGAAGGAAATGGCAACCCACTCCAGTACTGTTGCCTGGAAAATCCCGTGGACGGAAGAGCATGGTAGGCTACAGTCCATTGGGTCGCAAAGAGTTCAACACGACTGAACGACTTCACTTTCACTTTCTTTCACTTAACAGCTGACAGGAATACAAAATGATATAGCCACTGTGGCAGACAATTTAAAAATATTAAACATGCTTGTACCATATGATTCAGCAATCACACTCCTTGGTATTTACCCAGATGAGCTGAAAATTTATATCCACATAAGAACCTAAATAGAAATGCTTACAGCAGCATTATTCATAATTGCCAAAACTTAAAGGCAAGCAATCTGTACCTCATTAGGTAAATGTATAAATAAATTGTGGTCCATCAATACAATAAGGAATATTGTTCAGTGGGAGAAAAAAAGAGAAAGAAATCCACTATCATGCTATGAAAAGATGTAAAGAAAAGATAAATGCAAAGTGAAAGAACCCAGTGAAATGTAAAATACTATGATTTTAACTCCATGACATTCTGCAAAAGGCAAAACTATAGAAACTAAAAAGATCAATGGTTGCTGGAGGTTGGGAAAGAGGGACAACAGGTGGAACACAGATGATTTTTAGGGCAGTGAAACTGTTCTGTGTGGGACTATAATGGTGAATATATGTCATATGTGGGACTATAATGGTGAATATATGTCAAAACCCATGGAATGTATAACATCAAGAGCAAACTGTAATATAAACTATGGTCTTTGGGTGATAATGGCATGCTGGTGTAAGTTCAACAATCGTAATAGATATACCACATTGGCAGGGATGTGGATAGTGTGGTTAGAGAGAGCAATGGGATTGTGGGAACTCTCTATATATCCTGCTCAATTTTGTTGTGAACCTAAACTTCTCTAAAAAATAATGCATATGTTTGTGTGTGTGTGTGTGTGTGTGTGTATGTGTGTGCACACACACGTGAGCATGCAAAGGCATGCTGTCACATCTGACTCTTTGGACTGTAGACCACCAGGCTACTCTGTCCATGGAATTTTTCAGGAAATGATACTAGAGCAGGTTGCCATATCCTTCTCTAAGGGGTCTTACCGACTCAGGAATCAAATGTGCATCTTTTGTGCCTCCTGCATTGGAAAGCAGATATTTTACCACTGCGCCACCTGGGATGCCCCACCTAGGCATCAGGAGTCAGGAACCAAAGAGAGGAGATGAGGTTGGATCCCGGTGGTGACAAACACAATACCTGTAGTTTTTCCACACTAAGCAATGTTTCTCCCTGACTGAAAACACACTGAAAATTTCCTTACAATCTGTCTTCTTATTTGGTAGCACAGAGCTTCAAAAACAATGTCCCATTCAGAGAGGATAACTATTAAAAATAAAATAGCACATTAAAGAAATGCATTATATATAGGTATGTATAATAATACATTATATATGTATATACATTCTTATATACTGTATCAGTTCAGTTCAGTTCAATTGCTCAGTCATGTCCTACTCTTTGCGACCCCATGAACTGCAGCACACCAGGCCTCCCTGTCCATCACCAACTCACGGAGTCTACCCAAACCCATGTTCATCGAGTCAATGATGCCATCCAACCATCTCATCCTCTGTCATCCACTTCTCCTCCTGCCCTCAATCTTTCCCAGCATCAGGGTCTTTTCAAATGAGTCAGCTCCTCACATCAGGTGACCAAAGTATTGGAGTTCCGCTTCAACATCAGTCCTTCCAATAAACACCCAAGACTGCTCCTTTAAGATGGACTGTTTGGATCTCTTTGCAGTCCAAGGAACTCTCAAGAGTCTTCTCCAACACCACAGTTCAAAAGCATCAATTCTTCGGCACTCAACTTTCTTTAGAGTCCAACTCTCACATCCATAGATGACCACTGGAAAAACCATAGCCTTAACTAGACGGACCTTTGTTGACAAAGTAATGTCTCTGCTTTTTAATATACTGTCTAGGTTGGTCATAACTTTCCTTCCAAGGAGTAAGCATCTTTTAATTTCATGGCTGTGGTCACCATCTGCAGTGATTTTGGAGCCCAGAATAAAAATTCAGCCACTGTTTCCCAATCTATTTGCCATGAAGTGATGGGACTGGATGCCATGATATTAGTTTTCTGAATGTTGAGCTTTAAGCCAAATTTTTCACTGTCCTCTTTCACTTTCATTAAGAGGCTCTTTAGTTTCTCTTCACTTTCTTCCATAATGGTGGTGTCATCTGCATATCTGAGGTTATTGGTATTTCTCCCGGCAATCTTGATTCCAGCTCGTGCTTCTTCCAGCCCAGTGTTTCTCATGATGTACTCTGCATATACGGAGAAGGCAATGGCACCCCACTCCAGTACTCTTGCCTGGAAAATCCCATGGACTGAGGAGCCTGGTGGGCTGCAGTCCATGGGGTCGCTAAGAGTCGGACACGACTGAGCAACTTCACTTTCACTTTTCCCTTTCATGCATTGGAGAAGGAAATGGCAACCCACTCCAGTGTTCTTGCCTGGAGAATCCTAGGGACGGGGGAGCCTGGTCAGCTGCCATCTATGGGGTTGCACAGAGTCGGACTCGACTGAGGTGACTTAGCGGCAACACTCTGCATATAAGTTAAATAAGCATGGTGACAATATACAGCCTTGACGTACTCCTTTTCCTATTTGGATCCAGTCTGTTGTTCCATGTCCAGTTCTAACTGTTGCTTCCTGACCTGCATACAGGTTTCTCAAGAGGCAGGTCAGGTGGTCTGGTATCCCACTTCTTTCAGAATTTTCCAGTTTATTGTGATCCATGCAGTCAAAAGCTTTGGCATAGTCAACAAAGAAGAAATAGATATTTTTCTGAAACTCTCTTGCCTTTTTGATGATCCAGCAGATGTTGGCAATTTGATCTCTGGTTCCTCTGCCTTTTCTAAAACCAGCTTGAACATCTAGAAGTTCACAGTTCATGTATTGCTTATATAATCCATTTATTCAATATATATATATATCAGTATATGATATATTAAAGCAATGCATATATTCATTTGAAGTCATCTCCACATCTTCACCAGGTTTTAGTACTATCATTTCATTTTATTTTAGCTATTCTGATAGCTGCAAAGTGATGGTTCATCGAGGTCTTAATCTTCATTTCTCTGATCTCTAAAGATGTTGAACATCTCAATGTTCATTGGCTAGTCATATGTCTGCTGCTGCTGCTTAGTTGCTTCAGTTGTGTCCAACTCTTTGTAACCCTGTGGACTGTAGCCTGCCAGGATCCTCTGTCTGTGGGATTCTCTAGGCAAGAGTACTAGAGTGGATTGCTATGCCCTCCTCCAGAGGATCTTCCCAACTCAGGGATTGAACCCTGGTTTTTTGCATTGCAGGCATATTCGTTATCACTGAGCCACCAGGGAAGGCCCAGGCATATGACCCCTTTTGTCAAATGTCTCTTAATGTCTTTTATTCATTTTCTAATTGGATTGTCTGCTTATATACTTTTGAGTTTTGAGATTTCCTTATAAATCTTAGATATGAATAATTTTTTCTCTTTGTTGGTTTTGATAGAAATGTATAGGCTTAGATGTTTCATGTAAATTCTTTTTTTCATTCTCTTTCTCCTTGTTCTGCATTAGCATGGCTCTTGGTACTTTTACCTATCCTCCTTCTGATCTCTTTGACTTTCCCAAGATATGCAGAGATCCTACCCTTCTTTAACTAATATTAGGTATTTTACTTCTCTCACATTTAATTTCTCTGGGACAGGAAAGGACCAGAGCATAACTTTTCAAAGAATGACACAGCCATTGAGGACACAGCATAAACTCTTTCGAACCAACCAGATCCAAGATAGTTGACAAGTTGACTTGCACTAGATACTAGATCTTGAGCCTCATTACATGCTCAGTGTAGTATATCAGCACACTAAATGACACACCCACAAGTACCATGACAGTTTTGAGGCTGACCTTAGAAGGTCAAAAAGGGGGCAGTGGCCCAATTCTCAGAAATCCCCAGCCATTCTCCAAAATAGTTGAAATAATCTTCTCATTCATTGGACTATGAGATTATCCATCCCTATAAAGCCTAAGAACCCTGTAACATGGGGCCTCTCACCTTCTGAGAGGGCCCACACTCTGTGGAGTGTCTCCCTGAGTCAACCTGCTTTCACTTTCTGTGGCTTGTTCTTAAATTCTTTCCTGCCAAAGCCAAGAACTTACACTTGGCACCATTCCAGGGACATGGCTTGGGATGTGACTATCCTCTTGCGTCCCACTTTTCTTTCCTGAAACACCTTCATGTAACCCAAATTTCACCTGAAATTATTTAACATCGTAATTTCATTTCTATGAAGTAAAACTAAATTATGGAATTCAAATAAAAGTTTAATGAACATTGACCCTAATAAATAATAATGATAACAAACTTGGAAATAAATATATTAAAAAAATGAAAATAACTCAGTTATAGCCATAGTCTAGAATACAAGTTGGAACAACTGATGGGTCCAAAATTGGGAAAAGAGTACAAGGCTGTATCTTGGCATCCTGCTTATTTAACTTATATGCAGAGTACATCATGTAAAATGCTAGGCTGGATGAATCACAAACTGGATTCAAGACTGTCAGAAGAAAAATCAACAACCACAGATATGCAGATGATATCATTCTAAAAGCAGAAAGTGAACAGGAACTAAAGAGTCTCTTGATGAGGGTGGAAGAGGAGAGTGAAAAAAAAAAAAAAGGCTTAAAACTCAGCATTAAGAAAACAGAGCATAGAATCTGGTCCCATCATTTCATGGCAAATAGATGGAAGAAAAAATGGAAACAGTGACAGACTTTATTTTCTTAGGCTCCAAAATCACTGCAGAAAGTGATTGCAATCATGAAATTAAAAGATGCTTGCTCCTTGGAAGGAAAGCTATGATAAACCTAGCCAGCATATTAAAAAGCAGAGAAATTACTTTGTTGACAAAGGTCTGTATAGTTGAAGATATGGTTTATCCAGTAGTGCTAGCTGCCTCCAAATAGGAATGGGATACCTTCCAAGGCAGTTTCTGGCCTTCCCTGATGAGGAATAAAGAGCCCAAGTCTCCTAAGTTCCAAGCCTCTGAGTTTACACCATAACATCAACTGCCCATCCCAGTCACTGGAATCTTGACCTTACCTGTAGATAAGAGTCAGCTTTCACTCCCTCTTTGGCAAGTGGCTCTTCCTCTCCCTTCCCAGTGGAGGAATACCACAAAAGTCTTCCTTGTATGCCTATTAGGTAGTTAGAATAAGAAAAAGGAGTCCAGAATGGTCGTGACTAAAAGACAAGAAAGGGAAAAGCCCACTAAAATAGAACAAAGAAAGGTACGAGGACCAGAGTGAGGATCTCAGGTAGAACAAACAGCCCTCTTGGATAGCCCAATTTACATAGGGCAGGTCCAGGGGGAGGAGAAAAAAAAAAAAAGAAAAAACATATAAAAACAGGACCCAAAGGGCCAGGGCTCTATCTCTCTCTTTCTCTTTCACTCGCTCTCTCTCCCACTCTCTCTCTCTCTTCTCTTCATGTCTTTTGGGTCGTCATGCTCTTATGCCTTGAGGGTGTATTTTCCTTTATTTTCTAAATAAAACTGAGCTGTAACACAGAGCTGTGACTCTGGTTTGTCTGAGAGCTGTAACGCCGGCCCATCTAAGGGTGGTAATGCTGGTCCATCGCTTCAAATTTTTATTGTGATGAGACAGAACAGAGAAAATTACACACTCCCCCGACATCTATGGTGCCATGACTCGGATTTAACCTGGCTGAAACAACCTCAGCATGGCTCTCACAAGGAGGAAGCCAAGAACAACAGGAGCACAACTTGGCAAAAGCTCCCATAGTGGAAGTGGAATGCAAAGAAAACCCAGCACAGAGGAAGTGACAAGAAGCCCAGTGTGCTGAAAACAAGGACAGTGAAAAACGAACTCAGCAGAAAGCTCACACAGCTCAGTCTCAGATTCCAGAAGACCTTTAACTAAGGTAGGAGATCCTTGCTCCTATAGCTGGAAGAACATATGCCTAGCAAAATCTGAATTCCTTTACAATCTCTGTTTCTTGTTCCCTCAAACTCCCTGTGAACAGGTGAGTGGCAGTGGGTGCAATTGAGGCACTCTGGCAAGGCCTACTCCTCAACATGTCCCAAAGGCTCCATTATCTGCTGGGTCTCAGTAGCTGTTACCCAAGCCAGTGCGGGTTCTTCTGTCCTTAATCTTCTTTGTGCCAAGGATCAGGCCAATGAAAACTGTGAGCATAGGTCAGGTATTTAAGACTTTCCAGCAGGTTATGAAGGGGATTCCTTGGCACATTTTCCCACTGCTTTTTCCTCCCATCCTTCAGCTCGTCTCTCCTGGGACTTGAGTCTGGCTTCAGGACCTACCTAATGAAGCTCTGGCTCTGATGTCTCACTGCAAAAATTCAGTTAGAGACACAGCGATAGGTAAGAGGTGGATTTGTTAGGATTCAGAGAGAAGCACACTCTAAAGGATATGGGCCATTACCGAGGGCAAGTGCTTAGGCCATGGAATGTGGTGTGGCTAGTTTTTGCAAGCTGGGTGAATTCATATGTTAATGAGTGGGAAGATCATCCCAACTATTGGGGAACCCCCCACTCCTCTGACTTTAGGCAGTGCCTTGGAACTGTCCTGCCACCTAGGTGTGTCATTTAGCTTGCAGATTGGGGATCAAGGTTTAGTTGAATTTGACTCGTCATCTTGGACCCAATTGATTTTAATTGGTTTATGTTATGCCTTTGTGCTATGTCATTCTTTCAAAAGTTGTGCCCTGCCCCGTCCCCTCCTATTTCATGCTCTTTTCCTGAGCCCTGTCCAGGCCCAAAGTGTTGCCTCTACAATCTTCTGGAGGGACATCCAGAAAACCACTGGCTCCTGGGAGGTTTTCATGCATCAACCTACTCAGGGATCCACCAGTCTGGGGGGGTCGCAGGAGCTCAACCTGCCTTGACCTGCCTTGGGATCTGCACCTCGAAAGCTTGTCACTCCTCAACCTGCTCTGGGATCTGCCAGTCCAGGGGTCCTAGGAGGTCGAATTAGGCCTAGGGACCTAATTCTCCGGAGGCTGACATGCCTCGACCTGCCTGGGGATTAGACCCCCAGGAGCTGTCATGCCTCAGCCTTCCTGGGGATCTGCACCCTGATCTGGGGACACCTGGCTCTCAGGTTGCAACAGTTCTGGGTAGGATAAGTTTCAGAAAGACTCACCCCTAAGGAAGTCCACCCATGGAAATAGAAGGAAGCCTATTACTTGTGGGACTGTGCCCAGTCTCAGCAATAACTTAGGAACCCAATGAGAACCCATTTGCCTCTGGAAAGTCTAAGAGGCTATACAAAAGTTTACCAATCAGGATTTAGACTCTTACAAGGGACAGGTGATTTTAAAGGACAAATTCCTGTCCCAATGTGCATCTAATATCAGGATAAAGTTACAACAGCTATAGAAGCAGGACCCCGCTGCCTCTTTAGATGAGATGGTCCAGACTGCCACCAATACCTTTTATAACAGAGAACAGGAGAGGGAAGCCAAGGCCCAGGAGAGGGAGAAAAGGAAAGAGACCAGGCATGCCCAGATGCTGGCTGCTCTCCAGAGAAGCCCTGTGGCAAACCCCGAGTCCAGGCCTTGAAGCACAAGACACAGGGTAAAATGCTTAATCTGTATATAGGCGGGGCATTGGGCCAAACAGTGTCCAAACTGTGACAAGTCTTTTAAAATGGCTTGCTACAAATGCCATCAATTGGGACATTGGGCAGCACTCTGCCCTCAGGACCCAAGAGTCTCAAGGTCAAGCGCCAAGCCCTCCCTCACTATGGTTCAACAGGACTGAAGTGGCCTGCTCCAGCCAGCCCACCTGTCACAGTTAACTGTCACTGGGCTGGAGCCAAGAGTACAACTGGATGTGGCAGGTAGGTCCAAGAATTTCTCTGTTGACAGAGGGGTTACCTACTCTGTCCTGACCTCTTACTCCAGAGTCTTCTCCTCCCAAACTTGTACCATTTTGGGTGGTACAGGGAAAAAAAAAAATTACAAAAGATTCACCTGAGTACTTCTTCATTGCTGGAATGGACAAATATTTTCCCACCAGTTTCTAGTGATCTCTGACTGTCCTACTCCCTACTTGGGAAGAAATCTCTCCCTGCCTTCAAAACCTTGCAGCTATTGATGTCCTGATAGAAAATGCTTTCAAACTCTCTTTTTGGGGGCAAACTAACTATTTTTACCAGCCACTAAGTGAAACAACTCCTTAATGGGAGAGGACATTTATGGATGTCTGATCAAATAATCCTCAGATATCAAGTATTACTGATGGAAAATCCAGGCCTCACTATATCCCCTTGTGAGGTTCTTAACCCAGCCACCTTCCTGTCTACCCCCGAGGGCTCTCTCCCCTTTCACTCTTGCCTAGAAACCTTGGACCACTGGACAAAACCCTGAGAGGGATTGTCATAAGATCCTCTGACCAATCCTGAGGAAATCAGGTACACTGATGGAAGGAGCTTTGTCTTAGATGGAAAAAGAAGAGCTGGGTATTCAGTAGTCCCCAGTTTTGAGACCATAGAGGCTAAACCTTTGCCACCAGGTATTTCGGCCCAATTAGCTGAGCTCATGGCCCTGACTCGAGCTTTAAAGTTGGGAAAAGGAAAAAGAATAGCCATTTACATTGACTCCAAGTATGCCTTTCTGGTGCTACATGCACATGCTGCTATATGGAAAGAAAGAGGCCACTTGACCATCCAAGGATCCCCAATCAAATGTGGTGATCAAATCCTTAGGCTTTTGTAGGCAGTCCATCTGCCCACTGAGGTTTCAGTCTCCCACTGTAAAGGACACCAAAAAGGGAGCATGGGAGTGGTACAAGGGAACAAAGCAGCTGATCAGGAAGCTAAGAGAGCAGCATTACAGAACAATGACCTAATAGGGGTTGCCACCTTAGTTCCACAGACTAATTTGCCAGAAACTCCTTCAAACACTGAAGGTGAGACTCTTAAAGCTAAGCATGAGGGCTTTCAAGAAGATCATCTGGGGTGGTTCCAAAAGGAGGGATTCCTTTTTCTGCCTGGGAACCTCCAATGGAAGTTGGTTAACTACATACACGCCACTACTCATTTAGGAGAAAAGGCCCTCCAAAGATTACTAGAGAGATCCTTCATTGGAACAGGCCTACAAACAACTATAAGGCAAGTGGTCTCCTCTTGTCCCACTTGCCAATTAAATAATGCCCAAGGAGCTCGAAGAACCGAGCTGGCCCAGCCTGTCCAACCATGTGGGACCTACCCAGGAGAGGACTGGCAGATGGACTTCACCCAGATGCCAGTTTCTCAGGGGTATGAATAGCTAGTAGTTGTAATAGATACATTCACAGGATGGACTGAAGGCTTTCCCACCCGGACTGAGAAAGCTGAGGAGGCGGTAAAAAAAACTGCTCCATGAAATCACTCTGAGATTCCATCGGCCAAGGTCATTACAAAGTGACAGTGGGGTATCATTTACTTTTAAGGTCACCCAGTGAAAGTGAAAGTGAAGTCTCTCCGTCGTGTCCAACTCTTTGTGACCCTATGGACTGTAGCCTACCAGGCTTCTCAGTCTATGGGATTTTCCAGGCAAGAGTACTGGAATGGGTTGCCTTTTGCTTCTCCAGGGGATCTTCCCGACCCAGGGATCAAACCCAGGTCTCCTGCCTTGTGGGGTCGCTAAAGCATTGGGCATTACTTATCAGCTCCATTGTGCCTGGAGGCCTTAGTCTTCAGGAAAAGTAGAAAGAGCTAACCAATTATTAAAATCAGCGATTAAAAAGATAACCCAGGAGACCTCCCTGGGATTGAAGGAGGCTTTACTAATAGCTCTTCTCTCTACCCGTATTGCCCCTAAGGAACAGATTGGTCTTAGTCCTTATGAGAAGTAATATGGGAGATCTTTTATTTATGTCAATGACCTCTTCTTATATCCAGAGGCTCAGACCTCCCAGTCTTATACCATGGCCTTTGGGCAATTCCAAAAGGATATATGCTTGTGGGTAGTCAACCAGGACACAAAAGATTCCAGAGTCACCACTATATGCTCCAGAGACTCAAGTTCTAATTGAAGTCTGGAAAGATGGGTCCCGAAAGGCTCAACTCCAGCCCACATGGAAGGGCCCCTACCCTGTAATACTTTCCACTCATACAGCAGTCGAGGTACAAGGACATGACTCCTGGATTCACTACTCACAAGTCAAGCCATGGAAGGAAACAGAAGAGGACACTCAATACACCTGTGAGCCCCTGGGAGATCTCAGATACCTATTCAGACTACAAATGAGTGCCATTCTAATGAGCATCCCCAAAATCAAGTTTCTAGGGATAAGATTTCTCAGGACAGCTCTAAAGAGCCAACACAGCTTGGCAGGGGTTGTACTCCAAAACAGACAGGAGATAGATTTCCTGATCCCTGAACAAGGAGGGACTTGAACCATCCTGAATGAGATGTGTTGTTTCTGGGTAAATACCTCCAGCTAAGTGACAGAAAGTCTCACAGTCCTCAAGAAAAACATTCAGACCCTATAGGATCTCAAAAAATGAGCTAGGGAGTTCTCCGGGTGGCTACAATCTTTCTTTGGGTGATATTGCTGGTGATGGGAATTTTTGGAGTTGGCTAATGCCCCTACTAATCCTTGTTATCACCATTATTGATGCTTCTTATGGTTGCTCCATATATTACCAGTTGTCTAGCCCAGTTTGTCTCTGTCCAGGTCAACAAGCTACAACATGCAGTGTCAGTTCAACAAGGATATATAAAACTACAGCTAACCACAGAAAATATCACTCACCCTTAGATGAACACTGCTATAAGAACTCTGAGGCCTGAGACTAGCAAGAGGGGAAGGCCCAATGCCCCTTGCCATCCCAGTTCAGCAGGAAGTAGCCAGAAAGAATTCAACATCCCTATTCCCAAAGAATTGGGCTTCCCATCTCTTTAAGGGGGAATGTTAAGTAGTTAGAATAGGAAAAAGGAGTCCAGAATGGTGGTGGCTAATAGACAAGGAAGGGAAAAGCCCCAAAAAATAGAACAAAAGGAGGTCCAAACTCAGGTAGAACAAACAGCACTCTTGTATAGCCTAATTTACATAGGGCAGGTCCAAGGGGAGGAGAAAACAATTATTCATATATATATATATATATATATATATATATATATATATACAGGACCTGAAGGGCCAGGGCTCACTCTCTCTCTCACTCTCTCTCTCTCTCACTCTATCTCTCTCTCTCACTTGCTCTATCTCACTCGCTCTCTCTTCTCTGAACGTCCTTTGGGTCGGCATGCCTTCATGCCTCAAGGATGTATTTTCCTTTATTTTCTAAATAAAACTGAGCTGTAACATGGAGCTGTGACTCTGTTCTGTCCGAGACCTGTAACGCTGGCCATCTAAGGGCAGTAATGCTGGTCTGCCACTTCAAATTTTTGTTCGTGATGAAACAGAACCAAGGAAGTTGCACACTCCCCTGAAATGTCTCTGTTACCATCCCACCAAAGAGAAAGGAGGATGGGTTGAAGGTTTGACAGGAAAGGTAAAGGGGCATGTGAAAAGGAAATATTTTAAATCAGTTCAGTTCAGTTCAGTTCAGTTGCTCAGTCGTGTCCAACTCTTTGCGAACCCATGAATCACAGCATGCCAGGCCTCCCTGTCCATCACCAACTTCCGGAGTTCACTCAAGACTCAAGTCCATCGAGTCAGTGATGCCATCCAGCCATCTCATCCTCTGTCATCCCCTTCTCCTGCCCACAATCCCTCCCAGCATAAGAGTCTTTTCCAATGAGTTAACACTTCGCATGAGGTGGCCAAAGTACGGGAGTTTCACCTTTAGCATCATTCCTTCCAAAGAACCCCAGGGCTGATCTCCTTCAGAATGGACTGGTTGGATGTCCTTGCAGTCCAAGGGACTCACAAGAGTCTTCTCCAACACCACAGTTCAAAAGCATCAATGCTTCAGTGCTCAGCTTTCTTCACAGTCCAACTCTCACACCCATACATGACCACTGGAAAAACCATGGCCTTGACTAGACGGACCTTTGTTGGCAAAGTAATGTTTCTACTTTTCAATATGCTATCTAGGTTGGTCATAATTTTCCTGCCAAGGAGTAAGCATCTTTTAATTTCATGGCTGCAGTCACCATCTGCAGTAATTTTGGAGCCCAAAAAAGTCTGACACTGTTTCCACTGTTTCCCCATCTATTTCCCATGAAGTGATGGGACTGGATGCCATAATCTTCATTTTCTGAATGTTGAGCTTTAAGCCAACTTTTTCACTCTCCACTTTCACCTTCATCAAGAGGCTTTTTAGTTCCTCTTCACTTTCTGCCATAAGGGTGGTGTCATCTGCGTATCTGAGGTTATTGATATTTCTCCTGGAAATCTTGATTCCAGCTTGTACTTCTTCCAGCCCAGCATTTCTCATAATGTACTCTGCATAGAAATTAAATAAACAGGGTGACAACATACAGCCTTGACGTACTCCTTTTCCTGTTTGGAACCAGTCTGTTGTTCCATGTCCAGTTCTAACTGTTGCTTCCTGACCTGCACATAGGTTTCTCAAGAGGCAGGTGAGGTGGTCTGGTATTCCCATCTCTTTCAAAATTTTCCACAGTTTATTTTGATCCACACAGTCAAAGGCTTTGGCATAGTCAATGAAGCAGAAATAGATGTTCTTCTGGAACTCTCTTGCTTTTTCCATGATCCAGCGGATGTTGGCAATTTTATCTCTGGTTCCTCTCCCTTTTCTAAAACCAGCTTGAACATCTGGAAGTTCATGATTCATGTATTGCTAAAGCCTGGCTTCGAGAATTTTGAGCGTGACTTTACTAGCATGTGAGATGAGTACAATTGTGCAGTAGTTTGAGCATTCTTTGGCATTGCCTTTCTTTGGGATTGGAATGAAAATTGACCTTTTCCAGTCCTGTGGCCACTGCTGAGTTTTCCAAATTTGCTGGCATATTGAGTGCAGCACTTTCACAGCATCATCTTTCAGAATTTGAAATAGCTCAACTGGAATTTCATCACCTCCACTAGCTTTGTTTGTAGACCCACTTGACTTCACATTCCAGGATGTCTGGCTCTAGGTGAGTGATCACACCATCATGATTATCTGGATCATGAAGATCTTTTTTGTACAGTTCTTCTGTATATTCTTTCCACCTCTTCTTAATATCTTCTGCTTCTGTTAGGTCCATACCATTCTGTCCTTTATCGAGCCCATCTTTGCATGAAATGTTCCCTTGGTATCTCTAATATTCTTGAAGATATCTCTAGTCTTTCCCATTCTGTTGCTTTCTTCTATTTCTTTGCATTGATCACTGGAGAAGACTTTCTTATCTCTTCTTGCTATTCTTTGGAACTGTGCATTCAGATGTTTATATCTTTCCTTTTCTCCTTTGCTTTTCACTTCTCTTGTTTTCAAAGCTTTTTGTAAGCCCTCCTCAGACAGCCGTTTTGGTTTTTTGCATATCTTTTCCATGGGGATGGTCTTGATCCCTGTTTTCTGTACAATGTCATGAACCTCCGTCCATAGTTCATCAGGCACTCTATCAGATCTAGTCCCTTAAATCTACTTCTCACTTCCACTGTATAATCATTAGGGGTTTGATTTAGGTCATACCTGAATGGTCTATTGGTTTCCCCTATTTTATTCAATTTAAGTCTGAATTTGGCAATAAGGAGTTCATGATCTGAGCCACAGTCACCTTCTGGTCTTGTTTTTGCTGACTGTATAGAGCTTCTCCATCTTTAGCTGCAAAGAATATAATCAATCTGATTTCGGTGTTGACCATCTAGTGATGTCCATGTGTAGAATCTTCTCTTGTGTTGTTGGAAGAGGGTGTTTGCCATGACCAGTGCATTTTCTTGGCAAAACACTATTAGTCTTTGCCCTGCTTCATTCCGTATTCCAAGGCCAAATTTGCCTGTTACTCCAGGTGTTTCTTGACTTCCTACTTTTGCATTCCAGTCCCCTATAATGAAAAGGACATCTTTTTGGGGTGTTAGTTCTAAAAGGTCTTGTAGGTCTTCATAGCACCGTTCAACTTCAGCTTCTTCAGTATTACTGGTTGGGGCATAGACTTGGATTACTGTGATATTAAATGGTTTGCCTTGGAAATGAACAGAGATCATTCTGTCATTTTGAGATTATATCCAATACTGCATTTCGGACACTTTTGTTGACCATGATGGCTGCTCCATTTCTTCTAAGAGATCCCTGCCCACAGTAGTAGATATAATGGTCATCTGAGTTAAATTCACCCATTCCAGTCCATTTTAGTTCACTGATTCCTAGAATGTCAATGTTCACTCTTACCATCTCCTGTTTGACCACTTCCGATTTGCTTTGATTCATGGACCTGACATTCCAGGTTCCCATGCAATATTGCTCTTTACAGCATTTGACCTTGCTTCTATCACCAGTCACATTCACAGCTGGGTATTGTTTTTGCTTTGGCTCCATCTCTTCATTCTTTCTGGAGTTATTTCTCCACTGATCTCTAGTAGCATATGGGGCCCCTACTGACCTGGGGAGTTCCTCTTTCAGTATCCTATCATTTTGTCTTTTCATACTGTTCATGGGGTTCTGAAGGCAAGATACTGAAGTGGTTTACCATTCCCTTCTCCAGTGGATCACACTGTGTCAGACCTCTCCACCATGCCCGCCCACCTCGGGTGGCCCCAAAGGGCATGGCTTAGTTTCATTGAGTTAGACAAGGATGTGGTCCTAGTGTGATTAGATTGACTAGTTTTCTGTGATTGTGGTTTCAGTGTGTCTGCCTTCTGATGCCCTCTCACAACACCTACCATCTTACTTGGGTTTCTCTTACCTAGGACGTGGGGTATCTCTTCACGGCTACTCCAGCAAAAAGCAGCTGTTGCTCCTTACCTTGGATGAGGGGTATCTTCTCACTGCCACCCCTCCCAACCTTGAACGTGAAATAGCTCCTCTAGGCCCTCCAGGGCCCACGCAGCCACCGTTCCTTGAACGTGGGTTTGCTCCTGCTGGCCTCTTCCCCTTGCCTTGGGCATGGGGCAGCTCCTCCCGTCTGCCGTCCCTGGCCTCTGATGTCGGGTAGCTCCTCTCGTCCTCATTCTGTGCACCGTCGCAGCCACCCACGCTTATATATTAAATAAATATCATTAAAACAAATATCTAAGTAAAACACTTTCTCCTAAATTAAATTTCATTAAAAATTTTAATTATAATTTGGAAATTTAAAGAGATAGTACACAAATCACTAAACTTTAACACAAGTTAAATATGTCTTTAGAAATGTGTTTTTTTTTTTTTTTTTCCTGGAACAGAAGTAGCCAGCCTTCCTTCTGAGGCTATGGTAGCCACCTATGTGAAGGTATTGGTCTCTCAGAGGTCAGAGCAAAGTTTTATAAACCACCCTCTCCTTGTTGGTAAATGAGAGATCAGGGTCCTTCTCCAGCAGAGGTAGTCTGGAGTGCAATTCATCTGATTCATGCTGCTGTCTGAGTCATCTGGTAATTTAGTAAGAAATAGAGGGACAGTGCTCTACTGGGAAGTCTGCTTGGTATGCAACAGCCTAACCTCAAAGTACCTGGACAGTTCCTAGCTAATATATACTAATATATACTTTCAAGCTAATCTCTTGATGTGAATATTCAGTGATGTGGATGTATTTCAAAGGCATCCCTGGGGCAGAAGACACAACAACTCCCTGGTAAATCACAGGAATAGGGCACATTGAATGTGAAAACTATTACATGATTTTACATTTATTAACCCTAAAATGCAACCTTGAAGATTTCATGTAAGTTACCAAAAAAAAAAAAAAAAAAGTAAAAATAAAACATTATAGATATATTGAAACTGAGAAGAACCCTGTGGGGTTCCTGGTCATGAAGCCTTTATGTCCCTTGTTTCTTATAAGCAAAGTGCTGCCTCCAGGACCTTCCCTAAGTTCCAAAGGGTGGATTTGAACAATTGCTAGTTAAGGGAAGAGCAGCCAAGAATTCACCTGAGGAAATATTAAAGGGACCAGAGAAACTCATCAAGATTAGGAGAAAAACCACCTGCACACATCATCTGTCAGTAACCCCACCCTTGAACTATTGCTAAAAAATCCTCATCAAATTCATTAAATCCTCCTGGATAGAGACAAAGTTTTTTGAGGACAGGAGCCCACTGTATCCCACTTTGCCTGGGAAAGCAATAAAATTATTCTTTTCTGCCGGGGTCCAGCCCTGGCTGATCCAGGGTATTCAAAGGGGAGACGACGGCGTTGGTGACCTATTCAAATGGTAATTAGAGATATAAAGAGTAATAGAATGAGGATAGCTCAGTAGGAAAATTCAGTGGAGAAAAGAGGCTGAGTAGCTTGGTTTACGCGGAAAATCGATATAACCCGTGACACCAGGTTAACTCTGACCACGGAGGCCGCAGGCGCCCTCTAGAATAGCAGAAGGTGCCCCACCTTAGACACCTTCTCGAGTGGGTCTTAGAAGCCCAGGCAAATAAGTGGTCGCAGAGGATATCCACGGTCCAGATGGAGACTTCAGCCGGAAGTTAAGGGGAAGAATGACATGGGGAGACCAAGCATTGGTGAGCAAGGCCCATAGCTTTATTTTTAACAGGGGCTTATATACCCTACGTTACACATAGAGGATAATAGGGGATGCAAAGTCAGCAGTCTTTGATTCTTATCAAAAACCAGGGTTTCTTTCCTGCAAATTTATCGTATACAAATGGTTTAGGTGATTTACATCATCTTCTGGCCAGAAGGCCTACTAACATTTTATGACTCTTGACAAGGACTTATCAACAAAGACTTATTTTCTCTAAGAGTAATTATTTTAAGGTTTGGCGCCATCTTCCGAAGATAAAATTGCATTCCTATAGGGCGGATGTGTAATGGGTTTACAACAAATAAAAGAATTTATTACCTTAAGGGTCTAAAGTTACTAACACCAAGGCCACTACTTATTTTTTCTACATACCAACTATTAATTAACACATATTCAAGGATACAATTCAGGGGATGTGAAAACTTGGCAACAATCATTGGCTCATCAATGAAATCCTTTACTAGTTTATTCTGACAGTTTCTAACTCTCTGAGAGGCTCTAAACTATTTGAATATCTTAAGCTTCCCATGCCTCTTGAGGCTGGGAGACTGTAAACAATCTTATGCATAGCTGTAGCAGTCCGGGTAAACTTGTCAGGCGAGTTAGAGAGCCATCTGAGGGGTTTGGATTTAAACACTCCTAATTGCCCAGGAACTTTATTAATTGGAGCTGTAAGTTAACTCTTTGACAAAGAGAGCAAGATGGTGGTGGGGGACAGCCCCCAGTAAAGTCAGAGGTGAGAGCACAAAGCAATAAAGTGGGCAGACTCTGTTTTTTTGGGGGAAGATGCTCGAGAATATCCGGGGAGACTCCCGAGGCTCGATCCCGCCTTTGCGTATGCCGAGCCCCCTTCCTCATGACCTTTGTCACGAGTGGAATGCCTCACCGGCTCCCGGCACTTTTCTACTTCACCCAAAAGTCTTTCTCTGAGATTTGATTCAGCACTGGTGTACAGAAAAGCTGAGCTTTAGATGGTGGAGGAATAGGATGGGGAGATCACTTTCTCCCCCACAAATTCGTCAAAAGAACATTTAAACGCTGAGTAAAATCCACAAAACAACTTCTGAATGCTGGCAGAGGACATCAGGCACCCAGAAAAGCAGCCCATTGTCTTCGAAAGGAGGTAGGAAAAATATAAAAAACAAAAAAAGAGACAAAAGAGGTAGGGACGGAGCTCCGTCTCGGGAAGGGAGTCTTAAAAAGAGAGAAGTTTCCAAACACCAGGAAACACTCACTGCTGAGTCTATGCCGAGCCTTGGAAGCACAGAGGGCAACATAATAGGGTGGAAAAATAAGTAAATAATTAAAATCCACGGACTACGAGCCCAACGGTAACTCTCCCAGCGGAGAAGCAGCGCAGACGCCTGCGCCTGCCACTATCAAGCAGGGGCTGGGCAGGGAGGCCTGGGCTGCATTGCTTAGACTAAGGATCGGGCCTGAATGTCCCCAAGGCTAATCAGAGCAAACTAATTTGGGCTAGCAAACCAGACTGTGGGATAGCTATCACGCGAAAAGCCCTAAGACAGTGCCAGGCCCGCGCACAGAACACAGGGCGGAATAAAACTAGCTGGCTGCAGACCTTCCCCCTCTGGTGACAGGAAGGGGGCAATCAAAGCCCCAGAGAGACATTATCTACCAAACTGCAAGCAGGCTTCTTTGCTTACTAAGACTTCTTGGGGTTCTGGACAGTCATCCGCCTGAGAAGGTGCGCCGGTTGTACACCCAGCAAACAGAGCAGCAGGGACGGGAGAGGCGATAAGTCGCAGTGACCATGCTCACCAAACATCTCATTACCCAAGCTGCTCGGAGCTGGGAAGGGCACAAAACGTAGCCCCAACGGAGTCTGCACCTCTGAGGACTACCCGAGTGCCTGAAACCTGGGAGCAGCTTAGACCTGGGAGGTGCATGCAGCCCAGGGCTGACCTCGGACGGTTCCCGGCAGAGCAACCTAGAGCCTGAGCTGTGTGGGCAGGGAGGGTGCATGCGCTGTGAGCGGTGGCAGGCCCAGTGTGGCTGAGACACTACGAGGACACGCCAGTGTTATTTGTTTACAGCGTCCCTCCCAGCATCCTCACAGGGCGACTGAACAACTGAGGCTAAAAATGTGTCCACCACTGCCCCCTTGTGTCAGGGCGGAAATCAGACACTGAAGAGACCAGCAAACAGAAGCTAATACGAGGGGAACTGCCTTGGAAGTGACAGGTGCAATAGATTAAAACCCTGTAGTTAGTATGGACTACATAGGAAGGGGCCTATAGATCTTGAGAAATATAAGCCAGACCAAGAAACTATCTGAAAATGTACTGACCTCACACTGCCTACAACACCACCAGAGAAAGTTCTAGATATATTTTTACTATTTTTACAATCATTATTTTCTTTTTTTCCCCTTGTTTTTTTTTTTATTTTCTTTTTTAACTTTTTTAAAATTTTTAAGTCCTCTATTACTCCTTTAGTTTTCATTTTTATAACCTACTATTACTTTTTAAAAAGACTATTTTTTAAAGCAAACTTCATATATATATATATATATATTTAACAACTTTTGTGACTTTTTTTTTCTTCTTCTTTTCTTTAATATTTTATTTTTGAAAGTTTAACCTCTAGAATTTTAATCTTTGCTTTTTGGTATTTGTTATCAATTTTGTACCTTTAAGAACCCAATCTTCAGTACCTATTTTTACTTGGGAGTGAGATTACTGGCTTGACTGCTCTCTCAGCCTTTGGACTCTCTTTCTCTCCACTAGGTTGCCTCTGTCTCCTCCCTCCCCCTTCTCTTCTCTACCCAATGCTCTGAATCTCTGTGTATTCCAGACAGTGGAGGACACTTAGGGAACTGATTACTGGCTGGATCTGTCTCTCTCCTTTTCATTCCCCCCTTTTACCCTCCTGGCCACTTCTGTCTCCTTCCTCCCTCTTCTCTGTATAACTCCATGAACATCTCTGAGTGGTCCAGACTGTGGAGTGCACATAAGGAAGTGATTACTGGCTAGCTTGCTCTCTCCTCTTTTGATTCAACCTCATCTCATTCAGGTCACCTCTAAATCCCTCCTCCCTCTTTTCTTCTCCATGTAACTCTGTGAACCTCTCTGGGTGTCCCTCACTGTGGAGAAACTTTTCATCTTTAACCTAGATGTTTTATCAATGGTGCTGTATAGGAGGAGAAGGCTTGAGACTACTGTAAAAATAAGACTGAAAACCAGAAGCAGGAGGCTTAAGTCCAAATCCTGAGAACATCATAGAACACCTGACTCCAGGGAACATTAAGTGATAGAAGCTCATCAAATGCCTCCATACCTACACTGAAACCAAGCACAACCCAAGGGCCAACAAGTTCCAGAGCAAGACATGCCACACAAATTCTCCAGCAACACAGGAACACAGCCCTGAGCTTCAATATACAGGCTGCCCAAAGTTACTCCAAATCCATTGACATCTCATAACTCATTACTAGACACTTCATTGCACTCCAGAGAGAAGAAATACAGCTCCACCCGCCAGAACACCAACAGAAGCTTCCCTAACCAAGAAACCTTGACAAGCCACCGATACAACCCCACCCACAGCGAGGAAACTCCACAATAAAGAGAACTCCACAAACTGCCAGAATACAGAAAGGCCACCCCAAACTCAGCAATATAAACAAGATGAAGAGACAGAGGAATACCCAGCAGGTAAAGGAACAGGCTAAATGCCCATCAAACCAAGCAAAAGAGGAAGAGATAGGGATTCTACCTGATAAAGAATTCTGAATAATGATAGTGAAAATGATCCAAAATCTTGAAATAAAAATAGAATCACAGATAAATAGCCTGGAGGCAAGGATTGAGAAAATGCAAGAAAGGTTTAACAAGGACCTAGAAGAAATAAAAAGGAGTCAATATATAATGAATAATGCAATAAATGAGATCAAAAACACTCTGGAGGCAACAAATAGTAGACTAATGGAGGCTGAAGATAAGATTAGTGAAATACAAGATAGAATGGTAGAAATAAATGAATCAGAGAGGAAAAAAGAAAAACTAATTAAAAGAAATGAGGACAATCTCAGAGACCTCCAGGACAATATTAAACGCTACAACATTCGAATCATAGGCGTCCTAGAAGAAAACAAAAAGAAAGACCATGAGAAAATACTTAAGGAGATAATAGTTGAAAACTACCCTAAAATAAGGAAGGAAATAATCACCCAAGTCCAAGAAACCCAGAGAGTCCCAAACAGGATAAACCCAAGGTGAAACACCCCAAGACACATATTAATCAAATTAACAAAGATCAAACACAAAGAACAAATATTAAAAGCAGCAAGGGAAAAACAACAAATAAAACACAAGGGGATTCCCATAAGGATAACAGCTGATCTTTCAATAGAAACTCTTCAGGCCAGGAAGGAATGGCAAGACATACTTAAAGTAATGAAAGAAAATAACCTACAGCCCAGATTATTGTACCCAGCAAGGATCTCATTCAAATATGAAGAAGAAATCAAAAGCTTTACAGACAAACAAAAGCTAAGAGAAGTCAGCATTACCAAACCAGCTCTCCAACAAATGCTAAAGAATATTCTCTAGACAGGAGACACAAAAACTGTGTATAAACTTGAACCCCAAACAATAAAGTAAATGGCAATGGGATCATACTTATCAATAATTACCTTAAACATAAATGGGTTGAATGCCTCAACCAAAAGACAAAGACTGGCTGAATGGATATAAAAACAAGACACCTATATATGTTGTCTACAAGAGACCCACCTCAAAACGGGGGACACATACAGACTGAAAGTGAAGGGCTGTAAAAAGATATTCCATGCAAATAGAGATCAAAAGAAAGCAGGAGTAGCAATACTCATATCAGATGAAACAGACTTTAAAACAAAGGCTGTAAAAAGAGATAAAGAAGGATACTACATAATGATCAAAGGATCAATCCAAGAAGAAGATGTAACAATTATAAATATATATGCACCCAACATAGGAGCACCACAATATGTAAGACAAATGCTAACAAGTATGAAAGGGGGAATTAACAATAGCACAATAATAGTGGGAGACTTTAATACCCCACTTACACCTATGGATAGATCAACTAAACAGAAAATTAACAAGGAAACACAAACTTTAAATGATACAAGAGACCAGTTAGACCTAATTGATATCTATAGGACATTTCACCCCAAAACAATGAATTTCATCTTTTTCTCAAGCGCACATGGAACCTTCTCCAGGATAGATCACATCCTGGGCCATAAATCTAGCCTTGGTAAATTAAAAAAAAAATTAAAATCATTCCAAGCATCTTTTCTGACCACAATGCAGTAAGATTAGATCTCAATTAAGGAGAAAAAATATTAAAAATTTCAACATATGGAGGCTGAACAACACACTGCTGAATAACCAACAAATCACAGAAGAAATAAAAAAAGAAATCAAAATATGCATAGAAATGAATGAAAATGAAAACACAACAACCCAAAACCTATGGGACACTGTAAAAGCAGTGCTGAGGGGAAAGTTCATAGCAATACAGGCATACCTCAAGAAACAAGAAAAAAGTCAAATAAATAACCTAACTCTACACCTAAAGCAACTAGAAGAGGAAGAAATGAAGAGTCCCAGTGTTAGTAGAAGGAAAGAAATTTTAAAAATTAGGGCAGAAATAAATGCAAAAGAAACAAGAGACCATAGCAAAAATCAACAAAGCCAAAAGCTGGTTCTTTGAAAGGATAAATAAAATTGACAAACCATTAGCCAGACTCATGAAGAAACAAAGGGAGAAAAATCAAATCAATAAAATTAGAAATGAAAATGGAGAGATCACAACAGACAACACAGAAATACAAAGGATCATAAGAGACTACTATCAGCAATTATATGCCAATAAAATGGACAACGTGGAAGAAATGGACAAATTCTTAGAAAAGTACAACTTTCCAAAACTGGACCAGGAAGAAATACAAAATCTTAACAGACCCATCACAAGCATGGAAATTGAAACTGTAATCATAAATCTTCCAGCAAATAAAAGCCCAGGTCCAGACGGCTTCACAGCTGGATTCTACCAAAAATTTAGAGAAGAGCTGACACCTATCCTACTCAAACTCTTCCAGAAAATTGCAGAGGAAGGTAAACTTCCAAACTCATCCTATGAGGCCACCATCACCCTAGTACCAAAACCTGACAAACATGCCACAAAAAAAGAAAACTACAGGCCAATATTACTGATGAACATAGATGCAAAAATCCTTAACAAAATTCTAGCAAACAGAATCCAACAACACATTAAAAAGACCATACACCATGACCAAGTGGGCTTTATCCCAGGGATGCAAGGATTCTTCAATATCCACAAATCAATCAATGTAATACACTACATTAACAAATTGAAAAATAAAAACCATATGATTATCTCAATAGATGCAGAGAAAACCTTTGATAAAATTCAACATCCATTCATGATAAAACTCTGCAGAAAGCAGAAATAGAAGGAACATACCTCAACATAATAAAAGCTATATATGACAGACCCACAGCAAACATTATCCTCAATGGTGAAAAATTGAAAACATTTCCCCTAAAGTCAGGAACAAGACATGGGTGCGCACTCTCACCACTACTATTCAACATAGTTTTGGAAGTTTTGACCACAGCAATCAGAGCAGAAAAAGAAATAAAAGGAATCCAAATTGGAAAAGAAGAAGTAAAACTCTCGCTCTTTGCAGATGACATGATCCTCTACATAGAAAACCCTAAAGACTCCACCAGAAAATTACTAGAGCTAATCAATGAATATAGTAAAGTTGTAGGATATAAAATCAGCACAACGAAATCCCTTGCATTCCTATACACTAATAATGAGAAAATAGAAAGAGAAATTAAGGAAACAATTCCATTCACCATTGCAACAAAAAGAATAAAATACTTAGGAATATATCTACCTAAAGAAACTAAAGACCTATATATAGAAAACTATAAAACACTGATGAAAGAAATCAAAGAGGACACTAATGGATGGAGAAATATACCATGTTCATGAATCAGAAGAATCAATATAATGAAAATGAGTATACTACCCAAAGCAATCTATAGATTCAATGCAATCCCTATCAAGCTACCAATGGTATTTTTCACAGAGCTAGAACAAATAATTTCACAATTTGTATGGAAATACAAAATACATCGAATAGCCAAAGCTATCTTGAGAAAGAAGAATGGAACTGGAGGAATCAACCTGCCTCACTTCAGGCTCTACTACAAAGCCACAGTCATCAAGACAGTATGGTACTGGCACAAAGACAGAAATATAGATCAATGGAACAAAATAGAAAGCCCAGAGATAAACCCACACACCTATGGACACCTTATCTTTGACAAAGTAGGCAAGAGTATACAGACAATGTCTTTAACAAGTGGTGCTGGGAAAACTGGTCAACCTCTTGTAAAAGAATGAAACTAGAACACTTTCTAACACCATACACAGAAATAAACTCAAAATATATTAAAGATCTAAACATAAGACCAGAAACTATAAAACTCTTAGAGGAGAACATAGGCAAAACAGTCTCTGACATACATCACAGCAGGATCCTCTATGACCCCCCTGTCAAAATATTGGAAATAAAAGCAAAAATAAACAAATGGGATCTAATTAAAACTAAAAGCTTCTGCACAACAAAAGAAACCATAAGCAAGGTGAAAAGACAGCCTTCAGAATGAGAGAAAATAATAGCAAGTGAAGCAACTGACAAACAACTAATCTCAAAAATATGCAAGCAACTCCTGCAGGTCAATTCCAGAAAAATAAATGACCCAATCAAAAAATGGGCCAAAGAACTAAACAGACATTTCTCCAAAGAAGACATACAGATGGCTAACAAACACATGAAAAGATGCTCAACATCACTCATTATCAGAGACATGCAAATCAAAACCACAATGAGGTACCATTTCATGCCAATCAGAATGGCTGTGATCAAAAAGTCTACATGCAATAAATGCTGGAGAGGGTGTGGAGAAAAGGGAACCCTCTTATACTGTTGGTGGGAAGGCAAACTAGTGCAGCCACTGTGGAGAGCAGTGTGGAGATTCCTTAAAAAAAAAAAAATAGAATGAAAATAGAACTGCCATTTGACCCAGCAATCCCACTGCTGGGCATACACACTGAGGAAACCAGAATTGAAAGAGACATGTGTACCCCAATGTTCATTGCAGCACTGTTTATAATAGCCAGGACATGGAAGCAACCTAGATGTCCATCAGCAGATGAATGGATAAGAAAGCTGTGGTACGTATACACAATGGAGTATACTCAGCCATTAAAAAGAATGCATTTGAATCAGTTCTAATGAGGTGGATGAAACTGGAGCCTATTATACAGAGTGAAGTAAGACAGAAAGAAAAACACCAATACAGTATACTAACACATATATATGGTATTTAGAAAGATGGTAATGACAACCCTGTATGCGAGACAGCAAAAGAGACACAGATGTACAGAACAGTCTTTTGGACTTTGTGGGTGGGGGGGGGTATGATTTGGGAGAATGGCATTAAAACATATTATAATATCATATAAGAAACGAATCGCCAGTTCAAGTTTGATGCAGGATACAGGAAGCCTGAGGCTGATGCACTGGGATGACCCAATGGATGGTATGGGGAGGGAGGTGGGAGAGGGGTTCAGGATGGGGAACAGGTGTACACCCGTGGGTGGATGCATGTTGATGTATGGCAAAACCAATACAATATTGTAAAATTTTTAAAAAATACATAAAAATAAAAGTGAAGTGAAAAAAAAAAGAAAAGCTGAGCTTTCAGCATAAATATAGAGAAAGTATATATACTTCAAAATATAAGTAACATAATATTAGAGAAATATGGCTAAGAAACTAAAATATGTGATGGTAAAGTATACCAGAAATAAATATTCTGCATATGTTACTTTGAATGTTCAGCTACAAATATATAGACATAATTTTTCACTTTGCTGAAACATACAGAGAGATACGCTATTTTTATGGTATTATAAAAAGTATTTTACAAATTCAGCCATATAATAAAACTATTCATTACTCAATAAATAAATATAAAATTTTATGATTTTATTTTTAGTATCATTTCTTTCTCAAAAGGATTCTATTTTAGGCAGTAAATTATAGTCATCTTATACATAAATAACCTTATAATAAATATTTAACAAGTATAATAATAAAGGGAAAGGGAAAGGGGAAGAGAAGTTGCTCAGTTGTGTCCGACTCTTTGCGATCCCATAGACTATAGCCTACCAGTCTCCTCTGTCCATGGGATTTTCCAGGCAATACTACTGGAGTGGATTGCCATTTCCTTCTCCAGGGATCTTCCCAACCCAGGGCTTGAACCTGGGTCTCCCGCATTGTAGACAAACGCTTTACTCTCTGAGCCACCAGGGAAGTACACTAAGTATAATAATAGTAAATACAAATAAGTTAATAGATCAGTAATATGTCCCTCTAATATCAACTCTATTAAATTTGCATTTTCTGCCTATTCTCTCCTTCTTTTTAACAAATGGCTTTGGTCCTTTCTAGGAGTAAGCTTGGGCAGAAGGATGCATTTCTAGACAGATAAATTATTCACTTCCTTGTGGAATAGAGTTGTTGTGTTTAGAATAAGACTGACATTTCTCCAAGTTGTGTCAAAGCTGCAAGAACTTCTCCAGAGACCTGCTTCCCAAGTAGAACATATGACTCATCTGAACAAAGGTAATGAAGAACATGGGGAAATTTCTAGGTATATCTCTGTTTATTTGTTAACTAAATAGATTTAGTATATAATTTAAATCCCTAAACATGAGTTTATTCTTCTCTAGCAGAGATAATAATAATGTCTGCCTCAAATAGTTGTTGAAGGATTAAATGAGATATCTGAGATTTTGCAGCCACAATGTCTTGAAGATAAAAAGAATTTGATAACTATAGGTGAATAATATTACATATTTGCAAAAATGCAATCTACCTACAAAAGAGAACATTCTAATCCACAATTAAAGAAAAAAGAATAAAAGCCTAAGGAGATATCCATGAAAAAGGTAATAAATTTGTTTACATTCACTCAAAGCCATGGATAGTCTATTTTTTAATTAAGCAAAGTCAATGTTTTATTCAGACGTTTTAGTTTTATATATTTTTTCTTTTTTTAAATTGATGTATAGTTAATTTGCACAATCTTTTTAGTTCAGAAGTACAGTGATCCAGTTATATATATGCTTTGTCTTCAGGGCTCTTTCCTTATTTGTTGTTGTATAGTTGCTGAGACATGTTTGACTCTGTGACCCCATGGATTGCAACCTACCAGGCTCCTTTGTCCACGGGATTTCCCAGGCAAGAATATCGGAGAAGATTGCCATTTCCTTCTCCAGAGGATTAAACCCAATCTAGTGATCAAAACCACATCCCCTGTATTGGCAGGTGGGCTCTTTACCACTGAGCCACCAGGGAAGCCCTCTCTTCACTTATAGGCTTTTACAAAATATTCAGTTTAGTTCCCTTATATTATGGGTCTTTGTTGGTTTTCTATTTTATATATAGTTATGTGCATATGCTAATCTCAAACTCATAATTTATACCTCCACCCACCTATACACAATTTATTTACAGAAGGTTTTAGTAGGGTAAAAAGGACATTAGAAGAGTAGCTTTAGGGGGATCACCAAGGGAGTCTCTGCCTTATTCTGCTCGTGCTGCCATGAGAAATATCACAGACCAAGAGAAATTTATGCTCTCATAGTTCTGGAGACAGGAAGTCATAGGTCAGGATGCAGCATGCTGAGGTACTAGTCTTCCTGGCTTATAGGACAGCAGCCATTTCCTGTGTAGCCTCTGGGTCTATCCTTGGGGCTAGAGAGCAGAGAGAGAGAGCTTTGGTGCTTTTCCTTTTCCTAAAAGGACACCTACGCTGTTGGATCAAGGTCCTTATGACCTCATTTATCCAATATTTCTTCCCAAAGGCCGTATCTCCAAATAAAATCACATTTGGAGCTAGAGCCTTTATTTATGTATTTTGGAGGACACAAACGTTCAGTCCATAACAGTTAACATTGGGAAGTTTTCAAAATGCAAGGTAAAATCAATTTTACGTATTTAGTACTTGTCTACATCTGACTAGACAGGCATTGAGCTTGAAACAGACATAATTGGGCTTCTTTATTATGCTTTTAGAAAAATTAAATATTTTATAGCCAAATTTGGAATGCCAAGGTATAGATCTTTACAATATACAGAACAGAAAGTTAACGAACATGGGAGTCACAAATTCCCCAGAGGATATGATGATGGTATGTGAGGACAGACACTTCAAAGGTCTTGATCCTAAGGCCTGGGCCATGAGCCAGCAGCCTGACAGCAGACTAGTAGCTTATCAGAAATGCAGAGTCAGAGGAATGTCATATGGCATAGAAATCATGAGTATCACTGAGAGAAAACTTGGTCAAAGATATTAGACAAAGCTCTTGACATTAATTGGCTTGTGGGACTGGAATTCAGAATGTGTTACTTATAATAGTTAAGTGCACTTTATATTTTACCATTATTTTGTGCTACTAATCTTGAAAAATTAGAAAAGCAAAAGTCATTGGGCAAAAGTCTTAAACATCTATATTTCAAAATAGAATTCTACATTAAAGTATTAATGATTCCAAACTCATTTTGAGAAATTCTTTTTCTGCTCTTTATCTTTTTAGATATAGAGTGCTCTAGAAAAAGAAACATTCCTTTAAATTTTGGCAATTTCTTGGTTTCCTTTAGTTTGTTTTATTCTTAACTTTATTGAAGAATAATTAATACATATAGTTGTATTTATTTAAATTTTATAATGTAATGAATTAACATATGCATACATGGTAGAGTAATTAACCATGATCAACATAATCTGTACATTTATCACTTACATAGTTACATACCTAACTCTTTTTTTTTTTTTCTTTTTCTGGTGTGAGAATGCTTAACACCTACTCCCAGCAATTTTCATTATACAAGGCCATGCTATTAACAATACTCATTGGGCTGTACACTAGATCCTCAGAATTTTTTTTAATATAATTTTTTTAACACCAAAAACATTTTGTGTGGGGTGCAGTCAATTAACAATATTGTGATAATATCAGGTGAACAGTTAAGGAACTCAGCCACACATATACACGTATCCATTTTCCCCAAAATCCCCCTCCCATTCAGGCTGGCATGTAACATTGAGCAGAGTTCTATGTGATATATGATAGGTATTTGTTGGTTATCCATTTTAAATATAGCAGTGTGTACATGACTTTCCAAAACGCCTTAACTATCCCTTTTCCCCAGCAACCATCATTTCATTTTCTAAGAATGTGAGTTTCTTTCTGTTTTGAAAGCAGTTCATTTGTATCATTTCATTTTAGATTCCACAAGTAAGGTATGTCATATGATATTTTTCCTTCTCTGTCTGACTTACTTCACTCAGTATGACATTTTCTAGGTCCATTCATGTTGCTGCAACATGGATCCATGGCCTTATTTCATTCTTTTTGATGGTTGATTAATATTGTATTATATACATGTACCATATCTTCTTTATCCATTCCTCTGTCAATGGACATTTAGGTTGTTCCTATAGTTGTCTTGGTTATTGTAAACAGTGCTGCAATGAACTGGGAAAAAGACTTGGGGTGCATATATATGCACCTCCTATATATTGGGGTCCATATATATTTTCAGGCCATGTTTATCTCTATATATATACCCAGGAGTGGGCTTGCAGGCTCATATAATAGCTCTATTTTTAGTTTTTGTAAGGAACCTCCATACTGCTCTCCATAGTGGATGTACCAATGTACATTCCCACCAACAGTGCAGGAGGGATCCCTTCTCTCCAGCATTTGTTGTTTGTGGATTTTTTGATGCTAGCCATTCTGTATGAGGTGATATCTCATTGTAGTTTTGATTTGCATTTCTCTAATAACTAGCAGATTCCAATTGACATATTTAAAATCCTGAAAGATGATGCTGTGAAAGTGCTGCACTCAATATGCCAGCAAATTTGGAAAACTCAGCAGTGGCCACAGGAATGGAAAAGGTCAGTTTTCATTCCAATTCCAAAGAAAGGCAATGCCAAAGAATGCTCAAACTACCGCACAATTGCACTCATCTCACATGCTAGTAAAGTAATGCTCAAAATTCTCCAAGCCAGGCTTCAGGAATATGTGAACTGTGAACTTCCTGATGTTCAAGCTGGTTTTAGAAAAGGCAGAGGAACCAGAGATCAAATTGCCAACATCTGCTGGATCATGGAAAAAGCAAGAGAGTTCCAGAAGAACATCTATTTCTGCTTTATTGACTGTGTGGATCAAAATAAACTGTGGAAAATTCTGAAAGACGTGGGAATACCAGACCATCTGACCTGCCTCTTGAGAAATCTGTATGCAGGTCAGGAAGCAACAGTTAGAACTGGACATGGAACAACAGACTGGTTCCATATAGGAAAAGTAGTACATCAAGGCTGTATATTGTCACCCTGCTTATTTAACTTATATGTAGAGTACATCATGAGAAACGCTGGACTGGAAGAAACACAAGCTGGAATCAAGATTGCCAGGAGAAATATCAATAACCTCAGATATGCAGATGACACCACCCTTATGGCAGAAAGTGAAGAGGATCTAAAAAGCCTCTTGATGAAAGTGAAAGAGGAGAGTGAAAAAGTTGGCTTAAAGCTCAACATTCAGAAAACGAAGATCATGGCATCCAGTCCCATCACTTCATGGGAAATAGATGGGGAAACAGTGGAAACAGTGTCAGACTTTATTTTTGGGGGCTCCAAAATCACTGCAGATGGTGACTGCAGCCATGAAATTAAAAGACGCTTACTCCTTGGAAGGAAAGTTATGACCAACCTAGATAGCATATTCAAAAGCAGAGACATTACTTTCCCAACAAAGTTTCGTCTAATCAGGGCTATGGTTTTTCCTGTGGTCATGTATGGATGTGAGAGTTGGACTGTGAAGAAAGCTGAACACTGAAGAATTGATGCTTTTGAACTGTGGTGTTGGAGAAGACTCTTGAGAGTCCCTTGGACTGCAGGGACATCCAACCAGTCCATTCTGAAGGATATCAGCCCTGGGATTTCTTTGGAGGGAATGATGTTAAAGCTGAAACTCCAGTACTTTGGTCACCTCATGAGAAGAGTTGACTCATTGGAAAAGACTCTGATGCTGAGAGGGATTGGGGGCAGGAGGAGAAGGGGGCGACAGAGGACGAGATGACTGGATGGCATCACTGACTCAATGGATGTGAGTCTGAGTGAACTCTGGGAGTTGGTGATGGACAGGGAGGCCTGGTGTGCTGCGATTCATGGGGTTGCAAAGAGTGGCATGACTAAGCGACTGAACTGAACTGAACTGAATAACTAACAGTGTTGAACATCTTTTCATGTGTGTTTTGACCATCTGTATGTCCTCTTTAGAAAAATGTCTATTCAGGCCTTCTGCCCATTTTTTGAGTGGGTTATTTGTTTTGATGCTAATAAGTGTCATAAGCTGCTTGCAAATTTTGGAGACTAACCCCTTATCAGTCACATCACTTGCAAGTATTTTCTCCCAATCTGTGGTTGTCTTTTTGTTTTGTTTATTGATTTCTTTTCTTTTCTTTTTTTTTTTTGGCTTTATTTTTATTTATTTTTTTAATTTTATTTTATTTTTAAACTTTACAATACTGTTTAGTTTTGCCAAATATCGAAATGAATCCGCCACAGGTATACATGTGTTCCCCATCCTGAACCCTTATCCCTTTTTTGTGTATGTGTGTATGTTTTAATTTTAAGCAAGTTCCATTTGTTTATTTTTGCTTTTATTTCCATTATGCTGGAAGATGGATTGAAAACGATGTTGCTGTGATTCATATTGGAGAGTGTTCTGCCTATGTTTTCCTCTAAGAGTTTTATAGTGTCCAGTCTATCATTTAGGTCTTTAATCCATTTTTAGCTTACTTTTGTGCATGAAATTAAGAAATTACCTAATGTCATTTTTTTACATGTGGCTGTCGAGTTTTTCCAGCTCCAGTTTTTGAAGAGACTGTCTTTCCAACATTGTGCAGTCTTGTCTCCTTTGTCATAGATTAATTGACTATAGGTACATGAGGTTATATATGGGTTTTCAATCCTGTTCATTGATCTATATTCTTATTTTTGTGCCAGGACATACTATTTTGATGATTGCAGCTTTGTAGTATGGAGAAGGCAATGTCACCCCACTCCAGTACTCTTGCCGGAAAAAATCCCATGGACAGAGGAGCCTGGAAGGCTGCAGTCCATGGGGTCGCTGAGGGTCGGACACGACTGAGTGACTTCACTTTCACTTTTCACTTTCATGCATTAGAGAAGGAAATGGCAACCCATTCCAGTGTTATTGCCTGGAGAATCCCAGGGACAGGGGACCCTGGTGGGCTGCCATCTCTGGGGTCGCACAGAGTCAGACATGACTGAAGTGACTTAGCAGCAGCAGCAGCAGCTTTGTAGTATAATTTGAAGTCAGGGCACCTGATTCCTTCAGGTGCATTTTTCTTTCAAGATTGCTTTGACTATTCAGAGTCTTTTGTGTCTCCATACAAATTTTCAGGGTTTTATTTTTCTAGTTCTGTGAAAAATGCCATTGGTAATTTGTTACATGCTAAGTTGCTTCAATCATACCTGACTCTTTGCAAGCCTATGAACCCACCAGGCTCTTCTGTCCATGGGGCCTTTCCAGGCAAGAATACTGGAGTAGGTTGTCATGGCCTCCTTTAGGTAATCTTCCTGAACGAGGGATTGAACCCATGTATCTTACATCTCATGCATTGGCAGATGGGTTATTTACCACTAGTACCACCTAGGAAGCCCAGTAATTTGATAGAGATTGCATAGAATCTATAGATTGCCTTGGGTAGTATATTTGTTTTAACAATATTAATTCTTCCAATCCATGAACATGGTATACATCTTTTCATCTTTTATGTCTTCTATGATTTCTTTCATCAGCATCATAGTTTTTGGAGTACAGGTCTTTTGTCTTCTTCCGTTCAGTTCAATTCAGTCTCTGAGTCATGTCCAACTCTTTGAGACCCCATGAATCACATCATGCCAGGCCTCCTTGTCCATCACCAACTCCCGGAGTTCATTCAAGCCCATGTCCATTGAGCTGGTGCTGCCATCCAGTCATCTCATCCTCTGTCATCCCCTTCTCCTCCTGTCCACAATCCCTCCCAGCATCAGGGTTTTTTCCTATGGGTCAACACTTCACATGAGGTGGCCAAAGTATTGGAGTTTCAGCTTCAGCATCAGTCCTTCCAATGGACACCCAGGACTAATCTCCTTTAGGTTGGAATGGTTGGATCTCCTTGCAGTCCAAGGGACTCTGAAGAGTCTTCTCCAACTCCACAGTTCAAAAGCATCAATTCTTTGGTGCTCAGCTTTCTTCACAGTCCAACTCTCACATCTATGCATGCTGCTGCTGCTGCTCCTGCTAAGCCACTGGAAAAACCATAGCTTTGACTAGACGGACCTTTGTTGGCAAAGTAATGTCTCTGCTTTTCAATATGCCATTTAGGTTGGTCATAACTTTCCTTCCAAGGAGTAAACATCTTTTAATTTCATGGCTGCAATCACCATCTGCAGTGATTTTGGAGCCCCCAAAAATAAAGTCTGACACTGTTTCCACTGTTTCCCCATCTATCTGCCATGAAGTGATGGGATCAGATGCCAGGTTTATTTTTAGGTATTTTATTCTTTTTGATGCAATGATAAATGGAATTGCTTCTTGAATTTCTCTTTCTGCTCTTTCATTGTTAGTGTACAGAATTGCAATGTATTTCTTCCTTGTATTAATTTTGTAACCTGAAACTTTACCAAATTCATTGATAAGTTCTAGTAGTTTTCTGGTAGCATCTATGTATAGTATCATGACATCTACAAACTGTGACAGTATAAATTCTTTTCCAATTTAGATTCCTTTTACTTCTCTTTCTTCTCTGATTGTTGAGGCTAAGACTTCCAAAACTATGTTGAATAAAAGTGGTGAGGATGGATATCCTTGCTTTGTTCCTGATTTTAGAGGGAATGCTTTCAACTTTTCACCATTGAGTATAATACTAGCTGTATGTTCGTCATATATGGCCTTTACTATGCTGAGTTATGCAACCTCTGTGCCCACTTTCTGGAGAGTTTTTATCACAAATGGGTGCTGAAATTTGTCAAAAGCCTTTTCTGAATCTATTGAGATGATCATATGATTTTTATTCTTCAATTTATTGATATACTGTACCATACTGATTTATTTTCAGATGTTGAAAAATCCTTACATTCCTTGGGATGAATTCCACTTGATCATGGTTATGATCTTTTTAATGTGTTGTTGGATACAGATTGCTAATATTTTGTTGGGGATTTTTACTTCTATGTTCATCAGTGTTATTGGCCTGTAATCATCTTTTTCGTGGTATCTTTGTCTAGTTTTGATACCAGAGTGATGATGGCCTCATAAAATGAGTTTGGACGTTTTTCTTCCTCTGCGGAACAGTTTCAGATGGGCAGGTGTTAACTCTTCTCTAAATACTTGATAAAATTCGCCTCTGAAGCCATCAGGTCCTGGACTTTAGTTGGTTGGGATGTTTTTAATCATAGTTTCAGTTTCACTGCTTGTGATTGGTCCATTCATATTTTCTATTTCTTCGGGTTCAGTCTACAGAGACTGTATATTTTGAAGAATTTGTCCATTTCTTCCAGGTTGTCCATTTTATTGACAGAGAGTTGCTCATAGTAGTCTCATGATTCTTGATATTTCTGTGGAGTCAGTTGTAACTTCTCCTTTTTCATTTCTAATTTTACTGATTTGAGTCCTCTCCCTTTTTTTCTTGATGAAATTGGGTAAAGTTTTATCAATCTTATTTATCTTTTCAAAGAACCAGCTTTGTACTTGGATGCAATCTTAAAAATGACAGGATGATCTCTGTTCATTTCCAAGGTAAACCATTCAATATCATGGTAATCCAAGCCTATGCCCCAACCAGAGTGATGCTGAAGAAGCTGAAGTTGAATGGTTCTTTGAAGAACTACAAGACCTTTTAGAACTAACACCAAAAAAAGATGTCCTTTTCATTATAGGGGACTGTAATGCAAAAGTAGGAAGTCAAGAAACGCCTGGCTGCTGCTAAGTCTCTTCAGTTGGTCCGAATCTCTGCGACCCCATAGATGGCAGCCCACCAGGCTCCACAGACCCTGGGAGTCTCCAGGCAAGAACACTGGACCGGGTTGCCATTTCCTTCTCCAATGCATGACAGTGAAAAGTGAAAGTGAAGTTGCTCAGTCGTCCCGACTCTTAGTGACCCCATGGACTGCAGCCTACCAGGCTCCTCCATTCATGGGATTTGCCAGGCAAGAGTACTAGAGTGGGGTGCCATTGCCTT
Organism: Bos indicus; assembly: GCF_029378745.1. Classification (NCBI taxonomy): domain Eukaryota; kingdom Metazoa; phylum Chordata; class Mammalia; order Artiodactyla; family Bovidae; genus Bos; species Bos indicus. The sequence goes on along the minus strand of NC_091763.1, from coordinate 1,031,889 downwards.
AACAGGCAAATTTGGCACTAGAGTATGGAATGAAGCAGGACAAAGGCTAATAGAGTTTTGCCAAGAAAACACACTGGTCATCGCAAACACCCTCTTCCAACAACACAAGAGAAGACTCTATACATGGACATCACCAGATGGTCAACACCGAAATCAGATTGATTATATTCTTTGCAGCCAAAGATGGAGAAGCTCTATACAGTCAGCAAAAACAAGACCAGAAGCTGACTGTGGCTCAGATCATGAACTCCTTATTGCCAAATTCAGACTTAAACTGAAGAAAATAGGGAAAACCACTAGACTATTCAGGTATGACCTATATTAAATCCCTTATGATTATACAGTGGAAGTGAGAAATAGATTTAAGGGACTAGATCTGATAGAGTGCCTGATGAACTATGGACGGACGTTCATGACATTGTAGAGGAGACAGGGATCAAGACCATCCTCATGGAAAAGAAATGCAAAAAACCAAAATGGCTGTCTGAGGAGGGCTTATAAACAGCTGTGAAAAGAAGAGAAGTGAAAAGTAAAGGACAAAAGGAAAGATATTCCCATTTGAATGCAGAATTCAAAAGAATAGCAAGGAGAAATAAGAAAGCCTTCCTCAGAGATCACTGCAAAGAATTAGAGGAAAACAACAGAATGGGAAAGACTAGAGATCTCTTCAAGAAAATTAGAGATACCAAGAGAACATTTCATGCAAAGATGGGCTTGATAAAGGACAGAAATGGTATGGACCTAATGGATGGAGAAGATATTAAGAAGAGGTGGCAAGAATATACAAAAGAACTGTACAAAAAAGATCTTCACGACCCAAATAATAGTGATGGTGTGATCACTGACCTAGAGCCAGACATCCTGGAATATGAAGTCAAGTGGGCCTTAGAAAGCATCACTATGAACAAAGCTAGTGGAGGTGATGGAATTCCAGTAGAGCTATTTCAAATTCTGAAAGATGATGCTGTGAAAGTGCTGCACTTAACATGCCAACAAATTTGGAAAACTCAGCAGTGGCCACAGGACTGGAAAAGGTCAGTTTTCATTCTAATCCCAAAGAAAGATAATGCCAAAGAATGCTCAAACTACCGCACAATTGCACTCATCTCACACACTAGTAAAGTAATGTTGAAAATTCTCCAAGTCAAGCTTCAGCAATACATTAACCGTGAACTTCCAGATGTTCAAGCTGGTTTTAGAAAAGGCAGAGGAACCAGAGCTCAAATTGTCAACATCCACTGTATCATGGAAAAAGCAAGAGAGTTCCAGAAAAACATCTATTTCTGCTTTATGGACTATGCCAAAGCCTTTGACTGTGTGGATCACAATAAACTGTGGAAAATTTTGAAAGAGATGGGTATACCAGACCAGCTGACCTGCCTCTTGAGAAACCTATATGCAGATCAGGAAGCAACAGTTAGAACTGGACATGGAACAACAGACTTGTTCCAAATAGGAAAAGGAGTACATCAAGGCTGTATATTGTCACCCTGCTTATTTAACTTATATGCAGAGTACATCATGAGAAATGCTGGGCTGGAAGAAGTACAAGCTGGAATCAAGATTGCCGGGAGATGTGCTCGCTTCGGCAGCACATACACTAAAATTGGAACGATACAGAGAAGATTAGCATGGCTCCTGCGCAAGGATGACACGCAAATTCGTGAAGCGTTCCATATTTTTGGGAACGCGGGTATACCTGTGGCGGATTCATTTCGATATCTGGCAAAACTAATACAATATTGTAAAATTTAAAAATAAAATAAAATTAAAAAAAAAAGATTGCTGGGAGAAATATCAATAACCTGAGATATGCAGATGACACCACCCTTATGGCAGAAAGTGAAGAGGATCTAAAAAGCCTCTTGATGAAAGTGAAAGAGGAGAGTGAAAAAGTTGGCTTAAAGGTCAAAATTCAGAAAACGAAGATCGTGGCATCTGGTCCCATCACTTCATGGGAAATAGATGGGGAAAGAGTGGAAACAGTGTCAGACTTTAATTTTTTGGACTCCAAAGTCACTGCAGATGGTGACTGCAGCCATGAAATTAAAAGATGCTTACTCTTTGGAAGGAAAGTTATGACCAACCTAGATAGAATATTGAAAAGCAGAGGCATTACTTTGCCAACAAAGGTTCGTCTAGTCAAGGCTATGGTTTTTCCAGTGGTCATGTATGGATGTGAGAGTTGGACTGTGAAGAAAGCTGAGCACCGAAGAATCAGTGCTTTTGAACTGTGATGTTGGAGAAGACTCTTGAGAATCCCTTGGACTGCAAAGAAATCCAACCAGTCCATCCTAAAGGAGATCAATCCTGGGTGTTCATTGGAATGACTGATGCTGAAGCTGAAACTCCAATATTTTGGCTACCTCATGAGAAGAGTTGTCTTATTGGAAAAGACCGTGATGCTAGGAAGGATTGGGGGCAGGAGGAAAAGGGGACGACAGAGGATAAGATGGCTGGATAGCAGCACCGACTCAATGGACATGGATTTAAGTAAACTCCAGGTTGTTGATGGACAGGGAGGCCTGCTGTGCTGCGATTCATGGGGTCACAAAGAGTTGGACACGACTGAGCAACTGAACTGAACTGAACTGAACTGATATTTGCAATTGTTTTGTCTCGATTTCATTTATTTCTGCTCTGATCATTATGATTTCATTCCTTCTACTCACTTTAACTTTTCTTTGTTCTTCTTTCTCTAGTTGTTTTAAGTATAAAGTTAGGTTGTTTATTTGAGATTTTTATTGTTTCTTGAGGTAAGATTGTATTGCTATAAGCTTCCCTCTTTGAATTATTTCTTCCTTTTGGTTTCTGTCCCCCTAATGTTGGTCCAGTGGTTTGTGTTATCTTTGTATAGGGTGAGATTTGTGCTGAGTTTTGTTTGCTTGTTTGTTTGTATGTTTTTCCCCTGATGGGCAAGGCTGAGTGAGGTAGTAATCCTGTCTGCTGATGATTGGGTTTGTATTTTTCTTTTGTTTGTTATTTAGTTGAGGCATCCTGCACAGGGTGCTATTGGTGGTTGGGTGATGCTGGATCCTGTATTCGAATGGTTTCCTTTGTGTGAGTTCTCACTATTTGATACTCCCTAGGGTTAGTTATCTGGTAGTTTATGATCTTGGAGTCAGTGCCCCCACTCCAAAGGCTCAGGGCTTGATCTCTGGTGAGGAAGAAAGATTCTACAAGTGAGTTGTTATGGCATTAAGTGAGATTAAAACAAATACTCCAGAATGAGAAACCAAAGAGGAACCCCAGACAAATGGCAGTTACAAAATCAGGCAAATAATAATTAAAATAATGGAATATACACATATACATATACACCCATAAGCAAACTCAAAACAGTCCAACAAAAATAAAGTACAGTAGATTGCCCTGGGAAATCAAAAATTATATTTACCAGTTAGAACAAGACTAATTAAAGCACAAACTGGAAAACAAAACTAAAGCAAGGTGCCGAGTGGGAAATAAAGCAATGAAAACAAAACTAACAAATATACTAACAGGAAAGGAAATAAAGAGAAGAGAAAAGAATAGATATGAAAAGCTAAATAGAGGTAGATGAAGAAGATGTATATATTCTAAAAATTAGCTGCAAGGGGAAAAGAACAGAGGCAAAGGCAAACAAATATAGAAAAAAATAATAGATTTTAAAAACCTAAAATTATAAAAAAGAGAGAAAAAAAAAAAAGAAGAAAGAAAAACAGAGAGAGAAAAAAAGGAAAACTCCACAAAACTGCAAAAGGCCAACAGAGAGGCAGAGGTTTATAACAATAATAAAATATGTGACTGAATTGTACACATATACATATATACCCATAAACAAAATCGAAACAATCCAACAAAAATAAAATACAATAGACTGACCCAGAGAACAAAGGAAACCAAAAATTGTATCTACCAGTTAAGAACAAAATTAACTAAAGCACAAACTGGAAAATAAAACTAAAACAAGGTGTCAATTGGGGAATAAAGCAATGAAAACAAAGCTAACAAATAAGTTGAGAGGAAAGAAAGAATAGATATGCAAAGTTAAATAGAGGTAGCTAAATAAGATTTATATACATTAAAGATTAACTGCAAGGGGGAAGAACAGTAGGAAAAGCAAACAGATAATTAAATATAGAAAAAATAACAATAGGCTTAAAAATTTAGAAGTTAAAATTTTAAAAAGGGAAAAGGGGGGGGGGGAATAAAGGAAAATGGAAAACACATAACTGCAAAACCAAAATAGAGGCAGAGGTTTATAACAACAATAAAGAGTGTGACTGAGGAAAAAAAGCTCAAAAGCTTAATTAAATTTCATAGTGCCAATAAAATTGACAACTACAACACGGGGGTGGGGGGAGGTTCAAAAAAGGGAAAAAAGAATGCAAAAGAATCTAAAGAACAAGTCAAAACATAAGAATAATAAATGCTTTTCTTGAGTCACTGCTGTCAGAGTCCTTTCCCTTGCTGAGAGTCACAGCCCACCTCACTTCCCTAGGATGACCTCCAACCCTGTGTTGATTTCTGGACCTGCTTTGGGGGCAGTTCAGATTCTAATCTGGTCCTACTCCTGTGTGTTCTTGCCTCCAATGTCCACAGCTATCAGCACTAGTGCGTTTTCTTTTGTGGGAGCTCTCAGTGTTCTTTTATATATTCTATAGATACAGAGTCTGCCTAGTTGATCTTGTGGATCTAATCTGCAGCTTGTACACCCTGTGGAAAGGTTTTGGGTCTTCTTCCTTACCCACACTGCCCCTGGGTTTCAATTGTGGTTTTATTTCCACCTGTGCATGTGGGTTGTTCACTGGGCTTTGCTTCTGAGTCTGGCCTAGAGTACTTGGGTTTGCTAAAGGGCCTGGTGTAGAGGTGGTGCAGCTGCATGGGTCACAGAGGTTCTGGTAGCACCAGGTAATCAGGGGAGTTGGCAGCTAGGGCAGTAGGAAATATGGTGCCTTAGAAGGGTATAGCAACTAGTCTTGGCCAATATGCTCCAGTATTCTTGCCTGGAGAACCCCCCTGACAGAGAAGCCTGGCAGGCCACAGTCTACAGAGCTGCAAATAGTTGGACACAACAGAAGCAACCCTCCACACATAGACAAAAGGCTTTTTTCTTTTTTTTGCCTGTGGCAGCTCTATCTCAGTGAGAGTTGAGCGTGAGTGTGGTGCAGCTGCTTGGCTTGCAGGGACCCTGGTGGCACCAAGTGTGCAGGAACATGGACTGCCTCCACCGCATGAGTTATGGCCCTATCAGAGTTTTTTTTTCTTCCAAGCCTCTTGAAGCTGGCAATCAAAAGGCCTTTTCACCAGTCTTTCTCTGAAGCTTCACCTGTTGGGGGCCAGAGTGAGGTACTCCGCCCGTGGCAAAGGTCATGAGGAAGGAGGTTCAACATCCTCAAAGGTGGGATCGAGCCTCAGGAGTCCCCCTGAAAATCCTCAAGCATCTACCCCCATAACCAGAGCCTGCCTACTTTACTACTTTGTGCTCTCCCCTACACCTCTGACTTTACTGGGGGCTGTCCCCCACCACCTCTTTCGGAGAAGGAGTTAACTTAGAGCTCCAGTTAATAATAATTCCTGGGCGTGATAGTAGTGTTTCAACCTACAAACTCCTCTGAAGGTTCTCTAGCCTGCCTGATGGGCTTGTCCGGCCACATGTGATTGCTCACAGCCTCCCAACCATGAGAGGCATGAGATGCTTTAAACCTTCTAAAAACAGGTTCCTTAGAAAAGTTAGAAAACTATTAGTATAAGTATAATGGGCTGATTAGAAATTGTATTGGTGAAGGGTTTTTCATTTGTTGAGCCAATGTTTGTTGCTAAGTCTCCACATCCCCTGCCCTTACACACATTAATGAATATATAGAAGAAATAAGTATTAACCTTTGATATTAATCACGTTAGACCTTAGGCTAAGTAAGTTCTTTCCTTAACTAAAACCCACTACACCCTCACCCTATAGGAATGTAACTTTATTTAGGTGGCGTCTGTTTTAAGAATAATCACCCTTGGAGAAAAAAGTGCTCTGGTTGACTGACCACTGTCACAAGGAGAGGGTCATAAATTGTCAGCAGGCCCCCTGGCCAGAAGATGATGTAACACCCCTAAGACCTCTGTATACATTTGTGTGAAGCACCTGACTTTAATAAAAGTCAGGACTGCTTTCCCCACGTGACTTTTGTATAACATCTCAGTGTATAAAAACAGACTCTGGAAAATAAAGAATTGGGATCAGTTCCTCGAAAGACTGGTCTCCCCATGTCTCTCTCTCTCACTCTGGCTGAGTCTCCATCTGGAGTGCGGAACTCGCCATGCTTACTAATTATGCCTGGGCTTCTAAGATCCGACCGGGGAGGCCTCAGTGTCTCCTCTCCTTCGGGAGAACGGAAGGACACCTGTGGCCTACATAAGTGGTGCAAGCTTCTTGTCTTGAAGTTTTATTGGTCTCCCGCATAAACCAAGCTACTCAGCCTCTTTTCTCCACTGAATTTTCCTACTGAGCTATCCTCATTCTATTACTCTTTATATCTTTGATGGATATTTAAATAGTCGCCTAAGCCGTCTCCCCTTCGAATACCCGGGATCAGCCGGGGCTGGACCCTGGCATTCACCCATTCAGGCACTTAATTAGAGGGCTCCCTTGACTGAGGTCCTTCTCTGTTGTTCAGCATGTCAGGCACATAGAGGATCCCCACTGGCTGGGGTCCTACTGTGTAAATAGGGCATCAGGCACTTAAAGAGCACCCTAGGTGGGATCCTACTCTGTAGTTCAGTGCATCAGGCAGTTGATGGGCTAGTCTCTCTATTGTTCAACTGCTGATGTTGGCATGTGGGGAGAGAGAGGCTATGGTGATGGCTCCACCCCCTACAGGTGACTCATCAGTATCACCTTGCTTCCATGGCTGCCTGACTTTCCTCCACAGGCATTTCCCACCACAATCTCCTCCTTCACATACCCTCAATCCGTCTCTTTGCAGTCAACAGCAGCCCTCACCCTGGCATTGCCCCACAATCCCTAAACTCCAGCTCCCAGATGCTGTGCTTTCCGGGCGACCTGCATCCATGTTTGGGGTCTGTATAGCTGTGGCAAAGACTGTCTGATCCATTCCATTTAGGCTGCCACAGATCAGCTGTTTCACTTTCAGCCTCAAATATTTCTCCTCTGACTCAGACAATTGCTCTGATGTGGGGATTGGACCCTGCTTCAGTTCTCCCACCCGCTGAGGGCAGATCCATTCCTAGTAACACTCCTGTCTCCCCCACCCTTCCCCACCCCCCCGCCCCTGGCCCAGTTCCTTTGTCCTATGGAGTTTTGCGTGGTTCTATACATTCTTTTCAGCTGGTCAGGTACCCCTGTTCACCCTCAGCTGGTGTTCTGCATGCACCTTTGTATCTGAAGGTGTATTCTTGATGTATCCATGGAAAGAGATGTACTCCACATCCACCTACTCCTCTGCCATCTCTTCCCTCTCTACCTTACTCTTGTTAAAATTAAGGTCCAGTAAAATTAAATGCATATAATTATTTTAAAAATAAGATGTAACATTAATTTATGTATAATTCAGAAAGAGAAAACTGCCAATTAAATAGTGGCATAGTGTTTTCTAATAACTCAGACTTTTTATTTTATATTTATTGAAAACCATTTTTTTCCCCCAGTCATGTCATGTTGCCAAGAAAAAAAAACAAGCTGTGTGCACATGATCTATGCTTCCTTTGGCAAACAGGCATTGTAAAATCTGTCAATAGCAAGACACAAAATATTTAGATTTGCAAAACTTAAAAACTGAGTACTTATAAAACTTCTTTCTTTCTTTTTTTCTATAGATTTCCTTTCTTCTCTTGTTCCTCTTCCTCTCCTTCCTCAGTCTCTTCTCCCTTCCTTTTTTCTTTTTTACTCCATTTCATTGAAGTCTTATCTCCCTCTTATCTCAACTTTGCAGGAAAACAAGCTCAAAGAGAATAACAAAGAAGTAGTAGCTTGAAAGGAAAGTAGGCATAGACTTTTAAAATTTGCTTTGTATTTTTATGGAATGGAATAGTTTTGAGAATTCAATAGTGCAGAAAATACAGCAAGCCTTCAGTTTCAGGGGAATGTTGCTGAACTTGTCTTTTAGAACAGTTGTAAGTTAGGCTATTCAAAATCTGTAGGAACTCATGAATGCATGAAAGGAGAGAGATGTTAACCAAATTGCCCTTCCCCCAAACAGAAGGCATCTGGGTTTTTCCTAAATTTTATAGTTTTGGGAATTAAACATAGTAGCCATATTATTACATAAAACTTGAGAAATTGTTTACACATATGCTGTTCAACAGAATGAGAGACTAGAAGATTTCAAAATTTAGCAATGCAAAAATAAAACAAACAAAAAAAAATTTTTCATTTCTTGTGCAGCCTAGCTCCACATCCTCTGGCTACACTAAAAGTCTCTGTCCTCATAAATTTTCTGTATATATAAAAGGAATCCTGATACAAATACACAGAAGATAAGGAGCTTAAAATTTGACCTAATACGTAGTTTGACTTCCTTCTATTAACAATCGTGACATCTTAGGAATGACAAAACCTGTAGTAATTATAAGATGGACAATGAGGACTTCCCTGGTAGTCCAGTGGTTAAGAATCCACCTGCTAATGCAGGGGACACAGGTTCAATCTCTGGTTCGGGAAGATCCCACACGCTGTGGAGCAGTAGTTGCTCCACAACTACTGAAACCTGTGAGCCTATGGCCTGTGCTCCGTGACAAGAGAAAACACTGCAATGAGAAACCCCGTGCACAGTGGCAAGAGTGTAGCCTCTGTTCCAGCAATTAGAAAAAGACTGCATGTAGCCACGAAGACCCAGTGCAGCCAAAAATAAGTACATAAATATAATTTTTTTTAGTCCCACATTCCTCAACTAAAAGACATTGTACACCACAGTGAAGATCAAAATCTTGTATGCCATAACTAAGACCCAGTGCAACCAATAAATAAATGAATAATAACTTTTAAAAACTGATGGACAATGATTAAGGTAATATTTCTAGATTTTTTAAGCATTTAATGCACAAATTAAAATTTAAATATTGTATATTAAAGTTATTTAAAATAGATTCCATGCTTGTTATTTCACATGTGGGATAAAAGCATGTAAAATGAAAAGTGAATTTCAGTTGTTATTTATGTGTATATGTTTATATATGTGTATATTTTATTTATGTGTATATGTTTGTATGTATGCATTTCAGTAGCTGAATATGCACTCTTTCTTGTGGTCATGAAATTGACACTGGCTCCATATTCTGTCCTGTGACATTGTTGTCTCTTTAATCAATGCAATTTGGGCTTCAGTGGTTATATTAACTGTCTTCTTTTAATAAAGAAATGCCTTACAAATTAAATAATGAGAATGATTTCATTCTCATGCACACAATGTTCTCAGTTACAGGAAAAAACTCATTGGGAAAGTGTAATTCCACATAAATAAGTCCACACATAATGAATCTGGAAATCCAGTGAAGCAGTGACTTTCAGTCTACATGTGCTGCTGGTATCTGTCACCACAGGAGATGCACACCTTAAGCTATGAATTTTCTTTCTTTTTTTTTTTTTTAATGACCCAGATGTTAGCTCAAGGAGGAAAAAAGATTAGGTATAAAAATTAAGTGATGTAATAAGGGTAGATCATGCTATAATATTTTCTAGAATTATTATGCAAACTGTTCTATACCTTGAAGCCTGAGTTGGATGCAATTGTGTGTAAGAGCAGGGACATATCTAGGTTCAAAGCCTGGTTGTAGAACTAATACACTTATTGCTTAATCTCTTTCAACTTCAGTTTCTTTGTCTATAAAATCAAAATGATCATGCTTATGATTAGAAGGTTGTGAAGCTTGAGTGAATCAGTGTATGTAAATCCACAGTGCCTGGTATGTTAAAAAAATAGCAACTATTACTAGTAGGGATAAAACTAGTATTTTTATTGAAATAAATATAATCTTACTTCAGGAAGTGTGTAAGCGATATTTTTATGGGTCTAGCATACTCGGCTTCCCTGATAGCTCAGATAAGACTTGGATTCAATCTCTGGGCCAGGAAGATCGCCTGGAGAAGGGAATGGCAACCGACTCCAGTGTTCTTGCCTGGAGAATTCCATGGACAGAAGACCCTGGTGGGCTACAGTCCACAGGGTCACAAAGAGTTGAATCCGACTGAGCAACTTTCACTCATTCAGTGTTCTCTTATTATTAAAGCTACAATTCCTTCTTTAGGGGATCCAAGTTAAGCTTTAGAGATCACATCATAGCAGAAGGGACCAGTCTAATTTGACACTTCACAGAGTTTTATGACAATTTTTTTCTTCTAGTTTGAAAACATTAAAATATGGTCTTCAATGTTTTTACCACCACCAAAGCCCATATTGCATAATGAAGGAAGAAGGGAGAGATTGTGGTTGTGTTGTTTCCATAATGTACATGGCCTACAGCACTGATAATTTATCATCATGTCATTACTACTAATATCTTGCATTGTTTTATACTCAAAAGTATGCTCTCAAAATTATAGTGAATCAGAAACATCCAGATCCCTAAGAAGAGGACATAATGATATAGAATATAAGGAAAAAAATTCTAAAGTAATTAGATGGAAATTCAAAGGGAAATTCAATAGGAAAAGTAATTATACTAACAGATAGTTATTCAAAATTAGTCTTCTAGAAAAAGAAAAGAAGTGCAAGATCTTTGGTTTGCATTCCAAAGAGGACACTCTTAAAAATCATCTACCTTCCAAACTAACTATGCCCTTTAAGATGTCACACACACACAAAAAAAAAAGATGTCTAGGAGCAGAAAACATACCTGTGCTCCTAAGGGCCATATAGTCCCTGAATAAGTCAATTTTTGCTTCAGTAACATACAATCCCCAAATTCCAGTCCTTAGCACAAGTATTAACTTCTTGCTCATGTTATATGAAGGCTGTGGCTTGTTCTGAGAAGTAAACCACATTTCTTCTTCTAGCACCACATGGAACATCCAAGCCCTGCTTGGAATGTGGTGATTCCCTAGCAGAGAGCAAGGGTACAGGATAAATGAAACAATACAAACAAAATAGCCAAAATTAGTTTAAATTTTTTTTTTAAAGAAAGAAAGAAAAATAAAAACAAGTAACTAGATTTTCAAAATAAGAAACTAACAATGTAGGCTAAGATTATCTAGGAAGATTCATTAAAAATATATATATATATTTTAGAAATAAAAGAATCATCTCTTAGCCTCCAATTATGTGTGTGTGTGTGTGTGTGTGTGTGTTTGGTTGCCCAGTTTTCTATTCTTTGAGACCCCATGAACTATAGCCCACCAGGCTCCTCTGTTCATGGGATTCTCCAGACAAGAATACCAGGATGGGTTGCCATTCCCTTCTCCAGGGGATCTTTCTGACCCAGGGATCAAACCCAGACAGATTATTTACATTCTGAGTCACCAGGGAAGCCCACCTTCCTATTTTATCAGTCCCTAAATTACCAATTCAATGTATACAACATCTTGCAAATCTGCCATTTCTTTGTCTTTAGTATGTCTTGTGGCTTATCTCTTGGCTGGTCTATTAGAATAGTTTTCCTAATGTCTGTTCAGGCCTCTCTTTGATTCATCATCTTATTGTTGCCTTCTCTCCATTTAAAACTTTGAAAATGTCACTCACCTACCCAGGATTCTTCAATATTTCTCCAATGTTTACTGGAAACATCTAAAATATCTTGCATCAAAGTGCCTGATGCATTGACCCCTGCCCACCTATAATGCTTTATTTCCTTCTTTCCTGGGCTTCCACACACATTTTCCATCTCAACCCTTTTGAACTGTTTGCATTTTCTGACTTCATGCTACTTGCCTCTTTAACCCACACAAAAATTATCCATTTTGTTTGATTGAAATGACCTGCTTCTATTTTTGCATGAATGAACTCTTGTATATTTCTCAAGTCTAAATTCTGATAACACCTACCCTCTGGAGCTTGACCTGATTCTCTGAGAAAAATTAAGAGCCTTTTTTTTCCCCCCTTTTCCCCACTGAATTCTGTACATATCATTTCAACAAATGTTCCTCTTCTTTTCTTACTCAGAAAATGAATTTTATCAGCATCCTAGACAGATTGTCAAAACCAATCTGCAATGTAAAATTCAAATTTGAATTGTTAGGCCAAGTAGACATTTGTGTCAGTTTAACTAGTATCAGTTCAGTTCAGTTCAGTCGCTCAGTCGTGTCCGACTCTTTGTGACCCCATGAACTGCAGCACGCCAGACCTCCCTGTCCATCACCAACTCTCGGAGTCCATCCAAGCCCATGCCCATTGAATCAGTGATGCCATCCAACCATCTCATCCTCTGTTGTCCCCTTCTTCTCCTACCCTCAATCTTTCCCAGCATCAGGGTCTTTTCCAATATGTCAGCTCTTCGCATCAGATGGCCAAAATACTGGAGTTTCAGCTTCCACTCTAAAAAATAAAAGTAAATTTTTATGAGATTGTTTCATAAGCAGCCTCAAAACAGAGTGCTAAATTATGTGATTGAAGTTGTATTATCAGGCCCTGATAGTTCTGTACACCTCTCTAAACATAACTCTTACTGCAAGGCTGGCTGAGGATTTAACCTCAGAGGGTAGTTCATCCTTCTGGGGAAAAGTACAGGGTTTTTACTGTTCTGGGCTCCAAAATCACTACAGATGGTCACTGCAGCCATGAATTTAAAAGACGCTTACTCCTTGGAAGGAAAGTTATGACCAACCTAGATAGCATATTCAAAAGCAGAGATATTACTTTGCCAAGAAAGGTTCGTCTAGTCAAGGCTATGGTTTTTCCTGTGGTCATGTATGGATGTGAGAGTTGGACTGTGAAGAAGGCTGAGCGCCGAAGAATTGATGCTTTTGAACTGTGGTGTTGGAGAAGACTCTTGAGAGTCCCTTGGACTGCAAGGAGATCCAACCAGTCCATTCTGAAGGAGATCAGCCCTGGGATTTCTTTGGAAGGAATGATGCTAAAGCTGAAACTCCAGTACTTTGGCCACCTCATGCGAAAAGTTGACTCATTGGAAAAGACTCTGATGCTGGGAGGGACTGGGGGCAAGAGGAGAAGGGGACGACAGAGGATGAGATGGTTGGATGGCATCACTGACTCGATGGACGTGAGTCTGAGTGAACTCCGGGAGTTGGTGATGGACAGGGAGGCCTGGTGTGCTGCGATTCATGGGGTCGCAAAGAGTCGGACATGACTGAGCGACTGATCTGATCTGATCTGATCTGATCTAGATGGCCATGATCAACTTTTGTCTTTGCAGTCCTCTTTGTCAGTCTTCCATGATTTAATGAGTTTCATTTTTATTGACATTTTTTCTTTAGCTATCACATATGCGCTACCGGCATTATATATATATATATATATATATATATATATATATATATATATATATAATGTATATTACATACGTAAGGTCATTTTCTAAATTCTCCACTCAGTGGCCAAGACTATTTCCAAGTAAAGTACATACAGAAGTGAATGAGTAACATACCTCTTTCTGTGTCTTTAGCCCATTAGTTCTCTTCTAATTTATGAAGCTACATATAATATCTACTTTTTTTTTTCCAGTTGACACCCTTGTCAAACATTTACATCCTCTGCTTACTTTCTTGGGCCAGTTTCAGCATCCCTCTTCAGCTTTTGTTTAATTGCAAGATTTCAAGTCTCTTTTTCATCCTTATATGTTCTCCAGTTCTCTGCATCCTTCTTAGAGAATAGTAGTAACGGTGAGCAACATCATCACAGTGTGATAAAAGAGCAGGATTACCTATGTTCACTTCCTTCTCCATTTATTCACATAATTAACCACTTGGCAAGCCAGTTGGTATTTGTGGATCTTCTGCTGTACATGGTGGTGTCTCAGACTGTAAAGAATCTGCCTGTAATTCAGGAGATCTTAATTCAATCCCTGGGTAAGGAAGATCCCTGGAGAAGGGAATGACAACCTACTCCAGTATTCTTACTTGGAAAATCCCATGGACAGGGAAGCCTAGCAGGCTACAGTCCATGGAGTCACCAAAAGTCAGACACAACTGAGCAACTAAACATGAAGCATGAAGCTGTATTATGACAAATAGGACTAAATGAGAAATAGGGATTTAGGTGATTTAGACATGCAAATATGTTATGTAAACTTGCTCTAAGAGACAGGCTCTGCTGGCTCTACCCAGGGTGAGAAATAAGAACTTCTAAGAGGAGGTTATGCTGATTTGTTTTCTGAAAGATGACAAAGAGTTTACAAGTAGAAGAACATCATTAGAAATGAAAAGCACATGCAAAGGATTGTGGTGCCAGGAAAAGTTAGGAAAGGCAGAGAATCCACAGGACAAAAATACGGGACAAGACACCAGGGCACAAAGGTAATCCTGACAATAAGAGCTAATGGTAAAGGAGGCTTTTGCACACAGAAGAGGGTGGTTTATACCACTGGAGGAAGAGGGTGACCTTCCTGGGATGTCTGCAAGGATGTTATGTCCTTTCCACACATAAACCACTGAGTGAGTAAATTCAGTATGTGTGTAGAGACGACAGTGAAAACTCAGAAACTACAAGCAGAGACACATCAGAGGGATCTTGGGACAACTACAATTAGACATGATGAGGGCACAGATTCAGGCAGGATTTGCAGTAAGTTGGAAGAATTTATTGAACTTAGGGATTGAATTATTTTGAGAGTGAAAGGAAGGGTTCAGTGAAAAATTTGTTTCTGCCTTAAGTAACTGAAGGGCTTCCCTGATAACTCAATTGGTAAAGAATCCACCTGTAATTCAGGAGACCCTGGTTTGATGCCTAGGTAGGAAAGATCCCCTGGAGAAGGGAAAGGCTACCTATTCCAGTGTTCTGGAGAATTCCATGGACTGTATAGTCCATGGGGTTACAAAATGTCATATATGACTGAGTGACTTTCACTTTAAGTAACTGAAAGACTGGAAAGGCCATGAGTGGAGACAGGAAATTCAGGGGGAGAAGCCGCCTGGATGAAAGAAGTTCAGTTTTAGGCAAAAAGACAGAAACTCATCTGTAAAAACTCAAGTATATATTTTATAAAATGCATTACTAGAATAAAATGTGGGAAGTATATAGTGACTACAATGAGATATCTTATGAAAACATAGGCCTTGTTGATAAGACCTTATATATGGCATATAATGAGTATCAAGCACTTTAAATATATAAATTTAATTTCTATTCCTACAAGTTAAGAGTCTTCTGGTAAATGTTTAAGTTTTAATATTTTATACAGATTTTACTCTAAGTAGATTTCCTCTCAATCATGACTAATTTGGGGAAAAATAATATTTTAACACATTAATAATTAAAAGCCCTGTAGGTTTTTATTTATTTATTTATATGAAGGAACTGAATTAATGAGGTTCTAACATATTCGATAAGCATCCTTGAGAGTCCTGGATTCAATTACCTCTTCTTTAATAAGTGTTGCTTCATTTAGAGCCTCCAGTTGTCTGTAATTTCAATTACTTACCTCTGTGAAAGAATAGTTTTATCTTGTCATTTCCAACTCAAGTTACAGTGGAGACTGTTAATAACTCTCCTTTAGGAAAATGATGCTGTCAGCTTTTGTTCTCAGATAACAATGTAAACAAAATAATTATTTTATAATTGATTTATTTTATATTTATAATCTTAATATGAATGGGAGGGGAAATTGCCTCTAGGAATGAGGGGGAATTGCAAAATAGAAGGTGGCAGATATGATGGAGGGAGAACACTGCTGCTGTGGAGGATACAGCTGCGGCCAGGCTCCTGGATGCATGTCTGTGAGCTGACCCTCAGCACTGGACAGACCCCCAGCCCACACTCTCAGCTCCAGGTCCTAAGCAACAGGACAGTGGGCACCAGGAGAGTTCTTTTTTTTTTTTTAATTTTTACTTTTAAAATTGAAGTACAGTTGATTTACAATGTTGTGTTGGTGTCAGGTGTATAACAAAATGATTCAGTTATACATATGCATGTATCTATTCTTTTTTAGATTCTTTTTCCTTATAAATTATTACAAAATATTGTGTTGTTCCCTGTGCTATAGACCAGGTCCATTATTGGTTATTTATTTTACACATAGTAGTGTGTTTATGTTCATCCCAAACTCCTAATTCTTTTTACAAAAGGCCAGCATGTGTGGTATATGAAGAGAGATGGTTACAGAGGAGCCATGGCTCTTACTGTTATTTTTTATTTCCTATCCATATGGGGACATATGGACACATTCTGAGTAGTGGGTGAGTAGAAGGCCACACACAATTTCTAAGACATTTCCAAAGCTTCCCAGGACAGTTCCCAAGGGTAGAGGCCTCCTCACACCCGTCAGAACCAAGCTATCTGCTGAGCACTCCCCTGGTGCAACATTAAGTTCGGCCTCCCTCTGCGGATAGAGGTCTCACCTTCCCCACTCAGGAGTCATTTCTTCAGTGTAGATATTTATCCACCAAGAAAATTCTGTTCTTTCCATTGATATGTGGTTCTTTGTGAGCCATACCAGACTTGGCCCCTCAGACCGGGGAGCTGGCATACAGCCCTACTCCGACTCACTGCTCATTCCTCATACATGACTCGCATGGTTGTAACCAGCACCTCTCTTTTCAGTCCTATCAAATTTCTATATTGTTCTGTTCTATGTGCTAAATATGGGGGAGTCTCAGCATGTCCTCAAGAACAGGGCAGCACACAGGAGATGCCCTGCATTTATACACCTCCTTCCTCAGATAACCTGGCTTTGGCCTCAAGGGAGTGAGAATCTCAGCACTGAAAAGTCCTGTTACTTCTATTCCTCTGTACCCCAGGCATACCTCAGGGGCACTGCCCTGTCAGAGGTGTACAATTCCCTTCCATACTAGCTGCTGGCTAACTGTGGTCTGTGATCCCCATTCATCAGCATCAATTCACCTGGGCATCTGGGAAAGTCTCAGACCCTACTCCACACACTACCCTGTGTTTAAAGCCCTGCATGCAATTATGGGAATCAGGGCATGAGAGTGCAGGTTCATAGCTTCTTTAGAAATGCAAATAATTCTAGGACCTCAGCCTCATCCACTGAACTAGAATCTTGAGATGAAGACCAGGAAACAGACACAGTAAGCTCTCCAGGTGGTTCTATGTCCACAAATGTATAGGAATCACAGCTCTTTGCTGCTGGATCCTGGTAGCAACTCTCCTCACAGCACCATGCAGAGAATATTTCAACTGGGGACTGTAATTCTGTGAGTGGGACTTGCTATGATGTATAAAGAGAGGGACCTCTGTCATGCCTGGGTTCCAAAGCTATCTGAAAGGCCAGATAGACAAAAGTGGACACTTGTATCCCAACCGACTCTGAGTTAGTGGTGCACGCCCAGTGCCCATCCCAAAGTTCTGTGTTATTACCATGAAAAAAGGATACTGTAGACAACCTCTAGAAATGTCAGTCACCTACATAGGCAGAGTATTTTTGCTTGGAGAATAAAGACCCATTCCTAATACCTGTTGTTACAAATCAGCCCAGCCCCATCTCTCACTTTGAGAGCACACTGTGGTATCCCCCCTCTACACATTCTCAGAATCCAGTTTTCTTTTCTGTTTTTGCCTAGCCAGCAATTCTTTAATGAGTGCCAGTTGTCCCCCCATTACCAACTGTGAGGGCATTGACTACAGGCCTGGGAGTGCCAGGCACCTCTACCTTTGTGCTTCCCTGCAAAGCCCCTGGTCTGCAACTATGAACATCACACCGACATCTTCCACCAGTATCTCACACTTCTCTCACTCTGGCCCCAGATGCTTCAGTTCTGAAAGGAACCCCAGGTTCACCTGTGAGTGGATGTGGACAAACGCTCAGTATCTGTGGATGAGGCAGAAAAGAAACTTTTGACTAATCCAGGATTATTTCTCTTGACCTTTGTTCTCCTTGGAGAAAAAAGGAATTTTTTGTTGTTGTCATTGCTGTTCATTTTGATTTGTTTTTCAGATATCAGTTGAGGCAGGCATGTACACCAATCTCCAGTTCCCACATTGTTCCTTAAGAGCATTTCAACATCCTTTGCTTTACAGAATAATAGAGACCCTTCAGTTCACTTCAGTTTAGTCCCTCAGTTGTGTCCAAATCTTTCTGACCCCATGGACTGCAGGACACCAGGCTTCCCTGTCCATCACCAACTCCTGGATCTTGCTCAAACTCATGTCCATCAAATTGGCAATGCCATCAACCATTTCACGCTCTGTCATCCCCTTCTCTCACCTTCAATATTTCCCCACATCAAGGTCTTTTCCAATGAGTCAGTTCTTTGCATCAGGTGGCCAACGTATTTTCACCTTCAGCATCAGTCCTTCCAATAAATATTCAGGACTGATTTCATCTAGGATGGACTGGGTGGATTTCCTTGCTGTCCAGGGACTCTCAAGAGTCTACTCCAACACCACAGTTTAAAAGCATCAATTATTTGGCTCTCAGCTTTCTTTATAGTCCAACTCTAACATCCATACATAATTACTAGAAAAACCATAGCTCTGACTAGACAGACCTTTGTTGGCAAAGTAATGCCCATGCCTTTTAATATGCTGTCTAGGTTTGTCATATACTTTCCTCCAAGGAGCAAGCGTCTTTTAATTTCATGGCTGCAGTTACCATCTGCAGTGATTTTGGAGCCCAATAAAAGAAAGTCTTTCACTGCTTCCAATGCTTCCCAGTCTATTTTTCACGAAGTGATGGAACCAGATATCATGACCTTAATTTTCTGAATGTTGAGTTTTAAGCCAGCTTTTCCACTCTCCTCTTTCGAGGCTCTTCAGTTTCTCTTCGCTTTCTGCCATAACATCATCTGCATATCTGAGGTAATTGATATTTCTCCCTGAAATCTTGATTCCAACCTGTGCTTTATCCAGCCCAGCATTTCGTATGAGGTGCCCTGCATATGTTAAATAAGCACGGTGACAATATACAGCCTTGACGTCCTTTCCCAATTCCGAACCAATCTGTTGTTCCATGCCTGATTCTAACTGTTGCTTCTTGAGCTGCATATAGATTTCTCAGAAGGCAGGTAAGGTGGTCTGGTGTTCCCATCTCTTGAAGAAGTTTCCAAAGTTTGTTGTGATCCCCACAGTCAAAGGCTTTGGTGTAATCAATAAAGCAGAAGTAGATTTTTTTTTTTTTCCTGGAATTCTCTTGCTTGTTCTATGATCCAATGGAGTTGGCAATTTGATCTCTGGTTCTTCTGCCTTTTCTAAATCTACCTTGAACATCTGGATGTTTATGGTTCACATACTGTTGAAGCCTGGCTTGGACAATTTTGAGCATTCCTTTGCTAGTGTGTGAGATGAGTGCAATTGTTCAGTAGTTTGACATTCTTTGGCATTGCCCTTCATTGGAATTAGAATTAAAACTGACCTTTTCCAATCCTGTGGCCACTGTTGACTTTTCCAAATTTGCTGGCCTATTGAGTGCAGCAGTTTCACAGCATCATCTTTTAGGATTTGAAAGAGCTCAACTGCAATTCTGTCACCTCCACTAGCTTTGTTCATTGTGATGCTTCCTAAGGCCCACTTGACTTCTCAATCCAGGATGTCTGGCTCTAGGTGAGTGACCACACCATCGTGATTATCTGGGTCATGAAGATCTTTTTTGTACAGTTCTTCTGTGTATTCATGCCACCTCTTCTTGATAACTTCTGCTTCTGTTAGGTCCATACCATTTCTGTCCTTTACTGTGCCCATCTTTGCATGATATGTTCCCCTGGTATCTCTAAGTTTCTTGAAGAGATCTCTAGTCTTTACCATTCTATTGGTTTCCTCTATTTCTTTGCATTCACTGATCACCGAAGAAGACTTTCTTATCTCTCCTTGCTATTCTTTAGAATTCTGAATTGATATGGCTATATCTTTCTTTTTCTCCTTTGCCTTTCATGTCTCTTCTTTTCTCAGCTATTTGTAAGGCTTCCTCAGGCAACCATTTTGCCTTTTTGCATTTCTTTTTCTTGAATATGGTGTTGATCACTGCCTCCTGTACAATGTCATGAACCTTTGTCCATAGTTCTTTAGGTACTCTGTTTATCAGATCTAATACCTTGAATGTATTTGTCACTTCCTATGTATAATTGTAAGGAATTTGATTTGGTCATATCTGAATGGTCTGGTGGTTTCCTACTTTCTTCAGTATAAGTCTGAATTTGGCAATAAGGAGTTCATGATGTGAGCCACAGTCAGTTCCTAGTCTTGTTTTTGCTGACTGCATAGAGCTTTTCCATCTTTGGCAGAAAAGAATATAATCAGTCTGATTTTGGTATTGACCATACCATGTATAGAGTCTTCTTTCATGTTGTTGGAAGAGGGTGTTTGCTATGACCAGTGCATTATCTTGGAAAAACTCTGTTAGCCTTTGCCCTGCTTCATTTTGTTCCCAAGGCAAAATTTGTCTGTTATTCCAGGTATCTCTTGACTTCCTACTTTTGCATTTCAGTCCCCTATGATGAAAAAGACATTCTTTTGGGATGTTCTGGAAGGTCTTGTAGCTCTTCATAGAACCATTCAACTTTAGCTTCATAAGCATTACTAGTTGGGGCATCAGATCAGATCAGTTGCTCAGTCGTGTCCGACTCTTTGCGACCCCATGAATCGCAGCACGCCAGGCCTCCCTGTCCATCACCAACACCCGGAGTTCACTCAGACTCACGTCCATCGAGTCAGTGATGCCATCCAGCCATCTCATCCTCTGTCATCCCCTTCTCCTCCTGCCCCCAGTCCCTCCCTGCATCAGACTCTTTTCCAATGAGTCAACACTTCACATGAGGTGGCCAAAGTACTGGAGTTTCAGTTTTAACATTATTCCTTCTAAAGAAATCCCAGGACTGATCTCCTTTAGAATGAACTGGTTGGATCTCACTGCAGTCCAACTGACTCTCAAGAGTCTTCTCCAACACCACAGTTCAAAAGAATCAATTCTTCGGCACTCAGCCTTCTTCACAGTCCAACTTTCCCATCCATACATGACCACAGGAAAAAACATAGCCTTGACTAGACGAACCTTTGTTGGCAAAGTAATGTATCTGCTTTTGAATATGCTATTTAGGTTGGTCATAACTTTCCTTCCAAGGAATAAGCGTCTTTTGATTTCATGGCTGTAGTCACCATCTGCAGTGACCTTGGAGCCCAGAAAAATAAAGTCTGACACTGTTTCCACTGTTTCCCTATCTATTTCCCATGAAGTGATGGGACCGGATGCCATGATCTTCGTTTTCTGAATGTTGAGCTTTAAGCCAACTTTTTCACTCTCCACTTTCACCTTCATCAAGAGGCTTTTTAGTTCCTCTTCACTTTCTGCCATAAGGGTGGTGTCATCTGCATATCTGAGGTTATTGATATTTCTCCCGGCAATCTTGATTCCAGCTTGTGTTTCTTCCAGTCCAGTGTTTCTCATGATGTACTCTGCATAGAAGTTAAATAAGCAGGGTGATGATATACAGCCTTGACGTACTCCTTTTCCTATTTGGAATCAGTCTGCTGTTCCATGTCCAGTTCTAATTGTTGCCTCCTGACCTGCATACAAAGTTCTCAAGAGGCAGATCAGGTGGTCTTGCATTCCCATCTCTTTCAGAATTTTCCACAGTTTATTGTGATGCACACAGTTAAAGGCTTTGGCATAGTCAATAAAGCAGAAATAGATGTTTTTATGGAACTCTCTTGGTTTTTCCATGATCCAGTGGATGTTGGTAATTTGATCTCTGGTTCCTCTGCCTTTTCTAAAACCAGCTTGAACATCAGGAAGTTCACGGTTCACATACTGCTGAAGCCTGGCTTGGAGAATTTTCAGCATTACTTTACTAGCGTGTGAGATGAGTGCAATTGTGCAGTAGTTTGAGCATTCTTTGGCATTGCCTTTCTTTGGGATTGGAATGAAAACTGACCTTTTCCTGTCCTGTGGCCACTGCTGAGTTTTCCAAATTTGCTGGCATATTGAGTGCAGCACTTTCACAGCATCATCTTTCAGGATGTGGAATAACTCAACTGGAATTCCATCACCTCCACTAGCTTTGTTCGTAGGGATGCTTTCTAAGGCCCACTTGACTTCACATTCCAGGATGTCTGGCTCTAGGTCAGTGATCACACCATCGTGATTATCTGGGTCATGAAGATCTTTTTTGTACAGTTCTTCTGTGTATTCTTGCCATCTCTTCTTAAATATCTTCTGCTTCTGTTAGGTCCATACCACTTTTGTCCTTTATCGAGCCCATCTTTGCATGAAATGTTCCTTTGGTATCTCTGATTTTCTTGACGAGATTTCTAGTCTTTCCCATTCTGTTATTTTCCTGTATTTCTTTGCATTGATTGCTGAAGAAGGCTTTCTTATCTCTTCTTGCTATTCTTTGGAACTCTGCATTCAGATGTTTATATCTTTCCTTTTCTCCTTTGCTTTTCGCTTCTTTTCTTTTCACAGCTATTTGTAAGGCCTCCCCAGACAGCCATTTTGCTTTTTTGCATTTCTTTTCCATGGGGATGGTCTTGATCTCTCTCTCCTGTACAACGTCACGAACCTCATTCCATAGCTCATCAGGCACTCTATCTATCAGATCCAGGCCCTTAAATCTATTTCTCACTTCCACTGTATAATCATAAGGGATTTGATTTAGGTCATACCTGAATGGTCTAGTGGTTTTCCCTACTTTCTTCAATTTAAGTCTGAATTTGTCAATAAGGAGTTCATGGTCTGAGCCACAGTCAGCTCCTGGTCTTGTTTTTGCTGACTGTATAGAGCTTCTCCATCTTTGACTGCAAAGAATATAATCAATCTGATTTCGGTGTTGGCCATCTGGTGATGTCCATGTGTAGAGTCTTCTCTTGTGTTGTTGGAAGAGGGTGTTTGTTATGACCAGTGCATTTTCTTGGCAAAACTCTATTAGTCTTTGCCCTGCTTCATTCCGTATTCCAAGGCCAAACTTGCCTGTTACTCCAGGTTTTTCTTGACTTCCTACTTTTACATTCCAGCCCCCTATAATGAAAAGGACATCTTTTTTTTCCAAGGCAAACCATTCAATATCACAGTAATCCAAGTCTATGTCCCAACCAGTAACGCTGAAGAAGCTGAACTTGAATGGTTCTATGAAGACCTACAAGACCTTTTAGTACTAACACCCCAAAAAGATGTCCTTTTCATTATAGGGGACTGGAATTATAGTTGGGGCATAGACTTAGATAACTATGATATTGAATGGTTTGCCTTGGAAACCAACAAAGATCATTATGTAATTTTTTGAGTTTGCACCCAAGCACTGAATTTCAGACTCTTTTGTTGACTATGAGGGCTATTCCATTTCTTCTAAGGGATTCTTGCCCATAGTAGTAGATAAAATGATCATCTGAATTAAATTACCCCATTCCAGTCCATTTTAGTTCACTGATTCTAAAAATGTCAGTGTTCACTCTTGCCATCCCCTGCTTTACCACTTCTAATTTACCTTGATTAATAGTCCTAGCTTTCCAGGTTCCTATGCAATATTGCTCTTGAGCATCGGACTTTACTTCCATCACCAGTCACATTCACACCTGGGCATTGTTTTCACTTTGGTTCTGTCTCTTCATTATTTCTGGAGTTATTTGTCCACTGTTCTTCAGTAGCATATTGGGCACCTACTGACCTGTGGACTTCATCTTTCAGTGTCATATCTTTTTGCCTTTTTATACTGTTCATGGGGTTCTCAAGGTACGAATACTGAAGTGGCTTGCCATTCTCTTCTCCAGTGGACCGTATTTTGTCAGAACTCTCCACTCTGACCCATCCATCTTGAGTGGTCCTACATGGCATGGCTCATAGTTTCATTGAGTTAGACAAGGCTGTGGTCCATGAGATCAGTTGGATTACTTTTCTCTTATTGTGGTTTTCTGAAGGATAAGGATAAAAGGCTTATGGAAGCTTTCTGATGGGAGAGACTGACTGTGAGGGAAACTGGGTCTTGTTCTGATGGGCGGGGCAATGCTCAGTAAATCCTTAATCCAATTTCCCTTGATGGTCAGGCTGTGTTCCCTTCCTGTTGTTTCACCTGAGACCAAACTATGGTGCAGGTAATGAAGATAATGGAAATCTACTTCAAAACGTTCCATGGACACACTACTGCCCTCAGTGCCCCAACTCTGCAGCAGGCCCCCACCAACTCATGTCTCCGCCAGAGATTCCTGGACACTCACAGGCAAATCTGGGTCAGTCTCTTATGGGGTCACCGCTCTGTTCTCCTGGGTCCTAGTGTGCACACGATTTTGTTTGTGTCCTCCAAGAGTCTGTTTTCCAGTCCTGTGTAAATTCTGTAACCAAAATCCCACTGACCTCCAAAGTCAAATTCTCTGGGGGTTCTCAGTCCCTTTGCCAGATCCCCAGGTTGGGAAATCTGTTGTGGGTCCTAGAACTTTCTTAACAGTGTGAGAATTTCTTTGGTATAATTGTTCTGCAGTTTGTGGGTCGTCTCCTCAGTGGCTCTGTGGTGGGGTTAGAAACATTTAGTGGCAGTGAAATCCAACTCACCAAACACTGAACATGTTTATTCAATGAACATTTTTTCTTTAACACCAACAAATATTTTCTGAGCCACAATGTGTTCCCTGGCAACAGATCTCATTCTGTTTTTGGAAAATCCTTGTGATAAAAACACACTCTGTCTGAAATCATCCTGCTTTTCAGGACTAAGTCAAGGATATATACAAGGAATTACACTTTGGCCAATGTGTCTAGAAGCCAGAAAAAAGAATTAGGCTGCTTCTTCCTTAAAAATTAAATTTTTAACGATTTCCAATCAATAAAATTTGTGATTTCACCCATCGGTGACTCAGTCTCCCTCTAGATATTACCTAACTGTGATCACTCATATTTTCAAGTTTGAAGTTTTTAATTGGACTACACAATGAGGAAGCAGTTTTAAAATAACCAAGAAGAAATATGGTTATTTAATGAAATAAAGATAGTGAAAATATTCACCACCTTACATTTTACAACTGTTGAGGTTTACCCCTTTGAGGGAAATGGGGAAGATATTTATTGTTCAATATGCACAGTTGTAACATTTTTATTATTCTAACTATAACCTGCTCATTTATCTGTCTTACAAAAATGCTAATTTCCCCTTTTGCAGATGGTATATTATGATTATATTTATCTAAATATAGATGGAACTTCCCAAGAAGAAGAGCTAAAGAAGTGTAAAGAATAATTCAGTGGTTTGTCAGTGGAACAATATAAGTAGCGTACTTCTTTAGGGTAGATGCAAGCTTATGTCAAAGTGTTCTTCCATACTGGCAGGTTAAAATTATCCTCAAAATAAAAATATCCTGATTGGTTCTAGTATACAATATTGCCAAAATATTTTGAAAGTAATAAAAATTGATTTAGCTTTAGCACTGCAACTCATATATTGTAAATATTCAATGAACATTTGAATAAATAAGTGATTGTATCAAGTAGAGTGTTTAATCAACAGTTTCTCTTTAGTATTTAAAATGGGAGGTGGTTCAACAATATTAAGATGCTAATTTAATTTGACTGTTTCATATCCTTGTTTGAGACGTGTTTTCTGATCCCATGGATACTGAACTAATTATCAGTCCTGATAAACTGCCAATCAAAGAACAGCTTGCTGGTAGAGAAGATTGAAAGTGTCATAAAATGTGTACTTGGGCCACACTCTGTCCATGTTTGGAGGCGTTATATGTCTGAGCTGTTGGTTAGCTGAGAATCCAGGAAGGCCAGTCATGAACAAAATATGAGTAAAATAATGCTCTCATAAGAAAATCTTTGTTTTCATGTTCTTTTTAATTTTAATTTGGAAAGCAATTGTTGTCTCATTAAAACCAAGAGTATTTTATAATTAATATTACCCCAAATTGATTAAATTTGGGGGACCAAAAAATATTACCACTAAATGATATATTAAAGAAGTAACAATAGGTATGATAGGAGATGACAGATAAATCATTCCATGATGAAAACATCTATAATCTAGGAATATATTGAGTAAGTAAGTATACAAATAAATAAGATCATTTGACCCTGCATAAAATAGTTAGGAATTAAATTTTACTTCATATTAACTAAAAACTTTAAAACATTGAATTAAGAGAGTAGTTAAAAACACTTAGTAACTTATTACTAATTACATAAATAATGCAGTTCAGTTCAGTTCAGTCACTAAGTCGTGTCCGACTCTTTGCAACACCATGAATTGCAGCATGCCAGGCCTCCCTGTCCATCACCAACTCCCGGAGTTCACTCAAATTCAAGTCCATCAAGACGGTGATGCCATCCAGACATCTCATTCTCTGCTGTCCCCTTCTCCACCTGCCCCCAATCCCTCCCAGCATCAGAGTCTTTTCCAGTGTGTCACTCATTGCATGAGGTGGCCAAAATACTGGAGTTTCAGATTCAGCATCATTCCTTCCAAAGAACACCCAGGACTGATGTCCTCTAGAAAGGATTGCTTGGATCCCCTTGCAGTCCAACGGACTCTCAAGAGTCTTCTCCAACACCAAAGTTCAAAAGCGTCAATTCTTCAGCACTTAGCTTTCTTCACAGTCCAACTGTCACATCCATACATGACCACTGGAAAAACCATAGCCTTGACTAGACGGACCTTTGTTGGCAAAGTAATATCTCTGCTTTTCAATATGCTATCTAGATTGGTCATAACTTTCCTTCCAAGGAGTAAGCGTCTTTAAAATTCATGGCTGCGCACTGGGACGACCCAGAGGGAGGGTATGGGGAGGGGGGAGGGGGGGGTTCAGGATGGGGACCGTGGGTGTGCCTGTGGTGGATTCATCTCAATGTTTGGCAAAGTTAGTACAATATTGTGGAGTTTAAAAATAAAATAAAATTAAAAAAAAAATTTTTCATGGCTGCAATCATCATCTGCAGTGATTTGGGAGCCCCCAAAAATAAAGTCTGACACTGTTTCCACTGTTTCCCCATCTATTTCCCATGAAGTTAATGGGCCAGATGCCATGATCTTCATTTTCTGAATGTTGAGCTTTAAGCCAACTTTTTTACTCTCTAATATCACTTTCCTCAAGAGGCTTTTTAGTTCCTCTTCACTTTCTGCCATAAGGGTGGTGTCATCTGTATATCTGAGGTTATTGATTTTTCTCCTGGCAATCTTGATTCCAGCTTGTGCTTCTTCCAGCCCAACATTTCTCATGATGTACTCTGCATAGAAGTTAAATAAGCAGGGTAACAATATACAGCCTTGAGGTACTCCTTTTCCTATTTGGAACCAGTCTGTTGTTCCATGTCCAGTTCTAACTGTTGCTTCCTGATCTGCATATAGGTTTCTCAAGAGGCAGGTGAGGTGGTCTGGTATTCCCTCTCTTTCAGAATTTTCCACAGGTTTTTGTGATGCACAGAGTCAAAGGCTTTGGCATAGTCCAAGAGTTTCTGGAACTCTCTTGCTTTTTCCATGATACAGTGGATGTTGACAATTTGAGCTCTGGTTCCTCTGCCTTTTCTAAAACCAGCTTGAACATCTGGAAGTTCACGGTTCACATACTGCTGAAGCCTGGCTTGGAGAATTTTCAGCATTACTTTACTAGTGTGTGAGATGAGTGCAATTGTGCAGTAGTTCGAGCATTCTTTGGCATTGCCTTTCTTTGGGATTGGAATGAAAACTGACTTTTTCCAGTCCTGTGGCCACTGCTGAGTTTTCCAAATTTGCTGGCATGTTGAGTGCAGCACTTTCACAGCATCATCTTTCAGGATTTGGAATAACTCAATTGGAATTCCATCACCTCCACTAGCTTTGTTTGTAGTGATGCTTTCTAAGGCCCACTTGACTTCACATTCCAGGATGTCTGGCTCTAGGTCAGTGATCACACCATCGTGATTCTCTGGGTCGTGAAGATCTTTTTTGTACAGTTCTTCTGTATATTCTTGCCACCTCTTCTTAATATCTTCTGCTTCTGTTAGGTCCATACCATTTCTGTCCTTTATGAAGCCCATCTTTGCATGAAATATTCCCTTGGTATCTCTAATTTTCTTGAAGAGATCTCTAGTTTTTCCCATTCTGTTGTTATCCTCTATTTCTTTACACTGATAGCTGAGGAAGGCTTTCTTATCTCTTCTTGCTATTCTTTGGACCTCTGCATTCAGATGCTTATATCTTTTCTTTTATCCTTTGCTTTTCACTTCTCTTCTCTTCACAGCTATTTGTAAGGCCTCCCCAGACAGCCATTTTGCTTTTTTGCATTTCTTTTCCATGGGGATGGTTGATCCCTATCTCTTGTACAATGTCATGAACCTCTGTCCATAGATCATTAGGCACTCTGTCTATCAGATCTAGTCCCTTAAATCTATTTCTCACTTCCACTGTATAATCATAAGGGGTTTGATTTAGGTCATACCTGAATGGTCTAGTGGTTTTCCCTACTTTCTTCAATTTAAGTCTGAATTTGACAATAAGGAGTTCATGATCTGAGCCACAGTCAGCTCCTGGTCTTGTTTTTGCTGACTGTATAGAGCTTCTCCATCTTTAGCTGCAAAGAATATAATCAATCTGATTTCAGTGTTGACCATCTGGTGATGTCCATATGTAGAGTCTTCTCTTGTGTTTTTGGAGGAGAGTGTTTGCTATGACCAGTGTGTTCTCTTGGTAAAACTCTATTAGTCTTTGCCCTGTTTGATTCAGTATTCCAAGGCCAAATTTGCCTGTTACTCCAGGTGTTTCTTGACTTCCTACTTTTGCATTCCAGTCCCCTATAATGAAAAGGACATCTTTTTGGGGTGTTAGTTCTAAAAGATCTTGTAGGTCTTCATAGAACCATTCAAGTTCAGCTTCTTCAGCATTACTGGTTGGGGCATAGACTTGGATTACTGTGATATTAAATGGTTTGCCTTGGAAACGTACAGAGATCATTCTGTCGTTTTTGAGATTGCATCCAAGTACTGCATTTCAGACTCTTTTGTTGACCACAATGGCTACTCCTTTTTTTCTAAGGGATTCCTGCCCACAGTAGTAGATATAATGATCATCTGAATTAAATTCATCCACTCCAGTCCATTTTAGTTCACTGATTCCTAAAATGTCGACATTCACTCTTGTCATCTCCTGTTTGACCACTTCCCATTTGCTTTGATTCATGGACCTAACATTCCAGGTTCCTATGCGATATTGCTCTTTACAGCATCGGACCTTGCTTCTATGACCAGTCACATCCACAACTGGGTATTGTTTTTGCTTTGGCTCCATCCCTTCATTCTTTCTGGAGTTATTTCTCCACTGATCTCCAGCAGCATATTGGGCACCTACCGACCTGGGGAGTTCCTCTTTCAGTATCCTATCATTTTGCCTTTTCATACTGTTTATGGGGTTCTCAAGACAAGAATACTGAAGTGGTTTGCCATTCCCTCTTCCAGTGGACCACATTCTGTCAGACCTCTCCACTATGACCCGCCCGTCTTGGGTGGCACCACACGGCATGGCTTAGTTTCACTGAGTTAGACAAGGCTGTGGTCCTAGTGTGATTAGATTGACTAGTTTTTTGTGATTATGGTTTCAGTGTGTCTGCCCTCTGATGCCCTCTTGCAACACCTACCGTTTTACTTGGGTTTCTCTTACCATGGACATGGGGTATCTCTTCACGGTTGCTCCAGCAAAGCACATCCACTACTCCTTACCTTGGACGAGGTGTATCTCATCACCGCTGCCCCTCCTGACCTTGGACGTGGAATAGCTCCTCTTGTTGACACTCATAATGTCAACAAATTTGGAAAATCAGCAGTGACCGTACAACTGGAAAAGGTAAGTTTTGATTCCAATCCCAAAGAAGAGCAATGCCAAAGAATGTTCAAACTACGTCACAATTGCACTCATTTCACATGCTATCAAGGTAAGGTTCAAAATCTTTCAAGCTAGGCTTCAACAGTAGATGAACAGAGAAGTTCCAGATGTACAAGCTGGGTTTAGAAAAGACAGAGGAACCAGAGATCAAATTGCCCACATGCGTCAGATCATTGAAAAAGCAAGAGAATTCAGAAAAACATCTACTTCTGCTTCATTGACTATGCTAAAGCCTTTGACCGTGTGGATCACAACAAACTGGAAAATTCTTATAGAGGTGGGAACACTATACCACCTTACCTGTCTCCTGAGAAACCTGTATGCAGGCCAAGAAATAACAGGTAGAACTGGATAAGGAACAAGGACTGATTCAAATTGGGAAAGGAGTACAACAGGCTATATATTCTCACCCTGCTTATTTAACTTAAATGCAGAATATATCGTGAAATGTTGGGCTGGATGAAGCACAGATTGGAATCAAGATTGCAGGGAGAAATATCAACAACCTCTGATATGCAGATGAATCCACTGTAATGGCAGAAAGTAAAGAGGAACTAAAAAACCTCTTGATGAGGGTGAAAGAGGAGAGTGAAAAAGCTGGCTTAAAACTCAACATTCAAAGAACTAAGATCATGGCATCCAGTCCCATCACTTCATGGGAAATAGATGGGGAAACAGTAGAAACAGTGGCTGACTTTATTTGGGGGGGGGGGCTTCAAAATTGCTTCAAAATTGGTAACTGCAGCCATGAAATTAAAAGACGCTTACTCCTTGGAAGGAAAGTTATGACCAACCTCAGTCAGTCAGTCAGTTCAGTCGCTCAGTCATATCCGACTCTGTGACCCCATGAATTGCAGCACGCCAGGCCTCCCTGTCCATAATCAACTCCCGGAGTTCACTCAAACTCATGTCCATTGAGTCGGTCATGCTATCCAGTCATCTCATCCTCTGTCATCGCCTTCTCCTCCTGCCCCTAACCCCTCCCAACATCAGTGTCTTTTCCAATGAGTCAACTCTTCGCATGAGGTAGCGAAAGTACTGGAGTTTCAGCTTTAGCATTACTATACAGCATATTAAAAAGCAGAGACATTACTTTGCCAACAAAGTTCCATCTAGTCAAAGCTATGTTTTGTTTTTTTTTTTTCCCCAGTAGTCATGTATGGATGTGAGAGGTTGGACTATAAAGAAAGCTGAGTACCAAAGAATTGATGCTTTTGAACTATGATATTGGAGAAGACTCTTAAGAGTCCCTTGGACTGCAAGGAGATCAAACCAGTCCATCTTAAAGGAGGTCAGTCTTGAATATTCATTGGTAAGACTTATGTTGAAGCTGAAACTCCAATACTTTGGCCACCTGATGCAAAGAGCTGACTCATTTGAAAAGACCCTGATGGTGGGAAATATTGAGGGCAGGAGGAGAAGGGGATGACAGAGGGAGAGATGGTTGAATGGCATCACCTACTCAATGGACATGAGTTTGGGTGGACTCCGGGAGTTGATTATGGACAGGGAGGCCTGGCCTGCTGCAGTCCATGGCATCACAAACAGTCGGACGTGACTGAGTGACTGAACTGAGCTGAACTGAACTGGAGAAAGGTTTTTGGAAAAATTTTCAGATGGAGTGTTCTATCGTCTAATAGGTCTCTTTAATTGTGGGGACTAGAAAATCATATAGAATATATTCTGATGCCAAACATCAGGGGCCATACCCACCTGTTTAGGCAAATCTGACTAATCTTAGTGTACCTTTTGGAGAAATTTCTCAATAGCCTGGAAATTATATAAAATAAATAAAATTATACTTTACACTGTTTAGCCTAAGCATTTTAATTGTTTGGACTTATATGAAAACATTATATCTACTAATGTGTGGGATCCCTTAGAAGAAATGTAGTAGACATCATAGTCAACAAAAGAGTCTGAAATGCAGTACTTTGATGCAATCTCAAAAATGATCAAATGATCTCTGTTAGTTTCCCAGGCAAGCCATTTAGTATCAATATAATCCAAGTCTATGCCCCGACCAGTAATGCTGAAGAAGTTGAACAATTCTATGAAGACCTACAAGATCTTCTAGAACTAACCCCCCCCCCCCCAAAAAAAAATGTCCTTTTCAGTATAGGGGCCTGGAATGCAAAAGTGGGAAGTCAAGAAACACCTGGAGTAACAGGCAATTTTGCCTTGGAGTACAAAATGAAGCAGGGCAAAGGCTAACAGAGTTTTGCCAAGAGAATGCTCTGGTCATAGCAAACACCCTCTCCCACAAACACAAGAGAAGACTCTACACATGGACACCACCAGATGGTAAATACCAGAATCAGACTGACTATATTATTTGCAGCCAAAGATGGAAAAGGTCTATGCAGTCAGTGAAAACAAGACTGGGAACTGATTGTGGCTCAGATCATGAACACCCTATTGCCAAATTCAGACTTAAATTGAATAAAGTATGGAAAACCACTAGATCATTCAGATATGACCTAAATCAAATCCCTTATAATTATACAGTGGAAGTGACAATAGATTCAATGGATTAGATCTGATAGACAAAGTGTCTGAAGAACTATGAATGCAGGTTCATGACCTTGTACAGGAGGCAGTGATCAAGACCATCCCCCCCCAGAAAAAAAGAAATGCAAAAAGACAAAATGATTGCCTGAGGAGGCCTTACAAATAGCTGTGAAGAGACGTGAAAGGCAGAGAAAAAAGGAAAGATATACCCATTTGAATGCAGAGTTCAAAAGAATAGCTAGGAGAGGTAAGAAAGCCTTTCTCAAAGAAATAGAGGAAAACAGTCTAATGGGAAAGACCAGAGATCTCTTCAAGAAAATTAGAGATACCAAAGGAACATTTCATACAAAGATGGGCACAGTAAAGGACAGAAATGGTATGGACCTAACAGAAGCAGAAGATATCAAGAAGAGGTGGCAAGAATACACAGAAGAACTGTACAAAAAAGATCTTCACGACCCAGATAATCACGATGGTGTGATCACTCACTTAGAGCTAGACATCCTGGAATGTGAAATCAAGTGGGCCTTCCTTAGGAAACATCACTACAAACAAACCTGGTGGAGGTGGTTGAATTCCAGTTGAGCTCTTTCAAATCCTAAAAAGATGATGCTATGAAAGTGCTGCATTCAATATGCCAGCAAATTTGGAAAACTCAACAGTGGCCACAGGACTAGAAAAGGTCAATTTTCATTCCAATCCCAGAGAAAGGCAATGCCAAAGAATGCTCAAATTACTGCACAATTGCACTCATCTTACACTCTAGCAAAGTAATGCTCAAAATTCTCCAAGCCAAGCTTCAACAGTATATGAACCGTGAACTTCCAGGTGTTCAAGGTGAATTTAGAAAAGGCAGAGAAACAGAGATCAAATTTCCAATATTCATTGGATCATCAAAAAACAAGGAAGTCCCAGAAAAACATCCACTTCTGCTTTGCTGACTATGCCAAAGCCTTTGACTATGTGAATCACAATAAACTGGAAAATTCTTCAAGAGATGGGAACACCAAACCACCATACCTTCCTTCTGAGATATTTTTATGCAAGTCAAATATCAACAGTTAGAACTGGATATGGAACAACAGACTGGTTCCAAATCGAGAAAAGAGTATGTCAAGGCTGTATAATGTCACCCTGCTTATTGAACTTATATGCAGAGTACATCATGAGATATGCTGGACTGGATGACTCATGAGCTGGAATCAAGATTTCTGGGAGAAATACCAATAACCTCAAATATGCAGATGACACCACACTTATGGCAGAAAGTGAAGAAGAACTAAAGAACCTCTTGATGAAAGTGAAAAAAGAGAGTGAAAAAGTTGGCTTAAAAGTCAACATTCATTTTGATATTTGGCAAAACTAATACAAATATGTAAAGTTTAAAAATTAAATAAAATTAAAAAAAAAAAAGTCTTCTCCAAAAAAAAAAAAAAAAATTCAACATTCAGAAAACTAAGATCTTGGCATCTGATCCCATCGCTTCACGGCAAATAGATGGGGAAACAATGACAGACTTTACTTTGGGGGATTCCAAAATCACTGAAGATGGTGACTGCAGCCATGAAATTAAAGGGCACTTGCTCTTTGGAGGAAAATATATGACAAACCTAGACAGCATGTTAAAAAGCAGAGACATTACTTTGCAAACAAAGGTCTATCTAGTCAAAGCTTTGTTTTTTCCAGTAGTTATGCATTGATGTGAAGGTTGGGCCATAAAGAAAGCTGAGCACTGAAGAATGATGCTTTTGAACTGTGGTGTTGAAGAAGACTCTTGAGAGTCCCTTGGACTGCAAGGAGATCAAACCAGTCAATCCTAGAGGAAATCTGTCCTGAATATTCATTGAAAGGACTGATGCTGAAGCTGAAGCTCCAATACTTTGGCCACTTGATGCAAAGAACTGACTCATTGGAAAAGACACTGATGCTGGGAAAGATTGAAGCCTAGAGGAGAAGGGGATGGCAGAGAATGAGATGGTTGGATGCCCTCACTAACTCAATGGACATGAGTTTGGGCAGGCTTTGGGAGTTGGTGATGGACAGATAAGCCTGGCATACTGCAGCCCATGGCGTCACAAAGAGACGGACATGACTCAGCAACTGAACTGAACTGATACGAAAAAACAGTAAAGAAACAAATTCAGCCATAGTAAGAAATAAAAACCTTGACTGAATCAATAACTACCAATATGTTTTTTAAAGTTGTAATTTTTAATAACTTTGTTGCCATTTTTCATTAAAAAATAATTAGCACACATAATACAACTGTCAGAGATAGTTCACAGAAAGAAACACTTATGACATTGATGCATATATCCTAAGGAAAATACTAGTAAATTGCCTACCATATTAAGGTAAAAAAGAAAAAGAGTATTATGAAAAGAAGACTGCAATGACCAAAAAATATTTTAAGAATGGATTAAAATTAGGAAATCTATTAGTAATTTATATTGTCAAATAAGCATGCACTAAATTAAGAGATGCAATGAAATTCAAATGTAACATGGAGAAAGGTAAATTTTTGCCATCTCAGACATTAGCACAAAAACTTTTACCCATAGTACAGTGAAATTAAATCTATAAAATCAATGATAGAGACACAGTTTTTGCAAAAGACTTTTGCTAACTTCGTGCTCACTTCTACCCTTCCTGGCCTGATGCTCTCTGGCCAGTCCAGTGTGATCTGCACTGTTTCTTCAATGATTTATGACCAGTTTCACACTGCCCATCTCCTGTAGCAAGACCACTTTTTTCTGGACAGGGGAGCAGTAGGGAATGGGTTGCTCGAAACTGTGTGCTCAGCACCTGGACTTGCGTTCATGCTCAATCACAGCTGTCATTCTGAGGGTTTCCAAGCCCCTGGCTGAGAAGGTCCTAGCACCCAGCTGTAACAAATGAGTAGGCACTGTAAGTCAGTGCATCAGGCAGTGAAAGGCAAAAGAAACTAAAGAAAGTAGTATCATGTCCAAACAAATCATATCAGTTTTGTGGCTCCACAGTGAGTAAAATTTCTGAGAGCAGAGAGTCTTTCACACACTACTCATTCCAAGGGGCACCTCTACCAAGTCCTCCAACAAGTGAGTTGCCATCTACTGGAGTGGGCAGCAGCCACAGTGTGGAGAAGCCTTTCAAAAGACACTGGAGATTTTCCTTCAGCTTAATTCTGTATTAGATCCTACTTTGAAATATGAAGGAGCTGAAGTAACTAATTTTCAATGCTTCAGTGAAAAGTTTGCCAACTCTAATTAACTCCTCCAGTCTCACAAGATTTTTTCAGTTGGCCTAGAAATATGTCTATAAGAATTGTGGAGAGAAATAAGCCTTATTAGTGTCACAGTTTGTAACAAAGAGACAAGTATGAAAAAATCAAATCTTTACCAAGAGGCTCAAATTAAGACTGTGTGCCCAGAATTTCACCATCATTTGCAGTTTTTCAGCTCAGATGTGTACATGTTACACTTCTTTTACGTCATATTTCTGAGTCTTCCAAAATGTCTAAGACTAGAGATAATAAAATACCAAGCCTGTTTAAGATATCCTTCCAATCAAATACTGAAGTGGCATTGGATAGGGACTTGTTGTGCCTTCTTCTCAATGGGTGCTCTGAAAACTAAAAACAGAAAGAAGAAAAAAAAAGATTTAAGTAACAAACCTAAAGTAAAATTTTCCATTTTGTCTCAAATTACATAATACTTCTCCATTATCCAGTTATACGCACTCCCCTAAATCAGCACATGCTCCATGCATGTTTCCTCCACCAAGAATCAAAATTAGTATATTTGATGTAACTCAAAGATGCAGAGATGTATTATTCTTTAGAAGTCATTTCACCCTATATTTTTAAAGTCACTCATATTTCATTGTTAACCTCTTTTTATTTCTTACATAATTTCATGTTCCATAAATGTTGCAATAATAATGCTACTTGCAATTTTATTTTTTTAATGAATGTGTCTTTACAAAATAACTGAAATGATAGAAAAGTCTTAGCAGAATTCAAACTGTCAGTGTTGGATCTGGAAGGGGAAGAAATTATCTTTCATCTGAGACACAAGTGACCATAACTCACAGTGGTGCCCCCAGTTACTTGCCAAGGTCAAGCATTGTCTAAGGGCTCTGCCCTCAGATGTTTGGAATATTCTCCTTGTGCTGACACTGAGAAATCCCCAACTTATAGAGGCATTTGACCCTCTTATCCAAGATGCACAGAAATCATCTTCTGTTTAAGGATTACTTCCTCATATTTTCTGTGTTTATGCCTACATCACTTTATATTTTACTATATATGTAGTGTTTTATTTATTTGTTTGTTTAGAATCTGACATGATTAGAAAGACACAGCTCTTATTTTAATTGTACAAGTTATTCCCAAGTATATTTCTCATGTGTTTAATATCAAAGATAAGAATAGTATTTCTTGGTTCCCTATAAAATACATGGACTTCTTGGCTTCCCACCCACATACCTCAACCTTGATTTTGTGTACAATAACTTAGTATTCCTTACTCACTCTTCAAAAAACTATTCAGAGAAGGACTGTATATCTCAGAGGCCACAACTCTTTGTTTCTGCTTTGTTACCTTTGTCTTTCTCCCAGTTGATTCTATGTTGTATTTTTTCAAAAAAGTATGGCAGCACTTTCCAGAGGGCAACTCCCACCTTTTCCAAGTTTCCAGCAATACACTAGAAATGTGCAAAAATAACAGAAAATATATCAATACTGGAAACCATTTAATTAGAACTTATGTGTTGTGTTTGTACTGGTGTGGGCAGCCTCATTGGTTCTTCCTCCTAACTTCCAAAAACGTGAAATAGTTTTCTCAGAGATGGCAAAGCTCGTGCAAAATAGGCAGCATTAGTCATCCCTGTGAAGGCATCCAGATTCTGTTAGCATGAAACACCTAAACCCCATTGACAGGACCCAAGCCTAAGCTCAGAAAACTTGACTGGGATGGGAGTGTAAGGAATAAACACAATCAGTTGACTAAAGTAACAATTTGGTATAATACAGGGAGCCCACAGATCAGGGAGCTGAGCAGGAAAGGGAGCAGAGGAAGCTGATACACTCAGGATGCTCTACGCCATCCCAAGAAGGGGAAGGTGTCTTCACAGGGCCCGGGCCTGTGGTCCTGTATCTGGTGCATGTCTCTGATGGATCATAAATGTGTGGCCCTCTCCTGATTTCACATCACAGGCAAACATTCCAGCTTCAGAGAGTAGGTCAGGTAACCTTGGCCCTCTGTTTCCCTCAGCCTACTGCAGTTCTCATCATGAGTTCACATCACACCCTAGCAGCTGGTTTAATGTGAGCCTGCAGGTGAAAAATGAGTCTTCCCTTACCTGATTGAAAAAACCAGGATTCCAAGGGCAGAAGGCAAAGGTAGATTTGGAGTGGTGACCACCCCCCTCTCAAAATTCAACAACCTGGGAGGAAACTGCTTTTATCGCTAACCTGTTGCTCTTTGCCACCAAATAATGCCATTTGGACTATAATGTATATCAGAAACCTGAAGGAATGTCTACTGTATATATAGTGGCAATTGTATAAGATTAAGAATATATTTAAGAATTTAATGATACTAACAGAAGTCTGAGTCAAATATTATGCAAGAATCTTTTCACTGAGCTGTGATAACCAAACTGGGCTGCCGTATTTGGGAAAACACTGGTTTTTATTGGAAAGTGGGGAGGGGTTTGTTTGTTTTGCAGTGTTTTGTTTGTTTGAAATGTTTGTTTTAATTTCTCTTATTGAGGTATGATTGACATATAACATTGTAATATTAGTGTCAGAAGTACAGCATTATGACTTGATGCATGCATACATGATCACCCCAATAGGTCTAGTTAGTATGCATCTATACATAGGTACAAAGTTTTTTTTCTTGTAATGAGAACTTTTAAAATATACTCTCTTAGCAACTTCCAGTTGTACAATAGAGTATTATTAACTATAGCCACTGTGCTATACATTTAGATCCCCACGACTTACTTTCTTGGCAAACACTTTATTTGAGAGACATTCTTGTACTTCCCTCTCACGTAGTCTTTTCCACTCTACTGCTCCCCTGTATGTTTCTCTAAATTCAGACCTCTGACCACAATCTTGATGATTTCTCTCAGTGGCCCCTGATGCAAATATCCTTTTAAAAAGTAAGTAATGGCTTTTTGTGGCACACAAATGTTTATTTGTTTGGTAATTTTAGCTATAATGAATTTTCCAAAATCATCTCTTCCATTACTTGTTACATTTAACTTTCTAACAAAACTGAAACTTCAAAAATTCCCTGAGCAATTCAAAATGTTCTCAGTACTGCTTCTGCATTCACTCCCTGCCACATACATATCTTCCCTTGTTCCTTGTTCTCTTCCAGAAAAATGCTCACCTGACTTCTAAAACATGGCTCGAGTCAGCTTTTTTCTGCTTCCTTTAAAACATCACTTTTTTTTTTCACTATCTTTACTATATCCAGACTATGAAGTCCTTGGACAAAAATACCAGTTCTTATTACTTATGCTTATTTCTCTAGCACTTGTTATATGTCTGTAAAGAGACCTCACTTTTAGTAAGTATTTGTAGAAATGAATTGGAAACCTGAAGTGTCATCTTTATTATATTCCCACTGGCACCTCATCCAGGATGTGATCCTAAGAGCTCTCAAATTATTCCTGTTCACATAATTTATGGAAATGAAGATCATGGCATCTGGTCCAATCAGTTCATTTCAGTCACTCAGTCATGTCTGATTCTTTGCAACCCCATGAATCGCAGCACACAAGGCCTCCCTGTCCATCACCAACTCCTGTATGCTGCTCAAACAAACTCATGTCCATCGAGTTGGTGATGCCATCCAACCATCTCATCCTCTGCCATCCCCTTCTCCTGCCTTCAATCTTTCCCAGCATCAGGGTATTTTCCAATGAGTCTGTTCTTCTCATCAGGTGGCCAAAGTATTGGAGTTTCAGCTTCAGCATCAGCCCTTCCAATGAATATTCAGGACTGATTTCCTTTAGGATTGACTGGTTTGATCTTCTTGCAGTCCAGCAGACTCTCAAGAGTCTTCTCCAACACCACAGTTCAAAAGGCATCAATTCTTCAGTGCTCAGTTTTCTTTATGGTCCAATTCTTAAATCCATACATGACTACTGGAAAAACCATAGCTTTGACTAGATAGACCTTTGTTGGCAAAGTAATGTCTCTGCTTTTTAATATGCTATGTAGGTTGGTCATAGCTTTTCTTCCAAGGAGCAAGTATCTTTTAATTTCATGGCCGCAGTCACCATCTTCAGTGATTTTGGAACCCCCCAAAATAAACCGTGTGATTGTTTCCATTGTTTCCCCATCTATTTGCCGTGAAGTGATGGGACCAGATGCCATTATCTTAGTTTTCTGAATGTTGAGCTTTAAGCCAACTTTTTCACTCTCCTCTTTCACTTTCATTAAAGGGCTTTTTAGAAGTTCTTCACTTTCTGCCATAAGTGTGGTGTCATCTGCATATCTGAGGTTATTGATATTTCTTCCTGAAATCTTGATTCAAGCTCGTGCTTCATCTAGCCCAGAATTTCACATGATGTACTCTGCATATAAGTTAAATAAGCAGGTTGACAATATACAGCCCTAATGTACCCTTTCCCAATTTGGAACCAATCCATTGTTCCAGGCCTGGTTCTAGCCATTCTTTCTTGACCTGCATACAGATTTCTCAGGGGGCAGGTATTTCCATCTCCTTCAGAATTTTCTACAGTTTGTTGTGATCCACACAGTCAAAGCCTTTGGCTTAGCCAATAAAGCAGAAGTAGATGTTTTTCTGGAAGTCTCTTGCTTTTTCTATGATCCAACAGATGTTGGAAATTTTCTATGATCCAACGGATGTTGGTCCCATCACTTCATGGCAAATAGATGGGGAAACAATGCAAACAGTGACATATTTGATTTTCTTGGGCTCCAAAATCACTGCAGATGGTGACTTTACAGACTCAAAGCAATTCAAGATTCAATGCAAGCCTTAGAAGTATACAAAGGGCAATTTTCACAAAATTAGAGAAAATAATTTAAAAAATTGTGTGGAAGCACAAAAAACCCCAAATAACCAAAGCAATCTTGAGGGGAAAAAAAAAAGAGTTGAGCTGGAGGAATCATGTTCCCTACCATTTAACTTAATACAAAGCCACAGTAATCAAAACAGCATGGTACTGGCACAAAAACAAAGACATAGATCAATGGAACAGAATGGATGCCCAGAAATAGACCCACACACTTATCATCAATTACTCTATTAATACAATAAAAGGCAAGAATATACAAAGGAGAAAAGACAGTCTCTTCAACAAGTGGTTCTGGGAAACCTGTACAGCTACATGTAATAGAGTGAAATTAGAAATTAGTGATGTATTAATACCTCATACATCAATAAACTCAAAGTGGATTAAAAGCCTAAATCTAAGACCAGAAACCATAAAACTCACAGAAGAAAACATAACCAACACACACTCACATAAATCATAAAAGTATTTTTTATCTGCCCCCAAAGCAAAGGAAATAAAAGCAAATATAAACGTATGTCACCTAATTAAACAGAAAAACTTCTGCACAGCAAAGGAAGCCATCAATAAAAGTAAAAAGACAACTTACTGAATGGGAGAGAAGATATGCGAATGATTACATGAAACATAAAAACAGCTTGTACAACTTTTCATCAAAAAGACAAATGCTCAGATTTTAAAATGGGCAAAAGACTTGAAGAGACAGTTTTCCAAAGAAGATATACAGATGGACAACAGGCACATGAAAAGATACTCAATATTGTTAATCATCAGAGAAATGCTGATTAAAACCACCATGATACATATCTTCTCACACCTATCAGAATGGCTATCATCAAAAGGAACAGGAATAACAAATTTTGGCTAGGGTATGGCAAAAAAGGTTGGGGGGAATGTAAATTGGTGCAGCCACTGTGGAAAACAGTATGGAAAACACTAGCTAAAAAATGTACATGCAACTCAGTGTTCATGGCAGCATGATTTATGATTGCATTCCTTTTACAACAGCATTTACTTTTACAATTGCATTTACAACAGCATTATTACAATACAAGATATGGAAACAATCTAAATGTCTATCAGCTGTTGAATGGATTAAAAAGATGTGACATATATATATATATATTTATCCAACTGAAGACTACTCAGCCACAAAATAAATGAAATTTTGCCATTTACAACAAATGGATAGACTTGAAGGATATTATATGAAGGGAAATAAGTCAAACAAAAAGACAAATACAGTATGATGTCACTTACGCTGTTGTTTAGTCGCTGTCATGTTTGACTCTTTGTAACTCCATGGACTATAGCCTGCCTGGCTTCTCTGTCCATGGGATTTCCCAGGCAAGAATACTGGAGTAGGAAGCCATTTCTTTCTCCAGACGTAGGGATCAAACCTGCATCTCCTGCAATGGCAGATGAATTCTTTACCATCAAGTCACCAGGGAAGCCCTGATGTCATTTATTTGTGGATTCTAAAAAATACATCAAACTAATGAATATAATAAGACAGAAACAGACTCACAGATATAGACAGCAAACCAGTGGAGAGAGGAAAGAGAGGGTAAGACAGGGCTATGGGATTAAGAGGCACAAACACTAAAATAAAAAAGCTACAGATATGTTGTACAGCACAGTGAATATAGCCATTATTTTTAATAACTGTAAATGGAGTATAATCTTTAATATTTTGAATCACTATGTGGCACATTTGAAACATGTAATATTGTACATCATCTATACTTCAATAAAACAAAACAGGGGAGAGGCATGAGACAGTTGATCTCTTTCTTCACAATGTAAGGACACATCAAGAGGGCAGTCAGGAGATGTGTGCTTACCAGACACTGGGGGGAAAAAAAGAAAACAAAACCTAGGCTTGAAGGACTAGCAAAATTGAAAGGTGAGTTCCAGGCTCTTATCTGTCACGTTGGAGGTTTATGACCTAAACACTTGCTAATTTTTCTGGGTTTTTAAACTTGTAAAGTATAAGGGGGCAGGGAGGTAGAATAAGTTATATTTCATTTCCCTTCTACTTGGACAATTGCATGATTCATCAGTAATTAACATAAGTATGTCACACAAGTTTCTCTTCTGTGAACTGGTGAAAGTGTCACAAGTGCATTAATGGCCTGAATGCAAATTATCACTACAGCTTTCTTAAGTAAAAAGTCGACCATCTGCCAATAAACTTGAACAGAATTGAAGTAGTTTGAAAGTGAAGCTTACTTAAATTGCCTGTAGACAATTTTCTTTCTTACAAATTTTAGGGAAAGGTTTTTGAAGTTTTTGTTTTGTTTTTACTGTTTGCTCCCTACATCTGTAATTGTATAACTGGATTTGTTTCTAGCCGCATGAAAGCTTTTAAGTTACAAATGGTTGCTCAAACTCCTGCTACTTCTGTAGCTTCCTCCAGCTACTATTTGGGGCCCCTGGATCAGATATCCTCTATGAGGATTAGGAGAATATGTTGCCTCACCAATTTAGGGACAACGCCCCTTGTCAGCTCGGAAGCAGTTATGGAACGAAAACGACGCCCGTTTTCCCTAGGCAACATAATTCTCCTAAAAGAAAAGGGGGGAATGAGAGAGTCATTTCCTAGGCAGGTTGGTAAGGAGTCTAGGGGTCCCCAAGGAGAGAGGGGCCTGGAATTCTCAAGGAGGAAGAAAGGACAAACTTTTTTTCTTTCTCCACATTCCTTAGGATTATATAACAATAATGTATCCTGCCTGAGGACAGTCTCTGGATTAAGGACAGTCTTTGGATTCAACCTTCTGTTATCTTAAAATGTTAATTATGGGAGTAGACCTGGTCTTTACAAGGATGTATCTTGCCTGAAGACA
Source organism: Bos indicus (assembly GCF_029378745.1). Lineage (NCBI taxonomy): Eukaryota > Metazoa > Chordata > Mammalia > Artiodactyla > Bovidae > Bos > Bos indicus. The sequence goes on along the minus strand of NC_091763.1, from coordinate 988,674 downwards.
GTGTTATCTTAAAATGTAAATTACGGGAGTAGGTCTGATGAGGTCTTTACAACCTCCAAACATTCTTTGGATTATATAACCTCATTGTTAACACTAAAAAAAATAAATAAATAAATAAATAGAAAACAGTCATGAGAAAGAAGCTTCTGAATGGGTTATCTTCTTAACTACCACAAGAATTATGACAAAATTGGACAGATGCCTTTCTGTTAAATTTATGTCTTGGTGAAATATATGTTATCATTTAATATAAATAATTTTCAACCAAAAGGAGTCTTAGAAAAGTGGGAATTTTGGTCTTATGTAAGCAAGTGCTAACACAACGTGCAATTTCATAAACTATAATCAAATTGGAGCAGTTGGCAAGAAAATAAACTATTTTACTCCTCACACACGGAGAAAGCAATGGCACCCCACTCCAGTACTCTTGCCTGGAAAACCCCATGGAGGGAGGAGCCTGGTAGGCTGCAGTCCATGGGGTCGCTAAGAGTCAGACATGACTGAGCGACTTCACTTTCACTTTTCCCTTTCATGCATTGGAGAAGGAAATGGCAACCCACTCCAGAGTTCTTGCCTGGAGAATCCCAGGGACGGGGGAGCCTGGTGGGCTGCCGTCTATGGGGTCACCCAGAGTCGGACATGACTGATGCAACTTAGTAGCAGCAGCAGCACTTCTCACACAAGTTAAATAAACAAGATTTTTTTTTTTTCCATTTGGAAGTAATCATAGAAAGAAAGAAAAAGGAAAGGAAACCCCATAACTCTAGGAGAAATTGACTGGTATAAGTACCAAAGTAATTTAAGCCAAAACCTAGTTTTACAAAGGATTTATAAGAGGAAAGGAAAAAAAAAAAAGCCTTAAGTAATATCTGAAGTAACTAGTAACTCACATAGTGTTGAAATGATTTAAAATATGAGTCTTTAAAAAAATCTAGAGGCTTTAAAGTAGTAACTAGTCATTTAAATATAAAATATTTTGCATCAAATTATATCCTGATTTGTACTTTAAGATTTTAGTAAAAACTTATGAAAATAATGGTGTCCACATGCAAATCCCCAGTCTTGCAATCTCCAGTAACAAGACTCTCTTATTTGAGAAGACCCTTCATAAGTATAATGCATTTTTGGCCATGGACTATGTCCCCATTTTGTTTGACAAAAATTACATTTGATCCTTCTTCCTCTCCAAGAGAACGTGAAGTCCAAAAGCTAGCACTTGTCTATAGCATCTATAGCACACTGTATCACCCATCAGGGTAAATATTGGTACGTAACAAGAGGAAGCATTATGGACAAAGCTGGGTGTAGGGCTGAGCAGGTCTTCCCAGGAGAACATCTCTTCAGGTGAGGTCTGAGAACCAGTATCATAATTCCTTGGGGACTTGTTTAAAAATATGCTTTTTAACTAAGATTGTACTAAATGTAACTATTAAGATAAAAAGAATTGGTATCTGTATAATATTGAATTGTTTCATCCATTAACATAGAATAACATAATATATATAAATAATAGAATATTCATATATGCTTTAATCCTTGAAGAATCCTGGTGTATATTAAATTACAATAATTGCTAACTATTGTTATGTTTCTATTGTATATATTTCTTTGTTTTCCTATAATTTCTAGGTTTTTACTCAGGTCTAGAGAAATGCAGGGCTTCCTTGGTAGCTTGGCTGGTGAAGAATCCACCTGAAATGCAGGAAACCCTGGTTTGATTTCTGGGTAGGGAAGTTTCTCTGGAGAAGGTAAGGACACTCTACTTGGGCTTCCTTGGTAGCTCAGATGGTAAAGAATCCACCTGCAATGCGGGAGACCTGGCTTCAATCCCTGGGTTGGAAAGATCCCCTAGAGGAGGGCAAACCACTCCAGTATTCTTGCCTGGAGAATCACCATGGACAGAGGAGCCTGGCAGGCTACTCCATGGGTCCACAAAGAGTCAGACACAACTGAGCAACTAAGCACAGCACAGAGAAATGTAACTGGTTTACAAAATTAATCAATTATCTACAGTAACATTTCCAGAAACTTATTAATTTTGTGTACAGATGCTAACCTTTTTGATTTAAATCTTACTCTTCTTTCTTGTTTTGTAGAATAGGCTTGGACATCTGATACTAAATAATAGAAATAGGGAATTGTTAGAATAAAATAAATGACTAAGTTTCTCTGTTAGATATGATTTCTTTAGATTTCATTATATAATCTTTATTGACGATGGTAGGCAGAATTCTAAAATGACCCCCGATGTTTCTGCCCCCTTAATGTATATGTCTGGTGTATTGCTCTCCCCTTATGTGTAAGCAAGACTTACAAATATGATGGAATTTCATTACCAGAATTAGTCTAGATTATATACCAAATAAGCTTCCCTGATAGCTCAGATGGTAAAGCATTTGACCACAATGTGGGAGACACAGGTTCAATCCCTGGGTCAGGAAGATCCCCTGGAGAAGGAAATGGCAACCCACTTCAGTACTCTTACCTGGAAAGTCCTATGGACAGAGGAGCCTGTCTGGCTACAGTCCATGGGGTCGCCAAGAGTCGGACATAACTGAGTGACTTTTACTTTTCACTTTCTTTTCATATGGCAAATATAATCTGAGAAATTATATTTCTCAGGAGAAATATTATATAAAAATTATATTTCCTGAGAAATCTGCACGCAGGTCAAGAAGCAACAGTTAGAACCAGACATGGAACAACAGACTGGTTCCAAATTAGGAAAGGGGTACATCTGGCTGTATATTGTCGCCCTGCTTATTTAACTTATATGTTGAGTGCATCATGCAAAATGCCGATGAATTGGATGAAACAAGTTGGAATCAAGATTGGCAGAAGAAATATCAGTAACCTCAGATATGCAGATGACACCACCCTTATGGCAGAAAGTGACTAAGAACTGAAGAGCCTCTTGATTAAAGTGAAAGAGGAGAGTGAAAAAGTTGGGTTAAAACTCAACATTCAGAAAACTAAGATCATGGCATCCGGTCCCATCACTTCATGTCAAATAGATGGGGAAGCAGTGGAAGCAGCGAGAGACTTTCTTTTCTTGGGCTTCAAAATCACTGAGGATGGTGACTGCAGCCATGAAATTAAAAGACACTTGCTCCTTGGAAGAAAAACTATGACCAACCTACATGGCATATTAAAAAGCACAGACATTACTTTGCCAACAAAGGTCTATCTAGTCAAAGCTATGGTTTTTCCAGTAGTCATGTATGGATGTAAGAACTGGACCATAAAGAAAGCTGAACATCGAAGAATTGATGCTTTTGAACTGTAGTGTTGGAGAAGACTCTTGAGAGTCCCTTGCTTGGACTGCAAGGAGATCCAATCAGTCCATCCTAAAAGAAATCAGTCCTGAATATTCTTTGGAAAGACTGATGCTGAAGCTGAAACTCCAATACTCTGGCCACCTGGTGTGAAGAACTGAATCATTGGAAAAGACCTTGAAGCTGGGAAAGATTGAAGGCAGGAGGAGAAGGGGACAACAAAGGATGAAATGGTTGGATGGCATCACCGACTCAATGGACATGAGTTTGAGTAAGCTCTGGGAGTTGGTGATGGACAGAGAAGCCTGGCCTGGTGCAGTCCATGGGGTCTCAAAGAGTTGGACACAACGGAGTGACTAAACTGTACTAATATGACTAAAGCAAAGGTGTTCTGCAGAATGTTATTATAGTTCCTAATCAGTTCCTATCAAAAGGGAAGTTATTCTCAGTGAGTCTGACCCAATCAAGTGAGCCTTCGACAAGAGGGCCCAGGACTTTTCTGAAGTGAGAGATTTGTAACAAGAAAGATGATGTGGCACACTTGAAGATTGAAATAGCCACACTGTGAACTGCTTATGCTGCTGCTGCTAAGTCACTTCAGTAGTGTCTGACACTGTGTGACCCCATAGATGGCAGCCCACCAGGCTCCCCTGTCACTGGGATTCTCCAGGCAAGAACAATGGAATGGGTTGCCATTTTCTGCCTATAAAGAGAGCCAAATGGAAAGACCTCTAGAAGCTGAGAGCAATTCCTGGTGGTCAGACTGCAAGGAACAGAAACTTCATTCCTATACCTCTAGGAACTGAATTCTGCTAACAAACTAAAATCTCTTGGGAACAGACTCTTTTCCAGCCAAGCCACCAGGTGGAAGGCAGCTTGGCTAATACATTGATTTGAGCTGGGGAATCCTGTTCCAATGAAGTGACATCATAATAAATGTGTGTTTAAGGCACTAAGTTTGTGGTGATGTATTATTCAACAATACGAAACTAATGCATTGCATTACCAAAATACCTTTATCAAAATTATTAAGAATTGTATTACAAAATCATAGATAACCATTGAAAACTAACACTTTTCTTAATATACATTGGCAGATCTCAAGTTTACTAGATTAGTGAATTATCCCTAAAAAGTTTATTTTTAAAGGTTCTGTTGAACTCAGTTAATTTATTATTTTTGAATTTGTGGCCTATGCTCACTTGATAAATGTGCCTAGTTTTTAATTTTATGTTTTCTTATCAGATTTGAAAATATAAATTTGGACCAGCCACAAAAAATTAATAGAGAAGGCTTTCTTTTTTTCAACCTTACTATATTTACTTGTATAAGATAGAAATCATCTGTTTTATGAAAATTTGGTGAGTTTATAAAAAGTTTATTTAAAAGTTTTATAAAAGTTTATAAAAGTATGTCCTTTCATAATGGGCATGCATATCAAATGATCATGTTGTACACCTTAAATGCATTACAATTTTGGTTGTTAATTATGCCTCAGTCATGTTATAAAAGTAATACAATAAACACTCCTCAAATTTGGGAAACATGGATAAGCAAAAATAAGAAAATAAAGTCGCTGGTCACGCCAACACTGAATTTAGCCATGATAGCACTTCAGTGTATTTCCTTCAGGTCTCTTATGTAATTTACCATTCACTTATTTTAAAACTATCCATGCACATTTAAGTGATGCTGAGCACAGTGTGAGGAGCAGGGATATCCTGGAACAAGACAAGCATGGTCCCCTTCTGGCAGAAGTCACAGTTTGATGATAGAGGCAGACTCTGAACAGGGTCCACAGGTGCAGCCATGCTGGGACTGCAGGTCCAGGAAGCATGGAGTGTAGGGATGTGATGTGACTGAAAGTCCAGGGAAAAGTTGGAATTAAATTTGAGACTGAAGAGGAGATGTTGGCTGGGGGAGAGGGAAAGAACACTCCACACGGAAGTGAGTGTGTGAAGGCACTAGAGTGGGGAAAAGGATACGCTTGTGAAGACAGAACAATATTCAGATATAGCAGACCACATAAAGTAAGGAGGAGGGGGCATGAGATGAGTTTGGAGACCTTGGCAGGACTTTGGTGGCTCTTTAAGCTGGTGCAGTTCCTTGTGCAGCAGTTATCTGGATACATGGGAATGTTTACTACATCCCTCTGAATCACACAGATTGAGGGGATGTGATGCATCTGATAAGAGGTGATGGTGTTCCAGTGAGTAACCATGAGACTGGGTTAAATTGGTGTCCATGCTGGGGGTTAGGGGGATGTTTCTTAGAGGGTGAAAGAAATTTTAATTACATGTTCAATTTCTTCAGGATAATTTTATCTAATCAACTTTCCCTTTTTATTTGTGCTAGTTTGTTGTTGTTGTTCAGTTGCCAATTGTGTCTGACTCTTTGTGACTCCATGGACTGCAGCACACCGGGCCTCCCTCTCCCTAACCATCTCCAGGAGTTTGCCCAGGTTCATATGCGGTGACACATCTAATCATCTCATCCTCTGTCAACCTCTTCTCCTGCTTTCCATCTTTCCCAGCATCAGTGTCTTTTCCAATACGTCAGTTCTTTGCATCAAGTGCCCAAAGTATTGGAGCTTCAGCATCAATCCTTCCAAAGAGTATTCAGGGTTGATTTCCTTTAAGATAAATTGGCTTGATCTTCTTGCTGTCCAAAGGACTCTAAAGAGGGTTCTCCAGCACCACAGTTCAAAAGCATTAATTCTTCCACAACTCTGCCTTCTTTATTGTCCAGTGTCCAGCTCTCACATTTGTACATGACTACTAGGAAAATTAAAGCTTTGACTATACAACCTTTGTTGGCAAAGCGATGTCTATGCTTTTTAACACAATGTCTAAGTTTGTCATAGCTTTCCTGCCAAGAAGCAATCGTCTTCTAATTTCATGGCTGCAGTCACCATCCACAGTGGTTTTAGAGCCCAAGAAGAGGAAATTTGTCACTGCTTCCACATTTTCTCTTCTATTTGCCATGAAGTGATGGAACCAGATGCCATGATCTTGGTTTTTTTTTTTTTTTTTTTTTTTTTTTTTAATACTGAGTTTTAACCCAGCCTTTTCACTCTCCTCTTTCACCCTATCAACAGGCTCTTTAATTCCTTTCCACTCTCTACCATTCAGTTCAGATCAGTTGCTGTATCATACACATGTCTGAGGTTGTTGCTATTTCTCCAGGCAATCTTGATTCCAGCTTGTACTTCTAGCTCAGCATTTCTCATGATGTGCTCTGTGTATAAGTTAAATAAATAGACTGACAATAAACCACCTTGTCATACTCCTTTCTTAATCCTGAACCAGTCAGTTGCTCCATACAGTGTTTTAACTGTAGCTTCTTGGTCAGCATACAAGTTTCTCAGGAAACAGGTAAGATGGTCTAGTTCCATCTCTGTCCACAGTTTGCTAGGATCCACACAGTCAAAGATTTTAGCATATTCAATGAAATAGAGGGAGATGTTTTTCTGGAATTCCTTTGATTTCTCTATGATCCAGCAAATGTTGGCAATTTGATCTCTGGTTCTTCTGCCTTTTGTAAACCTATCTTGGACTGAAGTTCTTGGTTCTCATAACATGTAAACCTAGTATATAGGATTTTGAGCATAACCTTACTAGCATGGGACATGAGTTTTTTACTTTATTGCTGTATTTTTAAAATATTCTAATTACTTTAAAAGCAATATATCTTGTTTATTTTTTTAATTCTGTATTTATTTCTTGTCTCTCCTTTTTCTTGTTAATATTTTTAGAAACTTTCTTATATATATAGTTTTATAATTAAATTTATTTATCTTTAATTGAAGGATAATTGCTTTACAATATTGTGTTGGCTTCTGCCAAACATCAATATGAATCAGCCGTAGGACTTACGTCCCTTTCCTTTTGAACCTCCTCCCACCTCCCTCCCCATCCCATCCCTCTAGGTTGTTACAGAGCACAGATTTGAGTTTCCTAAGTCCTACAACAAATTCCCATTAGCTATCTATTTTACATATAGTAATGTATATGTTTCCATGTTACTCTCTCCATACATCCCATTCTCAGTTTTCATTTCTTGTGTAGCCTTATGAGATTTTGAAAGTTTATGAAAACCATTGAGAAGTTTGCTAGTGTTTTTTGGTTTCAGAAATAATTTAATAATTGTGTTTTCATTAGCATTCTAATGCTTAAAATAATTCATTTGTGAAGCTAAGTGGACCTATCCCTTTATTTTATGAAGGTTTGTTTATTAAGATTCAATTTCTTTACCAGGTAATACAACTAGATTGTCTCCTCCACTGTGTCAGCTTTGGCAAGCTCTATTTTTCTAATAATTGGTCCATTTTGTCTAAATTTAAAATTTACTAGCAGAGTGTTGACATTCTCTGATGACCTTTCTTAATGTCTCTTTGATCTGGAGATATTCTCAACCTGATATTTAGTTTACTAAATTTTTCTTTAATCATGTTCATTATTTTTCCCAACCTACGTTCTTTCTCTGAATTATTAAATCATAATAACCAGTGTTTCTACATGGCTTCTTTTTATGACTTGTTACTTCAACATACAAAAATCTTCCCTTGTTTTGCTGGGGATACATATTGTATTTTTTAAAATTTGTAATCTATTTCTTCTTTCATTTATTCTTCATCATGTGACTTTTAGTATTCGATTTATTTATTTTGCTTTTATCATAGTTTTATTCCTTGGATAGGAACATTCCTCCCTGGCAGATTTAGTAAAGCTGCATGAGAAAGAACAAGTTTTAAGAAGGGGAAACTGATGTGCACTGAAACCTAAATAAAACCAGAGACACAACTGTGCTATGATTGTGACTCCCCTTCCCCTCATATCAGCAAGAATATGTGATATTCACTTTAAGCTCTAAAGAAAGCAGCTCTGGGAAGTGACAGTTTCTTTTCTTATAATCTGCCTGTCCTGGAAGTGTGAAGCAGGTGAGTAAATATAGGTGGAGGGGATCCTTGAAGCTGGTTGTTTTTGCTTATTCCTTACCCCAGCAGGTCATTAGCACTGCTCAGAACATCTTTCTAGGTAACTTGCCTCACATGTGTGAGCAACAGCAGCAACAACAAAGGAGCCCCTAAGGCTTCCCTGGTGGCTCAGAGGTAAAGAACCTGCCTGTTATGCAGAAGATCGCTTGCTATGCAGGAGACACAGGTTCAATCCCTGGGTTAAGAAGATCCCCTGGAGAAGGAAATGGCAACCCACTCCAATATTCTTGCCTGAGAAATCCCATGGACAGAGGAGCCTGGTCGGCTACAGTCCATGGGGTCACAAAGAGTCAGGCATGACTCAGCGACTAAACCACCACCAGGGCTACATGGGGCAGAAAGAAATATTACTCCAGCAAAATTCCTGAACGTGGGTACTTGTCCATACCTCACCCAAAAGATCTAATCAGAACTGCCTCCTAGATCCCAGACAGTCCCCACAACTCCTAGTTTAGTTCTCACATTCATACTGTTCATCTATCCAGAGTTTTAAGTCATTTCTGATCTTTCTCTTCCTCCCTTCCTTCCTTTCTTCTTTTTCTAATCCAAGAATAGAGTATAAATTTAAGAAACATTCAGAAGAAAAAAAAAATTTATATACGAAAGAAATGAGGTTTTGCATTGCAAAACAATAGAGAAATATTGGCTACCTATTGAATGTAATGTAAACAGTCTACTCACAGCTAAGATAGTCTTCATAAGTAAGTACCACAAAAGGATATTTTTACAGTGAAAGAATTCTGCTATCCATATATTTTAGAATATCTGAAATTATAGAATATCAGAAATTACTGAAAAATTATATATTTAACATTTTGCTTTATATAACTCTTGGTTCAAAGGAAAAAAAAAAAAAACTATAACCCTAAGAAAAGCAGAAGGAAATGAACACACAAATATAAGTTAAAAAAAATGATACATTCAAAAACATAAGTACAGGACAATAGATAAACTAACCCAATAACAAGTTGTTTTTTTTTTAATCTATAAATTAGTTGATCATCTGGCAGTGATCATTAGAAATTAGGAAAAATAAACACAAATCAATTTTTGAGTCTTAAAAAGAGAACAATAACAACAAAAAAAGAAATTGGCAGCAAGCTATACATGGTGTACTGCTTAAAGTCTAGGAATATGTGTGCATATCTTCCAAATTACCTGGTTAGTGTCTGGCTCCGTCTCTTTTCCAGGTTGAACATTTTTACATTCTGATTTTTCCACATCCATTAAACAGAGATTCTAGCTGGATATGTTTGTCTTTTAAAATTGTTTGCTGTTACTCTTATACAGAAAGTGTTGAATTACTCTATTTTTAATTCTGGGAATAAACCATTTTGGTAATGGTTTATTTGGTAAATTATCAATTGGTTTATTTGGTAATATAACAATCTTTTTTAAATTTCATTTGTTATTGTATTTATGTCTTTCATTTGTGTCATAATCTACAGTTTTAAAATCTATATTCTCTGGGTTTTTTTCTACTTTTTGTTTGGCTAGTTGGTTTTGGAGCTGAGCAATAATAGTTAGGATTTTAGGTATATTTTTTACATTTTGTGCTCTAGAAATTTGAAGTAGCACAAGAATTATTGACTATCCTAGGCTTTAGAAATATAAAATTGGACCTCAGATCTGTGGATTGAATTCTTAGGTGATTTTTCAAAATCTACCATGTTTCTTAAATATCTAGTGTCTCAGTTCTTGCTTGGAACAATTCGAGCTCTTATCCCCAAATACTTGAGCAGAATTGCATTTGATAATTTTGGCTATTTTTTTCCTAAATTATTCTTAAAAAAATATTTTTGTAATTTGTTTCTAAAATTGCATGAAGTTTATTGAGATATAATTTATGTAAAATAAAATGTGCAAGTATGCAGATCAAATTCTGACAGGTATATATGTCTGTGTAACCAGTACTCAAGTCATTTCATCACCCCCAAGACTTTCCTTATAACATTTGCAGTTAGTCCCCACTGCTGCCAGGTTACCACTGTCCTGGTTTATATCACTGTAAATCAGATTCACATGGAATATGTGTGCATGTTCTCAGTATAATAGTTTTGTGCTTTATTCATGTTATTGCATGTAATGATAAAATTAATTGCTTTAATTGCTGAGTACAATGCCAGCAACTGGAATTGCTGAGTTCCAATGTAATGTTGGAAACACATCATAATTTGTTCATCTGTGCTCCTGTTAAAAGATAATTGAATTGTTTCTGGGTTTTAGATATTATGAATAAATCTGCCATGAATATTAATGGGCATGTCCTTTGGTGGACATGTGTGTTTATTTTTCTTGATAAATACATAGGAGTAGAATTGTTGGATCATAGAGTAGATGCATTCAAAAAAAAAAAAAACCTACCCACAAAGGGACACAAAAAAACTTTTGGAGGTGATAGATGTCTGCTACATTGATTGTTATAGTAATCTCACAGATGTTTACATATGTCCAAACTCATCAGATTGTGTATATAAAACATGTGCAGTTTTTTGCATATAAACTGTAACTCAATAAAGTTATTATTTTTAAAAAAGAAAGTGCCAATCAATTTCCTAGAGTGATTTTACCTTTTTACATCTAATCAGCCAATCTTGCCCCAAGAGCCTGGCAGGGAGGCTGGCAGGCTACAGACCATGGGATCACAAAGAGTCAGACATGACTGAGTGACTAAGCAGCAGCAGCAGTCCAATGTAGGAGTTCCAGTTGTCCCACATCTTTTCTAACACCTAGTACTGAGTTGTCAATCTTATCAATTTTAGCCATTTGAATCTTTATACAGTAGCATTGAGTTGTGAGTTAACTTACATTTCTTAATGTCTAATTACAATAAGTACCAATTTAATGTGCCTATGGGATTTTTTTTTCTTCTTTTTTGAAATGCTTGTTCAAGAGATATGCCCACATATTTTTTAATTGGGTTGTTTGTTTTTATCAGCATATATTTTCCAAAACTTCTCCTTAGTGCTTACAGTTAAAAGTTTATTATTTCATGCTAGTAAGTGTGAATTCTAATAAACAATTCATCATGGTGATTAATAACAACCATATCTCATTTAATAGATATCACAAATAGTTGTTAAATTTCAAAACTCCATTTTTTTGTGCAAACAAAACATAATTATAAGAAGTAAAGGAATAAAAAATCGAGAATATTAGCCTCAATAAACAGCCAACATCATGCTTAAATGTGAAACTCTTGAAAATACACTTCACAAATCCTGCTATATAGTACACTGCTAATGATTGTGAATGGTCAAACTTTTAGAAAAATTTGACATTTTTTCTCACCTATGATCCTTAAAATGATCATACCATTGCTAACAAAATTTCACTTACAGAAATGTTTAGATATTCATGCAGAGCTCTAAAAATAATTTTATTATAATATCATTTATAACTGAATAAATTAAAGCAACTTAAATGTCCAGTATAGGATAGAAGTTAAATGTAACAAACTAAAGCAAAGTGATATTAGGCAAGCTTTCCAAATCATATTTTAATAACATGAGAGAATGTATAAATGCTGTATAAAATAAGACTCATTTTTGAAGTGTGAGAAATAAAAAAACATTCAAAGAATAAAGAAATTATATCTTATAGTTTTAACCAGAGATGAGATCATAACAAGAATTCTTTCCAACTGCATGGGAAAATAGATTTGTGATATTTGGACAGAGGAGCCTGGTGGGCTACAGTCCATGGGGTTTCAAAGAGTCAAACAAGACTGAATGACTTTCACTTTCATATGCTGCCAAATGTTATCCAGATTCTCACACCTCCAGTCCTGGAAGCTATACTTTCATAATACCTTAACACACTATTACTCAGTCCTCAATACTTAATTAAAATAATTTATATTAAACTTTGTCTGTTGACATAACTAGCATGGTTTCTTTATCTTGACTAGATCCTACCTGGTGGAGTGGGTAAAAATGTGAGTCCCTTCAGACGCAATCCATGATTGCCTACCAGCTTTGGAACTGTCCTGCAGCCAGTCAGCTGTCGCCAGCAGTAAGCTCCCCTTTCTGTCTCCTCTCCACCAAACGACACATTTGACATATTAGCCATGCATTTCTTTGGTTTCTAGCTGGAAAAGTACATCCTAAAATTATTGGCCATTTATTTGTTGTCTTAATGTATAATATTTCATGTCCTTTAACTCATTCTTTCTCATATTTTCTTTATTTTATTCTGGTTCTCTTCTATTTCTCAGGTTGAACCCTTGTATTTTAAAGTATATTTTAACAGCCTGATTTTAATTTTTCATTAAATCAACTTCTGATTTTTTAAAAATTTTTTAAGGCAAATTGCCCACTGTCTGATAAAGTCCTAATTGTGGAAACACTGTCTTCTTTGGTTCCATGTTTCTAGTTTTGTTTCTCAGGTAACATCCTTTGCCAGGCTTACCTCTTTCCTCTTTTGCTCAGTTCCTTCAATTCTCCTGTGAACTTGATTTTGCCCCCATGTGGCCTGCCCTTTCTCTTCAGCACTTGGAGACGCGCTGCCGCTCCCCCAACCCCCGCTCCAGCCCCCCGCCCCCCCGCCTGCTCCCCCGGCCCCGTTCCCCCTCCACCGCCGCCCCCCCCCCCACCGCCGCAGCACTTGGCATACCCAGGCTGCATGCTCACCTGGGGGCAGGTGAAGATGAGGGGTGAGCGAGGGTCTGTTCTGATATCTTCCCTTTGATCACATATTGCAAAACAGTTCCTCATTTAAAAAATATTTATTAAGTAGCAGATATGGTTTTTATACTGGAGACAATAGAGTGAAGAGAGAAACAATAAACAAATACACGTGTGTGTATCTCATTTTGCCACACAGAGTATTTTATATGTATTTCTGTGAGGTAGAAGTGCTGTGATCAAGAATGCATGTAACTGATTGCAGAGTAATGAGCATAAAATTTCAATAGAAACACGTAGAAAAATCCCAATGCCCACTGAAAGGAAAATGGAGAAAATTACAGTATTTTCAATGAAACATCAGCAACAGTAAATGTAAATGAACTGCAGCTGGGCACAGTAAAGGAAAGTTTCACAATATATAAGTGAGTGGGAGAGTTAAGTTCAAAATGATTACATAGTGCATACCATTTTTATGAAGCTTATATATATATATATATATATGTATTTTGTTGTTGTTGTTGTTACAGACTAAACACAGGATTCAGTATGCTTGTTACCTCTGGTGGGAGTTGCAGAACAGAGGAGAACTGCATATTCAGATATAAGTTGTCAGTAGTCTCAATCTATGTTGGGTGGTAACTTCAGGATGCTAAGTAAGGGACAGAAAAAGTGAGAAAGAGAAGAAGGAAACGTTCTAAAAATTATTTCACAAGGAAAAAGTTCTTTTCTCCCTGAAAAAAAATCAGTTCAAAACCCTACAGGCGGGGCTGGTGGAGGTAAGTTTCCCTAGAGGGCTGGAGAGACAGGGCACAATAATGGACCAGGAGGAGACTCAGAGTGTCCTGAAGGGGGCAGATCCATGTGTGGGCATTATAGATGAAATGTTTATGTCCCCAAGCCCTAATTCATACAATGAAGCCTAACTTCCAGTGTGCCTGCATCTTAAGCTGGGACCACTTTGAAGGCCATAAGAGTAGGGCCCCCTGATTCAATAGGATGAGGGTCCTTCCAAGAAGACTTGTGAATGTGTGAAGATCATAAAGTCAAGACAAGAGAGAAGAGCTGCTCCAGATCAAAGTGGACTAACAAGTCAGTTCTTTGCATCAGGTGGCCAAAGTATTGGAGTTTCAGATTCAGCATCAGTGGTTCCAGTGAATATTCAGGAATGATTTCCTTTAGGATTGACTGGTTTGATCTCCTTGCAGTCCAAAGACTCTTAAGAGTCTTCTCCAACATCACAGTTTAAAAGTGTCAATTCTTCGGTGCTCAGCCTACTTTGTGGTCCAACTTTCACATCCACATATGACTTCTGGAAAAACCATAGCTTTGACTATATGTGCCTTTATCAGCAAATTAATGTCACTGCTTTTTAATATTCTGTCTAGGTTGGTAACAGCTTTTCTTCCAAGGAGCAAGTGTCTTTTAATTTTATGGCTGCAGTCACAATCTGCAGTGACTTTGGAGCCCAAGATAATAAAATCACACACTGTTTCCATTGCTTCCCCATCTATTTGCCATGAAGTGATGGGACTGGATGCCATCATCTTCGTTTTGGAATGTTGAGTTTTAAGCCAACGGTTTCACTCTCCTCTTTCACCTTCATCAAGAGGCTCTTTAGTTCCTCTCCACTTTCTGCCATAAGGTAGTGTCATCTGCCTATATGAGGTTATCGATATTTCTCCCTGCAATCTTGATTCCAGCTTGTGCTTCAGCCAGTCCAGCCTTTCACATGATGTACTCTGCAGAGAGGTTAAATAAGCAGGGTGACAATATACAGACTTGAAGTACTCCTTTCCCAATTTGGAACCAGTCCATTGTTTCATGTCCAGTTCTAACTGTTGCTGTTTGACCTGCATAAAAGTTTCTCAGGTAGCAGGTCAGGTAGTGTGGTATTCTCATCCCTTTAAGAATTTTCCGCAGTTTGTTGTGATCCACACAGCCAAAGGCTTTAGTGTAGTCAATGAAGCAGAAGTAGATATTTTTCTGGAATTCTCTTGCTTTTTTCTATGATCCAATGGATGTTTGCAATTTGGTCTCTGGTTCCTCTGATTTTTCTAAATCCAATTTGAACATCTGGAATTTCTTGACTCATGGAATGTTGAAGCCTAGCTTGGAGAATTTTGAGCATGTCTTTGCTAGCATGGGAAATGAGTGCAATTGTGCAGTAGTTTGAACATTCTTTTGGAATTCCAGCTGAGCTATTTCAAATCCTAAAAGATGATGCTCTTAAAGTGCTGCACTCAGTATTCCAGATTTGGAAACTCAGGAGTGGCCACAGGGCTAAAAAAGGTCAGTTTTCATCCCAGTCCCAAAGAAAGGTGCCAAAGAATGTTCAAATGGACATAGTGTATCATTACTTTAGATGGGTGTTTGTGGTCGTTCAGGAGAATAATCTTTGCTTGTAGCAAATATACAGCACAGTGTTCAGGAGTCATAGGCTTCAGGTCAGCAGAGTATTCTCTTATATTTCAGGAAAAATATTATGCGTCCTGTTCCTGAAAATTTTTGGCAAATTTAAAGTTCTTTCAAAGTAAACAAATTTTTCAAAAGAAAGGAAAAAGAGAACTTTCCTGTGGTTAAGACTCTGCACTTCCACTGCAGGGGGCACTGGTTTGATCTCAGTCAAAGAAATAAAATAAATAAATTTCAGTGGGAATATATTTTAAAGAGAGAGAGAGAGAAACGGGAAATAATGATGGCAAGGATAGACCAAGATATACTTCTATAAAACTGTAACAAAACAAATAACAAAAAATAGCTGGGGGAATGTGGTATCAGAGGAAGATTATCTTAAGATGGGTATCAAGTATATCTAATGTGTTTGTAATCTACTCCGTGATACTGCAGAGGATGAAAATGTACCATTGAGCAAAGAAGAGTAGACTGGCTTTTGAATAGATTAGAAGAATGGGATTCAAGCATGAGAGCTGGAGTTACTAATACCTAAAATTAATCTACTGAAAGAAAGACAAGACAAAATTTATCAGTCTAGAGGAAGATAAGTATGTAGATTTAATCGCATTTCTTCTACTTTGTCAGTGGCATATAAACTTGTTATGGAAGTGAGAAAGGATAAAGTAAGTTGATTATGACATGGATAATAGAATATAACCTGGACACAAGGAGAAATAAAGAGGTAATTAGGAAGATGGGCCAATAAAAGGTAATGAGGTTAACAGATTGGAGGCTTTGATGGGGGTAAGTATTAGAGAGGCTGTGCTGAAAAACAGATGCAGGAAATTTAGGGATGAATATTTAAAGAGTGGGAAATCTGAAAATGAGATTCCCATCCTACTAAGTTATCTTTCATAATAATATCAGAAATAACAGAGTTCAATTATCTTAGAGCTGGAGATGTATCAGTATCAGAGATGCTGTGGATGAATAAGAATGAAAACATTTTGGGGACAATATTAGGTATTATGGACAGGATTATGGAGATGATGAATCTTAGGAACATCATTCAGGAAGACACTAGGATACAGGAAAATCAAGTCACTCACATTTTTTGGTATTCATGTTTTAGTTAAATATATAAGTATGGGATTTATAAATCATAAAATGAGTATTTTTAAAGTCACAGCCAGTAAATTTTAAAAACTACGTTTGAATCAGTTCTAATGAGGTGGATGAAACTGGAGCCTATTATACAGAGTGAAGTAAGTCAGAAAGAAAAACACCAATACAGTATATTAACGCATATATATGGAATTTAGAAAGATGGTAACAATAACCCTGTATACGAGACAGCAAAAGAGACACTCATGTATAGAACAGTCTTTTGGACTCTGTGGGAGAGGGAGAGGGTGGGATGATTTGGGAGAATGGCACTGAAACATGTATAATATCATATATGAAATGAGTCGCCAGTCCAGGTTCGATGCACGATATTGGATGCTTGGGGCTGGTGCACTGGGACAACCCAGAGGGATGGTATGGGGAGGGAGGAGGGAGGAGGGTTCAGGATGGGGAACACATGTATACCTGTGGTGGATTCATTTTGATACATGGCAAAACCAATACAATATTGTAAATTTAAAAGATAAAATAAAATTAAATTAAATTTAAAAAATAAATCAGAAAAAAAAACTATACAATGATAGAAATATATTCTGCCATCTTTCTTCCTTTAATTACTTGTCCTTACTAGGAATAGATTTATCTTACTAAGAAAAATCTATATCTTGCATAACGATTGCTGAAGACAGGTAAATAAAAATGAAGACAAATATTCATTCTGATAATGCTTATTTTGAGCCATTTAAAAATATATTTGCTAGTCAAAGTGAAAAGTGAAAGTCACTCAGTCATATCTGATTCTTTGCTACCCCATGGACTATAGCGTCCATGGAATTCTCCAGGCCAGACTACTGGAGTGGGTAGCCTTTCCCTTCTCCAGGGGATCTTCCCAACCCAGGGATTGAACCAGGGTCTCCTGAATTGCAGGTGGACTCTTTATCAACTGAGCTATCAAGGAAGTCACTTGTTATTCAAAATTTAGGGCTATTTTATCATTTCAGAAATAGGTGGAAATCTTTATAACAATGTGAGATCTCAAAGTCTGCATTCAATGATAAATAGTAACGAGAGAGCATGTTTGATGAAATAGCTTAGGTCTCTTTCTGTCACTGTTTTGCTTTTATTAGAGAATACACATCATCAACTGGGGACCTTTCTGGCCTGTGAAGTAAGTGCAAAGGGAAGGAGAGATAATTATTTTTTCAAAGAGCTGTGACTATATGTAAGTGGCTTAAAACATGAGTATTTCATCTATTGTTTCAAAATAATTAAATCACAAAACATTAATGGTGAAATATGTACATTTTAATGAGTTTCAGAGTGCTTGTTTACTCCAGACTAATCTTTAATGTATTCTAAAACTTTCTTCTTTTCTCTTAGTCATGGTTCATTAAATGTTGTTCACAGTTTCCATAGAACTTTGCATATCTCTCTTTCTTTTATTTTAGAGCTGAAATAGATTTTTTTAATTTCCATTTGTTCTATTATGCTTTAGAATGTCAGCAAAAAGAGGTGTAAAGGATACTTTTATAGGTCATTATTTTTCTAAATTAAATGTATAACTTTTAAGTCCTAAGTTCACAGATTTATAGGGTATATTCAACAGTTAGAAAGATGAATGAAGTTCTGTGCATTTGTGTGGTGGTTTTCAGGTTTAGGACCCATCAAAATCACTCTGGAGACAAAGATTGAAAATAAAAGCCTGGAAATCAAAGCAATATTCTTTAAAATTGATAGATTTAACTTAATAAAAATAAAGAATGGCCCAATCCAAGCAACAAATTCTTAGCTTCATAAAATATAAATATTCATTGCCTTTTAAATATATGATGCATAGCTTACATGCAGGAAAACATGAAATCTTAATTACAATTTATGAATTTTGACAAATATATACACATTTAACCAACACAAGATATAGGGCATTTCCATCATCACAAATGATTTATCAAGCTCTCTCCCATCAAAGTCCCCACCTCAAGAAGAGAAAATTATCATTGATTTCTATCATAGATTAATCTTTTCTCTACTGAATTATATATAAGCAGAATCATTCATTATTAAGTTATTATGTCTAATCTATTTTGCTGAACATTATAGCAATGTGGTTCATTCATGTAAGTTTGAGTAGTAGAAGTTTGCTCTTTTTTATTGTGCAACATTAATGCACAACATTAAAAACAAATAAGATCATGGCATCCTGTCTCTTCACTTCATGGCATCTGGCCTCATTACTTCATGGCAATGAAAGGGGGATACAGTGACAGATTTTATTTGCTTGGGCTCAAAAATCACTGCAGATGGTGACTACAGCCATGCAATTAAAGGATGCTTTCTCCTTGGAAGGAATGCTGTGGCAAACCCAGACAGTGTATCAAAAAGCAGAGACATCACTTTGCTGACAAAGGTCTATATAGTCAAAAGTATGTGTTTTTCCAATAGTCATGTATAGATGTGAGTTGGACCATAAAGAAGGCTGAGTGCCAAAGAATTGATGCTTTCAAATTGCGGTGTTGGAGAAGACTCTTCAGAGTCCCTCCCTTGGACTGCAAGGAAACTGAACCAGGCGATCCTAAAGGAAATCTGCCCTGAATATTCATTGGATGGACTGATGCTGAAGCTAAAGTCCCAGTAGTTTGGCCACCTGATGTGAAAAGCTGACTCACTAGGAAAGACCCTGATGCTGGGAAAGACTGAAGGCCAAAGAAGAAGTGGTCAGCAGAGGATGGGATGGTTAGATAAGATCACCAACTCAATGTACACGAATGTGAGCAAACTCTGGGAGGTAGTGGAGACAGGGAAGTCTGGCATGCTGCAGTCCAAGGGGTCACAAAGAGTAGGACACGACTTCATGACTGAATAACAACAATTCAATTATAAGAATATAGCACAAATAATGATATCCCAAGCTCTACATTAAGGACACTTGGATTGTTTCATATTTGGAGTTCTTAAGAATAAAGCTGCTATGAGCATTCTAATTCAAGCACTTCTGGGTGTATAACAAAGAGTAAGACTGCTGAATCACTTTGTTGTTCAGTCGCTCAGTTGTGTTTGACTCTTTGCAACCCCATGGACTGGAGTACTCTAGGCTTCCCTGTCCTCCACTATCTCCTAGAGTTTCCTCAAATTCATGTCCATTGGGTTGGTGATGCTATCTAACCATTTCATCTTCTGCAGCTCCCTTCTCCTTTTGCCTTCAATCTTACCCAGCATTAAGGTATTTTCCAGTGAGTTGGCTCTTCACATCAGGTGGCCAAAGTATTGGAGCTTCAGCTTCAGCATCAGTGCTTCCAATGAATATTCAGAACTGATTTCCTTTGGGATTGACTTGTTCAAGCTCCTTGCAGTCCAAAGGACTCTCAAGCATTTTCTCGAGAACCCGAATTTGAAAGTCTCAGTTCTTCAGTGCTCAGCCTTATGATCCAAATCTCATATTTGTATATGATTACTGGAATAACTATAGCTTTGACTATACAGACCTTTGTCAACAAAGATATGTCTCTGCTTTTTAATAAGCTTTCTAAGTTCGTCATAGTATTCCTATTCCTAAAAGGAGCAAGCATCTTTTAATTTCATGGCTATAGTCACCATCCACAGAGATTTGGAAGCCCAAGAACTTCCCCTTCTTTTTGCCTTGAAGTGATGGAATCAGATGCCATGATCTTAGTTTTTTGAGTGCTGAGTTTCAAACCAGCTTTTTCACTCTCCTCTTTCACCCTCATCAGGAGACCTTCTACTTCCTCTTCATTTTCTGCCATCAGAATGATATCACCTGCACATCTGAGATTGTTATTTCTCCCAGGAATTTTGATTGCTGCTTGTGATTCATCCAGCCCAGCATTCCACATGATATACTCTGTATATGAGTTAAATAAGCAGGCTGACAATATAAAGCCTTGTCATAATCCTTTCCCAGTTTGGAACCAGTCAGTTATTTCATGTCTGGTTCTAATTGTTGCTTCTGGATCCACATACAAGTTTCTCAGGAGACAGGTAAGTCAGTTTGGTACTATCTCTTTCTTAAAATATCCTCTTATTATTGGTTTGTCTGTAACATCTATAGTGATGTATCTATTTCATTTTTATATTGAAAATTTACATTTTCTTTTCTGTTTCTTATCTACCAGTCTTACTATGGATTTATTAATTTTATTGAATTCTTAAAAAAAAAAAAAAAACACTTCAGTTTCTTGAGTTGCTTTATTGTATGTCTCCTTTCTATTTTATTGACTTTTTTCCCTCATAGTTTTATATTTGATTTCAGTTTGATGATTCATCTACTGCCTTTTAATAGCTTCTTAGAATGAAAGCGTGAAAGTTTAGATCATTGATTTTCAACATTTTTTTTTCTTATATAGGTATTTAGAGCCATAAATGTCCTTGCAAGCATTGCTTCTGATATATCCCATAAGTTTGATATGCCTTGTTTATGTTTAACTTTTCACTTTAAAATATTTAAGAATTATAATTGTGATTACTTGAGTACACTATGAAAGTTATGAGTACACTATGTTAGTTGCTCAGTCATGTCTGACTCTTTGGCACCCCATTGACTGTACCTTGGCAGATTCCACTGTCCATGGAATTCTCCAGGCAAGAATATTGGAGTGGGTAGTCATTCCCTTCTCCACAAGATCTTCCTGACCCAGGGATCAAACCCAGGTCTCCCACATTGCAGGCCGATTCTTTATCCACTGAGCCACCAGGGGAACCCTGAGTACACTACAGGTTATTGAAGTTTGTTGCTTTATTTTCTACATTCTGGGGATTTTCTAATTATCCTTTGTTGTTGTTGTTGTTAATTTCTAGTTTAATTCCACTGTAATCAAGGATTATAATCTTTATTTTCTTATTCCTTCAAAATATGTTAGAACTTGCTTAATGGCTCTAAACAAAATTTTTTTGTTTTTTTTTTTAGGGGGAGGGTGAAGAATCTATGTGTCTTGGAAGATTGGTACTGACATATATTCACAACTAGGTATAAAATAGATAACTAGTGAGAACCTAACATATAGGACAGGGAATTCTACTCAGTGCTCTTGGTAACCTACATGGGAAGGAAATCGAAAAAAGAGAGGATATATGTATACATGTGGCTGATTCACTTTGTTGTACAGCAAGAAACTAACACAAAATTGTAAAGCAATTATATCCCTATCCCAATAAAACTGTATTAAAAAAAAACCAATAACAAACAAAAATGACAAAGTTTGAAAATAATGGCATGTCAAAAGTTATACTTGGTAGATGCAAAATAAAATTTTAGAGATGTAACAATTATAATATTAGACTATTTCTCAACATACAATGATTTAAGCAGATTCAAAAAGGATAAATGGAGGTATTTAATAATAATAAATATTCTTGTGCACTAGAAACACATTAATTGTAAAAATTTAAATACCTAATAAAAGCAATTTTAAAAAATCTATGTGCCTTAATGTATTTTAAAATAATTGTGAATACTACATTTGTACAAAGTGGTATTCTGTGTGTCAGGTAGGTCAAATTGTTGATCAATATGTAAATTGTGTTGTTCTAATCTTCTGCATTTTTTACTGACTTTGAGGTTGTTTTTTCTGTTATTAAGGGAGTGAGTTAAAATCTATAGCCATGATGATGAATTTATCCCTTGCTCTTTTTCTCTCAAACCTTTCGTTGCATATATTTGATATAATTAAATGCATATAAATTTATTACTTTTTTCTTCTTTTATCATTCTAAAATCTTCTTCTTTATTTCTAGAAATATTACTTACTATAAAGTCTAACTTCTCCAATAGTAAAACGACTGATATAGTAAGGTACCTGTGAAGCTCTGGTCACAACTGTCACAAATTGCTAACTACCTAACTCTGTTTTTACCCTGTTTTGTATGTGTTTCTATCTAAAGACCCCTTATGTAAAATATATTGTTGGTTCATTAACATTGAACTTTTGGGCAATAGCACTATGACATATGTCTGAAAGATGCTCATCTTAATTTCTCCAAAAGGCACATCACAGCCTTTTTTACCATTATGAGCATGAAACATCACTTCAATACTACTTTGGGGGGTCACTTAAATACGAAAATTCGCACACACACACACACACAAAACCCCACACAAAAATGGAAAATATGTAGCCCTATCAATAACCTCAGATATGCAGATGAGACCACCCTTATGGCAGAAAGTGAAGAGGAACTAAAAAGCCTCTTGAAGAAAGTGAAAGTGGAGAGTGAAAATGTTGGCTTAAAGCTCAACATTCAGAAAACGAAGATCATGGCATCTGGTCCCATCACTTCATGGGAAATAGGTGGGGAAACAGTGTCAGACTTTATTTTGGGGGGCTCCAAAATCATTGCAGATGGTGACTGCAGCCATGAAATTAAAAGACGCTTATTCCTTGAAAGGAAAGTTATGACCAACCTAGATAGCATATTCAAAAGCAAAGACATTACTTTGCCAACAAAGTTTGGTCTAGTCAAGGCTATGGTTTTTCCTGTGGTCATGTATGGATGTGAGAGTTGGACTGTGAAGATGGCTGAGCGCTGAGAAATTGATGCTTTTGAACTGTGGTGTTGGAGAAGACGTTTAAGAGTCCCTTGGACTGCAATGAGATCCAACCAGTCCATTCTGAAGGAGATCAGCCCTGGGATTTCTTTGGAAGAAATGATGCTAAAGCTGAAACTCCAGTATTTTGGCCACCTCATGTGAAGAGTTGACTCATTGGAAAAGACTCTGATGCTAGGAGGGATTGGGGGCAGGAGGAGAAGGGGATGACAGAGGGTGAGATGGCATCACCAACTCGATGGATGTGAGTCTGAGTGAACTCCAGGAGTTGGTGATGGACAGGGAGGCCTGGCCTGCTGTGATAAATGGGGTCACAAAGAGTCGGACACAACTGAGCACCTGAACTAAATTGAACTGAAGTATACTGCAAAAAGGACATATTTACAGTACAAGATCTGAAACAAGAAGGCAGAATGTCACCTTCTTCAACCTTGTCTGGAATCCTGTGTGTCAGGGGGTGCAGGTTTTTCACTGCTGTACAGAGAATTCAAGTTTATACATGACTTGAAAGCATGGGATCATTGATTTCAGTGTTACAAATAAATTGTAATGAGTAGATGAACTTTGAATATATGAATAATGAGGATCAAGTATATATCTTTTTTGTCCTTTCAAGTTAAATCTGTGTCCTAATATCTAAAATGTATCTCTTTTAAACAACAATGGTTGAGCTATGTTTGTTTTTTTAATATTGATCCTGATAATCTTTACCTTCTAATTGGAAACTTTAACCATTTAAAATTAATGTAGTAATTACATTAACTTTCAGATATAATTTTTGAGTCCATAATCTTTCTACTTTCTAATTGCTTTACATGTTTTATGTTCCCTTATTTTACCTTTCTTGCCTTCTTTTGGAATATTTATTACTCATATTACCTACATTTTAGCTATACATTTCTAAAACTTAATGTAATAGTTCCCTATATAGTACAATATTAGTTCTTTACCTGTTAGACTGTACCTTAAATGACTCTTTTAAAAACTTTCCAAGTAATGTAAGAACCTTATAACAGGATGGGGTCCTAAGATGGCAGAGGAGTAGGATGGGGAGACCACTTTCTCCCCCACAAATTCATCGAAAGACATTTGAACGCTGAGCAAATACCACAAAACAACTTCTGAATGCTGACAGAGGACACCAGGCACCCAGAAAGGCAGCCCATTGTCTTCGAAAGAAGGCAGAACAAAATATGAAAGCTAAAAAGAGAGACAAAAGAATTAGGGATGAAGACCAGTCCCAGGGAGGGATTTTCCAAACACCAGAAAGGAGAAGTTTCCAAACACTAGAAAACCCTCTCAATAGTGGGTCTGTGGGAACTTTTGGAATCTTACAGGGCAACATAACTGGAAGGGAAAAAATAAATAAAACTCACAGATTATGCGTCTAACTGCAGCTCCCAATGGAGAAGTAGCCCCGATGCTCACGTTCACCTTAAGCAAGCCAAGGACTGAACAAGGAGGCGCCAGCTGCATTGTTTAGGGTACGGACCAGGCCTGAATGCCCTGAAGGCAATCTGAGGGAGCTAACGTGAGATAGCAACCCAAACCGTGGGATAGCCAGAGAGAGAAAAAAAAGAGAGAGAGAGAGAGAGAGAACTTTCCTTCAAAAAGTGCTCATCTAAGGCACTGCTGGCACTCTCAGAGAATAAAGGACTGAGCGAATAACAGAGGAAAGCTAGCCAGCAGTGGGCTGGCCCATCCCCTGCCAGAGGCAGGGAGGCAGGCTGGTGAGAGCCAGAGCCAGAGCGCAAGGGGCAAACTCGGCCCCAGAGATGGCATCCTCTACCAAACTGCGAGCAGGCTCCCAGTTTCTAACCAAGTCTTCCTGGGATCCTGAACGGTTGACATCTGCCAGGAGGGTTGCAGCCAGAGATCAGCTCCCCAGAGGAGACACATGGCATGCCTGAGATGGTGCTCCCATTGCACACCCAGGAAACTGAGCATCTGGGACAGGGGAGGTTATAAGATACACCGCCTACTTGGGGAGAGTGCGCTCGCCAAGCACCTGGTTGCTTGAGCTGCTCTTACCAGGGAAGGACACAAAACGCAAGCCCAACTGAGTCTGTGCCTTTGTGGAGTACCCAAGAACCTGAACCTGAGCAGCTTAGACCTGAGAAGCACACACAATTCCAGGGCCCACCTTAGACATTTCCCCTGAAGATCAACCTGGAGCCTGAGTAGTATAGACCGGAAAAGCACACATGCTGTGAGTGGGGACAAAGCCAGTGTGGCTCAGACACTGTGAGCACTCCCCATAGATGTCAGTGATATTTGTTTTCAGTGCTCCTCCCTCCCTGCAGCACAATTGAACAAGTGAGCCTAAGTAAATGACCACCTTCTCCCCCTTGTGTCAGGGCAGAAGCTAGATACTGAAGAGACTTGCTAATAGCAGAAGCCAAAATAAACAAATAAGAGGGAACTGCTTTGGAAGTGACAGATGCAACAGATTAAAACCCTGTAGTTAGAACTGGGTGCACTGGAAGGGAGCTATAGTCCTTGAGAAGAAGTATAAGCTGGAACAAGGAACTATCTGAAACTGAACTGACCCCACATTGCCCTCAACAGCTCCAGAGAAGTTCCTAGATATATTTTACTATTATCACTTTTTTAAAATTTTTAAGTTCTTTATTGTTCCTTTAATTTTCATTTTTAAAACCTACTATTACCTTGCCCAAAAAAAGACCCTATTTTTAAAGCAAATTTCATATACTTTTTTATAACTTTTGCAATTTTGCTTTTTTTTTTTTTTTTTTTTTAATATTGTAGTTTAACTTCTACTCTAGATTTTTAATCTTTGCTTTTTGGTATTTGTTATCAATTCTGTACCTTTAAGAATCCAATATTCAGTGCCCATTTTACTTAGGAGTGTGATTACTGGCTTGATTGCTCTCTCCCCTTTTGACTCTCCTTTTTCTACCCCAGGTTACCTCTATCTCCTCCCTCCTCCTTCTCTTCTCTACTTAACACTGTGAATCTCTTAGGGTGTTATATGCTGTGGGGAACACCTAGGGAACTGATCACAGGCTAGATTGGTCTTGCTCCATTTGATTCCCCCTCCTCTCCTCCTGGCCACCTCTATCTCCTTCCTCCCTCTTCTCTTTTCTATGGAACTCCATGAACCTCTCTGAGTGTTCCAGACTGTGGAGAGTAAATAGGGAATTGATTACTGGCTAGACTGGACTCTCCCATTTTGACTCCCCCTCTTCTCCTCCTGGTCCCCTCTATCTCCCTCCTCCCTCTTCTCTTCTCCACGTAACTGTGAATCTCTCTGGGTATCCCTCACTGTGAAGAATCTTTTCACCATTAACCTAGAAGTTTTATCATCAGTGCTGTATAGATGGAGAAGTCTTGAGGCTACTGTAAGAATAAGACTGAAAGCCAGAGACAAGAGGCTTAAATCCAAAACTTGATAACACCAGAAAACTCCTAACTCAAAGGAACATTAATCAACAAGAGCCCATCCAAAAGCCTCCATACCTACACTGAAACTAAGCTCCACCCAAGAGCCAACAAGTTTCAGAGCAAGACATACCAAGCTAATTCTCCAACAACGCAGAAACATAGCCCTGGGCATTAAAATACAGGGGGTCAAAAGTCACACCAAACCCACAGACACCTCAAAACTCAGTACTGGACATTTCATTGCACTCCAGAGAAAAGAGATCCAGCTCCACCCAGCAGAACACCGAGGCAAGCTTCCCTAACCAGGAAACCTTGACAAGTCACTTGTCCAACCCCACCCACAGTGAGGAACCTCCACAATAAAGAGGAACCACAAACTTCCAGCATACAGGAAGGCCACCCCAAACACAGCAACCTAAACAAGACAAAAAGGTAGAGAAATATTCAGCAGGTAAACGAACATGATAAAATCCCACCAAACCAAACAAAAAAGGAGGAGATTGGGAGTCTACCTGAAAAAGAATTCAGAATAAAGATAGCAAAAATGATTCAAAATCTTGAAAACAAAATGGAGTTACAAATAAATAGTCTGGAGACAAGGTTTGAGAAGATGCAAGAAAAGTTTAACAAGGACGTAGAAGAAATAAGAGTCAATCAATAATGAATATGCAATAACTGAGATCAAAAGCACTCTGGAGGGAACCAACAGTAGAATAACTGAAGCAGAAGATAGGATAAGTGAGGTGGAAGATAGAATGGTGGAAATAAATGAAGCAGAGAGGAAAAAAAGAATTAAAAGAAATGAGGACAACCTCAGAGACCTCTGGGACAATGTTAAATGCTCCAACATTCGAATCTTAGGAGTCCCAGAAGAAGAAGACAAAAAGAAAGGCCATGAGAAAATACTTGAGGAGATAATAGTTGAAAACTTCCCTAAAATGGAGAAGGAAATAGCCACCCAAGTCCAAGAAACCCAGAGAGTCCCAAACAGGATAAACCCAAAGTGAAACATCCCAAGACACATATTAATCAAATTAATGAAGATCAAACACAAAGAACAAATATTAAAAACAGCAAGGGAAAAACAACAAATAACTCACAAGGGGATCCCCATAAGGATAACAGCTGATCTTTCAATAGGAACTCTTCAAGCCAGAAGGGAATGGCTAAGTTGCTTCAGCCGTGTCCTACTCTGTGTGACCCCATAGACAGCAGCCCACCAGGCTCCCCCATCCCTGGGATTCTCCAGGCAAGAATACTGGAGTGGGTTGCCATTTCCTTCTCTAATGCGTGAAAGTGAAAAGTGAAAGGGAAGTTGCTCAGTCGTGTTCGATGCTCAGCGACCCCATGGACTGCAGCCCACCAGGCTCCTCTGTCCATGGGATTTTCCAGGCAAGAGTACTGGAGTGGGGAGTCAGTGCCTTCTCCGGAAGGGAATGGCAGGACATACTTAAAGTGATGAAAGAGAAAAATCTACAACCCAGATTACTGTACCCAGCAAGGATCTCATTCAAAAAAGAAGGAGAAATCAAAAGCCTTACAGACAAGCAAAAGCTCAGAGAATTCAACAACCACCAAACCAGCTCTTCAACAAATGCTAAAGGATCTTTTCTAGACAGGAAACACAGAAAAGATTTATAAACTTGAACCCAAAACAACAAGTAAACGGCAAAGGGATCAGACTTATTAATAATTACCTTAAATGTAAATGGGTTGAATGCCCCAACCAAAAGACAAAGACTGGCTGAATGGATACAAAAACAAGATCTCTATATATGCTGTCTACAAAATACCTACCTCAAACCTAGGGACACACATAGACTGAAAGTGAAGGACTTGAAAAAGATATTTCACACAAATGGAGACCAAAAGAAAGCAGGAGTAGCAATATTCATATCAGATAAAATAGACTTTGAAATAAAGGCTGTGAAAAGAGACAAAGAAGGATACTATATAATGATCAAAGGATCAATCCAAGAATAAGATATAACAATTATAAATATATATGCACCCAACATAGGAGCACCACAATATGTAAGACAAATGCTAACAAGTATGAAAGGGGAAATTAACAGTAACACAATAATAGTGGGAGACTTTAATACCTCACTCATACCTATGGATAGATCAACTAAACAGAACATTAGCAAGGAAACACAAACTTTAAATGATAGAATGGGCCAGGTAGACCTAATTGATATCTATAGGACATTTCACCACAAAACAATGAATTTCACCTTATTCTCAAGTGCATGTGGAAACTTCTCCAGGAATGATCACATCCTGGGCCATAAATCTACCCTTGGTAAATTAAAAAAAAAACTGAAATCCTCTCAAGTATCTTTTCTGATCACAATGTGGTAAGATTGGAAGTCAACTACAGGAAAAAAAAAAAAAAAAACTATTAAAAATGCAAATATATGGAGGCTAAATAACACACTTCTGAATTACCAACAAATCACAGAGGAAATCAAAAAAGAAATCAAAATATGCATAGAAACAAATGAAACTGTAAACACAACAATCCAAAACCTATGGGATTCAGTAAAAGTAGTGCTAAGGGAAAGGTTCTGGAGAAGGCAATGGCAACCCACTCCAGTATTCTTGCCTGGAAAATCCCATGGATGGAGGAGCCTTGTTGGCTGCAGTCCATGGGGTCGCTAAGAGTCAGACACAACTGAGTGACTTCACTTTCACTTTTCACTTTCATGCATTGGAGAAGGAAATGGCAACCCACTCCTGTGTTCTTGCCTGGAGAATCCCAGGGATGGGGGAGCCTGGTGGGCTGCCATCTATGGGGTCACACAGGGTCAGACGTGACTGAAGTGACTTCGCAGCAGCAGCAAGGGGAAGTTTCATAGCAATACAAGCCTACCTCAAGAAACAGGAGAGAAATCCTAAAAATAACCTAACTGTACACCTAAAGCAGCTAGAAAAAGAAGAAATGAAGCATCCCAGGGTTACTAGAAGGAAAGAAATCATAAAAATAAGGGCAGAAAGAAATGCAAAAAAAAAAAAAAGAGAGAGAGAGAGAGAGAAAGAGAGACCATAGCCAAAATCAACAAAGCTAAAAGCTGATTCTTTGAAAAGATAAATAAAATAGACAAACCATTAGCTGGACTCATCAAGAAACAAAGGGAGAAGAATCAAATCAACAAAATTAGAAATGAAAATGGAGAAATCACAACAGACAACATAGAAATACAAAGGATCATAAGAGACTACTAGCAGCAACTATATGGCAATAAAATGGACAACTTGGAAGAAAAGGACAAATATTTAGAAAAGTATAACTTTCCAAAACTGAACCAGGAAGAAATGATAGACTATTTTAATAGACTATTTTAAGATAGATGGGTCTATATTAATAGACATATCGCAAAAATCGAAACTGTAATCAGAAATCTTCCAACAAACAAAAGTGCAGGCCCAGAAGTCTTCACAGCTGAATTCTACCAAAAATTTAGAGAAGAGCTAACACCTATAATACTCAAATTCTTCCAGAAAATTGCAGAAGAAGGTAAACTTCTAAACTCATTCTATGAGGCCACCATCACCCTAATACAAAAACCTGACAAAGATGCCACAAAAAAAGAAAACTACAGGTCAATATCACTGATGAACACAGATGCAAAAATCCTTAAATAAATTCTAGCACACAGAATTCAGCAACATATTAAAAACATCATACATCATGACCAAGTGGGCTTTATCCCAGGGATGCAAGGATTCTTCAGTATTTACAAATCAATCAATGTGATACACCACATTAACAAATTGAAAGATAAAAACCATATGATTCTCTCAATAGATACAGAGAAAGCCTTTGACAAAATTCAACATCCATTTATGATAAAAACCCTCCAGAAAGCAGGCATAGAAGGAACATTCAGTTCAATTCAGTTCAGTTCAGTCTCTCAGTCATGTCCGACTCTTTGTGACCCCATGAACCACAGCACCCCAGGCCTCCCTGTCCATCATCAACTCCCGGAATCTACCCAAACCCATGTCCATTGTGTCAGTGATGCCATCCAACCATCACATCCTCTGTCATCCCCTTCTCCTCCTGCCCTCAATCTTTCCCAGCATCAGGGCATTTTCAAATGAGTCAGCTCTCCACATCAGGTGGCCAATTTATTGGAGTTTCAGCTTCAATATCAGTCCCTCCAATGAACACCCAGACTAATCTCCTTTAGGATGGACTGTTTGGATCTCCTTGCAGTCCATGGGACTCTCAAGAGTCTTCTCCAACACCACAGTTCAAAAGCATCAATTCTTCTGCACTCAGCTTTCTTTATAGTCCAACTTTCACATCCATACATGACTACTGGAAAAACCATAGCCTTGACTAGATGGACCTTTGTTGGGGTACTTCAACATAATAAAAGCCATATATGCTAAACCTGCAGCAAACATTATCCTCAATGGTGAAAAATTAAAAGCATTTCCCTTGAAGTCAGGAATAAGACAAGGATGACCACTGTCACCACTACTATTCAACATAGATTTGGAAGTTTTGGTCATAGCAATCAGAGCAGAAAAAGAAATAAAAAGAATCCAGATTGGAAAAGAAGTAAAACTCATTGTTCGCAGATGACATGATCCTCTACATAGAAAACCCTAAAAACTCCACCAGAAAAGTATTAGAGCTAATCAATGAATATAGTAAAGTAGCATATATAAAATTAACACGCAGAAATACCTTGCATTCCTATACTCTAACAATGAGAAAACAGAAAGAGAAATTAAGGAAACAATTCCATTCACCATTGCAATGAAAATAATAAAATACTTAGGAATAAATCTCCCTAAAGAAGCAAAAGATCTATATGTAAAAAACTATAAAACACTGATGAAAG
Organism: Bos indicus; assembly: GCF_029378745.1. Lineage (NCBI taxonomy): Eukaryota > Metazoa > Chordata > Mammalia > Artiodactyla > Bovidae > Bos > Bos indicus. The sequence goes on along the minus strand of NC_091763.1, from coordinate 957,433 downwards.
TAATAAAAAAAAAATGACACAAATAGATGGAGAAATATACGATGTTCATTGATTGGAAGAATCAATATAGTGAAAATGAGTATACTACCCCAAGCAATTGATAGATTCAATGCTATCCCTATCAAGCTACCGATGGTATTTTTCAGATAACTTGAACAAATAATTTCACAATTTGTATGGAAATACAGAACAACCTCGAATAGCCAAAGCAATCTTGAGAAAGAATGGAACTGGTGGAAACAACCTGTCTGACTTCAGGCTGTACTACAAAGCTACAGTCATCAAGACAGTATGGTACTGGCACAAAGACAGAAACATAGATCAATGGAACAAAATAGAAAGCCCAGAGATAAATCCACCCACCTATGGACACCTTATCTTTGACAAAAGAGGCAAGAATATACAATGGAGAAAATACAATTTTTTTTAACAAGTGGTGCTGGAAAAACTGGTCAGCCATGTGTAAAAGTGTGAAACTAGAACATTTTCTAACACCATACACAAAAATAAACTAAAAATGGATTAAAGATCTAAATATAAGACCAGAAACTATAAAATTCCTAGAGGAAAACATAAGCAAAACACTCTCTGATGTAAATCACAGCAGGATCCTCTATGACCCATCTCACAGAGTAGTGGAAATAAAAGCAAAAATAAACAAATGGGACCTAATTAAACTTAAAAGCTTTTGCGCAACGAAGGAAACTATAACCAAGGTGAAAAGACAGCCTTCAGAATGAGAGAAAATAATAGCAAGTGAAGCAACTGACAAATAATTAATCTCAAAAATATACAAGCAACTCCTGAAGCTCAATTCCAGAAGAATAAGCAACCCAATAAAAAAATGGGCCAAAGAAATAAACAGACATGTCTCCAAGGAAGACATACAGATGGCTAACAAACACATGAAAAGATGCTCAACATCACTCATTATCAGAAAAGTGCAAATCAAAACCACAATGAGGTACCATCTCAAGCTAGTCAGAACTGGTGCTATCAAAAAGTCTACAAGCAATAAATGCTGGAGAGGGTGCAGAGAAAAAGGACCCCTTACACTGTTGGTGGGAATGCAAACCACTACAGCCACTATGGAGAACAGTGTGGAGATTCCTTTAAAAAACTGGAAATAGAACTGCCATATGACCCAGCAATCCCACTGCTGGGCATACACACCAAGGAAACCAGAATTGAAAGAGACACGTGTACCCCAATGTTCATTGCAGCATTGTTTATAATAGCCAGGACATGGAAACAACCTAGATGTCCATCAGCAGGTGAATGGATAAGAAAGCTGTGGTACATATACACAATGGAGTATTACTCAGCCATTAAAAAGAACACATTTGAATCAGTTCTAATGAGGTGGATGAAACTGGAGCCTATTATATAGAGCAAAGTAAGTCAGAAAGAAAAACACCAATATAGTATATTAATGCATATATATGGAATTTAGAAAGATTGTAACTATGACCATATATGTGAGACAGTAAAAGAGACAGAGATGTAAAGAACAGTCTTTTGGACTCTGTGGGAGAAGGCGAGGATGGGATGATTTGAGAGAATAGCATTGAAACATGTATATTATCATATGTGAAATAGATTGCCAATCTAGGTTTGATGCATGAGACAGGGTGCTCAGGGCTGGTGCACTGGGATGACCCTGAGGGATGGGATGGGAAAGGAGGTGGGAGGAAGGGTCAGGATGCGGAACACATGTACACTTATGGCTGATTCATGTGAATGTATGGCAAAAACCACCACAATACTGTAAAGCAATTAGCTTCCAATTAAATTAAAAGAACCTTATAATAGTTCTAAAGAATAGGCTTCTGAAATATTTTAACACTACAAGCCCCCAGAACTTTGCAAAGTCATCTACATTCCTTTCTTAATTAGGTTCCCCATCATCACCATGTTGAAGAATGATTGGATATTTACAATAAAGCTTTGTTTTAAGGAAATCAACTGAGAATTGTATTGTGTCTAGCTTAAATTGTATTATGCAGCTCCTACCACAGGACTTGCCATTTACTTTTCTTATTGTTCAACATTGTTTAATCAAAGGTGAGGTAAACATTACTATTACATAAAGCCTAAAAAGTAATCTTATACAAAGCTTAAAAAGCTCTTTTAAAACGTACCCTCATTGCCTAAGTAAATTACAAAATATTGTATATTGTTGATCAGTTAATATAAATAAATTGAAATAATGTATTGTATAATTTTACTGTCAGCTGAGATTTTTTAATGTTTTATTGTTATAGGTGATTTACAATATTATAGTTTTTGCAAGTGTATAGCATAGTGATTCAAAATTTTTATAGAAATAAGTCCATAACCTTATGGTTAATTAATCTACAGTAAAGAAGATAAGAATATACAATGGAGAAAACAGTCTCTTCAATAAGTCATGCTGGGAAAACTGGACAACTATATGCTAAAGAATGAAATTAGAACAATTTCTCATACCATATAGGAAAAAAAAAAAAGACACTCAAAATCAATTAAAGACCTAAATGTAAGATCTGAAACCATAAAATCCCTAGACGATAACAAGCTGAACACTCTTTGACATAAATTATATCAATATTTTTAGGGTGATCTATCTCTTAAGGCAAAGGAAACAAACACAAAAATAAACAAACAGACCCTAATTAAACTTAAAAATTTTACACAGTGAAGAATGTCATCAGCAAAACAGAAAGATAACCCACTGAATGGGAGAAGATATTTACAAATAATATGTCTACTAAGTGGTTAATATACAAATTATACAAAGAGCTCAAATAACTCAATATCAAAAATAAACAATCCAATTTAAAAGTAGGCATAAAACCTGAATAGACATTTTTCCAAAGAAGATAATCAGCTCATTGCTGTCATTGCTGTAACTATCATCAAAAAATTTACGATAAATCCTGGAGAGTGTGTGGAGAAAAAAGGAATTCTCCAACACTGTTGGTGGGAATGTAAATTGATAGCCACCATGGAGAACAGTATGGAGGTTCCTCAGGGAGAAAATGAATCAGCAATTCCACTCTTGCATATATAGCCAAAGAAAAGAAAAATTCTAACTCAAAAAAAATATATGTACTCCAATGTTTGTGGCAGCATTATTTATAGCGATCATCATTAGATATAGATATGCATATATAGATATGCAATTAGTTTAGCTTTGCAAATTATTTTTATGCTGAAAGCTTCTTCTATCCTGTGCAATAAAAACTTTTTTAATCTTGATACTTAAAAACAGATCTAAACTACATGGTGAGGAATTACAAAAAAGTAGAGTGAGAGAGATGCAGAAATGTATACCTAGTTAGTAGTTACTGATTTTTAACACATAATTTGTAATCCCTAATTTTATAAAAAATTTTGTTTATATTATTACTATTTTCTCCATTTTTGCAGAGCTTTTTACATATTATCCTCAAACATATTGCATATGCATTTTAATCATGAGAGGATTAAATCCCATCATACTAAATTCTAAAATACATTACAAAAATGAAAAGTCACTATTAACCTTAAGCATCTGAAAAGAATCATTGTTAAACTTTTAGGGATTTATTAATCCAGTAATATTCATTCAGTCTACTCATTTCAAATGAGTTAATATGTATATTCATTCTATTTTATATTATTATGGATATGGATTAAAAAAGTTATAAAAAGATATGTTCAACATAATAATACTTAAGAATATCCAAAAAGGATAATTAAATTACATTCTGGGTACATACATGTATGGAAAATATATTGAAATAAATAAAAATTATAACTCTAAAATAGTAGTTAACTAAGGAAAGGCAGAAATAAAAGTGGCCTGATGATACAGGGTCTTTGAACTTTGTAACATTTCTTGGATTAAATGAAGAGCAAGTTGCAGCAAGTATGATAAAGTATGCTTTGTTAGGCTGACAAGTGTGCTGTTGCTTTTATTATTATTTTCTGGATGATTCTATTTTTATCCTTAAAATATATATTAAGCATATAAAAAAGAACCAGATGCTAATCATACTTAACAATTCTGTGTTTTCTACTTGCTAATTCAACAATTTTCCTCCTTAAAATTCCATCCCTCCCCCCACTTTCATGCAATTTTATTTTTGACAACTTCTTTCTTTGAATGTTGATTTTTTTTTAATTTTCTTGATTAGTAATAAAAATGTTTAAATTGAGAAAAATCTTTCTCAGTACAGTTTTAGAAAACTCCATGTGTTTTGGCATAAAGTATTCTTACTATTATAAATATGTAGAAATATACTTAAACAAATACCTTACAACTTTTGGATCATTTAGTAAACACTGATTATTTCCTAATATCATTGTTCCAAATTCTTTATTATACATTCATATATTTCACATTACTTAATATTCTAAAGAACACATTTTTAAAAAACCCAAAATAATAGAACCTTAAATCTGTTCCAAATGTGAAAAATTCATGGAGAACTCTAATGTAAATATTTAAGTTGTACAATTTTTGTAACCCTCATCATTTTTTACAATATTAAACATTTTTTACAACATTACAAAAAGTCAGAGCACAAAAGTCAGTGGAATCCTGTGAAGACAGTAAAACTGACTCATTAAAAGAATAGTAAAATACAGGTGGGAATTTTTATTTATTTATTTAAATTTTTTTTGAATTTTTTTTATTTAAAAACAAATTTCAATTTCACTATCATATTCTTATTACAGTCAGGTTTCCTTCAGCACAATTGTTTCTAGACTACCATAAGTAGGCAAGATCAGTTTTCCAAGTAAAACAGAAGACAGAAAATTAAATTATATAGCATCTTCCAGTTTGTTGTTAGCTCTCTAAGAAGACTCTTGAAGTACTTCTTTTAAGGTATTTGACTTTTTTATATGTTTAAATCATCCTGTAACTGTTAACATATTCTCCACAATACCTCTCTCCCATAAAAACAATTGGAAAAACCTCACTGACTGTGGGGTTCCCAGGTGGCACTAGTGGTAAAGAACTCACATGCCAAAGCAGGAGATATAAGAGATGCAGATTCAGTCCCTGAGTCAGGAAGATTCCCTGGAGGAGGATGTAGCAACCTATTCCAGTATTCTTGCCTGGAGAATCCCACGGACAGAGGAGCCTGGCAGGCTATGGAAAGAGTTAGACACGACTGAAGCAACACAGCACATACTAAACAAATTTGTTAATAAACAAACAAACTTCATATAACTTACTTCTAACCCACTGAAAGGAAAATAAGTCTAAAAATTGAAGAGAGGAGTCAAAATGAATTATATAGTTTATTGTATAAATTCGTCAATAATAGGGTACTATCAATAATATTTAATTTTCAGAATCAAAAGAATATACACTTTAGATATTTCCAACAAAGAGATACCTAATAGTTGACTCCACATGTGGACTACAGTCTATTTGGGGTTTCCTATAGTCTTAGCTTTCTACTCACTGCTCAATTCCATTCATTCTGCAAACAATGTTGAGAGTCTGCTGTAGCCATTGAGCTAGGTGCAGTGAATTCAGTTTTTAATAAGAGACATGTGGTTGATGCCCGCTTGGGTCTTATACTCTAGTATGAAAGAAAAGTATTAACTAAATCTATGTGCTAAGTCACTTTAGTTGTCCCCAACTCTTTGTGACCCTGTGGACCATAGTCCACTAGGATCCTCTGTCCATGGGATTCTCCAGGCAAGCATACTGGAGTGGATTGCCATTTCCTCCTCCAGGGAACCTTCCCAACCAAAGGATCAAAACTGCATCCATTACATCTCCTGCATTGGCCGGGGAGTTCTTTACCACTACAGCCACCTAGGAAATATGAAGAAAAACATTAGATCTACTAAATGAATAATTGCTTATCTGACATTGCAATAGACTCTGGAAACACATGGGACACAGAGTGTTTATAACAAGAAATATAAATTGGGCCACACAAATCAGCCCCAAGTGTCAGTAAAGAAAGCAATCATACAATTATGGGACAGTTATATCTGTCAGATTTATCTGCAAACAAATTGAATAAACAGAAAACTAGCAAAAATATTGGGACATCTATAAGGGAAATTTGGGACTTCTATAGAAAACCTATGGAGATATCCCCAAAATTCCAACTCATAAAAGAATACAGAGCTTGAGATATATAACAAGGGAAATGAACAATTTTAATGTTGTTACACTCTGTACAATTTAAATGACAAATTAAAGAAATGGGTGAAACATAAAAAACTATAGTATAAGACAACATAGCCTGAGATGAAAACAAGAGTAGCCTGTGATAACATTGAACATCAAAGCAGAATTGAAGATCTCACTAGGAACTGAGGACAGCCTACAAGGCATTTCAGAAAACTGAGTTAGTAATTCCAATTGGATCTTAAGAAGCTATTCAAAATGCAGCAGAAAAATCAGAAAAGAATACAATGAAAGAAGAGATAATAGATAGGGCAGACAGAAGAAGAGTGATAAACTATGTAAAAGGAACAAATCAAGTGGGTCTGAATTAATAATCAAAGTTAATAATGAAAATTTAGTTGAAGAAAAATGATGTAGGGTAAAATGGCCCATCAAATTCAAGATAACAAAATAGAGTGTACAAGTATTCTCTGTATACTCTTTCAATCTTTCTGTAAATCTAAATCTATTCTAAAATAAAAAGTTTATTTAAAAATACATGAAAAGACATTACTTTCAAAAATTATATATCCATTGGTACATGAAAAGATGTTACTTTCAAAAATTATATATCCATTGTAAAAATTCAGAGAATTATTGACAGACACAAAAATGAATTTAACCACTAGTAATTTTCTTTTCTTTTAAATTATTTTGTTATCTTGCATTCTGAAGGCTGTCTTTTCACCTTGCTTATAGCTTCCTTTGTTGTGCATTCCTATACTCTAACAATGAGAAAACAGGAAGAAAAATTAAGGACACAATTCCATTCACCATTGCAATGAAAAGAATAAAATACTAAGGAATATATCTATTTAAAGAAACAAAAGAACTACATATAGAAAACTATTAAAAAAAAAAAAACAGGTGAAAGAAATCAAAGAGGACACAAATAGATGGAGAAATATACCATATTCATTGATTGGAAGAATCAATATAGTGAAAATGAGTATACTGCCCAAAGCAATCTATAAATTCAGTGCACTCTATCAAGCTACCAAAAATACTTTTCACAGAACTAGATTAAATAATTTCACAGTTTGTATGGAAATACAAAAAAACCTTGAACACCCAAAGCAATCTTGAGAAAGAAGAATGGAACTGGAGGAATCAACCTGCCTGACTTCAGGCTCTACTACAAAGCCACAGTCATCAAGACAGTATGGTACTGGCACAAAGACAGAAATATAGATCAATGGAACAAAATAGAAAGCCCAGACATAAATCCAGGCACCTATGGACACCCTATCTTTGACAAATGAGGTAAGAATATACAATGGAGAAAAGACAATCTCTTTAACAAGTGGTTCTGGGAAAACTGGTCAATGACTTGTAAAAAAATGAAACTAGGACACTTTATAACACCATACGCAAAAATAAACTCAAAATGGATTAAAGATCTAAATCTAAGACCAGAAACAATTAAACTCCTAGAGGAAAGCATAGGCAAAACACTCTCTGACATAAATCACAGCAGGATCCTCTATGACCCACCTCCCAGAATATTGGAAATAAAAGCAAAAATAAACAAATGGGACCTAATTAAATTAAAAGCTTTTGCACAACAAAGGAAACTATAAGCAAGGTGAAAAGACAACCTTCAGAATGGGAGAAAATAATAGCAAACAAAGCAACTGACAAAGAATTAATCTCAAAAATATACAAGCAACTCCTACACCTCAATTCCAGAAAAATAAATGACCCAATCAAAAAATGGGCCAAAGAACTAAGCAGACATTTCTCCAAAGAGGACATACAGATGGCTAACAAACACAGGAAAAGATGCTCAACATCACTCATTATCAGAGAAATGCAAATCAAAACCACAATGAGGTACCATTTCACGCCAGTCAGAATGGCTGCTATCCAAAGTCTACAAGCAATAAATGCTGGAGAGGGTGTGGAGAAAAGGGAACCCTCTTACACTGTTGGTGGGAATGCAAACTAGTACAGCCACTATGGAGAACACTGTGGAGATTCCTTAAAAAACTAGAAATAGAACTGCCATATGACCCAGCAATCCCACTGCTGGGCATACACACTGAGGAAACCAGAATTGAAAGAGATACGTGTACCCCAATGTTCATCGCAGCACTGTTTATAATAGCCAGGACATGGAAGCAACCTAATGTCCATCAGCAGATGAATGGATAAGAAAGCTGTGGTAAACATACACAATGGAATATTACTCAGCCATTAAAAAGAATACATTTGAATCAGTTCTAATGAGTTGGATGAAACTGGAGTCTATTATACAGAATGAAGTAAGCCAGAAAGAAAAACACTGATATAGTATACTAACGCATATATATGAAATTTAGAAAATGGTGATGATAACCTTGTATGCGAGGCGGCAAAAGAGACACAGACGTGTAGAACAGTCTTTTGGACTCTGTGGGAGAGGGCGAGGGTGTGATGGTTTGGGAGAATGACATTGAAACATGTATATTATCATATGTGAAATGGATCGCCAGTCCAGGTTCGATGCATGATACAGGGTGCTCAGGGCTGGTGCACTGGGATGACCCAGAGGGATGGGATGGGGAGGGAGGTGGGAGGGGTGTTCAGAATGGGAAACACATGTACACCCATGGAAGATTCATGTCAATGTATGGCAAAATCTATACAATATTGTAAAGTAATTAGCCTCCAAAAAATAGATAAATAAATAAATTTTAAATAAAGAAAAAACAAGTTCTTAGAGAAAGTGTGCTCATTGCTAGTGCAGCTAGGCCTTCTTAGATGATGAAAATGGAAATATAAATGAGTGTGCACTAACCATGTATATACACACATATATTTCTTTGGGTAATCAATTGCATCTTAATTATGTTACTCATGAGTGCATACTAATGTCTCCAACTCTAACCCATGACCACATGATTCTTCATGGTTTTCCTAGCCTCCTCTTATTGCTTGTCTGAAACTTCCCAATCCAACAGTGAAAGATTGGCTCCCAGTCACCTGCCACCTTGTTCACATGAATTCCAGTGTAATATCCAGTGGCTTATGAAATGTTAATTCATGCCCTCAGAAAAAACAACTCTGTTAGCTGGAACACAGTGCTTGAGATCATTTCCTCTCCACTTTAGACTTTTCTATAGACTCTACTCAATTCCAAAGTTACTGAGCTCAAAACCTTTCCCCCACTACATTCAGCAACTTTGTTTCACACAAATGTGATAGAGTTAGATCCCTTTGTTATATTCTGCATTTTATCTTTGAATCTGAAAACCTCAACCAAGGCTTTAAATGTACATATGCTAAAGGTTATAATATAAAGTTATAGTACAAAGGCTCATACTTTATACTATAAATTTCTATGAGTTCTGAAAAAATAATATTTTATATCCACCACTACAGTATCATACAATATAGTTGAAAGTGAAACTGAAGTTGCTCAGTCGTGTCTGACTCTTTGTGACCCCATGGACTGTAGCCTACCAGGCTCCTCTGTCCATGGGATTTTCCAGGCAATAAAATTGGAGTGGATTGCCATTTCCTTCTCCAGGGGATCTTCCCAACCCAGGGATCAAACCCGGGTCTCCAAACATTGTAGGCAGACGTCTGAGCCACCAGGGAAGTCACAATATAGTTACATTACTCTAAAAATGTAATGTTCATATATTCAACCTTCTCACCCTCTTTGAGCCCCTGGCAACCACTGTTTTGTTTACATAATAATATATAACTGGAATCAAACTGTATACAGTCTTTTCAACTTAATTTTTTATTTGATAATTGCATTTAAGATTCATTCATGTTGTCATATAAAGATTCATTCATGTTGATAGTTAATTCTCTTTCATTGCTTAAGAATATTCCGTTATAGGGATGTCCTATAGTTTATTTATTCATTCACCTAGGGTTCCAAATAGGAAAAGGAGTACGTCAAGGCTGTGTTTTGTCACCCTGCTTATTTAACTTCTATGCAGAGTATATCATGAGAAATGCTGGGCTGGAAGAAGCACAAGCTCGAATCAAGATTGCCGGGTGAAATATCAATAACCTCAGATATGCAGATGACACCACCCTTATGGCAGAAAGTGAAGAGGAACTCAAAAGCCTCTTGATTAAGGTGAAAGAGGAGAGTGAAAAAGTTGGCTTAAAATTCAACAGTCAGAAAACGAAGATCATGGCATCTGGTCCCATCACTTCATGGGAAATAGATGGGGAAACAGTGGAAACAGTGTCAGACTTTGTTTTTGGGAGCTCCAAAATCACTGCAGATGGTGACTGCAGCCATGAAATTAAAAGACACTCACTCCTTGGAAGAGAAGTTATGACCAATCTAGATAGCATATTGAAAAGCAGAGACATTACTTTGCCAACAAAGGTCCATCTAGTCAAGGCTATGGTTTTTCCTGTGGTCATGTATGGATGTGAGAGTTGGATTGTGAAGAAAGCTGAACACTGAAGAATTGATGCTTTTGAACTGTGGTGTTGGAGAAGACTCTTGTGAGTCCCTTGGACTGCAAGGAGATCCAACCAGTCCATTCTGAAGGAGATCAGCCCTGGGATTTCTTTGGAAGGAATGATGCTAAAGCTGAAACTCCAGTACTTAGGCCACCCACCTCATGCGAAGAGTTGACTCACTGGAAAAGACTCTGATGCTGGCAGGGATTAGGGGCAGGAGGAGAAGGGGACGACAGAGGGTGAGATGGCTGGATGGCATCACGGACTCAATGGACATGAGTATGAGTGAACTCTGGGAGTTGGTGATGGACAGGGAGGCCTGGAGTGCTGCGATTCATGGGGTCGCAAAGAGTCGGACACGACTGAGTGACTGAACTGAACTGATTGTAAGATATCGTAGTTGCATCTAGACAATATAAATGAAGCTTTATCAATAATTGTACATTCTGGTTTTTGTGTGGATATATTTATTCAAATAAGCTTTGTAAATATCTGGAAGCACTACTGCTTATCATAAATTAAGGCAATGATTAGCTCTGCAAAGAGCTGTAAGCATGTCTTGTAAAGTGGTTATACCATATTGCATTCCCACAAGCAATGAATGAGAGTTCTTATTGCTTTGCATCCTCATCAGTACTTGGCATTTTTAGATTTGGGGATTTTAGTTATTCCAATAGGTATTGTAGTTTTATATCTTCACTTCTCCAATGACACATACACTGAATACCTCATCACAAGCTGATCTTCATGTTTTCTCTGGAGATATCCTCTTTGAATATCCTCCCCCCCTCTTTGGTGAGGTATCTGTTCAAATATTTTGCTATATTTTAATATTGTTGTTTTCTTGCTGTTGATATTTAAGAGTTCTTGGTATGTTTGAGATCAAATATTGTAAGTTTCTTATCAAATATGTTTTTTAAGTATTGTCTTCAAGTCTGTAGCTTGTCTATTTATTCTCTTAACAATGTCTTTCACATGGCAGATATTTTTGAGTTTCATGAGTTCCAACATAACCATTTTTCTTTCATGAACTGTGGTTTTGGCATTGTATCTAAAAAAAAAAAAAAATCACCACAAAACCCAAAGTAATGTTGATTTTATCCTGTTTTCTTCTAGAAGTTATACAATTGTTTTTAACCTTACTTAGATACTTTACTCAGTATTTTAAGTTATAGAATGATCAGTAATACAGACATCACTTTCAGTTTTGCCAGCTATAATCAACATAATACAGAGAATTAGATGCTAAGAAATACCACAGTGCATGTATGCTCAGTCACTCAGTTGTATCCTATACTTTGCAACTTCATGGACTATAGCCTGCCAGGCTCAGAAGTTATACAGCTTTGCATTCTAGATTTGTGTCTATCATCCTTTCTTGAGATAAATTTTGTGAAAAGTGTACTATATATGTCTAGGTGCATTATTTTATCAGTACATACAGAAGTCCAAGTATTAAATCACTGCTTGTTGAATACTGTATTGCCTCTATTGAGTGGTCCTTGTGCTTTTGTCTCTTCATTTTTTTTAAATTTATTTATTTAAATTGGAGGCTAATTACTTTACAGTATTGTATTGGTTTTGCCATACATCAACATGAATCCACCACAGGTGTACACGTGTTCCCCATCCTGAACACCACTCCCACCTCCCTCCCCATACCATCCCTCTGGGTCATCCCAGTGCACCAGCCCCAAGCATCCTGTATCCTGCATTGAACTTGGACTGACAATTCGTTTCTTATATGATATTACACGTTTCAATGCCATTCTCCCAAATCATCCCACCCTTACAGCACAAAGTAAGCCAGAAAGAAAAACACCAATACAGTATACTAACGCATATATGGAGAAGGCAATGGCACTCCACTCCAGTACTCTTGCCTGGAAAATACCACAGATGGAGGCGCCTGGTAGGCGGCAGTTCATAGGGTCGCTAAGAGTCAGACACGATGAGCGACTTCCCTTTCACTTTTCACTTTCATGCACTGGAGAAGGAAATGGCAACCCACTCCAGTATTCTTGCCTGGAGAATCCCAGGGGCGGGGGAGCCTGATGGGCTGCCATCTATGGGGTCGCACAGAGTCGGACATGACCGAAGTGACTTAGCAGCAGCAACAACGCATATATATGGGATTTAGAAAGGTGGTAACAATAACCCTGTATGTGAGACAGCAAAAGAGACACAGATGTATAGGACAGTCTCTTTATGCATTTTTAATCACTGATATGGACACATTCCCAAAGTCTCTTGAAGTAGGGATAATGGATTTAGATTAGTTTCATTATTTAACAAGCAATTATTTATCTCAGGCATTGAACAAAGATATATCCAGCTAGGTATATAACGTTTTACTGAATTTTATTTGCTATTCCTTCCCAGGGACATTTTTATTGTTAGACACCAAGTACTGAAGAAAAAACATTGAGCAAAATAACTCAAATTCTACATAAACAGAGCTAATAGCCTGTCAGGAAAAGCAAAATTTTAAAGAAACAATTGTCAAACAGTATGATAAGCTTTATAAGAGAAATAGAGAGTGATTAAAAATCATAGGACAAGGGTATTCTAGTATGAAAGGATCTGGAGTGCATTAGTTTTATGTTGAGTTAGAGTCACAGGCTAGGGGTGGGGACTAGGAATGTCAGGGATACGGGTGGGGAAGATACTGTTCAGAGGGAGAACATTGTGTGCTGACAAAGCACGGTTCATCACCAAGTATGAGAAGAAACACAAAATTTAAATGTGTCAGTGACAAGAGATAAGACTAAAGTGGTAGGCAGGAATCTGGTAGTAGAAATAACCCTAAGACTGCAGCAATTATTCCAGTGATCACGTTGAAACACTGACAATATCTGATTTACCCTTTCAGAAAATCCTTATTACTACAGAGTGGAAAAGACACGGGGTAGTGAAGAGTGGAAGGAGACAACCACATTCAAAAGTTTATGTGATTCAGGTAAGTGATTATAGTGCCCTGGTGTTGAAACTAAGAACTGAAATTCAAGTAATTCAAGCAGGTAAAATCAGCAGCACTTGTAGCTCAGTGAACAAAGGGAAAGGAAGAAAAAAAAAAAAAAAAAGCAAGATGACTTGGAGATCTTTTAATTGCAGAATGATTTACAGTATAAGGCCATTCCTGACTTAGAAAACAAAATAGGTACAAATTTGGGAAGATGTGAGCTTGGTGTGCTGGGAGATATTTTCAATAATCAGGTAATCCTAGATCTCAGTAGACATGCTTTAGATAAAATTATAGTCCTGGGAGTTGCCTATAGTGTAATGAGACTGAAAGAGCTGAAGTTGTTAAGAATTAGGTAAAGAATGAACAGAAGGTGGAATAGGACAAAGTGCTTAGCAGTACAGATCAGGGTGGAAAAGGGGGCCTTGAAAAAAAGGTTCACTTCAGTTCAATTCAGTCTCTCAGTCATGTCTGACTCTTTGCGACCCCATGGACTGCAGCATGCCAGGCTTCCCTGTCCATCACCAACTCCCAGAGCTTACTCAAACCCATGTCCACTGAGTCAGTGATGTCATCCAACCATTTCATCATCTATCATCCCCTTCTCCATCCTTCAATCTTTCCCAGCATCAGGGTCTTTTCAAATGAGTCATTCTTTGCATCAAGTGGCCAAATTATTGGAGTTTCAGCTTCAGTATCAGTCCTTCCAATGAATATTAAGGACTGATTTTCTTTAGGATTGACTGGTTTGATCTCCTTGCAGTCCAAGGGACTCTCAGGAGTCTTCTCCAACACCACAATTCAAAAGCATTGATTATTCAGCTCTCAGCTTTCTTTATAGTCCAACTCTAACATCCATACATGGCTACTGGAAAAACCATAGCTCTGACTAGATGGACCTTTGTTGGCAAAGTGATGCCTCTGTTTTTTAATATGCTGTCTAGGTTTGTTATATCTTTTCCTCCGAGGGACAGCCATCTTTTAATTTCATGGCTGCAGTCAGCATCTGCAGTGATTTGGAGTCCAAGAAAAGAAAGTGTGTCACTGTTTCCCCATTGTTTCCTCATCGATTTGCTGTGAATTGATGGGACCAGATGCCATAATCTTAGTTTTCTGAATGTTGAGTTTTAAGCCAACTTTTTCACTCTCTTCTTTCACTTTCATCAAGAGGCTCTTTAGTTCTTCTTCACTTTCTGCCATAAGTGTGGTGTCATCCACATATCTGAGGTTATTGATATTTCTCCTGGCAATCTTGATTCTAGCTTGTGCTTCTTCCAGCCCAGCATTTTTCATGTTGTACTCTGCATATAAGTTCAATAAGCAGGGTGTCAATATACAGCCTTGATGTACTCTGTTCCTGATTTGGAACCAGTCTGCTGTTCCATGTCCAGTTCTAACTGTTGCTTCTTGACCTTAACACAGATTTTCAGGAGGCAGGTCAGGTGGTCTGGTATTTCCATCTCTTTCAGAATTTTCCACAGTTTATTGTGATCCACATAGTCAAACACTTTGGCATAGTCAATAAAGCGGAATTAGATGTTTTTCTGGAACTCCCTTGCTTTTCCATGATCCAACAGCTGTTGGCAAATGAAATTAAGCAGAACACTGAAGGATCCTCATAGATATTTCTTGTTTGAACCAAAAGTTCTCTTCAGCCTTCCCTTAGCTCCAAAGAGTAGACTTATCTGTCTCCTCAGTTGTGTCTGACTCTTTGTGACCCCATGGATGCAGCCCATCAGACTCTTCTGTTCATGGGATTCCCCCATGCAAGAATTCTAATGTGGGTTGCCATTTCCTCCTCCAGGGGATCTTTCTGACTCAAGAATGGAACTCATGTCTCTGTGTCTCCTGCATTGGCAGGCAGATTCTTTGCCTGCCTGGGGAACCCAAAGCACCTTAAGCAGTTACTGATTAGGGAAGTGAGGGAATTCAGAAACAAAGGCAAACAGTCCAGCAAGAAAACAAATGGTAGCTTAAACAATACTCAGTGATAAAACAGTCCGAGTTCTTCCTCAAGGGATAAACAACAATCTGATGCATATCTTTAAGTTGTTCTGCAGAAACTAAGAAGACTCCTATCCAGGTAAACTTGGGTAGGAGACTTGGTGACTGTCTGCTGAGCACAAACACTAGACCCCAGACTGGTTGGAACCAGATGGTTGAGGATTTAAGATTCCTGTCACCTCATCAGTAGTCAAGCACAAGATAGTCATGCACCTTGCATCCCTCACCCCAAATATTGCCTTAAAAAATGGTTCCCTGGAAACTCTCAATGTCTTTTGATTTGGGGTAAGAAATCAAGCATATTGAAAAGCAGAGACATTACTTTGCCAACAAAGGCCCATCTAGTCAAGGCTATGGTTTTTCCAGTGGTCATGTATGGATGTGAGAGTTGGACTGTGAGCAAAGCTGAATGCTGAAGAATTGATGCTTTTGAACTGTAGTGTTGGAGAAGACTCTTGTGAGTCCCTTGGACTGCAAGGAGATCCAACCAGTCCATTCTGAAGGAGATCAGTCCTGGGTGTTCTTTGGAAGGAATGCTAAAGCTGAAACTCCAGTACTTTGGCCACCTCATGTGAAGAGTTGACTCATTGGAAAAGACTCTAATGCTGGGAGGGATTAGGGGCAGGAGGAGAAGGGGACGACAGAGGATGAAATGACTGGATGGCATCACTGACTAGATGGACATGGGTCTGGGTGAATGCCGGGAGTTGGTGATGGACAGGGAGGCCTACCATGCTGCGATTCATGGGGTCGCAGGGAGTCAGACACAACTGAGCGACTGAACTGAACTGAATTGAACTGAAGAAATCAAGAGAAAGATGTTCAGAAATCAGGGGGAAAGACCATCTGTGAAGAATGGGGTAGTCTTCAGAATGAAATGATGTTAAGAAGTCAAAATATAAGATAAGGCATGGAAAATGTCTAGGAGTTTTATTTTCCAAGAGTCATTGCAGTGAAATAATTTCAGGGATTTTTTTGTTGGCAAAATCCAGATTACACTGGATTAAATAGTGAATGAAAGTGGGTATAAGTCATCTTTTTCATGTGCACATAGATGGGTTTGTTGCACTGGAGCTTGCTGCACTTCATAGAAGTTCTTATAAATAAAATATATTACAAATAGGAGAGAGAGCTCATGAGGATGGTCTGGGAATAATGTGATTCCATTAGAGTGTATGTGCTGTAAAGAGTAGAAAATCAGGAAAAGCAGACCTAGAGGAATGTGCATTGCCCATAACAAATCCTCTGCCCATCCTCCTATTTGCCCTGTGTCTTTGCCTTTCTTCTATGCTGCTGTCTGGAATGCAGATATGGTTGTGTTGAACCATGAGGACAAAAGGTACATTCTGCTTTTCTGAGGCTCCCAAGAGTAGAAAGCCTGATGGGCACTGAACCACTGATATCCACTCACCATATTGTCTACAGGACAGAGTTGAAGTTCAATCTTGCTTAAGAGTATTGTTATTTGTTTGCTTTTTATCACTCTGAGCAAAACTTATGTCCTGTTTAAATAATTAACTTCAATCCTGCAGGAAGATTGTGTATATGATGACAGAAAATTGGGTGAACTTTTCTTATGATTGAGAGATTCTATTTAATATTTGGAGTGAGAGTAGCGTGTTCGCACATCATAAAAGAGGAGCTCTGAAGCTGATGGTTGAAGAAGCTGGCAAAAGTCTGAAATAGTAGCTGTGGGGAATGGGAGTAAACCAAATAGGAAAATAATAGATTTGCTATTACTTCAGTGAAAATAACAGAGTTACAGGCTTCACTGAGGGGCTGTTTGAAGCTGGTGAAAATGAATGTTTAATGATGTCAGTTTAATGGTAATGATTTTGAATTTCTTGTTAACTTTTCATTAAAGGGAACTACAGAAAACATAAATGTTTAAATCAATAAATTATCACACTGAGAATACACATAAAACCAGTTCCCAGGACAAAAAACAGATATGACCAGCCCTCTTCGAGTCTCTCTCTACAATTTCAATATTGACTTCAGCTCTGTTTTTTTATTTTTTTAATTGTATTGAATAGTACAATACAGTACATTATTGTTCTGTTTCTGACTTCTTGTGCTCAATATGTGCATGAGGTGTGTCAATTTTGTTGTTTATAGCTGTTTGTCAATTTTCTTTGATGTTTGCTATATGAATACACAATTTATCTATTCTACTGTAGATAAACATCTGGTTTATTTCTAGTTTTGAGTTATTAAAAGTAGTGCTATTGTAAATATGCTTGTACAAGTTTCTTAGAACACATTTATCCACATTCCTATTTTAATATTAGCATAGCTACAACTAAAAAAAAGTTGATGTTGTCAAGTGTTGGCTACTCATAAAGCAGCATAGGAAAGCTCATGCTGTTTAGTAGGAGCAGTAGCAAAATAGTGCTACTATTCTTAAACAGATTGATATGTCTATTAAATCTGTTAAGATGTGCTTAACACTACCAACTGTAATTTCTCTCCTACATATATATATGTACAATATAAATGTATGTATATCTTCATTCTTTCAAATTATAAATCACTAGAAAAACCTTTTTATCACAGAATTCTCTGGGTCTCCTTAAAGAAACTTCCTTACATACCAATACCTTGAGACCTAAAATGCCACCATAGTTCGCTAGTTTAGTAACTTATTGAAATCATGTCATAAATGGAATCTTGGATCTGGTGAAGCTATTAACCAATCCTATGACTATTTCCCTTGTTTCTGAATGAACATTAAACTAGACATACTCAGAAACTTGCAGAATTTTTATATTGGCATCTTTATATAACAAGTTAGGCCAAGACTAGTTAAAGTGATAGCATACTGAATCTAAGTTTGAGAGGGAAGGCAGGGAAGACTGGAGAAAATGATGTATGTGGAAGGGTCAGAAGAGGAATTTTGGATAGATTTTGCAAGATAGTTGACCAACCAACATTGTTGGGATAGTGAAGTAAAATGATTGAAAGAATAAGAGGTTTTGGTAAGTGATGATATGCCAGAATTTATTATTTCCAAGGTACAACTCTTCTAGAAAATGACATAGTTCATAATGAGACAATGAAATCAGGTAATTTTGGTAGGGTAAACAATATTTTTATTTTATATGAAACTACAGGTATGAGATACCAGTATTTGGAAAGCACCATCCAAATGAAGGTTGAAGTAACTAAGGGATGAGAGGATAAGGATAGGTCATAGGTTAGAGATTAAGAGATGAAGTGCTGAATCCTCAATAAATTAAGAAGGTTGGTGTACCTCTTCCATGGAGAATATAGCATGCTGGGACAAGCATGTTAGGTTTAATATAGTCATCTGGCCAAAAAGGATATAAGAAAGAGTGCCAGCTGCAGTTTCCCTTTACTCTTATATTTACCACCCTTTCCCCTGTTGCATTCCTTCCCTGTATTTCACTGCTGCAGTGCACCCTTTATGCATGTATGCATACTCACATGCATGCTCACACACACACACACACACAGCCCTCTACTCTCAAAATGGAGTTACGAATGCATATTTCATGATTTAGTAAACCTGTCCTCCCAATACAGAACAAATTCCAGGAAATTCTAAAGACCTCCTTTATCTGTTTTTTTTTTCTTTCTTAAGTTGCAAGTATTTTTTCAAAGTACAGTTTCCTGTACTCATATTTATTTAAACCCAAAGCCTTTTTGCTCTTTCTTAGCAATTATCAAGAGTAATTGATAATTCAGTCTAGCCATTGGGGGCTACTCCCACAGGGCCTATGGGTCTGTCCAAAGAGAATATAAGATGATTTTTACTCTGAGAATTTATACCACTCTGACTTCGAATCAAAATTTCCATTTGTCCAACCTCAAAAACAAAAAAACAAACAAACAAATAAAAACCTCACTACAAAATCCAATCCTTTTAAATAAGTCTTACCTTGTCTCTTTCTGGTTCAGGATAGCAGAGTAGAAGGATGTGCGCTCATCTCCTCTTATGAGAACATCAAAATCACAACTAGCTATAGAACAAACATCAACAGGAGGACACTTGAATCCCATGTGCGAAAACAAAGAAGAAGCCCCAGTGAGATGGTAGGAGGGGCAAAATCACGATTAAAAAAATCCCCATACCCACTGGGTGGGTGACCCACACACTGGAGAAAAATAATACCAAAGAAATTTTCCTACAGTTGTGAAGATTCTGAGCCCCATGTCAAGCTTCCCAATCTGAGAAGCCAACAAAGGGACCAGGAATCTCCAGGGAGTCTGACCTTGAAAGCCAGTGTGATTTGATTATAGGACTTCCACAGGATCGGCAAACAGAGGCTCCAACTTGGAGAGCACAGACTAAATCTTACATGTGCCAAGACCCAGAGAAAAGGAGCAGCAACCCTACAGGAGACTGAACCAAATCTACCTGCTAGTGTTACAGGGTCTCCTGTGGAGGCATGGCTTGTCAGGGACTCAGCACAGGGATGAGGGAACTGACAGCAGCAGTCATGGAGGACCCCCTTTGGTATAAGTACTCTTGGAATTCACCATTAACCCTACTAAAGACCCTATGGATCCCAGGGCTGGGTCCATCTAAAGCCAAATAACTAACAGAGAGGGAGCACAACCCCATCCATCAGAAGATAATTAGATTAAAGCTTTACTGAGAAAGGCCCTGTCCACCAAAGCAAGAGCCCGTTTTTCCTACCCTGTCCCTCCCATCAGGAAGTTTACAGAAGCCTCTTAGCCTCATCCATCAGAGGGTAGACAGAAGAAGCAAGAAGAACCACAATTCCACTGTGGCTATGAAAAAAAAAAAAATTACAGAAAGTTAATCAGGATGAAAATGTAGACAGTTATGTCCAGGATGAAGGAACAATATAAACCCCCAGAAAAAACATCTAAATGAAAAACAACTAAATAAACCAACCTTTCAGAAAAAGAATTAAGAATAATGATAGTGAGTGAAGATGATACAGGATTTCAGAAATAGAATGGAGACGATGCAAGAAATATTTACCAAAGGCCTAAAAACAAATAGAAATGAATGATTACACTAGAAAGAATCAATAGCAGAATAACTGACACAGAAGAAAAAATAAGTGACCTGGAGGACAGAATGGTGGAAATCACTGCCACAAAACAGAATATATAAAAAAATGAATGGAGAAAAAAGAGAAGATAGCCTAAGAGACCTGTAGTGCTAGAGAAGTCTCTTGAGAGTCCCTTGGACAGCAAGAAAGCCAAACCAGTTAGTCATAAAGGAAATCAACCCTGAATATTTATTGGAAGGACTGGTGCTGAAGCAGAAGCTCCAATACATTGGCCACCTGAAATGCAGAGTTGACTCATTGAAAAAGACCCTGATGATGAGAAAAATTGAGAGCAAGATGAGAAGGGGGAGACAGAGGATGAGATGGCTGGATGGCTGTCACTGATTCAATGGACTTGAGTTTGATAGTGAAGGGCAGGGAAGTCTGGTGTGCTGCAGTTCCTGGGTGGTTCGGGGCAGGGGGTCACAGAGAGTCAGACACAACTTAGCAACTGAACAGCAAAAGACCTCTGGGGCAACATTAAACCACAAACATTCATTATCTGTTCAGTTGCTCAGGTGTGTCTGAATCCTTGTGGCTCTGTGGACTGCAGCATGCCAGGCTTCCCTGTCCATCACCAACTCCCAGAGCTTGCTCAAACTCACGTCCATCGAGTCAGTTTTGCCATCCAACCAGCTTATCCTCTGTCATCCCCTTCTTCTCCTGCCTTCAATCTTTCCCAGTATCAGGGTCTTTTCCAATGAGTCAGTTCTTCTCATCAGCTGGCCAAATTATTGGAGTTTCAGCTTCAGCATCAGTCCTTCCAATGAACATTCAGGACTGATTTCCTTTAGGATTGACTCTTTGATCTCTTTTCAGTCCAAGGGACTCTCAAGAGTCTCCTTCAACACCACAGTTCAAAAGCATCAATTCATCAGCATTCAGCTTTCTTTATAGTCCAACTCTCAATCTATTCATGACTACTGGAAAAACCATAGCTTTGACTAGACTGACCTTCATCAGGAATGTCTCTGCTTTTTAATATGCTGTCTAGGTTGGTCATAGCTTTTCTTCCAAGGAGCAAGAATCTTTTAATTTCATGGCTGCAGTCCCCATCTGCAGTGATGTTGGAGCCGAAGAAAAGAAAGTCTCTCACTGTTTCCATTGTTTCCCCATCTATTTGCCATGAAGTAATGGGACTGGATGCCATGATTTTAGTTTTTTGAATGTTGAATTTTAACCCAATTTTTTCACTCTCCTCTTTCACTTTCACCAAGAGGCACTTCAGTACTTGTTCACTTTCTGCCATAAGGGTGGTGTCATCTGCATATCTGAGGTTATTGATATTTCTCCTGGCAATCTTGATTCTAGCTTGTGCTTCATCCCTCCCAGAATTTTGCTTGATATACTCTGCATATTAGTTAAATAAGCAGAGTGACAATATACATTCTTGATGTACTCCTTTCCCAATTCAGAACCAGTCTCTTGTTCCATGTCTGGTTCCAACTTTTCCATGCTTCTTGACCTGCATACAGATTTCTCAGGAGGCAGGCCTGCGAAAGTGGTCTAGTATTTCCAACTCTTTAAGAATTTTCCACATTTTTTGTGACCCACACAGTCAAATGCTTTGGCATAGTCAATAAAGCAGAAGTAGATGTGTTTGTGTGTGTGTGTGTGTGTGTGTGTGTGTGTGTGTAATGTTATAGGGAACTCAGAAGGTGGAGAAAGAAAGGACCCAAGACAACATTTGAAGAGATAATAGATGAAAACTTCCTAACATGGCAAGGGAATACTCAACCAAATCCAGAAAGCACAGAGAATCCCAGGCAGGATAAACCCAAGGAGGAACAGCCCAAAATGCATAGTAATCAAACTGTCAAAAATTAAAGACAAGAATAAAATATTAAAAGCTACAAGGGAAAAATGACAATGTACAAGGCAACGCCTACCTGATTTCTCAACAGAAACTCTCCAATTCAGAAAGGAATGGCACAATATAGTCAAGGTGATGAAAGGGAAGAACCTACAACTAAGAGTACTCTACCCAACAAGCCTCATTCAAATTTGATGGAGAAATTAAAGGTTTTCCAGACAAGCAAAAGTTAAGAGAATTCAGCAATACCAAACCAGTTTTGCAATAAATGCTAAATGAACTTCTCTAGGCAGGAAACACAAGAGAAGGAAAAGACCTACAGAAAATAAACCCAAAACAATTAATATAATGGTAATAGGGTCATACATATCAATAATTACCTTAAATGTAAATGGGTTAAAATCACCAGCCAAAAGACATAGATTTGCAGGTGGATGAAAACATGTGACTACATGCACTTCCACTTACCACATCAGTCTGCTGGACCCCTCAAGTTGTATGTAATTATTTTATATTGTAATTATATATTTTTATATTAGGTTAATAATGTTCCCATTGTGACTTGCAATTATAACTGTTATTATTATTATTTTTTGGTCTGGCTATTGATGTAAAAACTGATATCTTTTACTACTGTGATCATGTAACTATTACTCACTTAATACCATTGTATCATGATTTGTCAACAGAAAAATAATAGAATTCTATATCACCAAGACTACCATTTAATAGAAAAACCTGTAATCGCTTTTCAAAATCCCCATGCATATAAGAATTATCTTGGAATATTTTGAAAAACACAAATACCCAGGTATTGCTTTTTTCTCCAAAGCTCCAAATATGTTTCTAATGAGCAATCATGTTTAAAAACAACTGGCTTTTAGTATATCGATCTTTTACTTTTACCTAGATTGTTTCACTTTTTCTATTTCATATTCAGTGCTCCCATTTCATTTAGTTTATGTTTTCCAATATCTCCATCTGTTCTTTTTTTATATATTCTTTCTCAAGCCTTTATCAAGCATAGTAGAAAAGCCTATATATAAATATATATATATATATATGCATATATAGTATGTATAAAGGGTTAGAAAACTTAAAAAAAATAAAGAAGTATTAGTATTTCATCTCGTATCTTGCAAGTTACACAGTCACAATCCTGAAGCTGATATAAATCTAAAAGCCTCATTTTCCTCTTTAACTAGAATGGTCATATCATTTATCATACAGAAGGAGCTGGTTTCTTAAAACAAAAGTATGTGCTGTAAACAATTATGGTGAGACAACTGACAAGAACCAAGACCATTCCAGTGTGGTCATTATGTCTTTAACCATCATAGGACTTCTGGGACACTCCCTTAAAAGGCTTTGGGTTGAATTGGGAAGACACAGAGTTATTATGATGACAGTGATCCCTTATTTAACTCACTGAACCCTTTCTACTACAGCTAGACTGATTCCAATTAAGTTTATTGCTATAAAGATCTATTAATAATCACATTAACATATCTGGCTTGGTTTGCTGAAATTTCACACATACTGGAGTCATGCCAAAGCCCTTTCCCTAGTATAACTCTATGGTATAACAGGGCTAAACCAATTCTAGATCTCTGAACTGTTGTCTTGGCACCTCCTAATACACATCTCATGAATACAGGGTTTTATTTAGCTTTGATGTTTTGAACTCCAGTGTTTCTCTCAGACTTCAGGATCTTTATTTCAGAAATACAGTTATAATTTACCACTGCTTGCCTTTGGAGAAGCTGATAAGACTCCCATACTTTCCTCCTAACAACTCATTGTAAGATTTAACTAGACTTTCTTTTTCATTCATTCTGATTTTCATGAAAAGGTTCACAAGTCAAAATTAGGGATAAATGACAATAAAATAATAATTAGCTTTTACTGAGACTTTACTGTACAGTGGTCCTCAATATTTTTAGCATCAGGGACTGGTTTTGTGGAAGCCAATTTTTCCACAGATGGTGGCGCAAGGTTAGGGGGAGATTTGGGATGATTCAGTGCATTACATTTATTGAGTGCTTAACTTCTATTATTATTACATCAGCTTCTCCTCAGATCATCAGGCATTATGCCCTGGAGTTTAGGGACCCCTATTTTCCTCACAAGATATAAAACCCTATTTATGGGGAAACTGCATAATATCTAGGGAGGATGTCACTTGCTTGAGGATATAGCGATAAATACTGAGGAGAAACTTGAACTCAGTCTGCAATAGTAAATAATTAGGAGATGTATACTTAAAAATGTAAAGCTAGTTAAATGTCTATAAATTTATTTATTTTCTTGAAAGATTTTCTACAGCACCTTATAAGTTATTATTTATTTTATAAATATAGGCAAAGAACCATGGAAATTACAAACTCTACCAAAAATTACTGGTTTTCCTGTATTTTGGGTTTCTTTACCCAAATAATTACCCATTGTACAAAAATAGATTAGAAAGTAGTTATTCATGCCTAATCAACCTCACATGATTTTTAATGTATAAAAAGCATATGTTAAAATTAATAAATATCTCAAAAGCTGCATTTTGACTTTGAAATAAGAAATAGTCTGGAAATAGCAGATTTAGTTACAAGATCCTCAGCTTTCCTTACCTCATGGTTTCTAGTCATAGATATCTTACTATGGGATGGACATATACTATTCATGTTAACTTTTTTTCTAACGAAGAACTTAACAGAAAAAAACTTGTGGGTATAAGAGTCAATGAGTTTTGGGAAGGGCAAATAGGGGTGGGGGATTAAGTACAAACTACTTTGGGGAACTTCCCTGGTGGTCCAGTAACCTTGAAATGCAGGGGATACAAGTTTGATCCTTGGTCTGGGAAGTAAGATCCGACATGGCACAGAGCAACTAAGCCCACACAATGCAACTACTGAATTGGTGCCCCACACCTAGAGAGTCTGCACTGGAAGGAAAGATCCCACGTGATACAACTAAGACATGACATGCCCTAATTAATTAATTAAAAACTATTATGTGTAGAATAAATAAGCTACAAGGATATATTGTACAACACAAGGAATACAGCCAATAGTTTATAATAATTATAAGTGGAGTATAAGCTTTAAAACTGTAAATTACTTTGCTGTACACCTGTAATTTATATAATAATGTACATCAACTATCACAATCTTAAGAAAAGGGTCCATAGGTTTGTAGAGGACATCTAAGCAGATCATGATATTAACTTTTACCAAAAATGTGACACTTCCTTTGCTGTTTCCAGGGGCCACCGCCAGGCCAGATGTTACATTTTCAAAATGATATAACATGACCTCATGAATAATTAAGAGTTCTTACTTCATAAACTTCAATTCCAAAGTTACATAGAGCTCCACAGAATAATTTAGATCTAGGTAATTTATAGTTTAGTCATGTACAGAAAGAAAAGATAAAGGGAGAAATGTCATGCAGAAATTTTAAATGAACAGTTGTATGATGGACAATTAGAGTCTATATAGGCCATCTGGCTCTATGATATTGCTGTTCATTTCCAACAACCATCAATAACCTCACTCTCAGAATCATTTATAAGATGAGATATGAAACAACAAGTTGTATAGAGAAGATTTAAAGACTCAATTCAAAGATTCAAAGATTTCAGAGTCTGAAAATACAAATGACTTGTGCACTCATGCCTAGGAAAGAGTTTGAGTGGAGTTGATTTTATTTTCAATGCTGACTTTTTCAGTATAAATAGAACCAAGAGTATGAAAAACAAACTTTTGTTTGTTCGTTTGTCTTAAAATGTTTAATTCTCTACTAAGAGCTAAGAGCCTAAAGAAATAAAGCCTTGACTTGGTTTTGTGTGTGTGTGTGTGTGTGTGATACAACTGACTATCACTAGCAGCCCTAATCCCTCATATGTAGAATGGTTTGGATTCATTCCTTACTGAGTTCCATTCTGGTTCTGAAATTCACTTATTTTGTGAAGATATGCTGTGTATATGTCTGGAAAGTATATTATTCATATTTTTTGTCATTATTGTGTGTCCTTGACTCTGTCAATCTTTGGAAATCTGACAATGTGGAGGATACTGGTAAACCCAGCATTACCAAACCTTCTAGAATTCAGAGGAAAATAAATTTTAAAAGCTCATCTTTAGTTGATAGAAGTTAATGTCTTTCTCTTTGACATTTATTAGTTGGAACAGATTCTTTGAATTGTCAGTATTACTTCCATATTTAAAGACTTTATTATTATTTAATTATTTAAATATTGCTGCTAAGTCGCTTCAGTCGTGTCCGATTCTGTGTGACCCCATAGACGGCAGCCCACCAGGCTTCCCTGTTCATGGGATTCTCCAGGCAAGAACACTGGAGTGGGTTGCCATTTCCTTCTCTAATGCATGAAAGTGAAAAGTGAAAGTGAAGTCACTCAGTCGTGTCCGACTCTAGCGACCCATGGACTGCAGCCTACCAGGCTCCTCCATCTATGGGATTTTCTAGGCAGAAGTACTGGAGTGGGATGCCATTGTCTTCTCCATTTAAACATTAACATTTATTAATAATTAATATTATTTAATATTTAATTCCTCTTATTTTCCCAAATGAGGAAAAATAATGCAGGCATGAGGTTACAAATGAAAATTTTCTTCAATACCCTGCAATATTCTCTCTTACTCAGTCTTGAGCTCCTCCAAAGAATGTGTTCAAGACCACGGAGGGAGGCTCTTTAGGGGCAGGAATGTAAAAGTGTGTTCACTCCACAGCACTGTGAGATGTCTGCAAGAGATGAGAGATGAAGATGAAGAGAAGAGAGATGAAGAGATGAAGTTTATGCCTCCACCTCCTAAGGGTGATCTTCCTATTCCAGAATTGGCTTTAATGATTATTTATAAATAAAATACATAATTTTGTGACTTCCACTTACTCAGAAAATGAAAAATGTTTACATTGGGCATTTAAGCCCCAACTTAGGAGAGATGATGGAAATGTAATATAAAATATCACTCTATCACAAGTCTATGACAGTGAAATGTAGTGATTTCCCATTAAGTCCAAGATGCAAAAATGCCTAAAATCCTTCCAAGGAGAAAGAAATGATTTAGTCTATAATCACCGAACTTGATGAGCCCCCTCTCCAGTCAACTCTTGGATGGATGGATGGCTCTGAAGGCATTTGTAAAGGCCTACAGACTCATAAGGGAACAGTGTTTGAAAGACAAAAGTTAAACAAGTTTGTTTTTGTTTTTTTTTATACACACACAGGATAAATTCCAATGAAAATAAGAAAGGAAGGAAGGAAAGGAAAAGAAAGAAAAATAAAAACCAAAGGAGGACAATGGAATGAATTCAAGCTGAGAAAGCAGCATATAAACATTTCTAGATAGCATATTCAAAAGCAGAGACATTGCTTTGCCAACAAAGGTCCATTTAGTCAAGGCTATGGTTTTTCCTGTGGTTATGTATGGATGTGAGAGTTGAACTGTGAAAAAGGCTGAGTGCCAAAGAATTGATGCTTTTGAACTGTGGTGTTGGAGAAGACTCTTGAGAGTCCCTTGGACTGCAAGGAGATCCAACCAGTCCATTCTGAAGGAGATCAGCCCTGGGATTTCTTTGGAAGGAATGATGCTAAAGCTGAAACTCCAGTACTTTGGCCACCTCATGCGAAGAGTTGACTCATTGGAAAAGACTCTGATGCTGGGAGGGATTGGGGGCAGGAGGAGAAGGGGACGACAGAGGATGAGATGGCTGGATGGCATCACTGACTTGATGGACGTGAGTCTGAGTGAACTCCGGGAGTTGGTGATGGACAGAGAGGCCTGGTGTGCTGCGATTCATGGGGTCGCAAAGAGTCGGACACGACTGAGCCACTGAACTGAACCGATTATAAATCTTAGGGTTAAATAGCTGTGACAATGTTCAGTCACTAAGTTTTGTCTGACTCTTTGTGAGCCTATGGACTGTAGCATGTCAGGCTCCTCTGTCCTCCACTATCTCCTGAAATTTGCACAAATTCATGTCCTCTGATGGGCTTCCCAGGTGGCACTAGTGGTAAAGAACCTGCCTGCCAATGCAGGAGACTTAAGAGCTCCCTGGGTTGGGAAGATTCCCCTGGAGGTGTGTATACCAACCCACTGCAGTATTCTTGCCTGGAGAATCCCATGGACAGTGGAACCTGGCAAGCTACAGTCCACAGGGTCATGAAGAGTTGGACAAGACTGAAATGACTTAGCACACACATGTCCATTGATATTTAAACTTTGAAAAGAAAAATAAAAGAGCAAAAGCTAATTCAAAGAGCAAGAACACAATAATAAAAACGAGATCATAATTTTTTGTAACATCTATTTCATAAGTATTTTCAAAGAAGAGATATGCAATTGTTTTATAAGATAAGGCATAGCAAAGAGCAGGAAATATCTCTCCCACAACTGGATGAAGACAGGTTTTCTTTCCTTGAAGTTGCTTCCAATCCTATAGGAGAATATAATGTTTTACAAGGACTTATTTAAAATAATGGGACTTAGAACTGTGTCATTTGGTATACTGGATATATTTGGGTTTTAATTTAATTTAATTTTATTTCAAAGTATTTATATAGAAACATTTTGTCTTTAATAAGGCAAATGTTCTAAAAGAGGTAATGCAGATGTCCTTGTGATGATGTACCAAGTATTAAGAAAACACTTTGGTCTCACTGGCAAGACTGAAAATAAAATATATATCAGGCAATTTTCATAAGGAAAAGAGCATAGATTTTTTCCCAATTTTATCTCCCTTCTTTCTTCATTTCTTACTTTTTCCTTTCTTCTTTCCTTCCTTTCCATCATTTTCCTTCTTTTACTGCTTAAATGCTTATAACTTTCTATTTAAAGAAGCTTGATAGTTTGTCCTATAAAAACGTTTCTCACTCTACTTTTCAAATTTTCAACTTATTTGTATTGTACTTCTGCAGTTACATTGACCAAGTTACCCTTAAAAAGAGCTGACATGCTTTGCTAAATTAATTCAGAACTTCCTTTGCTTAAAATGGGCACCCTTTTCTTTATATTAGAAACAGTTCTAACCACAGATAACCTTCAAGTCAGGTCATTTCCATGACATATTAATCTCATGTTTATGTGAAATATTAAAAGAAAGCTAAAACCTTGTGATTAAACACTGCACACATCTTGTTAGACATATAATTTAAAGCTGGAGGTGACTAACCTCTGAGGATCGAATATCTTCATACTTTTACTTTTCAGATAATACTGTACTGAGTAGCTGGATTAATTTGGATTTTTTTTTTCTATATTGTGAATACATTCTCCATAAGAGAGTGTTTCGATGTAAAATGATTTATTTTCTTGAAAAGACATCCTTCAGAATTCTTTGCTCAAGAGGAAGGATAAGGAATCATGTTAGCCTAAACATGAACAAATATAAAACGTCCCTCATGACTTTCTCCAAGTCTTACAGTCTGCCAAACCACAGTGAAAAATAAATATATCTCCAGAAAATAATATTGTTCTGAAGTTACTGTGCCTTAATTTTCTGAACATTTAAGTTACTGCTGTATCCGACAGTATTTTTTTTTTTTTTTCTGGTCTGTGAAGGAATTAGCCACCTACATATTTTTAGCAATAAAATGAAAATACATATACGGCATTGGTTTCCTGACAGCATTGTTAACACTTAGTCATATTTCCAAATAATACTGAAAATCTGTGGTAGAGATGCATGGAAGTAACAGTGAGAATAAAATACCTGGCACTGTGTTTAAAGGGCAAATAATTTTAATTTTATTAAGAAGATTTAAATTCACTGCCTAACGGTGGACAGTCTTTAAAGAGACAGATATTGCTTTTAGATTCTTAATAACAGAATACACATCTCAAATCTTCTCCATGGAAGACATCGTAAAGCTTACTGTACTTTTTCTTCCTAAAACAGTATTTGTTATTAATAGAATCTCAGGGAACAATAAATCGTTACTATGTTAGCCAAAAGAAAAAATAAAAATAGACCATGAAATAAAGACCCTAATGGTATTTGAGACCCCTCCCCCACCGCCAAAATACACGTCAGATGGAGGCTGGGAAAGCAAAGTAGTATATGAATTAGCAAAAACAAATAAATGAAAGCGTAAAAGTGGTACGACTTTTCTTTCTGGAAAATTCCCTCAATACGTGACTTTTTGTACTTTTCATCTCTTCCATTCACCAGCAAGAGTGATACGGTCCCTGCAGGAGCCGCTTCTCTTCCGCGCGAGGTTGCTCAGCAATAAATCCGTGTGAAATAATAGCTTGCGCTCTTCCTAGTTAGAGCAGTTAATAACTGGTTAAGCGACATCTCCCTCCAATGGCTGTTTTCGTCGCCCCGGCGCAGTGTCTTCGCCTAGTCCCGTCCCTCTCCTTCCCGGCGAGCCCCATCCTCCCGCCCGCGGCCCCGGCCCCGTCCTCGTAGCCCCGCCGCAGTCCGCGCGCCGGGACTCACTGAGGCGGGAGAGGATCAGTTGGCCGGAAGCAGCGCCTGGGGACGGACCGCTGCCGCCGCTCTCCGGAACTCAGGCGTAGACCGAACGCGGCCCGGCGCGCACGGAGTTAACGGCGCCGCGGCGCGAAGAGCGGAGAGGGCGCGAGTCCTCGAGGCCCCCGCCCCGCGCCGTCCCCGCGTCCCGCGCCCCGCGCCCCGCACCCCGCACCGCGGGCTGACGCCGGACCCGCCGCAGGAAGCGGAAGGCGGGCAGCCGAGCGGCGAGCACTACTCCGCGCCGAGGTCCGGGTGTGTAAGCGCAGCCCGCCAGAGCCGAGCCCAGTATCCAGCCCTCGACCGCGCCGCCAACTCCCAGTCCCCGCTCCGGGTCCCCAGAGCAGTCCAAGCAGGCGAGGGGCGGGATGTTCGCAGCTCCACACCCTGGGCGCTGAGACCAAGCCTGCCGGACAGTGGCATTCCTTTCTTGTGAAGCTTTTTGGCTGTTGGATACACCCATGTGACCTCCCCCCCCCACCCCGCCAACCTTACACTTTTTGGAATGATGGGGATCTTTTTGGCATATGTTGGATTTGTTTTCTTTTCCGTTTTATATGTACAGCAAGGGCTTTCTTCTCAAGGTAAGTCTGTGCTCACTGGCAAGTATACATTTGCTCGCGGTGTGTGTGTGTGTGTGTGTGTGTGTGTGTGTGTGTGTGTGTGTCTTTGCGTTCAAAGAACGGCCAGGCAGATGTAGTCAGGTTCTTAGCAAGTAACAATGAATAGTGTTCTGTTTGGCATTTTTCTTTAAAGTTTATTAATAGTAGCCCAGCTAGATTTGAGAGAAAATACAGTTGGTTACTGACAACGAGGTGGGTTCCTCGGTGAGCACAAACACAGAGCTATGAGTGTGTGTGTGTGTGTGTTCCCTCTATGTGCATGCACAGGGTAACGACTCTTGCATACATTATTTTCGCAAACAGAGCTGAGCATGGGGGTCTCTCCATGGCGAGCCCTCCTCTATGTAGGCAGTATGGGTTTAGAGTTTCGTTTTTCTGTGTCCGTGTGACTTCGTTTGCGTGTGTGTTTATCAAAGGACAGACTCCTCTGAGGACCCATAAAAAGGCACGACTTGCATTACAAGCAGCAGCAGCCTGCTGAATCCAGTTGTTCAGGACTTCGCAGGCTGCAGTGATCATTTCAGCACCATGAACAGATCACATCTCTGCTGCCAGAAGACTGCATCACTTCTGCAGACAGAAATGCCATCAACGGAAAAGTCCTTTTAAGATCAGAATGTCTTCTTAACATCTCCCGTTTCCTCTAAGTATAAATACAGTTCTATTTCAGTAGAGATCATGTTGGGATTTTATAAATTTTTAAAAGAGACACTGATGGCGCCTTGCTTTAAAAAGTGGGGGCAAAGTGCATCCACCCTAAATCGACCCTGCAGCCCCCCAGTCCTCCTCCCCATGAGTACGCATTGTAGCTGTACACTTCCTTAAGCTACAAATCTGTCCTAGACTTTTAAGGAATCATCAGCCTTTCTCAGAGTGTCTCTTAGACAAGATAAGAAAAACCATCCAACGCATTCTGTGTTAGGGAAGTGCCTTTGGGAGAGAGGAAACATATTTTTGTGAGTTTCACCATAGCTCCATGAATCTTGCAAACTAGCAGTATCAAGATTTGTAATGAAAAGGCTAAAAAAAAAATCTCTAGTGACTTTATAACAATCTTTAATCTGAACCAAGCCCAGGTGTGTGATTCTTACATCCCATGATGTATGACAATTTACAATACAAAAGCTTGTTGGGAACAGATATGAAGGTTAATTTGGAAAGAAAGAAAGAAATATACACAGCTTAAAAAAGTGTGCAACTTGTTTCAATGCTGTAGCCCTCCAATCACAACTGCTAATGTGTTGTGATATATATCAGGAATGTAAATTTTGACAGATAATCGTGATCTTTTCTCTATTTCATGGAACATCCAGTTAGTCACAGATTGTTCAGAAACCTGGACATAAGAGGCTCTCTTCATGTACCAGCTTGACAGATATGTGTAAAATGTACTTCCCTGAATCCCTCAGTAAGTTTTGGGGAATACTGCAGTCTGACAAAAGGTATTTGTATCTAACTATGAGCAGCCTGGCTAGCAGAGGGGAGTTATTGGAAAGCTTGTTAACCTTTCTATTATCTGGATTTGATCAACAACAAAATGATTTAGGCTTGATACCAAAAATAAGACAAGAAAGAGGCCAAGGAAAACGGTGGAGGGAGCCTCTGGGATATCATAGAGGGTTTTTTTTTTTTTTTTTTTTTTTTTAAAGACCCAGGAAAATGTAGTGAGCTCACAAGAGATGCTGTCAAGAGTGGAGTGCGTATTCCAAAAGGGTGCGTTTGTTTTGCAGCAAAATTTACCGAGTTTCCGCGGAATGTGACAGCAACCGAGGGGCAGAATGTGGAGATGTCCTGCGCTTTCCAGAGCGGCTCTGCCTCGGTGTACCTGGAGATCCAGTGGTGGTTCCTGCGGGGGCCGGAGGACCTGGAGCCTGGGGCCGATGTGGCCGGGGCACAGGTAGCAGAGTTGCGTCGCCCGAATTGCCTGCTTCGTGTCCGGCCCACTCACTGACTTAGACTCCTGAGTGTCCAGCCGGAATCTCTGCCAAGATGGTGTTGGGGCGCCCCTGGGAACACCCGTGGCTCACCTGGCGGCAAGGATGACGCCTAGGGATGCCAGGGGTGAACCCTGTCCTGGCGACACGGCGTTAAAACCAAGGGAAAGCAGGTTGTCTAGTCTTTCCCGGTTAAGAACTGGGAATAGACTCCTCCTTTTAGCACTGGACATTGTCAGCAGCCCTAGATGGCACTGCTGCGTCGATACATCCCCGGACACTCGCTATCCCTTCAGTATGGTGGGATGGGGACAAATTCTGTCGGTTTTTCCATCACCCCCACCCCCACCCCCTTGCGTTTTTACCATCTCTGCCAGACGCAGAGGGAAGGAGCGGGGAGAGAGATGGAGAGGAGGGGGAGACTGAACAGGAGGAGAGACAGAGGAGGGGGAATGGAAGGGGATAGAGGAGGTGGGAAGAGACCGAGGAGGGAGGATGGAGATGGGGAAAGGAGAGACGGGGTGACGGAAAAAAGGGAATGGGGAGTGACGGAGGAACCCCAGTGGAGAGGGGGTGGGGAGGGGAGGAGAGGAGAGGGGGCGGGTAGAGAAACGAGGGTCTGAACAGAGAAGGAGGTAGTTCTGCAAAAGAGGCTGCAGATGTGCGGGGGTGAGTGAAGGTCTGTAGGAGTGACAGCAGGGAATGACAGAATGCAGTCACCGAGATCCCAGGTCTCCCATCCCCCGCAGACGCCCGCACCCCGGGCACTGACCCGAATGCAGCTTCTCGAGTTTGCCAGTCCCAGTCCCCAGAGTCCGAGCACGCCCTCGAAGATTCCTCACCCCCCGCCCCACCCCCAGAGTTCCCTGTCCCCTAATCCCCGCTCCCGCTCCCGAGTCCCCAAGCACAGCCACAGGGATTGGTCCCCTGGTGGGTAGGGCAGCGCCCCTCCCTCCGGGTTTGCGCTGCGGAGGGCTCCGGCTGGGCGAGGTCTGAGCATCCGTATGCCCCGCTCCCCGTTCCTCCCCACAGGCTGAGCTGCTGCCAGACCGGGACCCTGACGGAGATGGGACCAAGATCAGCGTGAGTGTCAATGCAACTGCTGCACTCGGGCCGGGGCACCAGTTAGTGAATTTCGGTTTTCAAAAATGTTTATACTTACCGTTCCCAATAGAGGAAATTTGCACACGCAGGACAAGAGCCCTCTGGCTCTGTCTTACCTTACCTCACTGGGTACAAACACATTGAAGCAGATTTAGAATTCATACAATAAAATTATTTATCATAATGGTATAAATATTTGAAAAATTACTTGGGAATCATTTTTCACCCAAAGAGGAATGTGACACTTTCTTGCTTTTATTAACTATAACAGTAAAAGGCAGCAATACTAATAATTTATTTATACCAATAATTATCCTTCAATAGCAAGTAAAAGATGAAAATCTTCCCAGGCAGAAAAAAAAATTAAAGCGTCCAACAGGGAGTTGAAGTTGTAATTAAAATAACTCAACTTTAAATGGCATTGGCATTTCTAATGCCAGTGTTCAAAATCATGTAATATAAGACCAAAAGCCAATATAAATATAAAAGCATTGTTAGAGGAGGTTAACCTGTTGAAAATACAGAGATGTGTTTCTACTCTGCTGGTTATTACTGCTCATAATTGTCTGAAATTAGAAAGAAAATTTACTATACCTCAGAGGAAGCCATCTAGAATCACTTTATACTAATAGAATTATTTAGTTTGTTGATAATTAGTAAACAACTTTCCATTACTAGAAGTAATATGTGTATAAGGAATCTGAAAATCACATTTTAAAAGGAAATTTATTCTGAGGCTATTTTAAGCACATATAAAGTAATAGAATATTGGGGTTACATCATAGTAATGTAAAAATATGCTAATAAAATCAAATTCTCTAATCTAAATATATAATCTCAGCATGGAAGAAAATATCAAAAATAAGATACAAACCAGAAACTCCCAATTTCTTTTCATAAACTCACTGACTTTTTAGATTCTTTCAATTTAATTATTCTTATATCACAGAATCTGTTGTTTTCCAACAGTGCTAGAAAAGCTTTATTGGTAAGATCAGTAATTAATGATGTTTTTCTTAAATGTTCATTTATATATACACATATAATTAGATAGATTGTTTATTTCCTATTCATCTTTCATTTTTCACCCATACCCCAATCCTCCAAAGACAGGTGGTAAAGCAGCCTCACACATTTTGAGCTAGAGAAACATGCAGTTAGTTGCATAGTCATGCACACAACTGCTAACAGCATTATCAATGCCCAGAGTTCATACAATCTAGTCAACTGGAAAGAGCTCTAAACACAGAGGTAGGAAGCAGTGTGTTCCCAGTTCACCTGGTATGTGACCTTGAACATAGATCCTAAGCCAGCAGTTAATTTTAATTCCCAGGTGAGTTTTTACAAAATACAGTATGAGCTTTGCCCTGGAAAGATGCAGAGTGTTTCTGCATTAATCCAAATGAGAGTATTTTCTGAACCTCCTCAGATGATTCTAGTGTATAGTCAACATTGACAAGCACTGACCCCAACCCCCTAAGCCTCAGTATATTATAAAATGGAATAATAACAATATATAAGCACTCTGACTACCCCAACATTATCAGGACACCCAGTTGAAAATATATTTGAAACTACTATTTCCCATTAGTTTTACAGTCTTAATAATATTTGTATGTAATTTTCATGTACATAAATGCATACTTACGGTTATGGTTCAGATGTTGAAAACTGTTTATATATACAGTTCTATATGTAAAAACCAGATGAACACTTCCCAGATTTTCTAAATTATTTATGACTGTTTGAAAGTGTAATGCCCAGTACAGGAATAACTTTTTGCCTTCTCACTTCTCTTCTTTGTCTTTTGAAATTAATTTGGAAATTATCCAAATCCAGATCTTGAGTGTCATATGAAGTCCATCGTTGTCAGTCATGGATAATATGATAATATGATGTATATCAAATCTACCTCTTCTGATAAAAATGCTTATAGATCTATTGCATATTATGTAGAATTTTGTATATTATATATTACCATATATATATTGGTGTTAATCTGGTATAAACAATATCAGAAGTGAGAGTCAGTTTCTATTTTGAAAATCAAAGCAGTGTTTAATTAATGGCATCTCAAGTTCCAACAGCACACAGACCCTGTGGTAGCAGGGGCATATATTCCGAGTCATAGGATTTCAGGTGATATTCATTTGCTCCCTGAGTCTTGCCACCCCATGACTATAGGTCAGACTGCACCAACAGCTGGAGTAAAAACTTTACTATCCAAGTCTATTTTGCCAGTCTGTTTAGTAATCATCCTGAAGTGGGGATTAAAAGCACATTCCCACTTAAACTCAGCTGTGACCAACAGCATGTTTTTGTGATCTCTCAGAGTGGTAGGTAGCCTACAGTGAAGAAGAGAGGCTTTGTAAACTATGCACACATTAGGTTCTGCTTCATTCAGTTGAGCTCACCTGGCAGAGGCCAGTCCCCTGATGGGATCATGGTAGAGCTGGTACCAAATGCCAACCATGTGGCTTATGGAATCTGGTTCAGCTGGACTAAACTCATGTTTCCATGATCTTGTGAATCTAGGTGTTAATAGAATAAGATAAATAAGATCTTCTAATTAGACTGCTGAGGAAATAAAAAGCTTTCTGACTGTGGCTGTGAGGCCATTAAGACCTTTTAATTTTCCAACCTTAGCAAGCTCAGGACAAGATATGGAAACCAAATCACTTGATGTAGCACTTTGTTTTTTTACCTACAATTTTTCAGACAGTGAAAGTCCAAGGCAATGACATCTCTCACAAGCTTCAGATTTCCAAAGTGAGGAAAAAGGATGAAGGCTTATATGAGTGCAGGGTGACCGACGCCAATTATGGAGAGCTTCAGGAACACAAAGCCCAGGCCTACCTAAAAGTCAACGCCAACAGCCACGCCCGGAGGATGCAGGCCTTCGAGGCCTCACCCATGTGGCTGCAGGATATGAAACCTCGCAAGAATGTCTCCGTGGCAGCTCCCAGCAGTATGCACAGCTCTGCCAACCAGCGAGTGCCCTCCACTTCCAGCCCTCAAGAGGTAGCCAAAATCCCCAAACAAAGTCCACAATCAGGTATGGAAACCCATTTTACCACTCACAAACCCTCCACAGGAAGATGGGTCAGTGTAGACAGATTTATGTGTGATGGTTTCTCTAAAATTAGAGAGCAAGTTCAGTTAAAATGAGGATGAGCTATGAGAGCCAGAGGCTGACCTTTCCTGAAGGTGTGAATTGCCCCATTAGTTGCTGGCAGTGCCTCATGTCCAGGGAATCTGAGGGCTGGACTTCTTTTCCTTCTGTATTTACACACTATAAGCACAATAAATCATGTGCATTTGGTTGCATTGTAAATACATGTTCATTTTCTCTACAGATTTATGTGTTGATAATGACCCAAATTAAGAGACTTTCACTTCATCATCATGTAAATGAAAGAGACACACCACATTTTCAGAGACTCATAGCTTTAAGCAGGACCAGTTACCAAGGGCTTCTGTTTTGAAGGAGAAACTTCAGCTGCCTGTGATGAAAGTGATTATGGTAATAGGAGGAAGTAAGGCGGGGTGAAAGGCAGAAAGTGGTACAGTGATAAGGCAGCTCCTGTCAATGTGGCTTCGATGCCAATTTAGAAGCTTAGTCACACATTTCCTAAGTCAGCTGTACAAGTTAAAGCTGTTCTGAATAGCATTAATTTATGCACTGATTCAGCCAATGGAAACTCACTGAAGTTTTAACCTTGGCATGGAATGAGCAGTACCTTACACTACCCTAGACTGTTCTGCATCCTGTTCAAATGCTTGATGCAGTATTATAGGATGAAGGGAGCATAAAATATTGAATTTCTCAGTTTTGAGTTTGTTTCTTTATAGTTTATCATTGAAGAATTATTGATACTACTATTGTAATAGAAAATTATATTGCTAACATTCAAATTCTTTTTAGCTACTAGATTTTTAAAATTTCATCATTTTATCAGGATGATTTATATATAAATAAACATTTAAATATATTTTTACATTTATATGTAAAAATTAAAAAATATGTACATATATATATATATATATATATATATATATATATTTATCAGTCACGTCCAACTCGAGACCTCATGGACTGTAGCCTGCCAGGCTCTTCTGTCCATGGAATATTCCAGGCAATAATACTGGAGTGGGTTGCTGTTTCTTCCCTTTCTCCAGGGGATCTTCCCAGCCCAGGGTTCAAATCTGTGTCTCCTGTGCCTCCTGCATTGGCAGGTAGATTCTTTACCACTGAGACATCTGGGAAGCCCATGTGTGTGCATGTGTATATCTTTAAATACTTATTTATAAACAATATTTTAAAAATAATATATCCCACCCTAGATTCCTCCTTAGGCTTCATATGCTAATGGAGACTATTTGTTGTGAGCTTGACTAAGGGTCCCTGTGATGTAGGTAAGCAGCTATCCCAGCATGTCTTGCTTACGGCACCTTATGCCATACTGAAAGGAGACAGCTTCTCTGAAGCCATATTTGTGTGACTTTGTCTCATTTTCTTCTTTATCATCTCTTTTGTCCCCCAAAGGAAAAAACCAAGTTAAAAAATATATACACATGTGTACACACACACATATACACACACATGCACACACACACACCTAATGGTAGAAATTTTTTTAGCCATTATTTGGTAAAGATGTTATACTTTTGGAGACATTGTCTTCGTCCCTTTCTCACTGTCAAAATAAGAACCTAAATGCTATATGCAAAATTTCAGAGGCCACACTCAGCAGACAATTTACAGCCTAACTGATGAGGACTCCAAATCATGGAACTGAAGTTATTAGCCTGCATAGAATATTCCAGGCTAGAAATCATAAATCCATTTTGTGGAATCAGATTACTTATCCCAGATGAAGGATTCTAAGCATAGGATGAAAAGTTCTATTTCTAAATTCTTTACATTTTGGATTGAATAATATACTCTAAAAAGATTCATTTTATTTTAATATCTTTTTCTTAGTCTGATTGGTGCTAAGTGGCAAAGGCTATACAAATCTAACAAATTTCAAAGAGAAATCACCACTCATTTTCCACCCATCATCAGCCTCACCCATTGCTTCTTCTAAAGGAACAGGGTGTACTGCTTATGCAAGCCTGTATCCATCCAAAGCTATTTCCATTAAAAATTATCAGCAGTAGCAAAGGTTAATCTGAAACACATTAAAAATTTTCATTTCTATTTTCTTCTATGATTGAATACTGGAAAATATTTTATATACATTTAACATTTTCTAACTTCTAGTGCAGAAGCTATGGTGGCCCAGCCACTCATTTTATTCATGTGTAAGTCTCTGTGCTTGCACAATTATTGCATAAGATACAGTTTTGGGGTTAAATATCTATATAATCTTTCCTCTAACACCCACATCCTGATTTGTAATTTCACTTTATGATTTTTCAGGTTATATTCAAATAAAGCTGATTTCAATACCCATGCTTCATTTATTCACTCTCCATCCTTTCGAGAACTTGTATGCCAAGCACAATGATACAAAAATGGAAGACATACTTCCATTCGTCAAAGAGTTAATCGTTTTTATATTTTCATTTGTGAGAAAACAAAATATTTGTAAATTACACTGACCATGCATCTTTGCTTTCCTGTTTTATTAAAGGCAAGATATGATGAAGACAAAATAATTGAAATCTTGCCTTTACAGACCAAGAGTTATATTAGCCTTTTGTTTTTTCACTTGATATAGGAAGGCATGTGTCATCCATGGTGTCTGTGACATTATAATACCAACCTGTTACCAAAAGCTGGGCTGTTGGCCTTTTATTTTCATCACAGTTTTTACTTAGTTGACTGAACTATTTATTTTGAAATACTCAGTTCCTAATTCATACTTCTTTCTGTCAAAGTAGTTCTGTCTCTCTTTGAAGGAAAAGTATTAGCTGAAAATAACTCTGAATATATATTATAACATTCAAATTACTCAATTTTCCTAGAGCAGAAATTTATGTTAAAAATATGGAAAAATAGTCTTTTATTATCTGTATATCACAAAATATATAGCTACTTTACCAGATATTTTTTTCAAAAGCTAATGCACATGTAACTATCCAATTGAGCTGTATCTTTATGGTGTTTATTTTTAATTCTTTTAATTCTACCTACATTTGATAATCCACAATTAGAACCAAAATACTGAAGAAAAATCATAAAGCAAATAAATAGAACTTGGCTTTTGCAGTTCCTTAGGTTTTTCTCTTCTCCAATCTTTGTAGCCATAACTAACATTTAGAATGTCTTAGGGTAACAAGTCCTGATTCTAGCATGAACTGGTTTAGTTCCATCTGCACTGAGAACCAGAGAAGGCAATGGCACCCCACTCCAGTACTCTTGCCTGGAAAATACCATGGACAGAGGAGCCTGGTAGGCTGCAGTCCATGGAGTCTTGAAGAGTCTGACACGACTGAGCGACTTCACTTTCACTTTTCATTTTCATGCATTGGAGAAGGAAACGGCAACCCATTCCAGTGTTCTTGCCTGGAGAACCCCAGGGACAGGGGA
This sequence comes from Bos indicus, assembly GCF_029378745.1. Taxonomy (NCBI): domain Eukaryota; kingdom Metazoa; phylum Chordata; class Mammalia; order Artiodactyla; family Bovidae; genus Bos; species Bos indicus. The sequence continues at coordinate 916,341 of NC_091763.1, read as the reverse complement.
GTCTGGTGGGCTACCGTCTATGGGGTTGCACAGAGTCGGACAGGACTGAAGCGACTTAGCAGCAGCAGCAGCAGCACTGAGAACAGATCCCCAAGTACCTCAATAAACTACATCATTCTCTACTCATTTCTTTCTGTCTCATGGAGAACATCTACTTCATACAGAAGCCAAACCTCCCCTCCATCCACCACCACCCCAGTTTCCTACTTTTGTCCTTCCCCACCCAGTCTATACTCTCTTCTATGGATCCCCTCTCCACACATCCCCTTGCCAACAAGCCAATGAAGGTGTGAATGCAGCCTGGCCCAGTCCCACCCCAGCCTGGCAGCTACACCCCTAAAGGTCACACCCACAGCCCCACCCCTCAGCTGCTGGTGTCCTGAACTCCCCTCTGGCCCCTTCAAGTTGACTGTTAGCATTCCCCTTTCTCTCTGTGGACTTCTCCAACTAAATTCCTCTCTTAAATGTAGTTCTTTTCCCATTCTCAGTGTTCCAGTATCATCCATTTCTATGGTTTCAACTACTAAGTTTTCCTCAGAAAATTTCTCAGTCTGTTGCAAAAAAGAGAACCCCTTCCAGGGCCTGAGAGTGGGCTTTTGTATAACACTCTGAAATGAATTGTCTGAGGAGACACAAGTGCTGACAAAGCAAGAGACTTTATTGGGAAGGGGCACCTGGGTGGAGAGCAGTGAGGTATGAGAACCCAGGAGAAGGTCTGCCACATGACTTGCAGTCTTGGGCTTATGGTAATGGGGTTAGTTGCCGGCTTGTCTGTGGCCAATCATCCTGTTTGGCCCATATTTGGTGACTCGGGGTCCTTGCTGGTGGCTTGCACATCACTCAGCCAAGATGGGTTCCAGCGAGGAGGATTCTGGGAGGTGGTAGGACCTCATAGATTGGGCATCAGTTCAGATCAGATCAGTCGCTCAGTCGTGTCCGACTCTTTGTGACCCCATGAATCGCAGCACACCAGGCCTCCCTGTCCATCATCAACTCCTGGAGTTCACTCAGACTTATGTCCATCGAGTCAGTGATGCCATCCAGCCATCTCATCTCTGTCGTCCCCTTCTCCTCCTGTCCCCAATCCCTCCAGCATCAGAGTCTTTTCCAATGAGTCATTTGGCATATGAACTGATATCTCCTCTGTTCTTTTGACCTTTCCCAAATCCTTCCTGTCGGTGGTAGCTTGTTAGTTCCACATTCCTTACCAGAACTTCTGGTTGTAAGATAACTAATGCAAGTGATTACTGTTGTGCCTGACCAAGGCAGGTAGTTTTGGTCAGTGGTTCCCCTAACAAATTGACAGTCTGATCCTGACTTCCCTCTGGAGAGCCAGACCAGGGCTCCTGCTGTTCCCATTAACCCCACCACCACCGCCATGTCTGTTCTAGGATCCCTGTGCAGAGCAGAGCCCCTGCACAGTGGTTGACAGCAGCTGTTGACACATGTGCCTCTTGTGCCCACCCTGAGCCTGGACTGGACTGTGACTGCCGTGACAATGAGATAGGAAGGAGTAATACCTCACCAGCCAATTCCAGACCTTTCCTACAAGAGAATAGGCAGTCTCTGCTGTGGCCTTAGAGCCAGCCATTGAGCACCAAGTACAACTGCCTTGAAACATGGTGCTGACTGAAGACAGCCAGCCTTTGACTTGAGCCCCAGGTGACCATCCCACAGACCTGTGAGACATAATAATAAATTGTTGTCTTAAGGTACTAGGTTTTAGGGTGGCTTGTTTCATGGCAATAAATATTTAGATCAGATCCCTAAATATTCAAAAATTGAATTTATTATTTTAGCTTTCTCACCAAAAAAAAAAAAATATATATATATATATATATATATATATATATTCTTCCTCTGGTGTTCCCCAGTTCTCTTAATAACACCATCACAGGTAATGAGGAAATCTTGAATATGCTCATAATCTCAATATGTGGAACACGTCACAACAGAACATAAGTATTAAATAATTATCATTTCCAAAGCACCATCACAGATTTTCAAGGTCTCATTTCCAAGCTATTTCTCCTGATTTCCTAACCCTAAATTGCTCTTTTCTGAATGTTTTCAGATATTTCTTACCTCTGTGACTTTGAAAATGACGTTTTCTTTCCCTCTTTTTGGACTCTACTCAAATGCAGATTCTTTTATAAAACTTTCTCCTGTTGTCTTAGTCAGAATTGGCTGTTTCCTCATTCAGGTCTCCACAGCAACTTATTTACACTTACTTTGAAGTCCTCATTGTATCCTTTTCCCTGGGGCGTTCCTCCTTTCAGTTGTAGAAGTCCCATTTTCTGGGAAACCTGACACACAGACAAAATAGTAGTCACCCTAAAGATGAATTTTTGGCTACAACGATCACCCCTTCTTTTGCCTTCCTGTAAGTGTCTAGGACAAGTGGATGTCTTGTTTGGGGAGAAAATGAAGAGAGAGAGGGCAGATATAACTTTGTTTTTGTCTTCTTTGTTCTTATATTTGCATAAATCGATTACATTGCCTCTGTTTCAAAAACGATCAAGACTGCTAAACAGTGTTTTTCAAAGTGCAGATGTCCTGTGCCAGACTGACAAGGAAGCTTATTAAAAAGTTCATATCCCAGAACAAATGTCTTGAGTCTAGAAGCAGAAATACCCATTTTTATGTGCAGTTAATTATGAGAATCATTCTCTCTAAAAAGTTCTTATGAGTGAGAGAAAAAAAATCATTATGTACTATGAGATGTGTGTGCATGTGTGTGCAACTAAAAAATACACTTTTAGAAACTGGTCTTCTGTTATTGTTTTCTCCAGTATTGTTTTGGACTTTTGTGAAACTGTTCTCTTCAAGCTGGCACTCATAAGAAAACTGGCCATAGTTAAGGTGTAGTCATGTTTCCATGTGTGGTTGCTCAGCAGGAATACTGATTCTCTGAACTCAGAAATATGATTGTTATGTTTTCAACATGATGTGAACCTGAGCATTGAGAGGCAGCTGCTGCTCCAGCTGCTAGAATCCAAGGGCTCCGGAAGCTCCTCTCTGGCTTACAAATGCAGCAGCTTTCCAAAAGTGGTCAAATAGAGAAATGATCTTAAAACAGATTTCAGAGCTGGTGAGGGGAGGTAGATGAGGGGCTCAGTGTCTTTCTGGAGATTATTTTCCTGAGTTAAAATATGAGGAAATGATGCACGACATCCAGGTAGAGAGCCACATGTATAATCCAGACCTCAATGTTGATTTTGGTTTAATGATCTAACTTGGCTGCTTACACAGGTTAAATTAATTTGATCATTGTAATTCTATCAGTTAAATGGCTGCTATGTAAATCAAGCAGCCATGAATAAGATGAAAAATAGATTTGAGGCAATGCTTTGGATAATACAGGTCAAAGGATCTGCTGGAGCTATGTTTGAGTTTGAATTATGCAGAGTAAGAGTCTGTACTGGCTAAATTCTCCTGTAAACTATATTTAACTTAACTGGTTGAAATTCAGTAACTAGCTGGGTCTGTAAAACCAAGGCTCAATTTTGTGCTGTAAGAGTTTTTTCAATGCATGAACACTTAAGTGTTCTGCAAGGTTCGTTTGTGATTACTAGGGCTCTGTGATTGAGGAGCCATGAAGCAGAATTTGCCAGTGTTTTAAGATCTTGTCACGAATGATTTCATTCTCCTTAAGGTTTCAGGAAGCTGCCAGAGGAGCTTTATTTGGATAGATGACCAAAGGGTTGAGAAGGTGCTGGAAAGACCTCACTCTGTTGGTCAAAATAGAGAGAATTCTCAAGAAAGGCAAGGGCTCCTTCTTCCAAGGAACACTGCTGCCACCTATAGCCTGACAGGTGTATTCATTTCAGCTGCGCGTGCTCAGTTGCTCAGTCGTGTCTGACTGTGAGCCCATGGACTGTAGCCTGCCAGACTCCTCTGTCCATTGGATTTTCCAGCAAGAATACTGGAGTAGGTTGTCATTTCCTATTCCATGGGATCTTCCCGACCCAGGGATCGAACCGGCGTTTCCTGCGTCTCCGTCATTGGCAGGCAGCTTCTTTACATCTGTGCCAAAGAGGCAGAAATCCAGGGGAACATGCTTCTTAGACCAGCTGGTTCTCTCACCAGGGGAGGTGGTGGGCACAGTTATTAGACTGTTCTTGTCTCATGTCCATCACTCACAGCTGCATGTACCTCTGCTTCCTCAGTTATTAAATAGGAATGATCCTCATGGTTTTGAGAATTAAATGAAATTATGTACATAGAGACCATGTCACTGATCAACTCTCGATAAGTGACAAGTAGTTGGCTGTGTGTAGGTGATGAGCTAAAGAAGGGAGAATGGGTCTTCGTTCCTGACTACCTTTTATTCGTAATTTCAGAGCTTCCTTTTTTTCTTCTGTCACAGTGACGTTAATTAATGATAAATTGTCCACTACATAATCATACCACATTAGCCACCAACTGTCTTGACCAAGGTTATAACTAGATGGTTGACTTTATTGGTTACAAAATAATAAAATTCCAAAGGATTTTTAGGACTTTGAGCTGTGACCTGAATAAGTAATGTGTTTATGGAAGCTGAAGTTATACACACTGTGTGCTATTGTAATTAAATTCAAGCTTTCGGAAAAGACCCTCAGAAATTTTTTTAAATCACAAAATAACTATGGAAAGTGAAAATGAAAGTCTCTGAGTCATGTCCGACTCTTTGCAACCCCCACAGGTGCATCTGAAAACATAAACAAGAATATTATTAAAAGCTTTAAAAAGAGAGAAAAGCAAAATGGATTTAGAGCCTTATAATAAGAATGGCATAGTAGTAGTAGATAACATTGTTTCCTAGATACTGTGTTTGTTGAGTGAGCTGCATACAAATCTCCCTGAACCTCAGAGTCTTTATCTATAAAATTGAGGTAGTGACACATGTGCCCTAAATAACATTTTAGCATTGCGTCATGATATATTTTAAACATCTATCAGATTACCTGGCACATGAGTGAGGTCGTCACTTTTTGGTTCTCTGAAATAACCATGCATAAAGAGGGCAATAAAGCAACATAAATATAAACAGAGAAGGCTCTAAAATAGTAAAATACAATAATATCTTATGTATTAAAATATAATAATTAAAGGTGAATTTATTTAATAAACTTAAAAAAAGAGTACAATTTAGGCTACATATCCAAATGAACTTAAATTAAGAGCTGAGCAGAAAAGAGAAATTTGACACAGGAAGATTAGCATAAAATCAGAGGCCTGACGGTTTAACATTACTAAAGAAAGTTTAAAGTTACAAAATATACAAATGAAAATAACATTGTACTATAAATAATTTAAAACATTTGTTTGATTAAATCAAGTGTAACTAATAAGTGGTGTAACAGACAAGGAAATATTTGTGTCTAACACTCAGGGAAAGAAGGGAAAAATGTCCATTTTAGAAATGCAAATGATTATGTAATCCACTCTAAATGACTTAGAGATATCAAAAGTGATCATGTAATAGCATAGCATAGCAATATTGATAAGCTCAAAGCAAAGATATAAACCTAAATCAGTTCTCCATATGACAGCAATAACCAGATAGAAAATATTTGCAGCATAATATATAATCCTCAATAGTAAAAAGAAAAGGGTATAACATATCTAATTTTTTAAAGGAATAGCAAATAAATAGTATAAATATAAAAATGATTAGAACACTTTGTTAGAAGAGTTTAGGGTTGAATAAATGAGAAAATATGCTGTTTTGGGATGAACAATCTCAGTACTGGAAATATGTCAAGTTTTTCAAAAGTATTTGTAGATTCGTTGCATTCCCAGTCAAATCCATAGTCAATTTTGAAAATTTGACACATGTAATTTGGCAAAGATGTGGCTCAGCTGGTAAAGAATCTGCCTGCAATGTGGGAGACCTGGGTTCGATCCCTGGGTTGGGAGGATCCCCTGGAGAAGGGAAAGGCTACCCACTCCAGTATTCTAGCCTGGAGAATTGCATGGAGTGTATAGTCCATGGGGTTGTAAAGAGTCGGACACAACTGAGCAACTTTCACTTTCACTTAATAATCAATACATGCCAGGAAGGTTACAGTGACTCAGGTATTCTGCTGTATCATTGCTTGCAGGGTGAATTGATACTTCCTTTCTGGAGGGAAATTGGCAAGAAAGATTGGTCTCAGGGCTTGAGGCTGGCCCTGAGATGATGTTCTGGGAGGAAAATCCAAAGAGCTCAGGAAAGAGGCAGACCCAGATCTGTGAACAGGAATGCATATCACAGAGCTCTGCCCACAATGGGAAATACTCACAGGACCAATAGGCGAGAAGTGTCCCAGTGAGCATGGCAAAACCATACAATGGATAGTAAGCACCTTCTAGAATCATGTCTTCAAAGAAAGTTTAATGAAATTAGAAAAGAACCAATATATAATATAATGTGAAAAAATACAGGACAAAGAACTTTAAAGTGAAAACATAAAGAATACTAAATTTTAAGTCAATCTGAGATATTCACATAGAAAATAACAAGAAATAATATGAAAATGCCCATCAAATTATCTGATTATTTTGTTTGTATTGATAACATTTGTACACTGATAATTTATTATTTTTGTCATAAGGAAAAGATATTCGAGATTGCCCAAATTTAAAAATAAGCCAGTGTCAGACAGCTCTTGAGAGAGAAAACAAAGAAAATACATTGAACAAATAAACAAAAGCAAAGTAAAAGTTTTGTGTAATTGTGAAGCTTATGACAAAAAAACTCACATGTACACATATGTGTGTATGTATATTAAAAGCACTATGGTGAAAGTGGTGTCCCTAGAAATTGCTAGTAGCATTGAAATTAAGAGCATTATATCTAATTTCCTGGGAGCTGGTTGGAGAATCTGACCATCAAATTATTCTTATTTGTCTAAACATAATGGGTGTTATCTTGATAAATTTATATTGATAAAATAAATCAAGCACATATAAAGTCTTTAAATAAAATTTCATGCAGTTACTTTTCCTCTCTATAATATGACTAACTGAGCCCCCAATTTGGAAGGAGATCAAAGTGATGAGCAGAGGTATGGTCACCAGGGGTGCCAAGGAAAGTCAATACTCTGGGAGATTTTATACATATTAACCGTGTTTTATTTCATATGAATGCTTCAAAAAAGTCTGAGAGAGCATTTCTGTATGAATTCAGAATCCTATCTGCATTAAAAGATCCAATATAGGTTAAACTCTCAGTGCTTGAAATAAAGCAAATTGCAAAAGCTAGGGGCACCCTTAGGACACTGTCCTTACAGTAATGTAAGTGTGATGGGATCAGAACTCTGGCCCACAGGCCCTCAGCAAAGCCATCCCACCTTGGCACCAGTTGTCCTCATAGATTATTCTTGAGTTGAATGTGCTTCTTTAAGTGCTCAGACAAACATTTGTTAAGATGCAAATCAGTTTCTAGCCTCAGACAGAACTCCTGAGTAGCAGTCCTTCACCTACTCTCTGAGCAAACAGTGTATTGTATAAACCCTCTCAGTTTCAGTTCCTTAATCAGCAGAATGATTGTGTCAGCCTCCTGGGACCACAGTCAGAGGTAAAGAAATATTAGCTACTATTGTCCTAATCATCACCCTATATGCATCAGGATCAGTTCTTACTTGGATGAATCAATTACAGTGAAAATGTGCTGTTTTGAGATGCACTGTGGTCCTAGCAGGCGGAAGGCAGTTTCGCTTTTGTGCCCATTCTTGAGTTGCTGTAGAAAGTAGGAACCCCAAAAGCCTGCTGTAAACAAAAAAGTCTGGGACCTTCTGTTGTGAATGGGGTATCACTCCTGCACCCTGTCACCTAGACCTTTGTGTACATGGGCAGCTGTGCTTGTCTCCCTCAGCTACAAGAGGCCTCATAACTAGAAGAGAGGTGTAAATCTGCTCACTAAAGGAAAGCGGGAAAGGAAATTTAAACAGCTGCTGCCAACATGCCTGGGCAAAATAGGCGATTTATGTATTAGGTCAAAATGAAGCACATTTCTTTTAAAAAATGGATCTCTATAAGAAATTGGCACTAGTTCCATAGGAATCTAATAAAAAGATACTCTTTTCAAAAAATTATAGGATAAAATCATCCTATTATTTGACCCTTCCCCTTAAGTCGTGGTTTAGTATGTGAAAACCTGAATAAAAATTGCATTAAAAGATAGCTCAAATTTTCTCACAGCTACTTTCATATCGTAAAGCTGACACCTATAATAAAAAAGAGGTTAGTCAAGGCCTGTCTGTAACCTAGGCCTCTTCACAGGCAAAACAGTTATTTCAGTGTTGCTTCTTTTATTATTGGAAAATTTCCATTTTAAGTTTGTTCATGGGATAAGCATCACTAATATTCACTTTGAGAAAATTAAGATTCTGGAGCCAGATCAGAGAGCCACAGCAGGACATAAGTTGTGTCCTTTCTCTTTTCTTGCTCCTTTTAATCCCACTAGATACTCAAACAAGAAGAAGAACCCATGAGGATTATACCTAAATCTGTAGATCTGTGCCCTGAATTGCAACTCTTCCCCATATCAAAACCAAGAGTTGTCCTCACATAGGAAATTAATCCATCAAGACAATCCCAGCCCAGAGAAAGAGGATATTTAAAGAGCTGGCAAGATTTAGATGTGATAAATTATCTAGATAGTTGTCTCAATGTTCTACTTACTTCTCTGAATTAAATATCCATATCCCATATCTTTCCTGGTGGCCAGAAACTTTGGTTGTCTTTCTCTTCCCACCACTAATGGTGGTACTTTGAACATCAACTTAACTTTTCCTGGTTCCAGGCTATCAAATTTAGATTAAAAGTATAGAAAAGAGGTCATAGAAAGAAGAGGAGATGTAAGAATAAGGGTGGGACCACATCTCATTCAAATATTTAAATTAATTTGGAGGAAACTTTAAGATCTAAAAGACTATAATAGAAAATTTCAAAATAATATTATATCATCAGACATTTGGCATACTGTATGGCACAAAACAAACTTTATTAATGTTTAGGAAAACAAAGAAGCTGATGTTTTCATATCCAATACTTATCAGTTCAGTCTTAGGGAAAGTTTATGTTTTTCCCTAAAGCCAGTTGTATTTTCTCTGAAAAGATTATTGTACATTTAAATAATAGCTTCACATCTTAATCTCATATGTGGAGGCAGTGAGGCAAGGTTGCAATGCCTGAGGGGGTTTCAGAAAAAAGCGCATCCAGACTGTGAGTTGATCTGACTGCACTGCTGTGCCCTCATTTCTGTGCCTTTGTTTAATTATCTATTAACTGTGTAACCTAGGTTGAGTTATTATATGCCACTGAGTTACATTTTCCTAATCTGTGTGTTCACTGTATGGGCCTAATGAGAGGATAAACTAAGACAATATTTGTATGTCACATGTATATGTATTCCCTGACACATGGTAGGTGCTGAATCTTCCAGTTTGCTGCGAAGGAGAGGATGCTGCTTTGTTCAATCTGCCCAGTGTCTTCCACCCTCATGGCTGTAGATGGAGAGGGGTGAAAAAAAAAAAAGGCAGTTCAGAAGGAACCATCTAAAAAGGAAGGTGCAAAAAGGGAGCCAAGTCCTTCCATCTGGCAAACAGATGAGGGCCAGGCAGGCTTTCCAGTTCAGACGCTGTGCTGAGTTAATCAAGGCAGGAGGAAGGCAGTGACTGAAAATGTGGGTAAATGGTTCCTTCTCCACCTGATCCCCAAGGATTCCAAGGTCGCGACTCCGTGTTGTTGTGATAGGTTCTTATTTTGTCTTGTTTCTTATAAAAGAAGTAGATGGAATTTTCTGTTATTCTCTGAAATAATTGTTATGCATAGCGAAGATAAAATATCTGAAGCTTTTTTCTTTCCTATTTCTCATTGGCCAAACTCATTTGTCACAGACACAGTCTTGGGCAGCGGTCTTGTTTATCCACATCCCAGTGAGGGCAGTGTGATGCGCTATCACCAGAAACAAAAAGGACTGAAGAAGAAAGCTAAATTTTGCCTGTACTCATGAGACTTCTAAGAAGCCTTCTTAGACTTTTCCATTTACAAAATGGAGCAAATCCCTCTTCACCCTACCTTACAAAGGCATGAGAAATTGCACCTGAGAGAGCACTGAGGAATCTTTAAACATAAAAACAAATGAAAGGCATCATTATTGCACTGAAGTCAAAGGACATCATGAAATCACATTCTGAATCAGAGAAAAATCTTCAGATTCTGTTAGACTGCTCCTCATCGAAGCATGTTATCTGCACATTTTCTAGCCATAATTTAGATAATAGCATCTCCCTTTCTTCTTTACAGGGTATTTTGTGGTGGGGGCAAAAGTTTAAAGACTCAAGGCATTGCTTTACAATTTGAGAATATTAAAAAAATTCCTAAAATTTTATCCTTGCCTTTAATGAGTTTATAGTGTAATCGGTGGGGTAAGATACAAATATAATGAGTTATAAGTCAATGTGAGCCCTGTTAAGGCCATAAGAGAGGCAAAACCAGAATCACCAGGAAGATTAGAGGAGAAAGAGCTTACAGCTGCTCAGTGGGAACAGACACAGCAGAATACAGGTTATCTGAGGGGAAGAGTTGCTTAAATGAATGATCATTTTTAGGGAAAAACAGATCATCTTAGCTTGGTTTGAGCACAGAGCGAAAGGAAACCAAATAAAGCAAAACAGATGACCTAATACAATTTCTGGCCTCCTCATGAGAAAACATATATAAAACAATAAAATGCAAACAATTGTTATGCTCATTTTAGGAAACATCAAAGAAATAAATACATTTTTTGAGATTTCAGAAGTGAGTGGCTGCAGAGGAAATTAGAAGTCAGGACTCCTGATTGCAATCCTGAATCTCATCATTCCAAAACAATAACAACAATAGAGCATGAGTAGCCAAAGTTTGCACTTTATAAAAAAAGTATTGTTTTTTTAATTTTCTTTAGAATAAACCATAGCATGTTTGATAAGACAATAATGTTATATTCAGAATGTGTGCTTGTGTGTGATAAGTTGTTTTAGTTGTGGCTGACTCTTTGGGACCATAGCTTTCCAGGCTCCTCTGTCCATGGGATTTTCCAGGCACTGGAGTGTGTTGCCATGTCCTCCTCCAGGGGATCTTCCCCACCTAAGGATTGAACCCAGATCTCTTACGTCTCCTGCATTGGCTTTACCGCTAGTGCCACTTGGGAAGCCCTATATATTCAGAATAGTGTGCATCTAAATGAAATTGACTATGATGATTATTTTTTAAAATTACATAGGACACAGTATATCATTTTCGAGTCTCAGATTTCACTGTTGAAATCTTTGGGGTTACAAAGATGAATAAGCACATATCCCTTCTTTCCAGACATGAATAAAACCTTTAGAAAGAAGAGAGAAACAATCTGATTTGATGACAGAACAGATTTGTTCTAGAATTTACTGTATGGGGAAAAAAAACATAATTGGCTTGACAGAAATAGATTTCACTTAATGAACAATATGCTAGTAATGCAAGTGCCTAAAGTGGATGAATGATTACAATCTGAAAAAAACGTTATGTGTTGCAGTGGTTTATTGCATATCTGATGGCAATTCAAAATATTAACCTTAACATATTCTGTACAGTATATAATTGGGTTTGTTTGCAGTTATACTGCCCATGTAAATTTTGTTTTAATTTGCACATACTGGACACAGTATAATAGAAAATGTTGTGTCAGAATGGCAGCTGTTCCCTTCGAATCTCATCATTCTCAGGAATGATGGACATCTCCTGTGAAGGGTTGATTAGTTGAGAAAAGAGGCACATAATTCACAGTTTCAGCAAGTTTGAGCCAATCTGCAATGCTTATACTGAAAAGGAAACATTTCACAAAATACCATTTTTGAAGAATTAATCATTTTCCTTGGTTTTATTGTTTTTAGCATTTTTAAACCTTTATTCAGTATCATACATACTTTGTGTCAAATACTACTGGCAATTTAAGGAGTCATGTAATCATTTTGTTTCTTTCTTTCTTTTAATTACATGAATTTCTTTCTTTTAATTAAATGAATTCCTGTCAAAGAGTCTCCCTTCAAAGATAACAAGGGCACATATTTAATTTTGGCTCTGATGCAAGTGATTCTACATGGATTGTATCTATTTTCCTTGTATAATCTTTATATTTAGAGCCACACGTGGACTGTACCTTTACTTTTGCATTTTTAACATTTGTCACCCAGCTTGAGTGAAGCAACATGCTCCAGAGACCCACCACTGACCTTGGGTTTTGAGTCATAGATTTCTGTGTTAAGTACATGACTCACCGCCTAAACAAAGGCAAATCAATGGTGACACTTAAGTAACCTAACTAGAAACATTAGTGTGAGTCTGCTAAACCACCCCTTTAGAACCCTAAATATTTACTCTACAGTAACTTTTTGAGAGTGTGTGCTTTCACCTTAATTTCTATCACTACCAATGTGGAGCTGAAATATTCAAAAGATTGAATTTGCCTACCTTCACTCCCTTCAAACCCTTTTAACTTTTCTTGAATTAAAATAAAGGAAGAAAGAAAAGAAATGCTTTAAGGTCCATCACATTTTTGTTTTCTTATCAATAATGATAATTACTAGTAAAGGTATATCATTTACATTCATGGATAAAATATGTGAAGAAAAATGCAAAAGGACAATTTCATTCCCTCCCTTATGTAGTCTCAGAGAGCTGTCAAACATGTCCAGTTCTTGATAGTGCTAAATTTTCTTCAGATTTTAAGGATAAAAAGTTGAAAAAGCTCTTCCTCTAAAAGCAGATGCCCAAATGCACACGCTCCAGAACCTGTTCTCCTTGCCCTTGAGAAGCCTGCTGCCCTTGGTTTGGTTTTCACCTCCTGTGGTTTTACGCTTGCAGTGGTAGAACAGGGGATGTGTTTTTAGACACCCATTTAGGAACAACCAAATAACTATAGGGAATAATCCTCATAGAATTGCTTGAGAAAAAAAGTATCTGCATTTGTTCCTCTCAGTGTTCCCAACCATGAAATGGCATGGTTTGAAAACAGACAAAGCAAACAAGACCACTTCCTGGGACTGAAATACTTTGTATGTGTTGTTATTTGCAGTGCATGCCAAGACATTCATGGGCACCAGAGCCAAGCTGGCGAGCTAATTAAATATATATATGTATGTGTTTAAAACAGCCTAATAAGGAGCATTGGAAATCTTCGAGATGAGCGAATATCTTATAACTTCTTCCGCAGGTGCGAGGATAGCTACAAGCCATGGACTTTCTGTCCTGCTTCTTGTCTGTGGCTTTGTGAAGGGTGCTTTGCTTTAGTCTAAAGTGCTGACTTTTTTCCAATATCACTTTCTCTTCTTAAAGCAAAGAGCAAATCGCCTGTAAAATCTACGGAGCGGACAGCAAAGTTGACCCTAAACTCCAAGCACCACTCTGCACCCACTGTACTCTAATTACCTACACAAGGAGCGCCTGCTTTCCGAAGCATAAACGAAGAGGCTATCTCACGCTTTGTTCATAACATTTTCTTGGGCAAATCACTGATCTTTTATTTCAAGAGAATTAGTGTGAAGTGATAGAACATTTTCTAATAGCAAGATCTATATTTTTCCTTTTCTTTCGGCTACTCAAAGCATCATCTCATTGACTGCTCAGGGGTTGGCCTGACCGTCCTCGGTATAGTGAATATTTACCACAGACACCACTGATTTCCTGCTAAAGACCCATTATCTGCAGAAAGTAAGCAGAGATCAAAAGGCTACAGAACATAAACTATCATCAAACAAAACTCCTGGCTGGGGGCAAGAACAAAACTTTCAACACTGCAAGTCAACAACATTATTTTAAATAAGAAATAATAATTTAAATAAGAAATAAAAATTTTAAATAAGAAATAATAAGAGAATTTTTTTTTAAATTTTCCCCCTTTTCTTGGGCTTGTCTCCTTTTTCTTGATTGTAGTTCTTATTCCATGCTGGCAAATGCTGATTATGGCCAATCCCTGTAAATCCTGGGAGGTTTATATGAAGACATTTTAAGCAGTATATATTTCAGTGCATTTTAAGTCATTTTGCAATTCTTGTATACACAAATGACAAATTCTGTAATTGCTTATAGTATGTGTGATACAACTTCAAAGTAGATAGACTCTGAGCCTCATGCAAGCTGATTTTTATCATTCTCTATATAAATATATACAAATAAATATCTATATGTTGGACCATCAACTAACTTTCTTTTTGGATAAAACATTTGTTTTTCACTTACAATTCCTATATAGTGGGTATTTTGTAATGCATTGTTTCACTTCCACAGGCTTGACAGTTGCAGGTGGCTTCTGTTGCCCCCTGCTTCCTTCTGGAAAATGCATATTCAAAATTGTATTGGTCTCTGATAAATGAATTAATTTTGTTATGTGTATGCTGTGTTGGAATTTGCTATGTTCCTTTATATAAGGTGTTTATTGGGGTTTGAGGATCTTTTGACTGAGAATCTATGTGCTCTCGTTTTGACAGCCATTCCTGTATCATCATCATTTTTGTCAAAAAGCAATGTTGTTTCTATAAAATTTGCCTGGGAAGGGGATATGGGGAAGGTGAAGTGGTCATCATGAGTCCCTAAATTCATGAAAGAACACTTTTTGCTATGGCTAAAAAAATGTTGCTTCCTTTGATATGTATGAATTTTTCTAGCTTTGTTATTCTGTTACTTGCTAATTATATTTTAATGTCTGCTAATTAAAATTAAAATTTGGTTGTTGGCTAAATACAGTATGCAAAAGATGACTACAAATTCCCAACTAAAGAAGATAATGTGTTCGGTTTTCACTAGTTAAGTGAATTATAATTTTAAATATTTCATTCTTATTTTGGGGTTTATGACTATTTTATTTGGAACCTATTTTCTACTCTGGCAAAGAATGATAGGCAGAACTAGCATTGTGTTCCATATACACTATGGAATAGATATGGTTGAGTTAGAAATTACCTGAGTTTTCCTTCCAGAGAGATTCTTCCATTTTCATTCATAACAAACCAGAAGATCATCTCTATAAGACCAGCAGCACCAAGCCTAAGGTCCTAGACTGGAGCCTGAAGCAATGAATACCTCTGCTTTTCAAAGGTAAATGCATTGATTTTCTGCAATTCAGTTACAAGCAAGGTGATATTTTCATTATATCCCTAACATTATCTTCTGAGAAATTATGTTTCATGCTAAATCTTTTATTGACATTTTTTGTTCACTTGGCTTATTATTTCAGTCTAATGAGAAAAAAATAAAAGATTTGGTTGCACTATTTTATTAACTTAGAAATTTATTTTCTTTCAAGGTAAATGCTTAAAATGCATAAAATAACAAGATAAATATTATTTATTAAGTCTATCTGGACTTTAAAGTTTGTATACATTCAAGCATAAATAAGTATACATTTTCAAATTCAGTCAGACTGGGAAAATCCACCATGTAATTTACTTTACACAAAGTTCAGGTCATGAGATTGATCAGTTCTAAGGCAAGATGGACATGTATCTGTATCAGTGATCTTCACCATGCTCACTTGTAATAAAGAACATTATGCTGGTTGGAAAAACTCTCATTACACTCATTGCATGAGGGTACAAAATAACAGTTCTTTGTCAGTATGCTACCAAGAGTCTGACTTACTGACTTCTTTGAGCAAGAACATGGCATACAATCTATTTCTCCAAGCTGGAAATTTTAATGTGAATCTTAAATATTGGAACAAAAACTATAACAAAGAGATGTCTAGTTTTACCATATACTGTGTCCCTCTGGGACTAATTACTTGGTATGTAACTATGACTATAGAAGCAAATAAAGATTGAAAAATAAGTTATTTGACTTTCTCGACCTTGACATCCAAGGTTATATGATAAATATTTTTATAAGAATAAGTCACAAAAAGCTCAAATTGCTTACATGAATTTAAGTCAAATTCTTGAATTCTTTCTTAAAGATTTACAAACCGCTTACAAAAGAGGCAATGCAAATGAAAATGCTGGAACATAAAATAAGCAAAAATCATCTAAGGCAGGAGCTCTTAATCTGAGTTAGTAAGTAAAATTAGCAGAGTCCATGAACCCACTGAAATTATGTGCATATTTTTGCACATGTGTATTTGTTTAATGGAGATTGTCCTTCACATTCATTGATTCTGAAAGTGATTAGATTATGATTTGCTGACCTAAAAGGTTGGATACTTCTGAGCACCTTAAAGGACCTGCATGCATGTGTGCTAAGTTGCTTCAGTCATATCTGACTCTTTGTGATACAATGGACTGCCAGGCTCCTTTATCCATAGGATTCCCCAGGTAAGAATACTGGAGTGGGGTGCCATGCCCTCCTCCAGGGGATCTTCCCAACCAAGGATCGAACTCACCTCCTCTGATTTCTTCATTGCAGGCAGACTCTTTATTGCAGGGCCTACTTATTATAATTTTGAACTAGTTTACCTGAAAGTTCTTGGAAGCAGGACATGTTAAGGGAAATAGTGTATCTGTATTGGCAAAGAAAACATATATTTTTAAGTCCAGGAAATTTTTATTAAATTTATGATACACAGCATGGATGAATAGATATGGCATGATATCTGTTGAATTTTTAGGATCAATGTTAAAATCTCAAATATAACTTTACAAAATATACACAGAAGATACTATTCAAATAAGTGATTCTGGTATTGATCCTTTATAAAAGGCAAAATATTAAATTAATGGTAATTCTATGAGAAAAAATAATTGGAAAGGGCAAATGCAGTCTGTCTCAGATAACAAACTGTGATGACTGCATCTGGGAATTAAGGCTGTGAAGCTACAAAATATGTAGGTACATAATTTCAAATATTAAACCCAAATAACTTTAGTTTTAGAACTGCTTATTAATGAGGGAAGCAGTCTATTAAACAGGAAGTGTTGTAAACCTCAGAGTTTCAGGGATGAAGTAGATAAGATCCTTTCCTGTATCTAGAGAGAGACAATAAACATTCATAAACAAGAAATATAAGACATTGGTAAATTCTAAGAAGAAAAACTCAGTAGGTTTTTCTTAAGGAGTTTGACTAGGTGTGGTCAAGGGAGATTGCTCTGAGGAGGTGACATTTATGCAAAAGTTGAATGATGAGAGGCCAGTCAAGAGAGGATCTGAAAGAAGAGGCTTCAAAGAGAAGGAACTACTTGTGCAAAACTCCTGCTGTGAGTGAATCCAGGCTTGCAGGCTAGAGGGAGGGCTGAAGTGTGGGAAGTCAGGGGAATTCCCTGACAGGAGGTCAGAAAATCCCAGTGTGAGGTTTTATTCTGCTCTCTGGAGCCCATTTCTTTTGGGGTTAATTTTAGCTTGTAAACAAGACTTCTTTGGGAACAAAACAGTCCTTCAAGTAGTCAGTCAAGTTATACGTGTGTATAGAAGCTGCAGGGTTATATTAAGCATGACAAAATTGAACTCAACAGTTTGATGCTAATTTAAAATTGATGATTTTGAGGAGGAAACGGAAAGATTGAAAGATGATCAGAACTGCTTTTTGTGTAGCACTAATAATAACAATAATTACAAATGTTATTTGAATTAAAAGCGTGAGTATATAAATTGAAAGTGCAGACAGATTGAAAGAAATGAGACTCACTCCTAGGCACTTGTTGGTAAAATATTGTAATTTAAAACAGTAGAGGGAAGTGGAAAATCTACATGTGCATCAAAAAAAGAGTGATCAAAAAATTAGAAAATGGGAATTAAGAATTATCTATAATACAAATCTCAGAAGACAATAGATTAAAGAGTATAATGGTGAAAATATTGTAACAAAATAACTTTATACTTAGTTAAATTGTATTTTCATTGTTAAAGGAATAAAATTATTCTGAAATAGTCAAGGGTCAAAGAAAAATAGCATATATGTACTCTTCAATTCTCTAACCAAGATAGGAATCAAATATGATGTTAAAAATAAGTAGGCAAAAATAAATATAAATTTAAAAATAAATAAATATAAGCTGTCTACCATATAAGCGTCTACCATATGAAAGTGTTAAATCCAAAGAATCATTGAATATTTTATTGCATTTCACTGTATGTGAATGAAACTAAAGTTTCACAAAACAATATTTATCCTTATTTTGTGCATGCAATGAAATGCACTCTAGTATTTTCTGTGTTGTTCTGTTCCTGTTTTGTTAACACGTGCCATAAAATATTAAATTGATTCTACAAAACAAAGTTTGAAGAAAACAGTATCACAGGTGTACTTTATTCCAAAATTTGATACAAATGATGAGCTAATTAAATAACAGTAAATACTATGAAACAATAAATTGAGTTTCTGAACTCTTATTATGCTTCTTAAAAAATAAGAAGTTAGAGGTGATCCAAGGGGAAAAAAATAATAGTAATGTGGCATGAATCACGTTGGGGACAGGAGAGTGATTAGGCTGTTGTGTCTGTGGTCTTCCTGTTCTGTTTTAGGTTCCTATCTTTTTCTTTTCTGGTTTATCATCATCTGAAACCCCTTCCTATATTTGAGATATCCCCCACTCCTAGTCACAACTGATGTGGTCCTCCCAGGAGATGTTTCCTTCTTCAAAGCTGAGAAGTACCTTGGAGAGTGGCATGCTAGCACATGGAAATCCACTCGCAGCCATCTCCAGAGATCAAGGGAATGATGGAGGACATGCGAGCAGTGATATTTAACCACTAGAGGAAAGGCATGTGTGGTGACCAAAACAAGAAGTGACTCCAGGAAGATAATGAGAACCATCTGACCCGATTTTGAATAGTTGGTTGATTGTGAGATCTCCAGGAAGGAACCAGAAGCACAGCCTTCTTAAGCACTTAAGTAAGTGAAGTTGCTCAGTCATGTCCGACTTTGCGACCCCATGGACTGTAGCCTACCAGGTTCCTCTGTCCATGGGATTTTCCAGCAATAGTACTGGAGTGGATTGCCATTTCCTTCTCCAGGGGATCTTCCTGACCCAGGGATCAAACCTGGATCTCCTGCATTGTAGACAGACGCTTTACTGTCTGAGCCACCAGCGAAGTTGAGCGCTTACTGGAAAACAAATTGGCAGAGCACCAAGTTAAAAGTGTAGTTATTTTCTACTTTACTGCAATTAGAATAAAGGGATTTTTTTTTTTTTTTTAACATGGAAGGGATGAAAATACTCCTTTACTGGTCTTGCCTCAAAGTTACATTGATTCTCCAGGTCTGGGCCTCAGTTAGCCCCCTCACCAGCCCCTCAGATATCCTGTTGGCTGTGCTACTGTGATGGCAGCATGTTGATGAGATCTGGAGCTCAGGAAGAAACAGCACCCTGGAGGCCATAATAATATACCCTATGTAGGGCAACGATGGCTTCAAGTGTACCTTTAAACATGCAAGGAAGTACTAATCTCAATCTTCCACAAAGTATTTCAGTAAAATGGAAAAATATGGCTTGCTCTCAACTCATTTTATAAGACAAGCATTACCTTGCTAGAAAACCCAACAGTGGCAGGGAGAGAAAGGGCCATTACAGGCTCTAATGAATGTGGATTCAAAAGTCATCCATAGAATAAAAACAAATTCATCAATATATAATACATCATATGGAATGAACATAGCTTATGTCAGGAATGCAAAGTTGAAAAAGCCAACAATGGTCTTGGATTGCTGTCCTCAGAAACCTAAATAAGACCAAGATTCAGGTCTAATTGATTTGTCTGGGGGACTCTTGAATCATGATTAGAAGAGGAGGAGGTAAGACAAAGAAGGAAAGGCAGGCTGTGTCATCAAGTCAGCTACCACTGTGGGAACCAGAGGTCAATCCGACAGGGAAATGAAGCAAGTGGTATAAGGCGCACCTCAGCGTTACCCTCATCCAAAGGAGAAGCTGGAATAAATATCAGACCTGCCAGCAATCAGTTGAGTGTGGCTGCCCCTAGTGGAGAAAGAAGGTAAATGGGGTTCATTTCCAGGCCCTTGAAGCTTGCTTTGTGCACAAGCAGAACAGCCTCTGCACCTTTTATCACAATCTTCAGGAAAAGGACTGCAAGTACTGGCAATGAGAAATGTGCTTGAATACACTGAAGTGCTGAGGTTCATCTGATATGGACCACAGCAGCTCCTGCTGCAGCAGTAACAGAACAAAAGAGAAAAGATGCATTTATCTCAGTAGATGAAAGGCGTTTGATGAAATTCAACATCTGTTTATGATTTAAAACTCTCAGAACACTAGGAATAAAAAAGCCCTTCCTTACCCTAGGAATGAGTATTTTCAAAACCTTTGTAGCAAACATCATACTCAATTATGACCCTGAATATTTTCCCTTTATAGTCAGAAATGGGAAGCCGATATGTATCTACCAGTCAAGACTGTTCTTAGAACCATTTTAATGATCCACAATTGGGAAGAACACAAAAGACCACTATAGTGGTATGTGGGTATGTGTTTAGTCGTGTCCAACCCTTTGTGACCCCATGGACTGACTGTAACCTGCCAGGTTCCTCTGTCTATGGAATTTTACAGGCAAGAATACTGGAGTGGTTTGCCATTTCCTACGCCAGGGAATCTTCCCAACCCAGGGATCGAACCCGCCTCTCTTGTGTCTCCTGCACTGGCAAGTGGATTCTTTACCACTGCACCACCTGGGAAGCCCATTAAAAGGATATACTGGACAACAAATGAATCAACCAGGGCTATTTACAGCATTATGGGTGAATCTTAAAACCGTAATTGATACTTGATCGATTGAAGACGTAAGGGGATACATACAGCAGGAAGTTCATACAAAATTCAAGAATAAGTAAAGTTGTATCACTGTTTGAAATATACTGGAACATTCCCTCGAGAATGGAGAGATTTGTCACACTTTGTCCCTCCCAACACTAAGAAAGAGCTCATGTTTCATGGGCCTGTTTGGATTTTGAAAACAACACACTCAACAGTCTGGTGTGCTCTAATTAACCTATTCAGTGACCTGAAAGTTCGCCAGATTTGAGTGTAAGCCAGAGGAAGAGTGTACATTTACCTGGTCCAGGCCATGATAGAAGCAGCCTTGCCCATCACCCCTTATAGCCCTGTAGGGCCCACAGGGTTTAAAGTGTCTCATTAGTTTCAGGACTTTCTTTGGGGCCTGCTAAAAATCTTTCTAGGAGAATTATTATTAATGCCATCAGAATTTTGTAAGAAAGCCATCCTTTCTGCAGCAAGTCACTACTTTTAAGAAACCATTTACCACTGTTTCTTAGTAGAGATTAAATTAATTTGGAACACCAAGCAGTTAAACAGTCTATCAGGACTTACTGGTTTCTATAAAGTCCAGGATACCACACTAGCTCCATCAAGCAGAAGTAAGACAATATCTAAGAAGGTCTGAAAGGTACAAATAACCACATAAAAATGTCACACCCTTAGTTTCCCTATTTCCGACATGCCATCAATACTCTATCAACCCATGTTATAGTGTCCTGAACAATTAGTTCCCCATAAACAAAAAAGTTTAAATTTGACTTTGAATAATTTTTCCAGAAAATTCTCTTCTTTTAAGATATTTAGAGAACAAACAAAATTTGAAATATCCAAGAGCAGATCCCTGACAATAAAATATATGTATAAAATACATATATATATGCATGTTTTATATATATTATGAATACAGTATATGATAACAACAACCTTCATAATCAACTGGGGAAAGTTTTATAAACAATCTTGAAATAACTGATCAACTCTTTAGACAAAATTTCAAGCAAATTAAAGTGAGGAAATAATAAATTAGGGCAATATAGGACAAAATTTATGTAGGTAAAAATTCAAAATCAAAAGAAGAAATAAGGGAAAAAAGACTTCAACTTATATGACATGCCCAAATCAATATTCTTTCCATGTTTTTCATCTTAAATTAGTAAGCAAAGGAAAAACAATTCAAAATTGTTTTGAAATTTTTCAAGAGAAATATAAATAGCCAATATACATGAAAATACTCAATCTCACTAAAGCAAAAGAAAATGATAGCAAGATCAATACTTTGTAAACTTAAATCTGAATTTGAGAAAAATGGATATTCTTAAATGTTTTATTATAAAACAAGAAATTGTATAAATTATATCCTCAACCCAAGAAGGTAAAAATTACTATTTGAATAAACCACAAAAGATTAGAAGAAATAAAAAAGATAAACACAAAAATAATTAACAATATAGTAAAAATAACTTAAAGAACAGATAGTTTGATAGATTCAAAAAACCTGGAGGAAAATAAAATGTTAAGACTTATAACAAAAGGTAAGACACTAAAAGTAACCCAAGACTATAACATATATGCCTATGATAACCCATAGTAGGTTCAGAGGCATAAAAATCTCCAACTGGTGACTGGTAACCTCAACCTCCAATTCAAGGAAAGCACTGTCTGTCAACTGATGGAGGCATACTTCCCTGAAGAACCAAAATTGCCAAATGAGCAGATGTGGAAAGGGACAGAAAGCAAAACTTCTGTCAGTGGGTAATTAGGTTTAACAGTACGAAGAGCCACTCTCACTTCCAGCCTTGGCTCCTGGACCCCCATAATCTGGCTTTGGGAAATTATCACCATGTATCAGATGTTGATTCAAACCATACATTATTTTTCTGGGTATTGATACCTACTGGGTTTCCCAGGTGGCTCAGTGGTAAACAATCCACCTGCAGTGCAAGAGATACAAGAGACATGGGTTCAGTCCCTGGGTCAGGAAGATCCCCTGGAGAAGGAAATGGCAACCCACTCCAATATTCTTGCCTGGATAATTCCATGAACAGAGGAGCCTTGTGCACTACAGTCCATGGGATCACAAAGAGTCCAACATGACTGAGCAACTGAGCATGCACACATTGATACCAATTAGGGTATAACTGAGTCTTCAACAGACCCTGTCTTTGTCTACTTATGTTGTTTCTTGGCGATGAGGTATGTGGTAACATCAGTGAATTCTATGGGTGTATATCCTTTGGGATACTTCTGCTGTGGAATGATTCCTTAATCAAAGTCAGTGTTGGGATGATAGTGCCAAAGGAAGAAAACCCATGCACAGACTGTTTGTATATTCTACACAGAATAAATGGTATCCTTTCTGTAATGGAAAGAATCCAGTGTAATCAGCCTTCTACTGTTTAGGTTTTCCTGGGAATGGTGCCATGTCAGGGGTTCAACACTGGTTTCTACTATAGGCAAGTTGGGCCCTTGGCAGAGTGGCAGCCAGAACCGTCTTTGTGTGTGGAAGCCCCATTCACTGAACCCAAGAGTATGTGTTAATATAAGATGAAATAAGGCAATATAAGATTATAGTATATCTAAGAAAATAATGATGACCTCTACAGATGATATATATTTGATAAAGTTCAAAATTCTTAAAAAAAATTGTGAATTTGAATAGCTAATTTTGTGTAATTTTTGATGATACAAAAAACGGAAAGAATACTATATATAATTTGCAGGTAAATAATTATCTGCCGAAAAAGCATAAGAGGGTATACTGATATATTTTAGGGCTAGTGTGTGACTAGTTGCTCAGTCATGTCTGGCTCTTTGTGACCCCATGGACTGTCATCCACTAGGGTCCTTCAGGCTAGAATACTGGAGTGGGTTGCTGTTTCCCTTCTCCAGTGGATCTTCCTGACCCAGGAATTGAACCTGCGTCTCCTGAATTGCAGGCAGATTCTTTACCATCTGAGCCACTAGGGAAGCCCCAAAACCAGAGCACCCAAACAGAGACATGAACCCTGGACCCTAAGATTAAACATCTGATGCTCTACCGACTGAACTTTCTGAGCTTAGGGCTAGTGGTTAACCATAATAGATACATGTTAATATACTTAGACAGCATGTACTTTGCTCTATGCCAGATAGAAAAACATAGTGGAAAATTATTTTAAGCTTAATCTTGGAGAAGGAATGAGGGAAAATAGCCAAAGAAAATATTTAAAGAGTAATGAATGGAGAGTTAACCTCCCAGATAATGAAAGCATGATAATTAAAATAATGTGGTTTGGGTCCAAATATTGACAGGAAGATAAGTGGAACATAATGAATGTTCCAGAAAGTACTCAAGTGTGTATAAAAATAATACATGATAAAGGCAATATGAACAAGCAACTGGGAAAGTGAAATTATTTAATCAGTAATCACAATTTTATTGAAAGGTGGTTGCATATTCACTTTTCACCATGAATTAGTGAATATTAGACAATTAAATTGTGGATTAGACAATCATATGGGAAAAAAGAAAAAAACTGATGAAAGAGTTAAGCATAAAGGAACAGAAATAAGCAATTATACAGGAAAGTAATCAATAGATAAAATACATAGAAATATAAAATTTCTGTAATATAACTTTTGGAAAGTAACAATTTGGAAAGAAAAACAGGCAAAAAATAAACAGGATGATTATATCCTTAATATTTATGCAGATCATATATATGGAAGAAAGGCAGGAATACCCAGTTAGAAAATTGGCTAATGACACAAATAACTGTTGGACAAAGAAAAAATATTTTAAAATTAATTTTATTGGAGTTTAGTTGATTTACAATGTGTTAGTTTCTGCTGTGCAGCAAAGTGACTCAGTTATGCACATACATGTATTCACTCTTTTTTAGATTATTTTCCCACATAGGCTATTCAAGAATATTGAGTAGAGTTCCCTGAGCTATAACAGTGGATTTTTATTAGTTTTCTATTTTGTATATAGTAGTGTGTATGTGTCAATCCCAGTTCCCAGTTTATCCCCCATTGTTTCCCCTTTGGTAACCATAAATTTGTTTTATATGTCTGTGACTCTATTTCTGTTTTGTAAATATGTTTATTTTTACCATTTTTTAGATTCCATAGATAAGCAATGTCATACAATATTTGGCTTTCTCTAAAGAATAAAACAAGTGATGTGGAGGAAATTGAAGTTATAAGAGAAGAGTTTTTATAAAGCTATGCAAACATGGGAGAAATATAAACATTATGTACCTTTCTATTGACTCAGTACTTTGTAGACATATTTCCTAAATGTTTGTTGGCATATAGTATTGTGGAGAAAATGTTAAAAGCCATAATAAATCTTATCTCTGGGTTGGTCAGCTGCTTTTCCCCCAGAAGCTTTTAGGACTTAAAAATATCTTTAAATGTTAAATTTG
Source organism: Bos indicus (assembly GCF_029378745.1). Taxonomy (NCBI): domain Eukaryota; kingdom Metazoa; phylum Chordata; class Mammalia; order Artiodactyla; family Bovidae; genus Bos; species Bos indicus. The sequence goes on along the minus strand of NC_091763.1, from coordinate 891,230 downwards.
TTGTGGAAATATTTCTTTCTTATGTAAATTATCTCATCATCATTAATTTGAATATAGTCGTTTTTGTTGCTGGAAGATATAGGCTTTGAAAACTTTTGGTCAGAAAAGCCACTTTTAGCTTAAAGTCTGAGCTTGTGACAGATCCCAAAGTGTGCAAATAACCCTACTTGCCAAACTACTAGGAACTTGTCTGACAGTGAACAGTTTGTAGACAGTCCTCTTTAGCCTGTTTTTACACAAGTGTCCAAAAGTGATTTGCCCAGGTCCTGGCACATAGTAGATAAAAAATAAATGTATCTTTCTATTGTTATTTTTTATGACAAAGTCATATGGTTCAGATTTCCATTTCTGTTGTGTCAACGTCAGCTTATTTCTGATAAGTAGGTAAACCTACATCTAGGGAAGTGCAATAAAAATGATAAAAATGGAGATTCAAGTCAACATCTAGCTAAAAAGAACAAGGAAGCAGTACCGCCGCTGCCTGGCTTCATGACTGACCATAGAGCTGCCGCTGCCTAAGCAGGGTGGGGCTGGTGAAGGAACAGACAAGTAAACCAATGGAGCAGAACAGAGGGCTAAACACAGACATGCACAAATATAGTCAATGACCTTTGACAACAAAGCAATGACAGTTCAATGGAGAAAAGGTAGTCTTTTCAATAAATGAAACTGGACAGCACCTGAAGAACAATAAATACTGGCACTGGTCTTAATACCTTTCATAAAAATTAACTCAAGGTGTATCTAAATGAAAGAGCTGACTGTGAAACATAAAACTATAAAACTCATAGAAAAATAGAAAATCTAGATGATTTAGTGGAGAATTTTTAGATATAATACAAAACATACTCTATGAGAGAAAAATTGATGTCAAATTTTACTAAAATTAAAAACGTCTGTGAAAGATTTTTTTAAATAATATAAAGATAAACCATAGGCTAGGAAAAAATACTTATAAAACACATTTCTGATAAAGGACTTGTATCCAAAATATACATTAAATGCTAAGACAATAATAAAACAGTTAACCCATTTTTAAAAATATACAAAAGATCTGAGTAGACACCTTACTGAAGAAAAATATACTGATGGAAACTAAGCATATGAAAATGTGCTCAATATTATAACTCATTAAGGAATTCAAAATTAAATGAGATACCATTATACACCTATTGAACAGTTGAAATTCAAAATTTTAACTATATATTCAAAATTTTGATTAACAATATACCAAAAGCTAGGGAGGATGTGGAGCAACAGAAACTCATTCATTGCTTGTGGAAATACAAAATGGTTACAGCCACTTTGGAAGGCAGTGTGACAATTTCTTGCATAGTTAAATATAGTCTTACCATGTAGTTCAGCAATTACACTCCTAAGTATTTACACAGATGAGTTGAAACCTTATGTCTCCATGAAAACCTACACATAAAAGTTTATGGCAGCTTTATTTATAATGGTCAAAAACTGGAAGTGACCAAGATGTCCTTTGAAAAGTGAATGGCTAAAGAACTGTGACAATATTCATGAAATGAGCTGTAATTCAGTGACAAAAAGAAATTTGAATCAAGCCATGAATAGATACAGAGAAAACTTAAATGCATATTTCTAAGTGAAAGAAAAGACTGTAGCATACTGTATGATTCCAAATATATGACATCCAGAAAGGCAAAACTATGAAGACAGTAAACAATCAGTGGTTGCCAGGAACTTAGTGGGAAGAAGGAAAGAAGATGGATGAAAGTACAGGGGTGGAAGTACAGTGAAGCTATTCTGTATTATACCCTACTACTGGTTAAGTGACATAGTGCATTTGTTAAAATCTGACCATTATATCTACTACTGCGGGCAGGAATCCCTCAGAAGAAATGGAGTAGCCATCGTGGTCAACAAGAGAGTCCGAAATGCAGTACTTGGATGCAATCTCAAAAACGACAGAATGATCTCTGTTCATTTCCAAGGCAAACCATTCAATATCACAGTAATCCAAGTCTATGCCCCAACCAATAATGCTGAAGAAGCTGAAGCTGAATGATTCTATGAAGACTTACAAGACCTTTCAGAACTAACACCTAAAAATGATGTCCTTTTCATTATAGGCGACTGGAATGCAAAAGTAGGAAGTCAAGAAACACCTGGAGTAACAGACAAATTTGGCCTTGGAATATGGAATGAAGCAGGGCAAAGACTAATAGAGTTTTGCCAAGAAAATGCACTGGTCATAACAAACACCCTCTTCCAACAACACAAGAGAAGATTCTACACATGGACATCACCAGATGGTCAACACCAAAATCAGATTGATTATATTCTTTGAAACTAAAAATGGAGAAGCTCTATACAGTCAGAAAAAACAAGACCAGGAGCTGACTGTGGCTCAGATCATGAACTCCTTATTGCCAAATTCAGACTTGAATTGAAGAAAGTAGGGAAAACCACTAGACCATTCAGGTATGACCTAAATCAAATCCCTTATGATTATACAGTGGAAGTGAGAAATAGATTTAAGGGCCTAGATCTGATAAATAGAGTGCCTGGTGAACTATGGAATGAGGTTTGTGACATTGTACAAGAGACAGGGATCAAGACTATCCCCATGGAAAAGAAATGCAAAAAACCAAAATGGCTGTCTGGGGAGGCTTTACAAATAGCTGTGAAAAGAAGAGAAGTGAAAAGCAAAGGAGAAAGGAAAGATATAAGCATCTGAATGCAGAATTCCAAAGAATAGCAAGAAGAGATAAGAAAGCCTTCTTCAGCGATCAATGCAAATAAATAGAGGAAAACAACAGAATGGGAAACACTAGAGATAGCTTCAAGAAAATTAGAGATACCAAGGGAACATTTCATGCAAAGATGGGCTCGATAAAGGACAGAAATTATATGGACCTAACAAAAGCAGAAGATATTAAGAAGAGATGGCAAGAATACACAGAAGAACTGTACAAAAAAGATCTTCACGACCCAGAGAATCACGATGGTGTGATCACTGACCTAGAGCCAGACATCCTGGAATGTGAAGTCAAGTAGGCCTTAGAAAGCATCACTACAAACAAAGCTAGTGGAGGTGATGGAATTCCAGTTGAGCTATTTCACATCCTGAAAGATGATGCTGTGAAAGTGCTGCATTCAATATACCAGCAAATTTGGAAAACTTAGCAATGGCCACAGGACTGGAAAAGGTCAGTTTTCATTCCAATCCCAAAGAAAGGCAGTGCCAAAGAATGCTCAAACTACTGCACAATTGCACTCATCTGACATGCTAGTAATGTAATGCTCAAAATTCTCCAAGCCAGGCTTCAGCAATATGTGAACTGTGAACTTCCTGATGTTCAAGCTGGTTTTAGAAAAGGTAAAGAAACTAGAGATCAAATTGCCAACATCCGCTGGATCATGGAAAAAAGCAAGAGAGTTCCAGAAAAACATCTATTTCTGCTTTATTGACTATGCCAAAGCCTTTGACTGTGTGCATCACAATAAACTGGAAAATTCTGAAAGAGATGGGAATACCAGACCACCTGACCTGCCTCTTGAGAAACCTATATGCAGGTCAGGAAGCAATGGTTAGAACTGGACATGGAACAACAGACTAGTTCCAAATAGGAAAAGGAGTACATCAAGGCTGTATATTGTCATCTTGCTTGTTTAACTTCTATGCAGAGTACATCATGAGAAACGCTGGGCTGGAAGAAGCACAAGCTGGAATCAAGATTGCCAGCAGAAATATCAATAACCTCAGATATGCAGATGACACCACCCTTCTGGCAGAAAGTGAAGAGGAACTAAAAAGCCTCCTGATGAAAGTGAAAGAGGAGAGTGAAAAAGTTGGCTTAAAGCTCAACATTCAGAAAACGAAGATTATGGCAACCGGTCCCATCACTTCCTGGGAAATAGATGGGGAAACAGTGGAAACAGTGTCAGGGTTTATTTTGGGGGGCTCCCAAATCACTGCAGATGGTGACTGCAGCCATGAAATTAAACGATGCTTACTCCTTGGAAGGAAAGTTATGACCAACCTAGAGAGCATATTCAAAAGCAGAGACATTACTTTGCCAACAAAGGTCCGTCTAGTCAAGGCTATGGTTTTTCCAGTGGTCGTGTATGGATGTGAAAGTTGGACTGTGAAGAAAGCTGAGCACTGAAGAATTGATGCTTTTGAACTGTGGTGTTGGAGAAGACTCTTGAGAGTCCCTTGGACTGCAAGGAGATCCTACCAGTCCATTCTAAAGGAGATAAATCCTGGGTGTTCTTTGGAAGGAATGATGCTAAAGCTGAAACTCCAATACTTTGGCCACCTCATGCGAAGAGTTGACTTATTGGAAAAGACTCTGATGCTTGGAGGGATTGGGGGCAGGAGGAGAAGGGGACGACAGAGGATGAGATGACTGGATGGCATCACTGACTCGATGGACATGAGTTTGGGTGGACTCCAGGAGATGGTGATGGACAGGGAGGCCTGGCGTGTTGCAATTCATGGGGTGGCAAAGAGTCAGACAGGACTGAGCGACTGAACTGAACTGAACTGAAAAGACAAAGAAGGGGAAAGCCCGCAAGTATAGAACAAAGGAAGGTCAAAGAAGGGTCCGAGGACCGGAATGAAGACTTCAGGTAGATCAGCATTCCTGGCTGAGCCCAATTTGCATAGGGCAGGCCGAGGGGGAAGAAAACATATAAAAGAAGGAGCCAAGCACTCTCTGTCTCTCTCTCGCTCCCATGTGCGGAAACACACTGGCACGCTCCTCCACCCTCTTCTCTTCTTTGAGGATGGATTCTCCTGCAATCTTCTAAATAAAATTGAGCTGTAACACGGATTTGCCTAAGAGCTATAACATGGTCCGTTCGAGACCTGAGAGCTATAACATGGTCTGTCCAAGACCCGAGAGCTGTGACACGCCGAGGGGGCTTTAATGTCCATCACTCCAAATCTTTGTTGTAATGAGACAAAGAACCGAGGAGCATACACTCACCTGACACAGGGGTACAGATCTCACCCTATTTCTCAAAGGTTGTTGCTGAACAAAAAGACGCTTGACCTCCAGAGGAGAAGAATTCGATCCGGGGCCAGAGACAAGGCTTGATCGCTCAGAGATTTTGTGTAATAAAGTTCTATTAAAGTATAAAGGAGATAGAGAGAGCTTCTGTCATAGGCGTCAGAAGGGGGCAGAAAGAGTACTCCCCTGCTAGTCTTCAGCTGGATGTTATATAGTCACTAGCAGTCTGTTAATTAAAGAAAGGAATGTCTTAAAACTCAGAATGACACCAGGCCCCTCATCTATAAGATGCATTTTGGAATAATCTTGGCACTAGATGATTCATCCCAGGCCATAAAATGATTGACTTGAATCTTGTAGAAGGGCAGATTACCATACAAATAGTTTCATTTACATAGATTACGGGAAAAATATCTGAGTATAACACATTGGTTTGCCAAGTAGGTTCTGAGCCATTAGGCGGAACCAACTTGAAGACAGAGTTTGGGGTAAATGCATAGTACATTAACATAGCTTAAGACAAACATTTCCATAAGAAAAATGCATTGGTTAACTCAAGGTTTGAGAATAGTTAACTTCAGGGGAAACCAGGTGTCATTATGGCAACACAGTATTTTAAGAGAAACCTCCTTTTAAATTTGAGTAGAGAAGGAAAAACTACAGCTAGTTTGTTTCCTCCTGCCACTTAAGAGAGATAAAAATGTCTGACACTTGCAGGGTATTTTCTCCGTTTGGAGACCCCTGGCTTTCCTGCCTGTTACCCTATCATTTCTAAAGTATCTTTCTCCAAATGACACCTACCCATCCTGTGCTTTTCTAGAAGTGGTAGGTGCTATGGGAACATGTTATACATCCATGATTATAGTCTGCATGTTCCTCACAACTAAAAATGCTGTAGGTCGGTGATGAATTACATGCCCAGAGAAGTATTCCAACAAAGTAAATGTAAATATAAAAATAATCATAATAAAATAAAATTTCACTCTGTTTTCATCAATTTTATCCCACATCTTGTCACTGTTCCCTCTTTGTTGGCTTGCCTTCTCCATTTTCTGCTCATCACATTCAATATTTTAAGCTTGTTAGTATGTAAGGTGTTATTGTTACTTAGTGTGTTTCATTTCATTAATAGGTATCTCTGTGAAAGACACAGACTTCAGAAAATTTAAATAATGAGGACAAGATTGTGCAGGTGGGAAAAGACAGGACTCTAAGACACTTTGCTTCCTAAACTGGTGTCGTTTCTCTCATACATGTTCCTTTCAACAAAAATGATGCCTTCTACCAAAGAAGTAGCATGCCCGTGATGAGCCACTTAACCTCCCTGGCCCCCAATTTCCTCATCTGTCAGTGAGAATTATGAATCCTACACTGACTATCTCATATGGTGCCTGCAAGAAGAAAGTAAGATAATGTATGTGAAGAAATTTCTGAAGTGCTAATAAAAAATTAAAAGTGTCATTTTATTATCTCCACATGGAAGACAGCTGAAGAACACTGGGATTTAAAATACCAGATTTGATCTCTTACTACTTGTGTTACCATGACAAATAGTGAAAGTCATTTGGACCTAATGCTTTTTCCAACTATGACTCAAAAATATGAGCTAAATGATCACACAGGTCCCCACTATTCACTGAATCAAGGTTTGGATTAAACCGATGTCTGATTCATGGTTTCCCAATTTCCAGTACCCTTTAAGATTTTGAAATAAGTACCAGATTTGCAAAAAGAAAAAAAAAAAAGCAATTAAGAATTCTTAGAAACAATTTTCTAAGGGCACAATGCCTTAGGATTTTGAGTAAGAAAACCAGCTGTGCCTACATTATACTGCAGTCACCATCTTTGTGTGTTTGTCGCTCAGTTGTCTGACTCTTTGCGACTCCATGGACTGTAGCCCACCAGGCATCTCTCTGCATGGAATTCTCCTGGCAAGAATAATGGACTGGGTAGCCAGTCCCTTCTTCAGGGGAATCTTTCAGACCCAGGGATCAAACCCTGGTCTCCTGCACTGCAGGCAGATTCTTTACAGCCTGAGCCACTAGGGAAGCATGCAGAAAGTTCCCAAATAGTGCCAGTGAAGAGTGGTGAAAACAAATTCAATTTTTAAAGACTCAGGTTGGCCATTAATGTAGTTCCAGAATTGTGAGTATTTCACATTAACCAAGCATCAACAAAGCTGGATTTAGAAGTGCCCTCAAAGGTCCACCACACTCACAGAGCAAGCCCCAATGTTCCATGCTCCCTTGTAGATGCAACAGCTGAGCCCTGAGCAGAAGTGGTAGGTAGGTCCTCCACTGAGTGGTGGCTGCTGTGAGGTGGTTAGAGAATCTGCTCCCTGAGCCAAAGGACTCTGTCAGGACAAGATAGAGTTCAGAAGTCCTAGTGAAAATAAATAAGAGAAAACTTCATTTAAAATGGAGTCAGGAGGCCAAAGAGTCGGACAGGACTGAGCAACTGAACTGAACTGAGGAGGCCCCAAAGAGGACTCTCATGCAGGTACAGCCATGCAGCCTGCGTAACCAAGCAGAAAGGACAACAGTAGGGAAGTCTATTTGTGTAGAATTCTTTGTGTAGAATTCTCTTCTCAAGTTCTTGTCCCTGTTGGTAAGAATTTACTTTTTGATCTGCTACAAGGAGAACATTTTTCACATGGGAATTTCATCTCCTACTTTTAAGAAAAGGAAGGAAGGGCCCTCCCTACCCCAACAATAGTGCACTAGCCACCCTTGCAGCCAAGGAGAACCTGCCCCAACCTTGAACTCATTCTCCTCCAGTGAACTTTTATCCAAAGCAACTCTCCCCAGGTTCCTCCTAAAACCTAATAAGCATTGACTTTCCTTTTGTCTCTTTGTGAGAAAGCAGATAGATAAGTCCCTGGGCTGATCAGCTGGAATTTGTCAGGCTGAGCAAATTGGAACTTGTCTCTCTCTCATATTTCAAGGAAAAATAGCGGGAGCAGAGAGGATCTGAGTCCTGCTGGAGTAAAAGACAAGATGATCATATCTATAATTCTTGAGGTCAAGGAGACCTCCTTGAATAAACACTTGCAGAAAGGTTTCTCAGGGGTGAGAAAGGGAGAGAGTACTACCCCATACTATGTGCTATTAATCTCCTAGAGACCTTCCCACTGGAATCCATCTTAGCTAAAAGATATGCATGTATATCAGAAGGGCCCTGGGTCAGATAAGATATGGGAAATGAAGCAAGATGGTTGGCCAAAGGAAAAAAGACCCAGAAGATGCTCCCATATAACCAATTTAAACTACCCTTTTAGGGATCCTCATTAGACGATGTACACTCTTGTCTGGATGGGTAGTTCTGCTTGTCTTCTGTCAAATTCTGTGCCTATTTTACTATTTCAGTCTTCTTGTAAAACTTTTTTTCAGAGAAGTCTAGAGCAAGGGATCTGCTACTAGCCACCAGTCCCTGGTGGTCTTATGGTTAGGATTCCTGGTTTTTACCCAGACAGCCCAGGTTCAATTCTCAGGCAGGAAATTAAGATCTGACTTCAAGTTGCCACATGCTGCTGTCACCCTGAGCTCATTTGGACTTGCCTTTGGTTCATAAAATCTTGCTTGTCCTGATTCCTAGGTGAACACATTTTGCTCTTTCTACTGGTTGTTTTATCCTTAATGTCAACAGTTACAGTCTGGGAACTTTGGGTTTTCATCTCTGCCACCATCTCTTCTGTATCAGTAAACAATCCAGGTGGTAGGGAAAGATGGTCCCATTTCAATCCAGCAGAATCACACAAGATCAATCCCTGGACATCAGTGCAAAGTCATTTCCTGTCCAGGAACTGAGATGGGAAGGACCAGGGTGGATTTCAGAAGGGCTAAGACCAATCTCAGTGAAAGTGAAGTCGCTGGGTAGTGTCTAGCTCTTTGTGGCCCCATGGACTGTAGATTACCATGCCCCCTGTCTGTGGGATTTTCCAGGCAAGAGTACTGGAGTGGGTTGCCATTTCCTTCTCCAGAAGATCTTCCCAACCCAGGGATCGAACCTGGGTCTCCTGCATTATAGGCAGACACTTTACCATCTGAGCCACTAGGGAAGTCAGTACCCAAGAGCAAATCCTAGTCCTTGACAGAGCACAATTCACATTTTGCAAAAGGTGAAAACCTCGTGTGTACAAGATTAAGATACAAATGAACTGAAAACAGTGGACTTTATTAAAGACAGTTCATATTGATCACAAAAATCAATCAGATACATGTCACAGATATTTTAAAAATAAATATTATAAAGTCTCAGATTGTTTATAACCATTGCTAACAGTCTACTCTAAAACAAATGAACCCAAATATGGGGGAAATAATCTTTATATTAGTTGAACTGAAATATAATCAAAATAGTATTTTGATATATAAAAGGACATTTAAGGGTTTGTGGAGAAGGAAATGGATACCCACTCCAGTGTTCTTTCCTGGAGAACCTCAGGGATGGAGAGCCTGGTAGGCTGCCGTCTATGGGGTCACACAGAGTCGGACACGACTGAAGCGACTTAGCAGTAGTATCATGGAAAAGTTATTGAAAAAATATCAAGACATGAAATTTTATGAAAAATGCAATGATGATAACTAATATCATCAATATTTACAATGTGCCAAGCACATTTCTAAGATATTTACATATGTTAACTTCATTCTCATAAACATATGAAGTAGGCAATTTTTCCCAGTTTCTGGATAAGGAATCCTAGGATCAAAGAGTTTAAGTAACATGCAAATTACTCAGTGTCCCAGAGAGAGTACACCACATAGTCGAGATCTAAAACAAAGTGCTTGGTTTCAGGTTCTTTACTTATAATGACTATGCTACATTAGCAACAACATACACACACATAATTAATACTGGACTCATATAAACCAAAATATGACTGGTCATTGCACTATTTAAGGTCATTTATAGATCATCTTTTCAACTTAATAACTTTTTTTCTTTTTCTGCTTACATGTCCAGTTGCTCCATTCCATCCCAAAGAAAAAGAAAAGCAAGAAGGCAAAGTGAGTTTATGAAGAGACCTTACAAATAGCTAAAGAGAGAAGTGAAAAACAAGGGAGAAAGGTAAAAGTATACCCAACTAAACACAGATTTCCAAAGAACAGCACAGACAGACAAAAAGGCCTTCTTCAATGAACAGTGTATAAAACTAGAATAGAACAACAGAAAGAGAAAGACTGGAGATCTCTTCAGGAAAATTGGAGATGTCAAGGGAACATTTTGCACAAGTGCCAAGTTGCTCAGTCGTGTCTGACTCTTTGCGACCCTATGGATGGCAGCCCGCCAAGCTCCTTTCTCCAGGGGCATTCTCCAGGCAAGAACACTGGAGTGAGTTGCCATGCCCTTCTTAAGGAGATCTTCCCAACCCAGGGATCCAACCTGCGTCTCTTATGTCTCCTGCATTGGTGAGTTCTTTACCACTAGTGCCACCTGGTAAGCCCGTGCATAAGGAAACAGTCAAAATAAGGTCTTCCAAGGGAAGAAGCTGGAGCAACGAGAGGTGCCCATTCACTAAGGAAAGTCACAGTAAGGAACCTGAACTCCTTTCCTATTTGAAAAGAAGAGCCAGTAGAGAAAGCAGAAAGCAGAAAGCAGAAATGAAGACATTGAATTCCTATCACTATGGCTGCAGTGTGGAGGGAGGCAAGTCAGGAAGCTGCTGGAGTAATCCAGGACATAGAGGTCTTGGATTTCAGATGAGGGAGACATGTTTACAGATTTGAGAAGCACTATGGAAATAAATTTCACATGGCATGCTAATTTTACTGTAGAAAATGAGTGTAATGTAACAGTCTCTGACTTTTGTAATAGTCTTATTTGGATATTGGGCTTACACTGTCATTGATCTATTGTGGGCATAACTTGTGAATTTGGAGGCTGAGCAGAGAACATTTGCAAGTAAGGGAATTTTTAGTGTATCTGGACCTCTCTTGGGAGTTGTGAATTTAAAATAGGTGCAAGCATGGATTTGGGGACATATCCCACCTATTCAGGTGAAGACTTGCCATTTATAGGCCTGAATTGTAAAACTGCTACATTGTTATTTCCCTAGTGCTATTCCAGTGTTTATGTTCAATAGAGTTCAACTCTGCAACCGTATGGACTATAGCCCATGAGACTCTCTGTCCATGGGATTTTTCAGGCAAGAGTACTGGAGTGGGTTGCCATTTCCAAAGATGGACATAATAAAGGACATAAATGGTAGAGACCTACCTAACAGACACTGAGGAGATCAAGAAGAGATGGAAAGGATACATGGAAGAATTATATTAAAAAGATCCAGGTGAACCAAATGACTATGATGCTGTGGTCAGCCATCCAGAGCCAGACATTCTGGAGAGTGAAGTCAAGTGGGCCTTAGGAAGCACTGCTATTAATAAAGCTAGGGGATTGACAAATTTCAGAATTATTCAAAACCCTAAAGGGTGATGTTGCATTCAATATAACAGCAAATCTGGAAGACCCAGCAGTGGCCACAGGACTGGAAAATGTCAATCCTCATCCCAATTCCCAAGAAGCATAGTACTAAAGAATGTGCTAACCATCAGACAGTTTCACTCATCTCCTATGCTAGTAATGTCATGCTTAAAATCTTGCATGCTAGGCTTCAGCATTATGCAAACCTAGAACTTCCAGATGTCCAAACTGGATTTAGAAAAGGAAGAGGAATCAGAGATCAAATTGCCAACATTCACTGGACCATAGAGAAAGCTAAGGATTTCCAAAAAAACATCTATCTCTGTTTCACTGACTACACCAAAGCCTTTGACTGTGTGGATCATAATAAACTATGGAAAGCTCTTAAAGAGATGGGAATACCAGACCATCTTACCTGTCTCCTGACAAAACCTGTATGAAGGTCAAGAAGCAACAGTTAGAACCCTGTATGGAACAACTGATTGGTTAAAGATTGAGAAAAAAGTATGACAGGGATGTCTACTGTCACCCTCTTTGTTTTATTTATATGATGAGCACATCATGAGAAACACCAGGATGAATGAGTTACAAGCTGGAATCAAGATAGACAGAAGAAAAACATCAGCAACCTCAGATATGTGAATGATACCACTCTAATCGCAGAAAGTGAAGAGGAACTAAAAAGCACCTTGATGAGGGTGAAGGAAGAAAGTGAAAGAGCCCGTTTAAAACTAAATATTAAAAAAACTAAGATCATGGCATCCGGCCCCATACTTCATGTCAAATAGAAGTTGAAAAGGTAGAAGTAGTGACAGACTTCCTCTTCTTGAGCTCTAAAATCACTGCAAATAATGACTGCAGCCATGAAATCAGAAGACATTTGCTTCTTGTCAGGAAAGCTATGACAAACCTAGACGGTGTGTTGAAAAGCAGACACATTGCCGACAAAGGTCCGTATAGTCAAGGCTATGGTCTTCCCAGTGGTCACATACAGTTGTGAGAGCTGCACTGTAAAGAAGGCAGAGCACCAAAGAGTAGATGCCTTTGAATTGTGGTACTGGAAAAGACTCCTGAATCCCTTGGACAGCAAGGTGATCAAACCAGTCAATCTTAAGAGAAATCAACCCTGAATACTCATTGGAAGGACTGATGCTGAAAGTACTTTGGTCATCTGATGTTAACAGCTGACTCATTGGAAAAGTCATTGATGCTGGGAAAGATTGAGGGCAGAAGGAAAAGAGGGCATCAGAGGTTGAGATGGCTGGATGGCATCACTGAGGCAATGGACATGAACTTGGGCAAACTTCGGGAGATGGTGACGGACAGGGAGGCCTGGTGTGCTGCAGTCATGAGGTTGCAAAGAGTCAGACAGGACTGGGCAACTGAATAACAATAGCCAGTTGCTCCAGCACTATGTATTTTTGCAATTATTTTATTTATTTTAATTGGAGGTTAATTACTTTACAATATTGTAGTGGGTTTTGCCATACATTGACATGAATCAGCCATGGGTGTACATCTGCTCCCCATCCTGAAACCCCCTCCCACCTCCCTCCCGATACCATCCCTCAGGATCATCCCAGTGCACTGACCCTGAGCACCCTGTCTCATGCCTCGAACCTGGACTGGCAATCTATTTCACATATGATAATATATATGTTTCAATGTTATTCTCTCAAATCATCCCACCCTCACCCTCTCCCACAGAGTCCAAAAGACTGTTCCTTACATCTGTGTCTCTTTTGCTGTCTCACATATAGGGTCATTGTTACCATCTTTCTATATATATTCCATATATATGCATTAGTATACTATATTGTTGTTTTTCTTTCTGGCTTACTTCACTCTGTTAATAGGCTCCAGTTTTATCCACCTCATTAGAACTGATTCAAATGCATTCTTTTTAATGGCTGAGTAATATTCTGTTGTGTATATGTACCACGGCTTGCTTATCCATTCATCTGCCAATGGACATCTAGGTTGCCTCCATGTCCTGGCTATTGTAAACAGTGCTGTAATGAACATTGGGGTACATGTGTCTCTTTCAATTCTGGTTTCCTCGGTGTGTATGCCCAGCAGTGGGATTGCTGGGTCATTTGGCAGTTCTATTTCCAGTTTTTTAAGGAATCTCCACACTGTTCTCCATAGTGGCTGTACTGGTTTGCATTCCCACCAACAGTGTGAGAGGGTTCCCTTTTCTCCACACTCTCTCCAGCATTTATTGTTTGTGGACTTTTTGATAGCAGCCATTGTGACTGGTGTGAGATGGTGTCTCACTGTGGTTTTGATTTGCATTTCTCTGAAAATGAGTGATATTGAGCATCTTTTCATGTTTTGTTAGCCATCTGTATGTCTTCTTTGGAGAAATGTCTGTTTAGTTCTTTGGCCCATTTTTTATATTGGGTTGTTTATTTTTCTGGAATTGAGCAGCAGGAACTGCTTGTATATTTTTGAGATTAATTCTTTGTCAGTTGCTTCATTTGCTATTATTTTATCACATTCTCAAGGCTGTCTTTTCACCTTGCCTGTAGTTTCCTCCATTGGGCAAAAGATTTTAAGTTTAATTAGGTCCCACTTGTTTATTTTTGCTTTTATTTCCATTACTCTATGAGGTGGGGTCATAGAGGATCTTGCTGTGATTTATATCAGAGAGTGTTTTGCCTATGATTTCCTCTAGGAGTTTTATAGTTTTTGGTCTTACGTTTAGATCTTTAATCCATTTTGAGTTTATTTTTGTGTATGGTGTTAGAAAGTGTTCTAGTTTCATTCTTTTACAAGTAGTTGACCAGTTTTCCCAGCACCACTTGTTAAAGAGATTGTCTTTTCTCCATTGTATATTCTTGCCTCCTTTGTCAAAATTAAGGTGCCCATAGGTGTGTGGATTTGTCTCTAGGCTTTCTATTTTGTTCCATGGATCTATATTTTTGTCTTTGCAGCACTATGTATTAAAAAGGTTATCCCTTTTCTATTGAATTGCTTTCAATTAAGTGTGTTTTTTTCTTCTTTTTTAAAAAAATCCATTGGAATATAGTTGATTTACAATGTTGTGTTAGTTTTTGGTGTACAGAAGTGTGAATCAGTTATATATATATATATATATATATATATATATTTCCACTCTTTTTTAAGATTCTTTTCCCATATAAGCCATTAGAAAGTATTGAGTATAGACAGTTCCCTGTGCTATACAGTAGGTCCTTATCACTTATCTATTTTATATATAGCAAAGATAGAGAGTTCATCTGCCAATGCATAAGATGCAAGAGATATGGGTTCTTCCTGGGTTGAGAAGATCCTCTGGAGGAGGAAATGGCAACCCACTTCAGTGTTCTTGCTTGGAAGCCTAGGAGGAGGAGGAGCCTAGGCCAACTACAGTCCACAGGGTCACAAAGATTTAGACATGACTAGAGAGACAGACAGTGTGTTATGTCAACCCTAATAAGTGTATCCTTTCATGTAGCTTTTTCAGTAGGTATTCTATTGATATATGCATAACTTATCACAGTCTACTAGTGCTACCTTTTCACCAATTAGAGTGAAATATAATAATTTTTATTTCATTTTTATTTATTCTATTTATTTTTATGGAAATATAGTTGAGTAGTAAGCTTTAATTATAAAAAGGAAACTGCTACTTCTAAAATTTACACGTAAAATTGCTTTAAAAAAATGCTATCATACACCTACACAGAAGTCAGTGATAGAATGAATGTATATGATATAAAAGATGCCATCTGTTTAATTGTGTAGCCAAATCAAAGTGAATTTTATTTATGTCAAAGGAGTGTATTGGCTCAAAGCTGAGCTGTCACCAAGTTGACTCAACTTAGGGAACATGTCTCCCATTCTTTTTATTTAGGATTTCTTTATATTTTTAGTTGTATTTTAATGGTCTAAAATAAATGTGTATGTATATATTTTAAATAGCAGGAAGATTGTGGTAAATAATGCTTTTAAACCACATAGGGTATAAAGGTAAAACTATTCATAGCATTCAAGCAAATGGAATCAAGAACACCTCAAAGAAGTAAACTATGCAAAATTTATTCAAGATCATACATTAATCTTAGTTAGTTTAATACTCACCCCTTCAGACTCATTGCTTAGGCAGTTTAACAGAGACCAAATGTTATGAGCCTAGGCTCAGGCATCCACACTTTGGTGTCAGTTTAATCCCCACTATTGACCGCTTGGTCTGGTAACGTTTTTAACCCCTGTGTCTCAGTTTCCTCATCCAAAAGTGAGAATAAGAATGGCACCTACCTCATATGGTTTTGCAAAAATTAAATCAAATACGAAGTTCAATTGTTATGTAGTAAGTGGTAAGTCATCATTGCAGATGATGACTGCAGCCACGAAATTAGAAGACAGCTGGCTTCTTGGAAGAAAAGCTATGACAAACCTAGACATTGTATTAAAAAGCAAAAGCATCACTTTTCCAACAAAGGTCCATATAGCCAAAGCTATGGTTTTTCCTGTAGTCATGTATGGATGTGAGAGTCGGACCATAAAGAAGGCTGAGTGCTTTCTTTGATGTTTTTGAATTGTGCTGGAGAAGACTCTTGAGGTTCCCTTGGACCACAAGATCAAACCAGTCAATCCTAAAGGAAGTCAAGTCTGAGTATGCATTGGAAGGACTGATGCTAAAGCTGAAGCTCCAATACTTTGGCCACCTGATGCAAAGAGCTGACTCATTGGAAAAGACCTTGATGCAAGGAAAGATTGAGGGCAAAAAGGGAAGACAGTGACAGAGAGTGAGATGGTTAGATAGCATCACCAAATCAATGGACATGAACTTCAGCAAATTCCGAGAGGTAGTGGAGGACAGAGCCTGGTGTGCTGTAGTCTATGTAGTCACAAAGAGTCAGACACCACTTAGCAACTGAACAGCAACAAGTGTTAAGAAGTGCCAGCTGCTATTCTTATTTATGGAATTAAATAACAAACAATTAGATAGGCTGCAATATGCCTTCCTGACAGTGTTTCTTTATAAAAGGATAACTCTTGTGAACATAGGAGAAAGTGATTTAGATGAAACTGAAAAGTCTAGCTACTCAAAATGTGTTCCTTAGATAGCAGCACCTTCATCATCTAGGACTTTGTTAGAAACTCAGACTCCACATACTGCCCCCAATCATAATCAGAATCTGAATTTTAGCAAGAATTTTTGGAGGATTTGATTGCCTGTCAGCAGCACTCTGCACAGAAGAAGATGCCTAAGATCAGAGACCTCGATCCCATGCATCTTTTATTTCCTGGTATCATCTCTAGGCCTGTGACTTCAGGAGCCCCAGCTTCCTTCAGTGAAACATTTCCTTGGTCTAGCTAAGACAATCACCTGTCACTGATTCTTTATAGCTCAATTTCAATTCTAATGCTAAAGAATATATCTGCCAGATAAGCATATCGGTTCAGTCACTTAGTTGTGTCCGATTCTTTGCCACCCCATGGACTGTAGCATGCCAGGCTTCTCTGTCATCACCAACTTCTGGAGCTTACCCAAACTCATGTCCATCGAGTCGGTGATGCCATCCAACCATCTCATCCTCTGTCGTCCAATGGAATAGAGAGTCCAGAAATAGCCCCCACACACATTGTCAACTGGTTTTGGACAAGGATACAAAAAACACACAATAGGGGGAAAAAATAGTCCTTTAAACAACTGGTGTTGGAAAACTGGATATCTGCATGTAAAAAACATTAAATTGAACTCTGATCTTATACCACACACAAAACCAACTTAAAATGGACTTTTAAAGACTTAAATATAAGAACTGAAACTGTAAAACTCCTAAAGAAAAGCATAGGGGAAAATCTACTTTACTTAGTCTTGGTAACGCTTTCTTGGATATGACACCAAAATGACAAGCAACAAAAGCAAAAGTAGGCAAGTGAGGCATTAAACTAAATAGCTATTGCACAGCAAAAGAAACAATCAACAGAATGAAAAGGTAAGCTGTAGAATGGGGAAAAAATATTCGCAAACTATATATCTGTCAGGGATTAACATCCAAAATATGGGTGGAACTCCTCAATGATAAATAAATAACCCAATTTTAAAAAGGCAAATGATGTGAATATAAATTTCTCAAAAGACATACAAATTGTCAATACATACATGAAAAGATGCTCAAAGTCACTAATCCTCAGGGAAATACAAATCAAAACCACAGTAAGATATCACCTCACATTTCTTAGGATGGCTCTTATCAAAATAATAATAACAATGTGTTGACAATGTTGTGGAAAAATTGGAGCCTACCATTGGTAGAAATGTGAAATGGTGTAGCAGGTATAAGAAACAGTATGGAGGTTCCTCAATAAATTAAAAATAAAACTATCACATGATTCAGCACTCCCACTGACAAATTAATGGATAAAGAAAATTATATATATATATATATATATATATATATATATATATATACACACATATATGCAATGGATACATACATACACAACACACATACATATTGGAGAAGGCAATGGCAATCCACTCCAGTACTCTAGCCTGGAAAATCCCATGGATGGTATAAACACATGTAATACATATGCAGTGAAATATTATTCAGTCTTAAAATTGAAAAAAGTTCTGCCATTTGCAACAAGGATGAACCTGAAGGACATTATGCTAAATGGAATAAGCCAAACACAGAATGATAAATATTTTAAGATTTCACTTATATGAGAAGTCTAAAATGGTCAAATTCATAAAAGCAGAGAATACAACCATGATTGCCAAAGGCTGGGGAGTAGGGAAAGGTATGAAGGTATAATTACACAAGGTGTGTTCTAGAGATTTGCTGTACAATGCAGAGACTGTAGTGAACAGCACAGTGGTGTTTACTTCAAAATTTGTTCACAGGCTAAATCTCATGTTAGGTGCTCTTTCCACATACAAAACAGCAAAACAAAACATAAAAGACAAAAGGAAATTTTGGAAAGGGTTACAAGATAGCACTAAGTCGCATCTGTAGCCTACCAGGCTACAGCTCTGTCCATGGGATTCTCTAGGCAAGAATATTGGAGTGGGTTGTCATTTCCTTCTCCAGGGAAACTTCCCAACCCAGGAATTGAACCCAGGTCTCCTGCATTGTAGGCAGATGCTTTACTGACTGATCTATATGGGAAGCCTTAGATATATCTATATCTTGACTGAGTCAATAGTGTGATGGGTATTTAACTGTGTCAAAACACCAAATTGTACACATTAAATATATGCAGTTCTATGCATATCAATTATACCTTAACAAAGCTATTTTTAAAAATGAAAATATCTGAAACAATATGGTATACCAAACTTTGATTCCGTTTTTTTTTTTTTTTTTCTATTGCAAATTGCTTCTATTAGAACCTGACTGAACTCCTACTCTTTCTGAAAATGATCACTAGCCACCATAAGGGCACAGTGTGCCCTACTGAATTATTCTGTCAACTGGAAATTACCAATTGACCTGTGGATCCCTTTTTAATAAGAGCATCCCTGCTAGTATCGATTTATACAGAGCATTATTTCCTGTTGCAATATGAGTAGTAATAATTTTTCCTTGGAGGCACCTTAGGTTTTTAAGAGTTCCTATAACAAATAAGATTTTAACAAGGCAGGAGTGATTTTATGTGATTGGAAGCTGTTTGTCATGCACTGCTGATTTGTTTAATTGAACAGGATCTAGAAGACTTCAGTATTACAAATAAGAATCAGTATCAACTCTTGAACATGTATCTGAAACCAGAAATGGAACCTGAGGTGATGGAAACTTTGCGGCAGTTTAAAATTCATGAATAGAAAAGGCACCCAATTTTAGTTTGGAGTCATTTAGGACTCCTCAATGACATCTTCAATAGCCAAAACAATACTAAAATCTTGCACTTTCCTAGCAAATATTTAACATATATATGGGTTTACTGTTGTGTGCACACACGCGCTGTTGTTAAATTCCTTGACTGATGTTCTGCTTCCTAACACAACTGTAATTTTCTGCTCTTACTCAATAGCCAACCTCTTTGGTGTCATTCTGGTTTCCCAACTACTTTGTTTACCTGTAAGAGACAGTTTCAATGAAATGAAGGAAAGCATATTTCTATTTAGGCAGATGCCTTGTAAATCTCAAGCTTTCAAAGAGAATATCAATTCTACCCACAAGCCATTATCTGTGATGTCATAGGATTGGTCCTCACTAGGAAACATAGATTAGATCTATCCATACTGTATGCCAAGGGCACACAGCCTTGAGCTGGTGACTACTCAGTATGTATCAGAAGCTTAGTTGAGACAATCCACAATTCAGGGGAAGGATTTCCATCTTCCTCTGAAGATATTTGCGCTCCATCTCTACGTCAAAAATACTCTGGGAGGGCGATATCTGGATGATGTCACATATGCCACAAGAATTCTTGCTTATTCTAGTTCACTTTAGAGCAGTAGCATATACATCTGAGTGTCAGTGTGAAAGAAGCTGTAAACATTAATAGAGCTTATATAAATGACACTGTCAAGGATAATTTTATGTACATCATGCAGTGATTATCCCTCTGAGGAAGTCCTCATTGATGCTCATAAAAGACTCATGTATCTTTTGGAAATTTTGTTTACTTTCAGAAAACTGAATTATGTAATTAACAGAGTTTACTTTTTCTTTGTCTGTTGAAAAGCTTATGGCTAACCCGATTCATTGAGTTTTGCCTCATTCCTGGTACCACTTTGTGTTCTCATGCTTGGTTTATTTTCTTTTTGTCACTTCCATTTTTAACATTTATCTTTTACTTCAATTTTAGTTTTCTCTGAAGGTGCTGTAAACCTTTGATGTAATTTGTGCAAATAAATAGTAGGGCCAAATGACTGCCATCAGGGAGTGAACTCTGTCCAAATACAGCTATTCATACTGTAAGGACACCTCCTTCTAAACAATCCAATTAAAACCCACCATCTGCATCCTATTGTGCAATTTAAATTCTTATTAAACAAACAACAGAGTGAAATTGCATTGATAAAACAACAGCCAACTTTGCTGACCACAAAGTGGCTTTTTCCTGAAATAAATAGGCAAATTGGAGTAAACAAACTTTATAGGGAGAAAAATAACCAATGCTTACTCACCTTCTCCATTTGTATAAATAAAAATAAATTTTATTTTAGAAAAAATGGCCTCTCTTTAATAATTCCCTAGAGTATTTGACTTCTAAAGATTCTTTCTTTTTTTAATAATTTTATTTCTTGATTTATTGTTGGCTGTGCTGGGTCTTCATTGGTGCACAAGCTTTTCTCTTGTTGCAGTGAACAAGCTTATCATTGCCATGGCTTCTCTTGTTGTGGAGCACAGGCATGTGGGTTTCAGTAATTGCAGCAGGAGGGCTCAGTAGTTGAGTCTCCCCAGCTTTAGAGCACAGGCTCAACAGTTTTTGGTGCACAGTCTTACCACTTGGGGAAAAAAAATACAAAACAAAAGCCTTGAGATGGGGGATTTAAATTATTCCCAGAAAACAAGTGAAAAAAATTTTTTTCTCCATCTTTGTTGAGATATAATTGACACGTAACATTGTATATGTGAAAGGCATATATTGTGAAGATTTGATGTATACATTTGTTGCAAAATGATTACCACAATAAGGTGAGTTAACAAGTCCATCACCTCACAAAGTTACCTTTTTTGTGTGTATGGTCTACTCTTTTAGAAACTTGCAAGTGTACAATACAGTATTATTAACTATAATCACTATTGTTCTGTTGCTCAGTCATGTCTGACTCTTTGTGACCACATGGACTGTAGCCCATCAGGCTTCTCTGTCCGTGGGATTTTCTAGGCAATAATACTGGAGTGGGTTGCCATTTGCTTCTCCAGGAGATTTTTCTGACCCAGGGATTGAACCCGCATCCCTTGGCAGGCAGATTCTTTATTACTGTACCACTTCTATATGCTATATATTAAATCTCCAGAACTTGTTCCCTTTTTACCTGGAAGTCTGTAAGTTTTAAAACAGCACATAAGAGCAAGTTGTGTTAGCTGCTGTTGTTCCAGGTACAAAGATAAGGAGTGAGAAATTACCATTGGACTAGGCATCTTGGAGTTCATAGATGACCTCAGGTGAGGTTTTGATGGAATAGTAGGAGTTCAAGCTTATTGGAATGGGTTCAAGAGAATATAAGATATTGTGAAGTGGAGAAAGGAAGTGCAGGAAATGTTTTCCCAACATTTTTCTAAATAAATGAACACAAAAGTAGGACATAGTTGGGGTGAGTAAATTTGTTTATTTATTTATTTTTTAAGCATGCATATATGATGATGGAGATGGTCCAGTAGTGAGGAAATCTAATGGTACAAAAAAAAAAAAAAAAAGATGCTTCAAGTGAACCTTTGAGTTGGAAAGAGGAGATAGAAATAACTACAGAAGCAGAAGAGCTGATTTGGGAAGTGTAGAGCATAGAGTGTAATAAAAGGAAAGGCAAAATATGAATATACAAATGTAGGTAGTTCAGTGTGGAACTGTGAGTGCTCTCATTCAATAAAAACAAGAAAAAAAGCCATCACATGTGCATCAAGAGAGGGAAAGAAACTTCTGTGAGAGAGGTCAAAAAGTTAAGGGAAATATGATGTGATTAGCAGGAGCCTCCAAAGCATTTTAAGCTTTTATGAGCCCCCAAAGTGCTGTTAAAGTGTGTTAGGCATGATGAATGTGAGACCAGTCGGTATCATTGAATACTTTTTTCTGGTTACTTTCCCTTCATGTTTAAGGTGTGGTGCTCATGGAGGACTGGGGTTAATTAGGTGTGAAATTTTGCCAGGAATAAAAAGAAATAGTGGCAAAGATATGGAAGTGTTTGCAGTGATGGACCAAGAATTCACAGATAGGAAAGAAAGGAAGTGAAGCACGAGTGGAGTTTGATATGGGTTAATTTATTGGAAGGCTCATTTGGATAGGAGTTGTTAAAAATGGGGTGCAGAGGGAGTGAGTTGGAATGATTTAAGGTGGTAGTCAGAAATTAAAATTAAGGTTATGAAGGGGCTGCAATTATTGGTAATGGCAACATCGAGAGTAAAAACCAGAGGGCTGATAGCAAAAGAGAACAGGTGTATTGGAAGTAGAAATCTCAGGATAAGAGGCCTGGGGGTACTGGAAACATTTTCTCTGGGAATACTGATGTAGCAAAATGTATGACTCATGAGTCGTTAGGAAAAGAGGTGACAAATTAGCAGCTAAAATATCCCAGAGATGAAGGATACCAAAAAACAAAAATGGCATATGATGTATTGAAAGAACCTGAGCTTCAAAGAATCTTGGGTTCTATGAGAGGGAAGGTGGGGTAGTGATCTGGAAACAGTAATGAGAAACATTAAGGACTTCTATTAGTTATTTATTGTTGTATAACAAATTAACTCAAAAGCTAAACGATTTGGGAGAATGACATTGAAACATGTAGAATATCATGTAAGAAACGAGTTGCCAGTCCAGGTTCGATGCGCGATACTGGATGCTTGGGGCTGGTGCACTGGGACGACCCAGAGGGATGGTGTGGGGAGGGAGGAGGGAGGAGGGTTCAGGATGGGGAACACATGTATGCCTGTGGCGGATTCATTTTGATATTTAGCAAAACTAATACAATTATGTAAAGTTTAAAAATAAAATAAAATTTAAAAAAAAATAAAATTAAATTTTAAAAAAAGCTAAAATAACAGCAATCATTTATTATCCTTTATAGTTTCTTCAAGTCAGTTCAGACAAGCCATAGAAACATTCAGTCTCTATGCTGCAAGGTCTGAAGCCCCACTCAGAAAGCATAAAGCCTAGGGCTGGAATTCGTGATGTTTCATTCCCTTCTAGCTGGGACCATTGGCTGAGCACAGGCACTTGCCTCTCTCCGTGGCCTGGATGTCCTCGAGGCATGGAGGCTGGGTTCCCAGGGGCAAGCAGCTGGAAGGGAAAGAGAGCCAGGCACCAGTTGCATTCCTGGAGCTCCACCTTAGAATTCATGTGACAATTTCTCTGCCACATCCTAGAGAATTACAAGGGTTCATCTGCAACCAAGAGAAAAGAATACAAAATGCCATATCCCAGTGAAAGAGTGTCAACATCATTACTGTATGAACAGTGTGTGGATAGAACTCATAATGATGTGGCCATCTTTGGAAAATATATTGTGCCACAGACAACCACCCTAACTCTAGCATCATTGTAGAAGTAGGGAAAGGAAACACCACAATTTAAGAGGGCTTCCCTGATGACTCAGATGGTAAAGGAATCTGCCTGCAATGCAGGAGACCTGGGTTCAGTCCCTGGGTCTGGAAGATCCCCTGGAGAAGGGAATGGCAACTCAATCCAGTATTTTTGCCTGGAGAATCCCATGGAGAAAGGAGCCTGGCAGGCTAGATCCATGTGGTCACAAAGAGTCAGACACGACTGATCAACCAACATTTTTACTTTCACAGGGGGAAAACAGCAAATGTAGATACTTTCAAGGAGTTAAAAGAGACAGTTGAAAATGTGCAACATTTTGCTGACTCTAGGTCCTGGAAGAATTTGTAAGGTTGAGGAAGATGAATGAATCACAGTAGGAGATGTATAGCCATACCTAGGTAAGAGTCCAGGTGATAAAGGGTGATCTATAAGATTTTGGGCTTCTTTTGGTAATGGAGATAAATAGAGATGTAGGGCAGGATGGGATTAATCCTGAGGGTGATGAATGCTGAAAGGGAGACAGGAATTAGTCTTATTAGGGAGAGATGGAACATATGGGTGGTGATCTAAGTCATGAACAGGCAGTTTTAAATCTTCCAGAGGGATGGCAGTACCAAGAGTACTTAATATCTAGTAATAAGTCACAATGAAAAAGAAAAAAAAATGATTAACTTAATCTATCTTATTAACAGATACTGTGAGGAAAATTGTATACTCATATATATAGCAAATGCTAGGAAAGTACTGGATAATATGACACTGACTTATAATAAAAAGAAAGAAAGCACGTAGAAAACTAGGAATCAAAGTGAATTTTTTAATCTGATAGTGTATCTGTTAAGATCCTCACCAATTAGCCTACTTAATATTAGAGTATTTAAGAAAGATGGTAATGATAACCCTACATGCAAGACAGTAAAAGAGACACAGATGTATAGAACAGTCTTTTGGGCTCTGTGGGAGAAGGCGAGGGTGGGATGATTTGAGAGAATAGCATTGAAATATGTATATTATCATATGTGAAATAGATCACCAGTCCAGGTTCAATGCATGAAACAGCATGCTCAGGGCTGGTGCACTGGGGTGACCCTGAGGGACAGGATGGGGAAGGAGGTGGGAGGAGGGTTGAGGATAGGGAACACATGTACATCCATGGCTGATTCATGTCAATGTATGGCAAAACCACTACAATATTGTAAAGTAATTAACCTCCAATTAAAATAAATAAAGACATACAGATGGCTAACAAACACATGAAAAGATGCTCAACATCACTCATTATCAGAGAAATGCAAATCAAAACCACTCTGAGGTACCATTTCACGCCAGTCAGAATGGCTGCAATCCAAAAGTCTACAAGCAATAAATGCTGGAGAGGATGTGGAGAAAAGGGAACCCTCTGACACTCTTGGTGGGAATGCAAACTAGTACAGCCACCATGGAGAACAGTGTGGAGATTCCTTAAAAAACTGGAAATAGAACTGCCGTATGACCCAGCAATCCCACTGCTGGGCATACATACTGAGGAAACCGGAACTGAAAGAGACACATGTACCCCAATGTTCATCGCAGCATTGTTTATGATAGCCAGGACATGGAAGTAACCTAGATGTCCATCAGTAGATGAATGGATAAGAAAGCTGTGGCACATATACACAATGGAGTATTACTCAGCCATTAAAAAGAATGCATTTGAATCAGTTCTAATGAGGTAGATGAAACTGGAGCCTATTATACAGACTGAAGCAAGCCAGAGAGAAAAACACCAATACAGTATACTAACGCATATATATGGAATTTAGAAAGAGGGTAACAATAACCCTGTATGCTGCTGCTGCTGCTGCCAAGTCGCTTCAGTCATGTCCGACTCTGTGTGACCCCATAAACGGCAGCCCACCAGGCTCCTCTGTCCATGGGATTCTCCAGGCAAGAACACTGGAGTGGGTTGCCATTTCCTCCTCCAATGCATGAAAGTGAAAAGTGAAAGTGAAGTCGCTCAGTCGTGTCCAACTCTTAGCGACCCCATGGACTGCAGCCTACAAGGCTCCTCTGTCCATGGGATTTTCCAGGCAAAAGTACTGGAGTGGGGTGCCATTGCCTTCTCCAATAACCCTGTATATGAGACAGCAAAAGAGACACTGATGTATAGAACAGTCTTTTGGACTCTGTGGGAGAGGGAGAGGGTGGGATGATTTGGGAGAATGACATTGAAACATGTATAATATCATATATGAAATGAGTCTCCAGTCCAGGTTCGATGCATGATACTGGATACTTGGGGCTGGTGCACTGGGACGACCCAGAGGAATGGTATGGGGAGGGAGGACGGTGGAGAGTTCAGGATGGGTAAAACGTGTATACCAGTGGTGGATTCATGTTGATATATGGCAAAACCAATACAATATTGTAAAGTTAAAAAATAAAATTAACAAAAAAATTAATTAATTAATTTAAAAAATAAATTTAAAAAATTCTTCCTTAAATTCAGGAAGAATTGAAAGACACATGTTAACATTGCTTAGTCATCAATAAAAATTTAGATATGAAAATAAATAAGAGGTTTAAAATTATAAAGAAAATTTCTATTGCAGATAATCACATATAATGTGATTGATTGCAAAGAAGATAAAAAAATACTCGAAAGAAAAATTATTAGAACAGCTATCACTAACTTTGGTATATTAAGGATCAATATGCAACATGATGTTATCATCACTTCATGGCAAATAGATGGGGAAACAGTGGAAACAGTGGCTGACTTTATTTTTCTGGGCTCCAAAATCACTGCAGATGGTGATTGAAGCCATGAAATTAAAAGATGCTTACTCCTTGGAAGGAAAGTTATGACCAACCTAGACAGCATATTCAAAAGCAGAGACATTACTTTGCCAACAAAGGTCCATCTAATCAAGGCTATGGTTTTTCCAGTGGTCATGTATGGATATGAGAGTTGGACTATACAGAAAGCTGACCACTGAATAATTGATTCTTTTGAACTGTGGTGTTGGAGAAGGCTCTTGAGAGTCCCTTGGACTGTAAGGAGATCCAACCAGTCCATCCTAAAGGAGATCAGTCCTGAGTGTTCACTGGAAGGACTGATGTTGAAGCTGAAACTCCAATACTTTGGCCACCTGATGTGAAGAGCTGACTCATTGGAAAAGACCCTGATGCTGGGAAAGATTGAGGGCAGGAGAAGAAGGGGATGAAAAACAGAGAATGAGATGGCTGGATGGCATCACTGACTCAATGGACATGGGTTTGGGTGGACTCCAGGAGTTGGTGATGGACAGAGAGGCCTGGCATGCTGTGGTTCACAGGGTCGCAAAGAGTCAGACACGACTGAGTGACTGAACTGAACTGATGCAACACTCAATAGCTTGTGTATGTATCAGCAGTAACCAGTTATAAAATGTACACTTAACAAAGTATATTTCCAAACAAAAAAAGGAATACCTAGGAATATTGAGGGGAGCCTAGTGGGCTGCCGTCTATGGGGTCGCACAGAGTTGAAAATGACTGAAGCGATTTAGCAGCAGCAGCAGGAATATTGGATACCTTTTATATCTAAAAGAATTGTAAAGATATTCAAGAAGAAATTATAAAACATTTTATTTCAAGGCATAAAGTAAGATCTTAAAATGTAGCGAGATCTATTCTGTGTTCGTGGATAGAAAGACTAAATATTGTAGAGACATCAGCACATCCCCAATTCATCTGTTCAAGTTGTCACAGAACTTGGCCAAATTGAAAATGGATGAAAATGTATCCATATAAAGAATCATGATTTTGGAATTTCAGAAATCAAGGATAAAGAGCAAATCTTAAAATCCCCCAGAAAGAAAACTGGTTGCTTTGCAAAGAAGTAGCAATCAGTTATGCATTTCACTTTTCAGCAGCACAGCAGAAGCCAGGGAACAATGTGGTGATGAGTTGAAAGTTGAAAAATTTCACAAGAAGAGGAAGGATGGGAGGGAACAGAAAGGGGAGGAAGAACTTCCTATCCACTACACCTCAGGAAGTTATTAGAGAACATACTTCACTAGAGAAAAGTAGAAAGGCCTCCAAAAATGGGAAATATGGCATTTGTAGGGAAAGAGGGGAGGAAGACCCCAGGATGGCAGCCATGAGACAGGCTGTAAATTTTGCTGCCAAGAGAGGGCCTCATGACCATTGTGCCTAAGTCAGTGGTTCTCAGAGAAGTGCACCAGGTCACCTGAAAACTTGTCACAAAGGCAAATTCTCAGGATTTTTCTCAGACCTCCAGGATCAGGCTCTTTGGGGTTGGGGGTCCAGCTGTCCATATTTTATCAAGTCCTCTTTGTGTTTCTAAAGCAACACAAGAGTGAGAAACAATGATCCAATATGCCCTAATACTCAGCTGTCTTTCAGACCACAACTGTTTCCCAAAATTCTGCTGCTGCTGCTGCTGCTAAGTCGCTTCAGTCGTGTCCGACTCTGCGAGACCCCATAGACGGCAGCCCACCAGGCTCCCCCGTCCCTGGGATTCTCCAGACAAGAACACTGGAGTGGGTTGCCGTTTCTTTCTCCAGTGCATGAAAGTGAAAAGTGAAAGTAAAGATGCTCAGTCGTATCCAACTCTTAGCGACCCCATGGACTGCAGCCTACTAGGCTCCTCTATGCATGGGATTTTCCAGGCAAGAGTACTGGAGTGGGTTGCCATTGCCTTCTCTGCAAAATTCTGCAGTAGGCACCAAATATGGATCTTTATTTTTAGTTTTATTTTGAAAATAGTGCATGTTCTGTGTTGACATCTTGGAAAATATAGAAAAGGATGAATGATAAAGAAAAAATTACCATTTTTCAATCTAGAAAAAATGTGTAGTAAATTTACATTTATCACATTACTTTACTTAAACATATATATGTATATGTGATTTAGTTTCCCTGGTGGCTCAAAACGTAAAGAATGCACCTGCAATGCAGGAGACCCCATTTCAATTCCTGGGTCAGAAAGATCTGCTGGAGAAGAGATGGGCTACCCACTCCAGTATTCTTGGGCTTCCCCAATGGCTCAGCTGCTAAAGAATCCTCCTGCAATATGGGAGACTTGGAGAACTGGGTTCAATCCTTGGGTTGAGAAAATCTCCTGGAGAAGGAAATGGCAACCCACTCCAGTATTCTTGCCTGGAGAATTCCATGGACAGAGGAGCCTGACAGGCTATGGTTGCAAAGAGTCAGACACAACTGAGTGATTAATTCACTTCTTTCATACTTGATTTATGTGGTATGTACAGTTTACATAATCTTTTCATTTAAGATTATGCAATGAGTATGTCCCATGTTATTAAAATATCTTCCCCAAATTTATTTTACTGGCTACATATTTCATAATATAGTGGTAGTGTGATTGATAAAATGTGCATCTATCAATGGAAACTGAAGGTTTCTCTAATTCATTGAGGAAATAAATAGCAATACAATAAATACCATCATACCTCTTCCTGCAGTTTTATGTCCCTTCTGTAAGTATGGGCCTTTCTGTCAGAGAGGCCATGCTATCACTCCCTACTTACTACTCACATGGACTTCTGTGTGTTAATTAACTACTGGGTATATTAACACTCTCCATATGGAATTGCAGTGAAGCTGGAGCAGTATAATATGAGCATAAAGAACTTGGTACTGAACCCATCTGAAACTTATGCTATTCATCTCAGGGAGACAGCAGTGAGTGGTGGCTTGAAGTAGGATCTTAATTATCTGCCCAATATTGGACCTGAGTAGCCTGTGTGAAAAACTCAGGAATCCTAACTGCTAGACCACCAGGAATTAGAGGTAAAGTTACCCTGGCTCTTGCTCCATTTGAAAAATAAATTCCTCAAGGAGGCAAAAACTGTAAAAACAGTACAAAGTTTATTATCAGAGGCATAGCATAACATATGGGAGAGCACACAGAGAAACAGTTTGTTTATTTACAAGAAAAGGGTGATGATTTAAATCACTTATATAGGAAAGTATTCCTGGAGTCTTTGCTTACTTTTGGCCAATTATTTCATTTCTTTGTCCAAACCTGACCTGCCCTAGGGACTCTCCCCAAAATGTGTGGGTGCTTTTTGCCAAGATGGATTCTGGCCCAGAGGTCTATGAAAGGCTTGACATCACCCATTATGAACCCAAGGAACCTGTCTGTGCCTGTGCAGTTGGGGAGTTTTCCTTGACCTCAAGAGTGGTCATCTTATTTCTTTACTTCTTCAGAGCTCAGCCTCTGCCATTAACGTTGTCCTTGAAGTGTCAGGGAAAACAAAGCTCCAATTTGGCTGCTTAACAAACTCTAGGGTTTGTCTATCTCCTTGAAAGAAAGTGTTAGTTGCTCACTTGTGTCCAACTCTTTGCGGCCCCATGGACTCTAGCCCTCCAGGCTCTTCTGTCCATGGGGATTCTCCAGGCAAGAATACTAAAGTGGGTTGCCATTCCCTTCTCCAGGGGATCCTCCTGACCCAGGGATCGAACCCAGGTCTCATGCACTGCAGGCAGATTCTTTACCGTCTAAGTTACTAGGGAAGTCCTACCTCACTAGAACTGACCCTTAATCCTGTTGGAGGAAAAAGTACATTGTCACAGCCATATGGAAGCAGCCCAGCCTAGTCCAGCAGAGCTGAACACGTATACAGTCTATACCCAACAATTTTGTCCCAACTCTCGCACAATGAGATAAGTACAGGAGTGTTCAAAGCAGCATTTCTTTACAATAGCAGGAAAACTAAAAATAGCTCAGTGTTCATCAGCTGAACAACAGGTAAACTGTGGTATTTTGATAGCAGGATATAGTTCAGTTGCTAAGTCGTGTCCAACTCTATGACCCCATGGATTGCAGGACACCAAGTTTTCCCTGTCCATAACTATCTCCTGTACTTTGCTCAAACTCATACTTGGTATTTTGATAATGGGATATTAAGCAGTAGTAAAAAGGAATATATTATAACTAAACACAACAGTATGGATGAAATTAAAAACTGAAGAGAATTTTTTTTAATGTACCATGTACTATTAAAAAATTTAATGCTAAAGGAAAATGAAGCTGCAATTGTAGCAATGGTATTATCAGCAGTAATATCCTGTTTCTTATTATTGGTTCTCATAAAGTCTTAAAACCAAATACACTAGGTCAGCACTTGGTTTAGTTAAGTCTTTTGCTTTCCCTTATAAAAAATTTATTTTATTGATCCATCATCTAACCACTGATTTAGGAGAGTGTTCATCACATTGTATCCCTCCAGCATAGTACATCCTCCATGACCACTTAACAGGCAAAAGGCACCACACTGGTTGAATGTGATTTTTTAAAACATTAACAGTCTTGAGTCTTTTTAAGTGGGCATAATCATTCTACTTCTTAGCACTAAATCTGCCCAAATACTTTGGTGACATTTTCAGCAAGTTAGGTAATTTAACTGACTTCTGAAAACAAACTACTAATTTTCCCATAGGGAGCATGTGTGTAGTCGGGGAGGTCATGGTAGGAGGATCATTCCAGGAAAGAATTCTGCTGCTGCTGCTAAGCTACTTCAGTCATCTCTGACTCTGTGTGACCCCATAGATGGCAGCCCACCAGGAAAGAATGAGAAGCACACTAATAACAGACATGTTAAATGTGCAGGATCTGAAAATGCTGATTTCTTTAATGCAGTCCCAGGGAGTATAAAATTTTAAGAGACAAGAATGGCCCACAAGGTTGGGGGCAGGCTCTTTTTCAACTATGGTAAGTGTTATAAACTTGGTTCATAAAATGTTCTATAACAAACACTTGATAAACTACATAACATTGAAAATTATTTAATTAATTAATTTGCACATCAGATTTTGTTTTAGAATGAAAACTGGTGGTAGTGAAGAGGACAAGTTGAGACATGAAAACAGGAAGTATCAGGCTGGTGAAGCCATTGGGAAAAAGAAGGTGCTTGTTGAAAAAAGCCAGTGTCCCTGGAGAAGTGAGCAGAATAAATCCAGGGCCACTTCAGAGGCAGAATCAACAGGATGGTGATTGACCAGATTCAGTGCTAAGTGACTGTTTAGCACTAAAGTTCTCACCTCAGTCAAGCGAAATGGGAATGTTGCCCTAATGATTAGAAAATATGAGAAAGGAAAGAGAAACACAGATGTGTATGTGGTTTTTATTTTTACTGCTGCTGCTAAGTCGCTTCAGTCGTGTCCGACTCTGTGCGACCCCATAGATGGCAGCCCACCAGGCTCCCCCATCCCTGGGATTCTCCAGGCAAGAACACTGGAGTGGGTTGCCATTTCCTTCTCCAATGCATGAAAGTGAAAAGTGAAAGTGAAGTCACTCAGTCATGTCTGACTCTTAGGGACCCCATAGACTGCAGCCTACCAGGCTCCTCTGCCCATGGGATTTTCCAGGCAAGAGTACTGGAGTGGGGTGCCATTGCCTTCTCTGACAATGGCACCCCACTCCAGTACTCTTGCCTGGAAATCCCATGGGCAGAGGAGCCCCTTTATTTGGAGGATTTTTGTTCCCATTTTCCAAGTTGTCCTACTTCTTTCTTAAATTCTGTAGTGCTCCTGACAATCTTTTCAAATATTGTTCTATGTCTGAAATTTACTTTTCTTACCCAAAATATGTTTCTTTTTTTTTTCTAGTGCTGGAAGTGCAACTGCTACACTTTATGTCTTCCTTTTGCTTCTCTCCATCATATTCCTTTTACCTGAGCACCCTGAGTTGTGTCCTAGAAGCAGACATCAATCAAAGTACGATTTAAATTCCCTTCATCAAGGGGCTTCGTCCAGTGACTTCCTCTCTGTCTGTCTTGCAGGTGGGCTCTGCTGATAGGGAGCAGCAGAAGAAGAGAGAAAGAGCAGAGAGGACTGGGGAAGGGGGTAATTTCCCAGGCTGCCCAATCACTCTCTCTATCTCCAGGCTGGTTCTGAGATTCTGGGAACTTCTCTGTCCCCTTCTCCCCTTGCTTCTTCAAGTCTAGAGGAGGGAGTGGAGCCCCCATCACCTACCATGAGCTCAGAACACTGCATTCTTGCTTTCGGTTTCACTATGGGATACTCTGCCCACATCTTTGTAAATAGTGCCTTGATTAAACTGCTGCCAAATTGCTCATATTTCGTGTAACATTTCTGTTTCCTGCTGGGATGTTAACAGAAACAGAAATTGGTACTTGAAATAGCTCTAGGAAACAGAATTTCAACATGAATTCTAGGATTGAGTTCCTCTCCTTGCATTAGGGAAAGGGGCAAGAGTAACTAACTGCATCTGGGGGATCATGATTATTCAAATTAAAGTAGATGCAATGAATGGCGAGTAGTTGGAATATCAGTTTGCTGTATCAGGCTCCAGGGTGATAACATGGGTTAAAAGATTATGCCATTAGGTGGGTTTTTTTCTGATCTACAAAAGAGCTTCTCCATTAGTGGAAATTTTGCCCCCCAAGGAACCTTTGGGCAATGTCTGGAGACAGTGACTGTCACAACTTGGGTGTCTAGAGGGTAGAAGCCAGTAATGATGCTAAACATCCTACCATGCAGAGAAAAGTTCCCACAACAAAGAATTAATCTGCCTCAAAATGTCAACAGTGAAGAAATTGATAAACTTACCCTAGGGAGGAATGGAAAGCAGTGAACATAAGATTGAGAACTTGACCAGAAATCACAAAGTCTCAATAACAGATCAAAAGAGATCTTCACCTCCTGGAGTTTTGGGGCAGGTAGGCCTGAAGACTAAGTCAGAGGTCTGATCATAAGGACTGCAGAGAAGTACTCAGCTCTGCAAAATCACATCCATACCAAGGTGAGGGTCCTGCTAAGGAAGTTGGTGGGGGTGGGTGGGTGGAGGGGCAGTGCTGAGACATGAGAAAGGAATATTTGTGCCAAAAGAGACATGGTAGGAAATTGGACTCTCAATTATTTCTGAATTCTTAGCCAACAGAGAGCACCATTTAACTTTCCAATAGGAAGCCAATCTTCCATCATATAAAAGCTTATGAATGACTTCACCTCAACCAGTAGCTCCACCAGTTGATGCCAGTTCTCCCCACAGCCCACCTGCCAGGTGCCTGCAGACAACAAAATCAGAGGCTCCAAAATCAACAGGACAAAGAAGTACAAGGCCTGCTCTGGAAGCAGATATATACTCCCCAAAAACCACAGGATTAAGTAAATCTCTACTGGCAGGAGCCTGGGAGCAAGTGGAAGGTAAAATTTAAGTGACCTTCAGACCAAGAAGGATGAGGCATGAGGTTTGAGCAGGCCCTAGTCAATAAGATGTCTCCTGTCTGTAGAATTTGGTTTTGAAACATTGTCTCAAGCACCTGGGGTGGTGTAAGCTGGGTTGGCTCAGTTGAGGCTGGAACTCGATCATTCTAGCAGAGATTTTCTCATTCTATCTAAATCACCTGGGGAACTTAGTAAAATTACAAAACTCTGTACAAAAATCTGCTTGGCTACTACTCTCCTCTACTGCTGCAGAGCAGCAGTTAAACATCAGTCAGGTCAGAAGAACTTGGAGCTTTCAACTTTCACAAAGCCTAGGTCACAACTAGATCAAGTGCATCAGGATATCTGGGGGTGGGACTCAGGATCAGTGTTTTCTGAATCTTCTCTTGTGATTCTAATATGAAGTCAAGATTCAGCCACTAGTTGAAGGATTATGAAGGCCTGGAGGAGGAAGCTTGTATTTTTGAGAAAGGACCCTGCCCTGTGGTTCCATAAATACATTGTGAATTTTCCCCATGCTGTCTAGAGTAATCTATCATCTTTAACCAGTATAATTATGCAGTAAGAATAAGAATATTAAAAGGAAGGTTTTTAGACACTAATTCTTACTTGATTCTCAGTCTTGGAGACCTATAACCCATGGACCAGTGACTCTGGACCACTAGCCAGATTGTACAGTTGAGGTTCAGTGAAAGATAAACCTTGACCTGAATTCTTCCCATAACAGGGCTAGTGAGACTATGGATGTTTCTCCAGACCCAGCAGATATAGCAAAATTAGAGTCAATGAGTCACCTAGAGAATATCCTTGTTTATTTCCTGACCAATGAAGCAAAGACTATAATAGTAGAAAAGGCCAGATGGAAGGACCTGAATCACTAACCTCCCTGAGAGGGTCAGTCACAATAAAATACCACCTCTCTAGAGAATCTAAGAGACAAATGTCCTCACCAAACACTTGAAAGAAGCTTAGGTCACCTATGACATCGCATTTATCTCACTTATTTTTTTGGTACAAAAACAAGATGGGTCATAGACTTCCTCTCACCAAAGATGGACACGGAGCCTTCAATATGACACCGCTCACTAGGACAGCCAAAGTGCCACCTGATGGCAAGTCTTCTTTGTCTTGTTGCCATCAGTTGACTTGTCTGCCATCAGTTCAGTTCAGTCACTCAGTCATGTCTGACTCTTTGTGACCCCATGGACCACAGCACACCAGGCTTCGCTGTCCATCACCAATTCCCGGAGTTTACTCAAACTCATGTCCATTGAGTTGGTGATGCCATCCAACCATTTCATCCTCTGTCATTCCCTTCTCCTCCTGCCTTCAATCTTTCCCAGCATCAGGGTCTTTTCCAAAACACCAGCTCTTTGCATCAGGTGGCCAAAATATTGGAGCTTCAGGTTCAGCATCAGTCCTTCCAATGAATATTCAAGATTGATTTCCTTTGGGATGGACTGGTTTGATCTCCTTGCAGTTCAAGGGACTCTCAAGAGCCTTCCTCAACACCACAGTTCAAAAGCATTAATTCTTTGGTGTTCAACTTTCTTTATGATCCAAGTCTCACATCCATACATGACTACTGGAAAAACCATAGCTTTGATTAGACCGACCTTTGTCAGCAAAGTAATCTCTCTGCTTTTTAATATGCTGTCTAGGTTTGTCATAGCTTTTCTTCAAAGGAGAGAGCATCTTTTAATTTCATGGCTGCAGTCACCATCTGCAGTGATTTTTGAGCCCAAGAAAATAAAATCTCTCACTGTTTCCACTGTTTTCACATCTATTTTCCATGAAGTGATGGGATCAGATGCCATGATCTGAGTTTTAAACCAGCTTTTTCACTCTCATCTTTCACTTTCCTCAAGAGATTCTTTAGTTCATCTCTGCTTTCTGCCATAAGGGTAGTATCATCTGCATATCTGAAGTTATTGATATTTCTCCCTGCAATCTTGATTTCAGTTTGTGCTTCATTGAGCCCAGCATTTTGCATGATGTACTCTGCATATGAGTTAAATAAGCAGGGAGATAATATACAGCCTTGAAATACTCCTTTCCCAATTTGGAACCAGTCTGTTGTTCCATGTTGGGTTCTAACTCTTGCTTCTCGACCTGCATACAGATTTCTCAGGAGGCATGTAAGGTGGTCTGGTATTCCCATCTCTTTTTAGCCCATACCTAATGGAAATTAGTCTTTCTTGTCTGCACTTCTGTCAATGCCACTATTTGCAAACTTACAGAGCATAATCATTCAATCAGCATATACTGCTTCTGATCAAGAAACTGATTTTGTGATGAAGTATGTGTGGCAATGCAATTCTGCTCCTTATTGCAGAAGTTGAATGTTCAGTCATTATACCAATTGCGAGACAGTATTCTGCTAGACAAGTACTGTCTTAAAGGATGCAGTATATTTGTTAACCAATGGCTAATATTTTGCCATATTATCCACTGTCAGGTCAGGAGCCAACTCATGGAGGTAGAAGTGGTACAAGTTACTAACAAAACCATTGATGAATGCTTCCTTTCAGCTGCAAAATCTCAGCCTGTCTGGATATAGAGGGAGTGGTGCTTTCACCAAGGAACATAGTCATGATTTCATGATTTGGAAGCTGAGGCTCATCCTTGGCCATTTTGGATCCCTCGTATCAACAAACCAACAGATACAGAAGGAGGCAACTCCATCATCAGATGTGGTTCATCCTGGTGGGATTGCTG
This sequence comes from Bos indicus, assembly GCF_029378745.1. Taxonomy (NCBI): domain Eukaryota; kingdom Metazoa; phylum Chordata; class Mammalia; order Artiodactyla; family Bovidae; genus Bos; species Bos indicus. Next base: position 854,733 of record NC_091763.1, on the reverse strand, counting down.
TTACACCATGAGGGCAAGGAGGACTTGTATGAGAACTAGGAGACTCCTTATCACTAGAGAACTGAGGACATCCAAGGAAGATAAGACCTCTAAGACCTCCTGGCCCAACAAAGCAAAAATCTGGGTCATCCTACAAAGAAGTCACCTGGACCAGGTGTTGAAAGAATATAGAATAATTAGGAAGGAAGACAGTAGTGGTGCCAGTGTAGGCCTGTGACAGCTATATAACTGGGTACCATAACAGTTCATCTTCACATTGACCGTTTATTCCTTTTATTATCAGGCCTTTAGTTGGAGCTGATGGTCCAGGTTTCAGGTAGGAGTATGTCTGTCCAGATATCTCCAGTGACAGCCTGTTATCTGTAGGGTTTTCTGTTTCCCATGTTAAGGACACGGGTTGCTCACCTGGGTGAAGTACAAGCAGCACAGGCCAAGGGACCAAAGGAACAGACTGAATGGATATCTTCCATTTGCCCCCCCCCCCCCCCCCAGGTCTCCTGTCCACCTTCCCCTTGGTGCCAGAGTCCTAGGATGCTGACCAATTGCAGCTGAATATGTGACCTCTGACCTTCAGCTCAGTTCAGACAACAGAAGGATTTGCAGAAAGTTGGAAGGAGAAAGGAGGGCAAAGAGTGAGGTGGCCATTTACTCCCCTCTTTTCCTCGAGCCCCCTCAAGATTTCAAGGACTGACTTCCCCCAAGGTGAAGGGCCCTCTACACAGCCCTCCACATCTCCAGATCTGGCTAATTCCTTCCTGCATTTGTTCCATCAGGCCCAGTTCTCTAAGGAAAGGCATAAGCCTCTACCCTGCCCACATGTTTGTCACAAGTCTCTGCATTAAACGGTCATATGATTACTGAATTTGAGTGTGCCATCTGTTTTTGCCAGGACCCTGACTGATACAGTTCCTCTATTAATGAGATTTTTTTCTATGCTTTTTCCTTTAAAAAATTAAGAATTTTTAATGAAAAGAAAAGTTTCCAAGAAGAAAAAGAAAACTAATTTTGAATATTTTTTTGAATATTTTGGGATGATAAAATTCTAAATAGCCCTGATTTTTATTGAAGTCTACCAAATTGCACTGTAAATAGCATTGATTTGGAATTGTATGCCCCCAAATCAAGGTTATTTGCAAATCTATTTTGCCAAAATCAGAAACCAGGTTTGAGAGTCCCAATCCTCTTATTTAAGGGAAATATTGTAACAAACTGAGCATAATTGTAGAAGGAAAGTGTAGAAACATTTTCTTGCCTGCATAGATCTAATTTGCAAACCACAAACAATATTTAAGCCATTCATTTGTGCACATTTGCTTGGTTACTACAGTTGCTTCAATCAGGAGTATAGTCATCTCAGTGAGCAGTGCCCAGCTGAGGATGTTAATTCAGCTCCCAGTTCTCAGTAGCTGAGTCAGAATTTCTAAAGAATCTTTAACAAGCTACCCAAAGAAATTAGCACATTCTATTTCTCCTCAAAAATATTCAAGATCTGAATATAGGCAAAAACAAATACATCTCAGGATGGAATTTATAAAATAAAATAAGCATCAAAAGAACATGATGTTTAATAAGAACAGGACTGACATTATATCTATCATTTTACCAGGTAGCAATATACTTCAACAGTTTGTTCTTGGGATTACACATATGTAAAAACTATTTAATTACTGACAATATTGGGCTTCCTTGGTAGCTCAGACAGTAAAGAATCTGTCTGCAACGCAGGAGACCTGGGTTCTATCCCTGGGTTGGGAAGTTTCCCTGGAGGAGGGCAAAGCAACCAACTCTAGTATTCTTGCCTGGAGAATCCCTATGGACAGAGGAGCCTGGCAGGCTACAGTTCATGGAGTCACAAAGAGTTGGACATGACTGAGCAACTAAGCACAGAACTGACTATATTTCTTCTTAGTCATAATTTCAAGAGTGTTTTCCAAACATCTAGATATGAAAATGTTATTCTTTTAGACTCAGATTTAAGAAAGAACCCAAATTTTGGAACAAAATGATAGATGCCAAGTACCTACACAGCGCCAAGTGAGATAGATCCTGAACTCAGAGAAGGAGATGAGAGTTGTCAGTCATCAGGGCAAGAGTCCCTGCATGCACATGGAGCCAGTAAAGGAGTCAAAAGATGACCACTCTGACATACCAAAAACATTCCTTCCTGAAAGCTACAAGTGTAAGCTTGCTGCATATTAGAATCATTGGAGAGCTTTTAGAAATTTCCAGGCCTAGGTTGCACTCCATACAAATTAACTCAGAATGTCTGGAAGTAGGAGCTATTTGCCAGTAGGTCTTTTGTTCATTTGTTTCAGTTTCTTGTTTTTGTTTTCTTAATCCCAGGTGATTCCACAGTGCAACAAAATTTGGGAACGACTGCCCTAGGGCTTAAGGTAGCATAAGAACCAGGTATCACCCATCCTTAATAAGATTTAAGGGAAAATGTTTTACTGCAACTGATTGAATGAAGGGTGCTGCTGAGGAAGGCAAGAATGTCTTTGTATACTTGCAGATCATGCAAAGCCTGCCCCTTGGGAAGGGGTTTGCCTGGGGCTCATCTTGAAGAGGACCCAGCCCAGCAGGGCTTCTAGCCAGGGTTGAAGCCACCAAGGATAAAGAGGTTTTGCATTGCTGGATGCAGAGCTGAGTGGCTACCATAGACGTTCTGTAAAGTGGACCACTCAAAGCTTCCCATGAGTTAGCACAGGTGCTTTGGCTTCCCATCCTGTATCACAGCACTACAAGTGGGTAAGCTGTCCCCACCCCTCTACCTCTTCTTCTTCTACACCCTCTTCCTATTCTCTCAAAATCAGCAAGCAATGGAAAAGGGTCACAGAGCAGCTGGCAGAGAAGGAAGTGGACCTCCTACTCCTCCACATTGCTGGTGGAATGTGAAACACTGAGTCAGAATGTTGGAAAAACCTGAACTTGAAAGGAACTTCGTAGCTTTGATTAAGAGGTTTTAATTACTGAGAAGGGACTGTTCTTAGGACTAAAGATACAGAAAGGAATTTTATTATCTGAGAGTAATGTAAAGTTTGTAGTTCTTTCCAAGATTTCATCTGAATGGCAGGGAATAAAGATCCTGAAGTTGGGGGTTGAGAGACTGCCATCCCTTTTGGAGACAGCATCTTCTCTTATCTAGTTTACTGCCTTTGTCTCTGCATACTTACCTGTTTCTCTCTGTCTTCCCAAAGCAGTACTTTCCAAAATAACTATCTGCAGTGATGAAAAGGTTCTGTATCTGTCCTTCAACATGGCACTCGCTAGTCACAATTGGCTTCTGAGCACTTAAACAATGGTTAATGTGATTGAAAAACTGACATTAAAGTTAAGTAACTGCATGTGGCTGGTGACAACAGAATTGATATCACAGCCTTAGTGTCTACTCTCAAAACTGAAGCCAGAAAGGGCCTTTCCAAATTTAAGTCAAATCAGATGATGTGACTCTTCTGCTTATTATCTGTCAGTAGCTCTTGATTGTAATAGAATAAGATGCAAAACAACTTCTGGAACTTACAGCTTCCTACAGAACCTGGCCTCTCTGATCACATCTTTTGTTAATCTTACTTGTCTTACTCTGTCACTGCCCTCCCTTGTTCCAGCCACACTGGTCTTCTTGCTGTTCCTTGAACAAACTTACCAGACATATTCCCACATCAGAGCCTTTTCACTAACTGTTCCCTCCACCGGAAACATTCTTCACCCCAATGTCTACCTGGGCAGCACCTACACCTATTTCAAGTCTTTACTCCAATATTACATTCTCAATAAAAACTACCCTCATCCGTCAGCATTCTTGAACCCTTTTAATTATATTCCTTTTAACAATGTTTTCTTGTTTATGTTTTCCAAAACATTTATAATATTTTGATGTATCATATAATTTTATAACTCATTGTGTTTGCTTTATTGTCAGTCTTCTCCCATTGATAGTCTGGGATTGAGCCTCCTCAAGGTCAGAGATTTTTTGCTGTTTTGTTTACTGAAGCATTTAAAAAATCAAAATGTTCCAAGTACAATAATAGATGCTCTATCTAAAACTATTTGTTGATGAAGTGAATAAATGTTAAATTTTATAAGCTTTGTTTTATATGAATTTATCTATCTAATTGTGCCACTTTGTCATAGGGTAGATTTATTTATGATATCCTAAATTTGTCATCTGCTTAATCCCTGACACTTCCAAAATTGTGCTTCCCTTGTCATTTCTAGTGGGTTGCTTGTTTCTTCCTTCACTCTCTTTTTCTTAAGCTCTCCAGAGATTTGTCTTTTAATTATCTTTTCAGAAAATCAAAATTTGTTCTTTTCAATACTTCTATTTGATTTTTGCTTTCTATTTCATTAATTTCTGCTAAAATATTTTTTCATTCCTTGGATTATTCTATTGTCCTTATAGAGAGTATTAAACTAAATTTTAGAATTTTTTCTAATATAACATTTTACAAACTATAAATTTCTAACTATATCCTTAGCTGTATCACACATTTGAATAAAAGATATTCTGAATATCACTCAGATTTAAGAAATTTATATTTTTCTTCCTTCCTTTTTTTCTTTCTCTCATGAGATTTTAGGAAGTTCTAGTTGTCAGGAAACTTGAAGTTAATCTTTTGAAATTTGTTTTCCAGATTAATTTCACTATAGTCAGGGAATGATCCTATGTTTCCAATCCTTAGAAACATATTGAACATAGCTCTTTGGCCTTTATTTTGGTCATATTTTCATAAATGCTTTATGGTTTCTTGAAAATAATGTGCATTTCCAATTGTTTGGTATAATCTATATGTGTCCACCACAAAGCCATATTAATCATCCTAGGCTTATTTCTGTGTTCTTACTGATTTTTGGCTGCTTAGTAATTTGCCAGTTTCTAAGAGATGTATGTTAAAAATCAACTACACTTAAATTACATCTGTTAATATTGTCTCATAGTTTTTCCTATTTATATATTTTAAAGTCACTTTATCAGTTACATACATTATTATTTAGTAAACATTTTAATCCCTAGTAATGATTGCTGATTCAACATTACTTTTTAATTAAAATAACATCTAGTTTCTCTCATTCATATTTACATGGTATACTATTCCTCTGTCTATAACTCCCAGTCTTTTTTCCTTACTTTTTGGATGTGTTATTTAGAAAGGCTATGTATTAAGTGAAGTCACTCAGTAGTGTCCGACTCTTTGTGACCCTATTGACTGTAGCCTGCCAGGCTCCTCTGTCCACGGGATTTTCCAGGCAAGAATACTGGAATGGGTTGCCATTTCCTTCTCCGAGGAACCTTCCCAGACACAGGGATCGAACTCAGGTCCTCTGCATTGCAGGCAAACTCTTTACCATCTGAGCCACTAGGGAATCTCATGTTTTTAAATTGCTTTAACAATTTTTGCATTTTAGCTGGGGATTCTAGTTCACATGCATTTGCTATCACCAATCATGTGTTTGGATTACTTTGCTTTATTACATGCTTTATATTTGTCCCACTGTTTCTACACTCCCTCCTTTTTTGCTTTCTTTCATTTTGAGAATTTTTGTAATATTATCTCATCACTTCATATATTTTTTGTTTACACTACATAGTTTATTATTTTGGTTCTAACATTTTAGCTACTGTTATCCTAAAGTTAATCAATAGTTTTATCTTCCTCTTTCAAATTCAAGTATATAACAGATGTTTAACTACAATCACCTCCTTTCAGCTTCGCTACTATGTTATCAGCTAGTCATTATTCCCCTACTCTCTAACGTAGTTATTTTATTTTTGTTTAATAAAATTTATCAGTGTTTTTATGAACATCTTTGTTCATTATTCTGCTCTGCTCTTGAGACCTTTAAGGAGACTTTGTCTCTGAAATACATTCTCTAGAATTAACATTCAAAGTGGTCTGATGGTGAACTACAACTTTTGTTCTGAAAATGTCTTTGTTACCCCAGTTCTTGAAACACATTTGTATTCAGTGCATCAATTTGGCACAGTTGCTTTTCTTTACATAACAAAATATTACTTATTAATTTCTATTTTTGAGCTGTTGGATGGAAGTGGGCCACTCTTTTGTAGATAATTTCAATTGCTTTCTCAGCTGCTTTTAAGATTTTATTTTTCTTTGATATTCTGTAGTTTCAAATCAAAATAGTGATAAGAAGGATTTCACTTATAAACTCTTTTTTGAAGAGTTATGTATTCTGTCCCTGGGCCATTGTTTAATTTTAGAAAAAAGAAAGGAATGGCTTATTCATTTCATGAGATACCTTTTCAGCATCAGTGGATACTATCATATTTTTTCTCCTATAATTTATTGATGTAATTGGATTATTTGAATACATATTTTCATACTTAACTACTTTTTTATTTCTGTATTAAAGCCCACTTAACATAGTGTGTTTGTTACTTTTTTTTTCTTTTTTTTAAATTGTATTTTAATTTTAAACTTTACAATATTGTATTAGTTTTGCCAAATATCGAAATGAATCTGCCACAGGTATACCTGTGTTCCCCATCCTGAACCCTCCTCCCTCCTCCCTCCCCATACCCTCCCTCTGGGTCGTCCCAGTGCACCAGCCCCAAGCATCCAGTATCGTGCATCAAACCTGGACTGGTGACTCATTTCATACATGATATTATACATGTTTCAATGCCATTCTCCCAAATCTCCCCACCCTCTCCCATTTCTTCCATCAACATTTTATTCTAATTTTGGTAATTTATATTTTTCCATGAAATCATGTTATTATCTTGGTTTTCAAAGTTGTTGTTGTCTTCACTTAGATATATGAAGAGGATTTCGAAAATTGCCTAATTTTATATTGCCATTAATGTCAGTGTGTGGGCACTGAGTTAGATCTACTTTTATTTAGAGAAAGTGGAAGAACATGCTTATATTTCCAGTGTAGTGGGTCAAATTTATGCTCTTCCTTCCCCATTATATAATTTCATGTTACCACAAAATACTTAGGAAAAAGATTACTGTATTGACTATTTAAAAAAATAGAATAATATAGCAAATTGCCAAATCAGTCCTCCAGTTAGAAATTGCAATGTCAAAGAAAGTAAGTAGGAAAAAATATATGAATAAAAATATAGGCAAAAACATGAAAGTTATTAAACAAAATTGAAAGGGTTATATGACAGAGGTCTACAGTATATAGATGTTTCAACATTAGAAAACTAATATAATAGTTAAATTAGTGTCCATGAAAGCCATGTGTGATTGTCCTTAAAGATGGAGAGATGGTATGTATGGAGGTGAGGAATATAAGAAAATTAAATCATCATCTCTCCTAACAGGTAGGAAGCTGATAAAACTGTAAAGTGAATAGTTATTCAAGAGTACTATAAAGAGTTAAATGCTGCAAGAAACAGCTACATGTGTTAAATGCAGTTGTCACTGAGGAGCAGGAAGCAAGAATGGAAAGAAATGTTAGGAGTATTTTTATTCTGTTAAAAGCGTAGCAAGTCAATTTGACTTTAAAAAATATGTACAAGAATTGCAGTATTAAAAATTAAATGAAAAGATTCAAAAAATGGAGCTCAAAAAATGCTCCACATATGGAGCATAACCACAGTTATGTACTTATGTGTATACAAACACACTCATGCATTAAAAATGCTATCAGATAAATGCTGACATGCTCACAGTTTTATCACAGAGTAGTGGGATTATTGGCAAATATATTTTATCTTGTACTTTTTATATTTTGAAAATGTTCTCCACTACTTAAAGATAAATTTATATTTAGAAAAAGATATTTTAAATTAAATCTTCCTAATACATGCACCACTGTATTAAGTGCTAGGGATGCTGGGATATATAGCAGACAGACAACCACCAGCAAAAATGGTATCTAGGGTGATGTCTCCAGACAGTTGAGAGGACACTCACCTGCTCGCCACCTCTATCCAGACTTTCAATCCATTTGCTGTCTTGTCTTAGTCTTTTTTTCTTTGTCTTTTGTTACTCAAGGGGTAAGTGGAAGAGTTTACCAACTGTTGTCACTACTGAAATCATAGTAAAGGCAGAAAATTCTTGAGAACTGTTGCACATTACACACTTTCAAAATGTTCATATTTCTACCCATAAAGCTGTGCTGGCTACTCATATATTTTCTAAGACAACAATGTGTTATTTGTATGGGAAGCTCTTTTATGGTAATGTTAATTTTACATGAACTTCCCATGTTTTAATCACTTTATTCTTAAAAATATGTTCATCTAAATGATTGCTTTAATGTGAGATTCTTGTTGTATTTGATATTATTTCTTATTGGGTGTAAGATGCTTTTAGGTAAATGTCTTAAAATTCAAAGTCTTATAAGAAAATAAAAGATATGCAACAGAGAAACAATGGCTAATGGGCTGTGACTTGTCACAAATGGGTTCAAAGTTGCATAACAGAAATCTATCAGCAGATAGGATTATGCACCTGGACAAAGACTGATTGCTTACAGTTAAGACATGAGTTAATTTGAGACCATTTCAGTTTGTTTGCTTTTTTTCCCTGAATGACATGAATAATATGATACTCTACTGAAAACAATTGAACAAGACTGGTAAATGCAGAATGCTTCAGACCATGAAATCCCAGTTCGTCCAATCATAGATAAATTTATCATGCCTATAGAGAGGTTACTGTTGCCATAAGTCCTGTTCTTCCCTCTGTGATAACTAGTGAAAAAAAGAGGGTCATGTTTGTCAAGTAATCTACTCAAGAATGTGTTTTCAGAAAAATTTTTGAACCAGAGGATTCTTCTGTAATTTAATTTCTTTTCCTTTTCATACTCTTGACAAATGCCTTTACAAAGTCTCTTGACAAGAGATTTTATGCATATTTGGAAACATTTCTGCTATCATGGTGAATAGTTATATAAGAAACACAACAGGTCCACCCAAGGGGCAGGGTAAAATGAGCTATGATCCTGGCTGTAACACTACTGTATGTCAAGTGTGAGCTAATCCCTTGAAGAATGTGTTCTGAAATGTGCGGGTTGGATAGAGGATTTACACAAGGAGGCTGAAAGCCATTTCAGGGCAGCTTCAGAAGCCTGACACAAAATTGAGAAACAAAGTCAAAAAACAGGCTGCAGTTGGAAATCATAGATGTGATCACAGACTCGACAGAAAAGTGAGTGAGTCCAGGTAAAAACTCAGCTTTGCCCTCTTTCCAGATAGTTGGTCTCCAGTTGAATGCTCAAGTCTTTTTATTCCTCCTAAAAGCTCAGTAGTCACTGAAAATAGAAGTTGGCCTCAAAGTTAGATCTTTTCTCCCATCCTCTCTCTTTTCCAAAACAACTTGTTCCTGCAGGAGGCAAAATAGGTGGGAAACCTGTGAGGTTTGCTGTCACTAATTCTGAGTAAGGGGGAGAATGCTAGAAGGAGTGTGAATTGGGCCCTTGCCAGGACAAGAACATGGAGACAATAGGCTCAGGTGATGTATATACCAGGTGGCCGGAAAACCCTGTATTCTGAGGGCACCAATGATGGGAGAGAGATGGAAGGATTTGTGAAAGTCCTCCTCACAGGCTGAGTATCTTTGGAGGCCAGCTGGTTCAAAGAAAGTCATACCTGGAAATTCCCCTAGGTTTGTAATTTTATTATTGTTATTATTTCTTTATTTTCCTATATTAATAACATGTTAACAGTTCAAAATGTAAATATATTTTAAAAGTATTAGAAAGGCTGTAATTGCCCTTAATAAATACCCAGTATGGATGTTATCTCTTCACTGTCATCCCTGTTCCTGAGAAAGAAAAAATTTAGTGACCCAGGTCTGACACTCAGCTTGGCAAGAGCCTGAATGCTGCTAGTTTACTTCAATCCTGTCTGACTCTTTGCAGCCCTATGGGCTGTAGCTCTCCAGGCTCCTCTGTCCAAGGGAATCTCCAGGCAACAATACTGGAGTGGGCTGCTGTGCCCTTTGCTAGGGGATCTTCCTGACCCAGGGATGGAACCCAGGTACATAATTTAAGTTTCCTGCATTGGTAGGGGGGTTCTTTACCACTAGCACCACTTGGGAAACCCTGGCAAGAATCTACAACACCCCAAACACAGGTACTCCCACCTGGAGTCTCAAGACCTTGTTAGAATGTACCATTTCCAGGTCTAACACTTCTACTTTGTAAAGGGTCAGAGTTGTGACCCTCTTTTGCATAGCATTTATTAAAAAATGCATTTTTAGAGGAGTGATCTTTGGAGAAATTGTGGTTGTGGGAAGCCCAGAGCTGAGGGATGAGGGACATGGATGGAGAAACATGACCAAGACAACTTTTTCTAACTGATCCTGTCAGTTTCTGACCAGATCCTGTCTCTGGTCAGTTTCTAACCAGATCCTGTCTCTGGTCAGTTTCTAACCAGATCCTGTCTCTGGTCCAGATGGGACTTTTACAGACATGTCAGAAGAAGAAAAGAACAGTTCTAAACCACAGGTTGTTCACTTTGGTAACCCTGCATGCTTGTCATACCTATAAGTGGAGATGTTTCCTTTTAACCACAGTTACTATGCATTAAGTGTCTTATGTGAGGCAGGCACAGCTTTACATCCTTTCACTCCTGAATCTTCACAATAGCCCCATGAAGTAGGAGTTATCATTAACACTGTTATACAGATGGAGAGAGAAGACTAACTCTCTCAAGGTCACACAGATGGTATGTGATAAAGGTGGCACTCAGTTCCTGACAGCTCTACTTCAGAGCTCAAGTTCATAACCATTAAGTTATATACCCCATTTTCAGCCAATATATTCTGAGTATCCTCATATATTAGAAATTTAAAGTCCTATTTATGTTTTGTTTTGTTCCTATGATTAGCAACTAGATACTGAAGTTGGTGAAAACATAATTATGGTTTTGCATTGTTGAAATTTGCTATTTGACATTGGAATACATTTTTAAATGGTATGTATCAATTTAATACACATTTCTGACTTTATGTTTTTTTTGCTAATGACTTACTACGTGCTGATTATTTCATGTTTATTTTAGGCTAAGGAAATGATGTTAAACAAAAAGCAAATTTGAGTGATTTTCTTATTTGAGTTCAAAATGGGTCATAAAATAGCGGAGACAACTTGCAACATCAGCAATGCATTTGGCTCAGCAACTGTTAATGAATGTACAGTGAAGAGATGGTTCAATGTTTTGCAAAGGATACAAGAGCTTTGAGGATGAGGAATGCAGTGGCCAGCCATTAGAAGTTGACAACAACCAATTAAGAGCAATCATTGAAGCTGATCCTCTTAAAACTACATGAAGAATTCAATGTCCACCGTTCTACAGTCGTTAGGCATTTGAAGCAAATTGGAAAGGTGAAAAAAGCTCAGTAAGTGGGTGCCTCATCTGCTGACCACAAATCAAAAAAGCCATCATTCTGAAGGGTCATCTCTTATTCTACACAACAGTCAATAAGTTCTCGATAGGACTGTGATGTGTGATGAAAAGTGGATTGCACACAACAACCAGTGATGACCAGCTGGACCAAGAAGAAACTACAAAGCACTTCCTAAAAGCCAAGCTTGCACCAAAAAAAAAAAAAAAAAAAAAGAAAAAAAAAGTTCATGGTCACTGTTTGGTGGTCTGCTGCCCATCTGATCCACTATAACATCTGAGAAGTATGCTCAGCAAATAAATAAGATGCACTGAAAATTGCAATGCCTGAAGCTGGCATTGGCCAACGGAAAGGGCCCAATTCTTCTCCATAACAATGCCCAACTGCACGTTGCATAATCAGTGCTTCAAAAATTGAACAAATTGGGCTACAAAGTTTTGCCTCATCTGCCGTATTCATCTGACCTCTCTCCAACCAACTACTGTGTCTTCATCTAGACAACTTTTTTACAGGGAAAAATGCTTTCACAACAAGCAGAAGGCAGAAAATGCTTTCCAGGAATTTGTAGAATCCTGAAACACAGGTTTTTATGTTACAGGAATAAACAAACTTATTTCTCATTAGCAAAAATGTGTTGATTGTAATGGTTCCTGTTTTTAATTGTAAAGATATGTTTGAGCCTAGTTATAACCATTTAAATTCATGATCTGAAACCACAATTACTTTTGCACCAAGCTTCAATAAATATCTTTCACACATTGACCTAATCTCTAAATTATTAAGACAATTTATTTTTTAATTTACAGCAAAAAAAATTGTGTCTCAGATTGATAGTTTCTTCTCTTCTAGGGAAATGACATGTTCTCTACTTTCATTACAAATTTCAATTTTTTATTTCTATATCATGTGTCAATTGCTAGGATATTACTGGTTTACCTCTCCTTTTTGCATGAACACTTTACAAATTGTTATATAGTTTTTAACTTTTCACAATTTGGAGGCAAATATTTTTCCAAATGATTCTCTGCTTTCAATTTTTGGATGATTTTGTATACAGTTTTTATATTTTATTTAGCCAAAATAATATTTTCCTTAGTAATTCTTCCTTTGCTCTTATAAGTCTTTGTAAATCAAAGGAAAAATAGATAATCATTAATATTAACCCACAGTACACATAGTGTGGTCTGATGACCAATGTCAGTCTAAGATATGGTGGCTACCTGTCAGTAGTCAGTAACAGAAATTGAGAGGGGCTTCCCAGGTGGTGCTAGTGGTAAAGAACCCTGCTGCCAGTGCAGGAAACATAAGAGAAGCAGGTTCCATCCCTGGGTCAGGAAGATTCCCCTGGAGAAAGTCACGGCAACCCACTCCAGTATTCCTGCCTGGATAATCCCATGGACAGGGGAACCAGGTGGTCTACAGTCCATAGGGTCACAGTCCATAGGACTAAAGCAACTCAGCACCCAAGCATGCAACAGAAACTGAGAACCATTTAGAAACTTCTATAGAAATATGACAGAGTGTTTTCTGTCTATTGAGTCCAATACTTTAAAAACAGGGTTTACATTTTGTATTGTTTTAAATTCAATTTTTCTAATAATTCATTAAAGAATTGTCATTTTTCCCCATTTTTAGCACTTGAAAAAGGAGACAGCATAAAAAAGAGGTCTGCTTTTGTTTTATTTATGTACATGCATAATTTAAATACATAAGAAAGGTTATTTGATATATGTCATGTGCTCAGTCACTTCAGTTGTATCCAACTCTTTGTGACCTATGGAGGAGGCTGCCAGGCTCCTCTGTCCATGGGATTCTCCAGGCAAGAATACTGGATTGGGTTGCTCTGCCTTCCTCCAGGGGATCTTCCTGACCCAGGAAGCGAACCCACATCTACAGCATCTCCTGCATTGCAGGCAGGCTCTTTACCCACTGAGCCACCTCCAAAGCCCAATATATGTTACAGTATATACGTAAACATTATTTATTTAAAAAAATTCGGAGCAAAAAAATGGTGGACTGGGACACTGCAAGCTCTTGCTTCCTGACAGAAACATCAAAAAAAAACAACCAACAGTTGTCAGAACAAATTTTGTTGAAGCTGTAGAAAACAGTGGTTCCTATCCATCATGCAAATATCCATTCAAAAAAAGGCCATTTTTTAAATGGTAGGAAACTTTTGTGGCATTTTTACTCACCTTTGCACTCCCTTCCCGGTACAGTGGTGATCTTCATCTTGATCAGATGGAATCCCGGTGCCCAAATCCACACCATTGAACCAAAGGCTGCAGAACAGACTTTACTTGCAAATTATTGTGTAGACCTATTCTAACTTTTCTGAAGAATATCTGAAAGAATGACATAAAATACCTCTCTCTGCTTTGTATGACTTGAACTGTAAACAAGAAAAGTGAAGAGTACTGTCTGTAAAAGTTATGAGGTAGTCACCACAACTACATCTGGGCAAGTATCTCACAAGCATCTGGGCAAGTAATAGTGGGTGACACACACAATAGGCCATCAGAGACCCAGAAAAGAAGCTGAGGCAAGATGGTTTGGGAAATTTTAGACACTCAACAGCAGCATGCAGACAGAGGAATTTTAAAAATCACATGCTCAGAGAAGCTATATGCTCAGAGAAATCCAGATAAGACCTTAAGTTTTCATCTTAGGATGAGGTCTAAGCTCAGAGAAAGCTTACCTGAGTGATTAAAAAGTTTTCTAGCATGGAGTCAAACTCTAAAAACTGGAGAGATGACCATTCTCTTTTTAAAATTGTTTTTGTTTGTTTGGTGTTTGTCTTTTTGTTGTAGTTTTTTTTTTTTTTTTTGACTTGTTTTAGCACCTAGAATTCAAGAAAATCTGTCAAGCATGAATATGAGCTAAAGGAATAGAGACCTCAACGATCACTCATGACAGGACATAGTCTTTGTAAAAATAGCTTGGATAAGTCTCAAATGGACTAGCAGTTCCTTCAACAATCAAAAACAAAAGCAATCATAAAAGCAAATCTTGGGGAATGGGGAGAATCTAATTTCCAGAGTTATCATATTATAATCATGTGATTATAATATATAATCATATTTTATGGCAAGACAAAAGAATTTAAACATCGAAAAAACTCTCAGCCTTTCGGCCTCCTCTCTCCCCTCTACTATGCACTGTATCTGCATTATGCATTGAACAAACTTTCCCCATTGGTGGAAATACCTACTCAACAATAAAGAGGAACATTCTCCTAACACCAAGACAACTCCTTGAAAGATAACATTCCTTCTTAATCTGATAAAGGAATCATGATGACCCACGCCCCACTATTCTCTATATTTTATTGACTGTTATACATCATTTAATGTATAGCCTTCTGTCTCAAAAATTTATATAAATGTGCTTTGACTTCTAATGAGAAGAGTTATCAGAGCTTTTGGAGAGGCTGTTCCTGGATTATAATCTTTAATTTGACTCAAATAAAATTTTCCATTTCTTAGATCAACTGATTAATTTTTCATTGACAATAGTCAAATATCCAATTTTTAACTAAATACTCATGGCATATATTGAAAAAGGAAAAGATTAACTATTTAAAATTTCAAAATAAATTGAAAATAGATTCAAAGAACCATGTCTGAGGAAGAGTAGGTGTCATATATACTAGAAAAAGACTTTAAGACAACTGTCTTAAATGTTCTCAAAAAGCTAAGATAAAAATGAGGATGGAGAAACAGAATACATCAGAAAAATAATATATGAACAAATTGAGAATATAAATAAAGAGGTACAAATTAATATTAAAATAAACCAAAGAGAAATTGTGGAGCTTAAAAGTATAATAACTAAAGTTAAAATTTTACTACAAGGGTTCAACAGCAGATTTGAGAATGTAGAAGAAAAAAAGCTTACTTGAAGATAGGATAACTGAAATTATTAAGTCTGAGAAGCAGAAAGAAAACACAGACTAAAGAAAAATGAACAGAGAGAAACGGACTTGCGGGCTACTATAAGTCCCACACTTACATACCAAAAGTGCATATATATGTACTTACGGTAGTTCCAGAAGAAGACAAAGAGAAAAGGGCATAAATATTATTTAAAGAAACATGAAAAGCTTCCCAAATTTTATCAAAAATATGAACCTTCAAATCTAGGAAACTCAATGAACTCCAAGTAGAGGAACCCAAAGATACTCACACTAAGAAAAGAAACAATATAATCAACATTTCATAAGACAAAGGGAATTCTAAAAACAGCAAGAAAGAAGTCGCTTGTAATGTACAGGAAGTCCTCAATAAAATGACCTGCTAATTTCTCGTCAGAAATCTTGGAGATCAAAAGCAGGGAGATAGTATATGTAAAGTAAAGGGGGAAAATGTCATCCAAGAGGTAAATATGACAAAATTGTCCATCAAAAATTGATGGAGAAATTAAGACTTTCTTGGATAAACAAAAATTGAGCAAGTTTATTACCACTAAACTCCCAATATATGAATTTATAAGGGGTAATTCAGGTTGAAATGAGAAAAGGCTGGATAGTAGCTTGAAAGGGTATAAAAATATAAATATCTCCAGTAAAGGTAAATACATAAACAAAATAAAAGTAGATAATATTGTAATTTTGGTTTGTAACTCTACTTTTTACTGTGTACAAAATTTAGAAGATGCTAACATAAAAATAATTGTGGATCTAGTGATCTGTATAATTTATACATTATGGCACACAATTTATAAAGGTTATTTGTGATGTCAAAAAAAAAAAAGGGAGGAGAGGAATGGAAGTATATAGGGAAATTCATATATATATATATATATATATATATATATATATCCAAAAGGCACCAGAATGGCTATATTCTGGTATATATAAAATCAGACAAAATAAACTTTAGTAAAAAACTGTTACAAGAGTCAAAGAGAACATTATATACTGATACAAGGGGTCAATCACAAAGAGGACACATCAATTATGTGCATGTATGTGTGTGTGTGTTTCTACGTACGAGAACATCAAAGCCCCAAAATATATGAAGTAGGCATGGACAGAATTGATGGGAGAAATAAACAGCTTTATAATACTAACTGGAGACTTTAATATCCCACTTACAATAATGGGTAGAACAACTAGACAAGCAATCACTAAGAAAGAGAAAACTTGAATAACACTATAAGTACACTGGATTCAACAAAGACAGAGTCTTTGCTCAACAATAGTGGAATATACATTTTCACAAATGCACATGTTAGGACATAAAACAAGTCTTAATGGGCTGCCATTTCCTTCTCCATCAGTTCAGTTCAGTTCAGTCACTCAGTCGTGTCCGACTCTTTGCAAATCCATGAATTGCAGCACACCAGGCCTCCCTGTCCATCACCAACTCCCGGAGTTCACTCAAATTCATGCCCATCGAGTCAGTGATGCCATCCAGCCATCTCAGCCTCTGTCATCCCCTTCTCCTCCTGCCCCCAATCCCTCCCAGAATCAGAATCTTTTCCAATGAGTCAACTCTTCGCATGAAGTGGCCAAAATATTGGGGTTTCAGCCTCAGCATCAGTCCTTCCAATAAACACCCAGGAATGATCTCCTTTAGGATGGACTGGTTGGATCTCCCTGAAGTCTAAGGGACCCTAAAGAGTCTTCTCCAACGCCACAATTCAAAGGCATCAATTCTTCAGCACTCAGCTTCCTTCACAGTCCAACTCTCACATCCATACATGACTACTGGATAAACAATTGCCTTGACTAGACGGACCTTTGTTGGCAAAGTAATGTCTCTGCTTTTCAATATGCTATCTAGGTTGGTCATAACTTTCCTTCCAAGGAGTAAGTATATTTTAATTTCATGGCTGCAGTCACCATCTGCAGTGATTTTGGAGCCCCCAAAATAAAGTTTGACACTGTTTCCACTGTTTCCCCATCTATCTGCCATGAAGTGATGGGACCAGATGATCTTCATTTTCTGAATGTTGAGCTTTAAGCCAACATTTTCACTCTCCTCTTTTACTTTCATCAAGAGGCTTTTTAGTTCCTCTTCACTTTCTGCCTTAAGGGTGGTGTCATCTGCATATCTGAGGTTATTGATAATTCTGCGGGCAATCTTGATTCCAGCTTGTGCTTCTTCCAGCCCAGCATTTCTCATGATGTACTCTGCATAGAAGTTAAATAAGTATCTTATCAATTTTATTGATCTTTTTATAAAACATCTTCTGACATCACTGGTTTTCTCTATTGATTTCCTCTTGTCAAATTCACTCATTTCTGCTCTAATTCTTAAGGGAAAAATGTACAAACTTAGATATGGTTTTAGATCTTTCTTCATTTTTAATGTATTCACTCATCATAAATTATTAGTAATAGCCACAAAGTTCACAAAAAACTTACCAATATAATCACATGGACCACAGCTTTGTCTAACTCAGTGAAACTATGAGCCATGCTGTGTAGGACCACCCAAGACAGACGGGTCGTGGTGGAGAGTTCTGACAAAACGTGGTCCACTGGAGAAGGGAATGGCAAACCACTTCAGTATTCTTGCCTTGAGAACCCCATGAACAGTATGAAAAGGCAAAAAGATAGGACACAGAAAGATTAACTCCCCAGGTTGGTGAGTGCCAAATATGCTACTGGAGATCGTGGAGACATAACTCTAGAAAGAATGAAGAGATGGAGCCAAAGCAAAAACCACATGCAATTGTGGATATGACTGGCGATGGAAGCAAGCTCCAACGCTGTAAAGACTAATATTGCATAGGAACCTGGAATGTCAGGTCCATGAATCAAGGCAAATTGGAAGTGGTCAAACAGGAGATGGCAAGAGTGAACTTTGAAATGGACTACAATGGGTGAATTTAACTCAGATGACTATTATATCTACTACTGTGGGAAAGAATCCCTTAGAAGAAATGTAGTAGACATAATAGTCAACAAAAGAGTCTGAAATGCAGTACTTGGATCCAATCTCAAAAATGACAGAATGATCTCTGTTCATTTCCAAAGCAAACCATTCAATATCACAGTAATCCAAGTCTATACCCCAACCAGAAATGCTGAAGAAGCTGAAGTTGAATGGTTCTATGAAGACCTACAAGACCTTTTAGAACTAACACCTGAAAAAGATGTCATTTTCATTATAGAGGACTGGAATGCAAAAGTAGGAAGTCAAGAAACACCTGGAGTAACAGGAAAATTAGGCTTTGGAGTACAGAATGAAGCAGGGCAAAGGCTAATAGAGTTTTGCCAAGAAAACACACTGGTCATAGCAATCACTCTCTTCCAACAATACAACAGAAGACTCTACACATGGACATCACCAGATGGTCAACACTGAAAGCAGATTGGTTATATTCTTTGCAGCCAAAGATGGAGATGCCCTATGCAGTCAGCAAAAACAAGACCAGGAGCTGACTGTGGGTCAGATCATGATTTCCTTACTTGAAAATTCAGACTTACATTGAATAAATTAGGGAAAACTACTATACGATTCAGGTATGACCTAAATCAAATCCCTTATACAAATCCCAAATACAGTGGAAGTGAGAAATAGATTTAAAGGACTGGATCTGATAGACAGAGTGTCTGATGAATTATGGATGGAAGTTTATGACATTGTACAGGAGAGAGGGATCAAGACCACCCCCAAGAAAAAGAGATTCAAAAAAGCAAAATGACTGTCCGAGGAGGCCTTACAAATAGCTGTGAAAAGAAGAGTAGTGAAAAGAGAAGGAGAAATGGTAAGACATACCCATTTGAATGCAGGGTTCCAAAGAATAGCAAGAAGAGATAAGAAAGGTTTCCTCAGGGACCAGTGCAAAGAAATAGAGGAAAGCAATAGGCTAGAAAAGACTAGAGATCTCCTTAAGAAAATTAGAGATACCAAGGGAACATTTCATGCAAAGATAGGCTCGATAAAGGACAGAAATGGTATGGGCCTAACAGAAGCAGAAGATATTAAGAAGAGGTGGCAAGAATACACAGAAGAACTGTACAAAAAAGAACTTCATGACCCAGATAATCATGATGGTGTGAACACTCAACTAGAGCCAGACATCCTAGAATGTGAAGTCAAGTGGGCCTTAGGAAGCATCACTAGGAACAAAGCTAGTGGAGGTGATGGAATTCGAGTTGAGCTATTTCAAATCCTAAAAGATGATGCTATGAAAGTATTGCACTCAATATGCCAGCAAATTTGGAACTCAGCAGTGGCCACAGGATTGGAAAAGGTCAGTTTTCATTCCAATCCCAAAGAAAGGCAATGCCAAAGAATGTTCAAACTACCGCACAATTGCACTCATCTCACACACTAGTAAGGTAACGTCCAAAATTCTCCAGGCCCAGCTTCAACAATACATGAACCATAAAATTCCAGATGTTCAAGCTGGTTTTAGAGAAGACAAGGAACCAGAGATCAAATTGCTAACATCTGCTGAATCATCAAAAAAGGAGGAGAATTCCAGAAAAACATTTATTTCTGCTTTATTGACTATAGCAAAGCCTTTGTGTGGGTCACAATAAACTGGAAAATTCTGAAAGAGATGGGAATACCAGACTACCTGAACTTCCTCTTGAGAAACCTGTAAGCAGGTCAGGAAGCAACAGTTAAAACAGGACATGGAACAACAGACGGTTCTGAATAGGAAAGTGTGTATGTCAAGGCTGTATATTTTCACCCTGCTTATTTAACTTATATGCAGTGTACATCATGTGAAATGCTGGGCTGGATGAAGCACAAGCTGGAATCAAGGTTTCTGGGAGAAAAATCAATAACTTCAGATATGCAGATGACACCATCTTTATGGCAGAATTCTTATACGATTCCCTGGTGGCTCAGATGATAAAGACGATAAATCTTCTGCCTGCATTGCTGGAGACCCAGGTTTGATCCCAGGGTTGGGGAGATCCCCTGGAGAAGGAAATGGCAACCCACTCCAGTATTCTTGCCTGGAAAATCTCATGGATGGAGGAGCCTGGCAGGCTACAGTCCATGGGTCGCAAAGAGTCAGACACGACTGAACAACTTCGCTTTTGCTTTTGCTTTGTGGCAGAAAGTGTAGAACTAAAAAACTTCTTGAAAGTCAACAAGGAGACTGAAAAAGTTGGCTTAAAGCTCAACATTCAGAAAACTAAGATCATGGCACCCGGCCTCATCACTTCATGGCAGGTAGATGGGGAAACAGTGGAAACAGTGACTGAATTTATTATTTTTTTTTGGGGAGGGGGGCTCCAAATTCACTGCAGATGGTAACTTTAGCCATGAAATTAAAAGACACTTAGTCCTTGGAAGAAAAGTTATGACCAACCTAGATATTAAAAAGCAGAAACATCACTTTGCCTACAAAGGTCCATCTAGTCAGGCCATAGTTTTTCCAGTAGTCATGTTTGGATGTGATAGGTTGGACTATAAAGAAATCTGAGCGCTGAAGAATTGATGCTTTTGAACTGTGGTGTTGGAGAAGACTCTTGAGAGTCCATTGGACTGCAAGGAGAGCCAACCAGTCCTTGCTAAAGGAAATCAGTCCTGAATATTCATTTGAAGGACTGATGTTGAAACTGAAACTCCAATTCTTTGGCCACCTAATATGAAGAGCTGATTCATTTGAAAAGACCCTGATGCTGGGAAAGATTGAAGGCAGGAAAAGAAGGGAATGACAGAGGATGAGATGTTTGGATGGCATCACTGACTCAATGGACATGAGTTTAATTAAGCTCTGGGAGTTGGTGATGGGCAGGGAGGCCTGGAGTGTTGCAGTCCATGGAGTTGCAAAGAATCAGACACAACTGAGCGACTGAGCTGACTGAACTGAGCTCCAAAGTGGAAGCAACCAAAATATCCATCAACAGATGAATGTAAACACAAAATATGATATATGCTTACAATAGAACATTATTTATTGAAATTCTGATACATGCTAAAATATGTGTGAACCTGGAAGCTTTAAGCTCAGTGAAATAAACTAGACACAAAAAGACAAATATTGTTTGATTCCACTTATATAGATTTTGGGTCAGTTTCAGGCTCTTGACAATAATGTTATTGGGTAAGAATGCTCGAGGTACTTGCCAAGGAGCATGCTTCTTTTGATGAGCCCCCAGAGATGTTTCTCTGAATAAGAGACTAGCCGGACTGACCCTTGTGGTTCGTATTATGATTGCAGAACACAACCATCAAGGAGATTTGAAAAATAAGATTTATTACTCTGAAATCCTGCAGTATATACAGCACACCCAAGAGTCACACAGCAAGGTTGTTGAGTAGAGAAGGAGGGAGTATGGACCAGGGGCCCTTTATTGGGGCCTGTATGTGGAGTGCTTAAGATTTCATGGGTTCATGCTCTACCTGATGAGTTTGATGAGTTTCAAACATAAAAGCAAGAATTTAGGGCATGGGAAAGGAAAAATAGGGTCCCTTTCTAAAAGGGGATCTTCATGACTGGGGAGTGACATAGTTTCTTACCTAGTTGTTTTCCTAGCAGTTTTTTCATACAGCTGGCAGTATTCTTATTTGAGATGGATGTCTGTGAAGTGGATACCTCGGCAATCAAAAGCTTAGAACCAGGCATGACAATAAGGTACCAAGAAAAAGAAAATTCATAGAAACAGAAGGCAGAATAGAGGTGGGGGTCAGCAGAGGAATGAGGAGTTTTCCTTTAATTGGAAATGTTTGATGTGATGAGGAATTTCTAGAAATGGATAATCATGATGGTAACACAACATTGTGAATGTAGTTCATGCCACTTAATGCACACCTACAAAAGGCTAAAATGGTAAATTTTATGTAATACAGATTTTACTACAATAAAAAATATTTTTTTCAAAGTCAAGTAGTGATTTGATTAATCTTATCCAAACTACCTTGCTATTATCCTTTGTCATGTATTGTTTTTGTATTGATTATCTTCCAGTTTTAAGCTCTTTTGAATTCTGATTGTCCCTTGTAGCCTCAGTACTACAATCTATTATATTGTTGATAGCTTTTTTCTCACGGAAAAATTATTCTTCAACATGATTTTAATGGCCACATAGTCTTCAGTTATACAGACAAAGCATAATATACTTCTTTCTTCAATGGAGGTCATTTAGGTTATTTATAATTGTACTTAATGTTGCAGTGAATATTCTTAGTTCAGGATTTTTTCAGCATATCTAGACACAGGAGATATGGGTTTGATCCCTGGGTCCAGAAGATATCATGGAGGAGGAAATGACAACCTACTCTAGTATTCTTGCCTGAAAAATCCCATGGACAGAAGAAATTGGAGGGCTATAGTTGATAGGATAGCAAAGAGTTGGACACACCTGAGCAACGGACGACACATGCAATTATTTCCCTGGTATAATTTTAAATGAATTTCAACCTTTAGAGTTGAAAATTACATCTATATCTAAATATCATCTATCATATAAGGAAAAGAGAGGGCTACAGAAAAATTGACTAATTTATACAACTAGAAGCAGTTCATGGAAGTAAAAATATCCCTATACTATTAACAAAACTAAGAAAGGCCTATATGCCTCTTATTTCTGAAAATATTTTCATATTTTCCTAGACTTAAAAAATTTAATTGCCTTTCTCTGTGCCTTATCCATTCTCCTATTAAAGATCTGGCCTTTCAGAAAATGATTTGCAAAATTATTTTGAAATATACATTGTGTATTGTGCAGAAAAGATTTAAGACATCAGTTTGAGACTGCTATTCTTGGAAAGATCTTCTTGCGTGGTAGGATTGGCTGGTATCTGAGAACTGCTATTTTGGGAGTGTTCTCACTATTCCCTAATTAATGAGAATGTCTCATTGCACTTAAAGTATTTGAACAAGCAATATGATTTATGCTAGGCATCCTCTTTCCTTGGAATTGGAATTTGGATACATACTAAGTAAAGGTTACCTCCAGGATCAGCACCAATAAAATCCTTGGGAACTTGGGTTTCCAATAAGCTTCTAAGATAGACAATATTTCACATATGTTATTACAATTTGATTCTGTTTGGAATTGAACAGGTTCTCTGTGACTTCACTGGAAGATGGATATTGAAAGCTTGCACTGGTTTCCTCTGGCCTTCACTCCTGCATGTTTACCTTTACCCCCTGAATTCTGTCATTTCTTGGTAATAATCTGAGCCATAAGTGTGACTGTATGTTGAGTCCTGTGAGTCATCCCAGAGAATCACCTAGCCAAGGGGAAGACCAGGGGACCTGAACACGTGTTAATCTTTAGAATTAATGTATATATTATTTCCAAGATTTACTTTCACCTTTTTTTAATTCTTTATAGTATGTTTTTATTTGAAGGAGGTTGGGTGTGTGCAAATAAAAATTTAGTCTCCAGATTTATCCTTCCCCAAACACTTCCTGCTGAAGTTCTTACTCCTGGCTTCATATGCACCATGATTTCATTCTTCTCTGCTTATGTGATAATCCTGGTAAAATTTCAATGTTAGGCTGAAAGAAAATTATTAATAGGGATGCTTTGTTAAACAGTTTCTGCTCTTTTACTAAGTTTCTAAGCATTATATGTTTTTTAGTCTCTGAACCTGTGAAGAAAGCAAATTCTTAAAGTCACTCTGGCAAGAAGTATTTGTCAAGATCAGATACTGACTGTGAGTTCCAACTTCAGTCCATGTACCTTTTATATGATGTAAATTTCTCCTAGCTCCTTGAAATATATTATTACTTTTGCTTTTACAATGTTATGATTTTTCATGTTTCCTAGTTTTTATAAGCTTTTTAAATGAGGGGTGGAAAAAAGTAAAGTATGGGCTACAAGCCAGACATTGATTTTATACAAAAAATATTTTAATGTATTTCTCAGCAGTTATTTTTTTCCATGCAAAATCTTTAACAGAGAATGTAAGTTCTATATTGTAACCCTGTTAATACAGGGCTGTTCATATATATTAGAGGAAAAAAGATATAGAGAAGGGCTTTGGGAAGATAATGTCACCTTCTTTTAAAAAAGTGACTCACAGAGTACAGTATATAATGTAACTCATAAAGGCAGGAAGAATTATTCAAGTTAATTAGAAGTAAAAAAGGCTTTTATATTGTTTTATATAATTGTGCTTCTGCAGAGTAAAGTTAAATATCTTTATAAAATGAAGTCTTTTAGTACAAGCTGCCAACTATGCAAATAATTTTGTCATTTTTAGAACGTGCAGAAAAAGAACACGATTTGTTGTATTAAGTGGACAAGAGATGACTTCAGGATTGACAAGTGATGGTCATGTCAGGAAAAATAGACTCCAATGTTCCAGGAAAGGAACAAACTCAACAGAGGAATAAAATCTATATGAAAGAAGCACTTAGAGAGACATATTTGTGCATCAATTATAACAAGAGCCAAAATGCCCCAAAAAAGTAACCCAGGAGACAGACCATATTGACAATTAAATGTCTGAATCTGATTTTTAAACTAAGATAAGAAAGATCTGCAAGTCTGTCTGTTTCATGACTTTTCTGTTCTGAGTTCTAAATTTTGACATATTCTTTTTGGCTGTAAGAGGTTGTATATTAAAGTTATATGTTAAACAATTATGCATAGGCTGTTTATTTTCCAACTCTTTTGTCAGGTATGTCTTCCTATTCATCTTCAAATATCTTTGAAATTTTAGCTCATTATAAATTCTTGCTTCACAGTTCTTATGTCCAGCATAATGGAACTCAGCAAATGCCCTCACCAAAAAATTACTCTTAAAGTAGGATGAAACTGTCAGAAACATCATTTTCAACACTGTAAATTGACCAAAGGCATACATCCAACTAAGCAGAATCTATTCATGAAAACTATTGAACTTCAGATTTTAAAAGCGTGAGTCCCTGCATCGTTGCATAGAGTTGATCCCATCTGCTTCCCAGCAGGCCTGTCTGTGGTTTTCAACCAGGATATGGCAGATTGAAACCAGTCCTTTGATGCCTCTACTGTGGGAAACTCACTTAACTTGGAACACTGCCAATTACAGCTGGCACCTCCATGACAAGCAACCAGGGTCTCCTCTGCAAACCAACAGCTTACATGAGGGAGAGGTTCTGTTTCATGCAAGCAGTGGCCCAGAACATTCAATCAGTTCAGTTGCTCAGTTGTGTCTGACTTTTTGAACCCATGGACTGCAGCACACCAGACTTCCCTGTCCATCACCAACACATGGAGCTTGCTGTAACTCATGTCCATCAAGCCAGTGATGCCATCCCCAATCATCTCACCCTTTACCATCCCCTTCTTCTCCCACCTTCAATCTTTCTCAGCATCAGGGTCTTTTCAAATGAGTCAGCTCTTTGCATCAGGTGGCCAAAGTATTGGAGATTCAGCTTCAACATCAGTCCTTCCAATGAATATTCCAGACAGATTTTCTGTATGATTGACTGGTTTGATCTCCTTTCAGTCAAAGAGACTCTCAAGAGTCTTCTCCAAAACCACAGTTCAAAAGCATCAGTTCTTGGGTGCTCACCTTTCTTTATGACCCAACTCTCACATCCACACATGACTACTGGAAAAACCATAGCATTGACTAGATGGACCTTTGTCAACAAAGTAATGTCTTTGCTTTTTAACATGCTGTCTAAATTTGTCATAACTTTTCTTTTAAAGACACTTGCTGTTTTCAAGGAGCAAGTGTCTTTAAATTTCATGGCTGCAGTCACCATCTGGAGTGATTTTGGAGCCCCCAAAAATAAAATCTGTCCCTGTTTCCATTGTTTCCCCAACTATTTTCTGTGAAGTGATGGGACTGTATGCCATGCTTTTAGTTTTTTGAATGTTGAGTTATAAGCCAGAACACTAGCTTGGAATTTAATGGGAAGTTTTATTTACTTATTTATGGCCTCCCCCAACATCCTGTGGGATCTTAGTTCCCCAACCAGGGATTAAACCCAGGTGACAGCAGTAAAAGCAGAGAGTCCTAACTACTGGGTCACCAGGGAATTCACCAGGAAGTTTTAGAAGGTGAGACAGTCACTGAGGGCCTGATAAGCTATGCATATATCCTGGTAGACCAGAGGCTTGCATAAGCACAGTGGAGAGCAAAGAGAACCTAAGCCATACAATCACTCTTTGGCCAGCAAAGCCTGGATGTTGATGTTTACAGACAAGAAGCAGAGTCTAGTGGAAAGTAAGAGCTGGGAGTAGTTTGAAGATAGCTGTGTTTATACACAAGTGAGCTTAGTGTAGAAGACTTTTGAGGTGGCTTAGCCCCACTTTTAATAAATTAAGCTCTGTAAACACAGGGGCACACCCTGGAAAACCAATCATAAAAATAAAATCAAGAAAAATAAAGTAAGCAGAGATATGAGGATGCACATTTGCAGAAACATAGTCTTTATAATTCAGTTCAGGCCAGTTATCAAACAAACCAAAAAACAATAATCACCAGAGAGGATAATTATGTATATATAGGTTGTGATCCAATACTTTACATCAGGTGGTCCAAAATATTGAAGCAAAGAGCTGACTCATTAGTAAAGACCCTGAGGCTGGGAAAGATTGAAGGCAGGAGGAAAAGAGGATGACAGAGAATGAAATAGTTAGATGGCATCACCGACTCAGTGGACATGAGTTTTAACAACTCTGGGAGATGGTGAAAGACAGGGAAGCCTGGTGTGCTGCAGTCCATGAGATCACAAAGAGTCAGACACAAATGAGTGACTGAACAACAAAATATGGTTTGTGACAGTGCATTGTCTTATACAACCACTATTCAACCAAAATTTATCACATGAACAGAAACAAAAGTATGCCAAATAATCAGGAGAAAAGTGTCAATAGGAAGTGTCTTGAAGCAACATCAGATACCTATTTAGCAAAACTTTCAAAAAAGCTACTATAAATGTGTAAAGAATGAATGGAAATCTTGTCACAAAAGTAAAGCCATGTATAATGACAGAAAATAAATAAAGTAGAATTTCAGTCAGAAGACTGATTAATTTCAGAAGAAATTACATGTACTTTTAAAAAAGAAACAAATGGAAATTCTGGAATCAAAAGGTAATAAAATAACTTTTATTTTTATTTAAAAAAACCCGTAAATAGTGAAAAATTTTCTAGTGGGATTCAGTGACAGATTAGAGGTGGCAGAAAAAAAAATCAGAGAATTTAAAGATAAATCAATAGAGACTATTCAATACAGAACAGAAAGAAAAAAAGGCAGCGGGGTGATATATTGAAAATACTGAAAGAAAAAAAATGTCAAATTAAGGCAAATCTAGAGACAGAAACTAAATTAATGGTTTCCTGGAGTTAAGGTGGAAAATATGATCAAAATTTACATTTTCTCAATTACTAATGAGTTTGATTCACTTTCATATGCTTATTGGCCATTTATGTGACAAACTTTTAAAAAATGCTTGTTAGGCCTTTGCCAAGTTTTCTCCTGACTAGTTATTACTTTGTAGAAGGTAGGCTATATATATTCAATATTTTAATTGTCAAATTTTGTTAGTTTCAAAATCTTTCAAATTGGGGGCTATCATTCAGTAATCATAAACTGAATTTTAAACATCATTTTTTTTTTTGCAAAGTTGAGATAATTACATATCAAATACATTTGTAAGAAATAATAGAGATCCCATTTACCTCCAAAAGTAACTTACAAAACTGTAGCACACTCCACGGCCAAAGACACTGAACTGGTCACCGTAGTGACACCTCATGCCAACATTTTAGAGCCACACCTACTTTCCTCTGTGTAGGGAAATTAACAAGATGGCACCAGTCAGGCTCTCTTGCCGTATTCCATCACACCCTTTCGCCCTATGTACTGTAAACAATGATTTTGCATGATTGTGCAATAGATGAGATCACTTGTAACACTGATCACGTGCATAAGGAGGTACTTGTTAGGTCGCAGCCTACTTTTTGTGGGACACCTGTATGAGCATCAACATGAAAGCCTTGGATGCTTCTGCATTTGGGCTACATTGGGGCAACATCATGGTCACGCTATGTGAGGGTAGGTTATCGTGATGTTTTGGCTATGTTATGGTTATGTTATGGCTTCTGTTATGTTATGGCTTCAGCCAGGAGAGAGGCTGCTTTATGGCTGCTGTGCCAGCCAGGAGGGAATAAATGCATCTGCAGTTCCTATGGCTCCTCGCATCTTCTTCCAGCCTCTTAGCTTACACCTTGCCTACTCTGGGTTCAGTAGACAGTAAGGACAGTGTGAACAGCAATATAACTGGCATCACAAACAGGATCAGTGAGACACTCTGCCCAGATGTTTTAACCCCTGGAAACCATTGATTTGTTTGACATATCTAATACTTGTAACATTTGAGTATGTTATATAAATGAAATCATATAGTACATAACATTTTTGGATTGACTTTTTTCACTGAACATAATTTTCAGAATCTTCATCTAGATTGCCACATGTGCCAGTAGTTCATTCAACTTCATTGCTGAGTCATAGTCCATGGTATGAGTACACCTCAGTTTATTTCAACATTTATGTAATGGAAGGACATCTGGATTGTTACATTTTTGACTATATGAATAAAGCTGTTATAAATGTTGATATGCAAGCTTTTTGGTGAACATGGAGTTTTATTTCTCTAGGATGCCCAATAGTGCATTATGGTGCTGTATAATTATTGCATAAAGAAACCATCAAATTGTTTTTAAGAGTATCTATACCATTTTTCATTCCCACCAGCAGTATATTAAAGATCCCGGTTTCCCGACATTCTCTGCCATCATTTGGTGCTGGTAATATTTTCTTTATTTCAGCCATCTGAGAGGTATATAGTGATATTTCATGGTGGTTTTAATTTACATTTCCTTAATGGTGTTGAACATCTTTCACATGCTATTTTCCCATCTATATGTCTTTATGACATCATCAATAAAATTTCTCTTCACAAAATTTTGTCCATTTTCTTCTTTGTGTTTCATTACCACTAATTTGCAAGAGTTCTTAATATAAATAATAATCCTTTGTTGTACATGTGATATTTTTTCTCATTCTGTAATTTGTCTATCAATACTCTTAACAGTGCCTCTGACAGATAAAATTTTACTATTTTGATGAAATCAAAGTTATCAATTTTTTTCTTTTAAGAATAATGCTTTCAGTTTCTGATCTAACCCTAGATCTAGAAGATTTTTTGCCTTTTTTCTAAATGTTTATAATTTTACATTTAAATTCATGGTCTGTATTGACTTAATTCTTATGGAAAATATTAAACTTGGGTTTAAGTTTATTTTTCTTTTCTTTTTTTTTAGACATAAAGCTTTAATGAGAATATTACAGTGACAGCATGTGTAGCATGACTCTTTTCATCTAAGTTTTCAAGAAGACTGCTTATGAATACAAAATTAATCCTAATATCATGGAAATACTGGCAAGAAAATAACCTACCAAATTCATGACAGTATTTTAACTTGTGGTATATATATGCTGATATCATGAACAGATAGCAAGAAAGTTTATATTCAAATCTCTATAAAATATAAGTTGAAGCAAATATTACTGAATGTTCATATTTTTAGCATAATGGATTGGTATTAAGATGATGGTAGATAACATAAATGGAGCATTTACTGTGTGCCTGGAAATAGTCTAAGGTTCTCAGCTCTGGCTGTACATTACAATCACCAACTAAGTCATATGAAAAGATTCTGATTTAACTGGTTCTAGGCTGTAGCCAGGGCATCACTATATTTTAAAAGATACACAGGTAACTATAATGGTCAATCAGGAGTAAGAACCATTGGTCTAAGAACTTTTAATTTATTATATAATTTCTCACAACAGCCCTATTTAGTTAGATTCCATTCCTCACCTCCCACTCTTTGTTAGTGAAGAAATGTTCCAGTCTTTTGTTATGTTATTCTCTATACTTTCTTCTTTTGCATTTCTCTTAAATTAAATCACATTTTGCCTGCCAGGAGAAAGATCCATATTGCCTAGGAAGCTTTTTTTTTTAATTACAGTTGATGTATAAGATTATGTTAGTTTCACATGTACAATACAGTGATCCAAGAATCAAATGCATTAATAATGATCACAAGTCCAGTAAACATATGCTGCTATATAAAATTATTATAATATTATTGTCTATATTTCTTATCCCAGTGACATATTTATAACTGGAAGTTTGTATGCCTTAATTCCCTTCACCTATTTTGCTCAAACACCCATTTCTCTACCTTCTGGTACCACCAGTTTGCACTCTGTCTCTCTAAGAAGTCACTCAGTTGTGTCCGACTCTTTGCAACCCCATAGACTGTTGCCCACCAGGCTCCTCCCTCCATGGAAAGTCTTTATAAATCTGTTACTCTTTTATTTGTTTTGTTTTTAGATTCCACACATAAGGGAGGCTATACAGTATTTGTCTTTCTCTGTCCGACTTATTTTACTTAGCATAATACATTTGAGGTGCAACCATCTTGTCACAAATGGCAAGATTTATTTTCTTCTTATGTCTGGGTAATAGGCCATTGTATACGACATCTTCTTTATCCTTCATCTATTGATGGATGTGCATGCCTGCTTGAAGTCACTTCAGTTGTGTCTGATTCTTTGCAACCCTATGAACTGTAGCTCACCAGGCTCATCTGTCCATTAGATTCTCTAGGAAAGAATACCGAAGTAGGTTGCCACGGCCTCCTCCAGGGTTTTCCCAACCCAAGGACTGAACATGTGTCTCTTGTGTCTTCTGCATTAGCCAGTAGGTTCTTTACCACAAGTACAATCTGGGAAGCCCAACTGACAGACATTTAGGTTGATCCCACGTCTGGGCTATTGTCAGTAATGCTGCAATAAACACAAAAGTTCATACATTTTTTTAAAGTAAGTGGTTCTGTTTTCTTAGGGTGAATATCCAGAAGTGAAATCGCTGGATCATATGTTAGTTTTATTTTTAATTTTTTGATGAAACTCCTCCATACTGTTTTTCTTAGTGGCTGTACCAATTTACATTCCCACCAGCAAATATATTCCCTTTTCTCCAGCTTTTGTTTCATGTAGTCCCATTTTTTAAATTTTTACCTTTGTCGTCCTTGCCTGAGGAAAGTGAAAGTGAAGTCGCTTAGTCGTGTCCGACTCTTTGTGACCCCATGGACTGTAGCCCACCAGGCTCCTCCATCCATGGGATTCTCCACGCAAGAATACTGGACTGGGTTGCCATTTCCTTCTCCAGGGGATCTTCCTGACCCAGTGATCGAACCCAGGTCTCCTGCATTGCAGGCAGACGCTTTAACCTCTGAGCCACCAGGGAAGCCCACTGCCTGAGTAAACAGTCAAAAATATTGCTAAGACCAATGTCAAAGAGTGTACTGCTTATATTTTCTTCTAGAAGTTTTACAGTTTAAGATCTTATTAAGTCTTTAATGAATTTTGAGTGTATTTTATATATGATCTAATTTCCTTCTTATTGTATGTCAGTTAGTCCAGTTGCTCAGTGAAGTGTGACTCTTTGTGACCCCATGGCCTGCAGCATGCCATGCATCCTTGTACATCACCGGCTCCCATAGTTTGCTCGAATTCATGTCCATTGAGTTGGTGATGCCATCCAACCATCTCATTCTCTGTTGCCCCCTTCTCCTCCTGTCTTCAGTCTTTCCCAGCATCAGAATTTTTTCCAAGGAGTCAGTTCTTCACATCAGGTGGCCAAATATTGGGGCTTCAGCTTTCTCATCAATCCTTCCAATGAATATTCAGGACTGATTTCCTTTGGGATTGACTGGCTTGATCTTCTTGCAGTCCAAGGGACTCTCAAGAGTCTTCTCCAACACCACAGTTCAAAAGCATCAATTCTTCCATGCTCAGCTTTCTTTATGGTCCAACTCTCACATCTATACATGACTACTGAAAAAACATAGCTTTGACTAGATGGACCTTTGTTGGCAAAGAAACATCTCTGCTTTTTAATATGCTGTCTAGGTTTGTCATAGATTTTCTTTCAAGGAGCAAGCGTGTTTTAATTTCATGGCTGCAGTCACCATCCGCAGTGATTTTGGAGCCCCAAAAAATCTCTCAAAAAAATCTGTCACCGTTTCCAGTTTTTCCCCATCTATTTGCCATGAAGTGATGAGACCAGATGCCATAATCTTAGTTTTTTGAATGCTGAGTTTTAAGCCAACTTTTTCACTCTTTTCTTTCACTTTCACCAAGAGGTTCTTTAGTTCTTCTTCGTTTTCTTCCATAAGGGTGCTGTCGTCTACGTATCTGAGGTTATTGATATTTCTCCTGGGAATCTTGATTCTAGCTTGTGCTTCATTCAGCCTGGCATTTTTCATGATATACTCTGCATATAAGCTAAATAAGCAGCGTCTCAATACACAGCCTTGACGTACTCCTTTTCCAATTTAGGACCAGTTGTCATTCGATGTTTGATTCTAACTGTTGCTTCTTAACCTGCATATAGATTTCTCAGGAGGCAGGTAAAGTGGTCTGGTATTCTCATATCTTTCAAAGTTATTGTGATCCACACAGTCAAAGGCTTTGGTGTAGTCAATAAAGCAGAAACAGATGTTTTTTCTGGAACTCTCTTGCTTTTTTGATGATCCAGCAGATGTTGGCAATTTGATCCCTGATTCCTCTGCCTTTTCTAAATCCAGTTTGAATATCTGGAAGTTCATGGTTCACATGCTGTTAAAGCCTAGCTTGGACAATTTTGAACATTACTTTGCTAACATGTGAGATGAGTGCAATTGTGTGGTAGTTTGAACATTCTTTGGCATTGCCTTTCTTTGGGATTAGGATGAAAACTGACCTTTCCCAGTCCTGTGGCCACTGCTGAGTTGGCTAAAGATTTGTCAACTTCTTGATCTTTTCAATGAAGTAGCTTTTATTCTCATTTATCTTTTCTATTGCTATTTTGGAGAATATCACAACAACCCACTCTGGTATTCTTGCCTGGAGAATCCCATGGACAGAGGAGCCTGGCGGGCTACAGACAATGAGGTTGCAAAGAGTCAGACATGACTGAAGCGACTGAGCGCATTGTTTTTTCATCTCTATTTTACTTATTTCTGCTGTTACCTTTATTGTTTTCTTTATTATACTAACTTTGAACTTTGTCTTTCTTTTTCTAGTTCCTTTAGATGTAAGGTGAGATTATTTATTTGAGATTTTTCTGGAGTAGGCCTATATTACTACAAACATTTCTCTTAGAACTGTCTTTGCTCCACCCCATAGATTTTGGGACATTATGGTTCTACTTTCATTTATCTCAAAGAATTGTTCTATTTCCTCTTTGATTTCTTTAACGACTAATTGCTTACTTAGTGGCATGTTCCATATTCTTCAAATATTTGTGTTTTTTTCAGTTTTTGTTCTTATAACTTATTTCAAATTTAATTGGTAGTGAGCAGAAAGAAAGCTTGATATGATTTCAGTCTTAAATCTACTGAAACTTGCTTGTGATCTAACATGTGATCTATCCTGGAATAGGTTACATGTGTACCAGGAAAGAATGTGTATTCTGCTGTGTGTGTGTGTGTGTGTTAATCCATCTGATCTGATGTGTAATTTACTGCAAATATTTCCTTATTGATTTTCTCTCTAGATGATTTATCTATAGATGTAAGTATGTGTTAAGGTCTCCTAATATTATTGTATGAGTGTAAATTTATCCTTTATGTAATATTTCCTTTATATATTTAGGTTCTCTGATGTTAGGTGCATATATATTTACAAGCATGGTATCTTCTTTTTGGATTGATCTCTTTGTCATTATGTTAGATTCTTCTTTGTCTCTTTTTTTCTGGGGGAGGGGGTTTAAATTCTTCTTTGTCTCCTGTGGCTGTTTTTGTTTCAAAGTGTAGTTTGTCTGGTATGAGTATTGCTACCCCACCTTTCATTTATTTCCATTTGTGTGGAATATCTTTGTCCATCCCCTCACTTTCAATCTATGTGTGCTGTTAAATCTGAAGTGAGTCTCCTTTAGACAGCACATATATGGGTCTTTTTTTTTTTTTTTTAATCAATTCAACTATCTTTTGACTAGAGTATTTAGTTCATTTACATTTAAAGTATCAGTTAATAAGTATGTACTTATTGCCATTTTTTTACTTGTTTTCTGATTGTTCTCCATTTCTTTTCCCTTATGATTTGACAAATTTCTTTAGTTTTTTGCTTGTTTCCTTACCCTTTATTTTTGTATATTTGTTGTTGGTATTTGGTTACCATGAGGTTCTCATATATAAACCTATATATCAACATATTATATAGCAGTCTATTTTAAGTTCACAGTCACTCAGTGTGAGAGTTGGACCAAAAAGAAAGCTGAGCACTGAAGAGTTGATGCTTTCGAACTTCATAGCTGGAGAAGATTCTTGAAAGCCCTTTGGACAGAGAGATCAGACCAGTCAACCTAAAGGAAATCAACCCTGAATGCTCACTGGAAAGACTGATGCTGAAACTGAAGCTCCAATACTCTGGACATCTGATGCAAAGAGCGGACTTATTGAGAAAGACCCTGATCCTGGGAAAACTTGAGGGCAAGAGGAAAAGGGACTGACAGAGGATAAGATTGTTAGATGGCATCACTAACTCAATAGACTTGAGTTTTAGCAAACTCCAGGAGATGGTGAAGGACAGGGATACTTAGTGTGCTGCAGTCCATGGGGTCACAAAGAGTTGGACATGCCTTAGCAACTGAACAACAACAGTTTTAGTGCATTTTGTAAGCACTTCACTTTTACTTCCACTCTTCATATTTTATGTTTTTGTCATCTTTTACATCTTTTTATTTTATGTATTCCTTAACTAATTATTTGGGAAAGACTAGAGATCTCTTTAAGAAAATTAGAGATTTCAAAGGAACATTTCATGCAAAGATGGGTTCAATAAAGAACAGAAATAGTATGGCCCTGACAGAAGCAGAAGATATTAAGAAGAGGTGGCAAGAATACACAGAACTGTACAAAAAAGATCTTCACGACCCAGATAATCACAATGGTGTGATTGCTCACCTAGAGCCAGACATCCTGGAATGTGAAGTAAAGTGGGGCTTAGGAAGCATCACTATGAACAAAGCTAGTGGAGGTGATGGAATTCCAGTTGAGCTCTTTCAAATCCTAAATGATGATGCAATGAAAGTGCTGCACTCAATATGCCAACAAATCTGGAAAACTCAGCAGTGGCCACAGGACTGGAAAAGGTCAGTTTAGTTTTCATTCCAATCCCAAAGAAAGACAATGCCAAAGAATGTTCAAACTACTGCACAATTGCACTCATCTCACACACTAGTAAAGTAATGCTCAAAATTCTCCAAGCCAAGCTTCAACAAAACATGAACTGTAAATTTCCAGATGTTCAAAGATTTAAAAAAGGCAGAGGAACCAGAGGCCAAATTGCTGACATCTGCTGGATCATAGAAAAAGCAAGAGAATTCCAGAAAAACATCTATTTCTGCTTTATTGACTATTCCAAAGCCTTTGACTGTGTGGATCACAATAAACTGTGGAAAATTCTGAAAAAGATGAGAATACCAGACCACCTGACCTGCCTTTTGAGAAATCTGTATGCAGGTCAGGAAGTAACAGTTAGAACTAGACATGGAACAGCAGATTGGTTCCAAATAAGAAAAGGAGTATGTCAAGGCTGTATATTGTCACCCTGATGATTTAACTTATATTCATAGTGCATCATAAGAAATGCTGGGCGGGAGGAAACACAAGCTGGAATTAAGATTGCCAGGAGAAATATCAATAACCTCAGATATGCAGATGACACCACCCTGATGGGAAAAAGTGAAGAAGAACAAAAGAGCTTCTTGATGAAAGTGAAAGAGGAGAGTGGAAAAGTTGGTTTAAAGCTCAACATTCAGAAAACTAAGATCATGTCATCTGGTCCCATCACTTCATGGCAAATAGATGGGGAAACAGTGGAAACAGTGTCAGACTTTATTTTCTGGGGCTCCAAAATCACTGCAGATGGTAACTGAAGCCATGAAATTAAAAGACACTTACACCTTGGAAGGAAAGTTATGACAACCTCAACAGCTTATTAAAAAGCATAGACATTGCTTTGCCAACAAAAGTACACCTAGTCAAGGCTATGGTTTTTCCAGTAGTCATGTATGGATGTGAGAGTTGGACCATAAAGAGAGCTCAGCGCTGAAGAACTGATACTTTTGAACTATCGTGTTGGAGAAGACCCTTGAGAGTCCCTTGGACTTCAAGGAGATCCAACCAATCCATTAAAAAGGAGATCATATGTGAAACGAACCACCAGTCCAGGTTTGATGCATGATACAGGATGCTCAGGGCTGGTGCACTGGGATGACCCAGAAGGATGGTATGGGGAGGGAGGTAGAAGGGGGGTTCAGGATGGAGAACACGTGTACACCTGTGGTGGATTCATGTTGATGTATGGCAAAACCAATACAATGTTGTAAAGTAATTAACCTCCAATTAAAATAAATAAATTTATATTAAAAAATAAACAAATAAAAAGAAGATCAATCCTGAGTGTTCATTGGAAGGACTGATGCTGAAGTTGAAACCCCAATACTTTGGCCACCTGATTCGAAGAGCTGACTCATCTGGAAAGACTCTTCTGCTGGGAAAGATTGAAGGCAGGAAGAGAAGGGGACAACAGAGAATGAATGGCTGGATGGCATCACCAACTCAATGGACATGAGTTTGGGTAAACTCCGGGAGTTGGTGATGGACAGGGAGGCCTTGCGTGCTGCGGTCCATAGGGTCAAAAAGAGTCAGACACAACTGAGTGACTGAACTGAACTAACTAATTATCTGGCTTCCCTGATAGCTCAGTTGGTAAAGAATATGCCCTCAATGCAGGAGGCCCCAGTTCAATTCCTGGGTTCAGAAGATCTTCCGGAGAAGGGATAGGCTACCTACTCCAGTATTCTTGGGCTTCCCTTGTGGTTCAGTTGGTAAAGAATCTACCTGCAATGTGGGAGACCTGGGTTTGATCCTTGGGTTGGGATGACCTCCTGGAGAAGGGAAAGGCTACACAGTCCAGTATTCTGGCCTGGGAAATTCCATGGCCTGTATAGTCCACGGGGTTGCAAAGAATTGGACACGACTGAGCAACTTTCACTAATTATTAAACCCAGGTATCCTGTCTTGCAGGCAGATTCTTTACAGTCTGAGCCACCAAAGAAGCATAACAAATTACCACAAACTAATTGACTTAAATCAACATATATTTATTTTATCACTTGCAGGGCAAGAATCTTGGCTTAACTGTGTCCTCTGCTCAGTTTCACAAAATTTATGGTGAGCTATGGTGGGTCCTCACCTGTACATTGGGGTCCCCTTCCAGGCTCATTCAGGCTGTCAACAGAACCCATTTCCCTAAAACTATAAGACTAAAGCCACTAGACAGTTCACACATGACTCTCTGCCTCTTCAGGATAAGCAGGAAGGGAGTTTGTTTTGAATCTCTTCCTCCAGGGGTCTTCTTTTATAGAGTTTACCTAATTAGGTGAGACAGAATAATCTTCCTTTTGACCTAATTCAAATAACTCATTGGGAAACTTACTAAGACGACACAAATTTCTCACCTTTGCCATATCAGTTAATCTAATCACAAGTGTAAAATCCCCTCATATACACAAACTACAACCATTGTCAAGGGCAGGGTGGAGGGAAGGAACTTGAGGCCTAGTCTCGAATTATTACTGTCATATTTTCTGTATTCTCTTTAAGGTTCACAATCAGACTTGGATCAGAAAATGATATTTATGTGTGGTACGATGTGGCAGTCCAACTTCATTCCCCCTGTAAGACAGATGTGTCTGCCCCATCTATTGAACAACTCCTTCTCCGCCCATTGTCTGCAGTGCCACACCTGAGATATAGCAAATGTAACTAGGATGTATGTGTCTGTTTCTTTGGTCTATTTATTCCATTCCTATACCTGAATCAAGGTCACATTATCTTAATTTCTGTATCTTTATAAACTCTGATTATCTGGAAAAATAACTGCCTTTTTTAACTCAGGGAATACTTTTTAAACTCAAAGAATATATTTCAGGCCTTTGATTTTTTTTTTTCACATTAATTTTAGGATCAGCATGTCAAGTGACTTGAAAAATTCTTGGAGGCCTTCTACTGAAGGTATATTTTATCTATAGACTAATCTGAAAAAAAAGTAAATCTTTACATTAATGTCTCTTCTTATTTATAAATATAGTAAACATCTCCATTTACTTAAACCTTCTTTAATCTTAAATTAACTATTATAATTTACTTCTTACAAATTTGGAACATGTTTTTTGTTAAATTTTTTTCCTAAGTATCTTTTGTTTTTAATGGTGCTGCTACTATATATGTCAGCTTTTAAAAATAAATTTCTAACTGTATATCTCTGGCAAACAGAAATATAATTGATTTATGAAAGTTAATCTTATATTAAACCACATCATAAAACTTTTTTATTAATGTTAATAATTTGTCTGTAGATTATTTTTAGCCAAACACTCTAATTTTATGTTGTCATTTTCAAGATACATACTTTTTGTTTACTTTTTTAGTCTTGATGCATCTATTATCTTGAAAAAATTTGTAATAGTTACTGTGGTAATGTACTGATTGTCTTGTTAAAGGGAATGCATCTAAAATTTCACAGAATAATGTTTTTTGTAAGTTTTTAGATATTCTTTACAAGTTAAGAAAATTTCCTTCCTTTTCTAGTTCACAAAGATTTTTATCATAATCACATTTTATGATCCAGCAATCCCACTGCTGGGCATACACACTGAGGAAACCAGAAGGGAAAGAGACACGTGTACCCCAATGTTCATCACAGCACTGTTTATAATAGCCAGGACATGGAAGCAACCTAGATGTCCATCAGCAGATGAATGGATAAGAAAGCTGTGGTACATATACACAATGGAGTATTACTCAGCCATTAAAAATAATTCATTTGAATCAGTTCTAATGAGGTGGATGAAACTGGAGCCTATTATACAGAATGAAATAAGCCAGAAGGAAAAACACCAATACAGTATACTAACGCATATATATGGAATTTAGAAAGATGATAACAATAACCCTGCGTACGAGACAGCAAAAGAGACACTGATGTATGGAACAGTCCTATGGTCTCTGTGGGAGAGGGAGAGGGTGGGAAGATTTGGGAGAATGGCATTGAAACATGTAAAATATCATGTATGAAATGAGATGCCAGTCCAGGTTCAATGCACGATACTGGATGCTTGGGGTTGGTGCACTGGGACGACCCAGAGGGATAGTATGGGGAGGGAGGAGGGAGGAGGGTTCAGGATGGGGAGCACATGTATACCTGTGATGGATTCATTTGGATATTTGGCAAAACTAATACAATTATGTAAAGTTTAAAAATAAAATAAAATAAAATAAAATAAAATTCACAGCCCCAAACTGCAATTATGTTTGCACCAACCTAATATATGTATAACTAAATCATTTTGCTGTAGATTGAAAACTAATAAAACATGATAAATCAAAAAAAATCACATTTTTAATTTGACCAAACACTTTTGCACACATATTTATAAAATTAAATTATTTTTCTCCATTACATTGTTAATTTGATGAATTGCATGATTAATTTTCTGATATTAAATAATCTTTGCATTCCTAAAATGCAAATTCATAATATATTTCATTTTGTCTTTTTTGGGTATTTTGTGTGCAATATTGTTAAAATTCAGTACACAATTT
The DNA here is from genome assembly GCF_029378745.1 of Bos indicus. Taxonomy (NCBI): domain Eukaryota; kingdom Metazoa; phylum Chordata; class Mammalia; order Artiodactyla; family Bovidae; genus Bos; species Bos indicus. Next base: position 814,809 of record NC_091763.1, on the reverse strand, counting down.
TATTTATAAATAAAATTGGTCTCTAATATACATTTTGTGGGTTTTCTGGATTTGATATAAAAGTTAAGCTTAAATCTTAGAATGAATTATGGTACATTCTTTATGGTTTTTCATTCTGTGAAAATTTGTAAGGCATTGAGTTTATCTGTTCCTGGACCATTTGGTAAAAACTCTAAAGTTAATCATATGGAGTTTTTAGATTATTTTAAGGAAGATTTTTCAAGCACTCATCCAATATTTTTGATGGTTATTGACCATTCCAATTTTATGTATTTTTGAGTCAACACTGTAAATTATGTTTTCTAGGAGTTTATCTACTTCATTTTAAATTTTTAAATTTAACTTTCCTAGTAATATATTCAAATAGTTCAAAACAAGGTACACATTTATAAAAAGTTATACATTGAGAAGTCTCATTCACAACTTTTTCAGTTTTCCTTCTTTATTTCTTGCTCCAAAATATTTACTTTTATTATTTTTTCATCCATACACACTTTAGTATGAAAAAAACATGAAAAAGCATAACTGAATAAGCAGGCCAGAAAAGTAAGAACAATCCTTCATATCATCTAGTATCCAGTCTGTTTTGACTTCCCTGATTTTATCACACACGTCTAATTGTAATTTGGTTTATTTGAATCTGAATCTACAAAGGCTGATCTTTTGCATTTGGTTGGCAAGTCTTTTTCTTACCTTTAGTAGGTTCTTTTGGTAGTGATGTTTTTTCATGTTTTAGAGTTTGCGTTTGTAAAGTTCTTCTTTTGTGGGTGTTTTTTCCTTTTTCTTTGGGCTCACTCATCCTTGTCTGGTGATTCTGTGCTTGCCTCCAACCCTGCTCCAGGGCACCCAGTTGAGAATCATGTTTTTTCGTGGCAGCTAAGAACCATGTTGATATTGGGAATACTGTTGACCCTACTTTTATTCATTTTTAAATTCTGTTCAGTGTTTCTTTTTGCAAACATAATATATACATATATATTTTCTTATTTTGTTTCTTGCAGAAAAAAAACAAATGTGTGTGAACTTTGTACACTGTTCAGCACTGTCAGCAGCAGTAGTCTGCAGGTAGGTGAAATGGAGAAGACAAGACATGGACCCTCAGCCCAGAAATGGATCAAAGGTAGAAAGAGGGGTGTGGTTTGTCTTGGTCAGCAGCCTTGTGGAATCTAAGTGGTGATTTGGAGTAAGCAGTCTGACAAACATTGCTTAGAAGACATGGCTCATAAGAGGTGAAGCAGGCCGTCTCAGATTTCCTTATCTTTACTGTTTGGGGGATTTTTGTAAGAAGAGATATAATGAAGGAGATGTTAGAGGAGAGAGAAGTCAGTAGGTAGGGATAGCAGCCTCAAGGAATAACTGCTGCCTCATGGAGGGGAGGACTGCCCAGGTCCCTGGTGGGCACTAATCTTGTGTACATGACAGAAAGCCATGGGGAGTCAGAGAAGGATACAAATGAAAAGTGCAAGATCAAATCCTTAAAAAAAAAAAAAAAAAAATCACCTCTGTGGCAGGCAGAATAATGCTCCTCTATTTCCCACACCTGAAATACTTTTGTTTTTATATCTAGAATTTGTCAATATGTTAGCTTATATGGCAAAGGGCATAGTTGCAGATGGAATTAAAATTGCTAATCAGCTGATTTCAAATTGGGGAGATTATCCTGGATTATCTGGTTGAGCCCACTGTAATCAGAGGATCCTTAGTAGTGGAAGAGGGAGGCAGAAGAGATTCAAAAGGAGATATGACCCCAGAAGATCCAAAGGAATTCCCTGGTGGTCCAGTGATTAGGATTCGGTACTTTCACTGCTGTGGCCCCAGGTTCAATCCTGGGTCCAGGAACTAAGACTCCACAAGCCAGGCGGTGAGGTCGAAAGAAAAAAAAAAAGACCAGTGTAAGGAGTCAACAAGCTACTGCTGGAAGGGACCACTAACCAAGGGTAGCTTAGAGAAATTCAAAAAGGCAAGGAAACCAAATCTCACCTAGAACCCCAGAAAGAAACACAGCATAACTTGATTTTTAACCCAATGGGAAGTGTTTTGGACTTCTAACCAACAGGATAGTGAAAGAATAAATTTACGTTGTTTTAAACACTAAGTTTGTGGTAATGTTTTTACAGCAGCATTGGAAAGTAATGCAAAATCCCCTTATGTATAGATACATCCTGAAGTAATCCTCTTTATATTTTGTATGAATTTTAATTTGCATTTCTGATTTATAAAAAGATATTAATCTAAAACTATATCCACATATGATTCAGAATTAGACAGCATGAAAAGTTAGATTTTGTACTGAATGCTGTTTTACAATTATCAGTGTGAATCAAAGCTGGACTCCCACATAATTAATACTAATTAGGGAACCTGTTCATGAGAGGAACCCTCCTAGGACAGAGTTAATTCTAGAAAGTTTTAGAAAAGCTTACAAATAAAATCATAGCAGGTGGTGAAGAAAGGCAATTTTGAGTGTTGTATAGAACCCATCACAGTAATTCACCCAACCTAGCCAGTCTAGCTTCTATCTGATCCCACTTAGAAGGGAGATGTAACTTAAAATGTAAATTACTATTTTTACTATGTACTATGCAAGACCTTAGTGTGCAAGCCAGTATCATGTGTTGCCCCTCAAGTTAAGAGAGAATTCTTCCCTGTCAGCACACAGCACTTCATGATTTCATTTGCAAATTCATTCAACTTAATTGAAAATTCCAGAAATATGGTGACAATCGACATTTTGGCAAATTTTGGCAGTTGTGGTGTTCAGCACCTGGACAGAAGCAATAGAGCCTGCAGATGGCAGGACAGAGATGTGTGATGGTGGATATGTCCTGGGCAGAGGTGCCTTGCAGTGGTAGAGGTACACAGGTAGTAGCACCAGGATTAGACATGGACACCAGCAGGATATGGTGTCAGAAGATTTCCATACACTTGAATACAGTGTCCTTGACTGACAATAGAGGGACATTGGTTCAGGAAAAAGAGTTACAAAGTCTCTTTTGCTTGACCAAGCAGCTGAGGAACATCCTGGAACTAATAAGAAATCACTGGGTGACATTTTGATGCTTCTGGGTGATACTGAGGAGGAGGGGAGCAAAGCCAAGGGAGTTTTAGGTACTGTGTCAGGTGGACACAGCAGTCAAACCATACAGTTCAGTCCTATTAGAATTCATGCTTCCTTGACTCAAGCTTAGTGATGAAGCATGGGTCCCACATAGCATTTCTGGATTTTCAGTGAACATTAGTAACCATACCATGTTGCATTGATCTGTGACAAGCTATTAATGACTTTGGTCTCAATCCACCATTTTCCACTGTCAAATCATGAAAGGAGTAAGTTAAATATCTGAAGACTTTTCTGAGAGCAAGAAGGGGCAGAACAGGTCAGTAATGTATACAGGAGGATGCCAATCAATTCCAGGAAAGATGATTTCCTCTCCTGAAGCTTTACCAATTGCTTTCCACAAATCTTGACAGTATACACAGTTTATCATTATTAACTATTTCTCCTGTTCTCAGTTGGCATAAAAAAACTGTCAGATTAAATTCCACTATACAATTTCCCTGCATTAATAGTCTGTAGGTATTTTACCCCACTGGCATTCAGAACCTCAAGAATATTTTAGTCTTACATATTAGGAATTTTACTCTTGACTTCTCACAGACATGTCACACCAATTTTTCTTGATTAGTACTGTAGGTTAAAACAAAATAAATTTAAAGACATAGATTTGGGGATGTGTTAGTCTTTCCTCCACATTGCCAAATACTACACTTCTGAAGAAAATTCCATAAAAGGAAAAAGGTACTTGGTCAAATAGAAAGTCAAAGATTCAGGAAAACCAGAAAGGCTCAGTTAGATTTTTTTTTTTAATTGTATCTGTTTTGTCCAACTTTGCACACTTAAATAATCTTGTTCGGTTTAAAGTTTCTCATTACAAACAAATGTATTTTCTTTAATTTCAAATTTAAAGTATGCAAATAAAAATGAAAAAAACACAATTGTTGCCATCCAAGGTAAAACATGTTTAACATTTTGCTATTTTTCTTTGAAATATGTTTCTACATTGTTTAAATAACTAGATTATATATTAATATATTATATATTATACATTTACACTATTATTTTTAGTTAATCTTATAAAGCAGAATTTGTCCATGCTGTTACACATTCTTTGAAAATATACTAGTGCAAAATTTAGTTTTCATTTGTCAAACTTCTGATATTTGTCCCCTTCCCAATATATATCTGCTAATAGCTTTGTAAAATAAACATTTTTGTTCATCAGCTCAGTTCAGTTCAGTTCAGTCACTCAGTCGTGTCCTACTCTTTGTGACCCCATAAACTGCAGCATGCCAGGTCTCCCTATCCATCATCAACTCCCACAGTTCACTTAAACCCATGGCCATCGAGTCAGTGATGCCATCCAGCCATCTCATTCTCTGCTGTCCCCTTTTCATCCTGCCCCCAATCCCTCCCAGCATCAGAGTCTTTTCCAATGAGTCAACTCTTTGCAGGAAGTGGCCAAAGTATTGGAGTTTCAGCTTTAGCATCATTCCTTCCAAAGAAATCCCAGGAATGATCTCTTTTAGGATGGACTGGTTGGATCTCCTTGCAGTCCAAGGGACTCTCAAGAGTCTTCTCCAACACCACAGTTCAAAGCATCCATTCTTCGGCACTCAGCTTTCTTCACAGTCCAACTCTCACATCCATACATGACCACTGGAAAAACCATAGCCTTGACTAGATGGACCTTTGTTGGCAAATTAATGTCTCTGCTTTTCAATATGCTATCTATGTTGGTCATAATTTTCCTTCCAAGGAGTAAGTGTCTTTTAATTTCATGGCTGCAGTCACCATCTGCATCATCAGGGTCTTTTAAAATAAGTCAGCTCTTCACAGTATTGGAGTTTCAGCTTCAACATCAGTCCTTCCAATGAACACCCAGGACTGATCTCCTTTAGGATGGACGGTTGGATCTTTTTGTTCATCAAGCTTTGTTATTTCACTTACTTTCTTAGAATACTTTGTAGGATGTGGAATTAAGAAATAAAAGTTTAGAAGCATTTCTAAATCTCTTGCCAAGTATTTTTCAAGCAAATTGAATTAAATTGCAGGTTTACCTAGCATGTTTATGAATGCTTTTAAAAAAAAAAATCATCCCTTATGATGGCTCCATCATTTAAGGGAAAAAATACTTTTCAGTTTGATGGATTATCATAATTGGTTTATAACTTGATTGATAACCTGTTTCAAAAATCACAAACGTTTCCATAAAGTAATTTACTAGTTAGCTTAGCCTGAGACAAGGATTAGGTGCTTACAATTGATGAGGAAGATGAAGTCTCAGGGCAGTGCGAGTGAGAGCTGAGGAATGAGAGGCAAAGGCTCTGCACTGACTGTCCTGTGAGAAGGAGACAAGGAGGACAGGGCAGAGTATTCAGCAAATGGTTTTGTTCCAAACATATATATTTTCCATTGCAAGAAGAAAATGTACCTTGCAGTCCATGCAAGACTGAAGAGAGAGAGAGAGGATTTATTAGGAAAGAAGCTCCCATGCCTATCAGCACAGTTTCATCAAGTCTGGAGGCCAACATAAGTGGGGAGCAGAGGAGGCCACTACCCAGGAGTCTAAGAATATACTCCACTGTGTCAGTTAAATTTATGTATTTGTGATTAATTTTATATCCCTTTCACACCTCATCTCCTGTAATATTGAGAAGGAGGAAACAGACTAATGAAAAATGTGCAAAAATCAGACTTGCTTAAGAATTTTCCTTCATAAGTCTAAACACTAAAAGACAATAGGTAATATTACTCAGAGTTGTGAGGAGAAAATAATGCAAACCTGAAAATAGCATAAACCTGGAACTTAATACCAAGTGGTATTATTATGCCAAAGTAACAGAAAAATATTTTGAGGTATGAAAGAATAAAAAATAATTATCAGACTAAGGTTCTTCCTGAAAAATTTGATCAGTTACCTGAAAGAGAAGAGTATACAAATGTTAATTTAAAAAAGAATTTTAACTATTTGCATTTTCCACTTTTGTGGACCTGTATAGGCTCTTGTGTTAGGGGTCAGTTTCTGGAATCATGTGAATACCAAATTTCTAAATCTACCAGAAGTCACTATCCAGTGCTTAAATTTTTAAATGTTAGTTTTTAAAATGAGTTATGAGGCACTCTCTCCTCCAGTGTCCTAGTTATTAAACATTTAAGCTCAGCACATATGTACCATTTATTAAATTGTATAGATTTTTATTCCAAACACAAACATTTTGTGATAAACTCTGTATATTTGGGATGACTCTGATATTTCTACATTTTGACTGATTTCAGTGCTCTTGGCTTTTCTTTTCTGGTCATAATTTTCTCAGTCTTTTATTGGCATATTGATTCATTTTTATTGTTCTGGAGAAAATTCTTCAGATCCTTGTTCATGAAGGGCACTATGTATTTGCTACTTGTTTAGTATTTGAAAATATCCTTGTGATTTTCTCCACCTACAAATGTTTCCTGGCTGCTACTGGCTAACACCTTCTCCTTCTAAACTGTGTGGCTTTCTTTAGGGAATTATGAGTACAACCTATTTCCTGTTTATATGCAATCTGATTTTTTTTTATTTTTTTAGACCTAAAAATAAATTTATTTATTTTCCTAAGTTTTTCTCTAATTTTTCCAATGTACAGTGTGATACTCATTGCTTCCATTATAATTTTAAATTCAAGAATCATATTCTTTAACCTTGTGACTATAACAGCCATACTCATCCATTCTTGTGTGTTTCTCACCAAATTTGGACAAGCTGAGTAATATGTACCCAAGATCACACAGCCAATGGTGAAAACTGAACTAGGATTTTGAAATGTCTGTTCAGCTCAAAAATTTGTGCTCTATGAATTTGGATATTGGTGTCAATGTTAGCTTATCTCAAATTGTGCTTTATTTATGACACTTTCCTTTTTTTTTTAATTAAAAATTTTTTTGTCCAAGTATGTTGGTTTAAATGTTGTGCTAGTTTCTGATATATAGCAAAGCAATGCAGTTTTATTATATGTATGCATTCTTGTATATAGTCTTTTTCACTATAGTTTATTATAAGATATTGTAATACCCTCTGCTATACAGTAGGACCTTACTGCTTATCTATTTTGTGTATAGGAGTTTGCATATGTCAACCTCAAACTCCTAATTTATCTCTCCCCTCCTTTCCCTTTTGGTATTCATAAGTTTGCCAAAGCTATGATTTTGTCCATTAGTAATGTATGGATGTGCGAGTTGAACCATAAAGAAGGCTGAACACCAAAGAATTGATGCTTTTAGATTGTTGTGCTAGAGAAGAATCTCGAGAATCCTTTGGACAGCAAGGAGAGCCAACCAGTCAATCCTAAAAGAGATCAACCCTGAAAATTCATTTGAGGGACTGATGCTGAAGCTGAAACTCCAATACTTTGGCTACCTGATGTGAAGAGGCAACTCATTGGAAAAGATCCGGATGCTGGGAAAGATGGGAGGCAAAAAGAGAAAAGGGCAGCAGAGGATGAGATGGTTGGAGAGCATCACTGACTCAATAGAGATGAATTTGAGCAAACTCCAGAAAACAGTGAAGGACAATAAGGCTGGTGTGCTACAGTCCATGGGGTCACAGAGTCAAATACAACTTAGCAACTGAACAACAACAAAATCATGACTTTGTTTTCTATGTCTGTAAGTCTATTTCTGTTTTTTAAATAAGTTCTTTTATAACATTTTTAAGATTTCACATCTACAGGATATCATATATTCATCTTTCTCATAACATTTTTCTTTTGATGAAATATTATGATGGTTCGTTTTATGTGCTAAATTGACTGGGCCACAGAGTACTCAGATATTTGGTTAAACATTATTCTGGGATGTACGGGAGGATGTTTCTAGATGAGGTAAATGTCTGAATCTGTAGACTGAGGAACACAGGCGGCCCTCCCCAAGGTGGGCAGGATTCAACTAGTCAGATGAAGGCCTGAATAGGACAAAAATGCTGAGTAAGTGAGCATTCTTTTTTCCTGTCTGTGTGTCTTCAAACTGAGGTAGGAAATGGAATTGGACTGGGACTCACACTACAAGATCCCCTGGGTCTCCAGCTTTCCAACTTCAGACCTTGCAGTATGGATCTCAGGCTCCATGATTATGTAAGCTAATTCACACATATAGGAATCAGTCTGTTTCTACTAATTCTGTTTCTCTGGAGAGCTCAGAATAATAAAGGGTAATCTGGGATCAACAGATGTATTTGAGGGAGGTTATAAAACTCCTAAAATTTTCTGCAAACATTTTTCTGTGAGAGTGTTGGCATATGCATTTTTTCTGGGTGGAGTCCATCATTTTCACGAGATTCTAAAAGGATTCTCTCATTCAATGAAAGCTGAGGAACAGGGTGACAAATTTTGTTTCCTTTTAAATTTTATCAAGGACATGAAACGTGTGTTTTTTACATTTTACCTTTTCCTTTTAGTAACTTGAGGTTACGAAAGACCAAGATATTCCAGAGGAATGGCAGTGTCTTATTTTTATTTTGTTATGTTCCATGTTTTTTCCCCTTAATCTACTCTCAAAAACATAGTTTATGCTTATCTAGTTTTCTCTTATAGAAAGAAGTAGGAATTTAAAGTGTTCTGAGAACATCATATTAATGGGATCTATCCAAATTCTCATAGTGCTCTTATTGTTTCTTCTTCATCTGGTAGGAGAAGTATAAGTCACTATCTCCTTTCAGATGCCTGAAGGGCCTGGGGGGCATTTTTCCAAAGATCTTCCTTGCATGGCAACCTGGGTGTGGTATACATAAAGGTACTACACTCCTGTAGTTCACTGTACTATTTATACCAAATGCTTTTTTCAGAATTGAAATACTGTCAACCACTCTGGGAGGCACCCAGAGGCCCCTCTGTCAGCCCTCAGGTCCTGAGCAGGGCCTGTAGGCTTCTTCCCCACTTTCCTTTTCTCTCCACCTCATCCTCACATCTATTAAATATTTTCTTTTAGAAGGAGTTTGTTTTTCAGTTCTGGATGCCTTCAGTTTGACTCCATTGGCCATAAGAGAGCAGAAATTCTTTCACCTTCCTGAAATAAGATGACACCTAGTTCTGATTTACAAAGATGCTGAAGCTTTTCCCCATATTAACAAATCTTGTCAGTCATTGTGATGAGCACTAGGGAGGAGACAGAGTAGTCAGGACCTCACCACACATTCCATCTTTAAAATGGTTTCCTTCCCATTGTTATCAAACCATGGAAGACAGAGAATAGAAATTGAATTTATTCAGTAAGATTCCACCTACAAGGGAGAGAAAGAAAGTACTCCATGGTAAAGTACTAGTAGGCTACCTTATTTTTGGTTCATATTTCTTCCCTAGAACTTGACCTCTAAGCAAAAAGACGTCCTAAAGCTAGTTTTCCTCACCTTTGTTCAAGAATAGTAGTTATCTGATTAGAATCTGTTCAAGCAATGGAATCTTGATTGTCTTTTATGTTATCTTTTGTACAGTTTGAAGGCTTTATCTTTATCTATGTCATGATTCCAGCAACAAAACAGCTCTAGCTAACACACAGTGACAGGTAAATCATTTAAAAACAACTGAACAAAAAGTTCTTTTTCCATGGTGATTACCTTTCTTAATAGTAATTCCTAAACCTGTCCATTTTAGTGATTCATGAAATCACTCCCTAATAGTATATAAAACATGTACTTTCAAGATTTTCAGGTTTTACTGTGGTCATTAAAAAAAAAAAAATGTATTCTCTTCTTTCCTCTCATGCTGTGAAGAAATAACAGTTCAAGTTTATGCTCTCCATAAAACAAAAAGAGAAAACCCTATACAGTAGAAATTGATTATTTTGTCAGTTCAACAATAGCAACAGCCCTGAATTAGAATAGGTAGTATATTCTAGTATAGTACAACAAAACTATTTGAGAGGATTCATTCAGGATGTGGAAAAAAATAGAAAAGATTTTCTCATCCTCACACTTGTTTTACACATGATTTTATAATATATCTTTATATTTTTGTCATGCAAAATGTGAACATAAATGTATATTGGACAAACAGATATTGAGTAATATCATTCACAATTATTGTTTAAAATCACAGAAGGGTCAGATGAGGCAAAAATCTAAATATTTGATTAAATAAGGTCTTAAAAAAGCTAAAAATTATTGACCCAACTAATCCTTATTCTGAGTTTATTACATGTCAGTTACTCTTCTATACTTTGTAGATTTAAGACCAATAAGATTCTCAGCTATGTGGGTCATAGCAAACTGTGGAAAGCTCCTGAAGAGATGGGAATACCATATCATCTTACCTGTCTCCTGAGAAACCTGTATGCAGGTCAAGAAGCAACAGTTAGAACCCTGTATGGAACAACTGACTGGTTCAGGATTGACTTGGTGACTGAACAACAAGATTCTTGATGGAGCTCCCAAGTGGCACTGGTGATAAAGAATCTACCTGCTAATGCAGGAGACATAAGAAACATGGGTTTGATCCTTGTGTCAGGAAGATTACCTGGAGTAAGAAATGGCACTCTGCTCCAGTATTCTTGCTTGGAAAATTCCATAGGCAGGGGAGCCTGGCAAGCTATAGTCCATGGGGCTGCAAAGAGCCAGCCAGATATGACTGAGCAACTGAGTACACCCACACAAGGTTCTTGACTTGGATGCAGGGAAATAAAGAGAAGAGACAGACATGTGGATAAATAATTATAATAGAATATAATAAGTAAAATAATAGAAATATGCAAATTCTATACTGATACCACACAAAAATGAATAGCAAGCTTGTTGATTCTCCTGGAGAAAATATATGTAAGGGATGGTGAGGCAAAAGAAGACAAATCACTTGAAATAATCAGCTGATTTGACTGGAAGACAACGTTTTAAAGATTTTGAGAAGTATAGAGTTCTTTGAATATTATTTTGATGGAAAAGGGTAGTAATAACAGATAATATTTAAAGGGAGGCAGGCAAGAATTATATCATGAGAAGTCATGAGATAAACATGAGTCATAAACATGAGAATTATGTCAGAAGAAGTCTAAGTGATGGGAGCCATCAACGGACTTTAAGCAAGGCATTGATTTGGCCATATATGTATTTTATTATAGCATGGAGATTAAATTAAACATCAAGGGAGTGAAACAGAAGGCAGAAGAACTGGTTATTAGGACATTTTGTATGCATGCTTGCTAAGTCAATTTGATGTAGGCTGCCAGACATTGCTATATCCTAAATATGAAAAGAAGATTATGTAGTAAGATATTAATTCTGTGATTAAAAGACAAAATAGAATTCAGCCATGAGAAGGTATTATAAGCACAAGAAACTAAGATTTCTAGAAGTCTGACTTGAGAAATTGTTAAAAGTCTTATAATTCACAGAAACCAGCACTATAGAAAGAAACTCTTGTTATTCAGAGAAATGGAAATGTAATTTCCATTAATTTGGAAATTACATTACACAATCTGTAACACAGCCAGGTACAGATGCATGCTGCTTTGTTTTATTTATAAATCTGAATGAATGTGTTTATTTTCTGGAAACTTATACTTTAGAAAAATAATTTATATTGAAAGCATCTATTTATGAATCACAGTAAATGCTTTTATAACTTTTTCCTGTGCAAATGTATGACAATACTTTATACAAAAAAAAAACACTAATTCAATTTTAACTGCATTATTTCAACTCAGCAAACATCTATTATGAGCTTTTGTGTCATAAAGAGTATGCTAGGGCAGTAGAAATGCAGAGATAATTAAGAAATAATCCTTGTCTCCAAAGAGTATGTTGCATAGAGGGAGAAAAACAAATATAATAAAATGACCAAAGAGTCACTGCATTAAGAGCTGTAGAAAAGTGCTCAGGGTAGGTCATAGGTGACTAGTGTTCCCTCTGGTCATATAGGGAGGAGGAAGCAATTTTCTGAGCTATTCAACACCCTGAGTCTCTAAATCAGGAAGTAAGTAGGGGACAAATCATCAAACCTCTTGATCTTGATTCTAGTGTTGTCTTTATCATGAGGAAGCCTGAGTATTCCAAGAGGAGTGAACTATGAGCAGGTTTGTTTAAGATGATTGTGCATCTGGGAGATTTTTTTCCCCCGCATTCTGGCATCAAACTCCCCATTAGTCTGATGTAGTACTGAGTTTGCATCTATTTTCTTGCTTTCACAGATATCTTAATGGAAGATTTGTGAAGGCTGTTTAAAATACTATTTTTTACACTGAATACATAAAGTTTCCCCAGTATCATTGATGTATAGTTGACAAATAAAATTGTTGACAAACAAAATATCTAAGTGCATATCACGGTAATTTGATATACATATACATTGTGAAAAGATTTCCACCATCTAATTAAAACATCCAACTCTTTTATCTTTGCGTATGTATGTGAATATTTAAGTTCTACACTGTCAGCAATTTCAGTGATATAATATATTGTTATTAGCTATAGTTACCATGTTTTCTATTAGATCCTCAGACATTATTCACCCTACATCCAAAAGTTTGTACACTTTTATGGATTTCTTCTTGTTCCCAGTCCCTGGCAACCATCTTTCTATGCTCAATTTCTATGAGTTTCACTTTTGCAAAATTCCACATATAAAATGGCACCCCACTCCAGTACTCTTGCCTGGAAAATCCCATGGATGGAGGAGCCTGGTGGGCTGCAGTCCATGGGGTGACTAAGAGTCAGATACAACTAAGCGACTTCACTTTCACTTTTCACTTTCATGCATTGGAGAAGGAAATGGCAACCCACTCCAGTGTTCTTGCCTGGAGAATCCCAGGGATGGGGGAGCCTGGTGGGCTGCCGTCTATGGGGTCGCACAGAGTCGGACACAACTGAAGTGACTTAGCAGCAGCAGCAGCAGCACATATAAAAATACTGTGCATTATTTATATTTTTCTCTCTGAATTATTTCACTTAGCATAACATCATTAAGATCTATCCATGCAGTCTCAACTGGCAGCATTTCTTTCTCACAGCTGTATAATACTCCATTCACATTCTCTTTATCCATTCTTTAATTGAACAGCATTTTCTTTCTGTATCTTAGCTACTGTGAATGATGCTGCAATGAGAATCAGAGTGCACATATCCCTTTAATATTCTGTTGTCTTTCTCTATGGATATACCCAAAAGTGAAATTTTATGGCAGTTTATTTTCAGTTTTTTAGGAACTGCCATACTGTTTTCCATTGTGACTGTACCAATTTCAGTTCAATTCAGTTCATTTCATTCGCTCAGTCCTGTCTGACTCTTTGTGACCCCACAGACTGCAGCACGCCAGGTCTCCCTATCCATCACCAACTCCCGGGGCTTACTCAAATTCATGTCCATTGAGTCGGTGATGTCATCCAACCATTTCATCCTCTGTCATCGCCTTTTTCACCTGCCTTCAGTCTTTCCCAGTATCAGGGTCTTTTCAAATGAGTCAGTTCTTTGCATCAGGTGGCCTAAGTATTGGAGTTTCAGCTACAACGTAAGTCCTTCCAGTGAATATTCAGGACTAATTTCCTTTAGAATGGACTGGTTGGATATCCTTGCAGTCCAAGGGACTCTCAAGAGTCTTCTCCAACACCACAGTTCAAAAGCATCAATTCTTAAGTGCTCAGCTTTCTTTATAGTCCAACTCTCACATCCATACATGACTACTGGAAGAATCATAGCCTTGACTAGATGGACTTTTGTTGGCAAAGTAATGTCTGCTTTTTAGTATGCTGTCTAGGTTGGTCATACATTTTCTTCCAAGGAGCAAGTGTCTTTTAATTGCACGGCTGCAGTCACAATCTGCAGTGATTTGGGAGCCCAAAAAGATACAGTCTGTCATTGTTTTCACTGTTTCCCCATCTATTTGCCATGAAGTGATCGGACCAGATGCCATTATCTTAGTGTTCTGAATGTTGAGCTTGAAGCCAACTTTTTCACTCTCCTCTTTCACTTTCATCAAGAGGCTCTTTAGTACTTCTTCACTTTCTTCCATAAGGTGGTGTCATCTGCATGTCTGAGGTTATTGATATTTCTCCCGGCAATCTTGATTCCACCTTGTGCTTCATCCAGTCCAACATTTCTCATGATGTACTCTGCATATAAGTTAAATAAGCAGGGTGACAATATACAGCCTTGATGTACTCTTTTTCCTATTTGGAACCATTCTGTTGTTCCAAGTACCAATTTACATTCTCACTAGTGAAGTGAAGTCGCTCAGTTGTGTCTGACTCTTTGTGACCCCATGGACACCAGGATCCTCCGTCCATGGAATTTTCTAGGCAAGAGTACTGGAGTGTGTTGCCATTTGCTTCTCCAGGAAATCTTCCTCACTCAGGGATTGAACCCAGGTCTCCCGCATTATAGACAGATGCTTTACCGTCTGAGCCACCAGGGAAGTCCACATTCTCACTAATAGTGCACAAAATTCCCCTTTCCTCCACATGATTGCCTACACATCTCACTTATATTTTTGATAATAGTCATTCTAAGAGGTGAGATATCAACCTGGTTTTGAGTTCCATTTTCCTGATAATTAGTGATGTTTATTATCTTTACATGAACCTACTGGCCATTTGTATGTCTTCTTCAGAAAAATAAATACTCAATTCTTTTACACATTTTCTGATCAGATTGTTTAGTTCTTTGCTCTTGAGTTCTGTAAGTTTTTTATGTATTTTGGATATTAACCTTACATCAGATACATGATTTGCAAATATTTTCTTACATTCTCTAGGTTGCCTTTTTATTATGTTGATATTTCCTTTGCTGAGCAGAAGTTTTTCAGTTTGATGTGTTCCCAATTGTTTATTTTTGCTTTTACTGCCTTTGTTTTTCTTGTGAAATCCAAAAATTTATTGCCAGCACTAACATCAAGGAAGCTTACCTTGTTTTCTTCCAGGGTTTTTATAGCATCAGGTCTTATATTGACTCTTTAATCTATTTTGAGTTGATTTTATTAATAATCTACCTTCGTTCTTTTACATGTGTTTATCCAGTTTTCCCAACAACATTTATGAAGAGACTATTATTTCCCCATTGTATGTTCTTGGTTCCTTTGTCAAACTAATTTACTATATATGGGAGGGTTAGTTATTGAATCTTTATTTTGTTTCACTGATCTTTAGTTTGTTTTCATGCCATTACTGCTCTATTTGCAGTAATATTATGCTTATCTTTTCTTTAAAAAGTCAGCTTTTGGTTTTAATGATCTTTTCTATTATCTGATCTATTCTATTATCTGATATGTCTATCAGGTTTATGTCCATTTTTATCCTTGTTATGTCCTTTTTCTCCTAGCTTTGGGATAGTTTGTTCTTCTCTTTATAGTTCTTTGAGGTGTGAAGTTAGATTGTTTATTTGAGCTCCTTCTTTTTTCTTAATACAGGTGTTTATCACTAGGAACATTACTCTTAGAGCTACTTTTGCTGCATTCCAAAGGTTTTAGAATGGAGTGTTTTTATTTTCAATTGTCCCAAGACATTTTTTACTCCCTTTTAATTTTTCTTTACCTATTGGTTGTTCAAGAGCATATTTTAATTTTTTATTGAAGGATAATTTCTTTACAGAATTTTACTGCTTTCTGTCAAACCTCAACATGAATCAGCCATATCCATTCCATTTTGAACCTCCCTCTTATTTCCCTCCCCATCCCACCCCTCTAGGTGATACAGAGCCCCTGTTTGAATTTCCTGAGCCATACAGCAAATTTCCATTGGCTATCTGTTTTACATATGATGATGTAAGTTCCCATGTTACTCTTCCCATGCTTCTCACCCTCTCCTCCTCTCTCCCCATGTCCATAAGTCTATTCTCTATATCTGTTTCTCCCTTGCTACTCTATAAATAAAATCTTCAGTACCATTTTCCTAGATTCCATGTATATGCATTAGAATACAGTATTTGTCTTTCTCTTTCTGACTCACTTCACTTTGTATAAAAGGTTCTAGACTCATCCACCTTAATAGAATTGACTCAAATGTGTTCCTTTTTATTGCTGAGTGATATTCCATTGTGTATATATACCACAAATTCTTTATCCATTCATCTTTCATGGGCATCTAGGTTGCTTCCATGTTCTATCTATTGTAAACAGTGCTTCAATGAACAATGGGATACATGTGTCTCTTTCAATTTTGCTTTCCACAGGGTATATGCCTAGGAGTGGGATTGCTAGGTCATACAGTGGTTTTATTCCTAGTTTTTTAAGTAATCTCCATACCATCTTCCATAGTGGCTGTGTCAATTTACATTCCCACCAACAGTGCAAGAGTGTTCCCTTTTCTCCACACCCTCTCCAGCATTTATTGTTTGTAGACATTTTGATGAGGGCCATTCTGACCAGTGTGAGGTGATATCTCATTGCAGTTTTGATTTGCATTTCTCTAACAATGACCAATGTTGAGCATCTTTTCATGTTTGTTAGTCATGTCTTCTTTGGAGAAATGTCTGTTTAGGTTTTTCTTTTTCCCATTTTTTGAAAGGTTGTTTGTTTTTCTGGGATTAAGTTGTATGAGCTGCTTGTATATTTTGGAAATTAATCCTTTTTCTGTTGATTCAGTTGCTATTATTTTCTCCCATTCTGAGGGTTGTCTTTTCACCTTGCTTAGAGTTTCCTTTGCTGTGAAAAAGCATTTAAGTTTAATCTGGTCCCACTTGTCTACTTTTGCTTTTATTTCCATTACTCTAGGAGGTGGGCCACAAAAGGATCTTGCTTTAATTTATGTCATCAAGTGTTCTGCCTATGTTTTCCTCTAAGAGTTTTAAAGTTTCTGGTCCTACATTTAGGTCTTCAATCCATTTTGAGTTCATCTTTGTGCATGGTGTTAGGAAGTGTTCTAATTTCATTGTTTTACATGTAGCTGTCCAGTTTTCCCAGCACCATTTATTGAAGAGGCTATCTTTGCCCCATTGTACATTCTTGCCTCCTTTGTAAAAAATAAGGTACCCATAGGTGCATGGGTTTATTTCCGGGCTTTATATCTTGTTCCATTGGTCTACATTTCTGTTTTTGTGCCAGTACCACACTGTTTTGATGACAGTAGCTTTGTAGTATAATCTGAAGTCAGGAACGTGGATTCCTCCAGCTCTATTCTTCTTTCTGAAAACTGCTTTGGCTATTCGGGGTCTTTTGTGTTTCCATATTTATTGTGAAATTTTTTGTCCTAGTTCTGTGAAAAATGTCATCAGGAATTTGATAGGGATTGCATTGAATCTGTAGATTGCATTTAGTAGTTAGTCATTTTCACAGTATTAATTCTTCCTACCCAGGAACATGGTATATCTCCCCATCTGTTTATGTCCTCTTTGATCTATTTTATTAGTGTCTTATAATGTTCTGTGTACAAGTTCTTTTGTCTTTGTAGGTAAGTTTACTCTTACACATTTAATTCTTTCTGTTGAAATGGTGAACGGGATTGATTCTTTAAATTCTCTTTCTAATTTTTCATTGTTAGTATATAGAAATGCAAGTGATTTCTGTGTATTGATTTTGTATCCTGCGACTTTGCTACATTCACTGATTAGCTCTAGGAACTTTCTGATGCTATCTTTAGGGTTTTCTATGTACAGTATCATGTCATCTGCAAGCAGTTAGAACTTTACTTCTTTTCTGATCTGGATTCATTTTATTTTTTTTCTTCTCTGACTTCTTTAGCTAGGACTTCCAGAACTATGCTGAATAATAGTGGTGAAAGTGGACACCCTTGTCTTGTTCCTGACCTTAGGGGGAGTTCTTTCAGTTTTCCACCATTGAGAATAACATTTGCTGTAGGCTTATCATATTTTATATATAGCCTTTACTATGTTGAGGTAGGTTCCATCTATGCCCATTTTTTGAAGAGTTTTAATCATAAATAGGTGCTGAGTTTTGTAAAAGGCTTTTTCTGCAACTATTGAGATATGGTGTTTATCTTTCCATTTGTTAATATGGTATAACACATTGATTTGTCTATTGAAGAATCCTTGAATCCCTGGGACAAATCCAAATTGATCATGGTGTATGAGTTTTTGATGTGTTGCTGAATGCCGTTTGCTAAAATTTTGTTCAGGATTTTTGCATCTATGTTCACTAGTGATATTGGCCTATAGTTTTCTCTTTTTCTGTTGTCTGTGTCTGGTTTTGATATCAGGGTGATGGTGGCCTCATAGTATGAGTTTGGAAGTGTTTCTGCCTCTGCAATTATTTTTGAAAAAGTTTTCAAAGGATAGACATTAGCTCTTCTCTAAATTTTTGATAGAATTCTCCTGTGAAGCCATCTGGTCCTGGGCTTTTGTTTAATGGCAGATTTTTTTTTATCACAGCTTCAATTTCAGTGCTTGTAATTGGGTTGTTCATAATTTTTATTTCTTCCTGGTTCAGTCTTGGAAGATTGAACTTTTCTAAGAATCTGTCCATTTCTTCCAAGTTATCCATTTTATTGTCATATCATTGTTCATAATAGTCTTTTATAATCCTTTGTATTTCTGCATTGTTTGTTTTAACGTTTCCTTCTTCAATTCTAATTTTGTTTATTTAATTCTTCTCTATATTTTTCTTGATGAGTATGGCTAAAAGTTTGTCAAATTTGTTTATCTTCTCAAGGAACAATCTTTTACTTTTATTAATCTTTGCTATTGTTTCTTTCATTCTTTTTCATTGACTGCTGCTCAGATCTTTATGATTTCTTTCCTCTACTAATTTTGAGGGGTTTTTGTTCTTTTTCCAGTTGTTTTAGGTGTAAAGTTAGGTTGTCTATTGGAAATTTTTCTTGGTTCTTGAGGTAGGATTGTATTTCTATAAACTTGCCTCTTAGAACTGTTTTTGCTGCATCCAATAGATTTTGAGTTGTCATGTTTTCATTGTCATTGGTTTCTGGAAATTTTTGATTTCCCTTTTGATTTCTTCAGTAACCTGTTGGGTATTTAGAAATGTGTTGTTTAATCTCTTGTGTCTGTGTTTCTTACAGTTTTAGCTTTGCTGTGAGAGAAGATGCTTGATGATTTCAATTTTCTTAAATTTACTGAGGTTTGATTTGTGACCCAGGATGTGGTCTATCCTAAAGAATGTTCCATGTGCACTTAAGAAGAAGGTATATTCTTCTGCATTTGGATGGAGTGTCCTGCAGATATCAATGAGATCCATCTCATCTAATGTATCATTTAAGACTTTGTTTCCTTATTAATTTTCTGTTTTAATGATCTGTCCATTGGTGTGAGTAGGGTGTTAAAGCCTCTTCCTATTATTGTGTTCCTGTTAGTTTCTCCTTTTATGCCTGTTAGTGTTTGTCTTATGTATTGAAGTGCCCCTATGTTGGGTGCATAGATATTTACTACTGTTATGTTTTCCTCTTGGATTGATCCCTTGATCATTATGTAGTGTCCTTCCTTATCTCTTGTAATATTCTTTATTTTAAGGTCTGTTTTGTCTGATATGAGGATGGCTACTCCAGCTTTCTTTTGCTTGTCATTTACATGGAATATATTGGTGTGAAATATGGACTATATACATGGAATATATAGCCTCTCATTTTCAGTCTTTATGTATCTTTAGGTCTGAAGTAGGTTTCTTGTAGGCAGCATATATATGGGTCTTGTTTTTCAATCCATTCAGCCAGTCTGTGTCTTTTGGTTGGAACATTTAATCCATTTACATTTAAAGCAATTATTGACATATATATTCCTATTTCCATTTTCTTAACTATTTTGGGTTGGTTTTGTGGATCTTTTTTTCTTCTCTTGTATTTCTTGACTATATAAGTCCCTTTAACATTTTTGTAAAGATGGTTTGGTGGTACTAAATTCTCTTAAATTTTCTTGTCTGTAAAGCTTTTTAGTTCTCCATTAGTTTTGAATGAGATTCTTGCTGGGTACAGTAATCTGGTTGTACATTTTCCCCTTTCAGTACTTAAAATATATCCTGCCATTTCCTTCTGACCTACAGAGTTGCTGCTGAAAGATCAGCTGTTATGCATATGGGATTTCCCTTGTATGTACTTGTTGCTTTTCCCTTGCTGCTTTTAATATATTTTCTTTGTGTTTAGTCTTTGTTAGTTTGATTAGTGTGTGTCTTGATGTGTTTCTCTGTGAGTTTATCCTGTATGGGGTTCTTTGTGCCTCTTGGACATGACTGACTATTTCCTTTTCCATGTTGGGGAAATTTTCAAATATAATCTCTTCAAAATTTTTCTCATATGCTTTTTTTTCTCTTCTTCTTCTGGGACCCCTGTAATTCGAATGTTGGTGCATTTGATATTGTATCAGAGGTTTCTGAGACTATCCTAAGTTCTTTTTATTCTATCCTGCTATTTGGAAGTTATTTCCACCATGTTATTTCCAGTTCACTGATTCATTTTTCTGCAGATGGTGACTGCAGCCATGAAATTAAAAGACGCTTACTCCTTGGAAAGAAAGTTATGACCAACCTAGAGAGCATATTCAAAAGCAGAGACATTACTTTGCCAACAAAGGTCCGTCTAGTCAAGGCTATGGTTTTTCCAGTGGTCATGTATGGATGTGAGAGTTGGACTGTGAAGAAGGCTGAGCGCTGAAGAATTGATGCTTTTGAACTGTGGTGTTGGAGAAGACTCTTGAGAGTCCCTTGGACTTCAAGGAGGTCCAACCAGTCCATTCTGAAGGAGATCAGCCCTGGGATTTCTTTGGAAGGAATGATGCTAAAGCTGAAACTCCAGTACTTTGACCACCTCACGTGAAGAGTTGGCTTATTGGAAAAGACTCTGATGCTGGGAGGGATTGGGGGCAGGAGGAGAAGGAGACAACAGAGGATGAGATGGCTGGATGGCATCACTGACTCGATGGACGTGAATCTGAGTGAAGTCCGGGAGTTGGTGATGGACAGGGAGGCCTGGCGTGCTGTGATTCATGGGGTCGCAAAGAGTCAGACATGACTAAGTGACTGAACTGAACTAAACTGAACTGATTCATTCTTCTGCTTCAGATATTCTGCTATTGATTCCTTCTAGAGTATTTTTAATTTAAGTAATTGTGTTGTTTGTCTCTGTATGTTTATTCTTTAATTCTTCTAGGTCTTTGTTAATTGATTCTTGCATTTTCTCGCTTTTGTTTTCAAGATTTTTGGTCATCTTTACTATCATTATTCTGATTATTTTTTCAGATAGTTTGCCTATTTCTTCTTCATTTATTTGGACTTCTGTGTTTCTAGTTTGTTTCTTTCATTTGTGTAGTATTTCTCTGCCTTTTCATTATTCTTTAAAATGTATTCTGTTTGAAGTCTCCTTTTCCCAGCCTTCAAGGTTGAATTTGTCTTTCCTTTTGGTTTCCTCCCTCCTAAGGTTGGTCCAGTGGTTTATGTAAGCTTTGTATAGGGTAACATTTGTGCTGAGTTTTTTGTTTGTTTGTTTTTCCTCTGATGTGCAAGGCTGAGTGAGGTGATAATCCTGTCTGTTGATGGCTGGGTTTGTATCTTTGTTTTGTTTGTTGTTTAGATGAAGCATCCTGAACAGGGTTCTACTGATGGTTTGGTGATGCCGGGTCTTGCATTCAAGTGGTTTCCTTTGAGTGAGTTCTCACTATTTGATACTCCCTAGGGTTAGTTCTCTAGTAGTCTAGGTTCTTGGAGTCAGTGCTACCACTCTAAAGGCTTGGGGCTTGATCTCTGGTCAGGAACAAAGATTCCACAAGTGGTTTGTTATGGCATTAGGTGAGATTAAAAAAAACAACAACAACAACAAACAAAAAAGGAATCCAAGACAAATGGTAGTTACAAAATCAGACAAACAATACTGAAAATAATGTAATATACACATATATACACCCATATGCAAAGTGAAAAAAACAGTCCAACAAAAATAAAGTACAATAGATTGACACAGTGAACAAAGGAAATCAAAAATTATATTTACCAGCTAAGAAAAAAACTAACTAAAGCACAAACTGGAAAACAAATCTAAAGCAAATTGTCAAGTGGGAATAAAGCAATGAAAACAAAACTAACAAACGTTTAGAGGAAAAGAAAGAAAGAAAAGAAGGAAAGAATAGATATGCAAAATTAAATAAGCCAGAAAGAAAAACACCAATACAGTATACTAACGCATATATATGGAATTTAGAAGGATGGTAACAATAGCCCTGTATGCAAGACAGCAAAAGAGACACAGATGTATAGAACAGTCTTTTGGACTCTGTGGGGGATGGGGGGATGATTTGGGAGAATGACCTTGAAACATGTATAATATCATATAAGAAACTAATCACCAGCCCAGGTTTGATGCAGGATACAGGATGCTTGGGGCTGGTGCACTGTGATGACCCAGAGGGATGGTATGGTGAGGGAGGTGGGAGGGGGGTTCAGGATTGAGAACACGTGTACACCCGTGGCAGATTCATGTTAATGTATGGCAAAACCAGTACAATATTGTAAAGTAATTAGCCTCTAATTAAAATAAATAAATTAAAAAAATAAATAGAGGTAGAAGAAGATTTATAAACATTAAAAATTAACTGCAAGGGGAAAAGAACAGTAGGAAAAGCAAACGAAGGAATAAATGTAGAAGAATATAATAGGCTTAAAAATTTTAAATTATAAAAAAGGGAAAAGACAAAAAAAGGAAGAAGAAAGAAAACAAAACAAAACCAAAAAAAAAGGGAAATTCCACAGAACTGAAAAAGCCCAATGTAGAGGCAGAGTTTCATAACAACAATATAAAATGTGACTTAAAAAAAAATACTCAAAAGCTTAATTAGATTTAATAGTGCCAATAAAATCAACTACTAAAACAGATGGAGGAGAAGAGGGGATAAACGAGAAAAGAATCTAAAAGAATCTACAGAACAAGTCAAAAAATAAATAAATGGTTTTCTTGAGTCACTGCTGTCAGAGTGCTTTCCCTCACTGGGAGTCTCAGTACACCTCACCTCTCTAGGATGCCCTCCAATGCTATGCTGATCTCTGGACCTGCTGTGGAGGTGGTTCAGATTCTAATCTGGTCCTACTCCTGTGTGTTCTTGCCTCCAATATCCACAGCTATAAGAACTACTGTGTTTTCTTTTGTGGGAGCTCTCAGTGTCTTTTTATATATTCCATAGACACTGGGTCTGCCTAGTTGATTGTGTAGATTTAATCTGCAGGTTGTACAGTCTGTGGGAAAGTTTTGGGTCTTCTTCCTTACCCACACTGCCCCTGAGTTGCAATTGTGGTTTTATTTCCACCTCTGCATGTGGGTTGTTCACTGGGGTTTGCTTCTGAGTTTGGCCTGGAGTACTTGGGTTTGCCCTGTGAGGGCCAGGTGTGGAGGTGGTGCAGCTGCTTGGGTCAAAGGGGTTCTGTCAGTACCTGGTACTCAGAGGAGTTGATGGCTAGGCAGCAGGAAATATAATGCTCCAGAAGGGTATGTCAACCAGTGTTGGCCAATACACTCCAGTATTCTTGCCTGGAGAAACCCCCTGCCAGAGAAGCCTGGCAAGCCATGGTCTTCAGGGTTGCAAAGAGTTGGACACAACCGAAGGGACCCTGGGTGCGTAGATGCAAGACTTTGAGAGTTGAGCATGAAGGTGGCATAGCTGCTTGGCTTGCAGGGACCCTGGGGCCGCCAAATGTGCAGGGACACCGATTGCCTCCATTTTAGGAGTTAGTGCCCTATCAGCATCTTTTCTTTTGGAGCCTCTTCTAGTTGGCGATCAGAAGGCCTCTTTGGCCAGTCTTTCTCTGTAGCTATGCCCATTCAGGCACTTAGAGGGTTCCCTTGTCTATGGTCCTTCTCTGTTGTTCAGTGCATCAGGCACGTAGAGGGCCCCCCCCCCCACCCTGGTTGGGGTCCTACTCTGTAGATAGGCACATCAGGCAAGCAAAGGGGCACCCTGGTTGGGGTCCTACTCTGTAGATTGGCACATCAGTTACTTAAAGTAGCACCCTGGGTGGGGTTTTACTCTGTAGTTCAGTGTGTCAGGCGTTTTATGGGCAGCCCTCTCTATTGTTCAGCTGCCAATGCTGATAGGTGGAGAGAGAAAGGCTATCGCAATGGCTTCACCTGCTATGTGTGACTCAGCAGTATCACTTTGTTTCCATGGCTTCCTGGCTTTCCTCCACAGGCATTTCCCACCACAATCTTCTCCCTCATATCCTCCCAATCTTTCTTTCCACAGTCAACAGCGGCCCTCACCCTGGGTTTGCTCCACAATCCCTAAACTCCAGCTCTCACCTGCTGCACCTTCCAGGGGACCTGCGTCCCTGTTTGGGGTATGTATGGCTGCAGCAAGGACTGTCTGATTCTCATTCCATTTAGGCTGCCACAGATTATATGTTTCACTCTCAGCCTTAAATGTTTCTTCTCTGATTCAGACAATTGCCGTGATGTGGGGATTGGACCCCTGCTTCAGTTCTCCCACCTGCCGAGGGCAGGTCCAGTCCTATTAACACTCCTGTTTTCCCCTCTAGTTCCATCATCCTATGGAGTTTTGCATAATTCTATACATTCTTTTCTGCTGATCAGGTACTCCTGTCTGCTCTCAGCTGGTGTTGTGCATGCACTTCTGTCTCTGAAGGTGTATTTCTGATGAATCTGTGTAGAGAGATGTTCACATCCACTTACTCCTCTGCCAGCTTGTTCTCTCAAGACCATATTTTTTTTATCTCAATGTATTTTTAAATTTTTCAGGTTTTTTCTTGTAATTGATTTCTAGCTTTCTTACCATTGTGGTCAGAAAAGATGTTTGATATTATTTCAATTTTCTTAACTGTTTTAAGACTTGTTTTGTGACCTAACATATGATTTATTCTAGGGAATATTTTATGTGCTCTAGAGAAGAATTTGTATTTGTGATGAGAAAAATGCCTTTTGTTTTCCTAAGTTGCAGTCTAGGCATAACCCTGCTCAAACCAAAAGATGGGCATTTAGATAAGGAGTTAGTATTTCCACTGTAGGTTCCCACTCTGTTTTTCCCAGAGCACCTTGTAGTATAACTACTTAGAGTGAGTTCCATGAAAAGTTAGTAACTCTGCCTCCAAGCACCTTTTAAATAATAGATGTTTGCTACCCTGCTATGTATCTCCTGCTCTCACTGGTGACATGGGTTTGAGGATTGCCATTTTTTTCACCTCCTTGAATCCCATCTTCCCCTACTTCTGAGATCTGGAAGAAACAAATCTTGTGACTCTATTTCTTTTGTGTAAATGAATGGAAGTTGTGCTTTCAATACAAACGACCCTGTGGGTTTCACTTTGCAAGTATAGAAGCTCAGATACTGAGGGATATGCCTGCTGAATCTGTGTAACTGGCTTATTCCCCCTCATTATGCAGGTCATAAACTGCATATTATTAATTCAGCACATGAGCTGCAGCTTCTCAACACAATATCTGGTGCTGCTGGATGGAATGTTCTGTAAATGTCTGTTAAGTTCATACAGATAACTATGTAATTTAAGTGCACTCTTCCCATGTTGATTTTCTGTGTGGATAATCTACCCATTTTGACAACGGGATATTGAAGTCCTGTAATACTATTGTATTGTGTCTATTTTTCTACTTGGGTATATACTAATTGCTTTGTATGTTTCAGTATTCTTATATTGAGAACATATTTATGAATATTATATCCTCTTGATAAACTCACCCTTTCAACATTATATAGCATCTTTCTTTGTCTGTTTTACAGATGTTGGCTAAAAAAACTTTTGCCTGAATTAGGTATAGATAACTTTGGTTTCTTTTGAATTCCATTTTTTTCCTGTCCCTTCACTTTGTCTGTATGTGTGCCCTTTGCTCTGAAGTAAGTCTCTTGTGAGCAGCATATCATTGGTCTTGTGTTTGTTTGTTTTATTTTTTAACATTAAATAGGGAGTTTTTTAATTTAAATTTACTTATTTTAATTAGAGGCTAATTACTTTACAATATTGTATTGGTTTTGCCATATATCAACATGAATCCGCCACGGGTGTACACATTTGAGTCTTTTGCTCAGAGAACTTAGTCCACTTGAATTTAAAGTAATTATTGAGAGGTATGAACTTATTATCAACAATTTTTAAATTATTTTCTGGCTGGTTTGTAATCCCCTTGTTCCTTTCTTCTTTGTTTTGCTTCTTTCTTTGTGATTTGACAATTTTCTGTAGTGGTATGATTAGATTCCTTCTGTATCTTTTGTGTATCTATTATAGGTTTTTGCTTTGTGAGTAACATAAGCCTCATATAAAATAACCTATATTTGTAAGAGTCTATTTAAACTGATAACAATTTTTGGTTCAAACACATAGAAAACTCTATATTTTACTCTCCTGCAATGTTTTATGACATAAATTACATCTTTTTACCTTGTGTATTAATTAGAAAACTAGTATAGCTATAGTTATTTCTACTACCTTTGATTTTAATTTTAATACCAGACTTATAAGTGATTTACTACTACCATTACATTAGAGTACTCTAAATTTAACTATAAACTTACCTTTGCCACTGAGATTTATAATTTCACATGTTTTCTTGTTACAAATTAGTCATTTTATTTTGGCATGAAGATGTATCTTTAACAGGCCTTTAAGGCTAATTTATGGTGATGAACTCTTCAGGTTTTGCTTGTCTGAAAACCTCAGTATCTTTCCTTCGTTTCTGAAGTATACTTTTTATGAGTAGGATGTTCTTAATTGCCTTTTTTTTTTTTTTTTCTTTCAGCACTTTAAATATATCATGCCACTCCCTTCTGGCCTACAAATTTTCTGTTGAAAAATTTTCAGGCAGTCTTATGAAGGTTCCCCAGGATATAACAATTGTCATTTTAAAAATTTCTCTTCTTGTCTTTAACTTTTGACAATGTAATTATAAAGAATAATAGTGTGAGTCATCTCATTTGAAACTCTCTCTGCTTCCTGGAGATGGACATCTGTTTCCTTCTCCAGTTTAAAGAAGTTTTCAGCCATAAGTTCTTTAAATAATTTTTTGCCCTTTTCTCTCTTGTATTCCTCTCAGAGCTCTGTAATGCAAATGTCTGCCTACTTGCGGTCCCATAAGTCCCCTAAGCTATCTACATGCACAGAAGCCAGAGAGACCCAAACTTGGGCAATTGATGAAAACACATGTACCAAAGAATTTGAATAAAAGGAGCCTGAAAATACCAAAAAAGAAAAAAAATTCAGAATAGAGACATCACTGATGACCTTAGTGTGTACAATTTCAATGAGATGCTATGATTGCCATGTACTGTAAGTTGAAATTCAACCTGTATGCAATGATGCATATAGAGTGTGATTCCAAGCAGACAGAAAAAAAAATGTATGGGCAGAGTTCTTATAAGATGGCAGAGTAAAAATAACTTGAGCTCACCTCTTCTCATGAGCACACCAAAACCAGAACTAACTGCTTACAATCACTGAAGAAGACTGGAACCTAAATAAAGATAATCTACCATCAAAACCATGAAGATTAAGCCCAATCAGATGGTAAGAGGTGTGAATTCACAATATAATCAAGTCCCATATCCCCAAGAGTGAGTGACCTGCAAACTGGAGGACAATGATATCACAGAAGTTCTTCTATAGGAGGGAGAGCTCTGAGCCCTACAACAGGCTCCTCAGGTTGACAGTCTGGCATCCAGAGGAACATTCTGAGGGGGCTTGAGCACATGTGCTCCACAGGACTGAGGGAAACAGATATTCCACTCTTGGAAGATGCACACAAGGTCCTGTGTTTACCAGGACCTAAGGCAAAAGTAGTGACCTCATAGAAACCTAGATCAGACCTAGCTTCTTGTCTAGAAGATCTCCTGGGGAGGTGTGGGGCAGCTATGGCTCATTTTGAGAATAAGGACACTGGTGGCAGAGGTACTGGGGAATATTCATTGACACCAGCTATCATGGCAGCCGCCATTTTGGGGAGGAAGACCTGACTCAGCCCACTCCCAGTGCTGAGATGCCTCAAATCAAACAATCAATAGGGCAGGAACACAGTACAACCCATCAGGAGGCCTAAAGTCTTCTTGAGCACATACCCACCCCCTAAACAAACCCTTGGCATGGCCCATCAGAGGGATAAGACACAACTCCACTCACTAGTGGACAGGAAATAGTCCTTCCCACCAGGAAGCCTGGACAAATATTTTAAACAGCCTCATCCAGCAGAGGTAAGACAGCAGAAGCAAGAATACTATTATCTGGCACCTTGTGGAACCAAATCCACAAAAACATATCACAATATATTCTGGGACCTGCTGGCCTTTGGCCCTTCCATGATGAGAGGGGAATATATTGATGGGACACATAGAACATCCCCTACAGAGGGCCATTTGTCCAAGGTTGAGAAAAATAAGTAAACCTCCACATACATAAAAATACAAATATCAATCTAGATCAAATGAGATGGCAGAGGAATATGTTTCAGATGAAGGAATAAGATAAAATCCAGAAAAGAGACAAATGATGTGTAAATAGACACTGAGAAATAGTTCAGAGTAATGATTTTAAAGATAGCCTAAACCTTGGAAAAAGAATGGACACATAGAGGAAGAAATTGGCAGACCTCTTTAACAAAGAGCTAGAAAATATAAAGAATAACCAGAGTTGAATAATCCAACAGCTGAAATGAAAACCACACTAGAAGAAATAAATATCAGAATAAGCAAGGCAGAAGTGAGCTGGAAGAGAGTGGTGATAAGTTAGCGGGAAGATAGAGTGGAGGAAATCACTGCCATAGAATATAATAAAGAATGAAAAAGAAAATGAGAGCAGTTTAAGAGACATTTGGGACAATGTCATATGCATCAACATACCCATTGCCATACATACCCATAGGGCTCCCAGAGGGAAAAGATAAAGAAAAAAGACCTGAGAAAATATTTGAAGATGTAATAGTTGAAAATTTCCCCAACATGGAAAAGAAAGCAGGCGCCCAAGTCCAGGAAGTACAGAGAGTTCCATACAGGATTAACCCAAGGAAGAACACACTGAGAAACACAGTAATAAAAGTAACAAAAATTAAAAGAAAAAGAGAAAATATTAAAAGCAACAAGGGTGATTGCTGTTGTTCACACACACACAAAAAAAATACAATAATTTACCAGGAAATTATCATAAGATTATCAGCTGATTTGTCAGCAGAAACTCCAGGCCAGAAAGAAGTGGCACAACCTATTTAATGTGATGAAAGAGAAAAACCTACAACCAAGAATACTCTACCTGGCAAGGTTCTGATTCAGATTTTATGGAGAAATAAAAAACTTTATAGATAAGCAAGCTAAAAGAATCCAGGGCCACAAAACTAGCTTTACAACAGATACTAAAGGAAATTCTCTTGGCGAAAACTAGAAACAAAATTATAAAGTGGGAAAGCTCACTAGTAAAGGTAGACATACAATAGATGTAGGAAATGAGCCACAAGTAAATATGATATCTAAGCTAGTTATTATGGTAGAAGGAGAGTACAGAAGCTGGATATTTGAAATGCATTTAAAATTGAGTGATCAGCAACTTAAAACCATTATACACATAAACACACAGACAGAGACTATTATAACAAATCCTCATGGTAAGTGCAAATCAAAAATCTATAATAGATTTACTCACAAAAAAAGAAAAAAAGAATGCAATTGCAACTTTAAATATAGCCATCAAACCACAAGAGAAGAAAACAAAAGAAATAAGGAGGGAAAGATCTACAAAGATAAATCCAAAACAATGTGTGCTGTGCTGTGTTAAGTCACTTCAATCATGTCCAACTCATTGCAACCCTATGAACTGTAGCCTGCCACACTCCTCTGTCCATGGGATTCTCCAGGCAAGAATACTGGAGTGGGTTGCCATGCCTTTCTCCAGGGGATCTTCCTGACCCAGGGAATTGAACCTTCATCTCTACATCTCCTGTGTTGGCAGGCAGGTTCTTTACCACTAGTGCCACTTGGGAAGCCCAGTTAATAGATATTTACATTAAATGCAAATGAATTAAATGTTCCAACCAAAATGCATACACTGCCTGAATGGATACAAAAATAAGAGCCATAAAATGGCTGTATATAAGAGATCCACTTCAGATCTAGGGACATATACAGACTGAAAGTGAAGGGATGGAAAATATATTTAATGCAAAAAGAAATGAAAAGAAAACAACTGGAGTAGCAATGCTCATATCAGACAAAGCAGACTTTAAAATAAAAACTGTTATAAGGGACAAGAAAGGACATTACATAATGATCAAGGGGTCAATCCAATAAGATATAACAACAGTAAATATTTATGCAGCCAACATAGGAGCACTTAAATACACAAGGCAAATGTTAGTAAACATAAAAGAAATTGGCAGTAACACAATAATAGTGGGAGACATAACACCCCACTTACAACAATGGACAGAGCATCCAGACAAAATTCAATAAGGAAACACAGGCCTTAATGACACATTAGACCAGATGGACTTAATTAACATATTATAGAGCGTTCCATCCAAAGGCAGTAGAATGCACATTTATTTCAAATGCATATGGAACATCCTCCAAGATAGGTTACATGCTAGACCACAAAACAAGCCTGGGTAAATTTAAGAAAACTGAAATAATATCAGGCAACTTTCCCAGTCACAATACTTAAAATTAGA
Source organism: Bos indicus (assembly GCF_029378745.1). Lineage (NCBI taxonomy): Eukaryota > Metazoa > Chordata > Mammalia > Artiodactyla > Bovidae > Bos > Bos indicus. The sequence continues at coordinate 784,250 of NC_091763.1, read as the reverse complement.
AGTCAACCACAAGAAAAAAAGAAAACTGCAAAAACACAAACACATGGAGGCTAAATAATATGCTACTAATCAGCCAATAGACCAGTGAAGAAATTGAGGAGAAAATTTAAAAATGCCTAGAGGCAAATGAAAACATGCTGAAACATCATGAACATCATGAAAACATGATGATCTAAAGCCTACAAGACACAGCAGAAGCAGTTCTAAAGTTGAAATTGATAGCAATAAAACCTTACCTCAGAAAAAAGAAAAATCTCAAATAAACAACCAAGTCTTACACCTAAAACAACTAGGTGCTCCGTCAGTCAGCTGTGTCCAACTCTTTGCAATCCCATGAATCATCTGTCCATGGAATTTTCCAGGCAAGAATACTGGAGTAGGTTACCATTTCCTACTCCATAGAGCAACTAGAGAAAAAAGAATAAACAAACCTGAAATTAGTAAAAGGAAAGAAATCACAAGATCAGAGTAGAAATAAATGAAATGGAGACGGAGAAAACAATAGGAAAGAATAGTGAAATTAAGATGCTGGTTCTTTTAAAAGACAAACAAAATTGATAGATCTTTACGAAGACTCATCAAGAAAAAATGGGAGAAGGCCAAAGTCAATAAAATTAGAAATGAAAAAGAAGATATAAGTGATACCACAGAAATATAAAAGACTATATGAGAGTACTATGCCAACAAAATAGATAATCTAAAAGAAATAGACAAATTCTTAAAAAGGTACAATTTCCTAAGACTAAACCATGAAGAAGCATAAAATATGAACAGATCAATCACAAGTACTGTGATTGTAATGGTGATTTTAAAAACTCCAAACAAAGAAAAGCCCAGGGCCAAATGGCTTCACTGGTAAATTCTATTACACATTTAGAGAAGGTTTAACATTTATCCTTCTGAAACTATTTCAAAAAATTGCAAAGTAACACTCTCAAACTCATTCTATGAGGCCACCATTACCCTGACACCAAAACCAGACAAAGATACCAAAGGAAAAAAAATAAATAAATTACAGGTCAATATCACTGATGAATGTAGAGGCAAAAATACTCAACAAAATTCTAGCATACTAAATCCAACAATATGTTAAAGGATCAAACCCCATGATCAGTGGGTTTATCCCATGGATGCAAGAATTTTTCAGTATCCACAGATTAGTGTGAAATGCAACAATAACAAACTGAAGAATAAAAACCATGTGATCATCTCAGTAGATATAGAAAAAGTTTCTGATAAAGTTCAACATCCATTATGATAAAAATTCTCCAAAAGGTGTACATAGACGGAATATACCTCAACTTAATAAGAACTGTATATGACAAACCCACTGCTAACATCACACTCAATGGTAAAAAGCTAAAGGCATTTCCTTTAAGATCAAGAATAAGATAAGGAGGTCCACTCTTAAGAATTTATTCAGCTTAATTTAGGAAGTCCTAGCTAAAGCCACCACAAAAGAAAAAGATATAAAAGAAACCCAAATTGTAAAAGAAAAAGTAGACCTATCACTGTTTACATAATACTATACATTAGTTCAGTTCAGTTCAACCACTCAATCATGGCCGACTCTGTGACCCCATGAACTGTAGCATGCCAGGCTTCCCTGTCCATCACCAACTCCCAAGGTTTACTCAAACTCATGTCCATTGAGTCAGTGATGCCATCCAGCCGTCTCATCCTCTGTCCTCTCCTTTTCCTGCCTTCAATCTTTCCCAGCATCAGTGTCTTTTCAAATGAGTCAGTTCTTCGCATCAGGTGGCCAAAGTATTGGAGTTTCAGCTTCAACACCAGTCTTTCCAATGAACATTCAGGACTGATTTCCTTTAGGATGGACTGGTTGAATTTCCCTGTAGTCCAAGGGACTCTCAAGAGTCTTCTCCAACACCACAGTTCAAAAGCATCAGTTCTTCAGTGGTCAGCTTTCTTTATAGTCCAACTCTCACATCCATACATGACTACCAGAAAAATCATAGCCTTGACTAGACGGACCTTTCTTGGCAAAGTAATGTCTCTGCTTTTTAATAAGCTGTCTAGGTTGGTCATAATTTTTCTTCCAAGGAGTAAGCATCTTTTAATTTTATGGCTGCAGTCACTATGTGCAGTGATTTTGGACCCCCCCAAAAAAATAGTCTGTCACTGTTTCCACTGTTTCACCATCTATTTGCCATGAAGTGATGGGGCCAGATGTTATGCTCTTAGTTTTTTGAATGCTGAGTTTTAAGCCAACTTTTTCACTCTCCTTTTTCACTTTCATCTGGAGGCTCTTTAGTTCTTCAATTTCTGCCATAAGTGTGGTGTCATCTACATATCTGAGGTTATTGATATTACTCCCAACAATCTTGATTCCAGCTTGTGCTTCATTGACCCCAGCGTTTCCCATGATGCACACTGCATATAAGTTAAATAAGCAGGGTGACAGTATACAGCCTTGATGTACTCCATTCCCTATGGAAGCAGTCTGTTGTTCCATGTCCAGTTCTGTTTCTTCCTGACCTGCATATAGACTTCTCATGAGGCAGGTCAGATGGTCTGATATTCCCATCTCTTTCAGAATTTTTCTCAGTTTGTTGTCATTCACACAATTAACAGCTATGGCATAGTCAATAAAGCAGAAAAGATGATTTTCTGGAACTCTCTCACTTTTTTGATGATCCAACAGATGCTGGCAATTTGATCTCTGCTTCCTCCCCCCCCCCCCCCCGCCCTTTTCTATATCCAGCTCGAATATTTGGAAGTTCATGGTTCATGTACTGTTGATGCCTAGCTTGGAGAATTTTGAGCATTACTTTGCTAGCGTGTGAGATGGCTGCAATTGTGTGGTTGACTGAACATTCTTTGTCATTGCCTTTCTTTGGGATTAGCATGAAAACACATTTTCCAATCCTGTGGTCATTGCTTAGTTTTCCAAATTTGCTGGCATATTGAGTGTAGCACTTTCACAGCATCATCTTTTAGAATCTGAAATGCCTCAACTGGAATTCCATCACCTCCACTAGCTTTGTTCGTAATGATGCTTCCTAAGGCCCACTTGACTTTACATGCCAGGATTTCTGGCTCTAGGTGAGTGATCACACAGTCGTGGTTATCTGGGTTGTGAAAATCTTTTTTTTTGTATAATTCTTCTGTGTATCCTTGCCACCCCTTAATATCATCTGCTTCTGTTAGGTCCATACCATTTCTGTCCTTTATTGAGCCCATCTTTGCATGAAATGTTCCCTTGGTATCTCTAATGTTCTTGAAGAGATCTCTAGTCTTTCCCATTCTATTGTTTGCCTCGATTTCTTTCCAATGATCACTAAGGAAGGCTTTCTTACCTCTTCTGACTATACTTTGAAACTCTATATTCAAATGGGCATATCTTTCTTTTTCTCCTTTGCATTTCATTTCTCTTCTTTTCACAGCTATCTTTAAGGCTTCCTCAGACAACCATTTTGGCTTTGTGCATTTCTTTTTCTTGGGGATGGTCTTGATCACTGTCTTCTGTACAATATCATGAAGCTCCGTCTATAATTCTTCAGGCACTCTGTCTGTCAGATCCTATCCCTTGAATCTATTTGTCATTTCCACTGTATAATCATAGGGGATTTGATTTAGGTCATACCTGAATAGTCTAGGGGTTTTCCCTAATTTCTTCAATTTTAGTCTAAATTTGTCAATAAGGAGTTCATTTTCTGATCCACAGTCAGCTCCTGGTCTTGTTTTTGCTGACTGCATATAGCTTCTTCATCTTTGGATGCAAAGAATAGTCAGTCTGATTTCAGTATTGACCATCTGGTGATGGCCATGTGTAGTCTTCTCTTGTGTTGTTGGAAAAGGGTGTTTGCTATGACCAGTGAGTTCTCTTGGCAAAACTCTATTAGCCTTTGCCCTGCTTCATTCTGTACTCCAAGGCCAAATTTGCCTGTTATTCCAGGTATTTCTTGACTTCCTACTTTTACATTCCAGTTCCCTGTAACAATAAGGACATCTTTTTTGGGTGCTAGTTCTAGAAGGTCTTGTAGGTCTTCATAGAACTATTCAATTTCAGTTTCTTCAGCATTTCTGGTTGGGGCATAGACTTGGATCACTGTGATATTAAATGGTTTGCCTAGGAAATGAACAGAGATCATTCTGTCGTTTTTGAGATTGCATCCAAGTACTGGATTTTGGATTCTTTTGTTGACTATGATATCTACTCCATTTCTTCTAAGGGATTCTTTCCCACCGTAGTAGATATAATGGTTATCTGAGTTAAATTCACCCGTTCCAGTCCATTTTAGTTCGCTGACTCCTAAAATGTCGATGTTCACTCTTGCCATCTCCTCTTTGATCACTTCCAATTTGCCTTGATTCATGGACCTAATATTCCAGGTTCCTATGCAATATTGCTCTTTACAGCATCGGACTTTACTTCCATCACCAGTCACATCCACACTGCTTGTGGTTTTTGCTTTGGCTGCATCTCTTCATTACCTTGGGAGTTACTTCTCCACTGATCTCCAGTAGCATATTTGGCACCTACTGACCTGGGGAGTTCGTCTTTCAGTGTCTCATCTTTTCCTTTTCCTACTATTCATGGGGTTCTCAAGGCAAGAATACTGAATTGGTTTGCCATTCCCTTCTCCAGTGGATCATGTTTTGTCAGAACTCTCCACTCTGACCCGCCATCTTGGGTGGCCCTATATGGCATGGCTCATAGTTTCTTTGAGTTAGGCAAGGCTGTGGTGCATGTGATCAGATTGATTAGTTTTCTGTGATTTTGGTTTTCATTATGCCTTCCCTCTGATGGAGAAGGATAAGAGGCCTATGGAACCTTCCTGAGGGGAGAGACTGAGAGAGAAACTGGGTCTTGTTCTGATGGGCAGGGTCATAATCAATAAATTTTTAATCCAATTTTCTCTTAATGGGTGGGGCTGTGTTCCCTCCCTGTTATTTGACCTGAAGCCAATCTATGGTGGAGGTAATGAAGATAATGTAAAACTCCTTCATAAGGTCACATTCACACAATGCTGCACACAATGCCCCCATCCCTGAAGCAGGGCACGGTCGATCCACACCTCCACCAGGGACTCCTGTACACTCATGGGCAAATTTGGGTCAGTCTCTTGTGGAGTCACTGCTAATTTCTCCTGGGTCCTGGTGCACACAAGGTTTTGTTTGTCCCCTCTAAGAGTCTGTTTCCCAGACTCCGGGAAGTTCTGGTGGCTCTATGGTGGGGTTAATGGGGACCTCCTCCAAGAGGGCTTATGCCATATCCAGGTCTACCACACACAGAAACCCTGCCCCTGCATCAGTCCACTGCTGACCCATACCTCTGTACATTATGTACTACATAATACATAATACTACACATAGAAAATTCTAAAGTGCTACTAGAAAAATCCCAGAGCTCATCAATAAATTTGATAAAGTTTCGGACACAAGTGAATACATAGAAATCTGTTGCATTTCTATTCACTAACATCAAAATAAGGAAATACAAAATAAGGAAATAATCCCACTTACCATCAAAACACAAAGAATAAGATATCTAATAATAAACCTATCTAAGGAGTCAAAAAACCTATACTCCAAAATCTATAGAACAGTAATGAAAGAAATCAAAGATGACACATACAGATGCACAGCTATACCATGTTCTTGGAATGGAAAAATCAGTATTGTTAAAATGACTATACAGATGGCTAACAAACACATGAAAAGATGCTCAACATCGCTCATTATTAGAGAGATACAAATCAAAACTACAATGATCACACTGGTCAGAATGGCCCTCATTAAAAAGTTTACAAACAATAAATGCTGGAGAGGGTGTGGGGAAAAGGAAACACTCTTGCACTGTTGGTGGAAATGTAAATTGACACAGCCACTGTGGAAGACAGAATGGAGATTATTTAAAAAACAAAGAATAAAACCACCATATGACCCAGCATTCCCACTCCTAGGCATATACCCTGAGGAAACCAAAATTGAAAGAGACACATGTATCCCATTGTTCGTTGAAGCACTGTTTACAATAGATAGAACATGGAAGCAACCTACATATCCATCGACAGATTAATGGATAAAGAATATCTGGTACATATACACAATGGAATATTACTTAGCCATAAAAAGGAACACATTTGAGTCAGTTCTAATGAGGTGGATGAACCTAAAACATTTTACACAGAGTAAAGTGAGTCAGAAAAGAGAAAGATAAATACCATATTTTAACACATATACATGGAATCTAGAAAAATGGTACTGAAGAATTTATTTACAGGGCAACTATGGAGAAACAGATACAGAAAATAAACTTATGGACATGGGGAGAGGGGAGGAGAGGGTGAAATGTATGGAAAGAGTAACATGGAAACTTACATGACTGTATGTAAAATAGATAGCCAATGGGAATTTGCTGTATGGCTCAGAAAACTCTAACAAGGGCTCTGTATCAACCTAGAGGGGTAGGATGGGGAGGGAGGTTCAAATGGGAGAGGATATATGTATACCCATGGCTGATTCACATTGAGGTTTGACAGAAAGCAGCAAAATTCTGTAAAGCAATTATCCTTCATTAAAAAACAAACAAAAAAGACTATACTACCAAAGCAGTCTACAGATTCAGTGCAATTTCTATCAAATTACCAATGGGATTTTTCAAAAAAGTATAACAAGCAAATTTAAAGTATGTGTGAAAACAGAAAAGACCCCATATATTCATAGCAATCTTGAGAAAGAATACCAGAGCTGAAGGAATCCCAGACTTCAGACTATACTACAAACCAGTCATCAAAACATTATATTGCAGGCACAAAAACAGAGATATAGGTCAATGGAACAAGATAGAAAGTCCAGAAATAAACCCATGCACCTATGTTCAATTAATCTATGACAAAAGAGGCAAACATACATAATGGAGAAAAGACAGTTTCTTCAATAAGTGGTGCTGGGAAAACTGTGCAGCTACATGTAAAAGAATGAAATTAGAACATTTTCTAACATCATACACAAAATAAATTCATAATGGACTTATATATAAGATTAGATACTATAAAACTCAGAGAAAACATTGTTTGAGGCAGAACATTCTTTGACATAAATCACAGCAGTATATTATTTAATCAGCAGTATCTTTTTTCATTACTCCTAGAGTTATGAAAATAAAACCAAAAAATAAAAAAAATGTGAACTAATAAAACTTAAAAGCTTTTGAACAGCAAAGGAAACCATAAACAAAATGAAAAGACAACCCAAAAAATGGAAGAAAATATTTGCCAAAGATGTGACCAACAAATAATTAATCTTCCCAATATATGAACAGTTCCTACAGCTCAATAAAAAAAAAAAAAAAACAATCAAAAATGGGCAGAAGATCTAAATAGACATTTCTTTAAAGAAGACATACAGATGACCAAAAAAAAAAAAAACATGAAAAGATGCTCAAAGTTGCTAATTATTAGAGAATTGCAAATCAAAACTACAATGTGGTACCACCTCATACCAGTCAGAATGACAATCAAACACTCTACAGGCAATAAATGCTGGGCAGGATATGGAGAAAATGGAACCCTCCTACAACGTTGGTGGGAATGTAAATTGGTACAGCCTGTATGGGGCCAATATGGAAATATGGAACAGCCAGTATGGAAGTTCCTTAAATAACTAAAAAATAGAGCTACAAAGTGATCCAGCAATTCCACTACTGGACACATATCCAGAGAAAACAATAATTCAAAAAGATATATGCATCCTATTTTTCACAGCAGCGCCTACTTACCTATTTAGCCAAGACATGAAGCAACATAATGTCCATCAACAGATGAATGGATAAATATGTGGTATAGTATACAATGCTCCTCAGCCATAAAAAAGAAGTGAAATGATGCCATTTGAAGCAGCATGAATGGACCTAGTGGTTATCATACTAAGTGAAGTAAGTCAGACCGAGACAAATATTGTGTGATGTTGCTTATATATGGAATATAAAAAAATGATACATATGAATTTGTAATACAGAGCAGAGATAGACCCATAGACATAGAAGACAAATTTATAGTTACTGTGAGGGAGAGGGGAATAAATTAGAAGTTTAGGGTTGACACAAACACAGTATATATATATAAAATATATAGCCATCAAGGACCTACTCTGTAGTACAGGGGAATATACTCAATGTTTTACAACAGCCTATAAGGGAAAAGAATCTGAAAAAATATATACTTATATATGTGTGTATAAATGAATCACTTTGCTATACTCCCAAAATTATTATAACTCAACTATACTTCAAAATAAATAAATATTTTTATGTAAATAAATATACATATATGTATATTTATTTGTATAAAATAGCTGGAAAACATATCATGAAGTATTAGCTATTACTGTCTGCTATTTTAAAAATTTAGCCTCTTTATTGTCTCTCAATAAACTCCATAAAACATAAGTAGTATTTTTAAAACCATAAATTATGCAAAGAAAAAAGGTGAATAACATTTCTATGAGCTAACAATCACCAGTTAGAAATCATTACCAATGACTGAGACAATAGATAAGACCAAATCAAATGAAATGTTCAGTGTCTACATTAAAATTTTAAACAGTAAGCACATTAAAATTTACTTGAATAAGAGAAAAATTAATAAATAATACTGTTAAGGGATCAGTTAAAATAATCATAAAATTTGAGTATTTGTGATTAAAATTACATCATATCTTGCAAGGAAAAATAATTGGGAAACATGAAAGAAGACTGGCAAACACTGAGAATTATTGCAATAATGCAAGGGATACATGAGGTCTTCATTCATGATTCTATTATAAGGCCATACCCAATTAAACTCTCTGAGATACTCAAAGTTAATATATAATCTTAAATAAACATTAGTTAAGCTAGAAAAGTCATAAAATAAGCTATTCAACACAAAAATTTGCAGACCAAAAAAAGCCTTAGGTGTTTGGAGAGAAGTAGATAGTAAATATCTAAGCACAAAAAATGAAATGGACTATAGACTCTGTTATAGACTATACTGCACTAAAATACGTCAATAAACCCAAGAAACAGTTCTTCACAAAACAGAAAAACCTCCAGAAAAAGGTATAAAAATAAAAAGGAAACCTTTTTTGCAATTTGCATATTTTTTCACAATTACATCCCACATTTGTATTTTGTTTATGTGGGTATTAACTGCACAAGGGGGGAAAACCAACAATGAAATGAAATAGAAGTATTTCTATCACTGATTCTTCAGCTGTGCACTTTCATAATCAGTCTTTATCTTCTCCCCTTTCATCTGTCTCAATAAACACACAAAACATATTAATCAGTCTGCTCACAGATTTCATAAAAAGTGGCTCATTATCTCTTCTATTAACAGTTGCCAGGATTTTGAATCAAGAGTTGGTTGTCCAGAATAATTAATATTTAAATATGCTGCTTTTTCCCAGTTGAAACCAAGTTTGGAATAATATGTTTGAAAAAATATACAGAAAAGCACATGGAGATGACCATTTTATGTCCAAGAACATTTCTGGATCTCACTTAAATAATGCTATTCTTCATCCCTTTAAATATGATATTTCCCATTAAATCAATCTTTCCCTTCCTATAAATCCCCTCAATTTCCTTTAAAAATTACATGTTCTAATCTTTCTTAGGCTTCATTTCATTTTGTTACCTATGTGACAAATTTTGCAATTTGCCTAAGACCTATTTCTTCTTGATTTCTATCAGGCTATTGCTCCACCTACCTGAATGTTGTTGAAAGCACTATGCAACCATTATTAATGTAATTAAGCCCATAATTTGACAGTCATTAAATCCCCCCTTCCCTAGTTGAGGATGCAGACAGACTATTGAATCAATATGCAGGAACAGCCTGCAACCTTGACCGGCTTGATTTCAGTAGTCAGCAGGTAAAAGTAAGTTGACATTTTGTTAAGGAATATTACAATGGTTTTTATCAATTTACAGAAAGCCTTCAAATTGCTTTTATGTGTAATGGCATTAAGAAAATGCAAGATTTGTTTTGTTTTCCTTGTTTCTTTATGCATCACTTCTCTTTATCTACTGGAAGATTCTGATGTATCCCAACTCTTCTTGAGACCAGCTTACTGTTCTCTTCTACATCTGTGTGCTTAGTTGCTCAGTTGTGTCTGACTCTTCATGATCCTATCGACTGTAGCCCTACAGGCTCCTCTGTCCATGGGGATTTTCCATACAAGAATACTAGAGGGGATGACCATGCCCTACTCCAGGGGATCTTCCTATCCCAGGGATCGAACCCACATCTCCTGCATTGCAGGCATATTCTTTTCTGTCTGAACCACCAGGAAAACCCCTTCTACATTTGTAACAACATCTAAAGAATAACCTAACAATATGAAGTCTTCCTCACCATTAGACTTAAATCTGTTAACATCTTATTGAGTGTCTGAATCTTGAAGTCATGTGTTCAGGATTACAAAGTTGCAGAAATTAGGCAATTTTATGTATTATTGGAACTTCGGAAGAAACATGCTTAGTGGGATTGAGACTAAGCTTCGACTGCCTTGCATATAATATCCCTGAACTATCCCTGTTTTAGGTACCACTGGAGCCAGGATTGGTGTGAGAAGATGCAAAAAAATATCAGGAGACTGGTTTGATCACCTTCTGGGACATTCTTTCTTTTCTCCCCTTTCTGCCCCTGCAGACACAGAAACTATGACCACAGAAGCTACTTCATGCTTGCTTGTGTTCTAAGTCGCTTCAGTCCTGTCTGACTCTTTGCGACCCCATAGACCATAGCCAGTCATGCTCCTCTGTCCATGGGATTCTCCAGGCAAGAATATTGGCCTGGGTTGCCATTCCCTTCTCCAGGGGATCTTCTAGACCCAGGAATGGAAACTGCGTCTCTTATGTCTCCTGCATTGGCAGACAGGTTCTTTACCACTAGCGCCACCTGGAAAGCTACTTTACCTGAACCCTTTTCCCTTAGCTATATCACCAACCTAACTGGGATTTGGTTTGCTTCTGCAGCAAAATTTCTCAACTTCAGTACTGTTACATTTTGAGCCAGATGGCCTTTGCTGTGAGTCTTTTCTGTGTAGCTGTCCTGTGTGTTGAAGGATGTTTAAAGGCATCCTGTAACCTCCATCCACTAGATGCCAGTGCACCTACAACCTCTCTCCCAGCTGAGCTGTGACACGATATATATATATATATATATATTTAAAGTCTCCATACATCTCCATTTTTCTCTTGAAAACAAAACTATTCCTAGTTGCAAAATTCTGCTCTACATCATGGTGGAATCATTTCACATTTTTTTGCTTCACATCTTGATCATTCTACCATAAATTAAACCACATGTAGTATGTCCATCAAAGCTACAGATCTGATAAAGACTGATAAAGATCAGATAAAGATAAAGATCTGATAAATTCAAAAGCATCTTCTCTTGGATGCCTGGGCAAAGGAGCAATAAGAGCCTAATATGACATAAATCTAAATTTGGGGGAAAGCCAAGGAGAATTTGAATAAAGAATTCCAACTGTTGGCGAGTGAAGAGTCCACCTTTTGTTAATGAAAACAAAAACTGTTTATTGAGCATCTACTAAGAATAAGGCATAGTCATGAGCAAGAGAAAAATCCATTCTTACAATTTATTTATTAAAGACTTATTTTTAGAGCTTATGTGGGTAACAGCTTTCTGGCAATGACTAAAAGACATCCAATACATAATAGCTATTTGAAGCTAATGAGAATTCCAAAGTTATAAAGCCAAGTAGGAAGAGAAATACATATTATCTTTATACATATTATTGTTGTTCAGTCTGTCAGTCATGTCCAACTCTTTGTGACCCCATGGACTGCAGCATGACGTGCTTACCTGTCCTTCACTATCTCCTGGAGATCGCTCAAACTCATGTCTACTGAGTTGGTGAAGCCATCCAACCAACTTATCCTCTGTCACCCCCTTCTCGTCCTGCCTTCAATCTTTACCACAAGCAGGGTCTTGTCTAATGAGTCAGCTCTTCCCATCAAGTGGCCAAAGTATTGGAGCTTCAGCTACAGCATCAGTCCTTCCAATGAATATTCAGGATTGTAGAAGAGAAACACATACTATGACTATACATTAATACTTACTTTATTTTATTATGTGTCTAGATACTATGCTGTGAGATAATTTTTGTGCATTATACATGTTTCTAATTAACTTTTTTTGTAATTTAATTAATTTTAATACACACATACTTAATCCTCACAGTTCGTGACTTATAAAAGGCTTAAAGAAACTTGGAAGTGATCTCCTAGAGTGGTGTCTCTCTCTCTCTTTGAATGGAAGCAAATAAACTGGGGATCTTGTTAATAATTCTGATTCTGGAGATTTGGGAAGGACTTCAGATTCTGTGTTTCAAAGATTCTCCCAGGTGATGCAACACTAGGTTTAATGGTTCAAGCACAACTCTACAAGCAGTGAAACCTTATAATCCTTTGACCTAAGTGTGTTAGTGTTAGTCGCTCAGCTGTGTCTGACTCTTGCCAATTCATGGACTGTAGCCCACCAAGCTCCTTTGTCCATAGAATTCTTCAAGCAAGAATACAGGAGTAGGTTGCTGCCGGGGTCCAGCCCCGGCTGATCCAGGGTATTCGAAGGAGAGACGGCGTAGGTGACCTATTTATTTAAATATTTATCAAAGATATAAAGAGTAATAGAATGAGGATAGCTCAGTAGGAAAATTCAGTGAAGAAAAGAGGCTGAGTAGCTTGGTTTACGCGGGAGACCAATAAAACTTCAAGACAAGAAGTTTGCACCACTTACATAGGCCACAGGCGTCCTTCCGTTCTCCTGAAGGAGAGGAGACACTGAGGCCTCCCCAGTCGGATCTTAGAAGCCCAGGCATAATTAGCAAGCATGGCAAGTTCCACGCTCCAGATGGAGACTCAGCCAGAATTTGAGAGAGAGAGCGACATGGGGAGACCAAGTTTTGGTGAACAAGGCCCGCACTTTATTTTCCAAAGTAGTTTTTATACCTTAAGTTGTGCATAGAGGATAATGGGGGAAGTGGGGGAGTCATGCAAGGACAGCAGTTCCTGATCCTAATTGAAGCCAGGCTTTCAAACTTATCATACGCAAAAGTTCAGGTGATTTACATCATCTTCTGGCCAGGAGGCCTGTTAACATTTTAAGAAACTTATTTTTCTCTAAAAGTGATTATTCTAAAGTCAGGCGCCAGCCTCCAAAAAACATTGGATAGAGTTGCATTCCTATAGGGCAAAGGTGAGGTGGGCTCAATCAAGAAAGGAATTAACTCAAGGGTCCAAGGTTACAAACATTGAGGCTACTACTTACATTTCTATAACCCATTATATCAATCAATACACTGCCAAGGACACAGTAGGTAAGGGGTACGGAAACATTGGCCCAGTAAGTGAAAAACCCTTCACCAATACAATTTCTAATCAATCTTTTAACTACTCAAAGGAATCTGTGTTTAGACAGTTTAGAACATCTCCTGCCTCTCACAGTTGGGAGGCTCTGAACAATCACATGTGGCCGGAAAAACCTATTCATGCAGGCTAGAGGATTTCCAAAGGAGTTTGTAGGTTGAAACACTGTCACACCCAGGAATTATTAACTGGAGCAGTAAGCTAACTCTTTTTTCAGAGAGAGGTAGTGGGGGACAGCCCCCGTAAAGTCAGAGGTGTAGGTGAAAGCACAAAGCAGAAAGTAGGCAGACTCTGGTTTTGGGGGTAGATGCTCGAGAATTTCCAGGGGGACTCCTGAGGCTCAATCCCGCCTTTGTGTATGCCGAACCTCCTTCCTCATGACCTTTGCCATGGACGGAGCTCCTGCTCCCAGCAGTGATAGAATTCTAGTTGAGCTATTCCAGATCCTGAAAGATGATGCTGTGAAAAGTGCTGCACTTAATATGCAATATGCACTCAATATGCAATATGCTGGCTCCCGGCAGGTTGCCACTTCCTTCTCCAGAGGTTCTTCCTGACTCAGGGATCTAACCCAGGTCTCTTGTATTGCAGGTGGAGTCTTTACAGTCTGAGCCAACAGGGAAGGCCCTGGATCACTTCAAAGTTTTGAGTCACTTCAAAGTTTTGCAGGAATATCATGAGCAGTGCCAGTTTTAAGGAATGGAAACATTCAATTTTTAAGTCAAGATTTCAAATATTAAAATCATGTTTTCCACAAAAGATGTTGAAAATTCCTCTTATAGTAAAGAAAACACGAAAAGAAGGCAGCTTCCAAAGCTGAAGAATCCTGATGGAAGACAGCCCTAGGAAAGAAAGCCTGAGGGCTGCTATCCTGAAAAGTCCTTTCAAGAGGCATCAGATAAAGCCTGGCATTCTCTGCGTTCTAGATTAGAATAAGGGATATAACACAAAAAGCTACCATTTTAGTGAGCCAGAATACAGATCACAGGAGGAATTTACAGAAGGCAATTCAAGTTTGTTCATCACAGGGTTTAATGACACCTGCTGGCATTCGTTGAGTGCAAATGAACTGGGAGATTATATGGACAGTTACTCTTCATTATCTATATTTTACTGTATTCAACCAAATACAGTAAAAAAAAAAAAACAGTTAATATTCTAGGATCTGAGTAAAAATATTTTCAACTACCATTTGCACAGAGTTCTAAGATAAACAACTACAATAGTTTTATAACAAACTTATATAAAATATATAATTATAACAATATAATATGGGCTTCCCTGGTGCCTTAGACAGTAAAGAGTTTGCATGAAATATGTGAGACTTGGGTTCAATTCCTGGATTAGGAAGGTTCCCTGGAGAAGTGCTTATTTAACTTATATGCAGAGTACGTCATGAGAAATGCTTGGCTGAAGGAAGCACAAGCTAGAATCAAGATTGCTGTGAGAAATATCAATAACCTCAGATATGCAGATGACACCACCTTTATGGCAGAAAGTGAAGAACTAAAGAGCCTCTTGATGAAAGTGAAAGAGGACAGTGAAAAAGTTGGCTTAAAACTCAACATTCAGAAAACCAAGATCATGGCATCTGGTCCCATCACTTCATGGGAAATAGATGGGGAAACAGTGGAAACAGTGGCTGACTACTTTTCTGGGCTCCAAAATCACTGCAGATGGAGATTGCAGCCATGAAATTAAAAGTTATGACCAACCTATACAGCATATTAAAAAGCAGAGACATTACTTTGCCAACAAACGTCCGTCTAGTCAAGGCTATGGTTTTTTCCAGTAGTCATGTATGGATGTGAGAGTTGGACTATAAAGAAAGCTGAGCTTTAAAGAATTGATGCTTTTGAATTGTGGTGTTGGAGAAGGCTCCTTACAGTCCTTTGGACTGCAAGGAGATTCAACCAGTCCATCTTAAAGGGGATCAGTCCTGGGTGTTCATTGGAAGGACTGATGTTGAAGCTGAAACTCCAGTACTTTGGCCACCTGATGCGAAGAGCTGACTCATTTGCAAAGACCCTGATGCTAGGAAAGATTCAGGGCAGGAGGAGAAGGGGACGATAGGATGAGATGGTTAGATGGCATCACCGACTCAATGGACATGGGTTTGGGTAGACTCCAGGAGTTGGTGATGGACAGTGAGGCCTGGCATGCTGTGGTTCATGGGGTTGCAAAGGGTCGCACATGACTGAGTGACTGAACTGAACTGGAGAAGTGACTGGCTTCCCATTCCAGTTCTTGCCTGGTGAATTCCTTGGACAGAGGAGCCTGGCAAGCTATAGTCCATGGGATCACAAAGAGTCAGACATAACTGAGCAACTAATGCATACACAACTATATAATATGTAATACAATATTACATAAAATGCTTTACATTCTTTTATGAGATGGTTAGTCATGTGTGGCCATAAAATATGCTAAAGGAAAGACAAAGTTTATGTTACTCACAGGTCCTAAAGAGAGGAGCACAGCAAGCCTTGCAGGAACACTCAGGAGAGACACCTGAGTGGCTAGTAGGCAGAAGACAGAGTGAGGGGAAAGTTTAGGCCATGGCCTTGGGCTTTTTGCAAGAAAGACAAAGCAGGATGAACAACAGCCTAGGAGTGATTAGCTGAACAATTTTGATGGGCTCAAAGCTGTCTGGGTGGACCCTAGTTGCCTGGTACCTGGCCCTGAGAAGATTAAGACAGGGGAAGGAATATGACCTGAGGGGTGAACAGGTCAGATGATGGGGATCTGGCTCCGGAAATTTTGCAAATCAAAAGCAATCTCCAAGCTGGACCTTTTGCCATCTCTAAGTTGGCTATCCCAGGAGGCAGTTTCTCCCCACCCAGAAAAGGTTTTCAAGATACCAAGCATCATAATATAGAGAAAATTTTAAATATGTATAATGCAAATAACTATCTGGATAGTCCAGCTGCTTCTTTATCTGTTAGAATTCAGAATGGGGTGTTCAGTGCCTCCTAAAACTACCTTTTGGAGTTCAGTGTTAAGGCAGCTCATTCTTTACTAAGAATTTTCAACACATTCTAAAGTACTTTCAACACATTCTAAAGATAAAGAAATGAAATCTTATTCCTAGGTGTCCATATCCTATTTTTCTCATCATTTATTATTAGCATATAACAAAATAACCATTAACAGAAAAAGGAGTCAGAGTAATTTTGGGGTCACTTTGATAAAAATTAGACAATCATAAACAAGATTTTTCTCTGATGTCTTCTCTGCCTTAATATTTATGTAGTTAGGGCCAGAGGTCTATGCCCACCCTATGTTTGTACAGGGGACAGGAGCAATTGGAGGCAGTGTAGGAAAGAGTGGAGGGAAGCTTAAGGTAGAGAATGTAGGGTGTGGAAAACCACGTGGCTTCTGTGATCTGATGTGTGTGACTCTTTTCACTAACTAGTTATATGGAAAGGTATTGTAAGGGAGTGGGATCCTGTAGTTCTTCCCCCATACCCTCTGCCTGCCTTTTATCTGTAGAAAAGCTTTAGCTAAAAAATAACTTTAATCAGAGAGTAAGCAAATAGTACAGAAGCAAAAATATACAGATAGGACAAAAATATTCAGATAGGACAAAGTAACAATATGAGTTGACTCATTAAAAAAGTCAAGGACCTTTAGTTCCTCTCAAGAGCTATAGATAATATTCTGATCCACATCCTTTAAAATCCCCACCACTAAGAAATTGGCCATATGTTAGTAGACCCCAGCCTAGTTAGAACCAGAAGCTTGATGGTACTGACTGCCAGTTACCTCACAACTAACCAATCAGAAGAATGTCCATGAGCTGATCATGCTCTGAAACTCCCTCCTCAGCACACAGCCCCTTCTTATTGTCTCTATATCACCTCTCAGCAAAACCTGAGGAGTGGGGAGTTGGTTCTTTAGGACATGAATCCACCCTTTCCCCTGGCTTTCTCAATAAAACTATCTTTCTTTTCACCCAATACTTATCCTTCAGTATTGAATTCTTGAGCAATGAGTATCCAGACCCAAGTTCAGTAACAAGATGAGGCTGATTTTCTTAAAGAAGGATAGATGGGGTGGGAAAGAACTTGTCTGTCCTAGGTCCATGGCACTGCACTTTGGACTCTCTGAGTCTTCATTCCCTCTCCTGTACAATAAGGGTATTTGACAAATTATTTTTAAAGTACCTCTAAATTCTATATTTGATGATTTTAATGCTTTTAATATTGAGAAAATGTACATGGTAATGTGTCCTCTCTGCACATCACCTAAAATGGGACATTATTAAATAATAAAATGGCAGCATTCAACAGCACAGTGTAATTTTTTAAAATACATTTTGAGACAAGAAGATTGTTCTAAGCTTTCTTAGATGTTAATGTTTTAAAAAATTATTCTTTTCCATATTGCGCCATTAGGAATAAATTATTTCTGGGTTTTATCTGTCAGCATCTATCTGTGACCTTGTTACAAAATATCATATTACCACCACATGGATACAAGTGTCCTGAAAACAGAAACTTAAAAGTTAATCAGACAGTTAATACAGAAAGAAAAAAACAATAAAATAAATTTACATGTTCAAATATCTATCACCTTATTTTTTTAAAGTTCTCAAAATATATATAAAGTGATTTCAGAAGCATAAATTATTGTTTTATTGAGATATTTTTAACCTTCCAGCATATTTTTGTTCCTGGTAGAGTTGACAATAAAACATTACTAAATCTACTATCAAACTCTAACTATGCCTGTTCTACCACTCCTACCTCAATTAATTATAATATTTTGGAGCATGTCAATCTTTCTAAGTTCATTGTATCATGCTGTCAACATTATCTCACACCATTCTGTACTTTTTTTTTTCATTTTCATATCATAACATATCTGTATGAGTGAGGAAAATGAACTGAGTTTTTATCAAGTCATTATTGCAGTGATATACAGTAAATAAGAACACAACAACATCACATTTGCCTTCTATCTTTCAGATCAGATCAGTCGCTCAGTCGTGTCTGACTCTTTGCAACCCCATGAATCGCAGCACGCCAGGCCTCCCTATCCATCACCAAATCCCGGAGTTCACTGAGACTCATGTCCATCAAGTCAGTGATGCCATCCAGCCGTCTCATCCTCTGTCATCCCCTTCTCCTCCTGCCCCCAATCCCTCCCAGCATCAGAGTCTTTTCCAATGAGTCAACTCTTCACATGAGGTGGCCAAAGTACTGGAGTTTCAGCTTTAGCATCATTCCTTCCAAAGAAATCCCAGGGCTAATCTCCTTCAGAATGGACTGGTTGGATCTCCTGGCAGTCCAAGGGACTCTCAAGAGTCTTCTCCAACACCACAGTTCAAAAGCATCAATTCTTCAGCGCTCAGCCTTCTTCACAGTCCAACTCTCACATCCATACATGACCACAGGAAAAACCATAGCCTTGACTAGACGAACCTTTGTTGGCAAAGTAATGTCTCTGCTTTTGAATATGCTATCTAGGTTGGTCATAACTTTCCTTCCAAGGAGTGAGTGTCTTTTAATTTCATGGCTGCAGTCACCATCTGCAGTGATTTTGGAGCCCAGAAAAATAAAGTCTGACACCATTTCCACTGTTTCCCCATCTATTTCCCATGAAGTGGTGGGACCAGATGCCATGATATTCGTTTGCTGAATGTTGAGCTTTAAGCCAACTTTTTCACTCTCCACTTTCACTTCTATCTTTAGGGAGATTTTAATCTGCAGGATCCAGTCTGTCAGGTATTTTACTGGAAAATGATAAGTCTTTCCCAAAAGGCTGGCCTGCAGTTCCCACCTACTTCCAGAGAGCAGAGGCTCTCTGACATCTTAAATGCTACATCCCATCAAGTGTAGGGAAAGACCAACTTCTCATAAAATTGAACTCATTCTTATAAGGGGACTTATTTACAGCCACAGACTTGATGTGATCCCCTGTGTTAAATGAAACTGCTGGGAGTTATGTTTTTCTTTTTGTGGTTGTCATCCTGAGACTCAATTCATTAAGCATTCAGGAAGTTCCTGGTAATGTAGGCAGCTGGGCTGATTTTTGATAAAAGCAGTATTTTTTTCAACACTGAAGGATGAATGCTACACAATGAGAAATAATAAATAAAGGATAATATCATAGGCCTTTATACTTACACAAACTTTATAGGAAGTAGCAGCTTCCAATGAGAGTATTTCTGCTATCACCACAAACTCAGTTTCTACATCAAATATATGATTGTATCAAGCTTCAGTTCAGTTCACTTGAGTCGCTCAGTCGTGTCTGATCCTTTGCAACCCCATGAATCGCAGCACGCCAGGCCTCCCTATCCATCACCATCTCCCAAAGTCCACTCAAACTCACGTCCGTCTAGTCGGTGATGCCATCTAGCCATCTCATCCTCTGCCGTCCCCTTCTCCTCCTGCCCCCAATCCCTCCCAGCATCAGAGTCTTTTCCGATGAGTCAACTCTTCGCATGAGGTGGCCAAAGTACTGGAGTTTCAGCTTTAGCATCATTCCTTCCAAAGAACACCCAGGGCTGATCTCCTTTAGAATAGACTGGTTGGATCTTCTTGCAGTCCAAGGGACTCTCAAGAGCCTTCTCCAACACCAAAGTTCAAAAGCATCAATTCTTTGGTGCTCAGCTTTCTTCACAGTCCAACTCTCTCATCCATACACGACCACAGGAAAAACCATAGCCTTGACTAGATGGACCTTTGTTGGCAAAGTAATGTCTCTGCTTTTCAATATGCTGTCTAGGTTGGTCATAACTTTTCTTCCAAGGAGTAAGCGTCTTTTAATTTCATGGCTGCAGTCACCATCTGCAGTGATTTTGGAGCCCCCAAAAATAAAGTCAGCCACTGTTTCCACAGTTTCCACATCTATTTCCCATGAAGTGATGGGACCAGATGCCATGATCTTCATTTTCTGAATGTTGAGCTTTAAGCCAACTTTTTCACTCTCCTCTTTCACTCTCATAAATAGGCTTTTTTGGTCCTCTTCACTTTCTGCCATAAGGGTAGTGTCATCTGCATATCTGAGGTTATTGATACTTCTCCCAGCAATCTTTATTCCAACTTGTGCTTCTTCCAGCCCAGTGTTTCTCATGATGTACTCTGCATATAAGTTAAATAAGCAGGGTGACAATATACAGCCTTGACGTACTCCTTTTCCTATTTGGAACCAGTCTGTTTTTCCATGTCCAGGGAGTCTGTATCAAGCTTGAGAATAACTAAAAACTAATAGTGCTAATGTTGACTTTAAATCACCATTTGTCTATATAAATTTTAATTAACACAGCAATTAGCAGTCACTGCTGCTGCTAAGTCGCTTCAGTCGTGTCTGACTCTGTGCGACCCCATAGATGGCAGCCCACCAGGCTTCCCTGTCCCTGGGATTCTCCAGGCAAGAACATGGGAGTGGGTTGCCATTTCCTTCTCCAATGCATGAAAGTGAAAAGTGAAAGTGAAGTTGTTCAGTTGTGTCCGACTCTTCGTGACCCCATGGACTGCAGCCTACCAGGCTCCTCCATCCATGGGATTTTCCAGGCAAGAGTACTGGAGTGAGGTGCCATTGCCTTCTCCCAGAATAAAGTCATGGAAATATCATGTTTGATGATTGTGATACGTTTAACTAAAATCCTGAGTAAAAAATCCAAAATGCTCTAAAAATATAAAAGTAAATATCCATGATGACAATCATCTTCATAATAATTCATTATAATATTGACTTTGTTTAAAATACTTTTCATGATAATACTATGGATATAAAATGAAACTAACATCACTCAAAGAAACAATCATCGTGATGTACCAGAAGTAGTCAAATGCTGAGTATATTATGCTATGCTAAGTCACTTCAGTCGTGTCCGACTCTGTGTGACCCCATAGACGGCAGCCCACCAGTCTTCCCCGTCCCTGGGATTCTCCAGGCAAGAACACTGGAGTGGGTTGCCATTTCCTTCTCCAATGCATGAAAGTGAAAAGAGAAAGTGAAGTCGCTCAGTCATGTCCGACTCTTAGCGACCCTATGGCCCGCAGCCTACCAGGCTCCTCCTTCCATGGGATTTTCCAGACAAGAGTACTGGAGTGGGGTGCCATTGCCTTCTCCGGCTGAGTATACTAGGGTGAACCAAATACAAACGACTTTTTGCCTTCTATTCAGGGAGTGTGTTAAAAACAAGAAAATAAGCTAACAAATAATTTCAAAAGATTTGTTATGAATAAAATCCAGAGAGAGTTATGATAGAGCGCTGGAATGGTGGATGGGAGAATCTTGTCTAGTCTAACCAGATAGGTGAGGAAATCTTCCCAGGCAGGTTTCAGATGTGCAGTTACACGGCGTGAGATCTTGGCTTGTTAGAAGAAGTGGAACAAGGCCAGCTGGGCTAGAGTGTCACAGCTCAGGAAATCGGACATGTGAGGGTAGCTGGTCAGCTGCCCATCATAATCAAAGGGGGCCCGGAAATCTTGGTAATTGATTTATTTCACAAGCAATCAGTTCAGTCGCTCAGTTGTGTCTGACTCTTTGTGACTCCATGAATTGCAGCATGCCAGGCCTCCATCGCCAACTCCCGGAGTTCACTCAAACTCACATCCATCAAGTCCGTGATGCCAACCAGCCATCTCATCCTCTGTCATCCCCTATTCCTCCTGCCCCCAGTCCCTCCCAGCATCAGTGTTTTTCCAATGAGTCAACTCTTCGCATGAGGTAGCAAAAGTACTGGACTTTCAGCTTTAGCATAGTTCCTTCCAAAGCACCCAGGACTGATCTTCTTTAGAATGGACTGGTTGGATCTCCTTGCAGTCCATGGGATAGATGGCAGTTAAAATTGAATTTAAGAATTAAAACAGCCCCTCTGACAGTTGGATGGAAGCTGCACTGTGTGTGCAGGGGTGAGGGGCTGGGATCAGGGTTGGGCAGACATAAGGGAGCCCAGTGCAGTCCCAGCATGAGGTGAGGGTGATAGAAACAGGGTGGTGATGTTGAAAATGAAGGAAGTGGATGGATTTAACATTTGTGTCTGGGTGACGTTTTTATAATATCAGTTATTATTTCTTCTCCCCCAGCCCCACCACCCTGCCAATTTTAAGTATGTAATCCTCTCTGGGTTCATCATCTCAGAGAAATCAGAAATATCTGTTTCTCTTTCTCTTTGTCTTCCAAAGCCTGAGCCCAATAAGAAAATGATGTTTGGTGCCTTTCTTTTCCCTATCTTATAAATTCTACTTCTTTAAAGGATCATCTCTGTCAGCAGGCAAATATTACCTTGCTTCTTCTACTAAAATGAAAGCCCTCCCAATGACCACACCCCATTGCCTTCTAGCCATCAAATCGTTTCTCAAGTTACACTTACGGCAGAACTTTGTGAAGGTTAGCCCATGCTCCCTAGGCTCATCTTTCTCATCTGTTAGTCTAGGTCACCTCTCTTCAGTCAGGATTCTGTCCCTTCTTTTCTCCCACTGAGCCATCTTGCAAAGAGCTACAGAATTTCCCAACTGCCAAAAGAATTTCATGGAAAGTTTTATTTAGAAACAATCTTTTGTTTCAGTCTCTATGAAGTACTGTCTGGACTGCCTTTGACCACACTGCTCAACCCCTTTCGGTGTCTTCAGCTGGCTTCAATCCCTCTGTTTGACTTCTAGGTGGTGAAAACCACAGAAATTTGCCCTGGGTCTCCTCCCCTGTCTACACTCAGTCTCTAAGGAAGTTCATTCACCACCAGGGCTGTAAGCATTATCTCTGCCAATGACTCTAAGTTCCATATATTTTAGAAGTTATTCTTTGCTCTCCAGTCCCACTCACCCAACTACCCACTTCACAGGCCCAAATGGATGTCTGGTGGGCATTCCTAGCCTCTCATTCCAACAAACCTCCACGTACCTCTCCTTCCCTCTTAGTAACAGCATCCTAGCTACCACTCCCAGGTGTTAAAGGCAAAAATCTGCAAGATATTTTGGCATTTCCCTTCTTTTACTTCCAACATACATCTATAACCTAATCAGCAAGTCCTGTCAACTCTACAGGAGCACATCCTGCCTCACCCCAAGACTCCAGAGACTCCAGAGTAAATCCAGAATAATCTTTCAAAAATATGAATTAGATCATCTCTTCCTGCTTCAAACCTTATAGTGATTTCCTGGACCACAGAGGATGGAGACTAAATCCCTTGCCCTAGCTTTGGTTCCTTCCACCACCAGGAATGATTATCTCTTTCCTGACAGCCTTTTTGGAACTTGTCAAATTGGTTCTCCTTTAAGGCATTTGTTCTAGTTATTTCCTCTGCCTGAACTTTTTCCTCAAGTATTCTTATTGAAATGGAGCAGGACCATATAGCCCTTGCCTCCCCACCATGTTCTTTGCCTGTTTTTTGCCTGTGGAAAACTTTAGTCAAAGAATAAGTTTAATCAGAGAAGTGAGAAATGCTGAAAAAAAAGAACACAGTCTAAGGAGACTAAGTAATAAAAATGCAGTCATTACACATTGTCAAGGACTTTTAGTTCTTTCTCAAGGGCTGTAGGTAATATTCTGAGTCATATCCTGTGAGCTGTCTTTATGGATACTAAAATCCCAGGTGGACAAGTTAACTACAAGATGACCAGACTGTACCCAGGACATGAGCTTCCACAATCCCGAGAACTGACCACAAAGAAATGGAAACAAATGGACCCTGGAACTGAAGATTAACTGTACCTAAAACATTCAAGATAATGCTGGTCAGACCACCAATGACCAATTTGAAGATGACTGTTTGAGATGACTACACTGTTTCTGCATGTAGCGCCCCCATCCCTGACTCTGTCTATAAATGCTTTCACCCTCTGCTTGTCAGTGGAAGAGAGTCAGCCTTTGGACAGATGTCGGCCACCCTCCCCCCACAGCTGTCAGCCTCTGAAGTAAAGCACATTTTCCTTTCCACCAACCTGGCTTGCTTATTGGCTTTTGAGCAGCGAACAGCCAGACCTCCCAACACACACTCCATTCAATAACATCATGACTGATTCTTTCTTGTTTTATTCAGATTTCAACATCACCTCCCCGGTGATCTTCCATGGCCATCCAAGAACGGTTCCCATTTGCCTGCCAGACCCCTTCAGTGCTCAATATAGCACTTAGAAAAGACAGAGGAACCAGAGATCAAATTTCCAACATTCACTGGATCATAGAGAAAATAAGGGAATTCCAGAAAAAATATCTACTTCTGCTCCATTGACTATGTTAAAGCCTTTGACTGTGTGGATCACAGAAAACTGTGGGAAATTCTTAAAGACATGGGAATACCAGAGCACCTTACCTGCCTCCTGAGATACCTGTATGCAGGTCAAGAATAAACAGTTAGAACTGTTCATGGAATAACTGGCTGATTCAAAATTGAGAAGGACTGTATATTTTCACCTTACTTATTTAACTTATATGCAGAATATATTACGTGAAATGCCAGGCTGGATGAATCACAAGCTGGAACCAAGATTGCTGGGAGAAATATCAATAACCTCAGATATACATATCACTCTATTGGCACAAACTGAATAAAAAATAAAGAGAATCTTGGTGAGGGTAAAAGAGGAAAGTGAAAAAGTTTGCTTAAAACACAACATTCAAAAAGCTAAGATCATGGCATTGGGTTCTATCACTTCATGGCAAATACAAGGGGAAAAGATGGAAACAGTGAAAGATTTTCTATTCTTGGGCTCCAAAATCACTGTGGATGGTGACTGCAGCCATGAAATTAAAAGACACTTGCTCCTTTGAAGGAAAACTATGACAAAACTAGATAATACATTAAAAAGCAGATATGTCACTTTGCTGGTAAAGGTCTTTCTAGTCAAAGTAAAGTTTTTCCAGTAGTCATGTATGGTTGTGAGAGTTGGACCATAAAGAAGGCTGAGCACTGAAGAATTGATGCTTTTGAACTGTGGTGCTAAAGAATACTCTTAAGAGTCCCTTGTTCTGCAAGGAGATCAAACCTGTTGATCCTAAAGGAAATCAACCCTGAATATTCATTGGAAAGGCTGATCCTGTAGCTGAATCTCCAATTCTTTGGCCACCTGATGTGAAGAGCTGACTCATTGGGAAAGACCCTGATGCTGGGAAAGACTGAGGGCAAAAGAAAAAGAGTGACAGAGGATGAGATGGTCAGATAGAATCACTGACTCAATGGGCAAATCTGAGCAAACTTCAGGAGACAGTGGAGAACAGAGGGCCCTGGCGTGTTGCATTCCCTGGAGTCACAGAGTTTGACATGACTTAGCAAGTAAACAACAACAATGTAGCACTTATGCAATCTGATATTTTTGCACTTCTACCTGGTTTATTGTCATCTCCAAAGAGATCCATCTCCACACGATTCCAATGAGAAATAGCTCTGGGAAAGTAGGAATAATGACTGTGTTGATCACCAAAGTAGCTGTAGCATCTGGAATGGTGCCTGACCATGGTGGGCTCTCAGTAACATTTGCTGGATGAATCAGGGCTGAATGACCATCAAGCGTAAACTCATCAGGGACTAGAAATAAGAAAGAAAGGGAAAGATAGTGAGATGTGATGACAGCAAAAAAGTCAGGAGAGTCCAGAGAGACCATCAGGTAACCAAGCAGCTCCTGGGCTGGAGGCCTCCTACAGTTCCCAGGTGGGCAAGCCACACATTTCCAATGTTCAGTCCAGAAGGAGACAAGAGCCCAGTTGGAGTTTCACAAATTACTGCCTCAAAACAGAAGGCAGCATGAGCCTCACATTTGCATTGTGTCTCCTTTTCCCAAAAGTCCCAGGAATGTGGTATGGAGGCCAGGTGAATGCCACAGCAGATGTGTGTCACACTCAAAGAGCTCTAAGGCTATAAGGTCCTGGTCTTACAAAGATATGGGCTGCTAGCAAACCTGGTCCTCTTCCTTTCTAGAGAGAGTCATTATGTTTATTGCTCAGGAATTTGTCCAAGGAGAGATGCTCCTCTCTGAGGAAGTTATTGTCTTACTACAGTCAAGGCTGTCTAATGTAAACATCCTTGAACAATGCTATCAATATCTTTTTCTCTTAAGATGTACATAAACCCTAGACCATTGAGAATTATCTCAACAGTTGGATCTTTGACCTGATTTGGAGTAGGGCCTCTAAGAAGCAGAAAATTCTAAGGCATATCTTGGAGAATGGAGAGAAGAAGGGATTTCACCATTTCCCAGGAGCAGTATGAAGAAGGCAGAAAAATCCAAGTAGTTGAGAGCTCTACAGTGTGTCAGGAACTTTGGAGCCAAAGGTTTCCCTGCAGTGGCACCAGGCTGGGTCCATTACATTGTTCATAGCCCTTGGAAGCATGAAATATCCAACACGCTGAAAGACATGGGACAGGGGGATGACAGATGATGCTTCAGTGGTGACATAAAAAACATTGAACCTTCTAACCATTTGGGATGCTCACCCCACAGGACAAATGAGTGAAGGGTCAGATGTGTCCTCTCAGCACCTGTGTTCTGTGGATGATCCTAAGGACATCCTAGTGAGAACATCTTTTCTTGAGTCACTTTCTTGATGAATCAGGATTTTAATCTGCTATTTCCTCTGACTCTGTAATTGGGAGGCTGCTGGGGGATTCAGCCTGTCAGCAGCTCTGGGGCTGCCATTTTGTTCTGTCACCTTAACCACTACTATTCACATCTCTTCCTCCATAATTTATTTTTATTGTATCTTACAAAAGGGTCCATATGGAATGGAATGGAAATAAAATTGAAAGGGAAAATGATAACAGGTTCTTCACCACAGATAGTTTGACAAAGTACTTGTTTGGAGCAGTGTCATCCAGCAGAACTTTCTGCAACAGTGGAAATGCTCTCTTCCTGCACCAGCCCCACAGCTAACACTGAGCCCTGTGGATTTGGCTCTTGTAAATTAGGACCTCAATATCCCATTTTAGGCTTTTAAATATGTTAAAATAACACATGACTAAAGGGTGCAGAATTGGACAGTGCTTATCTGGAGTACAGACATCCAGGCTCCACTGTTTACCTGGTTTGTGAGTCACCCTCTCAGAGTATCAATTTCCTCATATCATAAAATAAGGTAAAATAGAATTTATCATGAAGAAAACGTATGACGCTTAATGAGATAATCCATGTTAGGTGTTTAGCACCCACCTCATGAGAATGGAATGAAGGCAAGAGTTATGAGGATGATGGTTATGCTGACCACAGAGACAGAGTCCAGGGGCTTGTGGTAGAGCTCAAGGGAATGCGTGAGTGGCTGTTAGGTGAGAAACGGGGTGTGGTGAGCAGCACGGGGATAAAGTTTGGGGTATCTTCAAAGTTAAAGAAGAGGCCTCATAGCTGTCTGTGTTGGGAGCACAGGGCTGTGAGAGGGGACAGACCTGGTCCTGACAGCCTCTTGAGGACACCGAATGCTTAGCACCAGTGAATGTCCCAGGCTTCAACTGCTCCCATGAGCCAAATACAATGCAATGCTCTCTGCTGCATCCAAATAATTTACTCAAAATCAAAACACATGCATTTTTGAAATTATCAAATAATCTGGATCAAAGCATACATTTGCTTAAATCGTCTGAAATTTATATCAAAAGATGTTCTGTTTTATATGTGTGTGTGTGCATGCATGCTCAGTCACTTCAGTGTGTCCAACTCTTGTGACCCTATGAGTTCTAGCCCGCCAGGCTCGTCTATCTATGGGATTCTCCAGACAAGAATACTGGAGTGGGTTGCCATGCCCTTCTCCAGGGGATTTTCCTGACCTGGGTCTCCTAAGTCTCTTGCATTGTCAGGCAGGTTCTTTACCACTTACGTCACCTAGGAAGCCCATACACATGTATTTATGTGTGTACATATATACATATATATGTATTATACATTTATATGCATATATATATATATATATATATATATATATATATATACTTGTACACACACACAGCACAGATATATTGGTCTTGGTCCAAACAGGATATGCAAACCATATAATTTAAATAAGAAAACTTCATGTAAAAAGAAAACACTAAGCTATTTTTAAGAAATAAAACAAAAGAGTGATTGTTGAGATGTAAAAAGAACTCTCAAGGGCACCCTAGAGCTGTGAGAGAGGACTCAAGGACAGATACAGAGGAAAGGGCCTCAGACCTCAATGAAGAAAGTGGGACAAGACCAACTGGGTGATGGAGGATTGTACCAGGCTTACCAGGCCAGAGTTGGTCCACAGCCCCTGGAATGGGAAACTATTTCTGGGGCACAGACAAATTGAGCCCAGTGACGGGACAGAGAGAGTCTAGGTACATGCACTTAGGTGTGAGGCCCAAAGCCCACAGGGTCCTTGTCAGGAGGGCCACAACAAACCAAGCCCCAGGACGTAGGAAAGCTGAGGCTGACAGACAGTAGGCAGCGGGAGTTGAGTGCCACATGGATGCACTGCAGAGGCCTGTTTTCTTAGACTCCAGAACACCTCTGTGCACAACTTGGGCCTGGTCAACACCTGATTACTCTGACCTCCAAGGGACAGAGGTCAGGCAGGAAGCCAGCCCAGTGCACCTATGTTTCGGACAAAGGAGAGAGCACAAGGTACAAAATCCTGGGTGGGCCTATCCTGTGCCATCTGCAGTTCCTGGCTGCTCAGGGCTGCCCACATCAAGAGATGCAGAAAGCAAGCAGCCGCAGAATGCTGGAGAGAGAGCAGCACCAAGCAGAAACCTAATCCTGGAGGAACCACACTGCTGAGCAGTAAAAACAACACTTATCTCCCAGGACCTAGCTATGAGAACAGGAAGGGACCCCCTTTTTCTGCAGTGTCTCTCCAGGGCCTTCTACTGACATCATCAAATCACCTGGCAAAGGAAAACTATTAAGAGGCCCATCTCCCTTTTCACAGATTGGAAAATAAAGGGTGAATCTGGACTTGAGACAATAAATTGATATCTAGCTGAACATAGCCTATGCCATCCACCCCACCCACCCATCCAACCAACACAACACTCATGAAGCACTTCCTGGAACCTTATCTGTGATTGGTGGAAAGAACTCTCTTCAGTGACAGGAGAAGGATCTTTTGATAGAGTGTCCATTCTGGGTGTGAAATGATTGTTTCATCTTGCCATTAGTAAGTTGGCCACTGTGCAGGCTGAGTTAAAGCCATTTGACAAAGAAGATGGACTTACAAGTGTTTCTGCTGCCTGGGAACTCAGTTCAGAAATTCAGTAGACTCAGCTTATCCCAGGGTCAGAATTTATCCTATATGGACAGTTGAAGATGAAATGCCCTAGGACCCAAAATTTGCCTATTCTTTCAATATGATATAAAGAGCAAGTACAAAGTTTATTTTTTTAATTTAAATTTATTTATTTTAATTGGAGGCTAATTACTTTACAACATTGTATTGGCTCTGCCACACATCAACATGAATCCACCACAGGTGTACACGTGTTCCCCATCCTGAACCTCCCTCTCCATACCATCTCTTCAGGTCATCCCAGTGCACCAGCCCCAAGAATCCTGTATCGAACCTGGACTGGTGATTTGTTTCTTATATGATATTATACATGTTTCCATGCCATTCCCCCAAATCATCCCACCCTCTCCCTCTCCCACAGAGTCCAAAAGACTGTTCTATACATCTGTGCCTCTTTTTGGCGTCTAACATACAGGGTTATCGTTACCATCTTTCTAAATTCCATATATATGTGTTAGTATACTGTATTGGTGTTTTTCTTTCTGGCTTACTTCACTCTGTACAATAGGGCTCCAGTTTCATCCACCTCATTAGAACAGATTCAAATGTATTCTTTTTAATGGCTGAGTAATACTCCATTGTGTATATGTACCACAGCTTTCTTATCCATTCATCTGCTGATGGACATCTAGGTTGCTTCCATGTCCTGGCTATTATAAACAGTGCTGAGATGAACATTGGGGTACACGTATCTCTTTCTATTCTGGTTTCCTCAGTGTGTATGCCCAGAAGTGGGATTGCTGGGTCATCAGGCAGTTCTATTTCCAGGTTTTTTAAGTAATCTCCACAGTGTTCTCCACAGTGGCTGTACTAGTTTACATTCCCACCAATAGTTTAAGAGGGTTCCCTTTTCTCCACATCCTCTCCAGCATTTATTGCTTGTAGATTTTTGGATAGCAGCCATTCTGACTGGTGTGAAATGGTACCTCATTGTGGTTTTGATTTGCATTTCTCTGATAATGAGTAATGTTGAGCATCTTTTCATGTGTTTGTTAGCCATCTGCATGTCTTCTTTGGAGAAATGTCTATTTAGTTCTTTGGCCCATTTTTGATTGGATTGTTTATTCTTCTGGAATTGAGCTGCAGGAGTTGCTTGTAGGTTTTTTAGATTAATTCTTTGTCAGTTGCTTCATTTGCTATTATTTTCTCCCATTCTGAAGGCTGTCTTTTCACCTTGCTTAGAGCTTCCTTTGTTGTGCAGAAGCTTTTAATTTTAATTAGGTCCCATTTGTTTATTTTTGCTTTTATTTCCAATATTCTGGGAGGTGGGTCATAGAGGATCCTGCTGTGATTTATTAATAGTATGGAAAATACCACAAAATATTTGAAATCAATAAAACCATGCAATTTATAAAACATAATCATTTGTATTGGAGCTTATTCTTGCATATTCTCTTTTTACCTAAATAAGTAGAACAAATACCACATTTTCTGAAAAATAAAGGGAATCTAGTAAATAAATAAATAGCACTGCTATTATGACATAAAATTTTGTAATAGAATGTGCTATGAATATTCACAAAAGCAGTTACTCTTGAGTCTTTAGCAACATTACATATGTAACATGATCCCACTTCTATTTCCTTTCCTAATATTTCTCCCTACCTCACTTCTAAGTCATTAATTTTTCCATTTTCCTCTTCAGTTATTTAAGTAGTGCACTAAACCAGTTTTCAGTTAGTTTTTTTTTTCTCTAATTTTATTTTATTTTTAAACTTTACATAATTGTATTAGTTTTGCCAAATATCAAAATGAATCCGCCACAGGTATACATGTGTCAGTTAGTTTTAATTAAAACATTATCTGTGAGCACTTTCAAGTCAGATCATCATCATCAAACCAAAAGAAAGAATTGAGGCAGTTTTGAGAAAACTCAGTGCCAGGACAAATTACTTAGGTAAATGCTTTAGTTTTACTATTTTTCTTCAACTAACCTTAAAACATGTGAATGAGTTTTCTATCCAGGGATTCACATGGTACAAAAATCAATGTAAATCCATATAAAGCTCTGAGAGCAGCCAGAGAGGTAAGCTCTATTCATGGCTGTCTCTTCCCTCTGGTGGGGTTAGCTGAACACCTACTGTGTGCCTTGGCCACACCAGAAACAAAGAATACAACACCACCTCTCACAAAAGCTGTTATCTAGAGAAGCCTGATTATAAACAGGTGCTGGTAAGTGTTATGGATAAAATCTAACAGCAGCTCCAGGGGAGAGGTAAGGCATGGCCTAGGGTGGGGAAGAAGGTGAGGAAGTATATTAAGTCTTGATGATTCCTGCCCAGGGATTTGAGTGATCAATGCTGAGAGATTTCAAGACAATAGGCACTGTGAATGGCCCACAGGGAAGGTGAGCTTAGAGTTCCAGAAGTCTCCAGGAGTCCTGGCTCTCAGCAGGGAGAAGAGAAGGTTCCAGGTGAGGTCAGGGAGGCAGAACTGGGCTCCTGCTCCGGACAACTCCAGCCATGCCTGAAAGCTGAGGCAGTTTGTACCTGAGCCAAAGAAAAGTACTACCCCTACCCCTCCACTCCCAAGCCTGTGGCTATCTTTCTAGGACATTCTCTGGTCCCTGGACTTGGAACTTCCTGATCCAAACAGTCCAAACCTGTTTCCAGATCCTTTCAGTCTTTTGTCTCTAAACATCAAACTAGGAGGGGAAGGGCAGAAAGAGTGGGTGGAATTATGGGCAGGACCTGGCCAGCAATCTGGAGGCTGGATGGAGCTGAGCTCTCTGGCCTCCATCTGCTACCAACATGAGGGGCCTGACTTCTTAGGCCCTTGATGGAGGAACCAGCAGTTTACCTGTATCTCTAGGGTGGTGGGAAGCCATGGCATGTTTTCAGCAAGGGGCCACATGCTGTCCTTTACTTTATAAATTCACTCTGCAAACAGAGAGTCACATCCAGGAGCCAGAGTCACGCCACAGGCTTCCAGAGTTTACCACCAAGCAGGAAGACAGGCTTAAAAGAATATTACAAGTGTGGTTACAAAAATATTACAAGTGTGAAGACAGGCTTCAACAGTACATGAACCATGAACTTCCAGATGTTCAAGCTGGATTTAGAAAAGGCAGAAGAATTAGAGATCAATCTGCCAACATCTGCTGGATCCTCAAAGAAGCAAGAGAGTTAAAAAAAAAAAATCTACTTCTTCTTTATTGACTACACCAAAGCCTTTGACTGTGTGGATCACAATAAACCATGGAAAACTCTTAAAGAGATGAGAATATCAGGCCACCTTACCTGCTCCTGAGAAATCTGTATGCAGGTCAAGAAGCAACAGTTATTAACTGGATATGGAACAACAGACTGGTTCCAAATCAGGAAAGGAGTATATCAAGGCTGTATGTTGTCACCCTGCTTATTTAATTTATATGTAGAGTGCATCACATGAAGTGCCAGGCTGGATGAAGCATAAGCCAGAATCAAGATTGCCAGGAAAAATATCAATAACCTCAGCTATGCAGATGACACCACCCATATTGTAGAAAGCAAAGAACTAAAGAACTTCTTAATGAAAGTGAAAGAGGAGAGTGAAAAAGTTGACAT
The DNA here is from genome assembly GCF_029378745.1 of Bos indicus. NCBI lineage: Eukaryota > Metazoa > Chordata > Mammalia > Artiodactyla > Bovidae > Bos > Bos indicus. The sequence continues at coordinate 751,115 of NC_091763.1, read as the reverse complement.
AAAACTCAACATTCAGAAAACTAAGATCATGGCATCAGGTCCCATCACATCATGGCAAATAGGGAAACAATGGAAACAGTGAAATAATTTATTTTGGGGGGCTCCAAAGTCACTGCAGATGGTGGCTGCAACCAAGAAATTAAAAGATGCTTACTCCTTGGAAGAAAAGCTTTGACCAACCTAGACAGCATATTACAAAGCAGAGACATTACTTAGCTGATAAAGGTCCATCTAGTCAGTTCAGTTCTGTCACTCAGTTGTGTCCAACTCTTTGAGACCCCATGAACTGCAGCACGCCAGACCTCCATGTCCATCACCAACTCCCAAAGTTTACTCAAACTCATGTCCATTGAGTCGGTGAAGCCATCCAGCCATCTCATATTCTGTCCTCCCCTTCTCCTCCTGCCTTCAATCTTTCCCAGCATCAGGGTCTTTTCAAATGAGTCAGTTCTTCCTAAAGAAAATCACTAAAGTCAATCCTAAAGGAAATCACTCCTGAATAATCATTGGAAGGACGGATGCTGAAACTGAAACTCCAATGCTTTGGCCACCTGATGGCAAGAGTTGACTCATTGGAAAAGACTCTGATGCTGGGAGGGATTGGGGGCAGGAGGAGAAGGGGACAAGAGAGGAAGAGATGATTGGATGGCATCACTGACTCAATGAACATGAGTTCGAGCAAACTCCAGGAGTTGGTGATGGACAGGGAGGCCTGGTGTGCTGCAGTACCAGGGGATGCAAAGAGTCAGACACGACTGAGGGACTGAACTGAACTGACAAGTGTGGTGCTTGCTACAGAGGGAGAAGAGGGTCAGGGGACTATATTAAAAGCACAAGGGCTCATTTAGTTTGGGTAGGGGTTTAGCAAAACGTGCTGAGAAAGGTTACAGGAAAGGTTGATGCATCAATTTGGAGCATGGACTTTAAACAGAAAATTATGGGTGCCTGGGACATTCCAGGTCTCCACAATTGCCTTAAAGCAGGAAAACTGCAGATTTCCAGAAACTGGGAGTGTGGCCTTCAAGCATGAATAAGAAGAGTGAAATAAAAGAAACATTAGCAGGGAAATAAATAAATCTTAGAACCAAATCACACCACCCTGTAGAACATGATCTTGGGTGGTCTCAGCCTGCAGCAGCTTGAAGCAAGGCTTCAGTTTCCCACCAGAGATTGAGGTCAGGTTGTGAGGTGAAGGCACCAAATCCTTGCCACTAAACCAGTGGCTGGTGACAAGGCCCTGGCCCTTCATTTTTGAGGAAAGAATTTCCACAGAGATGGGAAATAGTGAAAGAAGTAAAGTGTTTATTAGGACAAAGAGAACAATAAGTGTAGATAGACACATAGGTATCCTCATGGTAGTTTGAATTATACGGGGCATTTCTTCTGGGTTTCCTTTGGCCAGTCAATTTGATTTTCATGATTCTGAATCCATGTTTGGTTTGTCTCAGGATCCTCTCACATGTGTGTGTGCTCATCTCTCAGCCAAAATGGATCCCAGCAAAGAGGCCTATGGTAGGTTGACATCTCTCCCTCTTGACCTCTAAGGAGCTTTCTAGTTGGAAAGTCTCCTTGACTTTGAGAATGAGAAATACTTGGTCTTTTATTTTTTATCTGGGCAGGGCCCAATCTCCTCTCAATTGTCCTACTATTAATATTTTGGAGTATCTGTTCACAGAGAATGAACTCAAATTGCTCACCCTCTTGGGGGGGAAGTGGGAGATGGGCCATTTACCTCCTGCCTCAAACATACTCCAGATATCATTATATTCTAAAGGCAACAGGTAGATGAAAAAGGGTTCAGACGGGATCAAGTTCCAGAATTTAAAGGTCACTGAATACACTGCAGAAACAGATTGAAAGGAGGTAAAAACAGATGCAGAAAACACTGGTTAGAAACTATTGTCTGAGGTAAAGATAGAGTGACATAGACAGCCTTGTGGAAGGAGGTGAGGAAGATATATGTGTTTCTCCTCCTGATCTGGACCTGACAGTCCCTCCATAAAGTGTGCTGAGTGATTTTCCCTTTCCACCGCTTTAGAACGGGTGTTGTATTGCATTTCACAGCTGAGGAGACAGAGTTCAAGAGGCTGAGCACAATGCCCAGGGTTTGAAATGCCTGGGTCTAGGCACCTAGAGTGAGTCACATGGTCCCCGCTGGATGCCTGCCCTGCCCTGAGTAGTGAGAGTGCTTTTCCTGATGCTTCAAACCTGTGGACACTGGGTTCTTAGCACATGTAAGCCAGTTTTGCTCTCAGCCTGTCCTGTAGGAGGGTCCTACAGGGGAAAATCCCAGCACAGAGAACGTGGGGATACGGAGCTGTGAGGGCTGCGAGCAGTGACTTGACACAGAGTTTGGACCTCTGTCCCCCTGCCCCACCCTGGGTGCCTGGCCCCTTGCCACCTGCACCCGGGCTTCACAGAGCCACCTGGGGGTGGAGAGTGGGGGTGGAACCAGAGCCTGTCCATGAAAATGACTGCCTTGGCTGGATCGGAGGGAGAGGATGATGAGTAAACACAGAGGAGGCAATTGAGGAAAGATATCAACACCCTCTGGTTCTTGGCAAGTGTGTGAGCAAACGGCAGCCCTCCCTCCGGAGTGAGATTGGCATCTCCTGTCTCTCTAGTCCTGTGACTAGAGCCATGGAAGATACAGCAAGGGATCCATTGACTCACACACTTAGGCTAATTTCTGAAATAGAAAGTTCTAAATCTCTGGCTTGAAACAAGTTCCTTTCTCACATGCTCCATGGAACACTCCAAGAAATAACTCAGGGACACAGGCTCCTTCCATCTTTGTGCCACCTTCAAAAGTGTGGCCTCCAAGTGGTGACACCTAGGGGAGAAAGGGATGATTCAGGATGCGTTGTCTTGTGCACCTGGCGGGTAACTGGCAGTTGCTATACAATGGAGCTAACATAGGAGTTAACACAGGCCTACAGCTACATAGCTGCAGGCCTCTGCAGAGGACAAAACACATAGAGTGGACTCTAGCCTACTTGGGCAGACCATCCAGGACTCTGAACGTTCTTCCCATTTGTGGGATACTCTTGGGTCCTCCATGGAGAGGCTGCCCAAAGGCCCTCCGGTCACTGCATCCAGTACAAAGGCACAGCATCCATGTGGGCTCAGTTGTTCCATTTTGTCTGACTCTTTGCAGCTTTGGACTGCAGCTTATCTTATGAACAGGTTCCTCTGTTCATGAGATTCTCCAGGCAAGAATGCTGGAGTGGGTTTCAGACCTCCAAGTAATTTCACTCCATCAGGCCTCATGTGCTGCTTTTGGTGCTGCAACGTAGAAACCAGAGACCCCCGTGATGCTCTCCTCCCGCTGGATATACCAGCACAGAATGATGGCAGTAAACACTGCCTTTGGGGAAAGGATGAACATACACCGTCCCTGACCCACAAGGACACCTGGACTCTGCAGGGCAAGTTTTGTCACACATTTCTGTCTGCTTTGGGGGCCCCTGGTCAGAATATGGTGCTTCTGTCCGAGAGGAGTTTCAAAGTCTGTTTTTCTCAGGGATCCCTGCCCTGAATCTTCCCTCCCTGGGAGTTCTTCCTCTCTACATTATGTTCTCTTCCTGACTGTAGGTGTTGGAGGTGGGGGGCGGGGGCGGGTATTATTTCAGAAGCTCTACAGAGGCTCTGGATCCCACTTTCTATCTATCTGCCCAGTCATTTTAGACTAGTTTTGCAGTTTCTTTGGCTGTATAATTTCCTCAAAATCTTAGAAAGTTTCTGATATATTTGCTTCCAAATAGTTCCATATGGCTGTAACCACACCCTAAGCATTTCTATAAATCAGATTTGCAAATTTACTTTTTTTTTTTCTCATGCCCTTGCCTGTATCAGCTTAATAGTGGCAAAACACTTTCTAAATTTGAGCATGTTCATGAGGCTGAGTCATAATATGGCTTTGAAGCTCAAAGGCTTTTTCCCCCTCAATATCTTATTTTCTACTGTTTGTGTTCCAGAAGCAGTTGGAATTTCCAACCCTTCACAGACTCAAGTTTCTGGACTCTCTGCTTACAAACTAGCCAGTTTTCTTCCAAGTTCTTCTCTTTCTTTTAATAATGTACCAACACAGCCAACTGTTGCAAATCCACATTAACATTTTGATTTTTTTCCATCTACTTTTGCTAGGGTTGCCAAATTATGAGACTCATAATCCACCTCCACAGAGATATTCAGATAACAATTTTGCTAAATATTTCCACATATGTCACCATATTTCTTGCTACCTGACTCTAATTCAATGTCAGACATCAGAGCTTTGTTATTATAGCCTTTCAGAGTATCATTTTGTTTTTTTTAATATTAGTCCTCATAGTTAAATTGTTCTTCCAATTCTCAAATCTCAGTGGCTTAACATGATAAATGTTTTTCTTCTTCATATCAGAGTTTGCTGGTTCTCTTCCAAGCGTGACTCAATGACCCAGGCTCCTTCTATCTGTGGCATCTCCATATTCAACATGCAGCTCCAAGCTTGCCCCTGGAGGATAAGGAGCTTTGTATATGCCACCCAGAAGTGCTGACATCATGCCCACCACATCTCACTGGCCAGAATACAGTCAACATCCAACTCACTGCACAGGCTATTCATCTGTGTTTCTAGGAAGACAAAAAAGACAGATCACAGACAGCTCTGGAAATCTTGGTCACACTTTTTATAATGATCCCAGATGAGTTTGTTTAGTTGCTTCCCTCTATAAGCTTACAAGAGATATACAAGGGAGCTAACATAGGAGTTAACACAGGCCTACAGCTGCATAGCTGCAGGCCTCTGCAGAGGACAAAACACATGGAGTGGACTCTAGCCTACTTGGGCAGACCATCCAGGACTCTGAACGTTCTTCCCATTTGTGGGATACTCTTGGGTCCTCCATGGAGAGGCTGCCCAAAGGCCCTCCAGTCACTGCATCCAGTACAAGGATAAAGCAGATAAGATGGGAACGAGAATCCTGTACTCTCCAAAAGGTATTTAAACATGAAGAAAGCTCCTGTCAACAGTACTGGTAGAATACAGCACTGTCAGTGGATTTGTGTGTTGCAAGGCTGGCAGGGCAGGGGTGGTTAAATCAATGAATCTTTCTGATGCTTATACATCACTTACAGTCATATCATGTTTGGCATTCATATTCCAATCACTTCCTGAGTGCTTTTTCTCAGAGCTAAGAAAGGGATCCAGGAATACAATGGTGAACATTTGTTTCAGTTCTTCCTTTTGTCCTGTTTACATTCTAACACAGGAGAGAAAACACACAAACAACTGCTCACTTAAATAGCAAGTGATATGCCTAAAAAGTACAGGATAATATAAGAAAGTGGGCTTCCCTGGTTGATCAGATGGTAAAGAATCCTCGAAGTGTAGGAGATCCAGGTTCAATCACTGGATCAGGAAGATCCCCTGGAAAAGGGAATGGCAATTCATTCCAATATTCTTGCCTGGAGAATTCCATAGACAGAGGAGTATGACTGGTTACAGTCTATGGGGTCTCAAAGAGTAGGACACGACTGAGAGACTAACTCTATTGTCACTATATAATGTAAGAAAGTGAAAAGACAGACCTAGCTTGGAAGTTGGTAGAGATTCTAAAGCATTAAACTGAGACCTGAAAGACTGGGATTCCTCCTGATGAAGAGTTCAGTTCAAGTTGTTTGCTCAGTCCTGTCCAGCTCTTTGTGACCCCGTGGACTGCAGCATTCCAGGTTTCCATGTCCTTCACCAATTCTTAGAGCTTGCTCAAACTCATGTCCTTCAAATCAGTGATGCCATCCAACCATCTCATCCTCTGCCATCCTCTTCTCCTCCTGCCTTCAATCTTTCCCAGCATCAGGATCTTTTCCTGATGAACAGATGAGAAAAATATCCAGGTGTCTGGTTTTATAGTTGGGTAGAGTGATGCCATCCTGAGATGGGGAACACTATTTTTATACAATTGCCTTGAATGGGATGATCATGCCTTCATGTGAGGATGCATTGAGGCCAAGTTAACATGGATATCTCCAAGTGGAGATGGCAAGCAGGCAGTTGGTGTCCAAGTTAAGAGCCCACTAAGAGATATGGAATGGTCCTATATCTTTGGAGGATGTCTTATGATGCTCTATTATCAAATATGTGCCTCATAACCACTTCCTTGAATTTGCCATCCATGGGGGAAAATCATGGAGTTTTAATTTTAGGAGGATTAATTTGAAATGGGAACATTCTCATAGGTAGTCCAAAGGTTTTGTGAAACAGTGAATCATTGACACAAGTAAGAAAGGTTTCCCATTTTTAAGTATCATTTTTCAGATCCAGGTGACAAACAGAAACATCACTACAAGAAGCAGCTATGGTGAGCAACTGGCCATTGGGGGGAAATAATTTATTAATAATAACAAGAAAATACCCAATAAGAGAAGGTGGCAAGGTTAATGGATTCTTTTTTCTATTTTTCTTTCACCTGGTTTATTCAGTGTCTTAAGCAAAAACCACTGATCTAATATTCAGTTTTTTCTTTTTTTATTTTTTATAAATTTATTTATTTTAATTGAAGGCTAATTACTTTACAATATTGTATTGGTTTTGCCATACATTGACATGAATCCACCATGGGTGTACATGTGTTCCCCATCCTGAACCCCGCTCCCACCTCCCTCCCCATACCATCCCTCTGGGTCATTGCAGTGCACCAGCCCTGAGCATCCTGTATCATGCATCAAACATAGACTGGTGATTCATTTCACATATGATAATATACATTCAATGCCATTCCCCCAAATCATCCCACCCTCTCCCTCTCCCATAGAGTCCAAAAGACTGTTCTATACATCTGTGTCTCTTTTGCTGTCTCGCATACAGGGTTATCATTACCATCTTTCTAAATTCCATATATATATGCATTAGTATAGTGTATTGGTGTTTTTCTTTCTGGCTTACTTCACTCTGTACAATAGGCTCCAGTTTCATCCACTTCATTAGAACTGTTTCAAATGTATTCTCTTTAATGGCTGAGTAATAATCCATTGTGTACATGTACCACAGCTTTCTTATCCATTCGTTTGCTGATGGACATCTAGGTTTCTTCCATATCCTGGCTATTATAAACAGTGCTGTGATGAACATTGGGGTATACATGTCTCTTTCAATTCTGGTTTTCTTGGTGTGTATGACCAGCAGTGGGATTGCTGGGTCATAAGGCAGTTCTATTTCCAGTTTTTAAAGGAATCTCCACAGTGTTCTCCATAGTGGCTGTACTGGTTTGCATTCCCACCAACAGTGTAAGAGGGTTCCCTTTTCTCCACACACTCTCCAGCATTTATTGCTTGTAGACTTTTGGATAGCAGCCATTCTGACTGGCATGAAATGGTACCTCATTGTGGTTTTGATTTGCATTTCTCTGATAATGAGTGATTTTGAACATCTTTTCATGTGTCTGTTAGCCATCTGCATGTCTTCTTTGGAGAAATGTCTGTTTAGTTCTTTGGCCCATTTTTTGATTAGATCTTTTATTTTTTCTGGAATTGAGCTTCAGGAGTTGCTTGTACATTTTTTTAGATTAATTCTTTGTCAGTTGCTTCATTTGCTATTATTTTCTCCCATTCTGAAGGCTGTCTTTTCACCTTGCTTAGAGTTTCCTTTGTAGTGCAGAAGTTTTTAATTTTAATTAGGTCCCACTTGTTTATTTTTGCTTTTATTTCCAATATTCTGGGAGGTGGGTCATAGAGGATCCTTCTGTGATTTATGTCAGAGAGTGTTTGCCTATGTTCTCCTCTAGGAGTTTTATAGTTTCTGGTCTTATGTTTAGATCTTTAATCCATTTTGAGTTTATTTTTGTATATGAGGTTAGAAAGTGTTCTAATTTCATTCTTTTACAAGTGGTTGACCAGTTTTTCCAGCACCACTTGTTAAAGACATTGTCTTTTCTCCATTGTATATTCTTGCCTCCTTTGTCAAAGATAAGGTGTCCATAGGTGCGTGGATTTATCTCTGGGCTTTCTATTTTGTTCCATTGATCTATATTTCTGTCTTTGTGCCAGTACTATACTGTCTTGATGACTGTGGCAGCTTATTCTTATTTTAAACTCATACCTTTGCTTAAGAAATGAGTGCTCATTGTAGGTTCTGAATATGAATACATTAGTAGGAGTGTATTTATTTTAATTTATTTGATGATGACTTTACTAAAGCTTAGGATCTAGTGTCTCTGAAAACCTTAGAAAAGTGACTTGAAGTGACTGTTCAAATGAATACAAATGCATGAAAAGGAAACTGGCTGAAGGTCATCATACAAACAGCCAGCACAAGCAGGAACAACTAAGAACAGGCACCTATTTTAATTTCTCAGGTGTGTGCTGATGAGGAAAGGTGGAACCATTTTAATTGCTAATCTCTCAAAAGAAGGAATATGCCATGTTAATTAAATTCACTGATGATAGAAAAAGAGGGGTGGATTAATCACTACTAATGGCAGAAAAATCTTCTTTAAAAGCTAGTTTTACAAAGTACTGGGATTAAAAAAAAGAGAGAACTCTCTTCTCAGAGGATGCATACATGCACCTATGCACAGACATCCTCCACCCCACCCCCCATATACACACATACACAAAGCCTAACTGCCTCCAGGAATTACAATTACAGGTTGTACACTTTTAAAGTTATTTTAAAAGGTGTAATAACCATAAAAATGACATCTCCAGTTCACTCTTTGAATAACTCTATATTAAGCACCTACTGTACATATAAAGCTGTGGCTTGAGTAATGAAAGAAATTAAGTAAATGCACCTTTTCAACTATATTTTGAGACAGTGGATGTTTTTATACCACCTGTATATCAACCATGAGAGACAAAATTCACTTTACTGTGGCACCTTAATAAGGTAACATCAACCGCTCCACAAAGGGAATGAAGATTTGGGTATATCTTTTTATTGACTGAAAATTCTTTAGATGCCCTGGCATATAATAAGGTATATATCACCAGGGAGATTTTGGGCTTTATCTTTACAAATAGAGAAGATGGAAAAGTAAGTAAAGTACCAGTTACAAGCATTATATAATGTTTGGTTCTCCAAACTTCATACTGGAAATATTACAGTTATCAAAATCCAAAGATGGAGCAGGCAGGTATCTGGCTAGACATGGAAGTAAGACTGTGACTGAGGTGAAAGGGCCCTTTGGTCAAGGGCTCCCAACAAGTTCCATTAGGAGTATAAAGTTCCTGAAGGTGCTGTGCCCAAAACAGTGCCTGAGATAGAGGGGATAATGGACTCCAAGCTGAGAACCCAGTGTGGTCATGAGAACCAGTTACTATCCTGGTTCTGGCTTGAATGAAAACTACTTTGTTAGCAATCTCCCTCCTTGAAACCAGGGTGCCTAATTGGAAGCAGAAGCTATCAGAAAAAAACATGTGAAACACCCACTCAGTAGCTAAGATTCATACATTTTTATCTTCTAGATTGTCCATGTATATGTATTTTGTTCTTACCAGAACAGTGGAAACTACACAAAACCTTTTATTTTGTCTCTTGACTGAAGAACATTCCATCAGCACTCCCTACCTTTAGCTTGCTGATGAAAAGGAAGGTCTCAAGGAAAATAAACTATATTTCCATTTCCTTCTTTTGCAGCACACATGGTTGGCTAATGTCAGAAAGTAACAAGAATAAGAAAGGTTTCCATGGTTGTTCATGTTTCATAGAGTGCAAAGACATCGTTTTGACATTCAAAGCAAATTCTAATTTAGATAAGAAGTGTGATTGCTAAGGGTTGTCAATACCCAAATTACTCAAACAGAGAGGTAACATGCTTGGCATCACTGTGAGTCCCTGGGGACACTGATGTCCTGTGGGATTGGGAAGGGAAATGGCAGACACACAGACCATGCATATTTCTTTTTGTCCAAAGCACACTTCATTGTCCCATCAGGCTTCACTGACAAAACACAAGTTCAGAGATAATTTTTTCCATGAAATTTGCCTCTTTATTGACTTTTGATCACTAAGCAAGCAGATCACACTTTCAGTCACAAAACTCTAATCAAAATCAGAAAGGAGGACCATATTTCAAAAGAATTGAGAAACACTTACTTAAGCCAACTCTTTAAGTTGTTGTTGTTGCTCTTCAGTCACTATGTCATATCTGATTCTTTGATACCCCATGGACTGAAACACGCCAGGCTCCTCTGTCCTCCACTGTCTCTCAGAGTTTGCTCAAATTCATGTCCATTGAATTGGTAATGTTATCTAACCATATCATCCTCCTTTTGCCTATAATCATTCTCAGCATCAGGATCTTTCCCACCGAGTTGGCTCTTTGAATCAGGAGGCCAAGTATTGAAGCTTCAACTTTAGCATCAGTTCCTCAAATGATTGTTCAGGGTTGATTTCTTTTAGGATTGACTGGTTTGATCTCCTTGTTGTCCAAGAGACTCTCAAGAATCTTCTCCAGCACCACAGTTTAAAAGCATCAATTTTTTGCTGCTCAGTCTTCTTTACGTGCCAACTCTCACATCCACACATGACTATTAGAAAAAACATAGCTTTGATTATGCAGACTTTTGTTGGCAAAGTAATGCCTCTGCTTTGTAATATGCTGTCTAGGTTGGTCATAGCTTTTCCAAGGAGCAAGCATCATTTAATTTCATGGCTGCAGTCACTGTCTGCAGTGATTTTTGGAGCCCAATAAAATAAAATATGTCACTGCTTCCATGTTTTCCCCTTCCATTTGTCATGAAGTGATGGGACTGAAAGCCATTATCTTAGTTTTCTTAATGTTGAGTTTCAAACCAGCCTTTTCATTCTCCTCCATCATCATATCTCTTAAGTTCTTCTTTACTTTCTGTCATTAGAGTGGTATCATCTGCATATCTGAGGTTGTTGAAATTTTTCCCAGCAATCTTGATTCCAGATTATGATTCATTTAATCCAATATTTCCCATGATGTACTCTGCGTATAAGTTAAATGAGCAGGGTGATAATATACACACTTGTTTTACTCCTTTCCCAATTTTGGACCAGTCAATTGTTTTACATCTTGTAATAACTGTTGCTTGTTGACCTGCATACAGGTTCCTCAGGAGGCAGGTAGGGTAGCCTGGTATTTCCATTTTTTTTTAAGAATTTTCCAGTTTGTTGTGATCTACACAGTCAAAGGCTTTAGCATAGTCAATGAAGCAGAAATACATGATTTTCTGAAGTCCCCTCACTTTCTCTAGATCCGATGAATGTTGGTAGTTTTGGTTCCTCTGCCTTTTCTGAAGCCATCTCGTACATCTGGAAGTTCTCAGTTCACATACTGCAGAAGCCTAGCTTGAAGGATTTTGGGTATGACCTTACTAGCATGTGGAATTAACGTATGTGTACAGTAGTTTGAACATTCTTTGGCATTGCCCTTCTTTAGGACTGAAATAAAAACTGACTTTTTCCAGTCCTTTGGCCACTGGTAAGTTTTCTAAATTTGCTGACATATTGTTGTTTTTGTTGTTGTTGTTGTTGTCATTCAATCACTCATGCATGTCTGACTCCTTGATACCTCATGGACTGAAGCACCCCAGGCTTCCCTGTCCTTCACTGTCTAAGGGAGTTTGCTCACTCATGTCCATTGAATTGATGATACCATCCAACCATCTCATCTTCTTTTACCCCCTTTTATTCTTGCCCTCAATCTTTCCCAGCCTCAGGGTCTTTTCAAGGGAGTCAGCTTTTTGCACCAGGTGGCCAAAGTACTGGAGCTTCAGTTTCTGTTTCAGTCCTTGCAATGTATATTCAGGATTGATTCCTTTTAGGATTGACTGGCTTCATCTCCTTGTGTCGAAGAGACTCTCAAGAGTCTTCTCCAGCACCACAGTTTGAAAACACAATTCTTCAGCACTCAGCCTCCTTTATGGTCCAATTCTCATATCCGTACATGACTACTTGAAAAACGATTGCTTTGATTATACCAATCTTTGTTGGCAAAGTGATGCACTCAAACTGACATATTGAGTGCAGAATCTTAACAACATCATTTTTTAGGATTTTAAATAGTTCAGCTTGAATTAAATCACCCTCACCAGCTTTGTAATAATGCTTCCTAAGTCCCTCTTGACTTCACACTCCAGGATGTCTGGCTCTAGGAAAGTGACCACATCATCCTGGTTATCTGGGTCATTAAGACCTTTCTTGTATAGTTTTTTCTATGTATTCTTTCCACCTCTTTTTAATATCTTCTGTTTCTGTTAGGTCCTTATGGTTTCTGTCCTTTATCTTGCCCATCTTTGCATGAAATGTTTCCTTGATATCTCCAATTTTCTTGACAAGATCTTTGGTCTTTCTCATTCTATTGTTTTCCTCTCTTCTCTGCAGTGTTCACTTAAGGAAGCCTTCAGATCTCTCATTGGTATTCTCTGGAACTTTGCATTCTGTTGAGTTTATCATTCCCTTTCTCCCTCGCCTTTAGTTTCTCTTCTTTCCTCAGCTATTTATAAAGCCTCCTCAGACAACCTCTTTGCCTTCTTGCATTTCTTTTCCTTTGGGATGGTTTTGGTCACTGCCTCCTTTACATTATGCCTCCATTATGAACCTTTGTCCATAGTTCTTCAGGTACTCTGTCTACCAGATCTAACCCCTTGAATCTATTCATCACCTCCACTGCAAGGGATTTGACTTTGATCATACTTGAATGACCTAGTGGTTTTCCCTACTTTCTTCAATTTCAGTCTGGATTTTGTAATAACAAGCTCATGATCTAAGCCACAATCAGCCAGCTCTTGTTCTTGTCTTTGCTGACTGTATAGAGCTTCTCCATCTTCAGGTGCCAAGAATATGATCAACCTGATTTCAGAATTGACCATTTGATGATGCTCATATGTAAAGTCATCTCTTGTATTGTTGGAAAAGGGTGTTTGCTATGACCAGCATTTTCTCTTGACAAAACTCGGTTAGTTTCTGCCCTGCTTCATTTTGTACTCCAAGACCAAACTTACCTGTTATTACAGGAATCTCTTGATTTCCTACTTTCACATTCCAGTTCCTTATGATGAAAAGGACTTTTTTTTTTTTTTTTTAGCTGTTAGTTATAAAAGTTGTTGTAAGTCTTCATAGAACCAGTCAACTTCAGCTTCTTTGACATCAGTGGTTGGAGTGCAGACTTGGATTACTGTGATGTTGAATAGTTTATCTTGGAAATAAATTGAGATCATTCTGCCATTTTTGAGATTGCACCCAAGTTCTGCATTTCAGACTCATTGTTTACCATGAGGGATACTCCATTTCTTCTAAGGGATTCTTGCCCACAGTAGTATTAGTTTGGTGCAAAAGTAATTGAGGTTGGTGGTGCAAAAATTTTGACAGTTGGTGCAAAAGTAATTGCTGTTACTGCAAAAGTAGTTGAGGTTCAAAGCCACAATTTGGTGCAATTAGGCACAAAATAAATTTTGAATCTCTGTTATTTTTGTACTAATAGCAATTATTATTACAAACTGCAATTCCTTTGAAATGCAATTACGTTTGTACCACCATAATTACTTTTGCTTCACCATTATAGATATAATAACTGTCAGAATTATATTCTCCCATTCCCATCTATTTCACTGATTCCTAAAATGTGAATGTTCACTCTTTCCATCTCCTGCTTGAACATGTCCAATTTACCTTGATTCATGGATCTAACATTCCAGTTTCCCATTTTTTATAACAATAGAATTTACTTGTACCACCAGACATATCCACAGCTGACCATCATTTCTGCTTTGGCCCAGTCACTTCATTCTAACTGGAGCTATTAGTAATTGTCTTCAGGTCTTCCCCAGTAGCATATTGGATACCTTTAAACCTAAGGGACTCATTTTTTGGTGTCATATCTTTTTGCCTTTTCATACTGTCCATGGGTTCTTTAAGCAAGAGTAGTGGAATGGGTTGCCATTTCCTTCTCCACTGGACCACAGTTATGTCAGAATTCTTCTCTATGGTCTGCCTGTCTTGGGATGGGTCATTGATCATAGCCTTGTCTTAAAGAAGCTGTTTGTATAACTTAATGAAGCTATGAGTCATGCTGTGCAGGGCCACCCAATATGGAAGGGTCATAATGAAGAGTTCTCACAAAGCTCTTCAAGACTATTACACAAATTGGTGTCATATAATGTGACCAAGGTAAAGGGAGGAGACTGGGAGGATCAGCCATGGTGGGCTTATCTGGAAATGGAGATCTTTGATGGTAACTTCCTTATGGAAGGAGTGAGCACTGAATTGTTTCTTCCATGGAAAGTACCTGGAACATCATCGCCATTATTGGAAGGGTTTTATGCCCCCTGGTATCTGTCCATGTTCTGTTTTCCATGAAAAGCATGTCTCTTTCACTTCCTTCCTTTAAAGGTGGGGGATTGACCAAGAAGGAATTCAAATTAACCAAGATCTTCAATGGAAGCAGAAGGCATGCACAAAGCTCTTTCCTGCTTCCCCCCCTACTGCCAGGAGCAGCTCAGTCAGACTGCCTTCTTTGTTTTGGAGACCTTGTCAGAGCTCACAGATGATCAGAGACCCAAAGCTGGCATTCTTCTGAGTATATGCCATATCCACGTTGATCATGAACAGAGGCTGACAGGTCTCCTGCTCTTAGGCCCACAGATTTTCTGCCACACTGATGTAGATGCTCTCCTGACACGTGAAAATTACATCAAAGTGTTCTTTGCACTCTTGAAATCTTTCTTGGCAAGACTTTATTCTCTCATTTTTTTTCTCCAAAATATGTAAGATGTTGTTATAGCATTCTTGGTCTTTGCAGAGAACTTCCTTGTGCATCTGCTCATATGTGGTAGAAAAAATCTTAAACCTCAGGGTAATTGCATGCCACTCCTAGGTGCCTGACTGGGGAAGCAGCTCTGAAATACCTGACACTAAATCCTTTCTTCCTGAGGATGCTTGGACCTCCATGTTCCTGTTCATGTTGCTCATACAGACCACATGCCACAGCCATCCTGAGCTAGGATGGGGGCATGAAGTAGGCTTTAAGGGGGAACTCTGAAGCCTGGAAAATTACAGCCTGAGTCCAGCTCTTCTAACTAGAGTTAGCATCAATGAAAAAACCCTATTTACATGAAATCACCTCCACAAGGTGGGTGGAGAATTCTTCATTGGTGATTGTGTTAAATCTTGAGTGACTGGGTTTTTGTTTTCTTTTGTTTCTGTATAAAATTTATTATTTTTTGAAACTTTTATTTTGTATTGAGGTATAGTTGATTAACAATGTTGTGATAGTTTCAGATGAACAGTGAAGGGACTTGGTCATACATATACATGTATCCATTCCCCTCCAAACTCCCTTCCCATCCCAGCTGCCATATAACATTGAGCAGAGTTCCATGTGTCATACAGTAGGTCCTTGTTGTTTATCCATTTTAAATATAGCAGCATGTCATGTGTGTGTGCTCAGTCACATCCAACTCCTTGTGGCCCCATAAACTGTAGCCTTCCAGGTTCCTCTGTCCATAGAATTTTCCAGGCAGGAATACTGGAGTGGGTTGTGACTTCCTTCTCCAGGGGAGCTTCCCAACCTAGGGATCAAACCCATGTCTCTTGCATCTCTTACATTGGCAGGCAGCTTCTTTACCACTAGGGCCACCTGGGAAACTCTAGTGTATACATGTCCATACCAAACTCCCTAACTATTCCTTCTGCCCCATCCTTCTCCTGAGCAACCATAAGTTCATTCTCTAACTCTGTGAGTGAGAGATAAATTTTAAAGAGTTTCAAGATGGCTGCAGAAGAGCATGAAAACAAGCACAGGACCCTTCTGAGAATGGACACTTTGAGGGGGGCCCTTTATCATTGCCCAGGTCACACACCCTTGCAGTAGCCTTTCAGGGAAGACTGTTAATGACACCTTGCATCTTGGAAGGTGTGGCCCCTATAAGCAAAATGCTGTAGGCAGGTCAGACACAGAATGATGTCCTGTGCAAACTTTTACCAGGCATCAGAGTTTTTCATCTGCCCACTATGTTAAAGAACCAGGCTATAGAATAGGAAAAGATTGCATTTCAGCAATACTAATAGCACCTGCTCCTTGTATCAGTTCAGTTCAGTCGCCCTGTCATATTCAACCCTTTGCAACCCCCTGAACCTGTATGCCAGGCCTCCCTGTCCATCACCAACTCCCAGAGTCCACACAAACCCATGACCATCGAGTCGGTGATGCCATCCAAACATCTCATCCTCTGTCATTGCCTTCTCCTCCTGCCCTCAATCTTTCCCAGCATCAAGGTCTTTTCAAATGAGTTAGCTCTTTGCATCAAGTGGCCAAAATGTTGGAGATTCAGCTTCAATATCAGTCCTTCCAATGAACACCCAGGACCAGTCTCCTTTAGGACAGACTGGTTGGATCTCCTTGCAGTCCAAGGGACTGTCAAGAGTCTTCTCCAACACCACAGTTCAAAAGCATCAATTCTTCAGCACTCAGCTTTCCTTATAGTCCAGCTCTCACATCCATACATGACTACTGGAAAAACCATAGCCTTGACTAGATGGACCTTTGTTGGCAAAGTAATGTCTCTGCTTTTCAATATGCTATCTAGGTTGGTCATAACTTTCCTACCAAGGAGTAAGTGTCTTTTAATTTCATGGCTGCAATCACCATCTGCAGTGATTTTGGAGCCCCAAAAAATAAAGTCTGACACTGTTTCCACTGTTTCCCCATCTATTTGCCATGAAATGATGGGACCGGATGACATGATCTTAGTTTTCTGAATGTTGAGCTTTAAGCCAGCTTTTTAACTCTCCTCTTTCACTTTCATCAAGAGGCTCTTTAGTTCTTCTTCTCTTTCTGTCTTAAGGGTGGTGTCATCTGCATATCTGAGGTTATTGATATTTCTCACAGCAATCTTGATTCCAGCTTGTGCTTCTTCTAGTCCAGCATTTCTCATGATGTACTCTGCATATAAGTTAAATAAGCAGGGTGACAATATACAGCCTTGACGGACTCCTTTTCCCATTTGGAACCAGTCTGTTGTTTCATGACCAGTTCTAACTGTTGCTTCCTGACATGCATACAGATTTCTCAAGAGGCAGGTAAGGTGGTCTTGTATGCCCATCTCTTTCAGATGGCAGCAGTTTCTTCCAAGCTGGCCCCCAACCCTCAGACCAGCTTGCAGCAGTTGGTGAGCACCCCCGGGAGGCTGTCCAAGGCCTGTGAGGATGGCAGATTCCCCTCTGGTGACTCTTAATGGCTGCGCCTCAGAGACCCCTCCTCCCACCCAAGCAACATTGCCTGGAGGTCTTGATACACCTTGGGGGCTGTTTGGTTGATTAGCTTTCCTTACTAATTGAGATATTTAACCAGAAAGAGCTGTTTACATTTATTTGACTATTAAGAACATTTAATACAACAAGTCTATTTTTTAGAAGATCACAAAATGGAGGTAAAGAGTGTGGAGCTTTTATAGGACCAGTGACAAACTTAGCAACATTGTTGATACACTATTTGAACATGTTTTGTGGCCCAAGCTCCAGGCTCTAGTTGAATGCACACACCAAGAGGTTTGTTGTTGTCCAGTTTCTAAGTCATGTCTAACTCTTTGCCACCCCATGCAAAGAGTTGCAGAATGCCAAGCTTCCCTGTCCTTCACCATCTCCCAGAGTTTGCTCAAACTCACGTCTATTGAGTTGGTGATGCATCTAGCCATCTCATCCTCTGTTGCACCCTTCTCCTCCTGCCCTCAACCTTTCCCAGCATCAGGTTTCTCACAATGAAGCTTGCTGCTGCTGCTGCTAAGTCGCTTCAGTTGTGTCCGACTCTGTGTGACCCCATAGACGGCATCTCACCAGGCTCCCCCGTCCCTGGGATTCTCCAGGCAAGAACCCTGGAGTGCGTTGCCATTTCCTTCTCCAACATAAAAGTGAAAAGTGAAAGTGAAGTTGCTCAGTTGTGTCCGACTCTTAGCAATCCCATGGACTGCAGCCCATCAGGCTCCTCCGTCCATGGGATTTTCCAGGCAAGAGTACTGGAGTGGGGTGCCATTGCCTTCTCCACAATGAAGCTTACATCTGCATAAATATACTTGATGCTACTAACCTAGAACAGTCCTGCTGTGTGTGAACAACCCACCTTTTGATCAATTTCAAATAATCCTCACCTTGAATTTCGTATATAACCAGTTGGCCACATCTCACATTTGTCTCAGTGCTTTCTGACCTATCAAGTTTTCTTTCATTCTTTTATTAATGACAGGAATGAGATTTTCACCTGGGCAAGTCTCTTTCACCTTCTCTCCCTTTGGACTCACCACACTATTAATTCTGCACTCTGCTGAAGAGTGCAGCTCTTTTGCAGGTGTCCTATCAAGTGGGAAGAACGGAAGAAGAGGTCTCAGAGGCTGGAGGACAGGGAGTATCATTACTACATGTTGTAACCTCATTATTATTTTGACAGGATTACTCTGCACTGGAGGCCAGGCAACTCAGTTGAATGGGAAAGCATGCTGTCATACTGCTCTGTCTCCATCAAGTTCATGGTCTCAGAGGCCGTGATATGACCTTCCTTCATCTTATGGGACATAATACAGAACTTCCTTCACCATTCACTTTCCCTCCCTCTTGGTGGACTCCTACTCTTTACACCTCCCATGCTTTCCCCCAATCCTTCTCAATGGTCACCTGACTTCCCTCCACTGAAAAAATAAAGCAGTTAAGGCAGGATGTACACAGCTCCTTTCTTCACAGTTAGCCATCCACCTGAATCTGTGCCCACAAAGTTCTTTCTCTCCTATTAGAACACTGAGGCTAACATCTCAACTTGTTCACCACATCTCATTTCCTCTTGCTTACTGCCACCCAGTCTCTCTCTCTCTCTCTCTCTCCTCTCCTCTCCTGCATCAATAACTTTTTCCACACTCTGCTGGGTCACTCCTTAATTTTTCAAACAGCTTTATTATCTTTCCTATCAAAAGAAATCCTTCTTTTGACACCACTGTGCCTCCCCTTCTTGCTTAAATTCTCAACTCCTCTGTGTAACTAATCTTCTTATAAAGTTATTGCTACTATACACTTGTCATTTCTGACTTTTTTCCTTAATTCTCACATCTATACACTTGTCATTTCCAACTTCCCTCCTTCAATTTTTTCCATATCTACACCAATCAGATTTTTGTCCTCTCCATGCTAATGTGTTCCATGTTGCTATAGGCTTTGTGTAAAACCTACAGGAACTGACACCATTGAGATTCATCCCAAATTCTGAAAACACCCTTTCTGTGTCTTTTAATAGTGTGGTGAATTTATGTCTTTTGGTGGGAAGTTAAGGAGGTTGACCTCAGGAGCTAGACCTTAGGTAACATTTTAAAGCAAATCTTTTAGACTATACTTCTTTTTTTCCCTTAACTTCCTGACTTGTTTTGGCAAAATACTTTAGGACACTATTGACTTAATAATTTCAATATCAAAGTAAATTTCAAGATCTGTTTTTTAAAATACTTAGAATATTTTAAATTATACAAATATTTACAAAAATTAATTACATTCAGTAAAATGGATAATAGCTCAATTGTTGTTAAGGAAAATAGCTATAGTCTATCAGAATTTCTATCTTTATTACCCTTTATTGTCTGTGATGAATGTTGAGAAGCAGGGACAAAAGAGAACAAAGTGCTGAAGCTGTGAGTTAAAGTTATTCTGGATGTTTTAGCTAATAGAAAATACCTCATCAATGTGAATATAAATGCTATCAAAGAAAGGAAATGTACAATATTTTCAGGTAATTTATTTAACGGCTCCTGGGACACTGTGCCAGGTACTATGATCATCTATCTTATTATCCCAAAAGGATGAAATGAAAAATTTTTGTATATATTGAGTGTATATGGTGGCTTAGATGGTGGCAAGATATAAAATAAGTACGCAAACACCCATTTATTTCCTATTAATATTCTAGCAATTTAACCATAAGAAAATAGAATGGAAAAAGACACTGTTCATATGATACCAACCTCAGTGCAATCTTGTCCAAGGTGTAGATCACGACATCCACACCAGGCTGGGGGAAGAGGGGTACACGTTCTTGAAATCCCCAGGATCCCTAATTCAAAATCTCAGCACATAGGCCAAGGAATCTGAAATTTTAAACTATTTTCCAGGTAATTATTTTGTTCTGTAAAATTTAGGTTCCCTGACATAGTAAGTAAGAGGACACACATGATGTGAATTTTAGCAAATTACTAAAACTAGTTAAGCTTCCATTTTTTTTTCCTTCAAAAAAGAAATAATGATAATATCCACATCATAAGGCATTTTGGAAAAATAAGTGAAATAAGATAAGTGAGTGGTTTGGGGCATTATAAGTAATTGTTGTTAGATACTGAATTTAGATATTGAATGCTAAGATGCTAAGTCACTTCAGTTGTGTCTGACTCTGTGCGACCCCATAGATGGCAGCCCACCAGGCTTCCCCATCCCTGGGATTCTCCAGGCAAGAACACTGGAGTGGGTTGCCATTTCCCTCTCCAATGCATGAAAGTGAAAAGTGAAAGTGAAGTCACTCAGTCATATCTCTTATCGACCCATGGACTGCAGCCTACCATGCTCCTCTGTCCATGGGATTTTCCAGGCAAGAGTACTGGAATGGGTTGCCATTGCCTTCTCTGTTAGATATTGAAACAAGAATATAAAATATGTAGAAAGAAGCTTAAGAAGGAAAGACAATTCAGGTCTTAAATGAATAAAATAACAAAATTACTTAGGAATACTTTTTTTCCCAAGATTTATTTATTTATTTTGGGGTGAGTTGGGTCTTCCTTGCTGCACATGGGATTTCTCTAGTTATGGAGAGCAGGGACTACTCTTCACTGCAGTGCACAGGCTTCTCATTGCAGTGGCTTCTCTTGTTGCAGAGCACAGGCTCAGTTGCCTCATGGTATGTGAAACCCTCCTGGACCAGTGACTGTACCTATGTCCCCTGCATTGGCAGGCAGACTTTCAACCACTGGGCCACCAGGGAAGTCCAGGAATACTTTTAAAATCATATAAACTGAGAAGCATACTATGTTCCTACTGGAATAGAGGTGAGGAAGAGAAGGGAAAAGCAATATTTGTAAAGAAATAAATTTTTCAAGGTTAATTTTTTAAATTTCAGATAGCTCTATACAGAATATCAGATAGATAATCTTATAACTCAACAAAATGAAGTTAATGGTCATCTTAAAGAAAAAAATTATCCAGCCCTTCCCTCACACACACACACACACACACACACACACACACACACACACACACACACACACAATGCAGAAGCAAGCATATAAAAGGTCACTTTCATTGCCAGATGCCATAATGCATAGTTATAATACGATTAATAATATGGTATCACTATCAAACTGGGAAGACACAATGATGAAACTGAAGAGAAAATGCAGAAATCTAAGAACAAGATAACAGCATATGATATAATTTTTTTAGGTCAATGGAGAAAATAGAAATTATTTAAGGCATAATAATTGGATTATTGATTAAGTAGTTAGAAAAAAGGAACCTTACTTCAAATTCATCTCAAAATTGATTAAAGATAAAATTAAACTATAAAAAAGGAAATTAGAATGTAATGAATAAGTATATGTTTGGAAGCATTCTGTATATTATTTTTGTAGAAACAGAACATAATGTCAGAATTATCAATGACCTTAGGAAGCCAGGTTTGATTAGTAAAATGTAAGAAGAAATAGGCAGGATAAGAAGGAAGATAAGAAGGCAAGATAAGAAGGAAGAGGTGATGGAATATTTACAATCTTTTGATTATAAGAAAATGAGTCAAGAACATTCCAACAAGCAGAGAAAACAGCTGACTAACATTAAGCCACATCAGCACCACAGATGGTTGCTTAGGTTACTTGATGCTCTCATCTTGCTAAAGTGAAGTCGCTTACGTCTGACTCTTTGTGACCCCATGGACTGTCACCTACCAGGATCTTCCGTCCATGGGATTTTCCAGGCAAGAATACTGGAGTAGGTTCCATTTCCTTCTCCAAGAGATCTTCCTAGCTCTTGTGATAATGTCACTAGGAATCTAGTTATACCAATATCACTTTGAGATCTTGCTTTCACTTTTGGAATATATATATATATATATATATATATATATATATATATATTCAAAAAAGAAATTTCTAGATCATATGAAAATTATATCTTGGTGAGAGTGGGAGGAGCCACCATACTGCTTTGCTTACCACAGTAACTATACCATTTTGTGTTTCCACCAACAGTGCACAAGGTCTCCAGTTTCTCAGCAACATTTGTTTCCTGCTTTTTTATAGTGACTATCATAACAAGTTCAGTTCAGTTCAGTCTCTCAGTCATGTCCGACTCTTTGCGACCCCATGAACCACACCATGCCAGGCCTCCCTGTCCATCACCAACTCCTGGAGTTTACCCAAGCTCATGTTCATTGAATCGGTGATGCCATTTAATCATCTCATCCTCTGTTGTCCCCTTCTCCTCCTGCCTTCAATCTTTCCCAACATCAAGGCCTTTTGAAATGAGTCAGCTCTTCACATCAGGTGGCCAAAATATTGGAGTTTCAGCTTCAACATAAGTCCTTCCAATGAACACCCAGGACTGATTTCCTTTAGGATGGACTGGTTGGATCTCCTTGCAGTCCAAGGGACTCTCAAAAGTCTTCTCCAACACCACAGTTCAAAAGCATCAATTCTTTGGCACTCAGCTTTCTTTATAGTCCAACTCTCACATCCATACATGACCACTGGAAAAACCATAGCCTTGACTAGATGGACCTTTGTTGGCAAAGTAATGTCTCTGCTTTTTAATATGCTGTCTAGTTTGGTCATAACTTTCCTACCAAGGAGTAAGTGTCTTTTAATTTCATGGCTGCAATCACCATCTGCAGTGATTTTGGAGCCCCCAAAATAAAGACAGCCACTGTTTCAATTGTTTCCCCATCTACTTGCCATGAAGTGGTGGGACCAGATGCCATGATCTTCATTTTCTGAATGTTGAGCTTTAAGCCAACTTTCTTACTCTCCTCTTTCACTTTCATCAAGAGGCTCTTTAGTTCTTCTTCAGTTTCTGCTGTAAGCGTGGTGTCGTCTGCATACCTGAGGTTATTGATATTTCTCCTGGAAACCTTGATTCCAGCTTGTGCTTATTCCAGTCCAGCATTTCTCATGATGTACTCTGCATACAAGTTAAATAAGAAGGATGACAATATACAGCCTTGACATACTCCTTTTCCTATTTGGAAGCTATCTGCTGTTCCATGTTGTTCACAATGAGTATGAGGTGACAATTCATTGCAGCTTTAATTTGTATTTCCCTAATAAACAGTGATGTTGAACATCTTTCCATGTGCTTATTGGCCACTTGTATACCTTCTTTGGAGAAATGTCTATCCAATCCCTTGGCCTGTTGTTGAATCAGTTGTTTGTTTTTTGTTGTTGTTGTTGAGTTTTAGAAATTCTCTATATATACTTTCTGTTTTTACTTTTCTTTTCTTTATAATTTTATTTTCTTTATCTTTAATTTTTTTTCCAAAATTTCTTTTCCTTCAAAGCCTTGTGTCAAAGGCTGTCTTTCAACAGATAGCAGCAAGAGAGCTGCTCTGCTATGTACAAAAACCTGACCCAGAAGCAGGTCGTCTACAAAAGAGTTCTGTATATATATCTGAACATGATTTGCTTACCTGATACCTAATTTCCAAATATTGTCTTTCATTTGGTGGATTGTCTCTTTACACTGTTGATAGTGTCTTTTTATGGTGAAGTTTTAAATTTTTTAATAAATTCAATGTGCCTATTTTCCCTTTTGTTACCTGTGCTTCTTGTAGCATACCTAAGAAACCATTGCCAAATCCAGTGTTCTGAAATTTTTGTCCTATCTTGTCTTCTGAAAGTTTTATTGGTCTAGGTTTTACATTTAGGCCTTTGATTCATTTTGAGTTAATTTTTGTACATGGTGCTAAGTGTCCAACTTCATACTTTTGCATGTGGATATCCAATTCTCCCAGCACCATTTGTTGAAAAGATTGCCCTTTCCCCACTAAATAGCCTTGGCATCCTTGCCAAAAGTTATTTGACTTTAAATTCAACATCTTACTCCTGGACTTTATCCTATTCCATTGGTCTGTATGTCTGTCTTTGTACCAATACCACACTGGGTTTTTTGTTTTTTCATTTTGTATTAATTACCACACTGTTTTGATGACTGATTTTGTAGTAAGTTTGGAAATCAGGAAATGTGAGTTCTTTAGTTTTATTCTTTTTTTAAGATTGTTTTGGTTATTCAGGGTCCCTTGAGATTTAAGGATGGGTTTTTCTATTTCCACAAAAACCATCACTGGGTCAAAATCCAGTGATTTTGTTTTTGTTTCGACTGCATCGAACACATCAAACTCTGACTCTTCTATGACCGAGGTGATTTGCTCTTCCATTGCCCTGTGGCTTCAGTTCATCTCCAGCAGGAAGGCGAGGCTTCCTCCCGGCACAAGGGTTGAGCTGGATCATGGTCCCCTGAACAGCAGTCAAAGGAGGGGGCTCAATTTAGGGGATCCTTGAAGGGACATATTTGGGAGCTCTGAGCCCAGTGTGGCATTTAGAGGTGGCTGTTTTTGAGGGGACACAAGTGGCATTAGGGACTCTGGGGTAGGACTTTGAAGCCTGTTTTCTGAGCGTCCCTCCGAGGCAGGGTTTATACCCATTAGAGACGGGGTTTAGGGGGATGTTTGGGGCGACCCTTAGGATCTTTGTATGAATACTCTTGTCCATGGGGTAGGATTCGGTGTGCTTCCCAAGAGGAGAGGCAAAGTTTGAGGTTCCTGAACTTAAGGCGGAATTTGGGGAGGGCTTGATTCAGGAAGGGTCCTGGTGATGGTGGTAACAGGTGGGACCGACGTGGCATGTGGAGGTATCTAATGGCCTTTGTGAACTCTGCTTCTATTTTGATGTCTTGGGTATTAAAGGCTGAGAGACCGGACACATTGGGGCTCACATGTTTTAGGAAGAGGAGCCCACAGCCCAGGCTGTAGAAGGGATGCTGGAGCCTAGCATGCTAGGCTATTCCCGAGGGGACAGTGTCACCGGCTTTCCTTTGCCATGGCTTTATTCGCTATGCATGAGGAGATGAGCTGTTGAGGAAGACCATTTTGGCCCTTTTCGCAGCTGGTTTGTTGGAAGTATCAGCTTGTGAATTATTCACAAGGGAGCGGTTCATTGTGCTTAAGGGGTGTGCTGAAAGAGGTGCCTTGCAGTCTGCCGAGCAAATTTAGATCACACTGATAAAGCGTAAAAAGGTGAGTAGCGGCCGGAGTTTTCTGTGGCTTGTCTAGGGGCATTGTGCATAATTCATGATGGGCGTACCTTTTAGGGATTCATCTGCACAATCAGCTGTTAGCCTTTCCTTAGAGATTTCAGGATTTAAATTTTCCGTCTTGCGAAGGGATGAGGCCTGGCGCATTGTTCATTCTTTGCTGCCCGATAATCCCAGATTATCAACAAAGACTCGATTCAAGTCACATCGATCCTCGCCAGCTGTGTGATCTTTGGCAGATCTGTGAACTTGAAAAAATGAGTCTGAGCATAATGGCAATCAGGTTAGTTTGCACTCATTTAGCAGCTTTATTATATCCTTTAATCCCCACAACAACCCTGGGAGGTAGGTTATTATCATCCCACTTTATACATAAGGAAACTAGGACACCAGGAGGCTAAGTAATTTGCTTAAGGTTACTCACAGTTAGTGAGTGGCTGAGCCAGGATTGAAATCCAGTTAGTCTAGTTCAAGAGTCTGTGGGCTTCAATACCGTAATGTCTCTCTCCCACCCACCCAATTCACTTGTACTTCTACTACTGTTAGTCATATAGCACCAGGTGGCCAGGCACTGTTCTGAGCCCTTTCTCCATGTTTATTCATTTAAACTTCATCACAAGATAGGTGACTATTGTTCTCATTTTATGGGTGGGGAACAGTGGCCCAGAGGTCTGTCTGGTTCCAGGTCATAAAGCTAGTCATCAATGGGTGGAAGTGATTTTTGTGAGGATTTGAGAACTCAGGAGGTCTCCTTTGACCTGAGACCTGAAGGAACTGATTCCCTGCACTGCATTGCTGAGACAAATGGCACAACGCATGGAAAGGACTCACCAAAGGAACCACCACATAGCAGGCGATCGGTTAACATGATCTATTATTATTAAATAGAAATATAGTGGGTGTTTATCGTGTGCCTGGGGCTTTGGTATTCGGGTGTATCTCTGGTGACCTGGTAGTCTATGCTACCTATTTAACAAACACTGGTGGCCTTAGTGCTGTTTTACAGTGTAAATCTGGAAGGGTATTTCAAGGCATTATTTTTTAGATAATGCCCCAAGTTGGGGGTTTCTCTGGTGTCTGGGTATGCCCTCACCCATAACTAATTTTATATCAATACAAAATATTATATTTGCATGTAACCTTTACATTGATATATAATACTTAAAAAATGTAACAGTGATCTGTGCCAGCACTGTTCTGAGTTTATTTCGTAGTTTGTACTCTTTGGTTTTCATAGTGACACATTTTGCCTTTATGATGTAGGTGGGTTCTACTACTACCCCCATTTTATGGTTGTAGAAGCTGAGGCAACTGCCAAACGCAGGTAGTAAACCTGGATTTGGGTGGACCAAAGCAGCTTTGGTTCACGTGCAGTTAGTTAACAGTGGGGAGGAGGCAGCTCCACTTCCCCCTGGGTTTCCCCTGTGGCTCTGCAGCATCTTTCATTATTCATGAACAGGAAATGGTGACCATGTTGCCTTGGCTGAAATACCATAATCCTTACTTGCTGGGCAGGGTTGTCTGGAGTATTTCTGTCTATTCAGCCTCATGCATAATTCATGAGTAACTGGGTGGGACCTTTCCTGACCTCTCTGAGTTTCCAGGTTGGGCTGCTGCAGTATCACTATTCATTATTCATGAGCCAGGTTAGAGTGTTTTCTTGTGTTAGCCCTGTTTCCCTGTTTACAGGGTATTAGATGCAGCAGTGGGCGGACCTGTCTCTTTTGTCCTTGCCCACCTTATGCATTATTCATGAGATGTGGCCTCAGTCTCCTTGGCTTCCAGGCTGCAGCAAGATTATTCATTATTCATGAGCATCAGGGTGTGGCTTCCATGTTTCAACACTGGCTTTCTGGTTGCGGGGTGTTAGTCAACCAGCCACCCGGCCTCATGCATAATTCACGATCAAGAAGTGTGTCTTTGGTGGTCTTTCTGGGTTTCCATGGTAGCCTGGCTGTAACAATGTATTCATTATTCACGTTTCGCGGGGGTGCCCTCTATGCCGTTTTACCTGTTTGCCTAGTTACTGCCAGAGTAGCCACCAGATGGTGCTATTCCCCTTCGAATGAGTTACAAACGGGAACCATCATACATGATTCATTAATGGGCGCGGCCTGCCTACATCCGGGTTTCTGGGGTGTGGGGGCCCAAGGTTTTGTTCCAGCCTCGGGCTCCGCGGCCGCTGTCTTGTGTTGGCGGCGGCGGAGGTGAAGGACGTGGCAGGAACGAGCAGAGCAGAACCACTACGACCCGGGGAGGAGAAGTCAGCAGCGGCGATTCTAGGTGGCCCAGGCGGCGGGGAGGAGAAGAAGGGTGGCGGCCGAGCTTGGCTTCGGCTCCTAGAGGAGTTGGCGGCGGCGCGACTCGGGGAACCGGCGTTGGTAACAAACGGCCTTCTCGGCGCCTTGGCCGGGGTAGGGGTTTCGGGATTGGATGGTGTTGGGCCGGTGCTGGGCCAAGCTAATGTCGGGGCTGGTGATGATGACTCGGATGGAGGGATCGTTGAAGAGAAGTGGGGGGTACATTTTGGGCGGGGCCGATATTCCCCATCTGGGACCAACCCAGTCCCTCGGGCTCCAAAATCTGACCTTAGGCTCAGACCTCCAGAATCTGCTATTAGAGACTCAGCCAGCATTCCTAATCAGGGACCTGGCCCTGTCCTGAGTCTTGCATGGCAGATCGGAACTTCCCCCAGTCAGCAATGGAGACTTAAACGGGATCGACATTCCTGGTCAAAGCCTCCTACCAGGGTATGTCATTAAAGACCTACCCCCAGAATCTTTCTTCATTCCCCCTTCGTTCCTCAGAATTTGTCCTCGCAGCTTCCAAGAGGGGCCAAACCTCAGGGAGGGTCCATTTGATTTCATTTAACCTTCTCTAACATCTTCCTTCGGAACCACCCTCCACACGCACACACACACACACACACACACACACACACACACACTGCCCTTAGAGCTTTCAAGGAGTCTAGATACTGTAAAAGGCTATTTGTGCTTGGGCTCCATGTCAGAGACCACTCCTCCACATCCCACAGGTCTCCCAACACACCTTGGCTCTAGCATCTTCCCTCCGAAACCCTTCTGGGCCAGCATTTCTATTCAGAGGTCCACTTCAGCATTCACATTTCAAGACTGCTTTCATTCCTAGAATCTGTCCTTAAAGACTTCCTTTATTTTAAGATAATGCCTCCTTTTTTCCTGTGGTCTCAGTATTCTCTTTAGAGACTGTCCTTTGTGAGCCTCAAGATCTCTCCCATCAGACACTCCTGACCCCCAGTATCTTCCCTCAGAGCTTCTCAGGAGACCAGACACCAAGGAGGAATTGCTTGGACACATAATCCTCCATCAGAGATCTCTCTGCCAGCCTCTGCCCTTGCAGACCCTATTGGCTCCTAGCCCCTTGCATCAGAGACTTGCCTCTCAAATCCCACCCTTCACTCAACCTCTGCCTTCAAAAGCCAACAAGGGTTCTAGCTTCGCTCACAGATCTCTTAGGGTTGCATCAGGCCTCAGAATCTGCCCTCAGAGCCTTCCAGGATCCCAGCATCTTCATTCAGGGTTTCAGCTTCATAGGACCCCAACATCATGGTCAGTTGTCCCTTCCCACAATAGGTCCAGTTCTCCATCAGAATAGAAAACCCTTCCTCAGCACCGACTCTCAGAGCCTCCATGGGCTTCCACATAATTGGTCAGAGAAACCCTGCTTACTGAAATCTTAAGGGCCAGAACTGTCTGAGCTCAACCTCCCCTTTCCACTCCTCAGAGCAGTTGCAGTACCTAGCATGTACCAGTCAGAGATCAACACGAGGCCTTTGTGCTGCATTAGAAATCCCTCCACAACCCCACCCTCGGCCTCAGCATCCACCCTTGTAGCCTCCTGGATCTCTGACATCAAGGTCAGAGACACTTATTCCCCTGCAAGTCTCTGTTAATTTTGGTCAAAGATTTTCCTCTGCCACCAGTGTAGACCCCCAGGGCCCCAGCATCCTCCTGATGGAGAGCACCCCTGCCCCCAGACCCCATCATCTTCCTGAAACTTCCTTGGGCCCCAGAATCCCCCATCCATTCCCTGCGTAGCCACTGGGGCCTCCAGTGCAATTTCCCCGCCCTTTCCTGAAAGCTCTTTTTCCAAAGACCCAGATTTGAGTCTTAACAACCTTGCCCAGTCACACCCTGGCTGTCCACCACCCCCACCCCCTGCCCCAGACTTCTAACATCCCCTTTCCTGTATTCCTCTGACCTTCCAGAGGCTCAGGCAACTGCTTCCTGATGCTTCTCTTTTATATTCCTAGGGATTTCTCAGTTAATCCCTCTTAGGAGGCTTGACAGGCCCCAGCATCCTGTGCCCTACCTTCTCCCCATGCTGATGACTTGACCCTGTGGCTGCCTACTCTGAAGCCTGCTCCAGGGCTCCTACCTCAAACCGTCTCTGGTTTGGGTGGTAGAGAGTGCTCAGGCTTCAGAATCAGCAATTTGGAGATCTCAGGCAAGCTCTGAATCTCTTTGAGTCCTGGTTTAGGTTTGTTGAACATTTGGTAGTACATGTGTCCTAATTGGGGCCTGAGCATGTGTTGAGAGAGAAAAAGTATTGATTTTATACTTGTGGTGGAAGATCTTTAGATCTGCTCTGGGGTTTTTGCCCCAGACCCCTTTCTGCTTGCCCTGAGACTGGCCTGTTCCCAATCTCTGCAATTGAAGTCCTCTCTCAGACCATCTGCTGAAACCTGCTTAGACCTTCACTGCCAGCACTAGGGATCCAAATGTCAAAGTCTAGATAGCAGAGATCTCTTTGGCCCTGGACCATTTCTAATTTCAGGTGTAGGGAGATGGTGTGTGCTCAACAACCAAATCAGTGGCAAGGCAAGGAGATGACTAAGTAATGGAGGCTCTCTGGAGGTGTCTGGGGAGGAGCTTAAGCTGAGTTCTGACCACAGACTTGGACTTTTTTAACCTCCCTAGCAGCCCTGTGACACCACTCCAGTGTTCTTGCCTGGAAAATCCCATGGATGGAGGAGCCTGGTAAGCTACAGTCCATGGGGTCATGAAGAGTCAGACACGACTGAGCAATTTCACTTTGACTTTTCACTTTCATGCATTGGAGAAGGAAATGGCAACCCACTCCAGTGTTCTTGCCTGGAGAATCCCAGGGACAGGGGAGCCTGGTGGGCTGCTGTCTATGGG
Source organism: Bos indicus (assembly GCF_029378745.1). NCBI lineage: Eukaryota > Metazoa > Chordata > Mammalia > Artiodactyla > Bovidae > Bos > Bos indicus. The sequence goes on along the minus strand of NC_091763.1, from coordinate 720,671 downwards.
ATCGCACAGAGTTGGACATGACTGAAGCAACTTAGCAGCAGCAGCAGCAGCAGCAGCAGCAGCGATTTCTAATTTCAGTTATTGTATTTTTCAGCTCTAGAATTTGTTTTTCATTTCTTTTTAAGTTTTTTGTCTCTTCAATGATATTTTCATTTTGCTCATACATTGTTTTCTTGACTTTCTCTTATCTTTCTTTAGTTCTTTGAGCATGTTTTAATAACTGTTTTAAAGATTTAACCTAAATAGATATGCCGAACAATGTCTATTGATTTATTTTTTTCCTTTGAATGAACCATATTTTCATGTTTCTTTGTAGGGTTTATTATATTTTTGTTGAAAACTGGAAATTTGAATCTAATAATGTGGTAACTCCTGAAATCATATTCTTTGCCTTCCCTAGGCTCATTGTTATTGCTATGCTTTTGCTTTTTTGAAATTATTTAATTGGAGGATAATTACTTTACAATATTTTGATTTTTTTTTTTGCCATACATCAACATGAATTGGCAACAGGTATACATGTATTCCCTCCTGTCCTGAAATTCTCTCCCACCTCCCTTCCTACCCTATCCCTCTGGGTTGTCCCAGAGCACCAGCTTTGGGTGCCCTGCTTCATGCACTGAACTTGCACTAGTCATCTGTTTTACATATGGTAATGTACTTGTTTCAATGCCATTCTCTCAAATCATCCCACCCTCACTTTTCCCCACTGAGTCCAAAAGTCTGTTCTTATCTGTGTCTCCTTTGTTGCCCTGCATGTAGGATCGTCAGAACCATCTTTGTATTTGTCTTTCTCTTTCTACCTTACTTCACTCTGTATAATTGGCTCCAGGTTCATCCACCTCATTAGAACTGACTTGAATGAGATACTTTTTATAGCTGAGTAATATTCTATTGCTTTTGCTTTTTAATTACTGTTGGTTCCCTGACACTCTGTTCTGCTCTCTGTCTGAAGTGGGAAGACAGGGAGGCCTGGGCTTTGCAATTCCTCAGGATTTCAGTGCACTCAACTTTGCTGCTCCCTTCCAGTTAGCCAGAAAAGGCTCCAGGAAAGATGGGAGATAGGCCAAGGGAGAAGCTAGGTCTGCCTCTCCCTTTTTGTCTTCCAGGCAGCCAAAATCCACTGTTTCAGACTCTTCATAATTCTAGGTTTTCTAGGGATACTCTGGCTTTGAATTCTGGAAGCATCAACTCACCATTTGTACCTCCAGTCCAGTTATTGTATTTTTGGTTGACATTGCCCCACAATCACGTTCACCTTCTCAGTCATGGATGCATAAGCAATTTCCTGTATTGCTTATGCAGTACAAAAGCCCCTATATTTGAAATGCTTCAAACAGTTATGATTGTCCTGTTAGACCCTGATTGATACAGAGGCAATTACTTTAGTCCAGGCAAGAAACGATCCTGGTTGGGCCAGGATTTAATGGCTCTAGACTAAAATAGAAAAATGGAAAAACAATCACAACTTGGGGATCGGGAGAAACTTCCAAAAAGTTATAATTACTCTCAGAGAGATACAAAAAATGTGCTATAAACATGAAAGAACACAATACTATGATAAAAATTTTAAAAAACAAGGCAAAACTATTTAAAGTTGGAAATATGATAGCTTAAAAAAGAACTCAAATGAAGGATGCTGTGGACTGAATGTTTATGTCCTCCTAAAATTCATAGCTTGAAGCCTTAACACCCAATGTGATGGTCCTCGGAGATGGGTCTTTGGGAGGGAATTTTCCATGATGGGATTGTGTCATTATAAAAAAAAGGAGACCAGAGCCTCCTTTCCCTCTCCCTTTCCCTCTCTCTTTCTCTTTGCCGTATGAGGACACAGCAATAAGATGACTGTCTGCAAACCATGAGGAGACTGCTCATCAAATACCGGATTTGCTGGCATCATTATCTTGGACCAGCTTCCAGAACAGTGAGAAATTGAGTTTGTTGTTTAAGCCACCCAGTCTATGGTATTTTTGTTACAGCCTCCTGAGCTGACTAAAACAAAGGGGGAAGTCTAAGAAACTCTGAGAAAGCAAGTCAAAACAACAGCAGAGACTAACATTATCAGAGATGGAAAATCAGGGAGCAATCAGACAGTAGAGAGGACATTACTAAGCAAATAATTTGGTATTTACTCAACTTTCAGATCTTTAGGAAAATGGCAACAGCCTGATATCAAATCTTCCCACACAACTTCCCACACATGAGTGATTAAAAGCACACAGGAGTACACCTTCAGCATCACCAGAAAAGAGAGATTACCAAACCTATAAACCAAATTCCAAATTCCAAGCAGCTTCCACCACCACCAAGCTTTTGAGTGTGAAGAGCAGTAAAGGGGTGATGAGAGAATCTGTACCAGCAGAGAGGACCACAGGGGACACAGAAAAGCAGAACAAATCAACAACAGTGCTGATGAACTTAGGACCTGGAAAATTACAGAGAAGGACTTGGAAATATCTGGGACCAGAATGGTAGCTATAACAAAGTAGTGCTTCATGGAAGAGGGAGGAAAGAAAACAGAGACAGGAAGGGAAATTGGGTCCTCTGGTGGAATAATGGTGCATTAATATCACATGTACTAACAATGCAGAAAGAATGCAGCTAAAATGGAAAGAGGGAAAAGCAGGATCAGATCATTAAGTGTTATATAGGTAATAAGTAGGAAACAAGGATACCTCTAAAAACTCCAGATGGGATAGTAAAATGTTGAAAAAGAAAAAGGGTAAATTAGGAACACAATAAAGAAACTTCTAGATAATACATGCTTCTTTACTAACTACCACATGAAAATATTTAAGAACAAGAAAGACATACCAAAGAAATATCTCAGTAGAACACACTCAATTCCTTTAGGATTGATTAGATTGATCTCCTTGCTGTCCAAGAGACTCCCAAGAGTCTTCCCCAACATCAGGTTTTGAAACTATGTGATAAAATACTTTGCAATAAACAGTGAGATTTGCAGATAGTTTTTATGAAATTAGACACATTTATAGTATAATATTAACAAGAAGCACATCTGCTTTATGTTTCAAGAGCCTTGAAAGTACTGTAAAATTTTACCAAATAATTATAATTTTAAACATATTTAACAGTGGAACTTATTAGAAACATGAACAATATCTATATATGGGAAGAAAATCCAAAAAGGAGGTGATACTCATTATTTTCAAAAGCAAAAATTGTGGGGAAAATAAAAAAGATTTAAACAAGTGTAAAGTAATGATAATACATCTATGTGATAAAATCGTTGTTCAGTCTCCCAGTCATATCTGAATGTTTGTGATCCCATGGACTGCAGCACACCGTCACTCCCTCTACTTCACTATCGCCCAGAGATTGCTGAAATTCATGTCCATTATATTGGTGATGCCATCTAGCCACCTCATCCTCTGTCACCCTCTTCCCTTTCTGCCTTCAATCTTTCTCAGCATCAGGGTCTTTTTCAATGAATCAGCTATTCACATCAGGTAACCAAAATATTGGAGCTTCAGCTTAGCATCAGTCCTTTCAACAAATTCAGGATTGAATTCGTTTAGGATTAACTGGTTTGATCTCCTTGTGGTGCAAGGGACTCTCAAGAGTCTACCTCAGCACCACGTTTTGAAAGTATGTGATAAAATACTTTGCAATAAACGGTGAGATTTGTAGATACATTTTATGAAATTAGACACATTTGTAGTATAATATTAGCAATGCATAAAATAATCTATAAAACTCAAATATGCAAAGAAAAATAAAATTTTGGATTCAATAAAATTTGCATAGTTATTATTTTTAAACTGTATGGTTATTTTTGTACATTTTCACATATCAATGATTTCTAAATGTCTCCAATAGCACTTTCATAATGAAAGTAAAGGGATAACATAGAAAGATTATAAAAGGAAATTAAGTAAGACATTATTAGACCCTTGAAAATAGAACTTGTTATATCTAGAAACCATGAAATGATGAAATAGATAAATAGGCAAATGTCATAATCTAGGGACTCACATTTTATAAGAATATGATATAGTAAACAAGCACATGGGAAAATGCCCAGTCTCAGATAGGAGCAAAAAGAAAAAGAGTGTAAAATTAGTAAGCTAAAGAATAAGACACCATCTTGACAAACTGAAATGAAGCAGAAACTTTAAAATCTTTGGAGTAAAAATTTGAATGAGACCTATTGAAAGTATATATATTCATTGTGTATGCATTTGTGTGCATGTGCACATACATATGTATAAATACACCCATTGTTCCTAATCATTGATTGAACAACTCCATCTCTAGATTTCTACACTAAGCACTGAGTTTCAAAACAGATAATGCTTTCTCACAATGCAAACCAAAATATACTAACAGGAAAAACCAAAAATATACAACTGTAAAATGGCAGGTTGACTCACCCACACATACACATACAGACATATATAGACACATTCACATATGACAGAAATACTATTCACTCAGTTAAAAATTGTGTTTAAAATTTTTCAATAAAAATACTTATATCTGAAAAGGAAAAAGCATACAGTTGTATATAATGTTTAACAAAACACAAAATTTTCCATCCATGTAAGTTAAAAAGTAACAGTTAATATTCACGAAATACTGTATGTTGAGCATTGCTCGATGCTTCATACATTTAAGTTTGTTCAATCCTCACAACTCTATAAGTAAAGTATTGCCCCAATCTTATAGATGATGGTACATCTAAAACTTCATAAACTAAAAACATAAAATTCCATACACTAAAAATTACATATAACAAATTTGAAATATAGCAAATATTAGAGAACACGATGGCAGTGGAAGAGGTGGATGTGGAGTACATCTCTCTCCACAGATACATCAGGAATGCACCTTCAGACACACAAGCGCATGCAGAACACCAGCTGAGAATGAACAGGAGTACCAGACCAGCAGAAAAGAATATATAGAACCACACAAAACTCGGTAGGACAAAGGAACTAGGGGGGAAAACATGAGTGTTAGTAGGACTGGACCTGCCCTCAGTGGGTGGAGGAACTGAAGCAGAGGTCCAATGCCCACATCACGGCAATTGTCTGAGTCAGAGGAGAAACAATAAAGGTTGAGAGTGAAACAGCTGATCTCTGGCGTCCTAAATGGAATGAGAAGCAGACAGTTCTTCCCACAGCTATACATACCCCAAACAGGGACGTAGGTCCCCAGAAGGCACAGCAGGTGGGAGCTGGAGTTTAGGGATTGTGGAGCAAACCCAGGGTGAGGGCTGCTGTTGACTGTGGAGAGACAGATCGAGGGGATGTAAGGGAGGAGATGGTGGTGGGAAATGCCTGTGGAGGGAAGCTGGGCAGCCATGGAAGCAAGGCAATACTGCTGAGTCACACATAGAGGGTGGACCCATCACCATAGCCTCTGTCTCCCCAGCTGGCAGCATCAGCAGCTGAACAATAGAGAGGCTGGCCCATCAAATGCCTGATGCACCCACCCAGGGTACTCCTTTAAGTGACTGATGTGCCACACAACAGAGTAGGACCCCACCCAGGGTGCCCCTTCAAGTGCCTGATAAGCTAATCTACAGAGAAGGATACCAGCCGGGTGGGGGGGGGGTCCTCCATGTGCCTGATGTTTCAAACAACATAGAAGGACCCCAGGCTAGGGAGTTTCTAAGTACCTGAACAGGCAGAGCTACGGAGAAAGATTGATAGAGGGCTTCTGATTTCCAGGTGCAAGAGGCTCAAAAAAAGACTCTGATAGGGCCATAACTCTTCTTTTCTTTCCTTTCCTCTCAACATATTTGTTAGTTTTGTTTTCATCGCTTTATCCCCCAATTAGCACCTTGTTTTAGTTTGGTTTTCCAGTTCACGCTTTAGTTAGTTTTGTTCTTAACTGGTAGGTTTAATTTTTGGTTTACATTGTTCACCAGGTCAATTTATTATACTTTATTTTTGTTGGCCTGTTTTGATTTTGCTTACTTGTGTATGTGTATATTCAGTCACAATTATTGTTAAAAACCTCTGCTTATTTTGCAGTTCTGTGGAGATTTCCTCTTTGTTTCTTTTTGTTGTTGTTGTTCTTCCTTTTTATCTCTTTTTCTTTTCTCTTTGTTATAATTTTAAGTCTTAATTTTTAAAGCTATTATATTTCTTCTACATTTATTCCTTTGTTTGCTTTTCCTACTGTTCTTTTTCCCTTGCAGTTAGTCTTTAATGTATATAAATCTTCATCTACCTCTATTCAACTTTGCCAGTCTATTCTTTTCTTTTATTTCCTTTCCTCTCAACATGTTTGTTAGTTTTGTTTTCATTGCTTTCTCCACACTTCACACCTTGCTCTAGTGTTGTTTTCCAGTTTATGCTTTAATTAGTTTTGTTCTAAACTGGCAAATATAATTATTTCCTTTGTTCGCTGGGTCAATCTACTTTACCTTATTTTTCTTGGACTATTTTGGCTTTGCTTATGAGTGTATATGCGTGTATATGTATATATTCCACTATTTTAAGCATTATTTGCCTGATTTTGTTACTGCCATTTGTCTGGGATTCCTTTTTGGTTTATTGTTTTTTGATATTTGTTTTAATCTCATGTAATGCTATAACAAACCACTTGTGGAATCTTTGTTCCTGACCAGAGATCAAGCCCCAAGCCTTTGAAGTGGGAGCACTGACTCCAAGACCCTAGACTACCAGAGAACTAACCCTAGGGAGTATCAAATAGTGAGAACTCACATAAAGGAAACCACTTGAATACAAGACTTGGCATCACCCAACCATCAGTAGAACCCTGTGCAGGACACCTCATCTAAACAACAAACAAAACAAACATATAAACCCAACCATCAACAGACAAGATTACCACCTCACTCAGCCTTGCCCATCAGAGGTAAAACTAACAAAAAAACTCAGCACAAATGTCACCCTATGCGAAGCTTACATAAACCTCTGGATCAACTTTAGGAGGGAGGAAACCAAAAGAAGGAACGAATTCAACACTGAAGACTTGGAAAAAGAGACTTCAAACACAATACATTAAAAATAGTAATGAAAAGGCAGAGAAATACTACACAAATGAAGGAATAAACTAGAAACAGAAGTCCAAATAAATTAAGAGGAAGTAGGCAAACTACCTGAAAAAGAATTCAGAATAATGATAGTAAAAAGATCAAAAACTGTGAAAACAAAGTGGAGAAAATGCAAGAATCAATTAACAAAGACCTAGAAGAATAAAAGAATAAACATAGAGAGACAAACAACCTGATTACTGAAATTAAAAATACTCTAGAAGGAATCAATAGCAGAATATCTGAAGCAGAAGAACTAATCAGTGAGCTGAAAGATAACATGTTGGAAATAACTTCTGTAGAGCATAATAAAGTAAAAAGAATGGAAAAAAAAAAAAACAGGATAGTCTCAGAGACCACTGGGACAATATCAAATGCACCAACATTTGAATTATAGGTGTCATAGAAGAGGAACAGAAAAAGAAAACATATGAGAAAATGTTTGAAGATTACAGAGGAAAATTTCCCCAATATGGGAAAGAAAATAGTCAATCATGTCCAAGAGGCACAAAGAGTCCCATACATGGTAAACCCATGAAGAAACACACCAAGACACATACTTATCAAACTAACAAAGACTAAACACAAAGAAAGAATACCAAAAGCAGCAACGGAAAAACAGCAAGTAACATACAAGGGAAACCCCATATGCTTAACAGCTGATCTTTCAACAGCAACTCTGCAGGCCAGAAAGAAATGGCAGGATATATTTAAAGTAATGAAAGGGGAAAATCTACAACCAAGATTACTCTACCCAGCAAGAATCTCATTCAAAATTAATGGAGAACTAAAAAGCTTTACAGACAAGAAAATTTAGCTTGACAACAAATGTTAAAGGGACTTATATAGTCAAGAGATACTGATTTTATTTGCCTGATTTTGTAACTGCCATTTGTCTGGGATTCCTTTTTGGTTTATTGTTTTTGGATATTTGTTTTAATCTCACATAATGCTATAACTTGTGGAATCTGTGGAAAAGAAAAAAAGATCTACAAAATCAACCCCAAACAATTAAGAAAATGACAATAGGAACATATATGTCAATAATTGCTTTAAAGGTAAATGGATTAAATGCTCCAACCAAAAGACACAGACTGGCTGAATGGATAGAAAAACAAGGCCCATATATATGCTGCCTATAAGAAATTCAATTCAGACCTAAAGATACATATAGACTGAAAGTGAGAGGATGGAAAAATATATTCCATGCAAATGGGAAGCAAAAGAAAGGTAGAGTAACAATCCATATAAGACAAAAAATTACCTTAAAATAAAGAATATTACAAGAGATAAAGAAGGACACTATACAATGATAAAGGGATCAATCCATCAGGTAGACCTAACAATTGTAACTATCTATGCACCAAACATAGGAGCACCTTAATACATAAGACACACAGTAACATACATAAAAGGAGAAACTGACAGTAACACAATAGTAGTAGGAGACTTTATCACCCACTCACACCAATGGACAGATCATCAAAACAGAAAATTAATATAGAAACACAAGTCTTAAATGATACACTAGATGAGGTGGATATCATTGATATCTTCAGGACATTCCATCCAAATGCAGAAGTCCACATAGAACATTCCCAGGATAAATCACATCTTGGGTCAGAAATCAAGCCTCAGTAAATTTAAGAAAATTGAAATAGTATCAAGCATCTTCTCCAACCACAAAGCTATGAGAATAGGTATCATTTGCAAGAAAAAAACTGTAAGAAACAAACACATAGAGATTACACAACACATTTCTGAATACCCAACAGGTTACTGAAGAAATCAAAAGGGAAATAAAAAAATTTCTAGAAACAAATGACAATGAAAACATGACAACTCAAAACCTATGGGATGCAGCAAAACCAGTTCTAAGATGGAAGTTTTTAGCAATACAATCCTACCTCAAGAAACAGGAAAAATATTGAATAGACATCCCCTAACCTAAAACAACTGGAAAAAGAACAAAGAAAAACCCAAAATTAGTAGAAGGAAATAAATCATAAAGATATGAAAGAAACAATAGTAAAAGATTAATAAAACTTAAAATTGGTTTGTTGAGAAGATAAACAAATTTGACAAACCATTAGCCAGGCTTATCAAGAAAAGCAGAGAGAAGAAACAATTCAAAATAATTAGAAATGAAAAAATAGAGATTACAACAGACAATGCAGAAATGAAAAGGATTATGAGACTTATGAACAACAATATGACAATAAAATGGATAACTGGGAAGAAATGGACAGATTCTTAGAAAAGTTCAATCTTCCAAGACTGAACCAGAAAGAAATAGAAATTATGAACAACCCAATTACAAACACTGAAATTGAAACTGTGATAAAAAATCTCCCAAAAAACAAAAGCCCAGGACCAGATGGCTTCACAGGAGATTTCTATCCAACATTGAGAGAAGAGCTAATGCCTATCTTTCTAAAACTCTTTCAAAAAATTGCAGAGGAAGGAACGCTTTCAAACTCATTCTATGAGGCCACAACCACCCTGATACCAAAACCAGACAAAGACAACACAGAAAAGGAAAACTACAGGCCAATATCACTGATGAGCTTAGATGCAAAAATCCTCAACAAAATCTTAGCAAACAGAATTCAGCAACACATCAAAAAGCTCATATACCATGATCAAATTTGGTTTATTCCAGGGATGCAAGGATTCTTCAATAGGTGTAAATCAATCAATGTGATACACCATATTAACAAATGAAAAGATAAATGCCATGTGATAACCTCAACAGATGCAAAAAAATCATTTGGCAAAATTCAGCACCCATTTATGATTAAAACCCTTCAAAAACTGGGAATAGAAGGAACCTACTTCAACATAGTAGAGGCCATATATGATAAGCCTACAGGAAACATTATTCTCAATGGTGGGAAAACTGAAAGCATTCAGCCTAAGATCAGGAACAAGACAAGGATGTCTACTTTATTATTCAGCATAGTTCTGGGAGTCCTAGTTACAGCAATCAGAGAAGAAAATGAAATAAAAGGAATCCAGATTGGAAAAGAAGAAGTAAAGCTCTAACTGTTTGCAGATGACATGATACTGTACATAGAAAACCCTAAAGATAGCATCAGAAAATTACCAAAGCTAATCAGTGAACTTAGCAAAGTTTCAGGATACAAAATCGATACACAGAAATTACTTGCATTTCTATATACTAACAATGAAAAATCAGAAAGAGAAATTAAGGAATCAATCACATTCACCATTACAACAAAAATAATTAAATATGTAGGAATAAACTTACTTATGGAGGCAAAAGAACTGTACATTGAAAATTATAAGACACTAATGAAACAAATCAAAGATGACATAAACAGATGGGGATATATTCCATGTTCCTGGGTAAGAAGAATATGAAAATGACTATACTACCAAATACAATCTACAGTTTCAATGCAATCCCTATCAAATTCCCAATCACATTTTTCACAGAACTAGGAAAAAAAATTCACAATTCATATGGAAACACAAAAGGCCCTGAATAGCCAAAGCAGTCTTAAGAAAGAAGAATTGAGCTGGAGGAATCCACCTTCCTGATTTCAGATTATACTACAAGTATGTAGTATAATACAAGTATATACTATACATCAAGCCAGTATGATATTGGCACAAAAACAGAAATATAGACCAATGGAACAAGACATAAAGCCCAGAAATAAACCCATGCACCTATGCGTACCTTATTTTTGACAAAAATATACAATGGGGCAAAGACAGCCTCTTAAATAAAGGGTGCTGGGAAAAATGGACAGCCATGTAAATGAGATTAGAACACTTCCTAACACCACACACAAAGATAAACTCAAAATGGATTAAAGATTTAAATGTAAGACCAGAAACTATAAAACTGTTAGAGGAAAACATAGGCAGAACACTTGGTAACATAAATTGAAGCACGATCCTCTGTGACCCACATCCCAGAGTAACAGAAATAAAAATAAAAGTAAGAAAATGGTACCTGATTAAACTTAAAAGCTTTTTCACAGCAAAAGAAACTCTAAGCAAGGTGAAAAGACAACCCTCAGAATAAGAGAAAATAATAGCAAATGAAAAAAATGACAAAGGATTAATTTCCAAAATATACAAGTGGCTCATACAGCTCAATACCAGGAAACCAAACAACCCAATCAAAAAGTGGGAAAATGACCTAAACAAACATTTTTCCAAAGAAGACACACTGATGGCTAACAAACACATGAAAAGATGCTCAACATCACTCATTATTAGAGAAATGAAAATCATAACTACAATGAGGGCAACCCCCTCCAGTGTTCTTGCCTGGAGAATCCCATGGACAGGGGAGCCTGCCAAGCTCTAGTCCATGGGATAGCAAAGAGTCAGACATAGCAACTTAGCAACTGCACAGATATAGAAAACAAATTAATGGTTACCAAAGGAGAGACAGAAATGTGATGGGACAAATTATGTGTATAGGATTAATAGATTAAAAACTCTTATGTATAAAATAGCATCAAGTTTATTTTGTATCAGGTAAAGAATTATAGCCATTATTGTATGATGACATTTAAAAGAGTATAATCTGTAAAAATACTGAATCACTGTGTTGTACACCTGAAACTAGTATAATATTGTAAATTTACTATAGTTCAATTAAAAATAAACAAGATAAAATTTAAAATAAGTAAAAAATAAGCAGTGAATTTTCCACAGAGAATTGATGAAGACAATATTTTCTGGATGGTACAAATCACCAGACATTTAATAAAGGAAATTTCCATGAAAAAAATAAATAAATAAAGTGAGATATCACCTCACACAGGTCAGAATGGCCATCATCAAAAAATCTACAATGAATACTTGAGAGGATGTTGAGAAAAGGGAATGTTCTTGCACTATTGGTGGGAATATAAATTGATACAGCCACTATGGAAGACAGTATGGAGATCCCCTGAAAAAAATAGGAATAAAACCACCATATGACCCAGCAATCCCACTCTGAGGAAACCAAAGTTGAAAAAGATACATGTATTCCATTGTTCATTTCAGCACTATTTACAATAGCTAGAACATGGAAGCCAACTACATGTCCATCAACAGATGAATGGATAAAGAAGTTGTGGCCCATATACACACATTTTACTCATATTACTGAGTACATATTATTCAGCTATAAAAAAGGAAAAAAAAATTGAATCAGTTTTAATGAGGTAGATGAACCTAGAACCTTTTATACAGAGTGAAGTGAGTCAAAAAGAGAAAAATACTGTATTCTAATGCATATATATGGAATCTAGAAAATGGTACTGAAGAATTTATTTACAGGGCAGCAATGGAGAAACAGACAAAGAGAATAGATTTATGGAGATGGGGAGAGTGGCGGGGAGGGTGAGATGTAAGAGTAAAATGGAAACTTACATTACCATATGTAAAATAGATACCAATGGGAATTTGCTGTATAGCTCAGGAAACTCAAACAGGGGCTCTGTATCAAACTAGAGGGGTGGGATGGGGAGGAAGATGGGAGGGAGTTTCAAATGGGAGGGGATATATGTATACCTATGGCTGATTCACTTTGAGGTTTGACAGAAAACAGCAAAATTCTGTAAAGAAATTACCCTTCAATAAAAAATAAATTTAAAAAACAAATATTAAAAAAGGATTGTGTTTTAGATTTTGAGTTTTTATGTTTACTTTTTTGTATGTTTCCCATATACAAAATATATTTTTTTTAACTGGGGTAAAAAGCAATGACCTTTATTTTTTAAATTAGTTTTTTGACAAAAATATAAACCAAATAAATATAGTGAAGAAACAATAAGAAAATGTTTGATCTCAGATACTAGCAACCAAATTGGAGAGAATACAAATAGTGTACCTGTACATTAAACATGATTTAATCCATAGTGTCAAGATCAAGTATATATTGAAATGTTATTGAATGAGATAATATTCTTAATGTTTATCAATTGTGCAAAAAATTTAAGATAAACACAAACAAAATAACTTCCAAATCAAGCAAAAACAAAACTTTAAAAGTCTAAAAAGAAAATCTACAAGTAAAAGAATATTTATCAGATCTGTATCATGAGAGCAATCTCAGTTTTGAAGCAACAGGAGAAACCACAGAATGATAAACTAACATGCATGAACATAAAATATTTACAAGTTGCAAAAGGAAGAAAAAACAAAGAAGCAAAAGATTAGGGGGAAATTTTAATATTATAGTTTGGAAATAATCATGCTTTAAATCTAATTTTATATTTTAATTGATCTTTATATTAACATCTAATTAGATATCTGGGAAAAGATTAAACTATCTCACACACAAAACTGTATAGAGGCTTACAAATAGTAAAACATAAGAGAATATGATCCCAAATAATAACCAAAATATAACTAATTAGAGCAATAGCTGGTTATCTTTCACTTAATAGAAAAAAAAATATAGTGTAAAAATGATATAAACAGCCAAAAATTGTATTTATCTTGAAACTAGATTATCATAGCTCATTTAAAATTTTACAAGCCTTTGAAGAAACTGTTTCGGCAGAAAATAATCTCACATCATTTGATTCCCTACTTCTTCCACATAGGGGACTTTGATTTTATGAATGTATTTTAAACCCAATGAATTTAGTCTTGCATTCTATTTTCACAGCTGTTCTTAAAAATAGGTATTACAATCCCCACTTGGAAAAAGAGAATGTTAAGGCTCAGAGTAGTAGAGTCAGTCATCCAATGCACGTATCAGAACTTTATTTCTGCTTCTGGAGATTAAGGTTTTCCATGGATATATACAGTCAGCAGTCCTCACACATCATGTGTGAGACAGGCTTCCTCTTGAAGTACGAGGGGGAAGTTGGAATTCCTCTCGAGTGGAAGCAGGGGAATCGGCCCTCATCTCAAAATGAGGTGGGGAGTACCGGGTTCTTCTCAAGTTGCGATGGGTATCTTTGGAATCTCTCGAGTTGCCAAAATGGTATCAAGCCTCCTTCTGAGTTGTGAGGGGGAACTCGCGATTGCTCTAGAGTCACTGCAGGGAAATCAGGCCTCATCTCACGTTGAGGGGGGAATCTGGTGGTTTCTCTTGAGCTGTGGGGGAAAGCTCGGGGTTCCTCTTGAGTTGCGATGGGGATCTCAAGGAACTGTTCGGGTTGCCTCAGGGAGTCAAGCCTCCTTTTGAGTTGAAAGGAGGAACGCGGGATTGCTCTTAGGTCACTTCAAGGGAATCAGGCCTCATCTTGCATTGAGGGGGGAAATCTTACGGTTTTTCTTGAGTTGCAATGGGTATCTCAGGGTTCCTCTTGAGTTGCAATAGGGATCTGAGGGAACCGCTTGGTTTGCCTCAGGACAGTCAGACCTCCTTTCAAGTTGCGAGGGGTAACTCAGGATTCCTCTCGAGTCACTGCAGGGGAATAGCGCAGGAAACTCGGGGTTCCTCTCCAGTTGTGACAGAGATCTCGAGGTTCCTCTCAAGTTGCAACAGGGGAGTCAGGCCTCGTCTCGTGCTGAGTCATGGAAATACACTTTCCTCTCGAGTTGTGAAAGGGATGTCAGGTCTCCTGTCGAGTTGATGTGAGAAACTCGGGATTTTTCTCGAGGTTCAACAGGAAAGTCAGACCTCCCTTCATGTTGTGAGGGAAAACTCGGGGTTCCATTCGAGTCACTGCAGGGAAATCAGGCTTTATCTCGAGTTGATGGGGAGCTCGGATTCCTTTTGGCTTGCAGTGGGAAACACATGGTTCCTCTAGAGTGGCAATGGGGAACTGGGGATACCTCTCAAGTGGCAACAGGGGAGTCAGGACTCCTCTTCAGTTGAGGTGGGGAAGTCGTGTTTCCTCTCGAGTTGCAGCAGGGGAGTCAAACCTCCTCTGGAGTTGTAGCAGAAACTTGGGTTTCTTCTCTAGTTATTGCTAAAAACTTGGCATTTCCTTGACAATTGCCACAGGGGCCTGAGAGCTCCTCTCAAAGTGCTAGGAGAAATCAGTGTCCCTCTGTATTTTCATCATGGGATGTAGGATTGCACTGGAGTCGTGGTGGGAAAGTCTGGGTTCACCTCAAGCTTGGTTGGTACTCAGGGTTCCTGGCAACTTTTGATGGGGCCTCCTGTTGAGTTCTCTTGGGGTGACTCATCTCTAGCAGGGATGGTCAGGGAGGCTTCTGTCTTGTTGCAGTGATGGGTGACTACTCACTTGTTTTGGCAAGGGACTACTCTATCGTTGTGGTCAGGGTCCACTCTGTAGTTCCAGAGTTTTGAGTCTTTCTAGTGGTGGTGTGCAAGCTTCTCTATCCTTGTGGTGTGAGGTTCGTCTGTATTAGCAGAAGAGTGGCTCCTCTCTGGGTGTGATGTCCAGCGGGCTCCTCTCAAGTTGTGGTGGAGGGCTCCTCTTAGCGGGTGGCTGTGTCCTCTCCGGTTGGGGTGTGCATGTCTCAGTGCGGGAGGTCTTCCCTGCTTTGGTGCTATGGGTTCCTCACTTGTATTCGTGGGATTGCAGCTCTCTAGTTGTGAGGGCCTGCACTCGACTCCTGGACAAGGCAATGGCAACCCATTCCAGTACTCTTGCCTGGCAAATCCCATGGATGGAGGGGCCTGGTAGGCTGCAGTCCATGGGGTTGCAGAGTCGGACACGACTGAAGTGACTTAGCACCACCAGCAGCAGCAGCACTCGACTTCCTTCAGGGAGCTAGCCTCCATTGGAGGCAGAAGGTCTTCTCTCTAGGTGTGATATCCTGGGGGACACCTCTCGAGTTGTACCTAGGGAATCCGCTTCAGTTTTGGCCAGAGAGCCCTTCCATCATTTGGTGCAGTGACCCCTTTTCTTGTGCCAGCCTTGGGATCCTGTGAAATTATAGCAGGGAACTCAGGATGGCTCTGGGTTCCTTTAGAGTTGTGGTGGAGACTTAGGTCCTCTATAGTAGTGAAGTGCAAGCTGGTCCCTGTCTAAGTGCAATGTGTGCAAGGCTACTCTCTAGATATGGCTTGGGGTCCACTCTCATTGCAGTGGGTGTCCGCTCTTTATTTCCTGTGGATCGGCTGGTCTCTAGTTGTCTTTTGCCGCCACCTCTCTCATTGTGGCAGGGGAACGTCTCTTCAACTGTGACAGTTGGGATCCTCTCTAGATGCCATAGACTGCTCTTCTCAAACTGGGAGGTGGGTGACTCCTCTATGGTTGTAATGAGAAGGGGCGCTTTTTCTCATTGTGAAATGCAGGAAGCTACTGGCTATTTGTGGCAGGGCTGGCCTTCTGCTTAGTTGGGCTATGAGGCTTCCTCTCTGGTTGTGGTAGAAGGCTCTTCTCCAGTTGGGGTGGGATAGGCTCCTCTTGGGAATCCTCTGCAGTTGCATCAGGGTGTTGGGGCTCATGCTGAGTTGGGATGGGGAACTTGGGGTTCCTCTCGAGTTGTGGCAGGAAACTTGGGGTTTCTCTTGAGTTGTGATGGGGAACTCGGGGATCCTCTCGAGTTGCAACAGGCGAGACAGACCTCCTTTTGAGGTGCGAGGGGGAAGTCGGGACTCCTCTCGAGTGGAAGCAGGGGAATCGTCCCTCATCTTGAGATGAGGCGGGAAACTCAGGGTTCCTCATGAGTTCCGACGGGAATCTCGGGGAAACTCTCGATTTGACAAAAGGGAGTCAATCCTCCTCTACTGTTGGGAAGGGGAAATCACAATTTCTCTCAAGTCACTGCAGGGTAATCGGGCCTCATCTCGCTTTGAGAGGGGAATCTCATGGTTTATCTCGATTTGCAAATGGAAACATGGGATTCCTCTCGAGTTGCAACCGGGACTTCAGGGAATCTCTCCTGTTGCCCAAGGAAAGTCAGGCCTCCTTCCAACTTGCCATGGGCACCTCGGGATTCCTCTCAAGTTGCTGCAGGGGAATAGGCCTCATCTTGAGTTGAGGCAGGAAACTCGGGGTTCCTCTCAAGTTGCAATAAGTGAGACGGTCCACCTCTTCAGGTATGAGGGGAAGGTCGGGATTCATCTCAAGTCGAAGCAGGGGAATCAGCCCCCATCTCGAAATGAGGTGGGAACACGAGGCTTTTCTCTTGTGTCAGGTAACTCGGGGAACCTCTGGAGTTGCATAAAGGGAGTCAAGCATCCTTTCAAGCTGCAAGGGGGAATGCAGGATTGCTCTAGAGTCACTCTAGGGGAATGGGGTCTCATCTAGCGTTGAAGGGGGGATTTCATGGTTATTCTCGAGTTGCACTGGGAAGCTTGGGGTTCCTCTTGAGATGTGATGGGGACCTCAGGAAATGTCTCTTGTGCTTCAGGGAAGTCAGGCCTCCTTTAAATTTGCGATGGGCACCTCGGGATTCTTCTCAAGTCTCCATAGGGGATAGGGCCTCATCTCAAGTTGAGGTGGGAAACGGGCTTTTTCTAGAGGTGTAACAGGGGAGTCAGACCTCCCTTCGTGTTGTGAGGGGAACTCAGGGTTCCATTTGAGTGGGGTTAAGGTTAGGGTTAGAAGTTAAGGTTAAGGTTATGTCTTCAGGGGAATCAGACATAATCCAGAGTTGAGTGGGAGCTCGGTGTCCTTTGAACTTGCAGCAGGAACCTCAGGGTTCCTCTCGAGTTGAATAGGTGAGACAGGCCTCCTCTTGAGGTGCGAGGGGAAGTCAGGATTCCTCTCAAGTCAAAGCAGGGGAATCGGCCCACAATTTGAGATGAGGTGGGGAGCATGCACTCTTCTCAAGTTTCGACGGGAATTCAGCGTTCCTCTCGAGTTGCGATGGATATCTCAGGAACCTCTGGAATTGCATAAAGGGGGTCAAGCCTCCTTTTGTGTTGTGATACGGAACATGGGATTGCTCTAAAGTCACTAAAGGGGAATTGGGGCTCATCTCGCATCGAGGGGGGGTATCTCATGGTTTATCTCAAGTTGTGGCAGGAAGCTTGGTGTTCCTCTAAAGTTGAGAGGAAGACCTCAGGGAACCTCTCATGTTGCCTCAGGGGAGTCAGGCCTCCTTTTGACTTGCAAGGGGAACCTTGGGATTCCTCTCAAGTCACTGCAGAGGAATAGGGCCTCAACTCGAGTTGAGGCATAAAACTCAAGGTTCCTCTCCTTTGCAACAGGGAACTCGGTGGTTCCTATTGAGTTTCAACAGTAGAGTCAGGCCTCATCTCCTGATGAGTCATGTAACTCCACTTTCCTCTAGAGTGTAAAAGGGATGTCACTCCTGTCGAGTTGAGGCGGGGATCTCACCTATTTCTAGAAGTGCAACAGGGGAGTCAGACCTCCCTTCGTGTTGTGAGGGGAAACTCAGAGTTCCATCTGAGTCACTGTAGGGGAATCAGGCCTTATCTTGAACTGAGGGAGAACTCGGTGTCCTTTCAACTTTCAGCAGAAACCTCGGGGCTCCTCTCGAGTTGCAATAGGTGAGACAGGCCTCCTCTTGAGGTGCGAGGGGAAAGTCAGGACTCCTCTCAAGTCAAAGCAGGGGAATCGGCCCTCATCTCAAGAAGAGGTGGAGAACACAATGTTCTTCTCAAGTTGCAACGGGTATCTTGGGGAACCACTGGAGTTGCGTAAACAGAGTCAAGCTTCTTTTCAAGTTTCAAGAGGGAACTCAGGATTGCTGTTGAGTCACTGCAGGGGAATAGAGCCTCATCACGAGTAGAGTGGGGAATCTCATGGTTTTTCTCCAGCTGTGGCAGGAAGCTCTGGGTTCCTCTCAAGTTCAGACAGGGTCCTCAGGGAACCTCTCGTGTTGACACAGTGGAGCCAGGCCTCCTTTCAAGTTGCAAGGGGAACCTCGGGATTCCTCTATAGTCTCTGCAGGGGGATAGGGACTTATCTCTAGTTGAGGTGTGAAACTTGGGGTTCTTCTCCAGTTGTGACAGTTTCCTACTGAGTTTTAACAGCAGAGTCAGATGTTGTCTTGTTTTGAGTCATGGAACTCTACTTTCCTCTTGAGTTGTAAAAGGGATATCAGACCTCATCTCGTATTGAGGCATGGAACTCTGCTTTTGTCTTGAGGTGTAAAAGGGGTGTCAGATTGAGGAAGGGAATTCAGGCATTTTCTAGAGGAGTCAGACCTCCTTTCGTGTTGTGAGGGGAAACTCAGTGTTCCATTCGAGTCCCTGCAGGGGAATCAGGACTTATCTTGAGTTGAGGAGGAACTTGGTGTCCTTCTGACTTGCAGCAGGAACCTCGGGGTTCCTCTTGACTTGCAATAGGTGAGACAAGCCTCCTCGTGAGGTGCGAGGGGAAAGTCGGGGTTCCTCTTGAGTCAAGGCAGGGGAATCTGCCCTCATCTCGAAACGAGGTGGGGAACACGGAGCTTTTCTCGAGTTGCAGCAGGAATCAAGGGATTCCTCTCAAATTGCAACGGGTGTCTTGGGGAACCTGTGGAGATGCATAAAGGGAGTCAAGCCTCCTTTCAAGTTTTGAGGGGTAACGCAGGATTGCTCTCGAGTGGCTGCAGGGGAATCGGTTTTCATGTTGCATTGAGGGGGGAATCTCGTGGTTTTTCTCGAGGTGTGGCAGGAACCTCGTGGTTCCTCTCGAGTTGCGACGAGGAGCTCAGGGAACCTCTCATGTTGGACAAGGTGAGTCAGGCCTACTTTCGAGTGTGAAGGGCACCTTTGGATTCGTCTCAAGTCCCTGTAGGGGAATACGGCCTCATCTCAAGTTGAAGCGGGGAACTTGGGGTTCCTCTCCAGTTGCGGCAGGGATCTTGGGGTTCATATTAGTTTCAACAGTGGAGTCAAACCTCATCTCATGTTGAGGCATGGAACTCCGCTTACCTCTGGAGTTGTAAAAAGGGTGTCAGGCCTCCTGTAGTGTTGAAGCAAGGATCTCGGGCTTTTTCTAGAGGTGCAACAGAGGAGTCAGACTTCCCTTTGTGTTGTGAGGGGGAATTTGGGGTTCCACTGGAGTCGAAGCAAGGGAATCAGGACTTATCTCGAGTTGAGGGGGACCTTAGTATCCTTTTGACTTGCAGCAGGATACTTCAGGGTTCCTCTCAAATTACAATAGGTGAGACAGGCCTCCTCTTGTGATGCAAGGGAAAAGTCAGGATTCCTCTCAAGTCAAAGCAGAGGAATTGGCCCTCAACTTGAGATGAGGTTGGGAACACGGGGTTCTTCTCCAGTTGCTTTGGGAAACTCAGGGTTCCTCTCAAATTGTGATGGGTAACTCAAGGAAAGCTCTAGAGTTGCAAAAAGAAATCCAGGCCTCGTTTTGAGTTGAGAGAGGGAAATCGGTATTGTTTTCAAGATGCTGCAGGGGAATCAGGCCTCATCTCACATTGAGGTGGGAATCTCGTGGTTTTTCTTGAGGTGTGGCTGGAAGCTTGGGGTTCCCCTCGAATTATGAAGAGGACCTCAGGGAACCTCTAGTGTGGCTCAGGGGAGTCAGGCCTACTTTTGAGATGCAAAGGGCACCTTGGGATTTCTCTCGAGTCACTTCAGGGGAAAAGGGCCTCATCTTGAGTTGAGGCGGGAAACTCGGGATTCCTCTCCATTTGCAACAGGGATCTCGGTGTTCTTATTAGTTTCAACGGGGGAGTCAGGCCTCGTCTCCTGTTGAGGCATGGAACTCTGCTTACCTCTGGAGTTGTAAAAAGGGTGTCAGGTTTCCTGTAATGTTGAGGCAGGGACCATGGGTTTTTTCTAAACATTAAACAAGGGAGTCACACCTACCTTCATGTTGTGAGAGGAAATTGGGGGTTCCAATAGAGTCGAAACAGGGGAATCAGGACTTATCTTGAGTTGAGGGGACCTTGGTGTCCTTTTACCTTGTGGCAGTAAATCTCAGGGTTCCTTTTGAGTTGCCATAAGTGAGACAGGCCTCCTCTTTTGATGCGAGGGGAAAGTCGGGATTCCTCTCAAGTCGAAGCAGGGGAATCTGCCCTCATCTTGAGATGAGGTGGGGAACGCTGGGTTTTTCTCGAGTTTCATCAGGAAAGTCGGGGTTCCTCTCGAGTTGCGAGAGGGAGCCTGGGGAACCGCTCGAGTTGAAAAATGGTATTCAACCCTCCTTTCGAGTTTCGAAGGAGAACTCAGGATTCCTCTTGAGGTGCTACAGGGAAATTGTGCCTCATCACGAGTTGATGCCAAAACCTCGATGTTCATTTCCTGTCACAATGGGAATCTCAGGGTTCCTCTCACATTGTGACGGGGATCTCAGGTAACCTGTCAAGTTGCCTCATGGGAGTCAGGTCTCCTTTCCAGTTGTGAGGGGGAACTCGGGATTCCTTTTGAGGTGCTGCTGGGAAATCAGGCTTATCTCAAGTTGAGGCAGCAAACTTGGGTCTTCATTCAATTTCTAACAGTATTCTCCAGATTCCTCTAGAGTTGTGATGGGAATCTTGGGGTTCCTCTTGAGTTGTGATGGGGATCTCTGGGAACAACTCAATTTATCTCAGGGGAGTCAGGCCTCCTTTTGAATTGTGAAGGGGCAACTCTGGATTCCTCTCCAGTGGCTGCAGTGGAATAGGGCCTCATTTCCAGTTGAGGCAGGATACTCAGGGTTCCTTTCCGGTTGCGACAGGCGTCTTGGGATACCTATTGAGTTTCAACAGAGGAGTCAGGCCTCGTCTCATTTTGAGGCATGGAACTCCGCTTTCCTCTTGAGTTGTAAAAGGGATGTCAGACCTCCTGTTGAGTTGAGGCGGACAAATCGGGCTTTTTCTAGAGGGGCAACAGGGGAGTCAGACTTCACTTCGTGTTTTGAGGGGAAACTCAGAGGTTCCATTCAAGTCACTGCAGCGGAATCAGGCCTCATCTCGACTTTAGGGGGAGTTCTTTAGGTGTTCTTTTGACTTGCAGCAGGAAACTTGGTGTTATTCTCGAGTTGCAATAAGTGAGACAGGTCTCCTCTTGAGATGCGAGTTGAAATTCGGAATTCCTCTCTAGTGAAAGCAGGAGAATAGGCCCTCGTTTGGAGATGAGGTGGGGAACACAGGGCTCGTCTCAAGCTGTAGAGGGAAACTCGGGGTTCCTCTTGAATTGCGTTGGGTATCTTGGGGAACTTCTGGAGTTGCATAAAGGGAGTCAAGCTTCCTTTCAAGTTTAGAAGGAGAACTCAGGATTGCTCTGGAGGTGCAGCAGATGAATCAGGGCTCATCTCGCATTGAGGGGGGAATCTCGTGATTTTTCTCGAGTTGTGGCAGGAAGCTCAGTGTTCTTCTCGAGTTGTGACATGGACCTCAGGGCACCTCTCATGTTGCCACAGTGGAGTCAGGCCTCCATTCAAGTTGCAACGGGCCCCTCGGGATTCCTCTTACATCGCTGCAGGAGAATAGGGCCTCATCTCCAGTTGCGGCAGGATACTCTGTGTCCTTTCAACTTGCAGCAGGAACGTTGGAGTTCCTCTCGAGTTGCAATAGGTGCGACAAGCCTCTTCTTGAGGTGAGAGTGGAAAGTTGGGACTCCTCTCGAATTTGAGCAGGGGAATCGGCCTTCATCCTGAGATGAGGTGGGGAACACTGGGTTCAGCAGGAAACTTGGGATTCCTCTCAAGTTGCAACGGGTATCTCAGGGAACTTCTGGAATTGCATAAAGAGAGTCAAGCCTCCTTTCAAGTTTTGAGAGGGAACTCAGGATTGCTCTTAAGGCACTGCAGAGGAATTGGGCCTCATCTCACGATGAAGGGTGAATCTCACGGTTTTTCTCCAGTTGTGGTGGGAAGCTGTGGCTTCCTTTCAAGTTGCAACAGGGACCTGAGGGAACCTATCCTGTTGCCTCAGGTGAGTCAGGCCTTTTTTTGAGTTGCAATGTGGAACTGTGGTTTCCTCTCAAGTCCCTGTAGGGGAATCTGCTCTCATCCCGACTTGAGGTAGGAAACTCGATGTTCCTGTTGAGTTGTGGTGAGTATCTCAGGATTCCTCTAGAGTTGCAACAGGGATCTCAGGGTACCACCCGGGTTGCCTCAGGGGAGTCATGCCTCCTTTCAAGTTGTGAAGAGGATCTCGGGATCCCTCTTGTGTCATAGCAGAGGAATCAGCCTTCTTCTTGAGATTTGGTGGGAACATGGGGTTCTTCTTGAGTTGTCTCAGAAACCTCGGGGTACCTCTTGAGATGCAGCAGGGAACTTGGGCTTCCTCTCTAATTGTGACAGGGATCTGAGGCACCCTCTCTAGTTGCAAACAGAGAGTCGAGCCTCATATCAAGTTGCCAGGTAGAAATCGGCATTGCAATCTGGTCGCTGCAGTGGAATCTGGCTTCATCTCCGGTTGAGGGGGGATTTTGTGATTTTTCTTGAGTTGTGGGAGGAAGCTCGGGGTTCCTCTACAGTTGCGAAGGGGTTCTCAGGGTACCGCTTGGGTTACTTCAGAGGAGTCATGACTTCTGTCGAGTTGTGAGGGGCACCTCGGGATTCCTCTAGAGTCGCTGCAGGAGAATAGGGCCTCATCTCGTGTTGAGGAGGGAAACTCAGGGTTCTTTTCCAGTTGTGAAGGTATCGAGTTTCAAACAAGGGAGTCAGGCATCATCTCCTGTTGAGGAATGGAAGTCCACTTTCCTCGAGAGTTGTAAATGGATGTCAGGCCTCCTGTTGAGTTGAGATGGGGAACTCAGGCTTTTTCTAGAGATGAAATAGGGGAGTCAAGCCTCCTTTTGTGTTGTGAGGGGAAGCTCAGAATTCCATTTGAGTTGTTGCAGGGGAATCAGGCCTTATCTCGAGTTGAGAGGGAAATTGGTGTCCTTTCAACTTGTGGCAGGATCCTCCGTGTTCCTCTTGAGTTGCTATAAGTGAGACAAGCCTCCTCTCTAGGTGAGAGTGGAAAGTAGGGACTCCTCTCGAATTGAAGCAGGGGAATCGTCCCTCATCTCTAGATGAGGTGGGTAACACTGGGTTTTTCTCGAGTTGCAGCAGGAAACTTGGGATTCCTCTCAAGTTGCTATGGGTATCTTGGGGAACCTCTGGAGTTGCATGAAGGGAGTCAAGCATCCTTTCAAGTTTTGAGAGGCAACTTGGGATTACTCTTGAGGTGCTACAGACGAATTGGGGCTCATCTTACATTGAGAGGGCAATCCCTTCGTTTTTCTCAAGTTGTGACTGGAAGCATGGAGTTCCTCTTCAGTGTGACTGGGACCTCAGGGAACCTCTCGTGTTGCCACAGTGGAGGAAGGCCTCCTTCCGAGTTGCAATGGGTGCCTCAGGATTCCTATCAAGTTGCTGCAAGGGAATCTCAAGTTGTGGCGGGAAACTCAGGGTTACTCTCCAGTTGCGATAGGGATCTCAGGATTCCTATCAAGTTTCAACAGGGGAGTCAGGACTCGTTTCGTGTTGAGTCATGGAAGTCCTGTTTCCTCTAGAGTTGTAAAAGGGGTGTCAGGCCTCCTGTTGAGTTGAGGCAGGGAACTGAGGCTTTCTCTACAGGTGCAGCATGG
Source organism: Bos indicus (assembly GCF_029378745.1). Taxonomy (NCBI): domain Eukaryota; kingdom Metazoa; phylum Chordata; class Mammalia; order Artiodactyla; family Bovidae; genus Bos; species Bos indicus. The sequence goes on along the minus strand of NC_091763.1, from coordinate 696,315 downwards.
AAGTCAGACTTCTCTTCCTGTTACAAGGGGAAACTAGGGGTTCCATTCGAGTCACTGCAGGGCAATCAGGCCTTATCTTAAGATGAGGGGGTACTTGGAGTCCTTTCCACTTGTGACATTAATCTGGGGGTTCCTCTTGAGTTGCAATAGTTGAGACAGGACTCCTCTTGAGGTGCAAGGGGAAAGTTGGGATTCCACTAGAGTTGAAGCAGCAGAATTGTCCCTCATGTTGAGATGATGTGGGGAACACAGGGCTCTTCTCGAGTTGTGGCACAAAACACGGGGTTCCTTTTGAGTTGCAATGGGTATCTTGGGGAACCTCTGGAGTTGCATAAAGGGAGTCAAGTGTCCTTTCAAGTTTTGAGAGGGAACTCAGGATTGCTCTCGAGGTGCTGCCAACAAATGGTTTCTAATCTCACATTGAGGGGGTAATCTCATTGTTTTTCTTGAGTTGCTACAGGAAACTCAGGGTTCCTCTCCAGTTGCTAATGGGAACTCAGTGAATCTCTCATGTTGCCATGGTTGAGTCAGGCTTCCTTTTGAGTTTCAAGGGGCCCCTAGGGATTCCTCTTGCAGGGAAATAGGGCCTCATCTCGAGTTGAGTCGTGAAACTCAGGGTTCTTCTCCAGTTACGACAAGGATCTTGGGGTTTCTATCATGTTTCAACAGGGAAGTCAGGCCTCATTTGTTGAGGCATGGAACTCCATTTTTCTCTTGAGTTGTAAAAGGGGTGTCAGGTCTCCTGTCCAATTGAGGCAGGGAACTGGGGATTTTTCTAGAGGTTCAACAGGGGAGTCAGACTACCCTTTGTGTTGTGAGAGGAAACTACGGGTTCCATTCGAGTCACCACAGGGCAATCAGGCCTTATCTTGAGTTGAGGGGGATCTTGGTGACCTTTCAACTTGCGGCAGGCACCTTGGGGTTCCTCTTAAGTTGTGATAGGTCAGACAGGCCTCCTCTTGAGGTGCAAGGGGAAAGTCGAGATTCCTCTAGATTTGAAGAAGGGGAATCGGCCCTCATCTCGAGATGAGGTGGGGAACACGGGGCTCTTCTCGAGTTACAGTGTGAATTGGGGTTCCTCTCGAGTTGTGACAGTTATCTCGGCGAACCTCTGGTGTTGCACAAAGGGAGTCAAGCCACATTTTAAGTTTTGAGAGGAAACTCGGTATTGCTCTCAAGGTTCTTCAAGGGAATCGGGCCTCATTTCATGTTGAGGGGGGAATCTCGTGATTTTTCTTGAGTTGCAGCAGGAAGCTTGGCATTCCTCTCAAGTTGTGATGGGGACCTCAGGGAACCTCTCATGTTTCCACAGTGGAGTCAGGTCTCCTTTCAAGTTGCAAGGGACCCCTTGGGACTGCTCTTGAGTTGGAATAGGGCCTAATCTTGAATTGCAGCAGGAAACTCAATGCTCCTCAAGAGTTGTGATGGGTATCTCGACCTCATGAGTTTCATAAAGGGAGTCAAGCCTCCTTTCAAGTTGCGAGAGGGAACTCAGGGTTGATCTCGTGGCCCTGCAGGGGAACCGGGCCTCATTTCATGATGAGGGGTGAATCTCATGGTTTTTCTTCATTTGCAGCGGGAAGTTCTAGCTTCTTCTCAGGTATAGACGGGTATCTGAAGCAACCTATCCTGTTGCCTCAGGTGAGTCAGGCCTGTTTTTGAGTTGCAATGGGGAACTGGTGTTTCCTTTTGTGTCACTGCAGTGGAATCTGGCCTCATCTGGAGTTGACGTGGGAATCTCGGATTCTTCTCAAGTTTGGAAGAGTATCTCGGGATTCCTTTCGAGTTGTAAAGGGGTTCTCGGGATACTGCTCATGTTGCCTCAGGGGAATCATGCCTCCTTTCACGTTGCAAGGGGGATCTCGGGATTCCTCTAGTGTCAAAACAGGGAAATTGGCCTTCATCTTGAGATTTGGTGGAAACACGTGGTTCTTCTTGGGTTGTGGCCAGAAACAGAGTACCTCTCGAATTGCGGTTGGAAACTTGGGCTTCTTCTCGAGTTGTGACGGGGATCTGAGGCAACCTCTCTGCTTGTAAATAGGGAATCAAGCTTCATTTCCATCTGTGATGTGAAAATGGGCATTGCACTCTGTCGCTTCAGTGGAATCCGGCCTCATCTCGGGTTGAGAGGGGATCTTGTAATTTTTCTCGAGTTGCAGGTGGAAGCTTGGGTTTCCTCTCGAGTTGTGATGGGGATATCAGGGTAGCACTCGGGTAGACTCAGGGGAGTCAGGCCACCTTTTGAATTGCGAGGGGAACCTCGTGATTCCTCTCGAGTCACTGCAGGGGAATCAGGCCTTATCTCGAGTTGAGAGGGAATTCAGTGTCCTTTTGACTTGTGGCAGGATCCTCAGTGTTCCTCTCAAGTTTCAATTAGTCAGACAGGTGCGAGGGGAAAGTCAGGATTCCTCGTTGTAGTAAGGGAATTGAGTTGTAGTAAGGGAATCGGCCCTCATGTCGAAATGAAGTATGGAACACAGGGCTCTTCTCAAGTTGGGGTGGGAAACTCAGGCTCCCCTCTAGTTGCGACAGGTATCTTGGGGATCCTCTGGAGTTGCATAAAGGGAGTCAAGCCTCCTTTCAAGTTTCAAGAGGGAACTCTGGATTGCTCTCGAGTTGCTGCAGACAAATCGGGCCTCATCTCGCATTTAGGGAGGAATCTCATGGTTTTTCTCGAGTTGTGGCTGGAACCTCGGGGTTCCGCTTGAGTTATGACCAGGATCTTAGGGAACCTCTCGTGTTGACACAGTGGAGTAAGGCCTCCTTTTGAGTTGCAAGGGGTACCTCGGGATTCTTCTCTAGTTGAGAGGAATAGGGCCTCATCTCGAATTGAGGAGGGAAATTCAGTATTCCTTTCCTGTTGGGACAGGGATCTCAGGATTCCTATCAAGTTTCAACAGGGGGTCAGGACTCATCTCATGCTGAGGCATGGAACTTTGCTTTCCTCTCGAGTTGTAAAAGGGGTCTCAGGCCACCTCTGGAGCTGAGACAGGAAACTTGGGCTTTTTCTACAGGTGCAACATGGGAGTCAGACTTCCCTTACTGTTACGAGGAGAAACTCGGGGTTCCATTCAAGTCACTGCTGGGGAATCAGGACTTATGTCGAGTTGAGGGGATACTCAGAGTTCTTTCCACTTGTGGCATTAATCATGGGGTTCCTCTCCAATTGCAATAGGTGAGACAAGCCTCCTCTTGAGGTGCAAGGGGCAAGTCAGGATTCCCTCTAGAGTCGAAGCAGGGGAATAGGCCCTCATCTTAAGATGAGGTGGGGAACACTGGGCTCTTCTCGAGTTGAGGTGAGAAACTTGGGGCTCCTCTGGAGTTGCATAAAGAGTCAAACCACCTTTAAAGTTTCGAGAAGGAATTCAGGGTTGCTCTCGAGGTTCCAGGAGAAGGCAATGGCAACCCACTGCAGTACCCTTGCTGGAAAATCCCATGGGCGGAGGAGCCTGGTAGGTGGCAGTCCATGGGGTCTATGAGGGTTGAACACGACTGAGTGACTTCACTTTCACTTTTCACTTTCATGCATTGGAGAAGGAAATGGCAACCCACTCCAGTATTCTTGCCTGGAGAATCCCAGGGATGGGGGAGCCTGGTGGGCTGTCTATGGGGTCACACAGAGTTGGACACGACTGAAGCGACTTAGCAGCAGCAGCAGCAACAGGAGCCACAAGGGATTCAGGCCTCATCTCATGTTGAGGGGGAAATCTCATGATTTTTCTTGAGTTTTGGCCGGAAGGTCGGCGTTCCTCTTGAGTTGCAATGGGGACCTCAGTGAACCTCTCATGTTGCCACAGTGGAGTCAGGCCTCCTTTTGTATTGCAGGGGGCCCCTTGCGATTCCTCTGGAGTCACTGCAGGGTAATTGGGCCTCATCTTGAGTTGCAGTGGGAAACTCAGGGTTCTTCTTGAGTTGCCATGGGTATTGGGAAACCTCTGGAGTTTCATAAAGGAACTCAAGCCTCCTTTCAAGTTGTGAGAAGGAACTCGGAGTTACTCTGGATGTGCTGCAGGGGAATGGGGCCTCATCTCAGGTTGAGGGGGGAATTTCGTGGATTTTCTCGAGTTGCAGCAGGAAGCTCAGGGTTACTCTCTAGTTGCGACGGGATCTCAGGGAACCTCAGGCCTCCATTAGAGTTGCAAGGGCCCCCTCAGGTTTCCTCTTTCTTGGCTGCAGGGGAATAGGGCCTCATCTCGAGTTGCAGTGGGAAACTCAGTGTCCTTTCGACTTGCTGCGGGAACCTTGGGGTTCCTCTCAAGTTGCAGTATGTGAGACAGGCCTCTTCTTGAGGTGAGAGTGGAGAGTCATGATTCTTCTCTAGTTGAAGCAGGGGAATCGGCCCTCATCTCAACATGAGGTGGGGAACTCGGTGTTTTTCTTGAGTTGTGATGGGGATCTCAAGGAACATGTCAAGTTGTCTCATGGGATTCAGGTCTCCTTTCCAGTTGTGAGGGGGAACTCGGGATTCCTTTAGAGGTTTTACAGGGGAATCAAGCCTTATCTTGAAGTGAGGCAGGAGACTCGGGTCCTTTCTCAAGTTGTAATAGGATTCCTGAGGTTTATATCGAGTTGTGACGGAAATCTTGGGGTTTTTTTTTTGAGCTGTGACGGGGATCTCAGGAATCCACTCAATTTGTCTCAGGGGAGTCAGGTCTCCTTTTGAGTTGTGATGGGGATCTGGAGGAACCCCCTCGAGTTGCAAAAAGGGAGTCAAGCCTCCTTTTGAGTTGCTATGGGGAACTCAGGATTTCTCTGGAGTCACTGAAGGGGAAATGGGCCTCATCTCAGGTTGAGGGGAGATCTCCTGGTTTTTCTCGAATTGTGGCGTGATGGGCAGGTTTCATCTAGATTTGCTATGGGGATCTGGGGGAATGTATCGAGTTGCAAAAGGCTAGTCAAGCCTTCTTTTGAGTTGCGATGGGAAACTCTGGAATGCTCTCGAGTTACTGAACGGGAATGGGCCTCATTTCGGGTTGAGAGTGGATCTCGTGGTTTTTCTCTAGTTGTGGCAAGAAGCTCAGGATTACTCTCCAGTTGCTACAGGGATCTGAGGGAACCTCTCGAGTTGCAAAATGAGAGTCAAGCCTCATTTCCAGTTGCCTGGGGAAACTCGTGATTGCCCTCGACTCGATCCTGTGGAATCAGGCCTCATTTCGGGTTGAGGGGAAATCTTGTGGTTTTTCTGGAGTTGCCTTGGGAAGGTCGGTGTTCATTTCGAGTTGTGTCAGGGATCTGTGGGAACTTCTCGAGTTGCAAATAGGGAGTCAAGCCTCCTTTTGAGTTGCTAGTGGGAACACAGAATTCCTCTTGAGGTGCTGCAGGGGAATCTGGCCTCATCTTGAGTTGCAGCAGGAAGCTCAGGGTTCCTCTTGAGTTGTGACAGGGATCTTGGGCAACCACTCGAGTTGCAAAATGGGAGTCAAGCCTCCTTTCCAGTTGCCTGGGGTAATTTGGGAAGGACCTCAAGTCCCTGCCATGGAATCAGGCCTCTTCTCGTGTTTACAGTAATCTTGTGGTTTTTCTGGAGTTGCAGCAGGAAGCTTGGGGTTCCTCGTGAGTTGCAATGGGGATCTGAGGGTACCTCTCGATTTGCAAAAAGGGAGTCAACACTCTTTTTGAATTTCAAGGGGGAACTCGTCATTCCTCTCAAGGTGCTGCAGGGAAATTGTGCCTCATCTCGAGTTCAGGTGGGAAATTTTGTGTTCCTTTCCTATCGCAATGGGAATATCAGGGTTCCTCTCGAGTTGCAACGGGGATCTCAGGAACCTGTCAAGTTGCCTCATGGGAGTCAGGTCTCCTTTCCAATTGTGAGGGGGAACTCAGGGAATCAGGCCTCATCTCAAGTTGAGGCAGGAGACTCGGGGCTCCTCTAGAGTTGTGACAGGAATCTCGGGGCTCTTCTTGAGTTGTGACAGGGATCTCAGGGAACCACTCTATTTGCCTCAGGGGAGTCAGGCCTGCTTTTGAGTTGTGAGCTGGAACTCGGGATTTCTCTCAAGTCGAAGCAGGGAAATTGGGCCTCATCTCAAGATGTGGTGCAGAACTTGGGGTTCTTCTCAAATTGTGGCGAGAAACTCGGGGTTCCACTCGAGTTGCGATGGAAATCTGGAGAAACCTCTCGAGTTTCAAAAAGGGAACCAAGCCTCCTTTCGAGTTGCAAAGGGGAAATTGGGATTGCTCTCGAGTTACTGAAGTGGAATTGGACCTCATCTCGGTTGAGGTGGGATCTTGTGTCTTTTTGTCCCATTGCAGTGGGAAGCTCAGGGTTCCTCTAGAGTTGTGACGGGGAACTAGGGTACCTCTGTTGTTGCAAATAAGGAGTCAAGCCTCCTTTCCAGTTTCCCAGGATAACTTAGGATTGCTCTCGAGTCGCTGCATGGGAATGGGGCCTCATCTTGCTTTGAGGGGAGATCTCGTGGTTTTTCTCGAGTTCTGATGGGAATCTTGGGGTTCTTCTCATGGTGTGATGGGGATCTCAGGGAATCTCTCATTTGCCTCCAGAGAGTCAGGCCTCCTTTCAACTTGTGAGGAGGAACTTTCAATTCCTCTTGAGAACTTGCAAGGGAATTGGGCCTTATCTTGGGTTAAGGCAGGAAACTAGTCGTTCCTTTCCAGTTGTGACAGGATTCTGAGGGAACCTCTTGAGTTGAAAAAAGGGAATCAAGCCTTCTTTCGAGTTGACATGGGGAATTCGTGATTGTTCTCCACTGATGCATTGGATTCAGGCCTCATTTTGGGTCGAGGGGGGATATTGTGGTTTTTCTCAAGTTGCAGCATGCAACTCGGGGTTCATCTCAAGTTGTGACTGGGATCTGGAGGACCCTCTTGAGTTGGAAAAAGGGAGACAACCCTCTTTTCTAGTTGCCCAGGGGAACTCATTATGGCTCTCAAAATGATTCAGGGTAATTGGGCCTCATCTCAAGTGGAGGTGGGAAACTTGGGGTTCCTCTCTAGTTGCAGAGGAAATCTTGGGGTTCCTTTCAAGTTGTGATGGGGATCTCGGGGAACCTCTTGATTTGCCTCAGGAGACTCAGGCTTCCTTTCTAGTTCTGAGGGGAAATTCTGGATTCCTCTTGAGTCAAAACAGGAGATCAGGCCTCATCTCGAGATGTGGTGGGGAACATGGTGTTATTGAATTGTAGTGGGGGCCTTGAGATTCCTCTCGGTTTGTTACGAGGATCTCAGGGAATCTCTCAAGTTGCAAAAAGGGAGTCAAGCCTCCTTTTGAGTTGCAAGGGGGAACTTGGGATTGCTCTCAAGTCACTGCAGTGGAATCGGGCCTCATCTTGGTTGAGGTGGGATCTTGTGTCTTTTTGTTCCATTGCAGTGGGAAGCTTGGGGTTCCTCATGAGTTGCAATGGGGATCTGGGGGAGCCTTTTGAGTTGCAAAAGGGAGGCAAACATCCTTTCTAGTTGCAAGGGGGAACTTGGGACTGCTCTCGAGTCACTGAAGGGGAATTGGGCCTCATCATAAGATAAGTGGGGAATCTCATGGTTTTTCTCCATTTGCCATGGGAAGCTTGGCTTCCTTTCGAGTTGTGACAGGGACCTGAGGGGACCTATCCTGTTGCCTCAAGTGTAGTAGTAGTGTAGTGTAGTCACTCAGTCGTGTCCTACTCTTTGTGACCCTGTGAACTATAGCCCACCAGGTTCCTCTGTCCATGGGACTCTCCAGACAAGAATACTGTTGTGGATTGCCATTTCCTTCTCCAGGGGATCTTCCCGACCCAGGGATTGAACCTGGGTCTCCTGCATCACAGGCAGATGCTTTACCCTCTGAGCCACCAGGGAAGCCCTAACCTGTTGCCTCAAGTGAGTCATGCCTTTTTTCAAGTTGCAAAGGGGAACTGGGGTTTCCTCTCCTGTTGCTGCATGGGAATCTGGCCTCATCTCGAATTCAGGTGGGAAACTCGGGGTTCATGTCGAGTTGCAATGGAGATATCAGAGTACCACTTAGGTTGCCTCAGGATAATCAGGCCTCCTTTTGAGTTGTGAGGGGGAGCTCAGGATTGCTCTTGAGTCGCTGCAGGCAATCGGGCCTCATCTCTGGTTGAGGAGGTATCTCGTGGTTTTTGTCAAGTTGCTGCATGAAGCACTGTGTTCCTCTCAAGTTTCGAAGGGGATCTCAGGGAACCTCTCGTGTTGCCTCAGGGGATTTAGGCCTCATTTCCAGTTGTGAGGGCAAACTTGGGATTCCTTTTGAGGTGCTTCAGGGGAATTGGGCCTCATCTCGAATTGAGGCGTGAACCTCGGGGTTCCTCTCGAGTTCCGACGGGGATCTCGGGGTTCCGCTCATGTTGTGATGGGGACCTAAGGGAGTCTCTTCATTTCTATCTGGAGTGTCAGGCCACCTTTCTAGTTCTGATGGGGATTTCAGGATTCCTCTCGAGTCAAAGCAGGGGAATGGGCCTTCATCTCAAGGTTTGTTGGGAACACAGGGTTCTTCTTGAGTTGTGGCAGGAAACTCGGGTACTTCTCGAGTTGAGGTGGGAAACTTGGGCTTCCTCTTGAGTTGTGACAGGGATCTGAGGCAACCTCTCAAGTTCCAAACAGAGAGTCAAACCTCCTTTCCAGTTGTGTGTTGGAGATTGGCATTGCACTTAGTCACTGCAGTGGAATCTGGCCTCATCTTGGGTTGAGGGGGGATCTTGTGATTTTTCTCGAGTTGCAGGGGGAAAGTAGGGGTTCCTCTCAAGTTAAGACAGGGATCTGGTGGAACCTCTCTAGTTGTAAAACGGGAGTCAAGCCTCCTGGGGGAACTCTGGGTTGCCCTATAGTCCCTACAGGGGAATCGGACCTCATCTCATGTTGAGGGGGATCTCGTGGTTTTTCTCGAGTTGTGGCAGGAAGCTCAGGGTTCCTCTCGATTTACGTTGGGTATAAGGGAACCTCTCAAGTTGAAAAATGCTTATTAAGCCTTCTTTCCTGTTGCTGGGGGGAACTCAGGATTGACATCGAGTTGCTTCAGGGGAATATGACTGATCTTGACTTGTGGTGGGATTCTCAGGTTTCCCCTCGTGTTGTGACAGGAATCAAAGGGAACCTCTCAAGTTGCAAAAAGGGAGTAAAGCCTCCTTTCAAGTTGCAAGGGGGAACTCGAGATTGCTATTGAGTTGCTGAAGGGGAATCGGGTCTCATCTCGGGTTGAGGGAGGATCTCGTGGTTTTTCTCGAGTTGTGGTAGGAAGGTCAGGGTTCGTCATGAGTTGCGACAAGGATCTTACAGAACTTCGTGAGTTGCCACAGGGGAGTCAGTCCTCCTTTCCAGTAGTAAGGGGGAACTCGGGATTTCTCTCGAGGTGCTTCAGGGGGATTGGTCCTCATCTTGAGCTGAGGCACGAAACTCGGGGTTCCTCTCGAGTTGTGACGGGGATCTGGGGGAACATCTCGAGTTGCAAAAAGGGAGTCAAGCTTGCTTTCCACTTGTGAGGGAGAACTTGGGATTGCTCTTGATTCGCTGCAGTGGTATCCCGCCTCACCTCGGGTTGAGGGGTATCTTATGGTTTTCTCTCATTTTGGTCGGAAGCTAGGGGTTTCTCTCAGGTTGTGACAGGGATCTGCAGGAATCTCTCGACTTACAAAAAGAGAGTCAAGCCTCCTTTCTAGTTCTGGGGGGAACTCGAGATTTCACTGGAGTCACTGTGTGGTAATGGGGCCTCATTTCTGGGTGAGGGGGGATGTCGTGGATTTTTCTCGAGTTATGACAGAAAGCTTGGGGTTCCTCTAGAGTTGCAACGGGGATCTCAGGGAACCTCTCAAGTTGCATATGGAGAGTCAGGCCTCCTTTTCAGTTGCAAGGGGGAACTCGGGATTGCTCTCAAGTCACTGCAGTGGAATCCTGCCTCATCTCGGATTGAGGGGGAGAACTTGTGGTTTTCATCGAGTTGTGGTGGGAAGCACAGGGCTTCTCTTGAGTTGTGACAGGGATCTCAGTGAACCTCTCGAGTTTCAAAATGTGTGTCAAGCCTCCTTTCCAGTTGCCCGGGGGAACTCAGGATTGCTCTTGAGTCGCTGCAGGGAAATCTGACCTCATCTCGAGTTGAGGCAGAAACTCGGTGTTCCTCTCGAGTTGTGATGGGAATCTAGCGGAATCTTTCGAGTTGCCAAAAGGGAGTCAAGCCTCCTTTCAAGTTGTGAGAGTGAACTTGCCATTGCTCTTGAGTTGCTGAAGGGGAATCGGGGCTCATCTCGGGTTGAGGGAGGATATGGTGGGTTTTCTCGAGTTGGGGCAGGAAGCTTGGGGTTCCTCTCCAGTTGTGACGGGGATCTGGGGGAACCTCTTAAGTTACAAAATGGTGTCAAGACTCCTTTCAAGTTCCATGGGGAACTCGGGATTTCACTTGAGTTACTGTGAGGTAATGGTGCCTCATTTCTGGGTGAGGGGGATCCATAGTTTTTCTTAAATAGTGATGGAAAGCTGGGGACTCCTCTCGAGTTGCAACAGGGATCTCAGTGAACATCCCAAGTTGCCTCAGGAGAGTCAGGTTTCCTTTTGAGTTGTGAGGGGGACCTAGGGATTGCTCTCGAGTGGCTGCAGGGGAATCGAGCCTCATCTCAAGTTGAAGCAGGAAACTCTGGGTTCCTCTCGAGTTTCAAAATCGGGAGTCAAGCCTCCTTTCTAGTTGCCTGGGGGAACTCAGGATTGCCCTTGACTCGATTCTGTGGAATCAGGCCTCATTTCGGGTTGAGGAGAAATCTTGTGCTTTTTCTGGCATTGGGTTGGAAGGTCGGTGTTCCTTTCAAGTTGCATCGGGGATCTGTGGGAACTTCTTGAGTTGCAAATAGGGAGACAAGCCTCCTTTCGAGTTGTTAGGGGGAACTTGGGATTCCTCTGGAGGTGTTGTAGGGGAATCTGGCCTCATCTCAAGTTGACGCAGGAAGCTCGGGGTTCCTTTTGAGTTGTGACGGGGATCTTGGGGAACTGCTCAAGTTGCAAAATGGGAGTCAAGCCTCTTTTCCAGTGGCCTGGGTAACTCGAGAATGACCTTGAGTCACTGCAGCGGACTCAGGCCTCATCTCGGGTTGAGCAGGGATCTCATGGTTTTTCTCGAGTTGTGGTGGGAAGTTTGGGGTTCCTCTTGACTTGCAACAGTGAACTGGTGGAACCTCTCGAGTTGCAAAAGGGGAGTGAACCCTCCTATCAAGTTACAAGGGGGAACTTGGGATTGCTCTCCAGTCACTGCAGTGGTATTGGCCTCATCTCGGGTTGAGGGGGTTCTTGTGATTTTTCTCAAGTTGTGACTGGAAGCTCGGGGTTACTCTCAAGTTTCGACAGGGATCTGGGGCACCCTCTTCTGTTACTAAAAGGAAATGAGGAGGTTTCCTTTAAGGTTGCGAGGGGGAACTAGGGATTGCTCTTGAATCGCTGAAGGGGAATCTGGCCTCACCTCGGGTTGAAGGGGGATCTCGTGGTTTTTCTCGAGGTGCGGTTCAAAGCTCAGGAATCCTGTCGAGATGTGGTGGGGATCTCAGTAATCCTCTCAAGTTGCCTCAGAGGAGTCAGGCCTCCTTTCCAGTTGTAAGGGGGAACTCGGGATTCCTCTTGAGTTGCTGCATAGGAATCCAGCCTCATGTCCCATTGAGGCAGGAAACTCGGGGTTCCTCTCAAGTTTTGACAGGGATCTCAGGGTTCCTCTCAAGTTGTGACCGGGATCTCAGGGAACTTCTCTATTTGCCTCTGGGGAGTCAGGCCTCCTTTAGTGTTGCATGGGGGAGCTCGGGATTCCTCTCGAGTCAAAGCAGGGGTTTCAGGCATCATCTCAAGATGTGGTTGGAAACACGGTGTTCTTTGCGAGTTGTGGCTGGAAGCTCATGATTACTCTCAAGTTTCAATGGGGATCTGGGCGAACCTTTCGAATTGCATAAAGGGAGCCATGCCTCCTTTCCAATTGCCTGTGGGACTCGGGATTGCTCATGTGTAGAAGCAGTGGGAACGTGCCTCATCTTGGGTTGAGATGGGATCTCATGGTTTATCTCGAGTTGTGGCGGAAAGCTCAGGGCTCCTCTCGAGTTGCAATGGTGATGTGTGGGAACCTCTCAAGTTGAAAAAAGCCAGTCAAGCCTTTCAAATTGCAAGGGGAAACTCTGGATTGCTCTCAAGTCACTGTAGTGTAATTGGGGCTCATCTCATGTTGCACAGGGATCTTATAGTTTTTCTTGTGTTGTGACGGGAACCTCGGGGTTCCTCCTGAGTTGCAATGGGGATCTGGGGGAGCCTCTCAAGTTTCACAAAGGGAGTCAAGCCTCCTTTCCAGTTGCCTGGGGGAACTTGGGCTTGGTTCCGTGCTGCTGCAGAGGAATTGGACCTCATCTGGGGTTGAGGGGGGGATCTCATAGTTTTTCTTGAGTTGAGGCGGGAAGCTCAGGGTTGCTCTCGAGTTGCGATGGGGATATGGGGGTACCTCTCGAGTTGCAAAAAGGGAATCAAGCCTTCTATTGAGTTGCGAGAGTGAACCTGGGATTGCTCTCAAGTTGCTGAAGGGGAATTGTGCCTCATTGCAGGTTTGGGGGAATCTCGTGGTTTTCCTTGACGTGTGGCTGGAATCTCAGGGATCCTGTCAAGTTGGGACGGGGATCTCACTGATCCTCTTGAGTTGCCTCAGGGAAGTCAAGCCTCCTTTTTAGTTGTGAGGAGGACCTTGGGATTCCTCTCTAGGTGCTGCAGGGGAATCCGGCCTCGTCTTGAGTTGAGGCAGGAAATTTGGGGTCTCAAGTTGTGACGGGTATCTCAGTGAACATCTCTAGTTGCTATAGGGGGTCAGGCCTCCTTTCCGATTCCGAGGGGTAACTCGAGACCACTATCTAGTAGGAGCAAAGGTGGTTAGGAACTCGGTGTTCTCAAGTTTCTGCAGGAAACTTGGGGTTTCTCTGGAGGTGTGATGGGGATCTGGGGGAACTTCTCGAGTTGCAAAAGGGAGTCAAGCCTCCTTTTGAGTTGCGAGGGGGAACTTGGGATTGCTCTCGAGTCGCTGCAGGGGAATCAGACCTCATCTTGAGTTGAGATGGGATCTCGTGGCTTATCTCCTGTTGCATCAGGAAACTCGGGCTTCCTCTTGAATTGCGACAGGGATCTGGGGAACCTGTCGGGTTGCAAAATGGGAGTCGAGCTTCCTTTCGTGTTGCAAGGGGGAACTCGGGATTGCTTTCAAGTCGCAGTGAAATCCCACCTAATTTCGGGTTGAGGGGTGATCTTGTCGTTTTTCTCGAGTTGCAGCAGGAAGCTCGGGATTCCTCACGAGTTGAACAGGGATCAGGGGGAAACTCTCGAGTTTCAAAAAGGGAGTCAAGCCTCCTTTCCAGTTGCCTGGGGGAACTTGGGATTGCTCTCAAGTTGCTACAGGGGAACCAGGCCTCATCTCCATTTCAGAAGGAATCTTGTGGTATTTTTCGAGTTGCAGCAGGAAGCTTTGGGTTCCTCTCTAGTTGCAAAGGGGATATGGAGAGCCTCTGTTCTGCCAACAATAAGTCAAGTCTTCTTCCCAGCTGTGAAGGGGAACACGGGATTTCTGTTGTGTTGCTGCAGTAAAATTCCACCTCATTTTGGGTTGAGGGTGGATCTTGTGGTATTTCTCGAATTGTGGTGGGAAGCTCAATGTTCCTCTCAAGTTGCCACTGGAATTTGGGGGCTCCTCTTGAGTTGCGACAGGGATCTCAGGGAACCACTCTAGTTGCCCTAGGGGTGTCAGGCCTCCTTTCCTATTGTGAGGGGGAACTTGGGATTCCTCTCAAGGTTCTTCAGGGAATTCAAGCCTCATCTCAAGTTGTGGTGGGAAGCTTGTGGTTCCTCTCGAGTTGTGACAGGTATCTGGGGGAACCTCTCAAGTTGCAAAAAGAGAGTCAAGCTTCCTTTCCAGTTGCCTGGGTGAACTACGGATTGCTCTCAAGTTGCTGCAGGGCAATCAGGCCTTCCTTTCAAGTTGCCGCAAAAACTCAGGGTTCCTCTATAGTTGTTGCTGGAAACTCGGGGTTTCCTAAAGTATTGCTGCAAGGGACTCTGGGATCCTCTAGAAGTGCAGCAGGAAATCAGTGTTCCTCTAGATTTGCAGCAGGGGATGCAGGATTCCAGTAGAGTCTTGGTGAGGAACTCGGAGTTCTCACAGTGCTTGGCGACTTTGAAGAGGTGACATGAGTATGGCACCCAGCCCTCTCAAACACACTCCGATAACCTGCTTCCTCACAGGCAGTACTTTTATGACCTAGAAATGTATTTGAAGGCTCAGAAAGTGCACGGAGACATACAGCCCTGACTTGGAAATTGAGGCCTTCGGGGTAGGCCTGAATATCTGACTTCTGAGAAAAGAGTTGCTGCAAGATAGAGGCCTGAAAAACACTCTCTGGATGTTTTTCCTTCCTTGAAGAAAGAGTTTTCCCAGCTTCCTGCGTGCAGAGAGTCACACACTGCTTGAAAGCGCTTGCTTGGAGGTCATTTTTCAGTGGCAGTGGCCCCTGAGGCCCTGCACCCAAGGGCCTCACTCCAAGGGAAAGTCAGAGCAACCTCCAAACAGCTATTATGTCATGTTTCCTCTGCAGGAGAGAGCTCGTGATCCTAAGTTTGTCTAGAACATTCTTGGATATTGCAGTGACACCCCCTGTGTTTCAATCTGGAAACCATGCCTAGAGGGCAAAATTCACATTTTTCTCTTGGGGAGTCCTAATTCAGTGCAGCCTGGCAACTGCTTGAACATCCATTAGATTGCTGGGTTTTTTTGTTTTTTTTTTTTTTTTGTTTTTTGTTTTTTCCTTCTGACAGAGCTAGCTTTGTTCCCAACTTTGGGATTTCTGAAGCAAGGGGGGTAGCCTGCAACTCCTCGCTTGGGGCCCATTTGAGGTGCAAGGTCACCTCAATGAGGTGACCACAGTATGGCACCCGACCCTCTCAGATACACTCCGGCAACCTGCTTCCTCATGGACAGTACTGAGAGTGTCAATTCCTAGGCAGATTGATAAGAAGTCCAGGATCCCCAAGGAGAAGAAAAGGGTCTGGGGATCTTGAAGGAGGAAGCTTGGAGAGAGAGGCCCTCTTGGAGGCTCTCTTCTGGAATTCTCAAGGTGGAGGAAAAGGAAAATTTTTTTTTGTCTACCTTTCCTAGTCTTAGTCAATTATACAACTCAGTTTAAACTCTGTACTAGAGTTTAGATTATACAACAATGTATCCTGTTTAAAGACAGTTTCTCTTTTCTGAAAACCTTCTGACTAATCCTGATATTGTAGAATGTATATTATTGGAGTGGGTCTTGTAGGATCTTTCTATTGTTAAATTCTAATCTTGTTATCCTAAAAGGTAAATTGTGGAGTGGGTCTGGTAGAATTTTCACGAACTTGAGACATTCTTTTGATTCATTGTAATAACTAATTAAAAAGTATATAACTCCATTGCTAACACTAGCCAGGGGGTACTCTTTCTGCCCTCTTCTGATGTCTATGTCAAAAGCTTTTCCTATCCCTTTTATACTTTAATAAAACTGTATAACACAAAAGCTCTGAGCCATCAATCCTTGTCTCTAGCCCTGGATTGAATTCTTCTCTTCTGGAGGCCAGGAATCACAGCGTCTTTCATGGTTCAGCAATGACCTTTCATCTTGGGGGTTTGTCCAGGATTCTTTAGGAGAAGATAAGAATGCTCTGAGTTTTAGTTATTTGTTCTCCTTGTAAACACGTTTTCTGCTGTACTTTATTAACTCTATGCTGTGCTTGCATAAATGAATGAAATGCCCTGCGAGAAGCAAGTGAGGATCCCTGCTCTGCGATTCCACAGTGATCTCATACAGCTTATGGCAGAAACCTGTCAGGGGTTTATACTGACCTGCCAATGCCAAGAGGTACCCAACATCTTCAGGGATCGACCAGAAATGGGCGAAATGTGTGGACCGAACTCTGCTTTCTCAGTCAAACTTTCTGGTCTCTTTGACAATTTCATGACTTCTTGGGAATTAGAGGTACTAACCTAATATGTTGAATCATAGACTTTCAAGGGACTTGTGATCTATGCTGTTACTGTGTACTATTACTTAGGTCCCAAACTTGAACTGGTAGTCAGGAAACACCTAGCCTCGCTAGGAATCAAAAGTTCAGAAGTTAAATGGAGCTCTAGCTTCAAGAGCATCTATGAGGTTAAAGGTTACCCAGATTGAAAGTATAATGAGTTTCTTCCTTTGATAATGCTAGCTCTTGGTGGACCAGAGGAGACTTTCCAGTGGTTTTTGTTCCAACTCCTTAGATACTCTTTCTGTGGAATCTGTGGGAATGAACTGAAACGACTGGCTCTATCAATTTTTCACTGGCTAGCCCTTCATTATCTCTTTTTCTATTGCTTATACTGGTGAGGCAATGCTTGGAAAGGACATCTCAGTTTATATTCATACCGGTCTTATTGTGGTCAGGAATATACTCAGGGTCGTGCACAGGCACTCAGGTGACAAATGTTTTCCCCAGTGGTCTTAGCCTGGGAGGCAGTCTGAAAGGTTACTCTGATTCCACCCCAGGTGGCATCAGAGGCAAGCAAGGTTTTAATGGTGAGGAACTGGACATCAGTCTGTGATGCCATCAGGTCTACCCCTGGCACATCTCCACCCCACCTCTGTGGTAGAACTGGGAGGGATGAGTATGGTGCCTGCGTCAGTAAGGGACAGACTAAGTCTGACCAAGGAAGGAAAGCTTTCATGTAAAGTCTGTCTCCACCCCCATCTAGAGTAGGGAGGGACACCTCTGGTAGAACAATGGTATTGGTCGCTTCTTTCTCTCTTACAGATGGGAGCTAACAATTCCAGGCTTGTTCCTTTTAACTGTATACAGAAAAACTGGGATAGATTTGATCCCCAGAGCTTAAATAAAGCACACCTGGTCTCCCTATGTGATACTGTGATACTGCATGGCCACAGTATCCACTGTAGGGTGGCGAATGGTAGCTGGTTGGAGAGTCTCTTAATTATAATACTGTTTTACAATTAGACTGGTTCTGTAGAAAGAAAGGGAAATGGGTAGACGTAGCATATGTGTTGCCCTTTTTCTCTCTTTGAGGTATGCCAGACTTATGTCCTAAGGGTATAGATTTGGGTGTGAAACCTTCAGTTCCCTCCTGTCCTCCTACTTTACCCCTGTATCAGGGGTCCCCAACTGAACAGGCTGAGAATCAGGGCACCCTCCCAGTAGGGGTTGCCTCAGTCTCAGTAGAAATTCAAATAGTATCAATTGTGGTTGAGACTATTTACAGGACCCAGAAAAGTATATTAGAGCTTTTCACAAACATAAAAGTGTTACTCTGCTTTATGACCTTACTTGAAGGATGTGATGCATATCTTGGGACAAACGCTGACTCCCCACTCAAAAAATAGAGTTTTGGGAAAAGTGGTTGCTTATGCAGATGAATGACTTGGTAATGAATCAGTAGGGAAGAGGGAGGACGAGATAGCTGCCGTCCCCACTGGGAATCAGGTGGTTCCAACTATTGAACTATACCGGGACTATACCATGGCTAAAGGAAGATGGGATCAGAGTCTTTTTGTCAGATGTACTCTTGAAGGACTCAGGCAAGCACATGCTGAGACTTTAAACTATGCTAAATTGGCAAACATAGAACAGAAGGAGAAGGAAGCTCCTGCTAAATTCCTAGATAGACTGAGAGAAGCCCTTTGCAGATTTACTGAGACTGATCCCGAAAGTGAAGAGGGGAGAGTGATCTTAAAAGATAGATTTCTCACTCAATCAGCTCCAGATATCCACTGTAAGCTATTAAAACAGGCATGTGGACCAAATCAGTCTTTAAATAATCTGTTGCAACTGGCTCAAACAGTCTACTATGGTAGGGAACATGAGGGAAAGAAAGAAATGCAGAAAAAGACAAAGGAACAGGTGGAAGCCCTCGTAATGGCTTTAAGAACCATTCTTAAACAGCTTGAGAAAATCCCCAGAGGGACCCAGGTGAAAAGGGATGGGTTTGCTATTACTGTGGAAGGGAGGGACACCTCAAGCAGGATTGCCCTCAGGCATCTAAGCCGCACCTGGCTCCATGTCCGGTCTGCAAGGGACCACACTGGAGGAGAGACTGCCCCCATAGGCGTAGGTTTCAGGGGTCAGACTCTCAAGACAATCAAGACTGAAGGTGCCTGGTGGTACCCACACAAGCTCCTATCCTAATTACACCTGAGGAACCCCAGGTATTAATAACTGTGGGGGGCCAATCCGTTTATTTCCTTTTAGATACTGGGGCAACTTTCTCTGTGCTTACTGAAGCCCCTGGCCCACTTTCTTCCCAATCTACTTCCATAGTGGGACTGTCTGGATGACCCAAAAGGTATTACTTCAGTTGTTCTTTAAGCTATAACTGGAACGCTGTGCTATTTTCACACAAGTTTCAGATAGTGCCAGTGTCTCCCTCACCCCTTTTGGGGAAGGATATACTGAGCAAGGTCCATGCCACTGCTTTCATGAATATGGAGCCCTCCCTTTCTCTCCCTTTAATTAAACAAAATGTAAATCCTAGAGTGAAATGATGAAAAATCTGTGGGTCAAGCACAAAATGCTATTCCTGTAGTTGTCAAGATCAAAGATAACAATTTTAATCCATGATATTATCCCCACGTTTGGGCTGCCACAGAGCCTTCAGAGTGACAATGGCTCTGCCTTTAAAGCTGCCATAACTCAGGACATGTTTAAAGCTCTAGGAATAAAATATCACTTACACTGTTCCTGGAGACCCCAATCCTCAGGAAAGGTTGAAAAGGCTAATGATATTATCAAAAGACATCTGCACAAATTAACTCAAGAGATGCAGGACAGTTGGATTAAAGTTCTACCCACAGCCTTAATAAGGGCTTGGACTGCCCCTCAAAAGAAGGGACTGTCCCCATTTGAATGTATTTATGGAAGGCCTTTCTTATACACAGGCATTGTTATAGACCCTGAAGCCTTAGAATTAACTAATTATGTAACTCAGCTCTCAGCTTTTCAACAGAACTCCGGGAGGTGACACCTGACCCAGGCTCTGAGTCAATTAAGCCTCTATTTGAGCCAGGAATTGAGGTTCTGATAAAAACATTGGGATCTGGGGGCCAGTCCTTCGAGCCCCTCTGGGCAGGCCCTTACCAGATTACTTATTCTCCCACAGCTGTCAAAGTGCCAGGAATTGATTCATGGGTGCACCACACTCAAGTTAAGAGGTGGCACCCTGACCAGAACTAAGTGACATCATTTTATGTCTGTACTTTCTATGTTCTGACTTTGTACTTTTCAGATGGGCCTGATAATCTATGTGAGTCTACTTCTGCTGACTACAAAAATCCTGAGTCTGCGATTTGATCCTCAAGACAATGCCTTTCTGTCCTGGGCTCACTCATACGCTGCATTCCACAATCGGTCTAACTGCTGGTTCAGTGGAGCACTCCCCTCTTCATCAGTGGAAGGTTTCCCGTGGTGGTAAACATCTCTACTTCAGGGAAAAGACTTTCTCCAAGTCTGTGAATACCTTCAACAACAATCATATGTGATGCCTCTTCTAAAACTGATGACATCTAACAACCCTAAGATGTACTGGTGCAACACTTTGTACTTTAACTATGGACATAACGTGACTTTTAATTTTGATTATACATTGTCTCGGTTTAATGACTATTTCACTACACATAAGGCAAACGTGTCTAGATCTAATGTTTTTTTTACCTGAACGTTTATCAAATATGAGATGAGGTTAAATGGCTAACTCCTGAAAAAGAACGTCTAATATCTACTGCCCTTATATGCTGGGAACAAATAGAGCCATCCCCATAAGTTAGCCAACAACTTAATTGTAATGATTGGAAACAACTGGGATTTTTGCTTCAGGAAATATGCAATGTAATCATTCCCATGTTTTCCAACCCCAGTTCAGGTCCTCCCTTTGGCTTGCCAGGCACTGATTAGGACTGGATATCTCAATCACACTGGCTTCCTCCAAACGGGACCTATTGGATATGTGGCACTTACCTTTGGGCATGGATTCCCCCTGGTTGGATAGGGAGATGAACCCTAGGTCTAGCTTTTACTCATGGCTTTATATTTTCAGAGCTTCCAAAAAAGCATGCTAATTTACCACACCTTAAAACTCGGTGGACAAAGTCTGTATTTCACTGGCATGGTTATTTGGCTGCAGTGTTTGTTCCCTCTCTGGGAACTACAGATGTTATGCTATGAGTGGATGCTTTGACTAATTTTATTCAACAGGCATTACAAGAGTCTCAAAAAGCTATTTCAGCTCTTAATGCTAAATAAGGACGAATTAGAAAGGGGGTCTTACAAAACAGATTGGCCTTAGATATTCTGACAGCTGCACAAGGAGGAACTTGTGCCATTATTCATACCTAATGCTATACATATATATCTGATGAGCACTAATGTTTCTAATTTTACTAAATACATGAACAAGATGATTGAGGCTATGGATACTCCTAAAGCCTCAATTACCTCACTTTGGGAGATGTTAACTAGCTCCCCATGGTGGAAAACTATCTTAATTACAATAATTCTGATTGTTTTGTTTTTGTTCTTTGCTCCCTGCATCTGTAACTGTGTAGCTAGATTTTCTTCTAGTTGCATGAAAGCTTTTAAGTTACAAATAGTTGTCCAAGCTCCTATGAGTGCCACAGCCTCCTCCAACTATTACTTGGGGCCCCTGGATCACAAACCTCAATATGAGGGTTAAGAGAATATGTTGCCTCAACAATTTAAGGACAATGCCCTTTATCAGCTCTGAAGCAGTTATGGAATGAGAATGACGCCCCTTTCCCTAGGCAACATAATTCTCCTAAAAGAAAAGGGGGGAATGAGGGAGTCAATTCCTAGGCAGATTGATAAGAAGTGCAGGGTCCCCAAGGAGGAGAAAGGGCTCTGGGGCTCTTGAAGTGGAGATAGGGGTCTGGAAATCTCAAGAAGGAGGAAAGGACAAACTTTATTTGTTTACATTCCTTAGTCTTAGTCAATTACACAATTCGGTTTAGACTCTGTACTAGGGATTATACAACAACAATGTAACCTGCTTGAGGACAGTTTCTCCTTCCTGAAAACCTTCTGACTAATCCACCTGATGAGAAGAGCTGACTCATTTGAAAAGACCCTGATGCTGGGAAAGACTGAGGGCAGGAGAAGGGGAAGACAGAGGATGAGATGATTAGATGGCATCACTGACTCAATGAACATGAGTTTGGGTAAACTCCAGGAGTTGGTGGTGCACAGGGAGGCCTGGCAGGCTGTGGCTCATGGGGTCACAATGAGACTGACATGACTGAGCAACCAAACTGAACTGAACTGTATCCTGATATCTTAGAATGTATATTATGGGAGTGGGTCTGGTAGGATCATTATATATTTAAATTTAATCTTGTTATCCTAAAAGGTAAATTTTGGGAGTGGGTCTTGTAAAATTTTCACGAACTTGAGAAATGTGATTGAATCATTGTAATAAGTAATTAAAAGGTATATAACTTCATTGCTAACACTAGCAAGGGGGTACTCTTTCTGCCCCCTTCTGATGTCTATGTCAGAAGCTTTTTCTACCCCTTTTATACTTTAATAAAACTCTATTACACAACAGCTCAGAGGGATGAAGCCTCGACTCTGGCCCCGGATTGAATTCTTCTCCTCCAGAAACCAAGAATCTCGGCACCTTTCGTGGTTCAGCAAGAAATTTTCAGTAGCGCTATGACCAAGGAATGTGTTTGCAAGACTCAGAAAGGGCAGGGAGACACATGGCCCTGACTAGAATTTAGGCCCTCAGAGCAGGCCTGGAGGTCTGACATGTGAGAAGCAAAACAGTTGCTGCAATATAGAGGCCTGAAAACACACTCTCTATGGATGCTTCTCATTCCTCAAAGTAAGATAGCTTTCCCAGACTCCTGCGTGCTGAGATACACAAATTGTTGAAAGCAGTTGCTTCAAGGTCATTTTTGGGTGGCTCCTGAGGTCTTGTGCCTAGGAAAGGATCCTGCACACATAGAAAAAGTCAGAGTAAAAAACAAACATCTGCTGCATCACGGTTCCCCTGCAGACGAGATCTAGTGGGCCTAGGTCTGTTTGGAAAATTCTTGCATCCTGTGAGTACACACACTGTGTGTCAACCTGGATAAGAGCTTTTGGTGCAAAATTCTCATTTATCTCTCCAGGAGCCCTAACTGGGTACGGCCTAGAAACTCTTTGAAAATCCATCCAATGTCTGTTTTCTTCCTTCTGAAAGACCTAGCTTAGCTCCCCACTTTGGGAATTCGGGAGCAGGGAGGTGGCCTGCAATTCCTTGCCTGGGGTGCATTTGAGGTGCAAGGTGACATTGACCTGGAGACCACAATATGGCACCCAGCACCCTCAGAAACACTCCCACAGCCTACTTCCCAAAGGGCAGTAACTCTATAAACTAGGAGTATTTTTGCAAGTCTCAGATAGTGCAGGGATACAAATGGCCCTGACTCTGGAATTTAGGGTCTCAGAGCAGGCCTGGTGGTCTGACGTCTGAGAAGCAAAACGGTTGCTGTAAGATAGAGGCCTGAAAGCACACTCTTTGAGGATGCCTTTCTTTCCTCAAAGGAAGATAGCTTTCCCAGCCAGCTTCAGGCTGAGAGTCACAAACAACGGGGAAGTGTGGGCTGGGAGGTCATTTTTCAGTGGCAATGGCCTCTGAGGCCCTGCGCCCAGGGAGGGCTACCACACTCCCAGGGAAAGTCAGGGCAACCTCCACATGGCTGTTCCATCAGGTTTCCTCTGTAGGAGAAAGCTCGTGAGCCTAGGTCTGTCTGCACCATGTTTGAATCCTGCAAGGAGAACCTCCTGGTTGCCCAATTGGATCCTGGGACTAGGGGCCAAAATTCTCATTTTTCTCCCTGAGACCCCAAACACGGGGCGGCCCAGCAACCGCTTGCAAATGCATCCCATTGCTGCTTTCTTCCTTCTGACAGACCTACCTTTGCTCCCTACTTTGGAATTTCAGAAGCTAGGGGCCAGCCTGCCACTCCTCACCTGGGGCCAATGGGAGGTGCCAGGAGCCCTCGACCAGGTGACCTCAGCATGGCACCCTACCTCCTCAGATACACTCCCAAAGCCTCCTTCCCCGTGGGCAGGACCATGCTGACCTAGGGATGTGTTTGCAACGCTCAGAAAGTGCAGGGAGACACATGGCCCTGACCTGGCAACTGAGGCACTCAGAGCAGGCCTGGAGGTCTGACAATTGAGGAGCCAATACCTGCTGTGAGATAGAGACCTGAAAACACACTCTCTGTGGCTGCCTTTCCTGCCTCCAAGGAAGATAGCATCCCCAGCTTCCGGTGGGCTGATTGTCACACACAGCTGGGAAATGCTGGCTGGGAGGTCATTTTTCAGTGGCAGTGGCCCCTGAGGCCCTGCACCCAGGGAGGGCTCCCACACTCCCAGGGAACGTCAAGGCAACCTCCACAAGGCTATTCTGTTGCGTTTCCTCTGCAGAAAGAGCTAGTGAGCCTAGGTCTCTCTGCACCGTGCTCGGCTCCTGCGGGCAGAACACCCTGAATGCCCACTTCCATCTTGGGCCTTGGGGCCTAAATTCACATTTTTCTACTGGGAAGGCCTAATGTGGGGCAGCCAGCAACTGCTTGCAAAAGCATCCTGTTACTGTTTTCTTCCTTCTGCCAGAGGAAGAAAAGGCAACCTCCACAAGGATGTTCTGTCACGATTGCTCTGCAGGAGAGAGCTCGTAGACCTAGGCCTCTCTGCACTATGCTCGGATGCTGCGGGCAAAACACCCTGGGCACCCAGCTGAAGCCTGGGCCTAGGGGTCAAAATTCGCATTTTTCTCCCACAGAGCCCTAATGCGGGGCTGCATAGCAACTGCTCTCAAAAGTCTCCCATTGCTGTTTTCTTCCTTCTGACAGAGCTAGTTTTACTCCCTGCTTTAGCATTTCAGCACCCAGCGGGTGGCCCACCACTTCTCGACTGAGGCCCATGGGGGTGCCAGGCGCCCTCGACCAGATGACGCCAGTATGGCTCCCAGACCTCTCAGACACACCCCTGCAGCCTCCTTCCCCATGGGAAGGACCACACTGACCTAGGAATGTCTTGGCAAGGCTCGGAAAATGCAGGGAGACACAAGACCCTGACTCGGGAATTGAGGCCCTTGGAGCAGGCCCAGAGGTCTGGCATCTGAGAAGCCAAGCACTTGCTGTGAGATAGAGGCCTGAATATCCACTCTCTGGGGCTGCCATTTCTGCCTCTAAGGAAAATAACATCCTCAGAGGCTGCGGGGAGCTGCCCGTGAGAACAGGGTCCTTTGTCCGAAGGACACAACTCTGGGAGCTGCCTCAGTCCTTGAGGGTTTGCTTGCAAACATAGCTCTCTGTCCCGCTACCCCAGAGATTAGGCGCTTATTTACTGCAGACACCTGGAGTTCTGTGCAAACTTCTCACTCACAGAGAAATGTTATCTGGTGTAAGAAATGATAACAGGGTGCCATTTCCATGTTCTCAAGGTTTCTTGTGACTGTTTGTAAGATGTATAGGTCAACCAAGAAAAAATGTCAACTGTCTTGTCTTTCTCAAGCTCTTCTGTATAAATATAAGATGCTAAATAAAGTTGGTGTCAGACTGCGTCCCTTCGTGGAGACGTGTCTGAACCTCTCGACCCCATCTTTGTTGTAGTCTCTTGCTTTAGTTTCTTTCTTAGCCCCGCCGTGCACGTTCTTGGGACCTGATCGACTTTGCCGGCTGGCACCGGCAGGTGGCGCCTGAACAGGGACTTGGGAATTGGAGCGCGACGACAGCCGCTGCCCATCAAGATTGAGGTAAGTAACAAGGAATTCCTAATTAATTAAAGTAAAGGGCAGGGAGTGTTACTGTCAAGAGTAATAAATCATGGGACAAGGCAATAGCCGCCAGTTATTTGTACATATGTTGAAAACTATGTTAAAAGGTAGGAGAATTCATGTAAATAAGTTACAGCTAGAAAAGTTTTTACTTTTTATAGAAGAGGTTTGTCCCTGGTTTCCAGAAGAAGAAACCGTTAGTCTGGAAACTTGGAAAAAAGTAAGAAAACAATTGCAGACATATTATTCCTTGCATGATCCCAATCGTGTTCCTGTGGATGTTTTTTCTTTGTAGACTCTCATAAGAGACTGTCTGGATCCTGAACATGAGGGACATAAAATTCAAACGGCTCTCAGGGATTCCACAGAACCCAAAGTTGCAGAGCCTTCCACCCCTCCGCCTGAGCCTCTTTATGCTGTGCCTGAGGGAACAGCTTGTAAGGCTAGAGAGAGTGATGATGTGTTAAGCTCTGATGAACAGAAAGAGTTAAATGAACAAGCGGCTCAGTACCATAGAGAAGATATGCCTTGGGAAATGATGGTTAACATGCAATCCCCCTCAGGAAAAGGGGAATTAAAGCATTCAGGGCTTTCTGAAGAACAGCTGGAGAATTTAATTCAGAAGATTGTTATAGCAGTAAAAAAGGATGCACAGGGAGACTCCCACTCCAGCCAGCCTGTGCATCCAGCATATCCTCCCTTGGTTCTTGCTGGACTCGATCCACCTCCACCTTTGGTAGAACCACGAGAGCTTATATCTATCCCTGCTTCTTTGCCCGGTGAAAACGTAAAAATTAAAAGTGAGATATTATTATCTCCCCTTCAACAAGCAATTAAGCGAGCTAATGAAGAAAGAGAACATATTCCCGGGTTTTCAGAAATCTATTCAGTGTTTGAAAATGCTCAACAACAGAGGTATTATAAACCGCTGCCCTTTAAACAACTGAAAGAGTTAAAAATGGCTTGTGCACAATACAGCCTGACTGTGCCCTTTACTCAGGCTATTATAGAGGCTTTAGGAAATCAAAATCTGCCACCTAATGATTGGAAACAGGTTGCTCAGGCTTGTTTATCTGGAGAAGATTATTTACTATGAAAATCTGAGTTTGCTGAACAGTGTGGGATCACAGCCAATATCAATCGACGACAGGGACTAAACACCACTTATAAAATAATAGTGGGAAAAGGAGATTATTGAGACATTAATAATCAACTTAATTATTTGCCTAGAGCCTACCCTCAGATTAGTGCTGCGGCTCTACGAGCATGGAAAAAGCTTCCAAATTCTGATAAAAAGACTGAAGATTTATCTAAAATTCGCCAGGGGCCAGATGAACCATATCAAGATTTTGTTGCCCGCCTGCTTGAGACAATTGGTAAAATGATAGGGAATGAGCAGGCGGGGATGGTGTTGGCTAAACAGCTTGCTTATGTTTCAGTTTAGCGACAATTGGGTTATTGCCTTAGCTGGTTTTAGTAGACGGCTTGATAATCATTATCCCTCAGATAAAATTTTACAATTTGCTCACTATCACCAATTTCTTTTTCCAAAAATGTTGTTTCTTAGCCTCTTGCCGACGCCTTAACTGTATTTACTGATGGCTCTTCTAATGGAATAGCTAGTTTGATTATACAGGACAATACTGCCGCCTGGTGTACTAATTATAAGTCTGCTCAAAAAGTAGGACTATTTGCCGTTTTTCAGGCTCTATTACAAATTTCTGCTCCATTTAGTTTATATTCTGACTCTTATATCATAAGAGCCTTAAACACTATTGAGACTGTTCTATTTATTGGTACCCTGAATTCTACTATTCAAACTCTTTTTCGTGATATACAACATTTAATTTGCTCCAGAGTTAATAAATGCTATTTTGGTCATATTCGTGCTCACTCTGGGCTTCCTAGACCTTTAGCATGAGACAATGCTTTGGCTGATGAAGCTACACATATGATATTTCCTTCATTGGAACAAATGGCAAAAACTTCTCACAGCTTACACCATCAAAACAGTAATAACTTAAGACTTCAATTTGACATTATTCGAGAAGCTGCCAGACAGATTGTTAAGCAATGTCAAACATGTCCTCAATTTTTTAGTGTTCCCCATTACGGAATTAATCCCCAAAGATTGTAGCCAAATGATATATGACAAATGGATGTTACCCATATTCCTGAATTTGGTAAACAAATTTTGTTCATGTTACTATTGACACCTTCTCCGGCTTTTTACATGCCTCTCTACAATCCGGAGAAGCTAACAAACATTGTATAGCTCATTGCATTAAATGTTTTGCTGTTATGGGAACCCCTAAGACCATAAAAACAGACAATGGTCCACGATACACTGTAAAAAATTTTCAACTATTTTGTACATAATTGTCTATCTCACATAAAACAGGTATCCCTTATAATCCTCAAGGTCAAAAAATTATTGAACAGACACATCAAACTCTCAAACATCAATTACAAAACTAAAAAAAGGGGAAATTGTATCCCAATACCCCCTCCAACTCTCTAAACCATACTTTATCTGTTCTAAATTTTTTACAATTAGATATAAGTGGCCGTTCAGCAACACAGCGATTTTAGAACTTTGATGCACAAACAATAAGACCTAAAGTCTTTTGGAAAGACCCACTTGTGAGAAAATGGTATAGACCAGATCCTGCACTAATCTGAGGACGAGGACATGTTTGTGTTTTCCCACAAGATGCCGAAGCGCCACGCTGGCTGCCAAAAAGGTTGGTACGCATGGCGGAGACGATCTCTAAGAAACCAGATGAAGAGATTGACGATTCAAGAACATGATGAATTACCATCTTGGCAACAACTTCAGACATTGATGCGAGAGTTACAAAATCATGTTGCTGTACAGGGCGATCCAATATCACCTTTAAGCTTCCTGATAACCTTATTAATTATCTTAAATCAGATTAACACTGCACACTCTGAAGAATATTCAAATGCTTACTGGGCTTATTTTCCCGACCCTCCCCTTCTCCAATCAGTGGACTGGGAGGGTCAATCCATAACTGTTTTATTTCTTACACCTTGTTTAATTAAAAAACTGATTGATGATCTATAGATGATAAAGACTTCCATCTATGGAAATGGTCTTTGGTTAAAAGAACATAAGCATGCACCTATATAAAAAAAAAAAAAAAAAAAGAGAGATGCGGGGAGCTGCCCGTGAGAACGGGGTCCTTTGTCCGAAGGACACAGCTCTGGGAGCTGCCTCAGTCCTTGAGGGTTTGCTTGCAAACATAGCTCTCTGTCCCGCCCCCCAGAGATTAGGCGCTTATTTACTGCAGACACCTGGAGTTCTGTGAAAACTTCTCACTCACAGAGAAATGTTATCTGGTGTAAGAAATAATAACAGGGTGCCATTCCCATGCTCTCAAGATTTCTTGTGACTGTTTGTAAGATGTATAGGTCAACCAAGAAAAAATGTCAACTATCTTGTCTTTCTCACGCTCTTCCGTATAAATATAAGATGCTAAATTAAGTTGGTGTCAGACTACGTCCCTTCATGGAGACGTGTCTGAACCTCTCGACCCCATCTTTGTTGTAGTCTCTTGCTTTAGTTTCTTTCTTAGCCCCGTCGGGCACGTTCTCGGGACCTGATCGACTTTGCCGGCTGGCACCGGCAAGAGGCCTGTGTTCTGAGTCAAACTCAGCTGAGATGTGCTGGCTGAGTTCAATTTTCTGGGGTTATGGCCCCTGAGGCCCTGCGCCCAGGGAGGCCTCCCACTCTCCCAAGGAACGTCAAGGCAACCTCCACATGGCTGTTCTGTCACGTTTGCTCTGCAGGAGAGAGCTCGTGAGCCTAGGTCTGTCTGCACCATGCTCGGATCCTGTGGGGAGAACACCCTGGGCACCCAATTGGATCCCAGGCCTAGAGGCCAAAATTCACATTTTTCTCCCAGGGAGCCCTAATGCAGGGCGGCCCAACAACTGCTCTCAATTGTCTCCTATTGCTGTTTTCTTCCTTCTGACAGAGCTAGCTTTGCTTGCCGCTTCAGCATTTCAGCAATCATGGGGCGGCCCGCAACTCCTTGCTTTGGGCCCATGGGGGTGCCAGGCACCCTCGACCAGGTGACCTCAAAATGACTCCTGGCCCCCTCAGACACACTCCTGCAGCCTCTTTCCCCATGGGCAGAACTTCACTGACCTAGAAATGTTTTTATAAGCCTCAGAAAGTGCAAGGAGACATACGGCCCTGACTGAGGAATTGAGGCCTTCAGAGCAGGCCCAGAGGTCTGGCGTCTGAGGAACCAAACACTTGCTGCAAGATAGAGGCCTGAAAACCCACTCTCAGGGGCTTCCTTTACTGCCTCCAAGAAGATAGCATCCCCAGCCTCCTGTGGGCTAAGAGTCACACCCAGCTGGGAAGAATGGTTGGAAAGTCATTTTTCAGTGGCAATGGCCCCTGAGGCCCTGCACCCAGGGAGGGCTCCCACATCCTCAGGGAAAATCAAGGCAACCTCTCCAGAACTTTTCTGTTACGTTTGCTCTGCAGGAGAGAGCTAGTGATCCTAGGTCCGTCTGCACCATGCTCGAATCCTGCAGGGAGAACACCCTGGGCACCCACCTATATCCCGAGCCTAGGGTCCAAAATTCACATTTTTCTCCTGGGGACCCCTAAAGCCGGGTGGCCCAGCAATGCTTGCAAATGCCTCCAGTTGCTATTTTCTTCCTTCTGACACAGCTAGCTTTGCTCCCTGCTTCAGCATTTCAGCAGCCATGGGGCAGCCCACAACACTTATCCAGGTCTCCAGGGGTCAGATGTCAGCTTCCATTGACCAGGTGAACCCAGCATGGCTCCTGGGCCCCTCAGACACACTCCTTCAGCCTCCTTCCCCATGGGTAGGACCGCACTGACCTAGAAATGTGTTTTCAAAGCTCAGAAAGTGCAGGGAGACACAAGGCCCTGACTTGGGAATTGAGGCCCTTGGACCAGGCCTGGAAGTCTGGTGTCTGAGGAGCCAAGCACTTGCTGTGAGAGAGAGGTCTGAAAATCCACTCTCTGGGGCTTCCTTTCCTCCCTCCAAGGAAGATAGCATCCCCAGCTACCTGTGGGCTGAGAGTCAAACCCGGCAGGAAGTGCTGGCTGAGACGTCATTTTTGGTGGCAATGGCCCCTGAGGTCCTGCACCCATTGAGGGCTACCACACTTCCAGGGAAAGTCAAGGTAACCTCCACACTGCTCTTCCCTTTTGTTTGCTCTTCAAGAGAGAGCTAGTGTGCCTAGGTCTGTCTGCACCATGCTCAAATGCTACGGGGAGAACACCCTGGGCACCCACATGGATCCCAGGCCTAGGAGACAAAGCTCACATTTTTCAACCAGGGAGCCTTAAGGCGGGGCAGCCCAGCAGCTACTTGCAAAGGCATCCCGTTGCTGTTTGTTTCATTCTGCCAGAACTAGCTTTGCTCCCCATTTTGGCATTTCTGCAGTCAGTGGGCATCCTGCCACTCCTCACCAGGGGCCCACAGGAGGTTCCAGGCTCCCTCCACCAGGTGACCCCAGTATGGCACCTGGCCCCCTCAGACACAGTCCTACAGCCTCCTTCCCCATGGTTTGGACCACGGTGACCTAAGAATGTGTTTGCAAGACTTGGAAAGTGCAGGGAGACAGAAGGCCCTGACTCAGGAATTGAGGCCCTTGGAGTATGCTCAGAGATCTGGCGTCTGAGGACCCCAGAACTTGCTGCAAGATAGAAAAATCGGCCCTAATCTCAAGATGAGTTTGGTAATGTGGGGCTCTTCTAAAGCTGTGATGGGGATTTCGGGCTTCCTCTCGTGTTGCAACAGGTAACTTGGGGAACCTCTTGAGTTTCATGAAGGGAGTCAAGCCTCCTTTCAAGTTGCGAGCTCAGAATTGCTCTCGAGGTGCTGCAAGGGAAAAGGCCCCTTACCACATTGAGGTGGGAATCTCGTAGTTTTTCTTGAGTTGTGGCAAGAACCTTGGGGTTCCTCTCGAGTTGAAACAAAGTTCTCAGGGAACCTCTGGATTCCTCAGTGAAATCAGGCCTCCTTTCAAGTTGTGAGGGGCACCTTGGGATTCCTCTCAAGTCACTGAAGAGGAATAGGGTCTCTTCTCGAGTTTAGGCAGGAAACTGAGGTTTCCTCTCCAGTTGCAAGAGGGATCTCGGGGTTCCTATCGAGTTTCAACAGGGAAGTCAGGCCTCGGCTCGTGTTGAGGTATGGAAATCCGCTTTCCTCTTGTGTCGTTAAAGGGGTTTCAGGCCTCCTGTCAAGTTCAGGTGGGAAACTTGGGCTTTTTCTAGAGGTGCAACAGGGGAGTCAGACCTCCCTTCATGTAGTGAGGTTCCATTTGAGTCGGTGCAGGGGAATCAGGCCCTGTCCCATGTTGAGGGGGAATTCAGTGTCCTTTTGACCTGCGGTAGGAACAGCAGGGTTTCTCTCGAGTTTCAATAGGTGAGACAAGCCTGCTCTTGAGGTGCTAGGGGAAACTCAGGATTCCTCTAGAGTCTAAGTAAGGAAATCGACCCTCATCTCAAGATGAGGTGGGGAACAAGAGGCTCTTCTGCATTGTGGCAGGAAACTCGGAGTTCCTCTCTAGTAAAGACGGGTATCTCGGGGAACCTCTTGAGTTGCATTAAGGTTGTGAAGCCTCCTTTCGAGTTTTGAGAGGGAGCTTGGGATTTCTCTCGAGGTGCTGCAGGGGAAAAGGCCCTCATCTCTCATTGAGGGGAGTAGTTTTCTCGAGTTGCGGCGGGAAGCTTGGGGTTCCTCTCGAGTTGCGATGGGGACCTCAGGGAACCTTTCCTGTTGCCTCAGGGAAGTCAAGTCTCCTTTTGAGTTGCGAGAGGGGTAGGGAATTGCTCTCAAGGCACTGCAGGGAAATTGGACCTAATCTCGCACTGAAAGAAGAATCTCGAGGTGTTTCTCGAGTTGCAGCGGGAAGCTTTGGGTTCATCTCGAGTTGCACCAGGGAACTCTGGAAACCTCTCATGTTGCTTCAGGTAAGTCAGGCCTCCTTTCAAGTTCTGAGGGTCACCTCGGGATTTCTCTCAACTTGCTGCAGGGGAATCGGGCTTCATCTAGACTTAAGGCGGGAAACTCAGGGCTCCTCAAGTTGAGACAGGGATCTCAGGGTTCCTATCGAGTTTCAAAAGGGGAGTCAGTCGTCCTCTCGTGTTTAGGCATGAAATTCCGCTTTCCTCTCGAGTTGTAAAAGGGGTGTCAGGCCTCCTGTCAAGTTGAGGTGGGGAAATTGGGCTTTTTTAGAGGTATAACAGGGGAGTCAGACCTCCTTTTTTGTTGTGAGGAGATAAGTGGGGTTCCATTCGAGTCAGTGCAGGGGAATCATGCCTTATCTAGAATTGAGGGAGAACTCGGCATCCTTTTGAATTGTGACAGGAACTGCGGGGTTCCTCTAGAGTTTCAATAGGTGAGACAGGCCGCCTCTCCAGGTGCTAGGGGACAGTTGGGATTCCTCTCAAGTCGAAGCAGGGGAATTGACCCTCATCTCGAGATGAGGTGGGAGACATGGGGCTCTCCCCGAGTTGTGGTGGGAAACTCAGGGTTGCTCTCGTGTGCTGACAGGTATCTCAGGGAACCTCTTAAGTTGCATAAAGGGAGTTAAGCCTTCTTTCGAGTTTCGAGTGAGAACTTGAGATTGCTCTTGAGGCATTGCAGGGTAAAAGGGCCTCATCTCGGGTTGATGGAGGAATCGCATGGTTTTTCTCTATTTGCAGAGGGAAGCTTAGTGTTCCTCTCGAGTTATGACGGGGATCTCAGGGAACCTCTCATGTTGCCTCAGGGAAGTCAGCCCTCGTTTCAAGTTTCGAGTGTCATCTCAGGAAATCTCTTGAGTCTCTGCAGGGGAATTGGGCCTCATCTCGAGTTAGGGTGGGAAACTCAGGGCTCCTCTCCAGTTGAGACAGGGATCTCGGGGTTCCTATTGACTTTTAACAGGGGAGACAGGAATTGTCTCGTGTTGAGGCATTTCCTCTCGAGGTGTAAATGGGGTCTCAGGCCTCCTGTCATGTTTAGGCTGGGAAGTGGGCTTTTTTGTAGGTGAAACAGGGGAGTCAGACATCCCTTCTTGTGAGGGGATACCAGGGTTCCATTCAAGTCGGTGCAGGGGAACAAAAACTTATCTCAAGCTGAGGGGAGACTCAGTGTCCTTATAACTTGCAGCAGGAACCTCGGGGTTCCTCTCAACTTGCAATATATGAGACAGGCACGCTCTTCAGGTACGAGGGGAAAGTTGAGATTCCTCTTGAGAAGAAGCAGGGGAATTGGCCCTCATCTCAAGATGAGGTGGGGAACATGGGGCTCTTCTTGCGTTGTAGCGGGAAACTCAGGGTTCCTCTTGAGTAGCGACCCGTACCTCGGGGATACTCTTGAGTTGCATAAACGGAGTTAAGCTTCTATTGAGTTCTGAGAGGGAACTTGGGATTGTTCTTGAGGCGCTGCAGGGGAAAGGGGGCTCATCTTGTGTTAACAGGGGAATCTCGTGATTTTTCTCGAGTTGCAGCGGGAAGCATGGGATTCCTCTCGAGGTGAGACAGGGACTTCAGGAAATCTCTCATCTTGCCTCAGGGAAGTCATGTCTCTTTTCAAGTGGGATTGCTCTCGAGTCACTGCAGGGGAATGGGGCCTCATCTTGAAGTGAGGGGGGAATCTCGTGTTGTTTCTTGAATTGTGGCAGGAAGTTTTGGATTCATCTTGAGTTGGGACAGGGAACTCAGGGAACCTCTCATGTTGCCTCAGGAAAGTCAAACCTCATTTCAAGTTGTGAGGAGCATGTCGGGATTGCTCTCGAGTCGTTGCAGGGGATTAGGGACTCTTCTCAAACTGAGGTGGGAATCAGGGGAGTCAGATCTCCTTTCCTATTGTGAGGGGATACTCCATGTTCCATCCGAGTCAGTGCAGGGGAATCAGGCCTTATCTTGAGTTGAAGGGAGACTGGTTGTTCTTTCGCCTTGAGGCAGGAACAGCGGGGTTCCTCTCGAGTTTCAACAGGTGAGACAGGCCTGCTCTTGAGGTGCAAGGGGAAAGTCGGGATTCCTCTTGAGTTGAAGCAGGGGAATCGTCCCTCATCTCGAGATGAGGTGGGGAACACGGGGCTCTTCTCAAGCTGCAGCGGGAAACTAGGGATTCCTCTCAAGTTGTGACAGGTAACTCTGGGAACCTCTTGAAATGCATAAAGGGAGCCAAGCCTTCTTTCACATTTCAACTGGGAACTCTGGATTGCTTTCAAGGCCCTGCAGGGGAAAAGAGCCTCATCTAGCTTTGAAGGGGAATCTCGTGGTTTTTCTTGAGTTGCAGCTTGAAGCATGAGGTTCCTCTCGAGTTGCGATGGGGACCCCAGGGAACCTCTCGTCTTGCCTCAGGGAAGTCAAATCTTCTTTCGAGGTGCGAGTGGTGTGTGGGATTGCTCTCGAGTCACTGCAAGAGAATTGGGCCTTATCTCGCATTCAGGGGGGAATCTCCTGATGTTTCTCGAGCTGTGGCGGGAAGCTTTGGGTTCCTCTTGCGTTGTGATGTGGTCCTCTGGGTACCTCTCATGTTGTTTCAGGGAAGTCAGGCCTCCTTTCCAGTTGCGGGGGACACCTCAGGATTCCTCTCGAGTCCCTGTAGGGGAATAGGGCCTCATCTCGAGTGGAGGTATGAAATTCAGGGTTCCTCTTCAGTTGCGACAGGGATCTCAGAGTTCCTATCGTGTTTCAACAAGTGAGTTGCCCTCATCTTGTTTTGAGGCATATAACTCCTCTTTCCTCTCGAGTTGTAAAAGGGATGTCAGGACTCCTGTCGGATTCAGGTGGGGAATTTGGGCTTTTTCTAGATGTGCAACAGGAGAGTCAGGCCTCCTTTAATGTTGTGAGGAGATAGTAGCGGTTCCATTTGAGTTGGTGCAGAGGAAGCAGGCCTTGTCTCAAGCTGAGGGGGAACTTGGTGTCCTTTTGATTTGTGGCAGGAACCACAGGGTTCCTCTCAGGTTTCAGTAGGTGAGAAAGGCCTCCTCTTGATGTGCGAGTGGTAAGTTGTGTTTCTGACGAGTCAAAGCAGAGGAATTGGCTCTCATCTTGAGATGAGTTGGGGAACATGGGGCCCTTCTTGAGTTGTGACAGGAGACTCAGTTTTCCTCTCAAGTGGCGACATAATCTTGGGGAAACTCTTGAGTTGCATAAATGGTGTAAAGCCCTCGTTTCGAGTTTCAAGAGAGAACTCGGTATTGTTCTCGAGGTGCTGCTGGGGAAAAGGGCCTCATCTCACTTTGAGGGGGGAATCTCTTTGTGTTTCTCGAATTGTGGTGGGAAGGTTTGGGATCCTCTTGAGTTGCAACGAGGATGTCAGGGAACCCCTTATGTTGCCTCAGAGATGTCAGACTTCCTTTCAAGTTGTGTGGGGCACCTCAGGATTCTTCTCGAGTCACTGCAGCTGAATAGGCCCTCATTTCACAGAGAGGGGAGAATCTTGTGGTTTTTCTCATTTTGAGGCATGGATCTCTGCTTTCTTCCCAAGTTGTAAAATGGGTGTCAGGTCTCCTGTTACGTTGAGGCTGGGAACTTGGGCCTTTTTGTAGGTGCAATAGTGGAGTCAGATCTCTATTCGTGTAGTGATGGCATACCTGGGGTTCCATTCTAGCCGCTGCAGGGGAATAGGGCCTCATCTCGAGTTAAGAGGTAATCTTGTGGTTTTTCTCGAGTTGCAGTGGGAAGCTTGGAACTCAAACTCCTGTTGAGTTTCGATGGGGACCTCAGGGAGCCTCTCATCTTGCCTCAGGGAAGTCAAGTCTCCTTTCGAGATGCAAGAGGGAGCGTGGGATTGTTTTCAAGTCGTTGCCAGGGAATAGGGCCTCATCTCAAGTTGAAGCAGGAAACTCAGGGTTCCTCTCCATTTGGGACAGGGATCTTGGGATTCCTATTGAGTTTCAACAGGGTATCAAGCCTTGGCTCGTGTTGAGGCATGAAACTCTGCTTTCCTCTCGAGTTGGAAAAGGGGTGTCAGGTCACCTTTCCAATTGAGGTGGGGAGCTGAGGCTTTTTCTAGAGGTGCAACAAGGGAGTCAGACCTCCCTTCGTGTTGTGAGGGGATACTCAGTATTCCATTCAAGTTGGTGCAGGGGAATCAGGCTTTATCTTAAGTTGAGGGAGAACTTGGTGTACTTCTGACTTGTGGCAGGAACCTCGGGATTCCTCTTGAGTTTCAATAGGTGAGAAAGGTCTCCTCTTGAGTTGTGAGGGGAAAGTCAGGATTCCCCTCGAGACGAAGCAGGGGAATCAGCCCTCATCTCACAATGAGGTGGGGAACAGGGGGCTCTTCTCAAGTTGTGTCAGGAAACTCGTGGTTCAGCTTGAGTGGTGATGGGTATCTCTATTCTTGAGTTGCATAAAGGGAGTCAAGCTTCCTGTTTAGTTTCAAGAAGGAACTTGAGATTGATCTTGAGGTGCTGCAGGGGAAAAGGGCCTCATCTTGCGTTAATGGAGGAATCTTGTGGTTTTTCTCGAGTTGCAGCGGGAAGATTGGGGTTCCTCTCAAGTTGTGATGGGGACTTCAGGGAACCTTCGTGTTGCCTCAGGGAAGTCCTTCTCTTTTCAAGTTGGGAGGGGGAGCACGGGATTGCTCCGGAGTCACTGCAGGGGAATCGGACCTCATCTTGTATTTAACAGGCAATCTCTGGTGTTTCTAGAGTTATGGCAGAAAACTCGGGGTTCCTCTCAAGTTTCGATGGGGACCTCAGGTAGCCTGTCTCCTTGCCTCATAAGTCAAGTTTCCTTTCGAGTTACATGGGGAGCGCAGTATTCGTTTCGACTCCCTGCAGGGAAATTGGGCCTCATCACGCATTGATGGGGAAATCTCATGGTTTATCTCGAGTTGCCACAGGACTCGAGGTGCGATGGAGACCTCAGAGAGCCTCTTGTCTTGTCTCGGGGAAGTCTAGTCTCGTTTCGAGTTGTGAGGGGGAGCGGGGGAGAGCTCTCAAGTCACTGCAGGGAAATCCAACCTCATCTCATTGATCAGGGAATCTCGTGGTGTTACTTGAGTTGCAGCAGGAAGGTTTGCGATCCTCTCGAGTTGTGACAGGGACCTCAGGGAACCTCTCATGTTGCCTCAGGGAAGTCAGGCCTCCTTTCAAGTTCCGAGGGGCACCTTGGGAATCCTCTGGAGCCTCTGCAGAAAAATAGGGCCACTTCTTGATTTGAGGTGGGAAACTCAAGGTTCCTCTCCAGTTTCAAGAGGAATCTAGGGGTTCCTATTGAGTTTCTACAGGGGAGTCAGGGCTCGTCTCTTTTTCAGATATGGAATTCTGCTTTCCTCTAGAGTTTTAAAAGAGGTGTCAGGCCTCCTGTTGAGTTGAGGCGGGGAATGTGGGCTTTTTCTAGAGGTGCAACAGGGAAGTCAGACCTCCCTTCATGTTGTGAGGGGATATTTGGGGTTCCATTCAAGTCAGTGCATGGGAATCAGTCCTTATGTCGAGTTGAGGGGAACTCGGTGTCCTTTCGACTTGTGGCAGGTACTGCGGGGTTCCTCTTGATTTTCAATAGTTGAGACAGGACTCCTCTTGAAGTAAGGGGAAAGTTGGGATTCCTGTCAAGTCCAAGCTGGAGAGTTGTCCCTCATCTGGAGATGAATTGGGGAACACGGGGCTCTTCTCGAGTTGTGTCAGGTGACCCAGTGTTCCACTCCAGTGGGGACGGGTATCTAGGGGAACCTCTTGAGTTGTATGAAGGGAGTCAAGCCTCCTTTCGAGTTTCGATAAGGAACTTGGAATTTCTCTGGATGCACTGCAGGGGGAAAGGGCCTCATCTCGCATTGAGGGGGGAATCTCGTGATTTTTCTCAAGTTGCGGCAGGAAGCTTGGGGTTACTCTCAAGCTGCAACGGGGACTTCAGGGAACGTCTTCTGTTGCCTCAGGGAAGTCAAGTTTCCTTTCGAGTTGCGAGGGGGAGCGTGGTATTTCTCTCAAATCACTGCAGGGGAATCGGGCCTTATTTCATTTTGAGGCAGAAATCTCATGGTGTCTCTCGAGTTGAGGCAGGATGCTTTGAGTTCCTCTCGAGATGTGACGGAGACCTCAGGGAACCTCTCATGTTGCCTCAGGGAAGTCAGACCTCCTTTTAAGTTGCATGGGCCACCTTATCCTCTCAAGTCCTTGCAGGGGAGTAGGGCCTCATTTCGAGTTGAGATGGGAAACTCACGGCGACATTGATCTCAGGGTTCCTATTGTGTTTCAACAGGGGAGTCAATCCTCGTCTCATGTTGAGGCATGGAACTTTGCTTTCATCTCGAGTTGTAAATGTGGGGTCAGGCCTCCTGTAGAGTTCAGTAGGAACGTGGGCCTTTTCTAGAGGTGCAACAGGGGTGTCAAACCTCCTTTTGTGTTGTGAGGGCATACTCAGGGTTCCACTCGAGTCAGTGCAGGGGAACCAGGCCTTATCTCGAGTTGAGGCAGAACTCGGTGTCCTTTTGACTTGTGGCAGGAACCGTAGGGTCCCTCTCTAGTTTCAGTAGGTGAGAAAGGCCTCCTCTTGAGGCGCAGGGGGAAAGACAGGATTCCTCTCAAGACAGAGCAGGGGAATTGGCCCTCATCTCGATACGATGTGGGGAACACAGGGTTCTTCTCAAGTTTTGGCGGGAAACTCGTGGTTCCTCTAAAGTTGCGACGGGTATCTTGGGGAATCTCTTGAGTTGCATAAAGGCAATCTAGCTTCCTTTTGAGTTTCGAGAGGGAACTCGTGATTGCTCTAGACAGGCTGTAGGGGAAAAGGGCCTCATGTCGCGTTGAGGGGGGAATCTCGTGGTTTTTCTCGAGTTGCAGCTGGAAGCTTGGGGTTCTTCTGGCGTTCTTTGGGGACCTTAGGGAACCTCTCGTGTTGCCTCAGGGAAGTCAAGTCTCCTTTCAAGTTTAGAGGAGAAGCACGGGGTTCCTCTCGAGTCACTGCAGGGGAATCGGGCCTCATCTCGCACTGAGTGGGGAATCTCGTGATGTTTCTCGAGTTGTGGCTGGAAGCTTTGGGTTCGTCTCGGGTTGCGAAGGGAACCTCAGGGAACCTCTCATGTTGCCTCAGGGAAGTCAGGCCTCCTTTCAAGTTGCGAGAGGCACCTCGGGATTCTTCTTGAGTCGCCACAGGGGTATAGGGCCTCATCTTGAGTTGAGATGGGAAATTCAGGTCTGCTCTCCAGTTGTGACAGGGATCTTTGGGTTCCTATCGAGTTTCATCAGAGGAAATCAGGCCTCATCTAATTTTGAAGCATGGAACTCGGTTTTCCTCTCTAGTTGTGAAAGGGGTGTCAGTCCTCCTGTCGATTTGAGGTGGGGAACTTGGGCCTTTTCTAGAGGTGCAACAGGGGAGTCAGACCTCCTTTCATGTTGTGAGGGGATACTCGGGGTTCCACTAGAGTCGGTGCAGGGGAATCAGGCCTTATCTCACGTTGAGGGGAACTCGGTGTTCTTTTGACTTGAGGCACGAACCTTGGAGTTCCTCTCAAGTTTCAATAGGTTATACAGGCCTCCTCTTGAGGTGCGAGGGGAAAGTCAGAATTCCTCTCGAGACAAAGCAGGGGATCTGGGCTTCATCTCGAGATTAGGTGGAGAATACAAGGCTCTTCTCAAATTGTGGTGAGACACTCGAGGTTCCTCTCGAGTTGTGACAGGTATCTCGGGGAACCTCTTGTCTTGCATAAAGGGTGTCAAGCTTCCTTTCAAGTTTCGAGAGGGAACTTGGGATTGCTATCTAGGGAATGCAGGGGAAAGGCCTAATTTTGCATTGAAGGGGGAATCTCGTGTTTTTTGTGGACTTGTGGTTTGAAGCTTGGGGTTCTTCTCAACTTCCAACAGGGACCTCAGGGAACTTCTCATAGTGCCTCAGGGCACTCAGGATTCCTTTCAAGTTGTAAAAGGCACCTCAGGATTCCTCTCGAGTCCCTGCAGGGGAATAGGGCCTCATCTCGAGTTTAGGCAGAAACGTCATAGTTCCTCCTCAGTTGGGACAGGGATATCTGGGCTCCTTATCGAGTTTCAACAGGGGAGTCAGGCCTCATCTCATGTTGTGGCATGGAACTCGACTTTCCTCTTGAGTTGTAAAAGGGGGGTCAAGCCTCCTTTCGAGTTTCAAGGGGGAACTCAGGATTGACCTCGAGGTGCTGCAGGGTAAAAGGACCTCATTTCGAGTTGAGACGGGAAATTCAGGATTCCTCTTCAGTTGCGACATGGATCTTGGGGTATGTAACTTCGCTTTCATCTCGAGTTGTAAAAGGCGTGTCAGGCCTCCTGTAGGGTTGAGGCGGGAAATGGCTTTTTTCTAGAGGTTGCAACAGAGGAGTCAGACTTCCCATCGTATTCTGAGGGAATACTCGGGTTTCCACTCTAGTCAGTGCAGGGGAATCAGGCCTTATCTCAAGTTGAGGGGGAACTCGATGTCCTTTTGAATTGCAGCACGAGCCTCGGAGCTCCTCTGAAGTTTCAATAGGTGAGACAGGCCTCCTCTTGAGGTGTGAGGGGAAAGTTGGAATTCCTCTCGAGATGAAGCATGGGATCTGGGCCTCATCTCGAGATGAGGTGGAGAACACGGGGCTCTTCTCGAGTTGTGGTGAGATACTCGAGGTTACTCTTAAGTTGCAATAGGTATCTTGGGGATGTCCACAGCCTCCAGGGTGACCCTACCTTCCAGTCATGTACCTGGGGTCATATATCCACAGTCTCCTGGGTAGAGCACCCTCCCCAGACTCTGCACACGGGGTCACACATCCACAGCCCCCAAGTGACCCCAACTCCCAGGCCCTGCATTTGGGTTCTCACATCCACGGTCTCCAGGGTGAAACACTCTCATGCCCTGAACCTGAGGGAACATGTCCACAATCTTCAGGATGACCTTACCTCCCAGTAATGTATCTGGGGTCACTTGTCCAGTCTCCCCGGTGAGAACCCTTCCCAGAATCTGCACATGGAGTCACATGTCCACATTCCCCGAGTGACCCCAACTCCTAGAACCTGTACCTGGGGTCACATGTCCAGTCTCCAGGGTAACGCCAGTTCTCCAAAAATTGTACCTGAGGTCAAACGTCTACTCTTTCCAGGGACACCACACTTCACATACCATACACCTGTGGTCACACTTTCACAATCTCCATGGTGACCCCTTCCCCATTTTGTGCCTGGATCACATTACCACAGTCTATAGGGTGATAGACCTCTCCAGACCGTGTACCTGGAATCACACGTCCAGAATCTCCAGGGCAGACCACTTCCGGAACCTGCACCTTGGGTAACATGTCCGGAATCCAGGCTGACACCCCTCTCCAGACCCTGCACCTGGGGTCACATGGCCACAATATTCAGTGACAACCTCTTGACCCTGGACCTGGGGACACATTTCCACAGTATCTAGTATGACACTCCTCTGCAAAAACTGTACCTGGGCTTACATGTCCAGAGTCTCCAATGTGACCTTACCCCCCAGACCAAGTAACAAGGATCACATGTTCACAGTCCAGGGTAATCCCACCTCCCAGAACTTATACATGGCATTATATCTTCACAGTCTCCATGGTGACCTCCTCCCAGACCGTGCACCTGGGATCACATGTCCACAGTCTCAGAGTGACCCCACCTCTGAGACACTACACCTGGAGTCACATATCCATGGTCCCCAGAGTTTACCCCTCTCAGACCCTGTACCTGGGGTTACATGTCCATAGTCTCCATGGTGACCCCCTTCCAGACCATGCACCTGAGATCACATGTCCACAGTGACCCCACCTCTGACACCCTACACCTGGGTTCACAGGTCTATAGTCCCCAGGTTTACCCCTCCCAGTCCCTGTACTTGGGCTTACACGTCCATAGTCTCCATGGTGACTCTCGAGTCCAGCTCAACAGCACAGGTTCCTAAAAGCATGGCATGGCAAAAGAATGAGAAACATTCAAAAAAGTTACAGTGGGGATCAGGGGACCAACACCACCATGAGGTGAAGGTGCCCAAATTGATCTTCTGTTTGCTTTATTATACTTTTTGAGACTAGCTTGTACATGCTTACAGGAGCATAGCAGGCCGGATGGCCTTCAATGATAATCTTGTGCAGTTAATATTTAGTATTTTTGTATCCCTGTTTTTCTGCCTCAAGGACAAAGACCTAATTAATCTTTATGTGCCTCCCAGGTGACAAAAAGAGGAACAGTCTGTTGATGGCTTTCCAACCCCAGCATACAGCCTGCTTTCAAGATATTTTTTGTTCCTTCTTGGATTCCTTCAGGAGTGACATGCTGAGTCATGTCCTCTCAGCAAGATTGATTAACTCTTTTGCCAGGACTTTAAGTAGGCTTGTCTCCTACAGGTGACCCCCTCCCATATCCTGCACATTGATAAGAGGACCAGAGTCTACAGGGTGACAAACCACCCCAGACACTTTACCTGGGGTCACATGTCCCTCCTGGATGAGCCCACCTCCA
Organism: Bos indicus; assembly: GCF_029378745.1. Taxonomy (NCBI): domain Eukaryota; kingdom Metazoa; phylum Chordata; class Mammalia; order Artiodactyla; family Bovidae; genus Bos; species Bos indicus. Next base: position 654,104 of record NC_091763.1, on the reverse strand, counting down.
GGCACTGTACCTTGAGTCACACGACCACAGTGTGTGAGGTGACAGCACCTCCCACACTCTGCACCTAGGGTCACATGTTCACAGTCTCCAAGGTGACTCTATCCCAGACCATGCACCCGGGGTAACCTGTCAATAATCCCAAGAGTGACCCCACTTTTCAAACCTTGCACTTGAGGTCACATGTCCACAATCTCCATGGTGACTCCATCCCAGACCATATACACTGGGACACACGTCCACACTTTTCAGGGTCAGTCTCTTCCCCAGACACTGCACTTTGTGTCTCTTGTGCACAGTCCCCAGGATGACCCCACATCCCAGAATCTGTAGTGGGGGACAAGCATACACAGTCTCCAGGGATATCCCACCTCACAGACCCTTCATCTAGGGTTGCATGTCCAAAGACACCAGGGTGACCCCACTTTCTAGACCCTGCACTTGGGGTCATATGTCCACAGTATCCAGGGTGACTCCTCTCGACCCTGGACCTGGGGACACATTTCCAGTGTCCAGGGTGACACCCCTCCACAGATACTATACCTGGGGGTCACACATCCTCAGTCTCCAAGGTGATCCAGACCCCCAGACCGAGCAACTAGGATCACACGTCCCAAAGTCTAGGGTAACTCCACCTCCCAGACCATATACCTGGCATCACATGTCCACGGTCTCCATGGTGACCCCTTCCCAGAGCATTTACCTGGGATTTAATGTGGCTCAGACAGTAAAGCATCTGCCTGCAATGTGGGAGACTGGGTTCGATCCCTGGCTTGGGAAGATCTTCTGGAGAAGGAAATGGCAACCCACTCCAGTACTCTTGCCTGGAGAATTCCATGGACTGAGGAACCTGGTGGGCTACAGTCCATGGAGTCGCAAAGAGTTGGACACAACTTCACTTTCACTTTCACTTATCCAGGGAGACCCCTATTCCCAAACCCCACACTTTTAGTCACATGTCCACAGTTCCCAGGATGACCTCACCTCCAAGACCCAGTAACTGGGGCCACATGTCCACAGTTGCCAGGGTGACCCCACCTCCCAGACCCTGCACCTGGAGTCACATGTACATAGTCTCCTGGGTTACCCACTTCCAGACCATATACATGTTGTTACAAGTCCACAGTCTCCTGGGTCAGCCTCTTCTGCACTTTGGGTCACATGTCCACAGTCTCCAAAATGAACCCACCTCCCAGAACCTGTAATGGGAGACACGTGGACTCAGTCTCCAGGGAGACCCCACCTCATAGACCCTCTCCAGGGTGATGGCACCTCCTAGACCCTGTGCCTGGGGTCACATGTCCACAGTATCCAGGGTGACCTACTTTCGACCCTGGACCTGGGGTCACATTTCCATAGTGCCTAGGGTGACATCCCTCTGCAGACACTGTGCATGGGGTCACATGTCCACAGTCTCCAGGGTGACCCTGCCGCCCAGACCGAGCAACTAGGATCACATATCCACATTACAGGGTTACCCCACCTCCCAGAGCCTAAACCTGGAGTCGTACGTCCATAGTCTCCATGGTGACTCCCTCATAGACCATGCACCCGGGATCATATGACCACTGTCTCCAGGTTGACTCCCACACAACCCTGCACTTGGGGTCACATTTCCAAAATCTCTAGGGTGACACTTCTCCCTAGATCCTGTACCTAGGGTCACAGCTGCACAATCTCCAGAGTGACCCCACATCCCAGACTCTGCACCTGGGGTCACATGTCCACAATCGGCAGTGTAACCCCAAGTCCTACACACTATATCTGGATTCGCAGGTCTAGTCTCTATGGTGACCCCTTCCCATACCATGCACCTAGGATCACACATCCACAGTCTGCAGGGAGAAACGCCTCCCCAAACTGCACTTTGAATCACACATCCACAGTCCTCAAGGGGACTACACCTCCCAGACCCTGTACCTAGGGTCACATGTACAGTCTCTGGGGACACCACCTCACAGAACCTGCACTTGGGGTCACATGTCCACAGTGTCCGGTGTGAACCCACCTCCCAGACTCTGTACCCGGGACACATGTCCACAGTCTTTAGGGCGACCCCCCCTCCCAGATCCTGTACCTGGGAAGAAATATTTTCAGCCTCCCAAGTGACACCTTCCCAGACCCTGTACATGGGGGTCACACTTCCACAATGTCCTATGTGACAGCCCTTCCCAGATCCTGAACCTGGTGTCACATGTCCAGAGTCTCCAGAATGGCCTCTATCCCAGACTCTGTACCTGGGGTTACATGTCCACAGTCTCCAGGGTGACAATACTCCCCATATTTTGTACATGGTGTCACATCCACATTCTCCAGGGTGACCCAAGCTCCCTGTCCCTGTATTGGTGTCTTACAACCACAGTCTACAGGGAACTTCGCCTCTCAGACCCTACACCTGGGGTCACATGTCCATTATCTCCAGGATGACCCCACATCCCAGACCATGTGCCTGGGGCCATATGTCTAACAATCTCCCAGGTGATCTCCCTCCCCAGAACCTGCACCTGGGGTCACATGTCGACAGTCTCCAAGGTGACCTGTCTCCATACACCTAGCACCTGGGGTCAAACATGCACACTCTCCAGGATGACAACCCTCCCATACCGTGTTCCTGGGGTTATATGTCCACAGTCTCCATTGTGACACCCACCTACCAGACCCTGCACCTGTGGTCACCTAACCACGGTCTCCAGGGTGACAATACTCCCCAGATTGTGTACATGGGGGTCACACGTCCACATTCTCTAGAGTGACCCAACCTCCCTGACCTTGTACTGTGATATCACAATCACAGTATTCAGGATAACCATCCTCCCAGACCCTGCACCTGGCTTCTCACATCCACAGTCTTCGGGGTAAATCCTTCCCAGACCCTTCACCTGGGGTCACAAATCCACGGGCTCCAGGTTGAACTTTTAGAAGTACCTGAACCTGGGGTCACATGTGCACAGTCTTCTTGATGACACCCCTCCTAGACCCTGCACCTGGCTTCCTGCGTCCACAGTCTCCAGGGTAGATCCTTCCCAGACCCTTCACCTGGGGTCACAGTCTCCTTGATGACACCCCTCCCAGACCCTGTACTTGGGATCACATTTCCAGTTTCCAGGGTAACCTCCCCTCCCAGAACCTACATGTGGAGTCACACGTACAGAATCTCCAGGGTGACCCCACCTCACCAGAATTTTTACTTTGGGTCACATGACCACAGTCTCTAGGGTGACCCCACCTCATTGGAACTTTTAGCTCTGGTCATATGTCCACAGTCTCCAGGGTGACACACCTCCAGACCCTGTACCTGTGGTCACACGTCCACAGACTTCAGGGTGACTCACCACACCTGTTTAAGCAGCTGGGATCACCTGTCCATAGTCTTCAGAGTAACCTCCCCCTCACAAACCCTACACCTGATGTGACATGTCTACAGTTTCCAGGGTGACAACTTCTCAGACCTTGTACCTGAGGTCACATGTCTTCAGTCCCCAAGGTGACCCCTCCCAAGCACTGTCTTTGGGTTCACAGGTCCACAGTCTCTTCTGTGACCTTCCTGTCATATGCTGTACTCAGGGTCACATTCCACAGTCTCCAGGGTGATACCCTTTCCAAGACACTATACATGGGTCACACATCCACAGTCTTTAGGGTGACAACCCTCCCAGACCCTGTACCTGTTGTCATACTTCCACAATATCCAGGGTGATTCCCTACCCAGATACTGCACCTGGTGTCACATGTCCACAGTCTCCAGTGTGACCTACCTCACAGACCCTGCACCTAGGGTAACATATACACCATCTCTGAAAGGTTGTTGTTGAATCACACGAATACACCAGGATTCTTGGCCCCTGGAGGAGAAGAATTCAATCCGGGGCCAGAGACAAGGCTTGATCGCTCAGAGCTTTTGTGTAATAAAGTTTTATTAAAGTATAAAGGAGATAGAGAAAGCTTCTGACATAGGCATCAGAAGGGGGCAGAAAGAGTACCCCCCTGCTAGTCTTTAGCTGGATGTTATATAGTCACTAGCAGTCTGTTAATGAAAGAAAGGAATGTCTTAAAATTTAGAATGGCACCAGGCCCCTCACCCGTAAGATGCATTTTGGGATAATCTTGGCCCTAAATGGTTTATCCTGGGCCATAAAATGATTAACTTGAATCTTGAAGAAGGGCAGACCACCATACAAATAGTTTCATTTACATAGATTAGGGGAACAATATCCATACTGGTTTGTCAAGTAGGTTCTGGGCCAAGAGGCGGAACCGACTTGGAGACAGAGTTTGGGGTAAAGGCATAGTACATTAGCATAGCTTAAGACAAACATTTCCATAAGAAAAAGGCATTGGTTATCTCTAGGCTCAAGAATAGCTAACTTCAGGCGAAACCAGGTGTCATTATGGCCACACAGTATTTTAAGAGAAACCTCCCTTTAAATTTGTATAGAGAAGGAAAAAATATTGCTAGTTTGTTTCCTCCTGCCGCTTAAGAGAGGTAAAAATGTCTGACACTTGCAGGCTATTTCCTCCATTTGGAGAACCCTGGCCTTCCTGCCTGTTACCCTCTCATCTCCAGGTGACCTCACCTCCCAGATGATGTACCTGGGAGTCAGATGTCACTGACTCCATGGTGAGTAACCTCTCAAGTCTCTGCACCTAGGGTTACACTTCCACACTCCTCAGAGTGACCCCACTTCTTAGACCTGACACCTGGGTTCAAACGTCCAGTCTCCAGGGTGACCCCACCTCCAAGACCCTGACCCTGGTGTCACTCGTCCAGTCTCCTTGGTGAACCCACCTCCCAGACCATTTACCTGAAATTACATTTCCAGTTTCCAGAGGCAGAGTCTGCCTCTCAGACCCTACACCTGGGGTCACATGTCCACAGTCTCCACGATGAAACCTTCCCAACCCTGCACCTGGGTCGCACGTCCACAAGCTACAGGGTGACATCCTCCCAGACCCTGGACTGGGGTCACATGTCTACAGTCTGAAGGATGACCCCACCTTCCAGACCCTGCACCTGTCTCACACTTAAACAGTCTCCATGTGACTGCTCCTGATCCTGCACCTGGGGTCACATTTCTACAGTCCCCTGGATGACACCTCTCCCAGGTCCTGTACCTGGGTTCCCATGTGCATTATCTCTATGGTGACCCCTCATCCCAGACCCTGTCCCTGGGGTCAAATATCTGCAATATCCAGTGTTACTCCCCCCAGACCATAAATATGGGGTCACACCTCCACAGTTTCCAGGATGAGCCCACCTCCAGACCCTCTACCTGAAGTCACAAGTCCACAGTATTCAGGGTAACCCTCTTCCAGACTCCTTGGATTACATATCAGAGTCTCCAGGGAGAGCCCCCTCACCAAATTTGGCACTTTTAGTCACATGTCCACAATGACTCCTCCTCACAGACTCTGTTCCTGGGGTCACATGACCCCAGCTACTACTGTGTGACCCCACCTTCAACACTCAATACCTGGGGTCACACGTCTACTCTTAAGTCCCTGCATATGTACACACTTCACAGAGTGACTCCACCCACCAGAACCTACATCTGGGGTTAAAGGTCCACAATCTCCAGGGTGAACCCACCTCCCAGACTATGTACCTGGCATTACATTTCCAGTTTCCAGAGTAAACCCGCCTCCCAGACCCTACACCTGGGGTCACATGTCCACAGTCTTCCTGGTGAACCCCTCCCAGAACCTACCCTGGGGTACATCCACAGTCTCCTGGGTAATCTCCCTTCCCAGACCCTGTACCAGAGATCAAACTTCCAGTCTCCAAGGTGATCCCCTCCACACACTCTGCACCTGGGGTCACATGTCCAAAACTTCCAGGGTGACCCACCTCCCAGGTCCTGCACCTTCAGTCACATGTCCACAGTCTCCACGGTGAAACCCTCCCGACCTTGCACCTGAGTCACATGTCCACAAACTCCAGGGTGACACCCTCTCAGACTCTGGACCAGGGTCACATGTCTGCAGTCTGAAGGGTGATCCCATCTCCCAACCCTGTACCTGTGGTCACACTTAAGTAGTTTCCAGGGTGACTGCTCCTGATCCTGCACTTGGGGTAACATCTCTACAGTCCCCTGGATGACACCTCTCCCAGGTCCTGTACCTGGGGTCACATGTGCATAGTCTCATGTAACCCCCCTTTGCAGATCCTGTACCTGGGGCCATATGTGCATAGTCTCAAGGTGACCCCCCTTTCAGATCCTGTCCCTGGGGTCAAATATCTGCAGTATCCAGAGTAACCCCCCAGACCATAAACATGAGGTGACACCTCCAGCTTCCAGGATAAGCCCACCTCCAGACCCTCGACCAGGGTCACATGTTCACAGTGTTAGGGTAACCCTAACTCCTAGACCCTATACCTGGAGTCACAAGTCTACAGTCTCCATGGTGACCCCCTCCCAGACCATTCACCTTGGATCACACGTCAGAGTCTCCAGGGAAAGCTGCCTCACCAAATCCTTTACTTTTAGTCACACGTCCACAGTCCCTGGGGTGACCCCACCTTGCAGACTCTGTACCTGAGGTCACATGTCTACAGTCTACTGTGTGACCCCACCTCCAACACCTAGTACCTGGGGTCCCATGTTCACAGTCTCCAGGGTGACCCCACTTCTCAGATCCTGCACCTGGAGTCACATATCTACAGTATTCAGTATGACACCCTCTAGATCCTGGACCTGGGGTTATGTTTCCATGGTGTCTAGTGTGATAACGCTCCACAAACACTGTATCTGGGCTCACACATCCACAGTCTCCAGTGTGACCCCACCTCACATACTGAGTCACTGGGATCACACGTCCACAGGCCAGGGCAACCCCATCTCCCAAGCCATATACCTAGAGTCATCCAGTCTCCATGGTGACCTCCTCCCAGGCGATGTACCTGGGATCACATGTCCACAGTCTCAAGGTGACCCCACCTCTGAGTGCCTACACCCGGAGTCACATGTCCACAATCCCTAGGGTTTACCCCTCCCGAACTCTGTACCTAGGGTTACACGTCCACATTCTCCACGGTGACCTGCCTCCCAGACCTTGCATGTTGGTAACATGTCCAGAGTCTACAGGGTGACAAACCATCCCAGACACTTTACCTTAGGTCACACATCAACAGTCACCTGGATAAACCCATCTCCAGACCCTGTATCTGGGGTCACATGACCAGTTTTCAGGGTGACAGCACCTTCCTGACACTGCACCTAGGATTGCAAGTCCATGGTCTACAAGGTCTACTCTTTCCCACACCATGCACCTGGAGTAACCTGTCAGCAATCCCAAGAGTGATCCTACTTCCCAAACCCTGCACCGGGGCTCACACATCCACAATCTCCAGGGTGAACCACTCCCAGACCATATACCTGGGGTTACATGTCCAAAGTCTCCATGGTGAAACGCCCTCCCAGACCCTCAACCTGGGGTCACACATCCAGTCTTCAGGGAGAGGACTCCCAAACAGTGCATGGGGTTCACATATCCAGTCTCCTTTGTGAACCCCCTCCAGACTATGCACTTGAATTCACAAGTCCACAGTCTCCAGGGTGACATCCCTCCCAGACCCTGCACCTGGGGTCATATGTCCACAGTCTCCATTGTGACACCCCCTGCCACAACCTGCATCTGGGGTCACATGTCCACAGTCCACCATGGAAAGTCCTCCCCAGATTTGTACATAGGGTCACACGCCCACATTCTTAAGATGACCCAACCTCCCTGACCCTGTACTGTGGTATCATGATCACAGTAACCAAGCTTCACAGACCTGGCACCTGGGTTCTCAGGTCCACGGTCTACATGGTAAACCCCTTCCAGACCCTGCACCTGAGGTAACATGTTCACAGTCTCCAGGGTGACCCCGCCTCCCAGACCAGGTCCCTGGGGAAGTATGTCCACAGTCTCTCGGATGAGCCCCTGCCCCAGACTCTGCACATGGGGTCACACATCCACAGTCCCTGAGAGACCTCACCTCCCAGACCCTGCACCTGAGATCACATGTCCAGTCTCCAGGGTGACCCTACTTTCCCAGACTCTGTACCTGGGGTCACAGTTCCACAGTCTCCAGGGATCTGGAGATCCCCTCTCAAACCTGCACCTGGGTCATACTTCCACTGTCTCTATGGTGGCATCACTGTCCAAACACTACCTGTGGTCACATGTCCACTGTCTTCTCCCAATCATTGGACCTGGGTTCACATATCCCAAAGTATCCTACATGACCCCTATCCTGTCCTTGTACATGAGGTCACACGCCCACAGTCTTCAAGGTGACCCCTGTTGGAGATATGTCTCCAGGACTTGGAAATGGCGAACCTGAAAGAACAACACTTGGACAGTCTCTGCAAGGACTGACAAGTTTATTTCTGCAGTCAAGCCTTTTAATAGGAGCAAGGAACAAAGAGCTTCGAGCATACAGCCAGCAGAACACATAAAAGGCTAGGATATAATCAGTAAAAGATACTTCAAGGAACAGAGCATTCTTAATGACCCATGTATTTATCCATGGCCTATTTTCTCAAGCAACATCTTTAATGTTTAGTTGTTAAATCTAGGCACCGAGCATAGCCAAAGGCAGGAAATGTTCTTCAGCAATCAGTACACAGTGCCTGGGTACTTCTTGCCCTTCGCCATTTTCCCACAGACCTCCTCCTTCAAGGCTATTTTGCACTGTGCCTCCCAACATATCCTTCTTTTGTTTTTAGTTTAAGCATGGCAGCTGTTATTTGGACTCCGTCGTAGGAGGCACGGAGTCTTGAGTAGAGACATCTGTATAGAATTGTGTAGTGCCATACCAGATAGGGTTCCTACTGTAACAATAGATATTAGACTAAGAATGCCAGCAATAAGCCATCCTATTATGCGCCTTGACCTCCTTAAGCCATATTTGAGCAAAACTGAGAGAAGTACAGTCGGTCCATGGTTCTGTTAGGTTAACAGGAAGCCACAAATCAGATCTTTGCTTGACTATTGCAATGTTGACATAATGATATGAAATAGTATGTTTTAAACATGCATACAAGGCACATGCTGTACAGTTAACAATCTCAACAGAAAGATCTATATCGAAGTTTCCTACAATAAACATGTATGGGAGGTGCACACAAGATTGGATATAACCTGTACTATCATATAAAAAGGTATAGTTTTGAGGTTTTTAAGGCTTTTGCAGTCCCATACACATTGGCAAAGCGCTCCAATGCAGCAGGAATCTTCCACACGTGCCATTCCTCAGGTCCTATGGTAGGAGTTCAGACACTGACGTTTTCTCTTCGGCTTCTCTATGGTCATTGATGAGACCCTTCGCGTCAGCTGCGTCACTGTCGGGGGAGTCTGGTCTTGGGGTCATTCTCAGTAATGGACATGGTGAAGTGGAACCAAGATTTTTTCTCCATCTGCAACAACAAGACCATAACCTCTGCCTAGGAATCATAAGATTCCTGGCAACCATTGATTAAACTGCTTATACCATATTGGTGTGTTGGCTTCTAATGGTTTCTTACTGTTTTCCTCTGCAAAATGTCTGTCTGCACGAGTATCAGAACTATCTTTTAGTAAATTTAAAAATTTTAAGGAATAAAGAGTTAAAGATAATAACAATTGAGGGTTCATAGGATAAGAAGTGTATCTCCTCTTCCATATTCCCCTTTCTGTTTTAACAAATGAGTTCAAGAGTATGATGTGTTCTTCCGATAATTGCTTGACCCTGGGGATTGTAGGGTATCCCCGTGATGTGTGTTATATTCCATTCCATTAGAAATGAACGAAATGAGTGAGAGTTAAATGCAGGCCCACTATCTGTTTTTAAGACCGAAGGTATTCCCATAACAGGGAAGGTGAGTAAAAGTGCAGAAATGGCGTGTTTGCTGGATTCTGAAGAGACAGGCACTGCCCATATAAAACCTGAAAATGTATCCACTGAGACAAAAAGCAAAGAAAAGTTTCCCAAGGAGCAATGAGTGAAGTCAGATTGCCAAAGGGAGTTAGGCTGTTGCCCACGAGGATTAACTCCTGAAACTGTGATACGTAAGTGCAGAGGAGCACAGACATCACAGGATTTAGTGGTATGTCTCACTTCAGTGAGGGGAATATGGTATTTAGAGTGCAATCTTTTAGCATTGGTATGAAGATTAGCGTGTTCATCCATAGCAGATGTAAAGATAGGAGCTGTGAACTTATCAACAGCATCATTCCCTGCTGCCAGGGGGCCAGGTAAACCTGAATGAGCACGTGTATGTGTAATGAAGAAAGGTTCCATACATGATTGAATTAAGGCTTGAGTCTTTGAAAAGAGAATATATAATCCTTCATCTAGGTTGTATAAAAAGGCGGTAACAAAATCGGGGAAAAGGGAAGCAAGGTATTTGGAATCAGTATAGACATAGAAGTATGATGGTTGAAGAGACAAAAGAGCATATAAAGCATACAATTCAACTCTTTGTACTGAAGAATAGGTAATGGGTAATTTCTCTTTGATATCAGGGCCAACAATCCCAGCTATGCCTTTCTTGTTGCCATCAATGAAATAGGTAGGTGCATTTGAAATAGGCTGGGAGGCAATGATATTAGTTACTATAAATTTAGTAAATTGTAGGAAGTCCCATAATTTTCCTTTCAGCAAATGGAATGAGATAACATTCTGAAAGTCACTTAATGCTATTTGAATGATCATGTTATACTGTAAGGCAATTTGTAATTCCTTTTTTGTCAAAGGGACATGTATTGCATATGGATCAAATCTAGTTAGGGTTTGTACATGGCTCCTTCCTGATACAATTAGCTGTCCTATTGCAATGGCACCCCACCTCAGTACTCTTGCCTGGAAAATCCCATGGATGGAGGAGCCTGGTAGGCTGCAGTCCATGGGGTAGCTAAGAGTCGGACACGACTTGATGACTTCACTTTCACTTTTCACTTTCATGCATTGGAGAAGGAAATGGCAACCCACTCCAGTGTTCTTGCCTGGAGAATCCCAGGGATGGGGGAGCCTGGTAGGCTACCTTCTATGGGGTCACACAGAGTCAGACACGACTGAAGTGACTTAGCATAGCATTGCATTTCTCAATGTATGATACGATTTTCTTTGACTATTTAGTATGTAGATACACCCATTCTATTGGGCTGTTTTGAGCTATGATTGCAGTAGGTGAATGTTTGGTGGGGAATATATATAAATAGATCGGTTGGGTATGGTCCAGCCGAGTTGAGAAAGATTGTTGAATGTGTTTTTCAACAAAGTTTAATTCTTCTTTTGCTTTTTTTGTTAGCTGTCTAGGACTATTAGGGTCAGGAGGTCCCTCTAAAATTTTAAATAAATTTTGTAATGCATAGGTGGGAATGCCAATAGCTGATCGAAGCCAATTAATGTCTCCTATCAATTTTTGAAAATCGTTTAGTGTGCATAGAGAATGCACAGAGATTTGAGTTTTTGGAGGTTTTATCTTAGACTCTTCCATAACATGTCCTAGGTAATTAAAGGGTGCTTTCAATTGAATTTTATCTGGCACAACACATAGGCCATGATTTTGAAGAGTGGTGGTGTCTTCGTCATATAACTGTTGTAAACAAAGTTCAGATTCCATGGAAAGGAGTATGTCATCCATATAATGAATTATGAAGGCAGTAGGATATTTATCTCTACTGGGTTGTAATAAAACAGATATGAGATATTGGCAAATGGTAGGAGAGTTCATCATCCCCTGAGATAAAACCTTCCATTGAAATCTTTTAACAGGAGCCATGTGATTTATAGAGGGAACTGAAAAAGCAAAACATTTTCTATCTTTAGGCTGCAAAGGAATAGTAAAAAAGCAGTCTTGTAAATCAATAATAGATACAGGCCATCCTTTTGGCACCATGGAAGGGGAGGGCAATCCAGGTTGTAAGGGCCCCATAGGAATCATAGTATTATTAACATTTCTTAAATCTATCAACATTTGCCATTTTCCTGATTTCTTTTTTATTACAAAAATGGGAGAATTCCATGGGGAAAAGGAAGGCTCTATATGATTTTTCTATAATTGCTCATTTACTAGTTGTGTAAGAGCTGCCAACTTTTCTTTAGTCAGGGGCCATTGAGGTGTCCATACTGGGGCATCAGATTTCCAATCCAGAGGCAGCAGTGTTAACTCAATGGCCCCCATCAAAAAGGCTCATTTAGAGAGATCGTGGCTTTTGTTTGTTCAAGAAAATCCCTTCCCCACAAATTAATAGGGATACTGGTAATATATGGTTTGATGTAAACTACAATTTGATCAGGACCATAAGCTTGTAAATAGGATGCACTGATGAAAGTTTGTGTAGCATCAGCCTCTCCTACCCCTAACAGTCTGGAAGGAGCCACAGCCTTACCCCATTCAAGGGGCCATTCTTCAGTTCTAATAATGGAAATATTGGCTCCTGTATCCAACATACCTGTGAAATTTTTACCCCGTATAAGCGTAAGCATATGCTTTTGATGTTCCTTTAATAAGGTAGATAGTGCGGCGGTAAGGTTGGTGCTACCAAAACCTCCCTGCCTAATTTTATCAGATGCCCTCATTGGTTTGACACATGGCAAAAGTAATAATTGTGCAAAGCATTCCCTTTTTGTAGATATACATTTATTAATTTTACAACATTCACCATGACATGTATCTCTCCTTCATAATCTTCATCCACAACTCCAGTCAATACTACTAAACCTTTCATTATACAGCTGCTACGTCCCAAAATTAGTCCAACTGTTCTGGGTGGGATCAGACCATAATATCCAGTGGGGATTTTATGAGGATTGTATAATTCTATTAATTCCATATCATAAGGACTAGGTATATCAATGCAAGCACTCTTAGATGTAGCTGCTTGCAGTGTCGTACTGTTGGGTCCTCCTTTTGTAGTGGGGCTAGAGGATAGCCCCTTTATTAGTTTCCCTGTTGTTTTTGCTGTGCCTCTGGTGTCAATGCATTTCCATTCTTATCGAATTTGGAACGACACTTATTCAACCAATGGAATCCCCTTTTACATTTTGGGCAAACTCCCAGGGGCCTTTTTTTTAATTAGAAGTAAGATTATTTTTAGCTGTTTGCACTGGCATGCGACATTGTTTTTTCATATGGCCGGCCTTCCCACAGTTAAAGCATTTAGCGCTGGCACTAGAAACATTGAAAGTTTCTAGTGCCGCTAATTTTGATCTATGGGACATAGATCCGATATCTCTACAAGCTTTCAAATATTCCATAAGAGAACTGGTTTCTCGAATTGGTCTAAGCACAGATCAACATTCCTCATTAGCATTTTCAAAGGCAAGTTGTTTTAAAATAATATTTTGTAAGGTTTCATCTCTGATAGATTTTTTGACGGCATCCTTTAATTTTCCTATAAATTGGGTATATTCCTCCTCATGTCCCTGGGTAATCTTGACAAATGAACCATCATAGTTAACATTATCAACTTTTGCCCATGCTTTGCAAGAAATTTCTGTAATGAAATGCAACATCTGAGGGGTAATATTATCTAATTGTGCAGTCGTATCGGCCATGGCTCCCATTCCAGTGAGTATATTATAGGTTAAATTGGAAGGGTTGCCACGAGATTGTTGGTCAGTCATCATTTGTCGGGCCTCATCATCAAGCCACATTTGCCACTGAAGTAATTGTTGAGGATTTAGAACCATCTTTGCTACTTGAAAAAAATCATATGGCATCCAATGATCAGCCCATCTTCTGAGGAATTCTACACAGTAAGGAGAAGTAGGTCCATACAGAGTGCATGCTTTCTTAAAGCTGGACAACATACCAAAATCTAGACCAGCCCAAGCATTCTGGCCTTGGGCAGGCTGATCAAACTGTATTGGGAAAGCGAAAGCACAAGCAGGCATCTCAAGAGAAGGAGTGAAATAATTAGAATGAGCAAAGTTAGCAACTGCTGTTACAGATGGAGCAGAAGGAAAAACCTCAGGTTTGGGCTGTCCGTTGAATGAAATGACCTCTGCTCTAAGTGGCTTCAGTTTTGACACATCCTGTACATATACGTCTCCAAGCTGTTTTTCCAGGGATTGTGTCTGATTAAGCATAACATTCTTATATTTCAAAGCACCTTGCTTATAGTGTTCCTTAAGCTCATATTCATGTAAAGACCGAACAGTTTCTACTTCCAAATCAACATTATGCCCTTCAATTTGTTCTATGACAGCCCGTATGAGTGATCATGTCACCCACCATTGAGGGGGAATAGGGACTCCTTGCCAATATGCTCGCAAAACATTATTCTTAACCCTTTTCCATATGTCTAGATCGAGTGTCCCCTCCTCTGGGAACCAAGGATTATGTTCCAGTAAAATATGATAGCAATCATTCAACTGATCTCTTGAAATATTAACACCATTTTGTTTCAGAAAGTGATGCATTATAGAAATGAAAGGAATCTTACTGCTATGTTGTCCCATCCTGCTTTCCTCTTTCTGCAGGATTCACTGCTTTGTTCAGTCTTCCTTCAAGTCCCTATTTTTTGGCACCACTTGTTGGAGATATGTCTCCAGGACTAGGAAATGGCGAACCTGAAAGAACAACACTTGGACAGTCTCTGCAAGGACTGACAAGTGTATTTCTGCAGTCAAGCCTTTTTATAGGAGCAAGGAACAAAGAGATTAGAGCATACAGCCAGCAGAACACGTACAAGTCTAGGAAATAATCAGTAAAAGATACTTCAAGGAACAGAGCATTCTTTTTTTTTTAATTTTATTTTATTTTTAAACTTAACATAATTGTATTAGTTTTGCCAAATATCAAAATGAATCCGCCACAGGTATACATGTGCTCCCCATCCTGAACCCTCCTCCCTCCTCCCTCCCCATACCATCCCTCTGGGTCGTCCCAGTGCACTAGCCCCAAGCATCCAGTATCGTGCATCGAACCTGGACTGGCAACTCGTTTCTTACATGATATTTTACATGTTTCAATGTCATTCTCCCAAATCTTCCCACCCTCTCCCTCTCCCACAGAGTCCATAAGACTGTTCTATACATCAGTGTCTCTTTTGCTGTCTCGTACACTGGGTTATTGGTACCATTTTTCTAAATTCCATATATATGCATTAGTATACTGTATTGGTGTTTTTCTTTATGGCTTACTTCACTCTGTATAATAGGCTCCAGTTTCATCCACCTCATTAGAACTGATTCAAATGTATCCTTTTTAATGGCTGAGTAATACTCCATTGTGTATACGTACCACAGCATTCTTATCCATTCATCTGCTGATGGACATCTAGGTTGCTTCCATGTCCTGGCTATTATAAACAGTGCTGCGATGAACATTGGGGTACACGTGTCTCTTTCCCTTCTGGTTATCTCAGTGTGTATGCCTAGCAGTGGGATTGCTGGATCATAAGGCAGTTCTATTTCCAGTTTTTTAAGGAATCTCCATGCTGTTCTCCATAGTGGCTGTACTAGTTTGCATTCCCACCAACAGTGTAAGAGGGTTCCCTTTTCTCCACACCCTCTCCAGCATTTATTATTTGTAGACTTTTGGATTGCAGCCATTCTGACTGGTGTGAAATGGTACCTCATAGTGGTTTTGATTTGCATTTCTCTGATAATGAGTGATGTTGAGCATCTTTTCATGTGTTTGTTAGCCATCTGTATGTCTTCTTTGGAGAAATGTCTATTTAGTTCTTTGGCCGATTTTTTAATGGGGTCATTTATTTTTCTGGAGTTGAGCTGTAGAAATTGCTTGTATATTTTTGAGATTAGTTGTTTGTCAGTTGCTTCATTTGCTATTATTTTCTCCCATTCTGAAGGCTGTCTTTTCACCTTGCTAATAGTTTCCTTTGATGTGCAGAAGCTTTTAAGGTTAATTAGGTCCCACTTGTTTATTTTTGTTTTTATTTCCAATATTCTGGGAGGTTGGTCATAGAGGATCCTGCTGTGATGTATGTCAGAGAGTGTTTTGCCTATGTTCTCCTATAGGAGTTTTATAGTTTCTGGTCTTACGTTTAGATCTTTAATCCATTTTGAGTTTATTTTTGTGTATGGTGTTAGAAAGTGGTCTAGTTTCATTCTTTTACAAGTGGTTGACCAGATTTCCCAGCACCACTTGTTAAAGAGATTGTCTTTAATCCATTGTATATTCTTGCCTCCTTTGTCAAAGATAAGGTGTGCATATGTGCATGGATTTATCTCTGGGCTTTCTGTTTTGTTCCATTGATCTATATTTCTGTCTTTGTGCCAGTACCATACTGTCTTGATAAACTTCCAAACTCATTCTATGAGGCCACCATCACCCTAATACCAAAACCTGACAAAGATTCCACAAAAAAAGAAAACTACAGGCCAATATCACTGATGAACATAGATGCAAAAATCCTTAACAAAATTCTAGCAATCAGAATTCATCAACACATTAAAAAGATCATACACCATGACCAAGTGGGCTTTATCCCAGGGATGCAAGGATTCTTCAATATCCGCAAATCAATCAATGTAATACACCACATTAACAAATTGAAAAATAAAAACCATATGATTATCTCAATAGATGCAGAGAAAGCCTTTGACAAAATTCAACATCCATTTATGATAAAAACTCTCCAGAAAGCAGGAATAGAAGGAACATACCTCAACATAATAAAAGCTATATATGACAAACCCACAGCAAACATTATCCTCAATGGTGAAAAATTGAAAGCATTTCCTCTAAAGTCAGGAACAAGACAAGGGTGCCCACTTTCACCATTACTATTCAACATAGTTTTGGAAGTTTTGGCCACAGCAATCAGATCAGAAAAAGAAATAAAAGGAATCCAAATTGGAAAAGAAGAAGTAAAACTCTCACTGTTTGCAGATGACATGATCCTGTACATAGAAAACCCTAAAGACTCCACCAGAAAATTACTAGAACTAATCAATGACTATAGTAAAGTTGCAGGATATAAAATCAACACACAGAAATCCCTTGCATTCCTATACACTAATAATGAGAAAACAGAAAGAGAAATTAAGGAAACAGTTCCATTCACCATTGCAACGGAAAGAGTAAAATACTTAGAAATATATCTACCTAAAGAAACTAAAGACCTATATATAGAAAACTATAAAACACTGGTGAAAGAAATCAAAGAGGACACTAATAGATGGAGAAATATACCATGTTCATGGATTGGAAGAATCAATATAGTGAAAATGAGTATACTACCCAAAGCAATTTATAGATTCAATGCAATCCCTATCAAGCTACCAACAGTATTCTTCACAGAGCTAGAACAAATAATTTCACAATTTGTATGGAAATACAAAAAACCTCGAATAGCCAAAGCGATCTTGAAAAAGAAGAATGGAACTGGAGGAATCAACCTATCTGACTTCAGGCTCTACTACAAAGGAACAGAGCATTCTTAACGACCCATGTATTTATCCATGACCCATTTTCTCAAGCAACGTCTTTAATGCTTAACTGTTAAATCTAGGTGCCGAGCATAGCCAAAGGCAGGAAATGTTCTTCAGCAATTAGTACACAATGCCTGGGTACTTCTGGCCCTTTGCCATTTTCCCACGGACCTCCTCCTTCAAGGCTATTTTGCACTGTGCCTCCCAACTTCCAAACCCTTTACCTGGGACTACATGTCCTCAGGCTCCAGGGTGAACCTACCTCATCAGAACTTTTAGCTGTGGTCACACATCCATAGTCTCCAGGATAACACACCCCCAGGCCCTGTACCTGTGGTCACACATCTACAGAGTTCAGAGTGACCCCATCACACCAGTCCAAGCACCAGGGATCATATGTCTACAATATCCAAGGTAACCACTCATAACAGACCTACACCTGGGGTCATATGTCCAGTTTCCAGGTTGACACCCTCCCAGAACCTTTCCCTGAGATCTGCTGCTGCTGCTGCTAAGTCGCTTCAGTCGTGTCCGACCCCATGCGACCCCATAGACGGCAGCCCACCAGGCTCCCCCATCCCTGGGATTCTCCAGGCAAGAACACTGGAGTGGGTTGCCATTTCCATCTCCAATGCATGAAAGTGAAAAGTGAAAGTGAAGTTGCTCAGTCGTGTTTGACTCTTTGCGACCCCATGGACTGCAGCCTACCAGGCTCCTCCATCCATGGGATTTTCCAGGCAAGAGTACTAGAGTGGGGTGCCATTGCCTTCTCCGTTTCCTGAGATCACACATCTTCAAATCCCAGGGTGTCCTCTCCCAGACACTGTACTTGAGGTCACATAGCCAAAGTCTCTACTGTGACTATCTTCCCAGACACTGAAATTAGGTTCACATGTCCACAATTTCGAGGTTGATGCCCTTTCCCAGACCTTGTACCTGGTTCACACATCCACAGTCTCTGGGCTGACACTCTTCCCCAGACTCTGTACCTGGGGTCACACTTCCGTAATATCCATGGTGACATCCCTGCCCAATCCTGCACCTGGTGTCACATGTCCACAGTCTCCAGCATTACCTCCCTCCCATACCCTGCACCCGGGATCATATTTCCACAGTCTCTAGTGTGACTCCCCACCCAGACTCTGTACCTAGGGTCAAATATCTGCATTCTCCAGTGTGACACCCTTACAAACCCTGCACCTGCAGTCACACATCAACAGTCTCCAAGGTGACCCACCTCCAAACACACTGCACTTGGGGTCAAACATGCACAGTTTCCAGGGTGACACCCCTCCCAGACCCTGAACCTGAGGTCACACACCCACAGTCCAGGGCAAGGACTCCTAAACATAGCAACTGGGCTCCCATATTCAAAATCTCCTATGTGACCAGCCACCAAATCCTGCATTTGGGTTCACATGTCCACAGTTCCCCAGGACACACTCCCAGACCCTGTAGCTGAAGTCACATGTCTTCAGTCCCCAGGGTGACCCCTCCTAGACCCTGTACTTGGGGTTACATGTCCACAGTCCCCAAGTGATCCCACCTCCCAGATCCTGTGCCTGGAGTCACAAGTCCACTGTCTCAGGGAGACAACACCACTCAGACCATGCACCTGGGGTCACAAGTTCACAGTCTCCAGGGTGATCCCTTCCTGAACCTGCACCTGGGGTTACATTTCCACTGTCTATAGGGTGACACATGTACCCAGAGGCTGTACCTGGAATAAGATGTCCAGAATCTCCAGAATGACCTCCTTCCAAAACCTGCACCTGGGGTAACATGTCCAGAGTCTTCAGGCTGACACCCTTCCCTAGACCCTGTACCTGGGATCACATGGCCACAGTCTCCACGATGAACTCCCTCACAGACCCTGTACCTGAGGTCATATTTCCACCATCTCCAGGGTGATTACCTTCCCAGACCATGTACATATCCAGTATCCAGCCTGGATATTTACATCTGGTATCTTTTATCCAGTCTCCAGCCTGACTCCACCTCCAAGTCTCTATACTAGGGTTCAAAACTCCACAGTCTCCAGTATGACCCCACCTCCCAGACACTATACCTGGGGTCACACATCCGCGGTTTCCAGGGTAAACCTCCTCTCTGGTCCTGCAACTGGGGTCACAAGTCCGCAGTCAGCAGGGTGCCCCACATCAGCAAACCCTGCACCTGGGGTCACATGTTAGTCTACGGGGAGAACCTTCTTGCCAGATCCTGAACCTGGGGTCACACATTCACAGTCTCCAGAGTGACCCCACCTCCCAGACCTTTCATCTAGGGTCACAGGTCCACAGGCCCTAGGGTGACCCGTTTGAAATACCTGCACCTGGGTCATATATCCAGAGTGTACTTGGTGACACCCCACCATGACCTGGGGTCACATTTTTAGTTTCCACAGTAACCTCCCCTCTCAGACCCTGCACCTGAGGTCACACCTCCAGAGTCTCTGGGGTGACTGCACCTCACTAGTATTTGTACCTTGGGTTACATGTCCACAGTCTCGGGTGATCCCACCTCATCAAAACTTTTACATGTGGTCACACCTCCATAGTCTCCAGAGTGACCACCACTCCCAGACGATGAACATCTAGTCACACGTCCATAGTCTCCAGGGTGGCACTGCCCAGGACACTGAACCCATGGTCACACATCTACAGACTTCAAGGTGACCCAACAACTACAGTCTGAACACCTGGGATCACACATCCACAGTCTCAAGGGTAACTTTTCCTCAAAGACACTACACCTGGGGGTACATTTCCACAGTCTACTGTGACCATCCTCCCAGGCCCTGTACCTGGGGTCACATGTCCACAGTCTCCAGGGTGACATAGTCTAGGACACTTAACCTGTGGTCACATGTTCACAGACTTCAATGTGACACTACAACTACGGTTCAAGCACTTGGGATCACACATCCACAGTCTCCAGGGTAACCTTCCCTCACAGATACCACTCATAGATACTACAGTTCAGTTCAGTTGCTCAGTCATGTCCAACTCTTTGCGACCCCATGAATCGCAGCACGCCAGGCCTCCCTGTCCATCACAAACTCCCGGAGTTCACTCAGACTCACGTCCATCGAGTCAGTGATGCCATCCAGCCATTTCATCCTCTGTCATCCCCTTCTCCTCCTGCCCCCAATCCCTCCCAGCAGCAGAGTCTTTTCCAATGAGTCAACTCTTCGCATGAGGTGGCCAAAGTACTGGGGTTTCAGCTTTAGCATCATTCCTTCCAAAGAAATCCCAGGGCTGATCTCCTTCAGAATGGACTGGTTGGATCCCCTTGCAGTCCAAGGGACGCTCAAGAGTCTTCTCCAACACCACAGTTCAAAGGCATCAATTCTTCAGTGCTCAGCTGTCTTCACAATCCAACTCTCACATACATACATGACCACAGGAAAAACCATAGCCTTGACTAGACGGACCTTTGTTGGCAAAGTAATGTCTCTGCTTTTCAATATGCTATCTAGGTTGGTCAAAACTTTCCTTCCAAGGAGTAAGCGTCTTTTAATTTCATGGCTGCAGTCACCATCTGCAGTGATTTTGGAGCCCCAAAAAATAAAGTCTGATACTGTTTCCACTGTTTCCCCATCTATTTCCCATGAAGTGATGGGACCAGATGCCATGATCTTCGTTTTCTGAATGTTGAGTTTTAAGCCAACTTTTTCACTCTCCTCTTTCACTTTCATCAAGAAGCTTTTTAGTTCCTCTTCACTTTCTGCCATAAGGGTGGTGTCATCTGCATCTCTGAGGTGATTGATGTTTCTCCCAGCAATTTTGATCCCAGCCTGTGCTTCTTCCAGCCCAGCATTTTTCATGATGTACTCTGCATATAAGTTAAATAAGCAGGGTGACAATATACAACTTTGACGTACTCCTTTCCCTATTTGGAACCAGTCTGTTGTTCCATGTCCAGTTCTAACTGTTGCTTCCTGACCTGCATACAAGTTTCTCAAGAGGCAGGTCAGATACTACACATGGGGTTAAATTTCCACAGTCTCTATTGTGACCATGCTCCCAGACCCTGTATGTGGGGTTACATGTCCAGTCTCCAGGGTGACAGTCCTCCCCACATCCTGTCTGGAGTGACACATCCACATTCTCCAAGCTGACCCAATCTCCCTGACCCTGTACTGGGGTATCACATCCACTGTCTCTAGGGTGACCAAAACTTCCAGACCCTGAACCTGTATTCTAACCTCCATGGTCACCAGGGTAAATCCCTCCCAGACCCTGCACCTGAGGTAACATGTCCACATTCTCCAGGGTGACCCCACCTCTAAGACCCTTTACCTGGGGTCACATGTCCACTGTCTCCAGAGAGACCACACTTTGCAGACCATGCACCTGTGGTCACATCTTCACAGTCTTCAGGGTGACTCCCTCCCAAACATGCACCTGGGGTAACATTTCTACTGTCTATATGGTGACACACATCTCCGGACACTGTTCCTGGAATCACATGTCCAGAATCTCCAGGTTGACTCACTTCCAGATTCTGCTTCTGGGGTAACATGTCCAGAGTCTCCAGGCTGACACCCCAGCCCAAATCCTGTACTTGGGGTCACATGGCCACAGTCTCCAGGGTAAACCCCCCCACAGACCATGTACCTGAGGTCACATGTCCACCATATCCAGGATGACAGCCTTCCAGATATATGAACATAGGGTCACATGTCCCATATCCAGTGTGAACCCACCTCCCAAAACCTGTACCAGGTTTCAAAACCCCACAGTCTGCACGGTGATCCCACACAACAAGCCCTTCTCCTCATGTCACATGTCCACAGGCTCCAGGGTAACCCCTTCAAAATACCTGCACCTGGATCACATGTCCAGAGTCTCCTTGATGACTCCCCTCCAAGACTCTGTATCTGGGGTCACATTTTCAGTTTCAAGGGTAAACTCACTCCCAAACCCTGCAAATGGGGTCACACGTCCACATCTCCAAGCTGACTTCACTTCACCAGAACATGTACCTTTAGGTCACATGTCCAGTCACATGTCCACTTCATCAGAACTTTAACTGTGGTCACACCTCCACAGTCTCTGGGGTGACCACCATTCTCAGACTCTGAACATCTGGTCACACGTCCATAGTCTCCAGGATGACACCACCGAAGACACTGAATCTGTGGTCACACATCCATAGGTTTCAGGGTGACCCCACAACACTGGTCCGAGCACCTGGGATCACATGTCCACAGCCTCCAGGGTAAGCTCCCACTCAGTCACTACACATGGGGTCACATGTCTGCCTTTTTCCAGGATGACAGCTTCCCAGACTCTGTACCTGGATTCTCACATCCATGGCCCAGGGTAAACCCCTCCCAGACCCTGAACCCGAGATAACATGTTTACAGTCTCCAGGGTGACCCTACCTCCCCGACCCTGCACTTGGGGTCACAAGTCTACTGGCCCCGAATGACCCCACCTCCAAGACCCTGTTTTGAGGTCACACGTCCATAGTGTCCAGGGTGACCCCACCCACTAGACCCTGAACCTGGGATCACATGTTCACCCTCTCCAGGGTAACCACAACTCCTAGACACAATTACTGTAGTTGCATGTCCACAGTCTCCTTGATGATCCCCTCTCAGATCATTTGCCTTGGAGCACATGTGCAGCCTCCAGGGAGAGCGCCCTCCCCAAATGCTTCACTTTGAGTCACACGTCCACAGTCCCCAGGGTGACCCTGCCTCCCAGACCTTACACATGTGGTCACATACACAGTCTCCCGGGTTACCCTGCTTCCAAGACCCAGTACTGGGTTCACACGTCCTCAGTCTCCAGGGTGATCCACTCCCAGACCCTGCATCTAGTGTCACATGTCCACAGTCTTCAGGGCGATCCCCTTCAAATGCTGCATCTGGGATCACACATCCACAGTCCCCAGAATGACAGCCCTCCCCAGACCCTGTACTTGGGTCACATGGCCACAGTCTCCATTGTGACCCCACTTCCAGGCCCTATCAGTTCAGATCAGTTCAGTCACTCAGTCGTGTCTGACTCTTTGCCACCCCATGAATCGCAGCATGCCAGGCCTCCCTGTCCATCACCAACTCCTGGAGTTCACCCAAACTCATGTCCATCGAGTTGGTGATGCCATCCAAGCATCTCATGCTCTGTCATCCCCTTCTCCTCCTGCCCCCAATCCCTCCAAGAATCAGGGTCTTTTCAAATGAGTCAACACTTTGCATGAGATGGTCAAAGTACTGGAGTTTCAGCCTCAGCATCAGTCCTTCCAATGAACACCCAGGACTAGTCTCCTTTAAAATGGACTGTTTGGATCTCCTTGCAGTCCAAGGAACTCTCAAGAGTCTTCTCCAACACCACAGTTCAAAAGCATCAATTTTTCAGTGCTCAGCTTTCTTCACAGTCCAACTCTCACATCCATACCTGACCACTGGAAAAACCATAGCCTTGACTAGATGGACCTTTGTTGGAAAAGCAATATCTCTGCTTTTTAATATGCTATCTAGGTTAGTCATAACTTTACTTTCAAGGAGTAAACATCTTTTAATTTCATGGCTGCAATTACCATCTGCACCTGGTGTTAAATGTCTGCAGTATCCACGATGACCTCCTCCTAGACCATATACACGGGTCATATGTCCACAGTCTCCAGAGTCAGACTCTTCCCCAGACACTGCATTTTGGGTCACATGTCCACAGTCCCCAGGGTGACCCCACCACCAAGACCCTGTATCTGAGTTCCCACATCCACAGTCTCCAGGGTTATGCCATCTCTCAGACCCAGCACCTGGGTTCACATCCACAGTCTCAAGGTGACCCCCCATCCAGACCCTACACCTGTGGTCACATGTACATAGTCTCCAGGGTTACCCCCTCCCATGCTATATATGTGTTGTCACAAGTCCACAGTCTCCAGGGTCAGCCTCTCCCCCAGACATTGCACTTTAAGCCACATGTTCACTGTCCCGGAAATGAACCCACCTCCCAGAACCTGTACCAGGGTACACGTGTACACAGTCTCCTAGGATACCCCACTTCACAAACCCTGTATTTGGAGTCGCATATTCAAAGTCTCTAGGGTACCTGACCTCCTAGACCCTACATTTGGGGTCAATGTCCACAGTATCCAGGGTGACCCCCCTCGACCCTGGACCTTGGGTCACATTTGCACAGTGTCTACTGGTGACACCCCTCTGCAGACACTGTGCCTGGGGTCACATGTCCCCAGTCTTCAGGGTGACCCCACCCACCAGACTGACCAACTAGGATCATATATCCACAGTTCAGGGTAATCCCACCTCCCAGACCTTATACCTGGAGTCACATGTCAATAATTTCCATGTTGACTCCCTCCCAGACTGTGCACCTGGGTTCACATGACCACCATTTCCAGCATGATCCCATACCGACACTGCACCTGTAGTCATACTTCCAGTTTCTAGGGTGACACTTCTCTCCAGACTCTGTACCTGGGGTCACACCTGCACAGTCACTGGGTGACACCACACCCCAGACCTTGCACCTGGGGTCACATATTCCATTCGAGTTGCTGCAGAGGAATCAGGCCTTATGTCGAGTTGAGGGGAACTCAGTGTTGTTTCAACTTGTGGCAGGAAACTCGGGATTCCTCTCAAGTTGTGATGGGGATCTCAGGATTCCTCTCAAGTGGCAACAGGGGAATCAGGACTCTTCTCAAGTTGAGGTAGGGAACTTGTGTTTCCTCTAGAGTTGCAGCAGGGGAATTGGACCTCCTCTCGAGTTGCAGCAGAAACACGGAGTTCCTCTCTAGTTGTTGCTGGAAACTCGAGGTTTCCTCTAGAGTTGCTGCAGGGGACTCAGAGCTCCTCTCCATTTGTAGCAGGAAATCAGTGTTCCTCAGGAGTTCCAGTGTGAGATGCAAGATTCCACTGGAGTCATGGTGGGAAACTCGGGGTTCTTCTCGAGTTTGGTTGGTACTCAGGGTTCCTGGGACTTGTGTTAGGGCCTCCTCTCAAGTTCTCTTGGGGCAACTTGTCTCTAGCAAGGATCTGCAGGGGGCTCCTGTCTTGTTGCAGTAACGGGTGGCTGCTCCCTAGTTTTAGCAAGGGACTACTCTCTCCTTGTGGTCCGGGTCTACTCTGTAGTTGTGGGGGTTTCAATTCTCTCCAATGGTGGTGTGCAAGCTCTTCTCTCCTTGTGGTGTGAGGTTCGTCTGTATTAGCAGAAGAGGGGCTCCTGTCCAGTGGGTTCCTCTCAAGTTGTGGTGTAGGGCTCCTCTCTAGGGGTGAAGCTGTGTCCTCTCTAGTTGGGGTGTGCATGTCTCCACGGGGGAGGTCCTCTCTGCTTTTGGTGCTATGGGTTCCTCACTAATATTAGTGGGGTTTCTGTTCTCTAGTTGTGAGGGCCTCAACTAGAGTTCTTTTAGGGAGCTTATCTCCACTGGAGGAACAAGGTCTTCTATCTCAGTGTGATATCCCAGGGGACACCACTCTAGTTGTGCCTGGGGAATCTGCTTCAGCTTTGGCTGGGGAGCCACTCTGTCATTTGGTCCAGTGACCCCTTTTCTTGTTCCAGTCTAGGGATCCTGTGAAACTTCAGCGGGGAACTTGGGGTG
The DNA here is from genome assembly GCF_029378745.1 of Bos indicus. Classification (NCBI taxonomy): domain Eukaryota; kingdom Metazoa; phylum Chordata; class Mammalia; order Artiodactyla; family Bovidae; genus Bos; species Bos indicus. The sequence continues at coordinate 628,162 of NC_091763.1, read as the reverse complement.
CCTCTTGAGTTGCAGCATGTGGCTTGGGGTTCCTTTAGAGTTGTGGTGGAGACTCCTCTGGAGCTGCAGTGGGACAGATCCTCTGTAGTAGTGATGTGCAGGCTGGTCCTTGTCTAAGTGCAATGTGTGGGAGGCCACACCCTAGGTGCAGCATGGGCTACACTCTAATTGCAGTGGGGGTGCGCTCTTTATTTGCTGTGGGTCTGCTCGTCTCCTCTTTAGTTATGGCAGGGGAACTTCTCTTTAATTGTGGTAGTTGGGCTCCTCTCTAGATGTGGTAGAGCGCTCTTCTCAAATTGGGAGTTGGGTAACTCCTCTATGGTTTTAATGAGAAGGGCACTTTTTCTAGTTGCCATGTGCAGGAAGCTCCTGTCTATTTGTGGCAGGATGTGCCTCCTGCTTAGTTGTGGTCTGAGGCTTCCTCTCTTGTGGTGGTAGAATGCTTCTCTCAAATTGTGTTGGGGTAATCTCATCTTTTTATACTGTTCATGGGGTTCTCAAGGCAAGAATACTGAAGTGGTTTGCCATTCCCTTCTCCAGTGGACCACATTCTGTCAGATCTCTCCACCATGACCCGCCCGTCTTGGGTTAACCAGGGGCATGTCTTAGTTTCATTGAGTTAGACAAGGCTGTGGTCCTAGTGTGATTAGATTGACTAGTTTTCTGTGAGTATGGTTTCATTGTGTCTGCCCTCTGATGCCCTCTTGCAATACCTACCATCTTACTTGGGTTTCTCTTACCTTGGGCATGGGGTATCTCTTCACGGCTGCTCCAGCAAAGCACAGCTGCTGCTCCTTACCTTGGACGAGGGGTATCTCCTCACTGCCGCCCTTCAATGTGGGATAGCCTCTTTAGGCCCTCTTGCACCCGTGCAGCCACCACTCCTTGGATGTGGGGTAACTCCTCTCGGCCGCTGTCCCTGGCCTTGGACACTGGGTAGCTCCTCTCAGCTGCAGCCCCTGACCTCGGACTTGGGTAGCTCTTCTCGGCCATTCCTGCACCGTTACAGCCTGGCACTCTCGGCCACTGCCTCTGACTTCAGACGTGGGGTAACTCCTCTTGGCCACCGCTCTTCGGGCATGGGGTCCTCCCGGCTTCTGGCACTCTCAGCCACTACCTCCTGACCTCGGACGTGGGGTAGCTCCTCTCGGCCGTGCTTACTACACCGGCCGCAGCTGCCGCTGCACTTAGTAAGCAGGGAAAACCACTAGACCATTCAGTTATGACCTAAATCAAATCCCTTATGATTATATAGTGGAAGTGAGAAATAGATTTAAGGGCCTAGATCTGATAGAGTGTCTGATGAACTATGGAATGAGGTTCATGACATTGTACAGGAGACAGGGATCAAGACCATCCCCATGGAAAAGAAATGCAAAAAAGCAAAATGGCTGTCTGGGGAGGCCTTACAAATAGCTGTGAAAAGAAGAGAAGTGAAAAGCAAAGGAGAAAAGGAAAGATATAAGCATCTGAATGCAGAGTTCCAAAGAATAGCAAGAAGAGATAGGAAAGCTTTCTTCAGTGATCAATGCAAAGAAATGGAGGAAAACAACAGAATGGGAAAGACTAGAGATCTCTTCAAGAAAATTAGAGATACCAAGGAACATTTCATGCAAAGATGGGCTCAATAAAGGACAGAAATGGTATGGACCTAACAGAAGCAGAAGATATTAAGAAGAGATGGCAAGAATACACAGAAGAATTTACAAAAAAGATCTTCACGACCCAGAGAATCACTATGGTGTGGTCACTGACCTAGAGCCAGACATCCTGGAATATGAAGTCAAGTGGGCCTTAGAAAGCATCACTACGATCAAAGCTAGTGGAGGTAATGGAATTCCAGTTGAGCTATTCCAAATCCTGAAAGATGATGCTGTGAAAGTGCTACACTCAATATGCCAGCAAATTTGGAAAACTCAGCAGTGGCCACAGGGCTGGAAAAGGTCAGTTTTCATCCCAATCCCAAAGAAAGGCAATGCCAAAGAATGCTCAAACTACCACACAATTGCACTCATCTCACATGCTAGTAAAGTAATGCTCAAAATTCTCCAAGCCAGTCTTCAGCAACAAATGAACCGTGAACTTCCTGATGTTTAAGCTGGTTTTAGAAAAGGCAGAGGAACCAGAGATCAAATTGTCAACATCTGCTGGATCATGGAAAAAGCAAGAGAGTTCAGAAAAACATCTATTTCTGCTTTATTCACTATGCCAAAGCCTTTGACTGTGTGGATCACAATAAACTGTGGAAAATTCTTAAAGAGATGGGAATACCAGACCACCTGACCTGCCTCTTGAGAAACCTGTATGCAGGTCAGGAAGCAACAGTTAGAACTGGACATGGAACAGCAGACTGGTTCCAAATAGGAAAAGGAGTACGTAAAGTTTGTATATTGTCACCCTGCTTATTTAACTTATATGCAGAGTACATCATGAGAAACGCTGGACTGGAAGAAACACAAGCTGGAATGAAGATTGCTGGGAGAAATATCAATAACCTCAAATATGTGAAAAACAAAGAAGAAAAGGAAAGATATAAGCATCTGAATGCAGAGTTCCAAAGAATAGCAAAAAGAGATAAGAAAGCCTTCCTCAGTGATCAATGCAAAGAAATAGAGGAAAAAAAAAAAAAAAAACAGAATGGGAAAGACTAGAGATCTCTTCAAGAAAATTAGAGATACCTAGGGAACATTTCATGCAAAGATGGGCTCAATAAAGGACAGAAATGGTATGGACCCAACAGAAGCAGAAGATATTAAGAAGAGGTGACAAGAATACACAGAACTCTACAAAAAAGATCTTCACGACCCAGAGAACCACGATGGTGTGATCATTGACCTAGAGCCAGACATCCTGGAATGTGAAGTCAAATGGGCCTTAGAAAGCATCACTACGAACAAAGCTAGTCCACGTGTTGGAATTCCAGTTGAGCTATTTCAAATCCTGAAAGATGATGCTGTGAACGTGCCACACTCAATATGCCAGCAAATTTGGAAAACTCAGCAGTGGCCACAGGACTGGAAAAAGTCAGTTTCATTCCAATCCCAAAGAAAGGCAATGCCAAAGAACACTCAAACTACCGCTCAATTGCACTCATCTCACATGCTAGTAAAGTAATGCTCAAAATTCTCCAAGCCAGGCTTTAGCAATACATGAACGGTGAACTTCCTGATGTTTAAGCTGGTTTTAGAAAAGGCAGAGGAACCAGAGATCAAATTGCCAACATCCGCTGGATCATGAAAAAAGCAAGAGAGTTCCAGAAAAGCATCTATTTCTGCTTTATTCACTATGCCAAAGGCTTTGACTGTGTGGATCACAATAAACTGTGGAAAATTCTGAAAGAGATGGGAATACCAGACCACCTGATCTGCCTCTTGAGAAATCTGTATGCAGGTCAGGAAGCAACAGTTAGAACTGGACATGGAACAACAGACTGGTTCCAAATAGGAAAAAGAGTACATCAAGGCTGTATATTGTCACCCTGCTTATTTAACTTATATGCAGAGTACATCATGAGAAATGCTGGGCTGGAAAAAGCACAAGCTGGAATCAAGATTGCTAGGAGAAATATCAATCACCTCAGATATGCAGATGACACCACCCCTTATGGCAGAAAGTGAAGAGGAACTACAAAGCTTCTTGATGAATGTGAAAGAGGAGAGTGAAAAAGTTGGCTTAAAGCTCAACATTCAGAAAACGAAGATCATGGCATCTGGTCCCATCACTTCATGGGAAATAGATGGGGAAACAGTGGAAACAGTGTCAGACTTTATTTTGGGGGGCTCCAAATTCACTGCAGATGGTGACTGCAGCCATGAAATTAAAAGATGCTTACTCTTTGGAAGGAAAGTTTTGACCAACCTAGATAGCATATTCAAAAGCAGAGACATTACTTTGCCAACAAAGGTCCATTTAGTCAAGGCTATGGTTTTTCCTGTGGTCATGTATGGATGTGAGAGTTGGACTGTGAAGAAGGCTGAGCGCTGAAGAATTGATGCTTTTGAACTGTGGTGTTGGAGAAGACTCTTGAGAGTCCCTTGGACTTCAACGAGATCCAATCAGTCCATTCTGAAGGAGATCACCCCTGGGATTTCTTTGGAGGGAATGATGCTGAAGCTGAAACTTCAGTACTTTGGCCACCTCATGCGAAGTGCTGACTCATTGGAAAAGACTCTGATGCTGGGAGGTATTGGGGGCAGGAGGAGAAGGGGACGACAGAGGATAAGATGGCTGGATGGCATCACTGACTTGATGGACGTGAGTCTGGTTGAACTCTGGGAGTTTGTGATGGACAGGGAGGCCTGGCGTGCTGCAATTCATGGGGTCGCAAAGAGTGGGACACAACTGAGGGACTGAACTGAAATGAAGTGAACTGAAGTGAACTGAATCTCATCTTGGAAATCCTCTGGAGTTGCATCAATGGGCTAGTGTCTCTACTAGTGTTGTGATGGGAAACTTGGGATTCCTCTTGTGTCACTGCAGGTGAATCAGGCCTCATGTTGTGTTGAGGTGGTGAAGTCAGGGTACTTCTTGAGTTGTGGTGGGAAACTTGGGGTTCTCTTGAGTTGCAACAGAGGAGTCAGGCCTCCTCTTGACTTGAGGCGGGTAAATTGGGATTCCTCTTGAGTTGCGTCAGGGATCTCAGGGTTTCTCTCGAGTTGCAGCTGGGGAACCGGGCCTCCTCTTATGTTGCAGGGGGAACTTGGGGTTCCTCTTGAGTCAGAACAGGGACTCAGAGGTACTCTCTAGTTGCAGTATGAAATCAGTGTTCCTCTTGAGTTGCAGTGTGGGACGTAGGGTTCCACTGGAGCCGTGGCAGTGAACTCGGGGTTCCTCTAAACTTGAGGGTTACCCAGGGTTCCTCTTGACTTGCATTGGGGCCTCTTCTTGAGTTGTCTTGGAGCAGCTTGTCTCTCCAAGTGCAGGGATGTGCAGGGGGTCTCCTGTCTTGCTGCAATGTTGGGTGGCTACTCGCTTGTTTTGACATCGTACTTCTCTACCATTCTGGTCGGGGTCAACTCTGAAGTTGTAATGGTTTCGATTCTCTCTAGTTGTGGTATCCAAGCTCCTCTCTACTTCTGGTGTGAGGTTCATCTCTTTCAGCAGCAGAGGGGCTCCTATCTATGTGTCATGTCAGCAGGCTTCTCTCGAGTTGTGGTGGGCTCCTCTCCAGGTGCAGGGCTATGTCCTCTGTGGTTGGGGTGTGGCCATCTCCATGGGGGAGATCCCCTCTACTTTTGGTACAATATTAATGGGATTGCTGCTCTATGTGTGAGGGACTACACTCAACTTACTTCATGGAGTTCATCTCCATTGGAGGCAGAAGGTCTAGGTGTGATATCCTGGGGGACACCACTCTAGTTTATCTAGGGGAATCCTCTTCAGTTTTGACCAGGGAGTCCCCCTGTCACATTGGCCAGAGGCACCTTTTATTCTTACAGCCTTGGTCTTCTGTCAAATTGCCTCTTGAGTAGTAGCAGGTGACTCAGGGTTCCTTTAGAATTATGGTGGAGCCTCCTCTTGAGCTACAGTGGGGCAGATCCTTTCTAGTAGTGATGTGCAGGCTGACCCCTGTCTAGTTGCAATGTGCCAGAGGCTACTCTCTAATTGTGGCATAAGGCTCCACTCTAGTTGCAGTGAGGGTCCACTTTTTATTTGTGGTGGGATGGCTGTTCTCTAATTGTCGTTTGCAGACTCCTGTCTAGTTGTGGTAGGCGGGCTCCTTTTAGTTGTGGTAGTGTGATGGTGTGGCTCCTCTCTAGTAGCAATGTTCGGGGTGGCTTCTGTTTAGTTGTGATGCATGGGTGGCTAAACAACCTGTGGCATGGTGCTCCTCTCTAGTTGCTGTGGGGGGTCAACTCTTACTTGTGTTGGATGAGCTCCTCTATAGTTGTGGTGTGCAGAATCCTCTTGAGTTTTTTAGGGGGCTCTTTTCTAGTTACGGTGTGTGACTGGAACCTCTAGAGTTGCAGTGGAGTGTTCCTCTCAAATTGTGGAGGGGATTTCTTCTCTGGTAGCGATGTGCACAGGCACTTTTTCCAGGTGCGATATTGGCGAGCCTACTCTCTAATTTTGGCACAGCCCCTCCTCTCTAGTTGTGGCATGGAAGCCTCCTCTCTAGTTGAGGAAGGAGGCTTCTGTGTAATTGCATTGTATGGGAATCCTCCTCTCAAGTGGTGATGTTCAGGGGGCTGCTCTCTACTTGTGCCAAGGTTACTCTTCTCTGATGATGTTAGGGGGGGTCTACTCAACTGGCACAGGTGGTGCATCTCCATTTGGGGTAGAGGGGACCCTCTTGAGGTGCAATGTCCAGGATCTCCTCTCCAGTTGTGGTGGTGGATCACTCTCCAGTATTGTCAGGTGGGCTCCTTTCTCGTTGTGGCCATGGGCTTCTCTTGAGTTGTGGCATAAGCCTCCTTTCAAGTTCAGGAGGGGACTCGTGGCTCCTTTCTAGTTGCTGTCTTGCCTCTTCTGGAGGTTCTCTGTGGGGAGGATGTTCTCTCTATTTGTGACATGTGAGTCTCCTCACTAGATTTCATGGCTCTACTCTAGTTGTGAGAGTCTCATCTTGTGTTACTTCAAAACTGTAGACAAGAACACCAAAGAATGGAAATAGAAAATTGCTCATCCTTAACTGAATTCATATTTAGGGGAATTACTGATAAATCTGGCATTAAAGTGACCCTATTTATCATGTTTTTTGTTGTTTATCTCGTTAACATTCTGGCAAATCTTAGAATGATTATTTTAATTAGGATGGACCCCTAGCTGAATATAACCTTGTACTTTTTCCTCAGTCATCTCTCCTTCTCTGACCTCTGCTATTCCACAGCCATTGGCCCCAAGATGCTGGTGGACCTATTTGCGAGTTCAATTCAGTTCAGTCACTCAGTCATGTCCGACTCTTTGCGGCCCCATGGACCGCAGCACACCAGGCCTCCCTGTCCATCACCAACTCCCAAACACATGACCATCAAGTCAGTGGTGCCATCCAATCATCTCATCCTGTCATCTCCTCTCCTCTTGCCCTCAATATTTCCCAGCATCAGAGTCCTTTCCAGTTAGTCAGTTCTTCACATCATGTGCCCAAAGTATTAGAATTTCAGCCTCAGCATCAGTCCTTCTAATGAACACTCAGGACTGATTTCCTTTAGGACTGACTGGTGGGATTTGATGCAGTCCTAGAGACACTCAAGAGTCTTTTCCAACACTAGAGTTCAAAGCATCAGTGCTTTGGTGCTCAGCTTTCATTATAGTCCAACTCTCAAATCCATACATGACTATCGAGATGAGGCCTATTCATCCCTGCAGCGATGCGTGAGGAATCCTGAGGTACGCCTTGCAATGACAAAGGAGATCTGACTTCCCTGAGGAGACATGAGCGGTCCCTCAGGTCGATATGCAACTCGAGAGGAACCCTACAGTTCCCACCACAACTCAAGGAAAACTATGAAATTCTCCCCTGCATGCTTGAGGAGGCCCTTTTATGCTGCAGCATTTCCAAAGAAAGCCCACCTTTCCCTTGGAACTCGAAAGGGTCCTCAACATGCTTTACAAAACTCCAGAAGTTTCAAGAGATACCGTCCCAACTCGAGAGGAACACTGAGTTTCCCACCACAAGTCAAGAACAGCCCCGTTTTCCCCACCCCAACACGAGATGAGGCCCTCTTCTTTGCACCTACCCCAGTGGGTCCCAAGAGGCCCCTCCAACTCCACAATATTCCTGACTTCCAATAAACACCCTGAGAAGCTCCCTGAGGTCACTGTCACATGTCGAGGGAAGCCAGGGTTTCCTGCTGCAACTCCAGAAAGACCTCGATATTCCCCCTTCGATGCATCTTGAGGCCCGATTCCCCTGCCACGACTCCAGAGCAATGCCGTGCTCCCCCTTGCAACTCGAATGGAGACTGAACTTCCCTGGGGCCACATGAGAGGCTTCCTGGGTTCCCCGGCGTTACTCGAGAGAAACTCCACATGTCCTGCTGCAGCTCAAAAAAAAAAAAAAAAAAAAACCCCACAATATTCCCCCGTCATCGCGAGGTGAGGCCCTTCTTTTCCTGCAGGGCCTAGAGAGCAATCCCGAGTCCTCTCTCATAACTCCACAGGAGGCTTGATTCCCTTTAGGCCACTCAATTGGCTCCAAGAGATACCCGTCGAAACTCGAGAGGAGAGCGGAGTTCTTTACTTCCACTCAAGCGAGGCCTGATGCCCCGGGTGAACTTTGAATGCAGCCCTGAGATCCCTGTCGCCAGTGGAGAGGAACACGGAATTTGTGGACACATGCCTAGATGAGGTCTATTTGCTCTGCAGTGATTCAAGAGCAATCCCCTGCTCCCACTCATAACTTGAATGAAGATTAGACTTTCCTGGGCCAAATTGAAATGCTCTGTGAATTCCCCATTGTAACTCGAGAATCCCGCCTTAACTAGAGAAAAACCACGAGGTTTCCCCGTCATCGCGAGATAAGGCCCTTTCCCACTGCAGCATCTCAAGAGAAATCCCACGTTCCCTCGTAAATTCGAAACTGTACGTGAAACCCTTGATGCAACTCAAAAAGCTCCCCGATATACCGTTCTCATTCAAGAGGAACACCGAGGTTTCCGGCACAACTTAATCTGAGCCCCTTCTCCCCTCCTGATCTCGATACGAGGCTCAACTCGCCTTCTATGTCTACAAAGGGATCCAGACCTTACCGTCGCACCTCAGGAAGAGGCGGGTCTCATATTGAAATTCGAGAGGAAGCCTCGTGGGTCGTGCCACTTTAAGAAAGACAACGATTTCCCTGTCCACTCAAGATAAGTCTCGATGCCCGGGAACCTCTTCGGATGTAACCCTGAGGATGAAGTCACAATACCAAGGGGAATGACACCTCCATTGCATTGTCAGGAAAAAGGTACAGGTTCCAAATGCAACTCGACAAGTGGCCTGTCACCCGGTGAAGAACTCCAGAGGCAAGGGGAGTTCCATTCCTCTACACAATATGAGGCCTGACTCTCGTGTTCCAATCTGCAGAGACCCTGGGATCAAAGTCAGAAATGGAGAGGAAGCCTGAGATTCCAGCCTCAAATCGAGATGAGGCCCTATTCATCCCTGCAGCGATGCACGAGGAATCCCGAGGTGCCCCTCGCAACGACAAAGGAGATCTGACTTCCCTGAGGAGACATGAGCGGTCCCCCAGGTCGAAACGCAACTCGAGAGGAACTTCCTGCCACAACTCAAGGCAAACTATGAAATTCTCCCCTGCACACTTGAGGAGGCCCTTTTACGCTGCAGCATTTCCAAAGAAAGCCCACCTTTCCCTTGGAACTCGAAAGGATCCTCGACATGCTTTATGAAACTCCAGAAGTTTCAAGAGATACCCGTCCCAACTCGAGAGAAATGCTGAGTTTCCCACCACAAGTCAAGAAGAGCCCTGTTTTCCCTGCCTCAACTCGAGATGAGGCCCTCTTCCTTTGCACGGACCCCAGTGGAGTCCCGAGAGGCCCCTCCAACTGCACAATATTCCTGACTTCCCATAAACACCATGAGAAGCTCCCTGAGGTCACTGTCACATGTTGAGGGAAGCCAGGGTTTCCTGCTGCAACTCCAGAAAGACCTCGATATTCCCCCTTCAATGCATCTTGAGGCCCGATTCCCCTGCGCGACTCCAGAGCAATGCCGTGCTCCCCCTCGCAACTCAAATGGAGACTGAACTTCCCTGGGGCCACCTGAGAGGCTCCCTGAGTTCCCCGTAGTTACTCGAGAGAAACCCCACACGTCCTGCTGCAGCTCAAAAAACCAAAAAACACGATATTCCCCCGTCATCGCGAGATGAGGCCCTTCTTTTCCTGCAGGGCCTAGAGAGCAATCCCAAGTCCTCTCTCATAACTCCACAGGAGGCTTGACTCCCTTTAGGCCACTCAGTGGGCTCCAAGAGATACTCGTCTCAACTCGAGAGGAGAGCAGAGTTCTTTGCTTCCACTCCAGCGAGGCCTGACACCCCGGGTGAACCTTGAATGCAAACCCAAGATCCCTGTCGCCACTGGAAAGGAACACAGAATTTGTGGACACATGCCTAGATGAGGTCTATTTGCCCTGCTGTGACACAAGAGCAATCCCCGTCTCCCACTCGTAACTCGAATGGAGATTGGACTTCCCTGCGCCAAATTGAAAGGCTCCCTGAGTTCCCCGTCATAACTCGAGAATCCCGCCGAAACTTGAGAAAAACCACTAGGTTCCCCCGTCATCGCGAGATGAAGCCCTTTCCCGCTGCCACGTCTCAAGTGAAATCCCATGTTCCATCTTGAAATTTTAAAAGGTACTTGATACCCTTGATGCACCTCCAAAAGTTCCCCGACATACTGGTCTCACTGGTGAGGAACACCGAGTTTCCCGGCACCACTTAATCTGAGCCCCTTCTCCCCTACTTGTCTCGACATGAGGGTCGATTCCCCTGCTTTGTCTGGAAGGGGATCCCGACCTTCACGTCCCACCTCAGAAGGAGGACGGTCGCACACTGAAACTCGAAAGGAAGCCTCGTGTGCCCTGCCACATTCCGAAAGACACAGATTTCCCTGTCCACTCAAGAAAGGCCCCGATGCCTGGGCACCTCTTCAAATGTAACCCTGTGGATGAAGTCACAACACGAAGGGTCACTGACACCTCAGTTGCATAATCCGGAAACAGCTGCATGTTCCAAATACAACTCGACAAGTGGCCTGTCTCCCTGTGAACAACTAGTGATGCCAGGGAAGTTCCAACCTCATCACAAAATGAAGCCTGACTCTCCTGATCCAACTCTGCAGAAACCCTGCGATCAAAGTCAGAAATGGAAAGGAACACTGAGGTTCCCGCCTTATCTCTAGATGAGGCCTTATTCATCCCTGCAGCGATGCGCGAGGAATCCCAAGGTGGCCCTCACAACGCCAAAGGAGATCTGAATTCCCTGAGGAAACACGAGCAGTCCCCCAGGTCGACAGGAAACTCGAAAGGAACCCTAAGCTTCCCACCACAACTCCATGCAAACGACGAAATTCAGGCCTGCCTGCTTGAGGAGGCCCTATTACGCTGCAGCGTTTCCAAAGAAATCCCACGTTTCCCTTGGAACTCGAAAGGGTCCTTAACCCTTTCGCTTTACGAAACTCCTGAAGTTTCCCGAGATACCCGTCCCCACTCGAGAGGAACGCTGAGTTTCCCGCCACAAGTCAAGAAGAGCCCCGTTTTCCCCGCCACAAGTCAAGATGAGGGTCGATTGTCCTGTTTCGCCTGGAAAGGAATGCCGACGTCCCCGTCGCACCTTGAGAGCAGGATGGTATCTACATGACACTGGAGGGGAACCTGGGGGCCTTGTCACAATCTGAAAGCCACGTATTTCCCCATCCACTCGAGATCAGGCTTGATTTCCTTGCACTGACTCCAATGTCAGCCGAGAATCCACTGAAAACACGGAGGGAGTTCTGATGCTCCAGTTGCTAATCAAAAGAGAGCCCCAGGTCCAAAATTCAACTCTGCTGGAGGCCTGAAACCCTGTTGACAACTCGAGAGGAAAGCAGAGTTCAATGCCTCCACACACGTCGAACCTGACTCCCTGTTTGAAATGGCATACACAGGCCGAGACCCACGTCAGAACAGGAGAGGAACCCTGTGGTTCCCGCCTCAACTCGAGATGAGGCACTCTTCCTTCAACCAAACACAGTGGAATCCCGACAGCTCCTCCAAACCCCACAGTATTCCTGACTTCTAATAGGCACCCTGAGAAGCTCCCTGAGGTGACCGTCACAAGTCGAGGGAACCCAGGGTTTCCTGTCACAACTCGAGAAACACCTTGAGATTCCCTGTTCAACTCAGCTTGAGGACTGATTCCCCTGCCGTGACTCGAGAGCAATGCGGCTCTCTCCCTCGCAACTCGAATGGAGACTGGACTTCCCTGAGGCCACACGAGAGGCTCCCTGAGATTAAAGTCGTAACTTGAGAGAAACCACACACATCGCGTGGCAGCTCGAAAAAAAACCACGAGATTCCACCGTCATCGCGAGATGAGGCCCTTCTATTCCTGCAGGGCCTAGACAGCAATCCCGAGTCCTCTCTCAAAACTCCACAGGAGGCTTGACTCCCTTTAGGCCACTCATTGGGCTCTAAGAGATACCCGTCACAACTCGAGAGGACAGCTGTGTTGACGAGGCCTGACTCACGGGTGAAACTTGAATGCAACCCCGAGATCCCTGTCGCCACTGGAGAGGAACACGGAGTTTCTGGACACAAGCCTAGATGAGGTCTATTTGCCCTGCAGTTATGTGAGAGCAATCCCCAGCTCCCCCTCGCAACTCGAATGGAGATTGGACTTCCCTGGGGCAACACGAGAGGCTCCCTGAGGTCCCTGTCATAACTCGAGAATCCCAGTCAACTCGAGAAAAACCACGAGGTTCCCCCGTCATCATGAGATGAGACCCTTTCGTGCTGCAGCATCTCAAGAGAATTCCCACTTTCCCTCTTGAACTTCGAAACATTACTTGACAACCTTGATGCAGCTCAAAATGTTCCCCGACACAACAGTCTCACTCGAGAGGAACAGCGAGATTTCAGGCACAACTTAATCTGAGTACTTTCTCCCTTCCTGATCTGAAGATGAGGGTCTATTTCCCTGCTTTGTCTTGAAAGGGATCCCGACCTTCCAGTAGCACCTCAGAGGGAGGCCGCTCTCATATTGAAACTCGAGAGGAAGCCTCGTGGTTGATACACATTCCAAAAGATACTGATTTTCCTGTCGACCTAAGATAAGTCCCGATGCCTGGGCACTTCTTCCAATGTAACCATGAGGATGAAGTCACAACACGAAGGGGCACTGACACCCCACTTGCATCATCCGGAAAAAGCTGCAGGTTCCAAATACAACTCAACAAGTGGCCTGTCATGCCATGAACAACTCGAGAGGCAAGTTGAGTTCCATTCCTCAACACGAGATGAGGCCTGACTCTCCTGTTCCAACTCTGCAAAGACCCTGCAATCGAAGTCAGAAATGGATAGGAACCCTCAGGTTCCCACCTCAACTCGAGATGAGGACCTCTTGCATTGCACCAAACCCAGTGAAGTCTCGAGAGGCCCCTCCCAACTCCACAGTATCCCTGGCTTCTCATAGGCACCCTGAGAAGCTCCCTGAGGTCACCGGCATAAGTCGAGGGAACCCAGAGTTTCCTGCCGCAACTGAGAAAGACCTCAAGATTCCTTCTTCAACGCGTCTTGAGACCCGATTCCCCTACCATGACTCGAGAGCAATGCCGCAATCCCCCTTGCAACTCAAATGGAGACTGGATTTCCTTGTGCCACATAAGAGGCTCCCTGAGTTCCCCATCGTAACTCGTGAGAAACCACACTTCCGCCACAGCTCAAAAAAACCCACGAGATTCCCCCATCATCGCGAGATGAGGTCCTTCTTTTCCTGCAGGGCCTAGAGAGCAATCCCAAGTCCTCTCTCAAAACTCCACAGGAGGCTTGACTCCCTTTAGGCCCCTGAATGGGCTCTAAGAGATACCCGTCGCTACTCGAGAGGAAAGCGGAGTACTTTGCTGCCACTCGAGACGAGGCCTGACTCCCTGGGTGAATTTTGAATGCAACCCCGAGATCCCTGTCGCCACTGGAGAGGAACACGTAGTTTCTGGACACAAGCCTAGATGAGGTCTATTGGCCCTGCTGTGACACGAGAGCAATCTCCAGCTCTCCCTCGCAACCGAATGGAGATTGAACATCCCTGGGGCAGCACAAGAGGCTCCCTGAGTTCCCCGTCATAACTCGAGAATCCCGCCGAAACTCGCGAAAACCACTAGGTTCCCCCGTCATCGCGAGATGAAGCCCTTTCCCGCTGCCACGTCTCAAGAGAAATCCCACGTTCACTCTTGAAATTTGAAACGGTACTTGACACCCTTGATGCAACTCAAAAAGTTCCCCGACATACCGGTCTCACTGGAGAGGAACACCGAGTTTCCCGGCACCACTTAATCTGAGCTCCTTCTCCCCTCCTGATCTGGACATGAGGGTCGATTCCCCTGCTTTGTCTGGAAGGGGATCCCGACCTACACGTCCCACCGCAGGAGGAGGCAGGTCTCACACTGAAATTCGAGAGGAAGCCTCGTGTGTCGTGCCGCATCCCTAAAGACACAGATTTCCCCGTCCACTCAAGAAAGGTCCCAATTCCCGGGCACCTCTTCAAATGTAACCCTGAGGATGAAGTCATAACATGAAGGGGCACGGACATCCCAGTTGCATCATCCAGAAACAGCCGCAGGTTCCAAATACAACTCAACAAGTGGCCCGTCACCCCATGAACAACTCGAGAGGCCAGCGGAGTTCCAACCTAATCACAAGACAAGACCTTACTCTCCTGTTCCAACTCTGCAGAGACCCTGCGATCGAAGTCAGAAATGGAGAGGAACACTGAGGTTCCCATCTCATGTCGAGATGAGGCCCTATTCATCCCTGCAGCGATGCACGAGGAATCCCGAGGGGGCCCTCAAAACGCCAAAGGAGATCTGCCTTCCCTGTGGAAACACAAGCAGTCTCCCAGGTTGACAGGCAACTTGAGAGGAAGCCTAGCTTCCCGCCACAATTCCATGCAAACGACGAAATTCTCACCTGCACTCTTGAGGAGGCCCTTTTACACTGCAGCGTTTCCAAGGAAAGCCCACTTTTCCCTTGGAACTCGAAAGGGTCCTTGACACGCTTTACAAAACTCCAGAAGATTCCCCAGATACCCGTACTCACTCGAGAGGAACGCTGAAATTCCCGCCACACGTCAAGAACAGCCGCCTTGTCCCCGCCTCAAGTCTAGATGAAGTTTGATTGCCCTGCTTCGCCTGGAAAGGAATGCTGACATCCCCATCACACCTCGCGAGGAGGCTGGTATCTACTTGACACTGGAGGGGAACCCGGGGGCCTTGTCATAATTTGAAAGCCACTGATTTCAACATCCACTCGAGATCAGGCCTGATTTCCTTGCACCAATTCAAATGTCAGCCGAGAATAAACTCACAAAACTAAGGAGTTCTGATACCGTGTTTGTTAATCCAAAAAGAGCCCCAGGTCCCAAATTCAAATCGGCTGGAGGCCTGAAACCCCTTTGACAACTCGAGAGGAAAGCAGAGTTCCATGCCTTCAATCATGTCGAGACCTACCTCCTTGTTTGAAACGGCATACACAGCCCGAGACCATGTCAAAACAGGAGAGGAAACCTGAGGTTCCCACCTCAACTCGAGATGAGGCACTCTTCCATTGCACCAAACCCAGTGGAGTCCGAGAGGCCATTCCCAAGTCCACAGTATTCCTGACTTCCAATAGGCACAATGAGAAGCTCCCTGAGGTCACCGTCACAAGTCAAGGAAACCCAGGGTTTCCTGCCGCAACTCGAGAAAGACCTCAAGATTCCCTCTTCAACGCGTCTTGAGGCCGGATTCCCCTGCAGTGAATCGAGAGCAATGCCACGCTCCCCCTCACAACTCAAATGGAGACTGGACTTGCCTGGGGCCACACGAGAGTCTCCCTGAGTTCCCCGTCATAACTCGAGGAAAAGCCCACATGTTGGGCCACAGCTCAAAAGAAACCATGAGATTCGCCTGTCATTGTGAGATGAGGCCCTTCTTTTCCTGCAGGGCCTAGAGAGCAATCCCGAGTCCTCTCTCAAAACTCCACAGGAGGCTTGACTCCCTTTAGTCCACTCTATTGGCTCCAAGAGATACCCGTTGCAACTGGAGAGGAGAGCGGAATTCTTTGCTTCCACTCGAGACGAGGCCTGACTGCCCGAGTGAACCTTGAATGTAACACCGAGATCCCTGTTGCCATTAGAGAGGAACAAAAGCCTAAATGAGGTATATTTTCCCTGCAGTGACTCTAGAGCAATCCCCAGCTCCCCCTCGCAACTCTAATGGAGATTGGACTTCCCTGGGGCAACACGAGAGGCTCCCTGAGTTCCCCATCATAACTCGAGAATCCCACCACAACTCGAGAAATACCATGAGGTTCACCCGTAATCATGAGATGAGGCCCCTTCCCGCTGCAGTGTCTCAAGAGAAATCCCACGTTCCCTCTTGAAATTTGAATCGGTACTTGAAACCCTTGATGGAACACAAAAAGTTTCCCGACATACCGTTCTCACTAGAGAGGAACACTGAGATTCCCGGCTCAACTTAATATGAGCCCTTTCTCCCCTCCTGATCTCGCCATGAGGGCTGATTCCCCTGCTTTGTCTGGAAAGGGATCCCGACCTTCCTGTCGCACCTCAGGTGAAGGCCGGTTTCACACTGAAACTCCAGAGGAAGCCTCGTGGCCCGCGCCACATTTCAAAAGACACTGATTGCCCTGTCCACTCAAGAAAATTCCCGATGCCTGGGTACCTCTTCGAATGTAACCCTGTGGATGAAGTCACAATACGAAGGGGCACTGACACCCCTGTTGCATCGTCCGGAAAAAGCTGCAGATTCCAAATACAACTCAACAAGTGCCCTGTCTCTCCATGAACAACTGGAGAGGCAAGCGGAGTTCCATTCCTCAACACAAGACGAGGCTTACTCTCCTTTTCCAACTCTGCAGAGACCCTGCGATCCAAGTCAGAAATGGAGAAGAAGCCTGAGATTTCCACTTGAGATGAGGCCCTATTCATCCCTGCAGCGATGCGTGAGGAATCCCGATGTGCACTTAGCAATGCCAAAGATCTGACTTCGCTGAGGAGACAGGACCATCCCCCAGGTCGACATGCAGTTCTAGAGGAATCTTAAGCTTCCCGCCACAACTCCACGTAAACTACGGAATTCTCCCCTGCACGCTTGAGGAGGTGCTTTTTACGCTGCAGAGTTTCCACAGAAAGCCCACGTTTCCCTTGGAACTTGAAATGGTCCTTGACATGCTTTAGGAAACTCCAGAATTTTCCTGAGATACCCGTCCCCACTCGAGAGGAATGCTGAGTTTCCCACGACAAGTCAAGAAGAGCCCCGTTTTCCACACCTCAAGTCGAGATGAGGGTCGATTACCTTGCTTTGCATGGAAAGGAATGCCAACGTCCCTGTCGCACCTCGAGAGGAGGCTGCTATCTTCTTGACACTGGATGGGAACCCGGGGGCCTTGTCACAATTCGAAAGCCACTGATTGCCCCATCCACTCGAGATCAGACCTGATTTCCTTGCACCAATTTGAATGTCAGCTGAGAATCAACTCACAACATGAAGGGAGTTCTGATGCCCCAGTTGCTACTCCGAAAAAGGCCCAGGTCCAAATTCAACTAGCTGGTGGCCTGAAATTCCTTTGACAACTCGAGAGGAAAGCAGAGTTCCATGCCTCCACACAGGTTGAGACCTGACTCCCTGTTTGAAGCGGCATACACAGCCCAAAACTCACGTCAGAACAGGGGAGGAACCCTAAGGTTCCAGCCTCAACTCGAGATGAGGCCCTCTTCCATTGCACCAAACCCAGTGGAGTCCCGAGAGGCTCCTCCCAAGTCCACAGTATTCCTGACTTACAATAGGCACCCAGAGAAGCTCCCTGAGGTCACCGTCATGGGAACCCACGGTTTCCTGCCGGAACTCGAGAAAGACCTTGAGATTCCCCCTTCAACGTGTCTTGAGGCCCCATTCTACTGCCGCAACTCGAGAGCAATGCTGCGCTCCCCTTCAGAACTCGAATTCAGACTGGACTTCCCTGGGGCCACAGAAGAGGCTCCCTGAGTTCCCCGTCATAACTCGATAGAAAACCCACACGTCCACCACAGCTCGAAAAAAATCACGAGATTCCCCCTTCATCGCGAGATGAGGCCCTTCTTTTCCTGCAGGGCCTAGAGAGCCATCCCTAGTCCTCTCTCAAAACTCCACAGGAGGCTTGACTCCCTTTAGGTCACACAATGGGCTCTAAGAGATACCCGTTGCAACTGGAAAGGAGAGCAGGGTACTTTGCTGCCACTCGAGATGAGGCCTGACTCCCCGGTTGAACCTTGAATGCAACCCCGAGATCCCTGTCACCACTGGAGGGGAATCGGAGTTTCTGGACACAAGCCTAGATGAGGTCTTTTTGCCCTACATTGACTGGGGAGCATTCTCCAGTTCACCTCACAACTCGAAGGAGATTGGACTTCCCTGGGCCAACACGAGAGGTTTCCTGAGTTCCCCGTCATAACTTGAGAATCCCGCCACAACTCGAGAAAAACCACGAGGTTCCCCTGTCATTGCAAGATGAGGCCCTTTCTCCTTGCAGCGTCTCGAGAGAAATCCCATGTTGCCTCCTGAAATTCGAAATGGTACATGACACCCTTGATGCAACTCAGAAAGTTCCCCGACATACTGGTCTCACTCGAGAGGAACACCGAGTTTCCTGGCACAACTTAATCTGAGCCCCTTCTCTACTCCTGATCTCGACATGAGGGTCGATTCCCCTGATTTGTCTAGAAAGGGATCCTGACCTTCCTGTCGCACCTTAGGAGGATCCGATCTCACACTGAACTCGAGAGGAAGCCTCGTGGGTCGGGTCACATTCTGAAAGACACCGGTTTCCCTTCCACTCAAGATAAGCCCCGATGCCCGGGCACTTTGTATGTAACCCTGCAGATGAAGTCACAACATGAAGGGGCACTGTAAACCCTGTTGCATAGTCTGGAAAAGCCGAAGGTTCCATATGCAACTCAACAAGGGGCCTGTCACCCCAAAAACAACGTGAGAGGCAAGCAGAGTTTCATTCGTCAACACAAGAAAAGGCCTGACTCTCCTGTTCCAACTCTGCAGAGACCCTGTGATCGAAGTCATAAACGGAGAGGAACCCTCAGTTTCCCGCGTGAACTCTAGATGAGGACCTATTCATCCCTGCAACGATGTGCAAGGAATCCCGAGGAGCCCTTCGCAATGCCAAAGGAGATCTGACTTCCCTGAAGAGACACTAGCAGTCCCCCTGGTCGACACACAACTCAAGACGAACCCTAAGCTTCCCACCACAACTCCACGCAAACTACGAAATTCGCCCCTGCCCGCTTGAGGTGGCCCTATTAGGCTGTAGCGTTTCCAAAGAAAGCCCACGTTTCCCTTGGAACTTGAAAGCGTCCTCGACACGATTTACGAAACTCCAGAAGTTTCCCGAGATACCCGTCCCCACTCGAGAGGAACACTGAATTTCCCGCCACAAGTGAAGAAGAGCCCCGTTTTCCCCGCCTCAAGTCGAGGTTGGTGTTGATTGCCCTGCTCGCCTGGAAAGGAATGCTGTCATCTCTGTCACACGTCGAGAGGAGGCTGGTATCTACTTGACACTGGAGGGGAACAAGGGGGCCTTGTCCCAATTTGAAATCCACATATTTCCCCATCCACTCGAGATCAGGCCTGATTGCCTTGCACCGATTCGAATGTCAGCCGAGAATCAACTAACAACACAAAGGGAGTTCTGATGCTCTGGTTGCTAATCCGAGAAGAGCCCCAGGTCCCAAATTCAACTTGGCTGGAGGCCTGAAACCCTTTTGACAACTCTAGAGGAAAGCAGAGTCCATGCCTCCACACACGTCCAGACCTGACTCACTGTTTGAAATGGCATACACAGCCCGAGACCCACGTCAGAACAAGAGAAGAACCCTGAGGTTCCCACCTCAATTCAAAATGAGGCCCTCTTCCATTGCACCGAACCCAGTGGAGTCCCGAGAGGCCCATCCCAACTCCACAGTATTCCTGATTTCCCATAGGGACCCTGAGAAGCTCCCTGAGGTCATTGTCACAAGTCGAGGGAACCCGGGGTTTCCTGCCACAACTCGAGAAAGACCTCGAGTATCCCCCTTCAATGCATCTTGAGGCCCAATTCCCCTGCCGTTATTCGAGAGCAATGCTGTGCTCTGCTTGCAACTCGAATGGACATTGGACTTCCCTGGAGCCACACGAAAGGCTCCCCAAGTCCCCCGTCATAACTCGATAAAAACCTACACATCGTGCTGCAGCTCAAAAAAAAAAAAAAAAAAAAAAAAAACGAGATTCCCCCGTCATCGCGAGATGAGGCCCTTCTTTTCCTGCAGGCCCTGGAGAGCAATCCCGAGTTGTCTCTCAAAACTCCACAGGAGGTTTGACTCCCTTTAGGCCACTCAATGGTCTCCAAAGATACCCGTTACAACTCGAGAGGAGAGCGGAGTTCTTTGCTTCCACTTGAAACAAGGCCTGACTCCCTGGCTGAAGTTTGGATGCAACATTGAGATCCCTGTCGCCACTGGAGAGGAACACGGAGTTTCTGGACAGAAGTCTTCATAAGGTGTATTTGCCTTGTAGTGACTCAAGAGCAATCCCCAGCTCCCCATCGCAACTCGAATGGAGATTGGACTTCCTTGAGGAAATGAGAGGTTCCCTGAGTTCCCCGTTGTAACTCGAGAATCCCGCCGAAACTCAAGAAAAATCACAAGGTTCCCCCGTCATTGCGAGATGAGGCAATTTCCTGCTGCACCGTCTCAAGAGAAATCCCATGTTCCCTCTTCAAATTCGAAATAGTACTTGACACCCTTAATGCAACTCAAAAAGTTCCCCGACATACCTTTCTCACTTGAAAGGAACACCGAGTTTCCCAGCACATCTTAATCCGAGCCCCTTCTTCCCTCCTGATCTCGACATGAGGGTCAATTCCCCTGCTTTGTCTGGAATGGGATCCCGACCTTCCCGTCGCACCTCAGGAAGAGGCCAGCCTCACATTGAAACTCAAACGGAAGACTCGTGGCTTGTGCCACATTCTGAAAGATCGATTTCCCCATCCACTCAAGATAAGACGTGATGCCCTGGCACCTCTTCGAATGTAACCCTGAGGATGAAGTCACAACACAAAGGGGCACTGACACCCCAGTTGCATCTTCTGGAAAAAGACGCAGGTTCCAAATATACTCGACAAGTAGTCTGTCACCCCATGAACTACTTAAAAGGCAAGCGGAGTTCAATTCCTCAACACAAGATGAGGCCTGACTTTCCTGTTCCAACTCGGCAGAGACCCTGCGATCAAAGTCAGAAATGGAGAGGAACCCTGAGGTTCCAGCCTCAACTTGAAATGCGGCCATATTCATCCCTGCAGTGATGTATGAGGAATCCCAAGATGCCCATCGCAATTTCAAAGTGGATCTGACTTCCCCGAGGAGACATGAGCAGTCACACAGGACGACACGTAACTCAAGAGGAACCCTAAGCTTCCCGCCACAATTCCACGCAAACTGCAATATTCTACCCTGCATGCTTGAGGAGGACCTTTTACTCTACAACATTTCCAAAGACAACTCACGTTTCCCTTGGAACTGGAAACGGCCCTTGACTCACTTTAGGAAACTCCAGAAGTTTCCCGAGATACCCGTCCCCACTCAAGCTGAACGCTGAGTTTCCCGCCACAAGTCAAGAATGACCCTGTTTTCCCTGCCTCAAGTCGAGATGAGGGTCGATTGCCCTGCTTCGCCTGGAAAGGAATGCTGAGATCCCCTTTGCACCTCGAATGGAGGCTGGTATCTACTTGACAATAGAGGGGAACCCGGGGGCCCTTCACAATTTGAAAGCCACGTATTTCCCCATCTACTCGCGATCAGGCCTGATTCCCTTGCACATATTCGAATGTCAGCAAGGAATCAACTCACAACATGAAGGGAGTTCTGATGCCCTGGTTGCTAATTCGAAAAGAGCCCCAGGTCCCAAATGCAACTCAGTAAGAAGCCTGAAACCCCTTTGACAACTCGAAAGGAAAGCAAGGTTCCATGCCTCCACACACATTGAGACATGACTCCTTGTTTGAAATTGCATACACAGCCCTAGACCCACGTCAGAACAAGAGAGGAACCCTGAGGTTCCCACCTCAACTCGAGATTAGGCCCTCTTCCATTGCACAAAACCCAGTGGAGTCCCGAGAGGCCCCTCCCAATTCCACAATATTACTGACTTTCCATAGGCACCTTGAGAAGCTCCCAGAGGTAACCGACACAAGTCGAGGGAAAAGAGGGTTTCCTGCTGCACCTTGAGAAAGAACTCACGATTCCCCCTTCAAGGCATCATGAGGCCCGATTCCCCTGCTGTGACTCGAGAGCAATGCCGTACTCCCCCCTCACAACTCGAATGGAGACTGGACTTCCCTGGGGCCACACAAGAGGCTCCCTGAGTTCCCCATCGTTACTCGAGAGAAACAACACACGTCCCGCCGCAGCTCAAAAAAAAAAAAAAAAAAAAATGACGAGATTACCCCATAATTGCGAGATGAGGCTCTTCTTTTCCTGCAGGGCCTAGAAAGCAATCCCGAGGCCTCTCTCAAAACTCCACAGGAGGCTTGACTCCCTTGAGGCCACTCTATTGGCTACAAGAGATACCCCTCCCAACTGGAGAGAAGAGCGGAGTCCTTTGCTTCCACACGACACGAGGCCTGACTCCCCGGTTGAGTCTTGAATGCAGCCCCGAGATCTCTGTCACCCCTGGAGAGGAACATTAGTTCCTGGACAGAAGCCTGGATGAGGTCTATTTGCCCTGCAGTGACTCAAGAGCAATCCCCAGCTCTCCCTCGTAACTCGAATGGAGATTGGACTTCCCTGGGCCAACAGGAGAGGCATCCTGAGTTCCCCGTCGTAACTCAAGAATTCCACTGCTACTCGAGAAAACCACGAGGTTCCCGCGTCATCGCAAGATGAAGCCCTTTCCCGTTACAGCGTCTCAAGAGAAACCCCACGTTCCGTCTTGAAGTTCGAAACGGTACTTGACACCCTTGATGCAACCCAAAAAGTTCCTCGATATACCGGTCTCACTCGAGAGAAACACAGAGGATCACGGCATCACATCATCTGAGCCCCTTCTCCCCTCCTGATCTCGACAGGAGGATCGATTCCCCTGCTTTGTCTGGAAGGGGATCCCGACCTTCCCGTCGCACCTCAGGATGAGGCCAGTCTCATGAAGAAATTCGAGACATAGCCTCGTGGGTGGTGCCATATTCCGAAAGACCCCAGTCCACTCTTGACAAGAACCCAATGCCCAAACACCTTTTCAAATATAACCCTGTGGATGAAGTCACAACACGAAGGGGCACTGACACCCCAGTGCATCGTCCGGAAAAATGCGCAGGTTCCAAATACAACTCGACAAGTGGCCTGTCAACCCATGAACAACTCGAGAGGCAGGCGGAGTTCCATGCCTGAACACAAGACGAGGCCTGACTCTCCTGTTCCAACTCTGCAGAGACCATGCGATCGAAGTCAGAAATGGAGAGGAACCCTGAGGTTCCTGCCTCAACTAGAGATGGGGTCCTCTTCCATTACACCAAACCCAGTGGAGTCCCGAGAGGCCCCTCCCAACTTCACAGTATCCCTGACTTCTCAGAGGCACCCTGAGAAGCTCCCTGAGGTCACCGGCACAAGTCAAGGGATCCCAGGGTTTTCTGCCGAAACTTGAGAAAGACCTCCAGATTCCTTCTTCAACTCATCTTAAGGCTCGATTCCCCTACCATTACTCGAGAGCAATGACGCGCTACCCCACACAAATGGAATGGAGGCCTGATTTCCCTGGCACCACGCGAGAGGCTCCCTGAGATCCCTGTCATACCTCGTGAGAAACCCCACACTGGCGCTGCAGCTCGAGAAAAACCACGAACCTCCCCCGTCATCGCGAGATGAGGCCCTTCTTTTCCCACAGGGCCTAGAGAGCAATCGCAAGTCCTCTCTCAAAACTCCACAAGAGGCTTGATTCCTTTTAGGCCACTCAGTGGGCTTTAAGAGATACCCATCGCGACTCGAGAGGAGAGCGGAGTTCTGTGCTTCCACTCGAAACGAGGCCTGACTCCCCGGGTGAGTCTGGAATGCCACCCCAAGATCCCTGTCACCCGTGGAGAGGAACATTAGTTTCTGGACACAAGCCTGGATGAGGTCTATTTGCTCTGCAGTGACTCGAGTGCAATCCCCAGCTCTCCCTCGCAACTCGAATGGAAGATTGGACTTCCCTGGGCCAACATGAGAGGTATCCTAGTTCCCTGTCTTAACTCGAGAATCCCGCCACAACTCGAGAAAAACCACGAGATTCCCCCGTCATTGCAAGATGAAGCCCTTTCCCTCTACAGTGTCTCAAGAGAAGTCCCACGTTCCATCTGGAAGGTTGAAACGTTACTTGACACCCTTGATGCGACCCAAAATGTTTCCTGACATACTGGTCTCACTTGAGAGGAAAACCGAGGTTCCTGGCACCACTTCATCTGAGCCCCTTCTCCCCTCCTGATCTCGACAGGAGGGTCGATTCTCCTGCTTTGTCTGGAAGGGGTTCCTGACCTTCCCGTCGCACCTCAGGATGAGGCCGGTCTCACAAAGAAATTCAAGACATAGCCTCGTGGGTGGTGCCACCTTCTGAAAGACCCCTATTTCCTGGTCTGCTCTTGATAAGAACCCGATTCCCAGACACCTCTTCAAATGCAACACTTTGCATGAAGTCACAACACGAAGGGGCACTGACACCCCAGTGCACTGACCGGAAAAACTCTCAGGTTCCAAATACAGCTCGACAAGTGGCCTGTTACCCTGTGAACAACTCGAGAGGCAAGCGGAGTTCCATTCCTCAACACAAGACGAGGCCTGACTCTCCTGTTCCAACTCTGCAGGGACCATGCGATCAAAGTCAGAAATGGAGAGGAACCCTGAGGTTCCTGCCTCAACTCGAGATGAGGCCCTCTTCTGTTGGGGGCCAAAGTGAGGCATTCCGCCCATGGCAAAGGACATTAGGAAGGAGGCTCGACATATGCAAAGGCGGGATCGAGCCTCAGGAGTCCGCCTGGAAGTCCTCGAGCATCTACCCCCATTACCAGACCCTGCCTACTTTACTACTTTGTGCTCTTACCTACACCTCAGACTTTAAGGGGGTCTGTCCCCCACCACCTCTTTCGGAGAAGGAGTTAACTTAGAGCTCCAGTGAATAAAAACTCCTGGGCGTGACAAGAGTGTTTTTAACCTACAAACTCCTCTGAAGGTTCTCTGGCCTGCCTGACAGGCTTGTCCGGCCACATGTGATTGCTCACAGCCTCCCAACCATGAGAGGCACGAGATGCTTTAAACCTTCTACAAACAGGTTCCTTAGAAAAGTTAGAAAACTATTAGTATAAGTATAATGGGCTGATTCAAAATTGTATTGGTGAAGTGTTTTTCATTTGTTGAGCCAATGTTTGTTGCTAAGTCTCCATATCACCTGCCCTTACACACATTAATGAATATATAGAAGAAATAAGTATTAACCTTTGATATTAATCATGTTAGACTTTAGGCTAAGTAAATTCTTTCCTTAACTAAAATCCACTACACCCTCACCCTATAGGAATGTAACTTTATTTGGGTGGCGTCTGTTTTAAGAATAATTACCCCTGGAGAAATAAGTGTCCTGGTTGACTGACCGCTGTCACAAGGAGAGGGTCATAAATTGTCAGGAGGCCCCCTGGGCAGAAGATGATGTAACACCCCTAAGATTTCTGTATACATTTGTATGAAGCACCTGACTTTGATAAAAGTCAGGACTGCTGACCCTGCATGACTTTTGCATAACATCTCAGTGTATAAAAGTAGATCATGGAAAATAAAGAATTGGGATCAGTTCCTCGAAAGACTAGTCTCCCCATGTCTCTCTCTCTCTCTCAAATTCTGTCTGAGTCTCCATCTGGAGCGCAGAACACACCATGCTTACTAATTATGCCTGGGCTTCTAAGATCCAACCAGGGAGGCCTCAGTGTCTCCTCTCATTTGGGAGAACAGAAGGAAGCCTGCGGCCTATATAAATGGTGCAAGCTTCTTGTCTTGAAGATTTATTGGTCTCCCATGTAAACCAAGCTACTCAGCCTCTTTTCTCCACTGAATTTTCCTACTGAGCTATCCTCATTCTATTATTCTTTATATCTCTAATTAATATCAAATTGAAGCTATTGTATCTTGATCCTCACCAACGACAGCCGTGGCTGGACCCCAGTACTCTTCCATTGCACCAAACCCAGTGGAGTCCCCAGAGGCCCCTCCCAAATCCCCAGTATCCCTGACTTTTCAGAGGCACCCTGAGAAGATTCCTGAGGTTACTGGCACAAGTCGAGGGAACACAGGGTTTCCTGCCACAACCCGAGAAAGACTTCGAGAGTCCTTCTTCAACGCATCTTGAGGCCCGATTAGCCTACCATGACTCGAGAGCAATGCCACACTCCCCCTCACAACTTGAATGGAGACCTGACTTCCCTGACGCCACACGAGAGGCTCCCTGACTTCCCCGCCGTAACTCGTGAGAAACCCCACACTGGCGCCGCAGCTCGAGAAAAAACACGAGATTCCCCCATAATCGCGAGATGAGGCTTTTCTTTTCCCGCAGGGCCTAGAGAGCAATCCCGAGTCCTCTCTCCAAATGCCACAGGAGGCTTGACTCACTTTAGGCCACTCAGTGGGTGAAACAGATATCCGTCGTGACTGGAGAGGAGACCGGAGTTCTTTGCTTCCACTCAAGATGAGGGCTGACTCCCCGGGAGAGTCTGGAATGCAACCCCGAGATCCCTGTCACCCCTGGAGAGGAACATTAGTTTCTGGACACAAGCCTAGATGAGGTCTATTTGCCCTGCAGTGACTCGAGAGCAATTCACAGCTCTCCCTCACAACTCGAATGGAAAATGTGACTTCCCTGGGCCAATACGAGAGGCATACTGAGTTCCCCGTCGTAATTCGAGAATCCCGCTGCAACTCGAGAAAAACCACGAGGATCCCCTGTCATAGCAAGATGAAGCCCTTTCCCGCTACAGCATCTCAAGAGAAGTCCAACGTTCCATCTTGAAGTTCGAAACGGTACTTGACACCCTTGATGAGACCCAAAAAGTTCCGACATACCGGTCTAACTCGAGAGGAACACTGAGGTTCCCGGCACCACTTCCTCTGAGCCCCTGCTCCCCTCCTGATCTCGACAGGAGGATCGATTCCCCTGTTTTTTCTGGAAGGGTATTCCGACCTTTCTGTCCCACCTCAGGATGAGGCCGGTCTCACGAAAAAATTCTAGACGTAGCCTCCTGGGTGCTGCCATATTCCAGAAGACCCTGATTTCTCTTTTCGCTCCTGATAAGAACCCGATGCCCGGACACCTCTTCGAATGCAACCCTGTGGATGAAGTCACAACACGAAGGAGCACTGACACCCAATGCATCATCTGGAAAAACCCGCAGGTTCCAAATCCAGCTCGACAAGTGGCCTGTCACCCCGTGAACAACTCGAGAGGCAAGTGGAGTTCCATTCCTCAACAGAAGACGAGGCCTGACTCTCCTGTCGCACCTCTGCAGGGACCCTTGGATCGAAGTCAGAAATGGAGAGGTTACCTGAGGTTCCTGCCTGAACTCGAGATGAGGCCCTCTTCCATTGCAGCAAACCCACAGGAGTCCCGAGAGTCCTCTCCCAACTGTACAGTATGCCTGACCTCTCCGAGGCACCCTGAGAAGCTCCCTGAGGTCACTGGCACAAGTCGAGGAAACCCAGGGTTTCCTGCCGCAACCCGAGAAAGATCTCCAGAATTCTTCTTTAACGCGTCTTGAGGCCTGATTTCCCTACCATGACTCGAGAGCAATGCCGCGCTCCCCCTCACCACTCGAATGAAGACCTGACTTCCCTGGCGCCCCACGAGAGGCTTCGTGAGCTTTCAATTGTACCTCATGAGAAACCCCACACTGGGGCGTCAGCTCAAGAAAAACCACGAGACTCCCCGTCACCGCAAGATGAGGGCCTTCTTTGCCTGCATAGCCTGGAGAGCAATCCAGAGTTCTCTCTAAAATTCCGCAAGAGGGTTGACTTCCTTTAGGCCACTCAGTGGGATCCAAGAGAAACCCGTCGCGACTTGAGAGGAGTGTGGAGTTCTTTGCTTTCACTCGGGAAGAGGCCTGACTCCCCGGGTGAGTCTGGAATGCAACCCTGAGATCCCTGTCGCACCTGCAGAGGAACATTAGTTTCTGGACACAGGCCTAGATGATGTCTATTTCCTTGCAGTGACTCGAGAGCAATCCCCAGCTCTCCCTTGGAACTCGAATGGAAGATTGAACTTTCCTGGGCCAACACAAGAGACATCCTAATTTCCTCGTCATAACTCAGGAATCCCGCCGCAACTCGAGAAAAACCACGTGGTTCCCCCGTCATCGCAAGATGAAGCCCTTTCCCGCTACAGTGTCTCAAGAGAAGTCCCAAGTTCCATCTTGAAGTTCCAAATGGTACTTGGCAGCCTTGATGCAACCCACAAAATTCCCCGACATACCGGTCTCCCTCGAGAGGAACACCGAGGTTCCCGGCACCACTTCCTCTGAGCCCCTGCTCCCCTCCTGATCTCGACAGGAGGGTCGATTCTCCTGTTTTGTCTAAAAGGGGTTCCCGACAATCCCATTGCCCAGCAGGATGAGTCCAGTCTCACAAAAATATTCGAGACGTGGCCTCGTCAGTAGTGCCACATTTCAAAGGTCCCCGATGTCCTGGTTCGCTCTTGATAAGAACCTGATGCACGGACAGCTCTTCGAATGCAACCCTGTGGATGAAGTCGCAACACGAAGTGGCACTGACACCCCCGTGCATGGTCCGGAAAAACCCTTAGATTCCAAATACAGCTCAACTAGTGGCCTGTCACCTCGTGAAAAACTCGAGCGGCAAGTGGAGTTCCATGCCTCAACACAAGACGAGGCCTCCCTCTCCTGTCCCAACTCTGCAGGGACCCTGCGATTGGAGTCAGAAATGGAGAGGAACACTGAGGTTCTTGGCTCAAGTCGGGACGAGGCCCTCTTCCATTGCACCAAACCCGGTGGAGTCCCGAGAGGCCCCTCCGAACTCCACAGTATCCCTGACTTCTCAGAGGAACCCTGAGAAGCTCCTTGAGGTCACCGGCACAAGTTGAGGGAACCCAGGGTTTCCTGCCCCAACCCAAGTAAGAACTCGAGAGTCCTTCTTCAACGCATCTAGAGGCCCAATTCCCTTACCATGACTCGAGAGCAGTGACACACTCCACCTCGCCCCTCGCATGGAGACCCGACTTCCCCTGTGCCTCACGAGAGGCCCCCTGAGCTCGCTGGCATACCTCGTGAGAAACCCCATGCTGGCGCCGCCGCTCGAGATAAACCCTGAGACTCCCACATCATTTCAAACCCCGAGACTCCCACATCGTTTCCTGCATGGCCTAGAGAGCAATCCCGAGTCCTCTCTCCAAACTCCACAGGAGGTTTGGCTCCCTTTAGGCTACTCAGTGGGCTCCAAGAGATACCTGTCGCGACTCGAGAGGAGAGCGGAGTTCTTTGATTCCACTCCGGACCAGGCCTGACTCGCCAGGTGAGTCTGGAATACAACCCTGAGATCCCTGTCTCCCCTGGAGAGGAACATTAGCTTCTGGACACAAGCATAGATGAGGTCAATTTGCCCTGCAGTGACTCGAGAGCAATCCCCAGCTCTCCTTTGCAACTCGAATGGAAGATTGGACTTCCCTGGGCCAACACAAGAGACATCTTGTATTCCCCGTCGTAATTCCAGAATCCCACCGCAACTCGAGAAAAAACACGTGGTTCCCCCGCCATCGCCAGATGAAGCCCTTTTCTGCTACAGCGTCTCAGGAGAAGTCCCACGTTCCGTCTTGAAGGTCGAAACGGTACTTGGCACCCTTGATGCGACCCACAAAGTTCCCCGACATACTGGTCTCCCTCGAGAGGAACACCGAGGTTCCCGGCACCACTTCATCTGAGCCCCTGCTCCCCTCCTGATCTCGACAGGAGCGTCCATTCCCCTGCTTTGTCTGGAAGGGGTTCCCGAACTTCCCGACGCACCTCAGGATGAGGCCGGTATCACGAGGGAATTCGAGACGAAGCCTCGTGGGCGGTGCCACCTTCCGAAAGGCCCCGATTTCCCAGTCCGCTCTTGACAAGAACCTGATGCCCAGACACCTCTTCGAACGCAACCCTGTCGATGAAGTCCCAACACCAAGGGGCACTGACATCCCTGTGCATCATCTGGAAAAACCCGCAGGTTCCAAATACAGTTCGACACGTGCCCTGTCTCCCCGTGAACACCTAGAGAGGCAAGCTGCATTCCATGCCTCAACCCAAGACGAGGCCTGACTCTCCTGTCCCAACTGTGCAGGGACCCTGTGTTTGGAGTCTTTAATGGAGAGGAAGCCTGAGGTTCCTGCTTCAACTGGAGATGAGGCCCTCTTCCATTGCACCAAACCCAGTGGAGTCCCGAGAGGGCCCTCCCAACTCCACAGTATCCCTGACTTCTTAGAGGCACCCTGAGAAGCTCCCTGAGGTCACCGGCAGAAGTCGAGGAAACCCAGAGTTTCCTGCTCCAACCTGAGAAAGACCTTGAGAATCCTTCTTCAGTGGGTCTTGGGGCCTGATTCCCCTACCGTGACTCGAGAGCAATGACGCGCTACCCCTTCCCACTCGTATGGGAGACGTGACTTCCCTGGCACCACACGAGAGGCTCCTTGAGCTCCCTGTTGTAGCTCGTGAGAAACCTCATACTGGCGCCCCAGCTCGAGAAAAAGCTCGAGACCCACCCGTCATCGAGAGATTAGGGCCTTCGTTTCCTGCATATTCTGGAGAGCCATCTCGAGTCTTCTCTCCAAACTCCACAGGAGGCTTGAATCCCTATAGGCTACTCAGGGGGCTCCAAGAGATAGCAGTGGTGACTCGAGAGCAGAGCACAGGTCTTTGCTTACACTCGAGATGAGGCCTGACTCGCGGGGTGAGTCTGGAATGCAACCCCGAGATCCCTGTCGCCCCTGGAGAGGAACATTAGTTTCTGGACACAAGCATAGATGAGGTCTATTTGCCCTGCCGGGAATCGAGAGCAATCCCCAGCTCTCCCTCACAACTTGAATGGAAGACTGGACTTCCCTGGGCCAACACAAGAGGCATCCTGAATTCCCCGTCGTAACTCGAGAATCACGCCACAACTCGAGAAAAAACCAGTGGTTCCCCTGCCATCGCAAAATGAAGCCCTTTCCCGCGACAGCGTCTCAAGTGAAGTCCCAGGTTCCGTCTTGAAGTTCGAAACGGTACTTGGAAGCCTTGATGCGACCCACAAAGTTCCCTGACGTACCGGTCTCCCTAGAGAGGAACACCGAGGTTTCCTAGCACCACTTCCTCTGAGCCCCTTGTCCCCTCCTGATGTCGACAGGAGGGTCGATTCCCCTGCTTTGTCTGGAAGGGGTTCCCGACCTTCCCATCGCACCTGAGGATGAGGCCGGTCTCACGAAGAAATTGGAGACGTGGCCTCGTGGATTGTGCCACATTCCGAAGGACCAAGATGTCCTGGTCTGCTCTTGATAAGAACCCGATGCCCGGACACCTCTTCGAATGCAGACCTGTCGATGAAGTCACAACACTAAGGGGCACTGACACCCCCGTGCATCGTCCGGAAAAACCCGCAGGTTCCAAATACAGCTCGACAAGTGGCCTGTCACCCCGTGAACACCTCGAGTGTCAAGCGGAGTTCCATGCCTCAACACAAGACGAGGCCTGCCTCTCCTGTCCCAACTCTGCAGGGACCCTGCGATCGGAGTCAGAAATGGAGAGGAACCCTGAGGTTCCTGCCTCAACTCGGGACGAGGCCCTCTTCCATTGCACCAAACCCAGTGGAGTCCCGAGAGGCCCCTCCCAAATCCACAGTATTCCTGACTTCTCAGAAGCACACTGAGAAGCTTCCTGAGGTCACTGGCACAAGTCGAGGGAACACAGGGTTTCCTGCCGCAACCTCAGAAGGACCTCGAGAGTCCTTATTCAAAGCATCTTGAGGCCCAATTCCCCTACCTTGCCTCGAGAGCAATGATGCGCTCCCCCTCGGCACTTGCATGGGAGACCTCACATCCCTGTCGCCGCACGAAAGGCTCCCTGAGCTCCCCGTTGGACCTCGTGAGAAACCCCACACTTACACAGCCACTCGAGAAAAAGCCTTTGTGGACTCCACTGGGTTTGGTGCAATGGAAGAGGGCCTCGTCCCGACTTGAGGCCAGAACCTCAGGGTTCCTCTCCATTTCTGACTCGGATCCCAGGGTCCCTGCAGAGTTGGGACAGGAGAGGCAGGCCTCGTCTTGTGTTGAGGCATGGAACTCCGCTTGCCTCTCGAGGTGTGCACGGGGTGACAGGCCACATCCGAGCTGTATTTGGAAGCTGCGGGTTTTTTCCGGACGTTGCACGAGGGTGTCAGTGCCCCTTTGTGTTGCGACTTCATCCACAGGATTTCGATCAAAGAGGTGTCCCGGCATCGGGATCTTGTCAAGAGCGGACTGGGAAATTGGGGTCTTTCGGAAGGTGACACCGCCCACCAGGCTCCGTCTCGAATTCCCACGTGAGACCGGTCTCATCCTGAGGTGCGACGGGAAGGTCGGGAACACCTTCCAGACAAAGCAGGGGAATGAACCCTCCTGTCGAGATCAGGAGGGGAGCAGGGGCTCAGAGGAAGTGGTGCCGGGAACCTCGGAGTTCCTCTAGAGGAAGACCGGTATGTTGGGGAACTTTTTGGGTCGCATCAAGGGTGCCAAGTACCGTTTTGACCTTCAAGACGGAACTTGGGACTTCTCTTGAGATGCTGTCTCGGGAAAGGGCTTCATCTTGCGATGGCAGGGGAACCACCTGTTTTTTCTCGAGTTGCGGCGGGATTCTCGAGTTACGACGGGGAATTCAGGATGCCTCTTTTGTTGGCCCAGGGAAGTCCAATCTTCCATTCGAGGTGTGAGGGAGAGCTCGGGATTGCTCTCGAATCACTGCAGGGCAAATAGACCACATCTAGGCTTGTGTCCAGAAACTAATGTTCCTCTCCAGGGGCGACAGGGATCTCGGGGTTGCATTCCAGACTCACCTGGGGAGTCAGTCCTCATCTCGAGTGGAAGCAAAGAACTCCGCTCTCCTCTCGAGTCGCGACGGGTATCTCTTGGAGCCCACTGAGTAGCCTAAAGGGAGTCAAGCCTCCTGTGGAGTTTGGAGAGAGGACTCGGGATTGCTCTCTAGGCCATGCAGGAAACGAAGGCCCTCATCTCCCTATGACGTGGGAGTCTCGGAGTTTTTCTCCAGTGGCGGCGCCAGTGTCGGGTTTCTCACGAGGTATGACCGCAAGTTCAGGGAGCCTCTCATGTGCTGCCAGGGAAGTCAAGTCTCCCATGCAATGGGCGAGGGGTTGCCTGTCATTGCTCTCGAGTCATGGTAGGGGAATCGGGCCTCAAGATGCGTTGAAGAAGGACGCTCAAGGTCTTTCTCAGGTTGCGGCAAGAAACCCTGGGTTCCCTCGACTTGTGCCGGTGACCTCAGGTAGCTTCTTAGGGTGGCTCTGAGAAGTCAGGGATACTGTGGAGTTGGGAGGGGCCTCTCGGGACACCATTGGGTTTGGTGCAATGGAAGAGGGTCTCATCTCCAGTTGAGGCAGGAACCTCAGGGTTCCTCTCCATTTCTGTACTCCAATCGCAGGCTCCCCGCAGAGTTGGGACAGGAGAGGCAGGCCTCATCTTGGGTTGAGACATGGAACTCCGCTTGCCGCTCGAGGTGTTCACAGGGTGACAGGCCACTTGTCGAGCTGTATTTGGAACCTACTAGTTTTTCCGGACGATAACGCGGGTGTCAGGGCCCCTTCCTTTGGTGACTTCATCCACAGGGTTGCATTGTAAGAGGTGTCTGGGCATCGGGTTCTTATCAAGAGCGGACCGGGACATCGGGGTCCTTCGGAATGTGGCACCACCCACGAGGCCACCTTTCGGATTTTTTCATGAGACCGGCCTCATCCTGAGGTGACACAGGAAGGTCAGGAACCCCTTCCAGACGAAGCAGGGGAATCGACACGCCTGTCGAGATCAGGAGGGGAGAAGGGTCTCAGAGGAAGTGGTGCCGGGAACCTCGGTGTTCCTCTCGAGGGAGACTGGTATGTCGGGCAACTTTGTGGGTCTCATCAAGGCTGCCAAGTATCCTTTCGACTTTCAAGATGGAACGTGGGCCTTCTCTGGAGACGCCGTCGCGGGAAAAGGCTTCATCTTTCGATCGTGGGGGAACCACGTGGTTTTTCTCGAGTTGCGGTGGGATTCTCGATTTACAACAGGTAATTCAGGATGCCTCTTGTGTTGGCCAAGGGAAGTCCAATCTTGCATTCGAGTTGCCCAGGAGAGCGGGGGATTGCTCTGGAGTCACAGCAGGGCAAATAGACCTCATCTATGCTTGTGTCCAAAAGCTAATGTTCCTCTCCAGGGGCGACAGGGATCTTGGGGTTGCATTCCAGACTCACCCGGGGAGTCAGGCCTCCTCTCGAATGGAAGCAAAGAACTCCGCTCTCCTCTTGAGTCCCGACGGGTAACACTTGGAGCCCACTGAGTGGCCTAAAGGGAGTCAAGCCTCTTGTGGTGTTTGGAGAGAGGACTCGGGATTGCTCTCTAGGCCATGCAGGAAACGAAGGCCCTCATCTCGCGATGATCGGGGCGCCTCCTGCTTTTTATCGAGCTGTGGCGTCAGTGTGGGGTTTCCCACGAGGTACGACGGGGAGCTCAGGGAGCCTCTCGTGTGGCGCCAGGGAAGTCAGGTCTCCCATGCGAGTGGCGAGGGGGAGCGGGTCATTGCTCTCGAGTCACGGTAGGGGCATCGGGCCTCAAGATGCTTTGAAGAAGGACTCTCAAGTTCTTTCTCGGGTTGTGGCAGGAAACCCTGGGTTCCCTCGACTTGTGCCGGTGACCTCAGGGAGCTTCTCAGGGTGCCTCTGAAAACTCAGGGATACTGTGGGGTTGGGAGGGCCCTCTCGGGACTCCACTGGTTTTGGTGTAATGGAATAGGGCCTTGTTCCGAGTTGACGCAGGAACCTCAGGGTTCCTCTCCATTTCTCTACTCCGATCACAGGGTCCCTGCAGAGTTGGGACAGGAGAGGCAGGCCTCGTCTTGTGTTGAGGCATGAAACTCCGCTTGCCTGTCGAGGTGTTCACGGTGTGACAGGCCACTTGTCGAGCTGAATTTGAAACCTACTGGTTTTCTGGACAATGCTCGGGGGTGTCAGGGCCCCTTCGTGTTGCAACTTCATCCACAGGGTTGCATTCGAAAGAGGTGTCCGGGCATCGGGTTCTTATCAAGAGTAGACCGGGAAATCAGGGTCCTTCCGAATGTGGCACCACCCACGAGGCTACGTCTCGAATTTCTTCGTGAGACCGGCCTCATCCTGAATTGCGACGGGAAAGTCGGGAAGCCCTTCCAGACTATGCAGGGGAATAGGGGAGGATCCAAGATGGCGAGGAGTAGGCCAGGGAGAACACTCTATCCCCCACAAATTCATCAGAAAGCATATAAACATCGAGTAAATTCCACAAAACAACTTCTGAATGCCGACAGAGGACATCAGGCACCCAGAAAAGCAACCCAAGTCTTCAAAAGGAGGTAGGAAAAAATATAAAAGACAAAAAAAGAGACAAAAGAGGGAGGGATGAAGTTCCGTCCTGGGAAGGGAGTCTTAGAAAGAGAGAAGTTTTCAAACACCAGGAAACCTTCTCACTGCCGAATGTGTGCCGAGATTTGGAAGCACAGAGGGCAACATTACAGGGAGAAAAAATAAATAAACAATTAAAACTCGCCGATTTCAAACCCTACGGTAACTCTCCCAGTGGAGAAGCAGTGCAGACGCCTGCACACGCCATTAGCAAGTGGGGACTGGGCAGGGAGGCGGCGCGGGCTGCATCGCTCAGAGTAAGAACCTGGCCTGAATACCCCGAGCGCTATCTGAGAGAAATAATTTGGGCTAGCAAACCAGACTGTGGGATATCTACCACGCGAAAAGCTGGCCCTAACCTAAGACACCGCCAGGCGTGAGCACGGAACAAAGGACTGAACAGAGATAGCCGGCTGCAGACCTTCCCCCTCCAGTGACAGGCAGCCAGAGCTGGAAGGGGGCAATCGCAGCCCCAGAGAGACATTATCTATAAACCTGTAAGCAGGCTTCTTTGCTAACTAAAACTTCTTGGGGGTCTGGACGGTCAACATCTGCCTGAGAAGGTGCGCCGGTTGTACACCCATATAATCAAGTGGCAGGGAGGTGATAAGTTGCAGCAATGGCGCTCGCTGAACACCTCATCACCTGAGCTGCTCAGGCCTGGGAAGAGCACAAAACGCAGGCCCAACCGAGTCTGTGCCTCTGAGGACTACCCGAGTGCCTGAACCTAAGCGGCTTGGACCTGGAAGTGCAGGCAGCCCAGAGCCGGCCTCGGATGTTTCCCGGCAGAACAACCTAGAGCCCCAGCAGTGTGGGCAGGGAGGCTACACGCTCCGTGAGCGGGGGCAGACCCAGTGTGGCTGAGGCACTGCGAGCGCACGCCAGTGTTATTTGTTTGCAGCCTCCCTCCCTCCCTCCCTCCCCACAGTGCGACTGAACAAGTGAGCCTAAAAAAAAAAAAAAAAAAAGTGTCCTCCACCGTCCCCTTTGTGTCAGGGCCGAAACCAGACACTGAAGAGACCAGCAAACAGAAGAAGCTATAACAGAGGGAAATGCCTTGGAAGCTACAGGCAATAGATTAAAAACCTGTGGTTACTACGGACTACATAGAAAGGGGCCTATAGATCTTGAGAAATGTAAGTCGGACCAAGGAACTAGCCAAAAATGAACTGAACTCACAATACTCACAACAAAACCAGAGAAAGTCCTAGATATATTTTTACTATTTTTACGATAATTCTTTCTCTTTTTTTAAATTTTTTTTAAAAAAAATTTAAGTCCTCTATTGTTCCTCTAAATTTCACTTTTATAACCTATTACTTTGCAAAAAAAAAAAAAAAAAAAGACCCTATTTTTTTCTTCTTCAGCAAACTTCATATATATATATATTTATAATTTTTTGTCCTTTTTTTTCCTTCTTTTCTTTAACATTGTATTTTTGAAATTCCAAACTCTACTCTAGATTTTTAATTTTAGCTTTTTGGTATATGTTATCAATTTTGTATCTATAGTTTTTTTATAATTTCTGTGACTTTTTTTTTCTCTGTTTATTTCTCTTCTTCTTTTATATAACATTGTATATCTGAAATTCCAAACTCTACTCTAGATTTTTAATTTATGCTTTTTGGTATTTGATATCAATTTTGTACCTGTATTTTCTTTATAATTTTTGCAACATTGTTTGTTTTTGTTTGTTAGTTTGTTTTCTGTCTTTATTTTTCTTCTTCTTTTTTTTAACATTGTATTTTTGAAATTCCAAACTCTACTCTAGATTTTTAACTTTTGCTTTTTGGTATTAGTTATCAATTTTGTACCTATATTTTCTTTATAATTTTCACGACCTTGTTTGTTTTTGTTTGTTCGTTTTTTTTTTTTTCCTGTATTTAAGAATTATTTTATTTTTTTTAATTTTATTTTATTTTTAAACTTTACATAATTGTATTAGTTTTGCCAAATATCAGAATGAATCCACCACAAGTATACATGTGTTCCCCATCCTGAACCCTCCTCCCTCCTCCCTCCCCATACCATCCCTCTGGGTCGTCCCAGTGCACTAGCCCCAAGCATCCAGTATCGTGCATCGAACCTGGACTGGCAACTCGTTTCTTACATGATATTTTACATGTTTCAATACCATTCTCCCAAATCTTCCCACTCTCTCCCTCTCCCACAGAGTCCATAAGACTGTTCTATACATCAGTGTCTCTTTTGCTGTCTCGTACACCGGGTTATTGTTACCATTTTTCTAAATTCCATATATATGTGTTAGTATACTGTATTTATGTTTTTCCTTCTGGCTTACTTCACTCTGTATAATAGGCTCCAGTTTCATCCACCTCATTAGAACTGATTCAAATATATCCTTTTTAATGGCTGAGTAATACTCCATTGTGTATACGTACCACAGCTTTCTTATCCATTCATCTGCTGATGGACATCTAGGTTGCTTCCATGTCCTGGCTATTATAAACAGTGCTGCAATGACCATTGGGGTACACGTGTCTCTTTCCCTTCTGGTTTCCTCAGTGTGTATGCCCAGCAGTGGGATTGCTGGATCATAAGGCAGTTCTATTTTCAGTTTTTTAAGGAATCTCCACACTGTTCTCCATAGTGGCTGTACTAGTTTGCATTCCCACCAACAGTGTAAGAGGGTTCCTTTTTCTCCACACCCTCTCCAGCATTTATTATTTGTAGACTTTTGGATTGCAGCCATTCTTACTGGTGTGAAATGGTACCTCATAGTGGTTTTGATTTGCATTTCTCTGATAATGAGTGATGTTGAGCATCTTTTCATGTGTTTGTTAGCCATCTGTATGTCTTCTTTGGAGAAATGTCTATTTAGTTCTTTGGCCCATTTTTTGATTGGGTGTTTGTTCATTTTTTCTCTCTTTCTTTTCCTTCTTCTTTTCTTTAACATCGTATTTTTGAAATTCCAAACTCTACTCTAGATTTTTAATTTTTGCTTTTGTGTATTTGTTACCAATTTTGTACCTTTAAGAACCCAATCTTCAGTACCCATTTTTCACTAGGGAGCGATATTACTGGCTTGACTGCTCTCCCTCCCTTTGGACTTTCCTTTTTCTCCACCAGGTCGCCTGTGTCTCCTCCCTAACCCCTCTCTACTCTACCCAACTCTGTGAATGTCTGTGTGTTCCAGACGGTGGAGAACACTTAGGGAACTGATTACTGGCTGGATCTGTCTCCCTCCTTTTCATTCCCCCCTTTTATCTTTCTGGCCACCTCTGTCTCCTTCCTCCTTCTTCTCTTCTCTGTATAACTCCGTGAACATCTTTGAGCGGTCCAGTTGTGGAGTGCACATAAGGAAGTGACTACTGGCTAGCCCACTCTCTCCACTATTGATTCCACCTCATCTCATTTGGGTCATCTCTAACTCCCTCCTCCCTCTTCTCTTCTCCATGTAACGCTGTGAACCTCTCTGAGTGACCCTCACGGTAGAGAAACTTTTCATCTTTAATGTAGATGTTTTATCAATGGTGCAGTATAGAAGGAGAAGTTTTGAAACTACTGTAAAAATAAGACCAATAACTGGAAGCAGGAGGCTTAAGTCAAAACCCCGACTCCAGGGAACTCCTGACTCCAAGGAACATTAATTGACAGGAGCTCATTAAACGCCTCCATACTGACACTGAAACCAAGCACCACACAAGGGCCAACAAGTTCCAGGGCAAGACATACCAAGCAAATTCTCCAGCAACAAAGGAACACAGCCCTGAGCTTCAAGATACAGGCTGTCCAAAGTCACCCCAAAACCATAGACATCTCATAACTCATTACTGGACATCTCATTGCACTCCAGAGAGAAGAAATACAGCTCCACCCACCAGAACACCGACACAAGCTTCCCTAACCAGGAAACCTTGACAAGCCACCTGTACAAACCCACACACAGCGAGGAAACGCCACAATAAAGAGAACTCCACAAACTGCCAGAATACAGAAAGGACACCCCAAACTCAGCAATTTAAATAAGATGAAGAGACAGAGGAATACCCAGCAGATAAAGGAACAGGATAAATGTCCACCAAACCAAACCAAAGAGGAAGAGATAGGGAATCTACCTGATAAAGAATTCCAAATAATGATAGTGAAATTGATCCAAAATCTTGAAATTAAAATGGAATCACAGATAAATGGCCTGGAGACAAGGATTGAGAAGATGCAAGAAAGGTTTAACAAGGACCTAGAAGAAATAAAAGAGTCAATATATAATGAATAATGCAATAAATGAAATTAAAAACACTCTGGAGGCAACAAATAGTAGAATAACAGAGGCAGAAGATAGGATTAGTGAATTAGAAGATAGAATGGTAGAAATAAATGAATCAGAGAGGATAAAAGAAAAACGAATTAAAAGAAATGAGGACAATCTCAGAGACCTCCAGGACAATATTAAACGCTACAACATTCGAATCATAGGGGTCCCAGAAGAAGAAGACAAAAAGAAAGACCATGAGAAAATACTTGAAGAGATAATAGTTGAAAACTTCCCTAAAATGGGGAAGGAAATAATCACCCAAGTCCAAGAAACCCAGAGAGTCCCAAACAGGATAAACCCAAGGCGAAACACCCCAAGACACATATTAATCAAATTAACAAAGATAAAACACAAAGAACAAATATTAAAAGCAGGAAGGGAAAAACAACAAATAACACACAAGGGAATTCCCATAAGGATAACAGCTGATCTTTCAATAGAAACTCTTCAAGCCAGGAGGGAATGGCAAGACATACTTAAAATGATGAAAGAAAATAACCTACAGCCCAGATTATTGTACCCAGCAAGGATCTCATTCAACAATGAAGGAGAAATCAAAAGCTTTTCAGACAAGAAAAAGCTGAGAGAATTCAGCACGACCAAACCAGCTCTCCAACAAATACTAAAGGATATTCTCTAGATGGGAAACACAAAAATGGTGTATAAATTCGATCCCAAAACAATAAAGTAAATGGCAATGGGATCATACTTATCAGTAATTACCTTAAACGTAAATGGGTTGAATGCCCCAACCAAAAGACAAAGACTGGCTGAATGGATACAAAAACAAGACCCCTACATATGTTGTCTACAGGAGACCCACCTCAAAACAGGGGACACATACAGACTGAAAGTGAAGGGCTGGAAAAAGATTTTCCATGCAAATAGGGACCAAAAGAAAGCAGGAGTAGCAATACTTATATCAGATAAAATAGACTTTAAAACAAAGGCTGTGAAAAGAGACAAAGAAGGTCACTACATAATGATCAAAGGATCAATCCAAGAAGAAGATATAACAATTATAAATATATATGCACCCAACACGAGAGCACCGCAGTATGTAAGACAAATGCTAACAAGTATGAAAGGAGAAATTAACAATAACACAATAATAGTGGGAGACTTTAATACCCCACTCACACCTATGGATAGATCAACTAAACAGAAAATTAACAAGGAAACACAAACTTTAAACGATACAATAGACCAGTTAGACCTAATTGATATCTATAGGGCATTTCATCCCAAAACAATGAATTTCACCTTTTTCTCAAGCGCACATGGAACCTTCTCCAGGAGAGATCACATCCTGGGCCATAAAGCTAGCCTTGGTAAATTAAAAAAAAATAGAAGTCATTCCAAGCATCTTTTCTGGCCACAATGCAGTAAGATTAGATCTCAATTACAGGAGAAAAACTATTAAAAATTCCAACATATGGAGGCTGAACAACACGCTGCTGAATAACCAACAAATCACAGAAGAAATCAAAAAAGAAATCAAAATTTGCATAGAAACAATGAAAATGAAAACACAACAACCCAAAACCTCTGGGACATGGTAAAAGCAGTCCTAAGGGGAAAGTTCATAGCAATACAGGCACACCTCAAGAAACAAGAAAAAAGTCAAATAAATAACCTAGCTCTACACCCAAAGCAACTAGAAAAGGAAGAAATGAAGAACCCCAGGGTTAGTAGAAGGAAAGAAATCTTAAAAATTAGAGCAGAAATAAATGCAAAAGAAACAAAAGAGACCATAGCAAAAATCAACAAAGCCAAAAGCTGGTTCTTTGAAAGGATAAATAAAATTGACAAACCATTAGCCAGACTCATCAAGAAACAAAGGGAGAAAAATCAAATCAATAAAATTAGAAATGAAACTGGAGAGATCACAACAGACAACACAGAAATACAAAGGATCATAAGAGACTACTATCAACAATTATATGCCAATAAAATGGACAACGTGGAAGAAATGGACAAATTCTTAGAAAAGTACAACTTTCCAAAACTGGGCCAGGAAGAAATAGAAAATCTTAACAGACCCATCACAAGCACGGAAACTGAAACTGTAATCAAAAATCTTCCAGCAAACAAAAGCCCAGGTCCAGATGGCTTCACAGCTGAATTCTACCAAAAATTTAGAGAAGAGCTAACACCTATCCTACTCAAACTCTTCCAGAAAATTGCAGAGGAAGGTAAACTTCGAAACTCATTCTATGAAGCCACCTTCACCCTAACACCAAAACCTGACAAAGATCCCACAAAAAAAAAAGAAAACTACAGGCCAATATCACTGATGAACATAGATACAAAAATCCTTAACAAAATTATAGCATTAAAGATCATACACCATGATCAAGTGGGCTTTATCCCAGGGATGCAAGGATTCTTCAATATCCGCAAATCAATCAATGTAATACACCACATTAACAAATTGAAAAATAAAAACCATATGATTATCTCAATAGATGCAGAGAAAGCCTTTGACAAAATTCAACATCCATTTATGATAAAAACTCTCCAGAAAGCAGGAATAGAAGGAACATACCTCCTATTATATATAGCTTTTATTAGCTATGTATGACAAACTCACAGCAAACATTATCCTCAATGGTGAAAAATTGAAAGCATGTCCTCTAAAGCCAGGAACAAGACAAGGGAGCCCACTTTCACCATTACTATTCAACATAGTTTTGGAAGTTTTGGCCACAGCAATCAGATCAGAAAAAGAAATAAAAGGAATCTAAGTTGGAAAAGAAGAAGTAAAACTCTCACTATTTGCAGATGACATGATCCTCTACATAGAAAACCCTAAAGACTCCACCAGAAAATTACTAGAACTAATCAATGACTATAGTAAAGTTGCAGGATATAAAATCAACACACAGAAATCCCTTGCATTCCTATACACTAATAATGAGAAAACAGAAAGAGAAATTAAGGAAACAGTTCCATTCACCATTGCAACGGAAAGAGTAAAATACTTAGGAATATATCTACCTAAAGAAACTAAAGACCTATATATAGAAAACTATAAAACACTGGTGAAAGAAATCAAAGAGGACACTAATAGATGGAGAAATATACCATGTTCATGGATTGGAAGAATCAATATAGTGAAAATGAGTATACTACCCAAAGCAATTTATAGATTCAATGCAATCCCTATCAAGCTACCAACGGTATTCTTCACAGAGCTAGAACAAATAATTTCACAATTTGTATGGAAATACAAAAAACCTCGAATAGCCAAAGCGATCTTGAAAAAGAAGAAGGGAACTGGAGGAATCACCCTACCTGACTATAGGCTCTACTACAAAGCCACAGTTATCAAGACAGTATGGTACTGGCACAAAGACAGAAATATAGATCAATGGAACAAAACAGAAAGCCCAGAGATAAATCCACGCACATATGGACACCTTATCTTTGACAAAGGAGGCAAGAATATACAATGGATTAAAGACAATCTCTTTAACAAGTGGTGCTGGGAAATCTGGTCAACCACTTGCAAAAGAATGAAACTAGACCACTTTCTAACACCATACACAAAAATAAACTCAAAATGGATTAAAGATCTAAACATAAGACCAGAAACTATAAAACTCCTAGAGGAGAACATAGGTAAAACACTCTCTGACATACATCACAGCAGGATCCTCTATGACCAACCTCCCAGAATATTGGAAATAAAAGCAAAAATAAACAAGTGGGACCTAATTAACCTTAAAAGCTTCTGCACATCAAAGGAAACTATTAGCAAGGTGAAAAGACAGCCTTCAGAATGGGAGAAAATAATAGCAAATGAAGCAACTGACAAACAACTAATCTCAAAAATATACAAGCAACTCCTACAGCTCAACTCCAGAAAAATAAACGACCCAATAAAAAAATCGGCCAAAGAACTAAATAGACATTTCTCCAAAGAAGACATACAGATGGCTAACAAACACATGAAAAGATGCTCAACATCACTCATTATCAGAGAAATGCAAATCAAAACCACTATGAGGTACCATTTCACACCAGTAAGAATGGCTGTGATCCAAAAGTCTACAAGCAATAAATGCTGGAGAGGGTGTGGAGAAAAGGGAACCCTCTTACAAAGTTGGTGGGAATGCAAACTAGTACAGCCACTATGGAGAACAGTGTGGAGATTCCTTAAAAAACTGGAAATAGAACTGCCTTATGATCCAGCAATCCCACTGCTGGGCATACACACTGAAGAAACCAGAAGGGAAAGAGACATGTGTACCCCAATGTTCATCGCAGCACTGTTTATAATAGCCAGGACATGGAAGCAACCTAGATGTCCATCAGCAGATGAATGGATAAGAAAGCTGTGGTACGTATACACAATGGAGTATTACTCAGCCATTAAAAATTATACATTTGAATCAGTTCTAATGAGGTGGATGAAACTGGAGCCTATTATACAGAGTGAAGCCAGAAAGAAAAACACCAATACAGTATACTAACGCATATATATGGAATTTAAAACGATGGTAACAATAACCCTGTGTATGAGACAGCAAAAGAGACACTGATGTATAAAACAGTCTTATGAACTCTGTGGTAGAGGGAGAGGGTGAGAAGATTTGGGAGAACGGCATTGAAACATGTAAAATAACATGTATATATATATAAAAAAAAAAGCAGGGAAATCGACCCTCCTGTCGAGATCAGGAGGGGAGAAGGGGCTCAGAGGAAGTGCTGCCGGGAAGCTTGGTGTTCCTCTCGAGGGAGACTGGTATGTCGGGGAACTTTGTGGGTCGCATCAAGGCTGCCAAGTACCATTTCCAACTTCAAGACGGAACGTTGGACTTCTCTTGAGATGCCGTCTTGGGAAAGGGATTCCTCTTGTGATGGCGGGGGAACCACGTGGTTTTTCTCGAGTTGCGGTGGGATTCTCGAGTTACGACGGGGAATTCAGGATGCCTCTGGTGTTGGCCCAGGGAAGTCCAATCTTCCATTCGAGTTGCGAGGGAGAGCTGGGGATTGCTCTCGAGTCACTGCAGGGCACATGGACCTCATCTAGGCTTGTGTCCAGAAACTAATATTCCTCTCCAGGGGAGACAGGGATCCCGGGGTTGCATTTCAGACTCACCTGGGGAGTCAGGCCTCGTCTCGAGTGGAAGCAAAGAACTCCAGTCTCCTTTCGAGTCGAGACGGGTACGTGCTGGAGCACACTGAGTGGCCTGAAGAGAGTCAAGCCTCCTGTGGCGTTTGGATAGAGGACTCGGGATTGCTCTCCAGGCGGTGCAGGAAACGAAGGCCCTCATCTCGCGATGACGGGGGAGTCTCGGGGTTTTTCTCGAGTGGCGTCGCCAGTGTGGGGTTTCTAACCAGGTACGACGGCG
Organism: Bos indicus; assembly: GCF_029378745.1. NCBI lineage: Eukaryota > Metazoa > Chordata > Mammalia > Artiodactyla > Bovidae > Bos > Bos indicus. The sequence goes on along the minus strand of NC_091763.1, from coordinate 583,173 downwards.
ACCTCAGGGAGCCTCTCGTGGGGCTCCAGGGAAGTCCGGTCTCAATGTGAGGGGCGAAGGGGAGCACGTCATTGCTCTCGAGTCATGGTAGGGCAATCCGGCCTCGAGACGCATTGAAAAAGGACTCACAAGGTCTTACTCAGGTTGCAGCAGGAAACCCTGGGTTCCCTCCACTTGTGCTGGTGACTTCAGGGAGCTTCTCAGGGTGCCTCTGAGAAGTCAGGGATACTGTGGAGTTGGGAGGGGCCTCTCGGCACTCCACTAGGTTTTGTACAATGGAAGAGGGCCTCGTCCCGAGTTGAGGAAGGAACCTCAGGGTTCCGCTCGATTTCTGACTCCTATCGCAGGGTCCCTGCAGAATTGGGACATTAGAGGGAGGCCTCATCTTGTGTTGAGGCATGGAACTCCGCTTGCTGCTCGAGTTGTTCACGGGGTCACAGGCCACTAGTTGAGCTGTATTTGGAATCTACCCGTTTTTCCGGACGATGCACGGGGGTGTCAGTGCCACTTCGTGTTTTGACTTCATCCACAGGGTTGCATTTGAAGAGCTGTCCGTGCATCAGGTTCTTATCAAGAGCAGACCGGGGAATCCGGGGCTTTTGGAAGGTGGCACCACCCACGAGACTCCGTCTCGATTTCCCTCGTGAGAGAAGCCTCATCCTGAGGTGCGACGGGAAGGTCGGGAACCCCTTCTAGACAAAGCAGGGGAATGGACCCTCCTGTCGAGATCAGGAGGGGAGCAGGGGCTCAGATGAAGTGGTGCCGGGAACCTCGGTGTTCCTCTTGAGTGAGACCATTATGTCGGGGAAATTTTTGTGTCCCATCATGGGTGCCAAGTACCGTTTCGACCTTCAAGATAGAACGTGCTTCTCCTGAGATGCTGTAGCTGGATAAGGCTTCGTCTTGCGATGACGGGGGAACCACGTGGTTTTTCTGGATGAGGCGGGATTCTGGACTTATGACGGGGAATTCAGGATGCCTCTTGTGTTGATCCAGGGAAGTCTAATCTCCATTCGAGTTGCAAAGGACAGCTGGGGATTGCTCTCGAGTCACAGCAGGGAAAATAGACCTCATCCTGGCTTGTGTCCAGAAGCTAATGTTCCTCTCCAGGGGCGACAGGGATCTCGGGGTTGCATTCCAAACTCACCCGGGGAGTCAGGCCTCGTCTCGCGTGGAAGCAAAGATCTCCACTCTCCTCTCGAGTAGCGACGGGTATCTCTTGGAGCACACTGAGTGACCTAAAGGGAGTCAAGCCTCCTTCGGTGTTGGACAGAGGACTCGGGATTGCTCTCTAGGCCATGCAGGAAACGAAGGCCCTCATCTCGCGATGACGGGAGAGTCTCAGTGTTTTTCTCGAGTGGCAGCGCCAGTGTGGGGTTTCTCCCGAGGTACGATGGGGAGAACAGGGAGCCTCTCGTGTGGCTCGAGGGAAGTCAAGTCTCCCATGCCAGTGGCGAGGGGGAGCGCGTCATTGCTCTCGAATCATGGGAGGGGAATCGGCGCTCGAGATGCATTGAATAAGGACTCTCGAGGTCTTTCTTGGGTTGCGGCAGGAAACCCTGGGTTCCCTCGACTTGTGCCGGTGACCTCAGGGAGCTACTCAGGGTGCCTCTGAGAAGTCAGGGATACTGTGGATTTGGGAGGGGCCTCTTGGGACTCCACAGGGTTTGGTGCAATGGAATAGGGCCTCATCTCCAGTTGAGGCAGGAACCTCAGGGTTCCTCTCCATTTCAGACTCCGATGGCAAGGTCCCTGCAGAGTTGGGATAGGAGAGTCAGGCCTCGTCCTGTGTTGAGGCATGGAACTCCGCTTGACTCTTAAGGTGTTCACGGGGTGACAGGCCACTTGTCAAGCTGTATTTGGAACCTATGGTTTTTTCTGGACGATGCTTGGAGGGGTCAGTGCCGCGTCATGTTGGGATTTCATCCACAGGGTTGCATTCGAAGAGGTGTCCGGGCATCGCGTTCTTATCAAGAGCAGACCGGGAAATCGGGGTCCTTCGGAATGTGGCACCATCCACGAGGCGCCGTCTCAAATTTCTTCATGAGACCGGCCTCATCCTGAGGTGGGACGAGAAGGTCAGGAACCCCTTCCAGACAAAGCAGGGGAATCAATCCTCCTGTCGAGATCAGGAGGGGAGAAGGGGCTCAGATGAAATGGTCCCGGGAAACCTCGGGGTTCCTCTCGATGGAGACCTGTAGGTTGGGGTACTTTGTGGGTCGCATCAAGGCTGCCAAGTACTGTTTCGAACTTTAAGACTGCAGGTGGGACTTCTCTTGAGACGCTGTCGCTGGAAAGGGCTTCATCTTGCGATGGGGGGGGGGAGGGGGGGAACCACGTGGTTTTTCTCGAGTTGAGGCGGGATTCTTGAATTACGACGGGGAATTCAGGATGCCTCTTGTGTGGACCCAGGGAAGTCCAATCTTCCATTCGAGTTGCGAAGCAGAGCTGGGGATTGCTCTCGCGTCACTGAAGGTTAAATAGACCTCATATAGGCTTGTGTCCAGAAGCTAATGTTCCTCTCCATGGGCGACAGTGATCTCGGAGTTGCATTCCAGGCTCACCCGGGGAGTCAGGCCTGGTCTTGAGTGGAAACAAAGAACTCCGCTACCCTCTTGAGTCGCAACGGGTATCTCTTGGAGCCCAATGAGTGGCCTATAGGTAGTCCAGCCTCCTGTGGAGTTTGGAGAGAGGACTCGGGATTGCTCTCTAGGCCATGCAGGAAACGAAGGCCCTCATCTCGCGATGACAGGGGAGTCTCGTGGTTTTTCTCGAGTTATGGCGCCAGTATGGCTTTTCTCACGAGGTACGAAGGGGAGCTCAGGGAGCCTCTCGTGGGGTGCTGGGAAGTCAGGTCTCCATGCAAGTTGGGAGAGGGAGCACGTCATTTCTCTCGAGTCATGGTAGGGGAATCGGGCCTCAAGACGCGTTGAAGAAGGATTCTCGAGGTCTTTTTTGGGTTGTGGCAGGAAACCCTGGGTTCCCTCAACATGTGCCGGTGACCTCAGGGAGCTTCGCAGGGTGCCTCTGAGAAATCAGGGATACTGTGGTGTTGGGAGGGGCCTCTCGGGACTCCACTGGGTTTGGTGAAATGGAAGAGGGCCTCATCTCCAGTTGAGGCAGGAACCTCAGGGTTCCTCTCCATTTCTGACTCCGATTGAAGGGTCCCTGCAGAGTTGGGACAGGAGAGTGAGGCCTCATCTTGGGTTGAGGCATGGAACTCCGCTTCCCTCTCGAAGTGTTCACGGGGTGACAGGCCACTTGTCGAGCTGTATTTGGAACCTGCGGGTTTTTGCAGACGATACACGGGGGTGTCTTTGACACTTCCTGTTGTGACTTCATCCACAGAGTTGCATTCGAAGAGCGGTCTGGGCATCGGGTTCTTCTCAAGAGCGGACTGGGAAATCAGGGTCTTTAGGAATGTGGCATCCCCCACAAGGCTGCGTCTCGAATTTCTTCGTGCGACAGGCCTCAACCTGAGGGGCAACGGGGAGGTCGGGAACCCTTTCGAGACAAAGCAGGGGAATCGCCCCTCCTGTTGAGATCAGGAGTGGAGAAGGGGCTCAGAGGAAGTGCTGCCGGGAAATCTCGGTGTTCCTCTCGAGGGAGACCGGTATGTCGGGGAATTTTGTGGGTCGCATCAAGGCTGCCAAGTACCATTTCGAACTTCAAGACGGCACGTGGGAGTTCTCTTGAGACGCCGTCTCGGGAAAGGGCTTCATCTTGTGATGGCGGAGGAACCACTTGGTTTTTCTCAAGTTGGGGCGGGATTCTCGAGTTACGACGGGCAATTCAGGATGCCTCTTGTGTTGGCCCAGGGAAGTCTAATCTTCCATTCGAGTTGATAAGGAGAGCTGGAGATTGCTCTCGAGTCACCACAGGGCAAATAAGACCTGATCTAGGCTTGTGTCCAGAAACTAATGTTCCTCTCCAGGGGCGACAGGCATCTCGGGGTTGCATTCCAAACGCACCCGGGGACTCAGGCCTCATCTCGAGTGGAGGCAAAGAATTCCACTCTCCTCTCGAGTCACGACGGGTATCTCTTGGAGCCCCCTGAGTGACCTAAAGGGAGTCAAGCCTCCTGTGGAGTTTGGAGAGAAGACTCGGGATTGCTCTCCAGGCCATGCAGGAAACGAAGGCCCTCATCACGAGATGACTCGGGCAACTCGTGGGTTTCCTCGAGCTGGGGCACCAGTGTGGGGTTTCCAACGATATACGCCGGGGAGCTCAGGGAGCCTCTCGTGTGGCGCCAGGGAACTCAGGTCTTGCATGCGAGTGGCGAGGGGTAGTGGGTCATTGCTCTGGAGTCACGGTAGGGGCATCGTTCCTCAAGACGCGTTGAAGAAGGACTCTCGAGTTCTTTCTCGGGTTGCGGCAGGAAACCCTGGGTTCCCTGGACTTCTGCTGGTGACCTCAGGGAGCTTCGCAGGGTGCCTCTGAAAAGTCAAAAATACTGTGGAGTTGGGAGGGGCCTCTCGGCACTCCACTGGGTTTGGTGTAATGGAAGAGGGCCTCTTCCGGAGTTGAGGCAGAAACCTCAGGGTTCCTCTCCATTTGTGACTCTGATCGCAGGCTCCCTGCAGAGTTGGGACAGGAGAGGCAAGCCTCCTCTTGTGTCAGGTATGGAACTCCACTTCCACTCGAGTTGTTCAAGGGGTGACAGGACGCTAGTCGAGCAGTATACGGAACTTTCGGGATTTTCCAGACGATGCACGGGTGTGTCAGTGCCCCTTTGTGTTGCAACTTTATACACAGGGTTGCATTCGAAGAGGTGTCCGGGCATCAGGTTCTTATCAAGAGCAGACCAGGACATCGGGGACCTTCGGAATGTGACACTAACCACGAGGTCACGACTCGAATATGTTTGTGAGACCGGACTCATCCTGAGTTCCAATGGGAATGTCGGGAACTCCTTTCGGACAAAATAGGAGAATGGACCTTCCTGTAGAGATGAGGAGGGGAGGAGGGGCTCAGAGGAAGTGGTGCCGGGAACCTCGGTGTTCCTCTCGAGGGAGACCGGTAAGTCGGGGAACTTTGTGGGTCGCATCAAGGCTGCCAAGCACCGTTTCGAACTTCAAGACGAAACGTGGGGCTTCTCTTGAGACGCCGACGAGGGAAAGGGCTTCATCTTGCGATGGCGGGGGAACCACGTGGTTTTTCTCGAGTTGCGGCGGGATTCTTGAGTTACGACGGGGAATACAGGATGTCTCTTGTGTTGTCCCAGAGAAGTCCAATCTTCCATTTGAGGTTCGAGGGAGAGCTGGGGATTGCTCTCGAATCACTGCAGGGCAAATAGACCTCATCTAGGCTTGTGGCCAGAAGCTAATGTTCCTCTGCAGGGGCGACAGGGATCTCAGGGTTGCATTTCAGACTCACCAGGGGAGTCAGGCCTCATCTCGATGGGAAGCAAAGAACTCCGTGCTCCTCTCGAGTCACAACGGGTATCTCTTGGAGCCCACTGAGTGGCCTAAAAGGAGTCAAGCCTCCTGTGGAGTTTGGAGAGATGACTCAGGACTGCTGTTGAGGCCATGCAGGAAATGAAGGCCCTCATCTCGCGATGACAGGGGGGACTCGTGGTTTATCTGGAGCTGTGGCTCCAGTGTGGGGTTTGTCACCAGGTACGAATGGGAGCTCAGGGAGCCTCTCCTGGGACGCCAGGGAAGTCGGGTCTCCATGCGGGGGGAGAGTGGGAGCGCGTCATTGCTCTCGAGTCATGGTAGGGGAATCGGGCCTTGAGACGTGTTGAAGAAGGACGCTAGAGTTCTTTCTCAGGATGCGGAAGGAAACCTTGGGTTCCCTCGACTTGTGCCAGGGACCTTAGGGAGCTTCTCATGGTGCCTCTGAGAATCAGGGATACTGTGGAGTTGGGAAGGTCCTCTCGGGGCTCCACTGGGTTTGGAGCAATGGAGGAGGGCCTGGTCACCTGTTGAGGCAGGAACCTCAGGGTTCCTCTCCATTTCTGACTCGAATTGCAGGGCCCCTGCAGAGTTGGGACAGGAGAAGCAGGCCTCGTCTTGTGTTGAGGCAGGGAACTCCGCTTGCCTCTTGAGTGACAGGAAACAGGCCAAGCAGGAAACGAAGGCCCTCATCTCGCAAGGATGGGGTAGTTTCGGTGTTTTTCTCGAGCGGCGGCGCCAGTGTGGGTTTTCTCACGCGGTAAGACGACGAGCTCAGAGAGCCTCTCGTGTGGCGCTAGGGAAGTCGGGTCTTCATGTGCGGGCGAGGGGGAGCCCGTCACTGGTCTCGAGTCATGGTAGGGGAATCGGGCCTCGAGACGCATTGAAGAAGGACTCTCGAGGTGTTCCTCGGGTTTCAGCAGAAAACCCTGGGTTCCCTCGACTTGTGCCGGTGATCTCAGGGAGCTTCTCAGGGTGCCTCTGAGAAGTCAGGGATACAGTGGAGTTGGGAGGGGCCTCTCGGGACTCCACTGGGTTTGGTGCAATGAAAGAGAGCCTCATCTCCAGTTGAGGCAGGAAATTCAGGTTTCCTCTCCATTTCAGACCCGATCGCAGGGTCCCTGCAGAGTTGGGACAGGAGAGTCAGGCCTCGTCCTGGTTTGAGGCGTGGAACTCCGCTTGCCTCTGGAGGTGTTCACGGGGTGACAGGCCACTTGTCGAGCTGTATTTGGAACCTTCGGGTTTTTTTCGGAAGATTCACGGTGGTGTCAGTGCCCCTTCGAGTTGCGAGTTCATCCACAGGGTGGCGTTCGAAGAGGTGTCTGGGCATCGGGTTCTTGTCAAGAGTGGACGGGGAAATCGGGGTCTTTCAGAATGTGGACGAACCCACGAGGCTATGTCGCGAATTTCTTCGTGAGACAGGCCTCATCCTGAGGTGCAACGGGAAGGTCGGGAACCCCTTCCAGAGAAAGCAGGGGAATCGACCCTCCTGTCAAGATCAGGAGGGAAGAATGGGCTCCGATGAAGTGGTGGGGGGAACCTCAGGGTTCCTCTCCAGTGAGACTGGTATGTCGGGGAACTTTTTGGGTCGAATCAAGGGTGCCAAGTACCCTTACAACCTTCAAGACGGAAGGTGGGCCTTCTCTTGAGACTCTGTAGCAGGAAAGGGCTTCATCTTGCGATGACGGGGGAACCACGTGGTTTTCTTCAAGTTGCGATGGGAATCTCAAGTTACGACGGGGAATTCAGGATGCCTCTTGTGCTGGCCCAGGGAAGTCCAATCTTCCATTCGAGTTTCGAAGCAGAGATGGGGATTGCTCTAGCGTCACTGAAGGTTAAATAGACCTCATCTAGGTTTGTGTCCAGAATCTAATGTTCCTCTCCAGGGGCGACAGGTATCTCGGGTTTGCATTCCATGCTCACCTGGGGAGTCAGGCCTCGTCTTGAGTGGAAACAAAGAACTCCACTCCCCTCTCAAGTCGCGACGGGTATCTCTTGGAGCCCGATGAGTTGCCTAAAAGGAATCTAGCCTCCTGTGGAGTTTGGAGAGAGAACATGGGATTGCTCTCTAGGCCATGAAGGAAACGAAGGCCCTCATCTCGCGATGACGGGGGAGTCTCGTGGTTTTTCTGGAGCTGCGGCGCCAGAATGGGTTTTGTCACGAGGTACGAATGGATCTCAGGGAGCCTCTCGTGTGGCGCCAGGGAAGTCAGGTCTCCAAGCGAGTTGCGAGAAGGAGCGGGTCATTTCTCTCGAGTCACTGTAGGGGAATTGGACCTCAAGATGCATTGAAGAAGGGCTCTTGAGGTCTTTCTTCGGTTGTGGCAGGAAACCCTGAGTTCCCTAGACTTGTGCCCGTGACCTCAGGGAGGTTCTCCGTGTGCGTCTGAGAAGTCAGGGATACTGTGGAGTTGGCAGGGGCCTCTCGGGCCTCACTGGGTTTGGTGCAATGGAAGAGAGCCTTATCTCGACTTGAGGCAGGAACCTCAGGGTTTCTCTCCATTTCTGACTCCGATCGCAGGGTCCCTGCAGAGTTGGGACAGGAGAGTCAGGCCTCGTCTTAGGTTGAGGCATGGAACTCCGCTTGCCTCTCGAGGTGTTCATGGGGTGACAGGCCACTTGTCAAGCTGTATTTGGAACCTGTGGGTTTTTCTGGATGATGCATGGGGGTGTCCATGCCCCTTTGTGTTGTGCCTTCATCCACAGGGTTGCATTTGAAGAGGGGTCCGGGCATCAGGTTCTTCTCAATAGCAGACCGGAAAATCGGGGTCTTTTTCAGAATTTGGCACCATCCACGAGGTTCCGTCTCGAATTCCCTCATGAGACCAGCCTCATCCTGAGGTTCGATTGGATGGTCGGGAACCCCTTCCAGACAAAGCTGGGGAATCAACCCTCCCGTCCAGAACAAGAGGTGAGAAGGGCCTCAGATGAAATGGCGCCGGGAACACCTGTGTTCCTTTCGAGTCAGACCAGTATGTCAGGGAACTTTTTGGGTCGCATCAAGGATGCCAAGTACCGTTTCGACCTTCAAGACAGAACTTGGGACTTCTCTTGAGACGCTGTAGTGAGAAAGGGCTTCATCTTGCATGACGGGGGAACCACGTGGTTTTTCTCGAGTTGCGGTGGGATTTTCGAGTTACGATGGGGAATTCAGGATGCCTTTTGTGTTGGCCCAGGGAAGTCCAATCTTCCATTCAAGTTGCCAGGGAGATCTGGGGATTGCTCTCGAGTCCCTGCAGGGCAAATAGACCTCATCTAGGCTTGTGTCCAGAAGCTAATATTCATCTCACTGGCGACAGGGATCTCGTGGTTGCATTCCAGACTCAGCCGGGGAGTCAGGCCTCGTCTAGATTGGAGGCAAAGAACTCCGCGCTTCTCTCGATTCTCGACGGGAATGTCTTGGAGCCAACTGAGTGGCCTAAAGGGAGTCAAGCCTCCTGTGCAGATTGAAGAGAGGACTCGTTTTGCTCTCTAGGCCATGGATGTAATGAAGCCCTCATCTCGCCATGACGGGGGAGTCTCGTTTTTTTTTCTCAAGCTGGGGCGACAGTGTGGGATTCTCACGAGGTACGATGGGGAGCTCAGGGAGGCTCCCTTGAGGAGCAAGGGAAGTCGGGTCTCCATGCGAGTGGCGAGGGGGAGCGCGTCATTGCTCTCGAGTCATGGTAGGGGAATCGGGCCTCAAGACACCTTAAAGAAGGACTATCGAGTTCTTTCTCGGGTTGTGGCAGGAAACCCTGGGTTCCATCGAATTGTGCAGGACCTCAGGGAGCTTCTCAGGGTGCCTCTGAGAAGTCAGGGATACTGTGGAGTTGGGAGGGGCTTCTTGGGACTCCTCTGGGTTTGGTGCAATGGAAGAGGGCCTCATCTCCAGTTGAGGCAGGAACCTCAGGGTTCCTTTCCATTTCTGACTCCAATCGCAGGGTCCTTGCAGAGTTGGGACAGGAGAGGCAGGCCTCGTCTTGTGTTGAGGCATGGAACTCCGCTTGCTGCTCGAGTTGTTCACAGGGTAACAGGCCACTTGTCGAGCTGTATTTGGAACCTACGGGTTTTTCCGGACAATGCACAGGGGTGTCAGTTCCCCTTCGTGTTTCGACTTCATCCACAGGGTTGCATTCGAAGAGGTTTCCGGGCATCGGGTCCTTGTCAAGAGCAGACCGGGATATCGGGGTCCTTCAGAATGTGGCACCACCCACCGAGCCCCGTCTCAAATTTCTTCATGAGACCGGCCTCATCCTGAGAGGTGACAGGAAGGTTGGGAACCGCTTCCAGATAAAGCAGGGGAATCCACCCTCCTGTCGAGATAAGGAAGGGAGAAGGGGCTCAGAGGAAGTGGTGCTGGGAAGCTCGGTGTTCCTCTCGAGGGAGACTGGTATGTCGGCGAACTTTGTAGGTCGCATCAAGGCTTCCAAGTACCGTTTCGAACTTCAAGACGGAACGTGGGACTTCTCTTGAGACGCCTTCGCGGGAAAGGGCTTCATCTTGCGATGGCGGGGGAACCACGTGGTTTTTCTCGAGGTGCGGTGGGATCCTCGCGTTACGATGGGGAATTCAGGATGCCTCTTGTGGTGGCCCACGGACGTCCAATCTTCCATTGAAGTTGCGAGGGAGACCTGGGGGTTGCTCTCGAGTCCCTACAGGGAAAATAGACCTCATCTAGCCTTGTGTCCAGAAACTAATGTTCCTCTTCAGTGGCGATAGGGATCTCGGGGTTGCATTCCAGACTCAGCCGGGGAGTCAGGCCTCGTCTCGAGGGAAGCAAAGAACTCCGCTCTCCTCTCGAGTCGCGACGGGTATCTCTTGGAGCCCCCTGAGTGGCCTAAAGGGAGTCAAGCCTCCTGTGGAGTTTTGGAGTGAAGACTCGGGATGGCTCTCCAGGCCATGCTGGAAACGAAGGCCCTCATTTCGCGATGATGGGGGCGCCTTGTGGTTTTCTTTGAACTGCGGCACCACTGTTGGGTTTCCCACGAGGTACGACTGAAGCTCAGGGAGCCTCTCGTGTGGCTCCAGGGAAGTCAGGTCTCCCATGCGAGTGGCCAGGGGGAGGGCGTCATTGCTCTCAAGTCATGGTAGGGGCATCGGGCCCCAAGACGCGTTGAAGAAGGACTCTCGAGGTCTTTCTCAGGTTGCCTCTAGAAACCCTGGGTTCCCTCGACTTGTGCCGATGACCTCAGGGAGCTTCTCAGCGTGCCTCTGAGAAATCATGGATACTGTGGAGTTGGGAGGGGCCTCTCGGGAATCCACTGGGTTTGGTGCAATGGAAGATGACCTCGTGCTGAGCTGAGGCAGGAACCACAGTGTGCCTCTCCATTTCTGATTCCTATCACAGGGTCCCTGCAGAGTTGGGACAGGAGAGACAGGCCTCGTCTTGTGTTGAGGCATGGAACTCCACTTGCCCCTCGATTTGTTCATGGGGTGACAGGCCACTTGTCGAGCTGTATTTGGAACCTATGGGTTTTTCCAGACAATGCTCGGGGGTGTCAGTTCCTCTTTGTGTTTCCACTTCATCTACAGGGTTGCATTCGAAGAAGTGTCCGGCCATCGGGTCCTTATCAAGAGCGGACTGGGACATCTGGGTTCTTCGGAATGTGGCACCACCCACCAGGCCCCGTCTCGAATTTCTTAGTGAGACCGGCCTTATCCTGAGGTGCGACCGGAAGGTTGGGAACCGCTTCCAGATAAAGCAGGGGAATGGACCCTTCTGTCGAGAACAAGAGGGGAGAAGGGTCTCAGAGGAAGTGGTACTGGGAACCTCGGTGTTCCTCTCAAGGGAGACCGGTATGTCGGGGAATATTGTGGGTCGCATCAAGGCTGCCAAGTACCGTTTCGAACTTCAAGACGGAACGTGGGACTTCTCTTGAGACGCCGTCGTGGGATAGGGCTTCATCTTGCAATGGCGTGGGAACCACGTGGTTTTTCTCGATTTGTGGCAGGATTCTCGAGTTACGATGGGGAATTCAGGATGCCTCTTGTGTTTGCCCAGGGAAGTCCAATCTTCCATTCGAGGTGCGAGGGAGAGCTGGGGATTACTCTGGAGTCACTATAGGGCAAATAGCCCTCATCTAGGCTTGTGTCCAGAAGCGAATGTTCATCACCAGTGGCGACAGGGATCTCGGGGTTGCATTCGAGACTCTCTCGGGGAGTCAGGCCTCATCCCGAGTGGAAGCAAAGAACTCCACTCTCCTCTAGAGTCACGACTGGTATCTCTTGAAGCCCCCTTAGTGGCCTAAAGGGAGTGAAGCCTACTCTGGAGTTTGGAGAGAAGACTCGGGATGGCTCTCCAGGCCTTGCAGGAAACGAAGGCCCTCATCTCCCGAAGACGGGGTTGTCTCGTGGTACTTCTCCAGCTGCGGCGCTAGTGTGGGGTTTTTCACGAGGTATGGCGGGGTACTCAGGGAGCCTCCTTTTTGGAGCAGGGAAGTCAGGTCTCCCATGCTCGTGGCGAGGGGGAGCACGTCATTGCTCTCGAGTCATGGTAGGGGATCGGGCCTCAAGACGCGTTGAAGAAGGACTCTCGAGGTCTTTCTCGGGTTGTGGCAGGAAAACCTGGGTTCCCTCGACTTGTGCAGGTGACCTTAGGGAGCTTCTCAGAGTGCCTCTGAGAAGTCAGGGATACTGTGGAGTTGGGAGTGGCCTCTCGGGACTCCTCTGGGTTGGTGCAATGGAAGAGGGTCTCATGTCGATTTCAGGCAGGAACCTCAGGATTCCTCTCCATTTCTGACTCTGATCGCAGGGTCCCTGCAGAGTTGGGACAGGAGAGTAAGGCCTCGTTTTTGGTTGAGGCATGGAACTCCTCTTACCTCTCAAATTGTTCATGGGGTCACAGGCCACTTGTCGACCTGTATTTGGAACCTGCGCGTTTTTACGGAAGATGCAAGAGAGTGTCAGTGACCTTTCATGTTGTGTCTTCATCCACAGGGTTGCATTCGAAGAGGGGTCCATGCATCGGATTCTTCTCAAGAGCGGACAGGGAAATCAGGGTCTTTTTCAGAATGTGGCACCACACACGAGGCTATGTCTCGAATTTCTTCGTGAGACTGGCCTTATCCTGAGGTGCGACGGGAAGGTCGGGAATCCCTTCCAGAAAAAGCAGGGGAATAGAACCTACTGTCGAGATCAGGAAGTGAGATGGGGCTCAGATGAAGTGGTTCCGGGAACTTCGGTGTTCCTCTCGAGTGAGTCTGGTATTTTGGAGAAATTTTATGGGCGCATCAATGGTGCCAAGTACTGTTTCAACCTTCAAGATGGAACGTGGGACTTCTCTTGAGACGCTGTATCGAGAAAGGGCTTCATCTTTCGATGACGGGGGAACCACATGGTTTTTCTCGAGTTGCGGCAGGACTCTCGAATTACGACGGGGAATTCAGGATGCCTCTTGTGTGGACCCAGGGAAGTCCAATCTTCCATTCGAGTTGCAAAGCAGAGCTGGGGATTGCTCTCGCGTCACTGAAGGTTAAATAGACCTCATTTAGTCTTGTGTCCAGAAGCTAATGTTCCTCTCCATGGCCGACAGTGATCTCAGGGTTGCATTCCAGGCTCACCCGGGGAGTCAGGCCTGGTCTTGAGTGGAAACAAAGAACTCCGCTACCCTCTCGAGTCGCAACGGGTATCTCTTGGAGCCCAATGAGTGGCCTAAAGGGAGTCCAGCCTCCTGTGGAGTTTGGACAGAGGACTCGGGATTACTCTCTAGGCCATGAAGGAAACGAAGGCCCTCATCTCGCGATGACATGCGAGTCTCGTGGTTTTTCTCGAGCTGTGGCGCAGTATGGCTTTTCTCACGAGGTATGAAGGGGAGCTCAGGGAGCCTCTCGTGGGGCTCCAGGGAATTGGGGTCTCCATGTGAGGGGCGAGGGGGAGCGCGTCATTGCTGTCGAGTCATGGCAGGGGAATCGGGCCTCGAGACACTTTGAAGAAGGGCTCTCGCGTGTTTCTCAGGTTGCGGTAGGGAAACCCTGGCTTCCCTTGTTTTGTTCAGGTGACGTAGGGCGCTTCTCAGGGTGCCTCTGAGAAGTCAGGGATACAGTGGAATTGGGAGGGGGCTCTCAGGACTCCACTGGGTTTGTTGCAATGTAAGAGGGCCTCATCTCCTGTTGAGGAAGAAACCTCAGGTTTCCTCTCCATTTCAGACTCCGATCGCAGGGTTCCTGCAGAGTTGGGAGAGGAGAGTGAGGCCTAGTCTTGGGTTGAGGCATGGAACTCCGCTTGCCTCTCGAGTTGTTCACGGGGTGACAGGCCACTTGTTGAGCTGTATTTGAAACCTGCGGTTTTTTCCAGACGATTCACGTGGGTGTCAGTGCCCCTACATGTTGCGACTTCATCCACAGGGTGACGTTTGAAGAGGTGTCCGGGCATCATGTTCTTGTCAAGAGCGGACTGGGAAATCGGGGTCTTTCAGAAGGTGGCACTGCGCACGAGGCTCCGTCTCGAATTCCCTAGTGAGACCGGCCTCATCCTGAGGTGTGACTGAAAGGTCGGGAAGCCTTCCAGACAAGCAGGAGAATGGACCTTCCTGTCGAGATCAGGAGGGGAGCAGGGGTTCAGATGAAGTGGTGCCGGGAACCTCAGTGTTCCTCTCGAGTGAGTCCGGTATTTCGGGGAACTTTTTGGGTCGCATCAAGGGTGCCAAGTGCCGTTTCGAACTTCAAGACGGAACGTGAGACTTCTCCTGAGATGCTGTATGGGAAAGAGCTTCATCTTGCGATGACTGGGGAACCACGTGGTTTTTCTCAAGTTGCGGCAGGATTCTCGAGTAACGACAGGGAATTCTGGATACCTCTTGTGTTGGCCCAGGGAAGTCCAATCTTCCATTCGAGTTGAAAAGGAGAGCTGGGGATTGGTCTCGAGTCACTGCAGGGCAAATAGACCTCATCTAGGCTTGTGTCCAGAAGCTAATGTTACTCTCCAGGAGCGACAGGGATCTTGGGGTTGCATTCCAGACGCACCCGGGGAGTCAGGCCTAGTCTCGAGTGGAAGTAAAGAACTCCGCTCTCCTCTCCAGTCGCGACGGGTATCTCTTGGAGAACCCTGAGGGCCTAAAGCAAGTCAAGCCTCCCGTGGGGTTTGGAGAGAAGACTAGGGATGGTTCTGCAGTCATGCAGGAAACGAAGGCCCTCACCTCGGGATGACGGGTGCTCCTCCTGATTTTCCTCGAGCTGCGGTGCCAGTGTGGGGTTTCTCATGAAGTACAATTGGGAGCTCAAGGAGCCTGTCGTGTGGCTCCAGGCAAGTCAGGTCTCCCATGCGAGTGACGAGGGGGAGCGTGTCATTGCTCCTGAGTCACGGTAGGGGAATCGGGCCTCAAGACGCATTGAAGAGGACTCTCGAGGTCTTCCTCGGGTTGAGGCAGGAAATGCTGGGTTCCCTCAACTTGTGCCGGTGAATTCATGGAGCTTCTCAGGGTGCCTCTGAGAATTCTGGAATACTGTGGAATTGGGAGGGGCCTCTCGGGACTCCACTGGGTTTGGTGCAATGAAAGAGGGCCTCATCCGGAGTTGAGGCAGGAACTTGAGGGTTCCTTTCCATTTCAGACTCCGATCGCAGGGTCCCTGCAGGGTTGGGACAGGAGAGGCAGGCCTCGTCTTGTGTTGAGGCATGGAACTCCGCTTGCCGCTCGAGTTGTTCAGAGGATGACAGGCCACTTGTCCAGCTGTATTTGGAATCTACGGGTTTTTCCGGACGATTCATGGGGGTGTCAGGGCCCCTTCGTGTTGTGACTTCATCTACAGGGTTGCATCCAAAGAGGTGTCCGTGCACCGGGTTCTTATCAAGAGCAGACCGTGATATTGGAGTTCTTTGGAATGTGGCAATAACCACGGGGCAACGTCTCGAATTTCTTTGTGAGACCGGCCTCATCCTGAGGTGCGATGGGAAGGTCGGGAACCCCTTCCAGACAAAGCAGGGGAATCGACCCTCCTGTAGAGATCAGGAGGGGAGAAGGGGCTCAGAGGAAGTGGTGCCGGGAACTTCGCTGTTCCTCTCGAGGAAGACCAGTATGTCTGGGAACTCTGTGGGTCACATCAAGGGTGCCAAGTACGGTTTTGCCCTTCAAGACGGAACGTGGGACTTCTCCTGAGACGATGTAGCGGGAAAGGGCTTCATCTTGCGATGACGGGGGAACCACGTGGTTTTTCTCGAGTCGCACCTCAGGATGAGGCTGTTCTCACGAAGAAATTCGAGACGTAGCCTAGTGGGTGGTGCCACATTCCGAAGGACCCTGATTTCCTGATCCGCTCTTGACAAGAACCCCATGCCCGGAAACCTCCTCGAACGCCACACTGTGGATGAAGTCGCAACACGAAGGGGCAGTTACACCCCGTGTATCGTCTGGAAAAACCCGAAGGTTCCAAATACAGCTTGACAAATGGCCTGTCACAACGTGAACAACTCGAGAGGTAAGCGGAGTTCCATGCATAAACCCAAAACGAGGCCTTACCCTCCAATCCCAACTATGCTTGGACCCTTGGATCGAAGTAAGAAATGGAGAGGAACCCTCAAGTTCCTGCCTGAACTCGAGATGAGACCGTCTTCCATTGCACCAAACCCAGAGGAGTCCTGAGAGTCCCCTCCCAAATCCACAGTATCCCTGACTTATCAGCGGCCCCCTCAAAAGTTCCCTGAGGTCTGGTACAAGTCAGGGGAACCAAGTGTTTCCTTCCACAACCAAAGAAAGACCTCGAGAGTCCTTCTTTAACACGTCTTAAGGCCCGATTCCCCTACCATGACTCGAGAGCAATGACACACTTCCCCTTGCCACTCCCATGGAGATCTGACTTCCCTGGCTCCACCAGGGAGTCATTCTGAGCTGCCCGTTGTACCTCGTGAGAAACCCCACACTGGCACTGCAGCTCGAGATAAACCCCCAGACTCGCCCGTCAAGCAAGATGAGGGCCTTCGTTTCCTGCATGGCCTGGAAAACCTTCCCGAGTCTTCTCTGCAAAATCAACAGAAGGCTTGACTTACTTTAGGCCACTCAGGGGGCTCCAAGAGATACCTGTCGACTCGAGAGGAGAGCGGAGTTCTTTGCTTCCACTCTAGATGAGGCCTGACTCCCTGGGTGAGACTGGAATGCAACCCGAGTTTCCTGTCGCCCCTGCAGAGGAACATTAGTTTCTGGACACAAGCCTAGATGAGGTCTATTTGCCCTGCAGTTACTCGAGAACAATCCCAGCTCTCCCTAGCAACTCGAATGGAAGACTGGACGTCCCTGGGGGAAACAAGAGGTATCCTGAATTCCCAGTCGTAACTCCAGAATCCCGCCCCAACTCGAGAAAAAACACGTGGTTCCCCCGC
Source organism: Bos indicus (assembly GCF_029378745.1). Lineage (NCBI taxonomy): Eukaryota > Metazoa > Chordata > Mammalia > Artiodactyla > Bovidae > Bos > Bos indicus. Next base: position 566,488 of record NC_091763.1, on the reverse strand, counting down.
CATCGCAAGATGAAGCCCTTTCCCACGATGGCGTCTCAAGAGAAGTCCCATGTGCCGTCTTGAAGATCGAAACGGTACTTGGCAGCCTTGATGCGACCCACAAAGTTTCCTGACATACCAGTCTCACTCCAGAGGAACACCGAGGTTTCCGGGCACCAATTCAACAGAGCCCCTTCTACCCTCCTGATCTCGACAGGAGGGTAGATTCCCCTGCTTTGTCTGGAAGGGGTTCCCGATCTTTCCGTAGCACCTCAGGATGAGGCCGGTCTCATGAGGAAATTCAAGACGTGGCCTCGTGGGTGGTGCCACATTCCGAAGGACCCCGATGTCCCTCTCCACCCTTGATAACAACACGTGCCCGGACACCTCTTAGAATGCAACCCTGTGGTTGAAGTCGCAACATGAAGGGCCACTGACACCCCCATGCATCGTCTGGAAAAACCCATAGGTTCCAAATACAGCTCGACAAGTGACCTGTCACCCCTTGAACAAATCGAGCGGCAAACGGAGTTCCATGCCTCAACACAAAACGAGGCCTGCCTCTCCTGTCCCAACTCTGCAAGGACCCTGCCTTCGGAGTCAGAAATGGAGAGGAACCCTGAGGTTCCTGCATCAACTCGAGACGAGTCCCTCCTCCATTGCACCAAACCCAGTGGAGTCCCGAGAGGCCCCTCCCAAATCCACAGTATCCCTGACTTCTCAGAGGCACCCTCAGAAGCTCCCTGATCTCACCGGCACAAGTCAGGGGAACCCCGGGTTTCCTGCCACAACAGGAGAAAGACCTCAAGAAGACTTCTTCAATGCGTCTCCAGGACCGATTCCCCTCCCATGACTCGAGAGCAATGGCGCGCACCCCCTTGCCCCTTGCATGGAGACCCGATTTCCCTGGTGCCCAACAAGAGGCTCCCTGAGCTCGCCGTCGTACCTCGTGGGACACCCCACACTGGCGCTCCAGCTCGAGAAAAACCATGAGGCACACCCGTCATCACGAGATGATGGACTTTGTTTCCTGCATGACCTGAATAGCCATCCCTAGTCTTCTCTGCAAACTCCACAGGAGGCTTGACTCCCTTTAGGCCACTCAGGGTGCTCCAAAAGATACCCGTCCCGACTCGAGAGGAAAGCGGAGTTCTTTGCTTCCACTCGAGACGAGGCCTGACTCCCCGGGTGAGTCTGGAATGCAACCCAGAGATCCCTGTCGCCTCTGGAGAGGAACATTAGTTTCTGGACACAAGCCTAGATGAGGGCTATTTGCTCTGCAGTGACACGAGAGCAATCGCCAGTTCTCCCTCCCACCTCGAATGAAAGATTGGACTTCCCTGGTCCAACACCAGAGGCATCCTGAATTCCCCGTCGTAAATCGAGAATCCCACCGCAACTCGAGAAAAACCACGTGGTTCCCCTCCCCCATCACCAGATGAAGCCCTTTCCCGGGATTGAGTCTCAGGAGAAATCCCACGTGCCATCTTGAAGTTCGAAACGGTACCTGGCAGCCATGAGGCGACCCACAAAGTTCCCTGACATACCTGTCTCCCTTGAGAGGAACACCGAAGTTTCCGTGCACCACATCCTCTGAGCCCCCTTTCCCCTCCTGATCTGGACAGGAGGGCCGATTCCCCTGCTTTGTCTGGAAGGGGTTTCCGACCTTCCCGTCGCACCTTAGAATGAGGCCGGACTCAAGAAGAAATTTGAGACGTGGCCTCGTGGGTGGTGCCACATTCCGAAGGACCCCGTTTTCCCGGTCCGCTCTTGATAAAAACCCAATGCTCGGAAACCTCTTCGAATGCAACCCTGTGGATGAAGTAGCAATACGGAAAGAACTGACACTCCCGTGCATCATCTGGAAAAAGCTGTAGGTTTCAAATACAGCTGGACAAGTGTCCTGTCACCCCGTGAACAGCTCCAGAGGCAAGCAGAGTTCCATGCCTCAACACAAAACGTGGCCTGCCTCTCCTGTCGCAACTCTGCAGGGACCCTGCGATCGGGGTCAGAAGTAGAAAGGAACCCTGAGGTTCCTGCCTCAAGTCGGGACGAGGCCCTCTTCCATTGCACCAAACCCAGTGGAGTCCAGAGACGCCCTCCCAATTCCACAGTACCCCTACTTCTCACAGGCACGCTGAGAAGCTGAAAGAGTTCCCGGGCACAAGTCGAGGGAACCCAGCGTTTCCTGCCACAACACGAGAAAAACTCGAGGGTCCTTCTTCAAAGCGTCTTGAGACCCGATTCCCCTACCGTGACTCGAGAGCAATGACACACTCCCCCTCGCCTCGCATGGGAGACCTGACTTCCCTGGTGCCACAAGAGAGGTTCCCTGAGCTCCCTGTCGTACATCGTGAGAACCTCACACTGGGGCCACAGCTCGGGAAAAACCACGAGGCGACCCCGTCACCGCCAGATGAGGGCTTTCATTTCCTGCATGGCCAGGAGAGCCATCCCGAGTCTATTCTCCAAACTCCACAGGAGGCTTGACTCCCTTTAGGCCACTCAAGGGGCTCCAAGAGATACCCGTCGTGACTCGAGAGGAAAGCAGAATTCTTTCATTCCACTCGGTATGAGGCCTGACTCCCCGGGTGAGTCTGGAATGCAACCCCGAGATCCCTGTCTTTCCTGGAGAGGAACATTAGCTTCTGGACACAAGCCTATATGAAGTCTATTTGCCCTGCAGTGATTCGAGAGTAATTACTAGCTCCCCTGCTACTGGAATGGAATATTAGACTTCCTTGGGCTAAAACAAGAGGCATCCTGAATTCACCATCGTAACTTGAGAATCCCGCCGGAACTCGAGAATAATCACGTGGTTCCCCCGCCATCGCAAGATGAAGCCCTTTCCCGCGATGGCGTCTCAAGAGAAGAACTACGTTCCGTCTTGAAGGTCGAAACAATACTTGGCAGCCTTGATGCGACCCACAACGTTCCCCGACATACCTGTTTCCCTCGAGAGGAACACCGAAATTCCCGGCACCACTTCCTCTGAGCCCCTTCTCCCCTCCTGATCTGGACTGGAGGGTCGATTCCCCAGCTTTGTCTGGAAGGGGTTCCTGACCTTCCCGTCGCACCACAGGATGAGGCTGGTCTCCCAAAGAAATTTGAGATCTGGCCTCGTGGGTGGTGCCACATACCGAAGGACCTCGAATTCCGGGTCCGCTCTTGACAAGAACCCCATGCCTGGACACCTCTTTGAATGCAACCCTGTGGATGAATTCACAACACGAAGGGGCACTGACACCCCCGTGCATCGTCCGGAAAAACATGTAGGTTCCAAATACAGCTGGACAAGTGGCCTGTCACCCCGTGAACAACTCGAGCAGCAAGCGGAGATCCATGCCTCAACACAGGACGAGGTCTGCCTCTGGAGTCCCAACTCTGCAGGGACCCTGCGATAGGAGTCAGAAATGGAGAGGAACCCTGAGCTTCCTGCCTCAACTCAGGATGAGGCCCTCTTCCATTGCTCCAAACCCAGTGGAGTCCCGAGAGACCCCTTCCAATTCCACAGTATCCCTGACTTCTCAGAGGCACCCTGAGAACCTCCCTGAGATCACTGGCACAAGTCGAGGAAAGCCAGGGTTCTCTGCCCCAGCCTGAGAAAGACCTTTAGAGTCCTTTTTCAACGCATCTGGAGGCCCGATGCCCCTACCGGGACTCGAGAGCAATTAACCGCTCCCCCCTCGCCACTCGCATGGGAGATCTGACTTCCCTGGCGCCACACGCGAGGCTCCCTGAGCTCCCCGTCGTACCTCGTGGGAAACCCCACACTGGCGCCGCAGCTCGAGGAAACCCACGAGGCGGCCCCGTCATCGTGAGATGAGGGCCTTAGTTTCCTGTATGCCCTGAAGAGAAATCCCTAGTCTTCTCTCCAAACTCAACAGGAGGCTTGACTCCCTTGAGGCCACTCAGTGGGCTTCAAGTGAGACCCTTCAAGACTCGAGAGGAGAGTGGAGTTATTTGCTTCCACTCGAGATGAGGCCTGACTCCCCGGGTGAGTCTGGAATGAAACCCCTAGATACCTGTCGTCCCTGGAGAGGAACATTAGCTTCTGGACACAAGCCTAGATGAGATCTATTTGCCCTGTGGTGACTCGAGAGCAATCCCGAGCTCTCCCTCGCACCTCGAATGGAAGATTGAACTTCCCTGGGCCAACACAAGAGGCATCCTGAATTCCCTGTCGAAAGTTGAGAATCGCGTCACAACTCGAGAAAAACCACGTGGTTTCCCCGCCATCGCAAGATGAAGCCCTTTCCCGCGACGGCGTCTAAAGAGAAGTCCCACATTCCGTCTTGAAGTTCAAAACGGAACTTGGCAGGCTTGATGGGACCCACAAAGTACCCCGACATACTGGTCTCCCTCGAGAGGAACACCCAAGTTCCCAGCACGACTTCCTCTGAGCCCCTTCTCCCCTCCTGATCTCAACAGGAGGGTCAATTCCCCTGCTTTGTCTGGAAGGGGTTCCTGACCTTCCCGTCGCACCTCAGGATGAGGCCGGTCTCACGAAGAAATTCGAGACGTGGCCTCGTAGTTGGTGCCACATTCCAAAGGACCCTGGTGTCCCGGTCCGCTTTTGATAAGAACCCCATGCAAGGACACCTCTTCGGATGCAACCCTGTGAATGAAGTCACAACACCAAGGGGTACTGACACCCCCGTGCATCGTCCAGAAAAACCCACAGGTTCCAAATACAGCTCGACAAGTGGTCTGCCACCCCGTGAACAACTCGAGCGGCAAGCGGAGTTCCGTGCCTCAACACAAGACCAGGCCTGACTCTCCTGTCCCAACTCTGCAGGGAGCCTGCGATTGAAGTCAGAAATGGAGAGGCACCCTGAGGTTCCTGCCTTAACTCGGTACGAGGCCCTCTTCCATTGCACCATACCCAGTGGAGTCCCGAGAGGCCCCTCCCAACTCCACAGTATCCCTGACTTCTCAGAGGCACCCAGAGAAGCTCACTGAGGTCACCGGCACAAGTCCAGGGCACCCAGGGTTTCCTGCCGCAACCCAAGAAAGACCTCAAGAGTCCTTCTTCAAAGCGTCTGGAGGCCCGATTCTCCTATCGTGACTCGAGAGCAATGACGCGCTCTCCACTGACCCTCGCATGGAGACCCAACTTCCCTCACGCCCCATGAGAGGCTCCTTGAGCTCTCCGTAGTACCTCATGAGAAACCCCACAATGGCGCCACCCCTCGAGAACAACCCTGAGACTCCCCCGGCATCGCGAGATGAGGGCCTTCGTTTCCTGCATGGCCTAGAGAGCAACCCCGAGTCCTTTCTCCAAACTCCATAGGAAGCTTGGCTCCCTTTAGGCCACGCAGTGGAATCCAAGAGATACCGGTTGCTACTCGAGAGGAGCGCGGAGTTCTTTGCTTCCACTTGAGACTAGGCCTGACTCCCCAGGTGAGTCTGGAATGCAACCCCGAAATCCCTGTCGCCCCTGGGGAGGAACATTAGCTTCTGAACACAAGCCTAGATGAGGTCTATGTGCCCTGCTGTGACTCGATAGCAACTTCCAGCTCTCCTTTGCAACTCGAATGAAAGATTGGACTTCCCTGGGCCAACACAAGAGGCATCCTGAATTCCCCGTCGTAACTAGAGAATCCCGCCGAAATTCGAGAAAAACCACGTGGTTCCCCCGTCATCGCAAGATGAAGCCCTTTCCCGCTAAGCGTCTCAGGAGAAGTCCCACGTTCCGTCTTGAAGGTTGAAATGGTACTTTGCACCCTTGATGTGACCCACAAAGTTCCCTGACATCCTGGTCTCACTCCAGAGGAACACCGAGGTTCCCAGAACCACTTCATCTGAGCCTCTGTTTCTCTCCTGATCTCGACAGGAGGGTCCATTCCCCTGCTTTGTCTCGAAGGGGGTCCCAACCATCCAGTCACACCTCAGGATGAGGCCGGTCTCCCAAGGAAATTCGAGACGGAGCCTCGTGGGCGGTGTCAGCTTCCGAAAGACCCAGATTCCCAGTCTGCTCTTGACAAGAATCCATGCCCGGACACCTCTTCCAATGCCACCCTGTGGATGCAATCACAACACGAAGGGGCACTGACACCCCCGTGCATCGTCCGGAAAAACCCGCAGGTTCCAAATACAGCTCGACAAGTGGACTGTTACCCCGTGAACAACTCGAAAGGCAAGCGGAGTTCCATGCTTCAACCCAAGACGAGGCCTGACTCTCCTGGCCCAACTCTGCAGGAACCCTGTGATCAGAGTCTGAAATGGAGAGGAACCCTGAGGTTCCTGCCTCAACTGGAGATGAAGACCTCTTCCATTGCACAAAACCCAGTGGAGTCCCGAGAGGCCACTCCCAACTCCACAGTATCCCTGACATTTCAAAGGCACCCTGAGAAACTCCCTGAGGTCACCGGCACAAGTCCAGGGAACCCATGGTTTCCTGCCGCAACCTGAGAAAGACCTCGAGAGTCCTTCTTCAATGCATCTCGAGGCCCGATTACCCTACCATGACTCGAGAGCAATGCCGCGCTCCCCTTCACCCCTCCCATGGAGACCCGACGTCCCTGGTGCCCCACGAGAGGCTTCGTCAGCTCCACATCATACCTCGTTGGAAACCCCACACTGGCGTCGCAGCTCGAGGATAACCACGAGGCGCCCCTGTCATCGCGAGATGAGGGCCTTCATTTCCTGCATTGCCTGGAGTGCCATCCCGAGTCCTCTCTCCAAACTCCAAAGGAGGCTTAACTCCCTTTAGGCCACTCAGGGGGCTCCAAGAGATACCAGTCGCGATTTGAGACAAGAGCGGAGTTCTTTGCTTCCACACGAGACGATGCCTGACTCCCCGGGTGAGTCTGGAATGCCACCCCGAGATCCCTGTCGCCCCTGGAGAGGAACATTACTTTCTGGACACAAGCCAAGATGAGGTCTATTTGCCCTGCAGTGACTGGAGAGCAATGCCCAGCTCTCCTTCGCAACTCGAATGGAAGATTGGACTTCGATGGGCCAACACTGGAGGCATCCTGAATTCCCCATCGTAACTCGAGAATCCTGCCGCAACTCCAGACAAACCACATGGTTACACTGCCAACGCATGATGAAGCCCTTTCCCCCGAAGTTGTCTCAAGAGATGTCCCACGTGCCATCTTTAAGTTCGAAACCGTACTTGGCAGCCTTGATGCGACACAGAAAGTTCCCCGACATTCCAGTCTCCCTCGAGAAGAACACCGAGGTTTCCCGGCACCACTTCTTCTGAGCCCCTTCTCATCTCCTGATCTCTACAGGAGGGTCGATTCCTCTGCTTTGTCTGGAAGGGGTTCCCAACCTTCCCGTCGCACCTCAGCATTAGGCCAGTCTCACGAGGGAATTTGAGACAGAGCCTCGTGGGCTGGGCCACGTTCCGAAAGACCCCGATTTCCCGGTCTGCTCTTGACAAGAACCCCATGCCTGGACACCTCTTCAAACGCCACCGTGTGAATGAAGTCAACACGAAGGGGCACTAACACCCCTGTGCCTCATCCGGAAAAAACCCGCCGGTTCCAAATACAGATCAACAAGTGGCCTGTCACACCGTGAACACCTCAGCAGGCAATCGGAGTTCCATGGCTCAACTCAAGACGAGGCCTGAATCCCCTGTGCAAACTCTGCAGGGACCCTGCGATCGGAGTCTGAAATGGAGAGGAACCCTGAGGTTCTTGTCTCTACTGGAGATGAGGCACTCTTCCATTGCACCAAACCCAGTGGAGTCCCGAGAGGCCCCTCCCAACTCCACAGTATCCCTGACTTCTCAGCGGCAGCTTGAGAAGCTGCCTGATGTCACGGGCCCAATTCGAGAGAACACAGGGTTTCCTGCGGCAACCCGAGAAAGACCTCAAGAGTCCTTCAATGCGTCTTGATGCCCGATTCCGTACCATGATGTGAGAGCAATGACACGAAACCCTTCGCCCCTTGCATGGGAGACCTGCCTAAATTGGCGCCACTCCAGAGGCTCCCTGAACTCGCCATCTAACCTCGTGAGAAACCACACACTGGCGCCACCGCTCGAGAAAAACACTGAGACTCCCCCGTCATCTCGAGATGAGGGCATTCGTTTCCTGCATAGCCTAGAGAGCCATCCGGAGTCTTCTCTCCAAACACCTCAGGAGGCTTGGCTCCCTTTAAGCCACTCAGTGGGCTTCAAGAGATACACGACACGAATATACAGGGGAGCGGAGTTCTTTGCTTCCACGCCAGATGATGACTGTCCCCTGGGTGAGTCTGGAACACAACCCCGAGATCCCTGTCGCCCCTGGAGAGGAACATTAGTTTCTGGACACAAGCCTAGAGGGGGACTATTTACCCTGCTGTGACTCAAGAGCAATCCCAGCTCTCCCTCGCAACTCGAATGGAAGATTGGACTGCCCTGGGCCAACACAAGAGGCATCCTAAATTCCCCATCGTAACTCGAGAATCCCGCCGCAACTCGAGAAAAACCACGTTGTTCCCAGGTCATTGAAAGATGAAGCCTTTACCCCTACACCGTCTCAGGAGAAGTCCCACGTTCCGTCTTGAAGGTCGAACTGTACCTGGCACTCTTGATGCGACCCAGAAAGTTCCCTGACATACCTGTCTCCCTCGAGAGGAACACCAAGGTTCCCGGCACCACTTCATGTGATCCCCTGCTTCCCTACTGATCTTGACAGGAGGGTCCATTCCCCTGCTTTGTCTGGAAGGGTTTCAAGAACTTCCCGTCACACGTCAAGATGAGGCCTTTCTCACGAGGGAATTCGAGACATAGCCTCGTGGGGGGTGCCACCTTCTGAAAGACCCCGATTTCCCAGTATGCTCTTGACAAGAACCCGATGCCCGGACACCTCTTTGAACGCAACCCTGTGGATGAAGTCGAAACACGAAGGGGCACTGACACACCGGTTCATCGTCCGGAAAAACCTCCAGGTTCCAAATACAGCTCGACAAGTGGCCTGTCACCCCGTGAACACCTCGAGAGGCAAGTGGAGTTCCATGACTCAACCCAAGACGAGGCCTGACTCTCCGGGCCCAACTCTACAGGGACCCTGGGATCGAGTCTGAAATGGAGAGGAACCCTGAGGTTCCTGCCTCAACTGGAGATGAGGCCTTCTTCCATTGCACCAAACCCAGTGGAGTCCCGAAAGGCCCCTCAAAATCCACAGCATCCCTGAGTTCTCTGAGGAACCGGGAGAAGTTCCCTGAAGTCACCGGCACAAGTCGAGGGAACCCAGAGTTTCCTGCTGCAACCTGAGAAAGACCTCGAGAGTCCTTCTTCAACCCGTCTTGAGGCCAGATGCCCCTACCGTGACTCGAGAGCAATGACGCGCTCCCCCTCGCCACTCGCATGGGAGACCTGACTTCCTGGCGCCACTCGAGAGGCTCCCTGAGCTCCCCATCATACCTCGTGAGAAACCCCACACTGGTGCCGCCACTCGAGAAAAACCCCGAGACTCCCCCGTCATCGCGAGATGAGGGCCTTCATTTCCTGCGTGACCTAGAGAGAAATTCCGAGTCCTCTCTCCAAACTCCACAGTAGGCGTGACTCCCTTTAGGCCACTCAGTGGAATCCAAGAGATACCCATCGCTAGTCGTGAGGAGAGCAGAGCTCTTTTCTTCCACTGCAGACGAGGCTTGACTCCCCGGGTGAGTCAGGAATGCAACCCCGAGATCCCTGTCGCCCCTGGAGAGGAACATTAGCTTCTGGACACAAGCCTAGATGAGGTATATTTGCCCGGCAGTGACTCGAGAGTAATCCCCAGCTTTCCTGGGCAACTCAAATGGAAGATTGGACTTCCCTGGGCCAACACAAGAGGCATCCTGAATTCCCTGTCGTAGATCGAGAATCCCACTGAAATTCGAGAAAAACCACGTGGTTCCCCAGTCATCGCACGATGAAGCCCTTTCCCACTAAAGAGTCTCAAGAGACGTCCCACGTTCCGTCTTGAAGGTTGTAATGGTACTTGGCACCATTGATGCGACCCAAAAAAGTTCCCCAACATACCGGTCTCACTGGAGAGGAACCCCAAGGTTCCCGGCACCATTTCATCTGATCCCATTCTCTCCTCCTGATCTAGACAGGAGTATCGATTTCCCTGCTTTGTCTGCAATGGGTACCCGACCTTCCCTTCGCACATCAGGATGAGGCCGGTCTCAAGAGGGAATTCCAGACGTAGCCTCGTGGGTTGTGCCACATTCCAAAAGACCCTGATTTCCCAGTCCGCTCTTGAGAAGAACCCGAGGTCCCGACCCTTCTTTGAATGCAACCCTGTGAATGAAGTCACAACACGAAGGGGCAATGACACCCCCATGCATCATCTGCAAGAACCCGCAGGTTCCAAATACAGCTCGACCAGTGGCCTGTCACCCCGTGAACAACTCCAGAGGCAAGCAGAGTTCCATTCCTCAACAAAAGCCGAGGCCTGCCTCTCCTGTCCCAACTCTGGAAGGACACTGAGATCGGAGTCAGAAATGGAGCGGAACCCTGAGGTTCCTGCCTCAACTGGAGATGAGGCCTACTTCCATTACACCAAATCCAGTGGAGTCCCGAGAGGCCACTCCCAACTCCACAGTATCCCTGACATTTCAAAGGCACCCTGAGACGCTCCATGAGGTCACCGGCACAAGTGGAGGGAACGCAGGGTTTCCTGCTGCAACCCGAGAAAGACCTCGAGAGTACTTCTTCAATGCGTCTTTTGGCCCGATTCACTTACCATGACTCGAGAGCAATGACGCGCTCCCCCTCGCCCCTCGCATGGAGACCCGACTTCCCTGGCGCCGCACGAGAGGCTCCCTGAGCTTGCCGTCGTACCTCGTGAGAAACCCTACACAGGCGCAGCCGCTCAAGAAAAACCCCGAGAGTCCCACCTCAGAGGGAGATTAGGGCCTTCGTTTCCTGCATTGCCTAGAGAGCAATCCCGCATCCTCTCTCCAAACTCCACAGGAGGAGTGTCTCCCTTTAGGCCACTCTGTGGGCTCCAAGAAATACCCGTCGCTACTGGAGAGGAGACTGGAGTTCTTTGCTTCCACTCGAGATGAGGCCTGACTCCCCGAGTGAGACTGGAATGTTACCCCGAGATACCTGTCGCCCCTGTAGAGGAATATTAGTTTCTGGACACAAGCCTAGAGGAGGACTATTTACCCTGCTGTGACTCAAGAGCAATCCCCAGCTCTCCCTCGCAACTCGAATGGAAAATTAGACTTCCCTGGGCTAACACAAGAGGCATCCTTAATTCCCCGTCATAACTCGAGAATCCCGCCGCAACTCGAGGAAAACCACGTAGTTCCCCCGTCATCGCAAGATGAAGCCCTTTCCGGCAAGGACGTCTCAAGAAAAGTCTCACCTGCCGTCGTAAAGTTGGAAACAGTACTTGGCAGCCTTGATGCGACCTAAAAAGTTCCCCGACATACAGGTCTCCCTCGACAGGAACACCGAGGTTTCCAGCACCACTTCCTCTGAGCCCCTTCTCCCCTCCTGATCTCGACAGGAGGGTCGATTCCCCTGCTTTGTCTGAAAGGGGTTCCCGAACTTCCCGTCGCCCCTCTGGATGAGGCCGGTCTCACGACGAAATTCGAGACCTGGCCTCGTGGGTGGTGCCACATTCCAAAGGACACCGATTTCCCAGTCTGCTCTTGATAAGAACCCCATTCCCGGACACCTTTTCGAATGCAACCCTGTGGATGAAGTCGCAAACAGAGGGGCACACTGACACTTCCGTGCATCGTCTGGAAAAACCCGCAGGTTCCAAATACAGCTCGGCAAATGGCCTGTCACCCAGTTAACAACTCGAGTGGTAAGCGGATTTCCATGCAGGGACCCTGCAATCCGAGTCAGAAATGGAGAGGAAACCCTAGGTTCCTGCCTCAACTCGGGACCAGGCCCTCATCCATTGCAACAAACCCAGTGGAGCCCCAAGAGGCCCCTCCCAACTCCGCAGTATCGCTGACTTCTCAGAGGCACCCTGAGAAGCTCCCTGAGGTCATGGTCGAGTCGAGGGAACCCAGAGTTTCCTGCCGCAACCCGAGAAAGACCTCGAGAGTCTTTCTTCAACCCGTCTTGATGGCCGATGCCCCTACCGTGACTCCAGAGCAATGACTCGTTCCCCCTAACCACTCGCATGGGAGACCTGACTATCTTTGCGCCACACGAGAGGCTCCTTGAGCTCCCCATCGTACTTCGTGGGAAACCCCACACTGGTGCCGCAGGTCGAGGAAAACCACGAGACGCCCCCGTCATCGTGAAATGAGGGCCTTCCTTTCCTTCATGGCCTGGAGAGCCATCCCGAATCTTCTCTCCAAACTCCACAGGAGGCTTGACTCCCTTTCGGCCACTCAGTGGGCTCCAAGAGATACCCGTCTCGACTCGAGAGGAGAGCGGAGTTCTTTGCTTTCACTCGAGACGAGGCCTGACTACCCGGGTGAGTCTGTATTGCAAACCCAAGATCCCTGTCGCCCCTGGAGAGGAACATTAGTTTCTGAACACAAGGCTAGATGAGGTCTATTTGCCCTGCAGTGACTCGAGAGCAACCCCCAGGTCTCCCTCGCAACTCCAATGAAAGATTGGACTCTTAGGTTGTGGCAAAAAACCCTGGGTTCCCTCGACTTGTGTTGGTGACCTCAGGGAGCTTCTAAGGGTGCCTCTGAGAAGTAACTGTTACTGTGGAGTTGGGAGGGGCCTCTCGGGACTCCACTGGGATTGGTGCATTGGAAGAGGGCCTCATCCCAAGTTGAGGCAGGAACCTCAGGTTTCCTCTCCATTTCTGACTCTGATAACAGGGTCCCTGCAGAGTTTGGACAGGAGAGGCAGGCCTCGTCTTGTGTTGAGGCATGGAACTCCGCTTGCCACTCGAGTTGTTCACGGGGTGACAGGCCACTTGTTGAGCTGTATTTGGAACCTGTGGTTTTTCCAGACGATGCACGGGGGTATCAGAGCCCCTTCGTGTTGCGACTTCATCGACAGGGTTGCATTCGAAGAGGTGTCCCGGCATAGGGTTCTTATCAAGAGCGGACCGGGAAATCGGGGTCCTTCAGAATGTGGCACCACCCACGAGGCCACGTCTCGAATTTCTTCGTGAGACCGGACTCATCCTAAGGGGTGACGGGAAAGTTGGGAACCCCTTCCAGACAAATAAGGGGAATCGACCCTCCTGTCGAGATCAGGAGGGGAGAGGGGCTCAGAGGAAGTGGTGATGGGAAACCTTGGTGTTCCTTTCGAGGGAGACCGGTATGTCAGGGAACTTTGTGGGTCGCATCAAGGCTGCCAAGTACCGTTTTGAACTTCAAGACGGAACCTGGGACTTCACTTGAGATGCCGTCGCGGGAAAGCCCATCATCTTGCGATGGCGGGGGAACCACGTGGTTTTTCTCGAGTTGCGGTAGGATTCTCGAGTTATGACGGGGAATTGGGGATGCCTCTTGTGTTGGCCCAGGGAAGTCCAATCTTCCATTCGAGTTTCGAGGAAGAGCTGGGAATTGCTCCCGAGTCACTGCAGGGCAAATAGACCTCATCTAGGCTTGTGCCCAGAAACTAATATTCCTCTCCAGGGGAGACTGGGATCTCGGGGTTGCATTCCAGACTCACCCGGGGAGTCAGGCTTCCTCTCGAGTGGAAGCAAAGAACTCCGCTCTGGTCTCGAGTCGCGATGGGTATCTCTTGGAACCCACTGAGTGGCCGAAAGGGAGCCAAGCCTCCTGTGGATTTTGGAGAGAAGACTTGGGATGGCTCTCCAGCCCATGCAGGAAACAAAGGCCCTCATCTCCCGATGACAGGGGCTCCTCGCGGTTTTCCTCGAGCTGCGGCCCCAATGTTGGGTTTCCCACGAGGTACAATGGGGAGCTCAAGGAGCCTCTCCTGTGGCGCCAGGGAAGTCAGGTCTCCCATGCGATTGGCGAGGGGGAGTGCATCATTGCTCTCGAGTCATGGTAGGGGCATCGGGCCTCAAGATGCATTGAAGAAGGACTCTCGAGGTCTTTCTCGGGTTGCGGTTGGAAACCCTGGGTTCCCTCGACTTGTGCCTGTGACCTCAGGGAGCTTCTCAGGGTGCCTCTGTGAAGTCAGGGATACTGAGGAGTTGGGAGGGGCCTCTCGGGACTCCACTGTGTTTGGTGCAATGGAAAAGGGCCTTGTCCCGAGTTGAGGCAGGAACCTCAGGGTTCCTCTCCATTTCTGACTGTGAACGCAGGGTCCCTGCAGAGTTGAGACAGAGAGGCAGGTCTGGGCTTGTGTTGAGGCATGGAACCCCACTTGCCACTCGAGGTGTTCACGGGGTGACAGCCCACTTGTTGAGCTGTATTTGGAACCTATGGGTTTTTCCGGACGATGCACGGGGGTGTCAGTGCCCCTTCGTGTTGCGACTTCATCCACAGGGTTGCATTGGAAGAGGTGTCCGGGCATCGGGTTATAAGGGCGGACCGGGACATCGGGGTCCTTCGGAATGTGGCACCACACAGGAGGCTACGTCTCGAATTTCGTCGTGAGAACGGCCTCATCCTGAAGGGTGAAGGAAAGGTCGGGAACCCCTTCCAGACAAAGCAGGGGTATCAACATTCCTGTCGAGATCAGGAGGGGTGATGTGGCTCAGAGGAATTGGTGCCGGGTAACCTCGGTGTTCGTCTCGAAGGAGACCAGTATGTCGGGGAACTTTGTGTGTCCCATCAAGGCTTACAGGTACCATTTAGAACTTCAAGACGGAACGTGGGACTTCCCTTGAGACGCCGTCGCGGGAAAGGCCTTCATCTTGGGATGACGGGGGAATCACATGGTTTTTCTCAAGTTGCGACGGGACTCTCGAGTTACGTCAGGGAATTCAGGATGCCTCTTGTGTTGGCCCAAGGAAGTCCAATCTTCCATTCGAGTTTCGAGGGAGAGCTGGGGATGCTATCGAGTCACTGCAGGGCAAATAGACCTCATCTAGGCTTGTGTCCAGAAACTAATGTTCCTCTCCAGGAACGACAGGGATGTCGGGGTTGCATTCCAGACTCACCCGGGGAGTCAGGCCTCCTCCCTAGTGGAAGCAAAGAACTCTGCTCTCCTCTCGAGTCACGACGGGTATCTCTTGGAGCCCCCTGACTGGCCTCAAGGAGTCAAGCCTCCTGTGGAGTTTGCAGAGAAGGCTCGGGATGGCTCTCCAGGCCATGCAGGAAATGTAAGCCCTCGTCTCGCGATGACGGGGGCGCTTCGTGGTTTTTCTCGAGCGGCGGCGGGATTCTCGAGTTACGACGGGGAATTCAGGATGCCTCTTGTGTTGGCACAGGGAAGTCCAATCTTCCATTCGAGTTGTGAGGAAGAGCTGAGGATTGCTCTCGAGTCGCTGCAGGGCAAATAGACCTCATCTAGGCTTGTGTCCAGAAGCTAATGTTCCTCTCCAGTGGCAACAGGGATCTCGGGGTTGCATTCCAGACGCACCTGGGGAGTCAGGCCTCGTCCCGAGTGAAAGCAAAGAACTTCACTCTCCTCTCGAGTAGCGACGGGTATCTCTTGGAGCCCCCTGAGTGGCCTAAAAGGAGTCAAGCCTCCTGTGGAGTTTGGAGAGAGGACTCGGGATGGCTCTCTAGGCCATGCAGGAGACGAAGGCCCTCATCTCCCTATGACGTGGGAGACTTGGGGTTTTTCTCAAGCGGCAGCGCCAGTGTCAGGTTTCTCACGAGGTACGACTTCGAGTTCAGGGAGCCTCTCCTGTGCCACCAGGGAAGTCAAGTCTCCCATTCAAGGGGTGAGGTGTTGCAAGTCATTGCTCTCGAATCATGGTAGGGGAATCAGGCCTCAAGACGCGTTGAAAGGACTCTCGAGGTCTTTCTCGGGTTGCAGCAGGAAACCCTGCGTTCCCTCCACTTGTGCCGGGGACTTCAGGGAGCTTCTCAGCGTGCCTCTGAGAAGTCAGGGATACTGTGGATTTGGGAGGGGCCTCTCGGAACACCACTGGGTTTGCTGCAATGGAAGAGAGCCTCATCTAGAGTTGAGGCAGGAACCTTAGCGTTCCTCTCCATTTGTGACTCCGTTGGCAGGGTCCCCACAGAGTTGGGACAGGAGAGTCACGCCTCGTCTTTGGTTGAGGCAAGGAACTCCGCTTGCCACTCGAGGTGTTCACGGGGTGACAGGCCACTTGTCGAGCTGTATTTGGAACCTGTGGGTTTTTCCAGATGATGCATGGGGGTGTGACTGCCCCTTCGTGTTGCATCTTCATCGTCAGGGTGGCCTTCGAGAGGTGTTCGGGCATGGGGTTCTTGTCAAGAGTGGACCAGGAAATCGGGGTCTTTCAGTAGGTGGCATCGCCCACGAGTCTCCCCTCGAATTCCCTCGTGAGACCGGCCTCATCCTGAAGTGCGACGGGAAGGTCGGGAACCCCTTGCAAACAAAGCAGGGAAATGGTGTCTCCTGTCGAGATCAGGAGGGGAGCACGGGCTCAAAAAATGTGCCGGGAACCTCGGTGTTCCACTTGAGTGAGACCGGTATGTCGGGGAACTTTTTGGGTCGCATCAAGGGTGCCAAGTACCGTTTCGACCTCCAATTCTTAACGTGGGACTTCTCCTGAGATGCTGTAGCGGGAAAGGGCTTCATCTTGCGAAGACGGGGGAAGCACGTGGTTTTTCTCAAGTCGCGATGGGTATCTTTTGGAGCCTACAGAGTGGCCAAAGGGAGATAAGCCTCCTGTGGAGTTGGGAGACAGGACTCGGGATTACTCTCTAGGCCATGCAGGAAACAAAAGCACTCATCTGGCGATGACGGGGGAATCTGGGGGTTTATCTCGAGCTGCGCCATCAGAGTGGGTTTTCTCACAAGGTATGACGGCGAGCTCAGGGAGCCTCCATTGTGTACCCAGGGAAGTCAGGTCTCCATCCGAGTGGCGACGGGGAGCGCGTCATTGCTCTCGAGTCATGGTAGGGGAATCCAGCCTCAAAACCCGTTGAAGAAGGACTCTCCAGGTCTTTCTCAGGGTGTGGCAGGAAACCATGGATTCCCTTGACTTCTGCTGGACCTCAGCGAGCTTCTCAGGGTGCCTCTGAGAAGTCAGGGATACTGTGGAGTTGGGAGGGGACTCTCGGGACTCCTCTGGGTTTGGTGCAATGGAAGAGGGCCTCATCTCAAGTTCAGGCAGGAACCACAGGGTTCCGCTCCATTTCTGACTCCGATCCCAGGGTCCCTGCAGAGTTGTGACAGGAGAGTCAGGCCTCGTCTTGGGTTGAGGCATGGAACTCCGCTTGCCTCTCGAGGTGTTCACGGGGTGGCAGGCCACTTGTCGAGCTGTATTTGGAACCTGCGGGTTTTTTCCGGACGATGCACGGGGGTTTCAGTGCCCTATCGTGTTGTGACTTCCTCCACAGGGTGGCGTTCGAAGAGATGTCCGGGCATGGGGTTCTTGTCAAGAGCGGACCGGGATAACAGGACTTTTGGAAGGTGGCCCCGCCCACGAGACTCCGTCTCGAATTCCCTCGTGAGACCAGCCTCAGCCTGAGGTTCGACGGGAAGTTCGAGAACCCCTTCTGGACAAAGCAGGGGAATCGACCCTCCTGTCGAGATCAGGAGGGAAGAAGTGGCTCAAAGGAAGTGGTGCTGGGAACCTCGGTGTTGCTCCTGAGGGAGACCGGTATATCGGGGAACTTTGTGGGTCGCATCAAGGCTGCCAAGTACCATTTTGACTTCAAGACGGTAGGTGGGACTTCTCTTGAGACCCCGTCGCGGGAAGGGGTTTCATCTTGCGATGGCGGGGGAACCACGTGGTTTTTCTCCATTTGCAGTGGGATTCTTGAGTTACGACGGGGAATTCAGGATGCCTCTTGTGTTGGCCCATGGTAGCCCAATCTTCCAATCGAGGTGCGAAGGAGGGCTGGGATTGTTCTCGAGTCACTGCAGAGCAAATAGACCTCATCTAGGCTTGTGTCCAGCAGCTAATGTTCCTGTCCAGGGGTGACAGGGATCTCGGGGTGGCATTCCAGACTCACCCGGGGAGTCAGGCCTCGTCACGAGTGGAAGCAAAGAACTCCGCTCTCCTCTAGAGTTGCGATGGGTATCTCTTGGAGCCCACTGAGTGGCCTAAAGGGAGTCAAGCTTCCTGTGGAGTTTGGAGAGAAGACTCGCGATTGCTCTCTAGGCCATGCAGGAAACGAAGGCCCTCATCACGCGATAACTGGGGAGTCTTGGGGTTTTTCTCCAGTGGCGGCGCCAGTGTGGGGTTTCTCACGAGGTGCGACCGGAAAGTTGGAACTCGTTCCAGACAAAGCAGGGGAATGGACCCTCCTGTTGAGGGGCTCAGAGTAAGTTGTGCCGGGAACCTCGGTGTTCCTCTAGAGTGAGACCAGTAGATCGGGGAACTTTTTGGGTCGAATCAAGGCTATCAAGTACCGTTTCGACCTTCAGGACGGAACGTGGGACTTCTCCTGAAAGGATGTAGCGGGAAAGGGCTTCATCTTGGGATGACAGGGGAACCACGTGGTTTTTCTCGAGTCGCACCTCAGGATGAGGCCGTTCTCACAAAGAAATTCGAAAAGTAGCCTAGTGGGTGGTGCCACATTCAGAAGGACCCCGATACCCGGGTCCGATCTTGAGAAGAACCTCATGCCCGGACACTTCTTCGAACGCCACCCTGTGGATGAAGTCGCAATACGAAGGGGCACTGACACCCCCATGCATCATTCGGAAAAACCCGCAGATTCCAAATACAGGTCGGCAAGTGGCCTGTTACCCCGAGAACACCTCGAGAGGCAAGCGGAGTTCCATGCCTCAACCCAAGACCAGGCCTGACTCTCCTGTCTCAACTCTGCAGGGACCTTGTGATTGGAGTCTGAAATGGAGAGGAACCCTGAGGTTCCTGACTCTACTGGAGATGAGGCCCTCTTCCATTGCACCAAACCCAGAGGAGTCCCGAGAGGCCCCTCCCAACTCCACAGTATCCCCGACTTCTCAGAGGCACCCTGAGAAGCTCCCTGAGGTCACAGGCACAAGTTGAGGGAACCCAGGGTTTCCTGCCACAACCCGAGAAAGACCTCGAGAGTCCTTCTTCAACGCGTTTGAGGCCCGATGCCCCTACCATGACTCGAGAGCAATGATGCGCTCCCCCTCGCCACTCGCATGGGAGACCTGACTTCCCTGGCGCCACACAAGAGGCTCCCTGAGCTCCCCGTTGTACTTCGTGGGAAACCCCACACTGGCGCCGCAGCTCGAGGAAAACCATGAGGAGTCCCCGTCATCACGAGATGAGGGCCTTCGTTTCCTGCATGGCCGGGAGAGCCATACTGAATCTTCTCTCCAAACTCCACAGGAGGCTTGACTCCCTTTAGGCCACTCAGGGTGCTCCAAAAGATACCCGTCGCAACTCGAGAGGAGAGCGGAGTTCTTTCCTTCCTCTCGAGATGATACCTGACTCCCCGGGTGAGTCTGAAATGTAACCCCAAGATCTCTGTCACCCCTGGAGAGGAACATTAGTTTCTGGACACAAGCCTAGATGAGGTCTATTTGACCTGCAGTGGCTCGAGAGCAATCCCCAGCTTTCCTTCGCAACTCGAATGGAAGATTGGACTTCCCTGGGCCAACACATGAGGCATCCTAAATTCCCTGTCGCAACTCGAGAATCCCCCCGCAACACGAGAAAAACCACGTGGTTCCACCGCCATCGCCAGATGAAGCCCTTTCCCTCGACGTCGTCTCAAGAGAAGTCCCACGTGCCATCTTGAATTTCAAAACGGTACTTGGCAGCCTTGATGCGACCCACAAATTTCCTCTACATACCAGTCTCCTTAGAGAGGAACACCGAGGTTTCCCGGCACTACTTCCTCTGAGCCCCTTCTCCCCTGCTGATCTCCACAGTAGGGTCGATTCCACTGATTTGTCCAGAAGGGGTTCCCGACCTTCCCGTCGCACCTCAGGATGAGGCCGGTCACATGAAGAAATTCGAGACGTGGCCTCGTGGGTGGTGCCACATTCCGAAGGACCCCGATTACCCGGTCCCCTCTTGACAAGAACCCCATGCCCGGACACCTCTTCGAATGCAACCCTGTCGATGAATTCACAACACGAAGGGGCAATGACATGCCCGTGAATCGTCCGGAAAAACACGTAGATTGCAAATACAGTTGGACAAGTGGCGTGTCACCCCGTGAACAATTCGAGCGGCAAGCGGAGTTCCATGCCTCAACACAAGACGAAGCCTGCCACTCCTGTCCCAACTCTGCAGGGACCCTGCGATCGGAGTCAGAAATGGAGAGGAACCCTGAGGTTCCTGCCTCAACTCGTGATGAGGCCCTCTTCCATTGCACCAAACCCAGAAGAGTCCCGAGAGTCCCCTTCCAACTCCACAGAATCCCTGACTTCTCAGAGGCACCCTGAGAAGCTCCCTGAGGTCTGGTACAAGTCAAGGGAACCAAGTGTTTCCTGCCACAACCTGAGAAAGACCTTGAGAGTCCTTCTTTAACGTGTCTTGAGGACCCATTCCCTTACCATGACTCAAGAGCAATGACGGGCTCCCCCTCGCCACTCCCATGGAGACTTGACTTCCCTGGCTCCACAAGGGAGGCTCTCTCAGCTCCCCATCGTACCTCGTGAGAAACCCCACACAGTCGCTGCAGCTCGAGATAAACCCCCAGACTCCCCCGTCATCGCCAGATGAGGGCTTTCGTTTCCTGCATGGCCTAGAGAGCAATCCCGAGTCCTCTCTCTAAACTCCACAGGAGGCTTGACTCCCATTAGGCCACTCAGTGGGCTCCAAGGGATACCCGTCGAGACTCGAGAGGAGCATGGAGTTCTTTGCTTCCAATCGAGAAGAGGCCTGACTCCCCAGGTGAGTCTGGAAGGCAACCTTGATATCCCTGTCGCCTCTGGAGAGGAACATTAGCTTCTGGACACAAGCCTAGATACAGTCTATGTGCCTGCAGTGACTCGAGAGCAATCCCCAGCTCTCCTTCGAAACTGGAATCGAAGATTGGACTTCCCTGGGCCAACAAAAGAGGCATCCTAAATTCCCCGTCGTAATTCGAGAATCCCTTCGCAACTTGAAGAAAACCACTGGGTTCCCCTGTCATCGCAATATGAAACCCTTTCCCCCTACAGAGTCTCAAGAGACGTCCCACGTTCCGTCTTGAAGGTCGTAATGGTACTTGGTACCCTTGATGCGACCCAAAAAGTTCTGAGACATACCGGTCTCTCTCGAGAGGAACACCGATGTTTCCGGCACCACTTTCTCTGAGCCCCTTCTCCCCTCCTGATCTAGACGGGAGTGTCGATTCCCCTGCTTTGTCTGGAAGGGGTTCCTGTCCTTCCCGTCACACCTCAGGATGAGGCCAGTCTCACGAAGAAATTCGAGACATAGCCTCGTGGTTGGTAACACATTCCAAAGGACCCCGATGTCTCGGTCCGCTCTTGATAAGAACCCGATGCCCGGACACCTCTTGGAATGCAACCCTGTGGATGAAGTCGCAACACGAAGGGGCACTAACACCCCCGTGCATCGTCTGAAAAAACCCGAAGTTCTAAATACAGCTCGACAGGTGGCCTGTCACCCCCTGAACAACTCGAGCGGCAAGCGGAGTTCCATGCCTCAACACAAGACGAGGCCTGCCTCTCCTGTCTGAACTCTGCAGGGATCCTGCGATCGGAGTCTGAAATGGAAAGGAACCCTCAGGTTCCTGCCTCAACTCGGGATGAGGCCCTCTTCCATTGCCCAAACCCAGTGGAGTCCCGAGAGGCCACTCCCAATTCCACAGTATCCCATAATTCTCAGAGGCACCCTGAGAAGCTCCCTGAGTTCACCGGCACAAGTCCAGGGAACCCAGGGTTTCCTGCCTCAACCCGAGGAAGACCTCGAGAGTCCTCCTCAATGCGTCTTGAGGCCTGATTCCTCTACCGTGACTCACGAGCAATGACGTGCTCCCCCTCGCCACTCGCATGGGAGACCTGACTTTCTTGGCGCCACAGGACAGGCTCCCTGAGCTCCCCTTTGTACCTCGTAAAAACCTCACACTGACGCAGCAGCTCGAGGAAAACCAGTAGGAGCACCCGTCATCGAGAGATGAGGGCCTTCGTTTCCTGCATGGCCAGGAGAGCCATCCCGATTCTTCTCTCCAAATGCCACAGGAGGCTTGACTCCCTTTAAGCCACTCAGTGGGCTCCAAGAGATACCCGTCAGGACTCGAGAGCAGAGCGGGGTTCTTTGCTTCCACTCGAGATGAGGCCTGACTCCCCGGGTGAGGAGAGTCCTCTCCTCGCCCCTGGAGAGGAACATTAGCTTCTG
This sequence comes from Bos indicus, assembly GCF_029378745.1. NCBI lineage: Eukaryota > Metazoa > Chordata > Mammalia > Artiodactyla > Bovidae > Bos > Bos indicus. The sequence continues at coordinate 544,328 of NC_091763.1, read as the reverse complement.
GACACAAGCCTAGATGAGGTCTATTTGCCCTGCAGTCACTTGAGAGCAATCCCCAGCTCTCCCTCGCAACTCGAATGGAAGATTGGACTTCCCTGGGCCAACACAAGAGGCATCCTGAATTCCCCGTCGTAACTCGAGAATCCCGCCGCTACTCGAGAAAAACCACGTGGTTCCCCCGTCATCGCAAGATGAAGCCCTTTCCCGCTACAGCGTCTCAGGAGAAGTCCCACGTTCCGTCTTGAATGTCAAAACGGTACTTGGGCACCCTTGATGCGACCCACAAAATTCCCCGACATACTGGCCTCATTCGAGAGGAACACCGAGGTTCCCGGCACCACTTGATCTGAGCCCCTGCCGGGATCCTGCCCCGGCTGATCAAGGGTTTTTGAAGGAGAGACGGCCTAGGCGACTGTTTATATGCTAATTAGAGATACAAAGAGTAATAGAATGAGGATAGCTCAGTAGGAAAATTCAGTGGAGAAAAGAGGCTGAGTAGCTTGGTTTACGCGGGAGACCAATAAAACTTCAAGACAAGAAGTTTGCACCACTCACGTAGGCCTCAGGTACCCTCTCAAATAGCGGAAGGTGCCCCACCCTAGACACCTTCTTGAGTGGGTCTTAGAAGCCCAGGAGTAATTAGTAAGCATGGTGTGTTCCGCACTCCAGATGGAGACTTCAGCCAGAATGTGAAAAGAATGACATGCGGAGACCAAGCGCTGGTAAGCAAGGCCCGTAGCTTTATTTTCAACAGGGGCTTTTATACCCTGAGTTACACATAGAGGATACTAGGGGATGCAAAGTCAGCAGTCTTTGACCCTTATCAAAAAGCAGGGTTTCTTTCCTGCAAATTTATCATATACAAATGGTTTAGGTGATTTACATCATCTTCTGGCCAGAAGGCCTATTAAAATTTTATGACTCTTAACAAGGACTTATCAACAAAGACTTATTTCCTCTAAGAGTAATTATTTTAAGGTTTGGTGCCATCTTCTGAAAATAAAATTGCATTCCTATAGAGTGGATGTGTAATGGGTTTACAACAAAGGAAAGAATTTATTACCTTAAGGGTCTAAAGTTACTAACACCAAGGCCACTACTTATTTTTTCTATATACCAACTATTGTAATTAATACACATTCAAGGATACAATTCAGGGGATGTTAAAACTTGGCAACAAGCATTGGCTCATCAATGAAATCCTTTACTAGTTTATTCTGACAGTTTCTAACTCTCTGAGAGGCTCTAAGCTATTTGAATATCTTAAGCTTCCCGTGCCACCTGAGGCTGGGAGACTGTAAACAATCGTATGCATAGCTGTAGCAGTCCAGGTAAACTTGTCAGGCGAGTTAGAGAGCCATCTGAGGGGTTTGGATTTAAACACTCCTAATTGCCCAGGAACTTTATTAATTGGAGCTGTAAGTTAACTCTTTGACAGAGAGAGCGAGATGGTGATAGGGGACATCCCCCAGTAAAGTCGGAGGTGAGAGAACAAAACAATAAAGTAGGCAGACTCTGGTTTGGGGGTAGATGCTTGAGAATATCCGGGGGGACTCCTGAGGCTCAATCCCGCCTTTGCATATGCCGAGCCTCCTTCCTCATGACCTTTGTCACGAGTGGAATGCCTCACCGGCTCCCGGCATCTCCCACTTTTTTATTTCTTAAAACAGCCAGATGTAGCTCAGTCGCGAGCCTCTGAATGCTCCTCTGCTGAAGAATCCTGACAATACAAGGAAGAATGATTATTATAAGCAGAATTAAACAGCCAAGGAAGGTATACAGAATATTTTTTTCCTGAAATGTAGTTAGAGAAAGTACGGAAGAAATCATTTGCTGTTCCAGCAGCAGTAAAATCTAATTGGGAGTGTTCCATGGTTGCTATTTGATTGTGAAGCTTCCCTAAGTTAAGCCAATGTCAGAGCTGTTCCAGATACCTGAAATATGGTTTTTAATCTTTTCCCATTCAAAATTTGTCTCATTTACTTTCAGGGGTGTTACACATATCCACCAGTAATCAGCATGACAGGACAATGCCATTTTCACCTTTAAAGCCTGCAATTCAGTCCCAATATGTATTACTGCTTCCTCTAGGGCATCTACCCTCATCTCTAATTTTCTATCTATAGCTTCCTGTGTTGACAATGCTAAAGAAACATTTTTGGACATAGAATCAACATATTGAGCAGTATGTACTTGTTGAGTCAATTATATTGCTGCCACAGTAATAGAAGTAATTACACTCATCAAAGCTGCTATTCCCAAGATAAGTAATCCCACAAACCGTCGTGTTCACATTAAATCCTGTAGTTGTTGTAATACAGCAAGAGCATAACTCAATAACTGGTTACATCATAAAATAAGGTGGACGTTGTAAAATTACAAAGGAGCAAACATTATATTGAGGGTTTAAACAAGATGAGAGCATACATTGTTCACAACACCACCACAAAGGAGCAAACATTATATTGAGGATTTAAACAAGATGAACCAGGGAGCAGCTATAGGCGTTGGCCTGGGGGAGCAGTGTCCCCAGCAGCAGGAGGCAGAACGCGAACGGCAGGCTGTGGGCCGCTGCGCTTATGGCGGGTGGAGGGGCAGGGTTCGCTGCCTTGGGCTAGCCACTGCGGCTTGGGCTCGGGGCGTTCCCCTCTCGCCGGCGGGAGCGCGCTGGTCTGGACGGTACTCTGCGGGCACGCTTTCCTCTCTGGCCCTCACTCGCCGTACAGATTTCTTTGCTCTAGGTTGCGGGGTGCAGCGAAGAGGGTGCAGGGCGCCGCTGGCGGTGCGGAGGCGAGAGCTGGCTGGGGGAGGGGGAGCGAGCGTGTGCGCGCACCGCGAACCTGGTCTTTGGGGAATGTGACATGACGAATTTTTCTGTGATCCAAATCGGAGAATCTGCATTCTGTAGAAATATACAAGCATACCCTCTCCCACAAGTTAGCAACACATCTGGCCATTTTCACTCTCCAGTAAGGAGGTCTTTTTATTTGACCAGGGGCCGAGTCATAGTCTGTAATTCAGGCATCTAGTGTCTCATCATTGTAGTCTGCCCCTGTGTTTACGTTTAAGTGATTAATTACAATTTGGACATAACTATTTGTCTAGGGATATGAAATTTATACCTTAAACCGGCTGCGTTTTGATGGTGAATTTTGTGAGAATTTTTGGCCTTATCAATCTTTTTATGTAAGTTTAAAACAATTACTTTAGTCAATGCATCTGCCAAAGCATTGCCTTCATGTAAAGGGCCGGGCAAGTTGGAATGGGCTCTCATATGTCCCACAATATATTTTTTATCTCTGTGTTTAATCTCTTTTTGCAAATCAGATAACAAGAAGATAGTAGTTTTATTTTTTGGAATATTAGCAGGTTCAATATGAGGAAATAACCCTACAATATATCTGGAGTCAGTCAAAAGATTAAAGGTGTGGTCTCCTAAATGTTGAAAAGCCTAAATAACTGCTCGTAACTCAGTCTTGACATTTTATTCCCTTGAATTAAAAGATCTTCTAAAGGCCTTGGAGCTGTAATTTCCTGCACCCAAAAGGCTAGACTACTAGATCTAAATGCTTTGTGGCTCTTAGCTTGAGAAGTCAAGTTTTTTCTTGTGTGATAATAAGGTAAAAGCAAAAGCTGTGTTACTCTTTGACCTTTATTAATTTGTACAGTTTTGGTAGGCGGTGAGATCAAGACTTTAATTGTTCCAATATAATCAGAATCTACTACACCATGCACCACCGAAATTTCTTTCTTTCTTTCTTTTCTTTTTTTTTTTGAAAAGAAAGCGAGCTACGCCCCAGGACAAATCTTACAGTGTCCTCGGGTAGGGGGCCAGCCACTCCCGTTGGAATTGGAGTAAGCGGCACATCAGGGGTTAATATTGTTGCTAAATCCCCTTTCACTTTTTTCCTAGCCTGGAGGAGACCCCCCTGAGGGGGTTTTCTCCAAGGAGCACGCTCTGCATATTGTGCACTCAGTCTGTTTTAAAAGCTCCACTGTTCAAAAAACTTTTTATCTTCCTCAGGCTTAGGCAACGCTTTGAGAGGCTTTGGGGGCAAAGTGGGGAACTCCTGGGTCCTGGGAGGCACAAACGGAGGCGGTGGCGATCACCTTAAATCAGAAAGTGGTGGATAAGTTTTTTAAGGGTTTGCGCAGAGCGGGAGGGAGCTTGCCAGGGCGCTCAGCCGCAGCGCCCTGTAAGCCCTCTCCTTCCTGGGGAGGTAAAGCACTTTCTCCCTCCTTTTTTTTTTTTCCAATAGCAGAAATTATGATCTGTGCAGAAAGTGGGGACTCACCACCATCTACCGCTATAGCCTCTCCCATTGGCTATTTAACAGCCTCATGACGGAGGTCCAGGACATTTCTAATCATATTTCACAGAGCCAATAAACATTTGTCTATTCTTAGATATAGAGAAACCTTTTTTTTTTTTTTGAGAATATTTTAATTTATTTTGTACCCACTTAACCCTATCTAAACTGTAGAGGGGACTAGAAAAGAAGCCTCAAGGTGAAGATCAAATTTATCCTTGGGACTAGAGAAAACCCTTCTCCGGGAAACTCCTAGTGGAGGCCCTTTACCCCCACACGGTGGAGGAGGCATGGGGGGATGGGAGCGTCCCCTATTTCTCCTCTCCTGTTCCAGAGATCCTTTAACTGTTTGGTGACTAAATCTTACGGACTGTCTGACTGGGGATGTTTCCCTCAAGCTCCTAGGAGCGGATGGTCAGATTAGGGATGCATTTCTTAAACTTTTAGGAGCATCTTTAGCTAAAAAAGACCAATCGTCATCAGAATGGTATTGAGCTGCTGTTTTCTCTAAATCTTTTTCATCTTGAGGGGAGAGCTGATCTTTCTTTTTATCCCAATCTTCTACATGCTCATTGGCAGTCATAGCGGTTAGCCATTTGTTTAGCTGCCAATAGCTAGGTATAGCCTCTTCATTTTTACTTTCTTTTATAACAGGTACCTTTTCAGATTCGCTTTTCTGCTTAAAAGGTGTTTTTGAAACTTCACTTTCCTCTTTAACAGGTACCTTTTCAAATTCATGAGCTGGATCTAAAGCATCTCTAATCATATTCCATAGAGGAAAGGTGTAAGTAGGGATTTTTTCCAAGCCTTGTTGAGCACAATAAGCTTTTAGCTGTTTACCTACTTTTCCCCAGATATCTAAGTTAACAGTGCCCTGTTGTAGAAACCAAGGGCAGTGGTCTTGTACAAATGTTAAAAATGATTGAATGGTAGATTTTTAAACTTTGATTTCTTTTTTATTTAATAACTGTAAGATTACTCCTATAAAGAGCTGTCTATCATTTGATTCAGTGTTACCCATGTCAGAAAATTAAGTATAGTAAAAGATTTTGCTTTAAGCTATCAAAAGATCAGGCTTTTCTTTGGCCTTTTAAATTCAGAAACTGTTTTCTCTCTCTAGGTCTAGCTCTTTAACACTGTCAACACTTCCCACTCCTCTCGCCCTGTCTATCCTACAGGGGGGTCCACAGCACCCTTGAGTGGGGTCCTAGGCATCCCGAACACTGGAAGAACAATAGGGCTGATGACCCAGATTGTTCTGGAGGAGGAACAGTAGGCTGATGACCCAAACTGTTCTAAGGGAGGAGCAGTAGGGCTGATGACACAAACTGCTCCGTGGGGGAACAAGAGGGCTGATGACCCAGTTGTTCCGAGAACGGGGAGCAATAGGGCTGATGACCCTAATTGCTTTGGGGAGCTTACCTTCGAAAACACCTGTCTTGGGCGCCACCTGCCGGGATCCTGCCCTGGCTGATCCAGGGTATTCGAAGGAGAGACGGCCTAGGTGACTATTTATATGCTAATTAGAGATACAAAGAGTAATAGAATGAGGATAGCTCAGTAGGAAAATTCAGTGGAGAAAAGAGGCTGAGTAGCTTGGTTTACGCGGGAGACCAATAAAACTTCAAGACAAGAAGTTTGCACCACTTACATAGGCCACAGGCCCCCTCTCGAATAGCGGAAGGTGCCCCACCCTAGACACCTTCTTGAGTGGGTCTTAGAAGCCCAGGCGTAATTAGTAAGCATGGTGTGTTCTGCACTCCAGATGGAGACTTCAGCCAGAATGTGTAAAGAATGACATGGGGAGACCAAGCGCTTGTGAGCAAGGCCCGTAGCTTTATTTTCAACAGGGGCCTTTATACCCTGAGTTACACATAGAGGATACTAGGGGATGCAAAGTCAGCAGTCTTTGACCCTTATCAAAAAGCAGGGTTTCTTTCCTGCAAATTTATCATATACAAATGGTTTAGGTGATTTACATCATCTTCTGGCCAGAAGGCCTATTAACATTTTATGACTCTTGACAAGGACTTATCAAGAAAGACTTATTTCCTTAAGAGTAATTATTTTAAGGTTTGGTGCTATCTTCCGAAAATAAAATTGCATTCCTATAGAGTGGATGTGTAATGGGTTTACAACAAAGGAAAGAATTTATTACCTTAAGGGTCTAAAGTTACTAACACCAAGGCCACTACTTATTTTTTCTATATACCAACTATTGTAATTAATACACATTCAAGGATACAATTCAGGGGATGTTAAAACTTGGCAACAAGCATTGGCTCATCAATGAAATCCTTTACTAGTTTATTCTGACAGTTTCTAACTCTCTGAGAGGCTTTAAGCTATTTGAATATCTTAAGCTTCCCATGCCTCTCGAGGCTGGGAGACTGTAAACAGTCGTATGCATAGCTGTAGGAGTCCGGGTAAACTTGTCAGGCGAGTTAGAGAGCCATCTGAGGGGTTTGGATTTAAACACTCCTAATTGCCCAGGAACTTTATTAATTGGAGCTGTAAGTTAACTCTTTGACAGAGAGAGCGAGATGGTGGTAGAGAACAGCCCCCAGTAAAGTCAGAGGTGAGAGCAAAAACCAATAAAATAGGCAGACTCTGGTTTTTGGAGGGTAGATGCTTGAGAATATCTGGGGGGACTCGTGAGGCTCGATCCCACCTTTGCGTATGCCGAGCCCCCTTCCTCATGACCTTTGTCACAAGTGGAATGCCTCACCAGCTCCCGGCCAGCCCCAGCTCCCGTCCTGATCTCGACAGGAGGGTCCATTCCCCTGCTTTGTCAGGATAGGGTTCCAGACCTTCCCGTCACACCTCAGGATGAGGCCAGTCTCATGAGGGAATTCGAGAAGTAGCCTTGTGGGCGTGGCACCTTCCGAAAGACCCCGATTTCCCGGTTCGCTCTTGAGAAGAACCCGATGCCCGGACACCTCTTTGAACGCAACCCTGTGGATGAAATCGCAACACAAAGGGGCACTAACACCCCAGTGCCTCGTCCGGAAAAAACATCAGGTTTCAAATACGGCTTGAAAAGTGGCCTGTCACCCCGAGAACACCTCGAGAGGCAAGCGGAGTTCCATGCCTCAACCCAAGACGAGGCCTGACTCTCGAGTACCAACCCTGCAGGGACCCTGGGATCGGAGTCTGAAATGGAGAGGAACCCTGAGGTTCCTGCCTCAACTGGAGATGAGGCCCTCTTCCATTGCACCAAACCCAGTGGAGTCCCCAGAGGCCCCTCAAAATCCACAGCATCCCTGACATATCTGAGGCACCCGGAGAAGCTCGTTGAGGTCACCAGCACAAATCGAGGGAACAAAGGGTTTCATGCCGCAACCCGAGAAAGAACTCGAGAGTCCTTCTTCAACGCGTCTTGAGGCCCGATGCCCCTACTGTGACTCGAGAGCAATGACGGGCTCCCCCTCACCACTCTCATGGGAGACCTGACTTCCTGGCGCCACACGAGACACTCCCTGAGCTCCCCATCACACCTCGTGAGAAACCCCACACTGGCGCCACTGCTCGAGAAAAACGCCAAGACACCCCAGTCATCACAAGATGAGGGCATTCATTTCCTGCATGGCCTAGAGAGCAATCCCGAGTCATTTCTCCAAAATCCACAGGAGGCTTGATTCCCTTTGGCCACTCAGGGGGCACCAAGAGATACCCGTGGCGACTCGAGAGGAGATCAGATTTCTTTGCTTGAACTCAAGACGCTTCCTAACTCCCGGGGTGAGCTGGAATGCAACCCCAAGATCACTGTCGCCCTTGGAGAGGAACTCTGGCTTCTGGACACAAGCCTAGATGAGGTCCATTTGCCTTGCAGTCACTCGAGAGCAATCCCCAGCTTTCCTTCACAACTCGAATGCAACATTGGACTTCCCTGGGCCAACACAAGAGGCATCCTGAATTCCCCGTCGTAACACGAGAATCCCACCGCAACGCAAGAAAAACCACGTGGTTCCCCCGTCTTCGCAAGATGAAGCCCTTTCCCGCTACAGCGTCTCAGGAGGAGTCCCACGTTAAGAATTGGAGGTCCAAACGGTACTTGGCACCCTTGATGCGACCCACAAAGTTCCCCGACACAAAGGTCTCCATTGAGAGGAACACTGAGGTTTTCCGGCACCACTTCCTCTGAGCCCCTTCTACCCTCCTGATCTAGACAGGAGGGTCGACTCCCCTGCTTTGTCTGGAAGGGGTTGCCGACCTTCCGGTCGCACCTCAGGATGAGGCCGGTCTCACGACGAAATTCCAGACGTGGACTCGTGGGTGGTTCCACATTCCAAAGGACCCCGATTTCCGGTCCCCTCTTGATAAGAAACCCATGCCCCGGACACCTCTTCGAACTCCACCCTGTGAATGAAGTCAACACGAAGGGGCAGTGACTCCCACGTGCATCGTCCGGAAAAACCCCGAGGTTCCAAATACAGCTCGACAAGGGGCCTCTCAACCCGTGAACACCTCGAGAGGCAAGCGGAGTTCCATGCCTCAACCCAAGACGAGGCCTGACTCTCCTGTCCCAAATCTGCAAGGACCCTGTGTTCTGACTCTGAAATCAGAGGAACCCTGAGGTTCCTGCCTCAACTGGAGATGAGGCCCTCTTCCAATGCACCAAACCCAGTGGAGTCCCGAGAGGGCCTTCCCACCTCCACAGTTTCCCTGACTTCTCAGAGGCACCATGAGAAGCTCCCTGAGGTCACCTGCACAAGTCGAGGGAACCCAGGGTTTCCTGCCTCAACCCGAGAAAGACCTCAAGAGTCCTTCTTCAACGCGTCTCGAAGCCCGATTCCCCTACCATGACTCGAGAGCAATGACGCACTCCCCCTCGACACTCGCATGGAGACCCGACTTCCCTGGCGCCCCACGAGAGGCTCACTGCCTCCCCGTCGTACCTCTTGAGAAACCCCACACTGGGGCCGCCGCTCAAGAAAAACCCCAAGACTCCCCCGTCATCGCGAGATGAGGGCCTTGTATTCCCCCATGGCCTAGAGAGCAATCCCGATTCCTCTCTCCAAACTCCACAGGAGGAGTGGCTCCCATTAGGCCAGTCTGCGGGCTTCAAAAAATACCCATCAATACTCCAGAGGAGAATGGAGGTCTTTGCTTCCACTCGCAACGAGGCCTGACTCCCTGGGTGAGTCTGGAATGCAACCCCGAGATTCCTGTCGCCCCTGGACAGGAACATTGGATTCTGGACACAAGCCTAGATGAGGTCTATTTGCCTTGCAGTTACCCGGAAGCAATCCCCAACTATCCCTCGCAACTCGAATGGAAAATTGGACTTCCTTGGCCAACACAAGAGGCATCCTGAATTCCCCGTCGTAACTCGAGAATCCCGCCGCAACTCGACAAAAAACCACGTGGTTCCCCCGTCATCGCAAGATGAAGCCCTCTCGGCGACGGCTTCTCAAGAGAAGTCCCATGTGTCGTCCTGAAGTTCAAAACGTAACTTGACAGCCTTGATGCGACTAACAAAGTTCCCTGACTTACCGGTCTCCCTCGAGAGGAACACTGAGGTTCCCGGCATGACTTCCTCTGAGCCTCTTATCCCCTCCAGATCTCCACAGGAGTGTCCATTCCCCTGCTTTGTCTGGAAGGGGTTCCCGACCTTCCGGTCCCACCTCAGGTTGAGGCGTGTCTCACGAAGAAATTCGAGACGTGGACTTGTGGGTGGTGCAACATTCCGAAGGACCCCGATTTCACAGTCCCCTCTTGAAAAGAACCCGAAGCCAGGACACCTCTTCGAATGCCACCCTGTGGATGAAGTCCCAACATGAAGGGTACTAACAACCCCGTGCATCATCCGGAAAAACGCTCAGGTACCAAATACAGCTCGACACGTGGCCTGTCACCCCATGAACACCTCGAGAGACAAGCGGAGTTCCATGCCTCAAACCAAGATGAGGCCTGACTCTCCTGTCCCAAGTCTGCAGGGACCCTGCGATTGGAGTCTGAAATTGAGAGGAACCCTGAGGTTCCTGCCTCAACTGGAGATGAGGCCCTCTTCCTTTGCACCAAACCCAGTGGAGTCCCAAAAGGCCCCTCCTAACCCCACAGTATCCCTGACTTCTTAAAGGCAACCTGAAAAGCTCCCTGACGTCTCCAGCACAAGTCGAGGGACCCCAGGCTTTCCTGCCTCAACCCGAGAAAGACCTCTAGAGTCCTTCTTCAACACGTCTTGAGGCCCTATTCCCCTACCGTGACTCGAGAGCAATGACGCGCTCCCCCTCGCCACTCGCATGGGAAACATGACTTCCCTGGCGCCACAGGAGAGGCTCCCTAAGCTCGCAGTCTTACCTCGTGAGAAACCGCGCACTGGCGCCGCAGCTCAAGAAAAACCACGAGACGACCCCGTCATCGCGAGATGAGGGCTTTCGTTTCCTGCATGGCCTGAAGAGCCATCCAGAGTCTTCTCCCCAAACTCCAGAGGATGTTTGACTCCCTTAGGCCACTCAGGGGCTCCAAAAAATAGCCGTCGTGACTCTAGAGGAGAGCGGAGCTCTTTGCTTCCAATCGAGATGAGGCCTGACTCCCCGGGTGAGTCTGGAATGCAACCCCGAGATTCCTGTTGCCCCTGGAGAGGAATATTGGCTTCTGGACACAACACTAGATGAGGTCTATTTGCCCTACAGTCACTCGGAAGCAATCCCCAACTATCCATTGCAAGTCGAATGGAAGATTGGACTTCCTGGGCCAACACAAGAGGCATCCTGAATTCCCCGTCCTAACTCGAGAATCCCGCCGCAACGCGAGAAAAACCACGTGGTTCCCCCGTCTTCGCAAGATGAAGCCCTTTCCCGCTACAGCGTCTCAGGAGAAGACGCACGTTAAGAATTGGAGGTCCAAATGGTACTTGGCACCCTTGATGCGACCCACAAAGTTCCCCCACATACCGGTCTCCCTCGAGAGGAACACCGAAGTTATTCAGTCACTACTTCCTCTGAGCCCATTCTACCCTACTGATCTCGACAGGAGGGTCGACTCCCCTGCTTTGTCTGGAAGGGGTTGCCGAATTTCCGGTCGCACCTCAGGATGAGGCCGGTCTCACGACGAAATTCCAGACGTGGCCTCGTGGATGGTTCCACATTCCGAAGGACACCAATTTCCCGGTCCCCTCTTGATAAGAACCCGATGCCCGGACACCTCTTTGAACTCCACCCTGTGAATGAAGTCAACAGGAAGGGGCAGTGACTCCCACGTGAATCCTCCGGAAAACCACCCAGGTTCCAAAAACAGCTCGACAAGTGGCCTCTCACCCATTGAACACCACGAGAGGCAAGCGGATTTCAATGCCTCAACCCAAGACGAGGCCTGACTCTCCTGTCCCATTCTGCAAGGACCCTGGGATCGGAGTCTGAAATGGAGAGTAACCCTGACTTTCCTGCCGCAACTGGAGATGAAGCCCTCTTCCAATGCACCAAACGCAGTGGAGTCCCGAGAGGCCCCTCCCACCTCCAGTTTCCCTGACTTCTCTGAGCCACCATGAGAAGCCCACTGAGGTCACCGACACAAGTCGAGGGAACCCAGGGTTTCCTGCCTCAACCCGAGAAAGACCTTGACAGACCTTCAACACGTCTCGAGGCCAGATTCCCCTACCATGACTCGAGAGACATAACGCGCTCCCCCTCGCCACTAGCATGGAGACCCGACTTCCCTGGCGCCCCACGAGAGGCTCACTGACCTCGCCGTCGTACCTCGTGAGAAACCGCACACTGGGGCAGCCGCTCGAGAAAAACCCCGAGAGTCCCCCGTCATCGCGAGATGAGGGCCTTCGTCTCCTGCATGGCCTAGAGACCAATCTCGCGACCTCTCTGCAAACGCCTCAGGAGGCTTGACTCCCTTTAGTCCACTCATTGAGCTCCAAGAGATATCCGTCGCGACGCGAGAGCAGAGCGGGTTTCTTTGCTTCCACTCGAGATGAATGCCTGTCTCCACGAATGAGTCAAGATTGCAACCCCGAGATCCTTGTTGACCCTGGAGAGGAACATTGGCTTCTGGACACAAGCCTAGATGAGGTCTATCTGCCCTGCAGTCACTCAAGCGCAATCCCAAGCTTTCCTTCACAAGTCGAATGGAACATTGGATTTCCCTTGGCCAACACAAGAGGCATCCTGAATTCCCCGTAGTAACTCGAGAAATCCGCCGCAACTCGAGAAAAAACACGTGGTTCCCCAGTCATCGCAAGATGAACCCTTTCCCGCCACAGCGTCTCAGGAGAAGTACCACGTTAAGAATTGGAGGTACAAACCGTACTTGGCACCCTTGATGGGACCACAAAGATCCCGGACATAACGGTCTCCCTCGAGAGTAACACCAAGGTTTTCCGGCAACACTTCCTCTGAGCCCCTCCTATCCTCCTGATCTCGACAGGAGGGTCGACTCCCCTGCTTTGTCTGGAAGGGGTTGCCGACCTTCCAGTCGCACCTCAAGATGAGGCCTGTCACACGACGAAATTCCAGACGTGGCCTCATGGGTGGTTCCAAATTTCGAAGGACCCCAATTTCCAGGTCCCCTCGTGATAAGAATCCGATGCCCGGACACCTCTTCAAACTCCACCCTGTGAATGTAGTCAACACGAAGGGGCAGTGACTTGCCCGTGCATCGTCTGGAAAACCCCCAGGTTCCAAATACAGCTCGACAAGTGGCCTCTCACCCCGTGAACACCTCGAGAGGCAAGCGGAGATCCATGCCTCAACCCAAGACGAGGCCTTACTCTCCGGCCCAACTCTGCAAGGACCCTGCATTTGGAGTCTGAAATGGAGAGGAACGCTGAGGTTCCTGCCTAAATAGGAGATGAGGCCCTCTTCCAATGCACCAAACCCAGTGAAGTCCCAAGAGGCCCCTCCGAACTCCATTTTCCCTGACTTCTCAGAGCCACAATGAGAAGCCCCCTGAGGTCACCTGCACAAGTCGAGGGAACCCAGGGTTTCCTGCCGCAACCCGAGAAAGACCTCGAGAGTCCTTCTTCAAGGTGTCTCGAGGCCCGTTTCCCCTACCATGACTCGAGAGCAATCACGCGCTTCCCCTGGCCTCTCGGATGGTGACCCGACTTCCCTGGCACCCCACGAGAGGCTCACTGCCTCCCCGTCGTACCTCGTTAGAAACCCCACACTGGGGCCGCCGCTCAAGAAAAACCCCGAGACTCCCACGTCATCGCGAGATGAGGGCCTTCGATTCCCCCATGACCTAGAGAGCAATCAGGATTCCTCTCTCCAAACTCCACAGGAGGAGTGGCTCCCTTTAGGCCACTCTGTGGGCTCCAACAAATACCCGTCACTACTCCAGAGGACAATGGAGGTCTTTACTTCCACTCGCGAGGAGGCCTGACACCCTCGGTGAGTCTGGAATGCAACCCCGAGATCTGTGTCGCCCCTGGACAGGAACATTGGCTTCTGGACACAAGCCTAGATGAGGTCTATTTGCCCTGCAGTCACTCGGAAGCAATCCCCAGCTATCCCTCGCAACTCGAATGGAAGATTGGACTTCCTGGGCCAACACAAGAGGCATCCTGAATTCCCCGTCGTAACTCGAGAAATCCACCGCAACTCGAGAAAAACCACGTGGTTCCCCCGTCATCGCAACATGAAGCCCTTTCCCGCTACAGCGTCTCAGGAGAAGTCCCACGTTAAGAATTGGTGGTCCAAACGGTACTTGGCACCCTTGATGCGACCCACAAAGTTCCCCCACATACCGGTCTCCCTCGAGAGGAACACCGAGGATTTCAGGCACCATTTCCTCTGAGCCCCTTCTACCCTCCTAATCTCGACAGGAGGGTCGTCTCCCCTGCTTTGTCTGGAAGGGGTTGCCGACCTTCCGGTCGCAACTCAGGATGAGGCCTGTCTCACGACGACATTCCAGACGTTGCCTCGTGGGTGGTTCCACATTCCGAAGGACCCCGATTTCCCGGTCCCCTCTTGATATGAACCCTATGCCCGGACACCTCTTCGAACTCCACCCTTTGAATGAAGTCAAAACGAAGGGGCAGTGACTCGCCCGTGCATCGTCCGGAAAAAACCCCAGGTTCCAAATACAGCTCGACAAGTGGCCTCTCACCCCGTGAACACCTCGAGAGGCTAGCGGAGTTCCATGCCTCAACCCAAGACCAGGCCTGACTCTCCTGTCCCAAGTCTGCAGGCACCCTGCGATCAGAGTCTGAAATCAAAGGAACCCTGAGGTTCCTGCCTCAACTGGAGATGAGGCCCTCTTCCAATGCACCAAACCCAGTGGAGTCCCGAGAGGCCCCTCCCACCTCCACAGTTTCCCTGACTTCTCAGAAGCACCATGAGAAGCTCCCTGAGGTCAGCTGCACAAGTCGAGGGAACCGAGGGTTTCCTGCTGAAACCCGAGAAAGACCTCGAGAGTCCTTCTTCAACGCGTCTCGAGGCCCGATTCCCCTACCATGACTCAAGAGCAATGATGCGCTCCCCCTCACCACTCGCATGGAGACCCGACTTCCCTGGCGCCCCACGAGAGGCTCACTGACTACAACTTCGTACCTCATGAGAAACCGAACACTGGGTCCGCTGCTCGAGAAAAACCCCGAGACTCCCCCGTCATCGCGAGATGAGGGCCTCGTCTCCTGAATGGCCTAGGGACGAATCTCGCGACCTCTCTCCAAACGCCTCAGGAGGCTTGACTCCCTTTAGTCCACTCAGTGAGCTCCAAGAGATACCCGTCGCGACTCGCGAGCAGAGCGGGGTTCTTTGCTTCCACTCGAGATGAATGCCTGTCTCCCCGGGTGCATCTGGAATGCAACCCCGAGATCCCTGTCGACCATGGAGAGGAACATTTGCTTATGGACACAAACCTAGATGAGCTCTATTTGCCCTGCAGTCACTCGAGAGCAACCCCCAGCTTTCCTTCGCAACTCGAATGGAACATTGGACTTCCCTGGGCCAACACAAGAGGCATCCTGAATTCCCCGTCGTAACTCGAGAATCCCGCCGCAACTCGAGAAAAACCACGTGGTTCCCCCGTCATCGCAAGATGAAGCCCTTTCCCGCTATAGCATCTCAAGAGAAGTCTCACGTTAAGAATTGGAGGTCCAAACGGTACTTGGCACCCTTGATGCGACCCACAAAATTCCCAAATATACCGGTCTCCCTAGAGAAGAACACCAAGGTTTTCTGGCACCACTTCCTCTGAGCCCATTCTACCCTACGCATCTCGACAGGAGGGTCGACTCCCCTGCTTTATCTGGAAGGGGTTGCCGACCTTCCGGTCGCACCTCAGGATGAGGCCGGTCTCCCGACGAAATTCCAGACGTGGCCTCATGGGTGGTTCCACATTCCGAAGGACCCCGATTTCCCGGTCCCCTCTTGATAAGAACCCGATGCCCGGACACCTCTTTGAACTCCACCCTGTGAATGAAGTCAACAGGAAGGGGCAGTGACTCCCGCGTGCATCCTCCGGAAAACCCCCCAGGTTCCAAAAACAGCTCGACAAGTGGCCTCTCACCCCGTGAACACCTCGAGGGGCAAGCGTATTTCCGTGTCTCAACCCAAGACGAGGCCTGACTCTCCTGTCCCAACTCTGCAAGGACCCTGGGATCGGAGTCTGAAATGGAGAGGAACCCTCAGTTTCCTGCCTCAAGTGGAGATGAGGCCCTCTTCCAATGCACCATACCCAGTGGAGTCCCAAGAGGCCCCTCCCACCTCCAGTTTCCCTGACTTCTCAGAGCCACCATGAGAAGCCCCCTGAGGTCACCTGCACAAGTCGAGGGAACCCAGGGTTTCCTGCCACAAAACCGGTAGGACGTCGAGAGTCCTTCAAAGCGTCTCGAGGCCCGACTCCCCTACCATGACTTGAGAGCAATGACGCTCTCCCCCTTGCCACTCGCATGGAGACCCGACTTCCCTAGTGCCCCACGAGAGGCTCACTGACCTCGCCGTCTTACCTCGTGAGAAACTGCACACTGGGGCCGCCGCTCGAGATAAACCCCGAGACTCCCCCGTCATTTCGAGATGAGGGCCTCGTCTCCTGCATGGCCTAGAGACCAATCTCCCGACCTGTCTCCAAACGCCTCAGGAGGCTTGACTCCCTTTCGTCCACTCTGTGAGCTCCAAGACATACCCGTCGCGAGTCGAGGGCAGAGCGGGGTTCTTTGCTTCCACTCGAGATGAATGCCTGTCTCCCCGGGTGCGTCTGGAATGCAACCCCGAGATCCATGTCGACCCTGCAGAGGAGCATTGGCTTCTGGACCCAAGCCTAGATGAGGTCTATTTGCCCTGCAGTCACTCGAGAGCAATCCCCAGCTTTCCTTCCCAACTCGAATGGAACATTGGACTACCCTGGGCCAACACAAGAGGCATCCTGAATTCCCCGTCGTAACTCGAGAATCCCGCCGCAACTCGAGAAAAACCATGTGGTTCCCCCGTCATCGCAAGATGAAGCCTTTTCCCGCTATAGAGTCTCAGGAGAAGTCTCACGTTAAGAATTGGAGGTCCAAACGGTACTTGGCACCCTTGATGCGACCCACAAAATTCCCAAATATACCGGTCTCCCTAGAGAAGAACACCAAGGTTTTCTGGCACCACTTCCTCTGAGCCCATTCTACCCTACGCATCTCGACAGGAGGGTCGACTCCCCTGCTTTATCTGGAAGGGGTTGCCGACCTTCCGGTCGCACCTCAGGATGAGGCCGGTCTCCCGACGAAATTCCAGACGTGGCCTCATGGGTGGTTCCACATTCCGAAGGACCCCGATTTCCCGGTCCCCTCTTGATAAGAACCCGATGCCCGGACACCTCTTTGAACTCCACCCTGTGAATGAAGTCAACAGGAAGGGGCAGTGACTCCTGCGTGCATCCTCCGGAAAACCCCCCAGGTTCCAAAAACAGCTCGACAAGTGGCCTCACACCCCGTGAACACCTCGAGGGGCAAGCGTATTTCCGTGTCTCAACCCAAGACGAGGCCTGACTCTCCTGTCCCAACTCTGCAAGGACCCTGGGATCGGAGTCTGAAATGGAGAGGAACCCTCAGTTTCCTGCCTCAAGTGGAGATGAGGCCCTCTTCCAATGCACCAAACCCAGTGGAGTCCCAAGAGGCCCCTCCCACCTCCAGTTTCCCTGACTTCTCAGAGCCACCATGAGAAGCCCCCTGAGGTCACCTGCACAAGTCGAGGGAACCCAGGGTTTCCTGCCGCAAAACCAGTAGGACGTCGAGAGTCCTTCAAAGCGTCTCGAGGCCCGATTCCCCTACCATGACTTGAGAGCAATGACGCGCTTCCCCTTGCCACTCGCATGGAGACCCGACTTCCCTAGTGCCCCACGAGAGGCTCACTGACCTCGCCGTCTTACCTCGTGAGAAACCGCACACTTGGGCCGCCGCTCGAGATCAACCCCGAGACTCCCCCGTCATTGCGAGATGAGGGCCTCGTCTCCTGCATGGCCTAGAGACCAATCTCCCGACCTGTCTCCAAACGCCTCAGGAGGCTTGACTCCCTTTCGTCCACTCTGTGAGCTCCAAGAGATACCCGTCGCGACTCGAGGGCAGAGCAGGGTTCTTTGCTTCCACTCGAGATGAATGCCTGTCTCCCCGGATGCATCTGGAATGCAACCCCGAGATCCATGTCGACCCTGCAGAGGAGCATTGGCTTCTGGACCCAAGCCTAGATGAGGTCTATTTGCCCTGAAGTCACTCGAGAGCAATTCCCAGCTTTCCTTCGCAACTCGAATGGAACATTGGACTTCCCTGGGCCAACACAAGAGGCATCTTGAATGCCCAGTCATAACTCGAGAATCCCGCCACAACTCGAGTAAAACCACGTGGTTCCCCCGTCATCGCAAGATGAAGCCTTTTCCCGCTATAGAGTCTCAGGAGAAGTCTCACGTTAAGAATTGGAGGTCCAAACGGTACTTGGCACCCTTGATGCGACCCACAAAATACCCAAATATACCGGTCTCCCACGAGAGGAACACCAAGGTTTTCTGGCACCACTTCCTCTGAGCCCATTCTACCCTACGCATCTCGACAGGAGGGTCGACTCCCCTGCTTTGTCTGGAAGGGGTTGCCGACCTTCCGGTCGCACCTCAGGATGAGGCCGGTCTCCCGACGAAATTCCAGACGTGGCCTCGTGGGTGGTTCCACATTCCGAAGGACCCCGATTTCCCGGGCCCCTCTTGATAAGAACCCGATGCCCGGACACCTCTTTGAACTCCACCCTGTGAATTAAGTCAACAGGAAGGGGCAGTGACTCCCGCGTGCATCCTCCGGAAAACCCCCCAGGTTCCAAAAACAGCTCGACAAGTGGCCTCTCACCCCGTGAACACCTCGAGAGGCAAGCGTATTTCCAGGCCTCAACCCAAGACGAGGCCTGACTCTCCTGTCCCAACTCTGCAAGGACCCTGGGATCGGAGTCTGAAATGGAGAGGAACCCTCAGTTTCCTGCCTCAACTGGAGATGAGGCCCTCTTCCAATGCACCAAACCCATTGGAGTCCCAAGAGGCCCCTCCCACCTCCAGTTTCCCTGACTTCTCAGAGCCACCATGAGAAGCCCCCTGAGGTCACCTGCACAAGTCGAGGGAACCCAGGGTTTCCTGCCGCAAAACCAGTAAGATGTCGAGAGTCCTTCAAAGCGTCTCGAGGCCCGATTCCCCTACCATGACTTGAGAGCAATGACGCGCTCCCCCTCGCCACTCGCATGGAGACCAGACTTCCCTAGTGCCCCACGAGAGGCTCACTGAGCTTGGCGTCGGACCTCGTGAGAAACCCCACACTGGGGCCGCCGCTCAGAAAAACCCCGAGACTCCCCCGTCATCCCGAGATGAGGACCTTCGTTTCCCCCATGGCCTAGAGTGCAATCCCGATTCCTCCTTCCAAACTCCACAGGAGGAGTGGCTCCCGTTAGGCCACTCTGTGGGCTCCAACAAATACCCGTCACTACTCCAGAGGAGAATGGAGGTCTTTGCTTCCACTCGCGACGAGGCCTGACTCCCTGGGTGAGTCTGGAATGCAACCCCGAGATCTGTGTCGCCCCTGGAGAGGAACATTGGCTTCTGGACACAAGCCTAGATGAGGTCTATTTGCCCTGCAGTCACTCGAGAGCAATCCCCAGCTTTCCTTCGCAACTCGAATGGAACATTGGACTTCCCTGGATCAACACAAGAGGCATCCTGAATTCCCCGTCGTAACTCGAGAATCCCGCCGCAACTCGAGAAAAACCATGTGGTTCCCCCATCATCGCAAGATGAAGCCCTTTCCCGCTATAGCGTCTCAGGAGAAGTCTCACGTTAAGAATTGGAGGTCCAAACGGTACTTGGCACCCTTGATGGGACCCACAAAATTCCCAAATATACCGGTCTCCCTAGAGAGGAACACCAAAGTTTTCTGGCACCACTTCCTCTGAGCCCATTCTACCCTACGCATCTCGACAGGAGGGTCGACTCCCCTGCTTTATCTGGAAGGGGTTGCCGACCTTCCGGTCGCACCTCAGGATGAGGCCGGTCTCCCGACGAAATTCCAGATGTGGCCTCATGGGTGGTTCCACATTCCGAAGGACCCCGATTTCCCGGTCCCCTCTTGATAAGAACCCGATGCCCGGACACCTCTTTGAACTCCACCCTGTGAATGAAGTCAACACGAAGGGGCAGTGACTCCCGCGTGCATCCTCTGGAAAACACCCCAGGTTACAAAAACAGCTCGAAAAGTGGCCTCTCACCCCGTGAACACCTCGAGAGGCAAGCGTATTTCCATGCCTCAACCCAAGACGGGGCCTGACTCTCCTGTCCCAACTCTGCAAGGACCCTGGGATCGGAGTCTGAAATGGAGAGGAACCCTCAGTTTCCTGCCTCAACTGGAGATGAGGCCCTCTTCCAATGCACCAAACCCAGTGGAGTCCCAAGAGGCCCCTCCCACCTCCAGTTTCCCTGACTTCTCAGAGCCACCATGAGAAGCCCCCTGAGGTCACCTGCACAAGTCGAGGGAACCCAGGGTTTCCTGCCGCAAAACCAGTAAGACGTCGAGAGTCCTTCAAAGCGTCTCGAGGCCCGATTCGCCTACCATGACTTGAGAGCAATGACGCGCTCCCCATCGCCACTCGCATGGAGACCAGACTTCCCTAGTGCCCCACGAGAGGCTCACTGAGCTTGGCGTCGGACCTCGTGAGAAACCCAACACGGGGCCGCCGCTCAAGAAAAACCCCGCGACTCCCCCGTCATCCCGAGATGAGGACCTTCGTTTCCCCCATGGCCTAGAGTGCAATCCCGATTCCTCCTTCCAAACTCCACAGGAGGAGTGGCTCCCGTTAGGCCACTCTGTGGGCTCCAACAAATACACGTAACTACTCCAGAGGAGAATGGAGGTCTTTGCTTCCACTCGCGACGAGGCCTGACTCCCTGGGTGAATCTGGAATGCAACCCCGAGATCTGTGTCGCCCCTGGAGAGGAACATTGGCTTCTGGACACAATCCTAGATGAGGTCTATTTGCCCTGCAGTCACTCGAGAGCAATCCCCAGCTTTCCTTCGCAACTCGAATGGAATATTGGACTTCCCTGGATCAACACAAGAGACATCCTGAATTCCCCGTCGTAACTCGAGAAATCCGCCGCAACTCGAGAAGAACCACGTGGTTCCCCCGTCATCGCAATATGAACCCTTTACCGCTACAGCGTCTCAGGAGAAGTCCCACGTTAAGAATTGGAGGTCCAAACGGTACTTGGCACCCTTGATGGGACCACAAAGATCCCGGACATACCGGTCTCCCTCGAGAGTAACACCAAGGTTTTCCGGCACCACTTCCTCTGAGCCCCTTCTACCCTCCTGATCTCGACAGGAGGGTCGACTCCCCTGCTTTGTCTGGAAGGGGTTGCCGACCTTCCAGTCGCACCTCAGGATGAGGCCTGTCTGACGACGAAATTCCAAACGTGGCCTCATGGGTGGTTCCAAATTCCGAAGGACCCCAATTTCCAGGTCCCCACTTGATAAGAACCCGATGCCCGGACACCTCTTAAAACTCCACCCTGTGAATGTAGTCAACACGAAGGGGCAGTGACTCGCCCGTGCATCGTCCGGAAAACCCCCAGGTTCCAAATACAGCTCGACAAGTGGCCTCTCTCGCGGGGACACCTCGAGAGGCAAGCGGAGTTCCATGCCTCAACCCAAGACGAGGCCTGACTCTCTGGGCCCAACTCTGCAAGGACACTGCGATCGGAGTCTGAAATGGAGAGGAACGCTGAGGTTCCTGCCTCAACAGGAGATGAGGCCCTCTTCCAATGCACCAAACCCAGTGGAGTCCCGAGAGGACCCTCCCAACTCCATTTTCCCTGACTTCTCACAGCCACCATGAGAAGCCCACTGAGGTCACCTGCACAAGTCGAGGGAACCCAGGGTTTCCTGCCGCAAAACCAGAAAGACATTGAGAGTCCTTCAAAGCGTCTCGAGGCCCGATTCCCCTACCATGACTCAAGAGACATGACGCACTCCCCCTTGCCACTAGCATGGAGACGTGACTTCTCTGGCGCCTCAACAGAGTCTCACTGACCTCGCCGTCTTACCTGGTGAGAAACCGCATAGCGGGGCCGCCGCTCGAGAAAAACCACAAGACTCCCCCGTCATCGCGAGATGAGGGCCTCGTCTCCTGCATGGCTTAGAGACCAAACTCGCGACCTCTCGCCAAACGCCTCAGGAGGCTTGACTCCCTTTAGTCCACTCAGTGAGCTCCAAGAGATACCCGTCGCGACTCGAGAGCAGAGCGGGATTCTTTGCTTCCACTCGAGATGAATGCCTGTCTCCCCGGGTGCGTCTGGAATCCAACCCCGATATCCCTGTCGACACTGGAGAGGAACATTGACTTCTGGACACAAGCCTAGATGAGGTCTATTTGCCCTGCAGTCACTCGAGAGCAATCCCAAGCTTTCCTTCGAAACTCGAATGGAACATTGGACTTCCCTGGGCCAACACAAGAGGCATCCTGAATTTCCCGTCGTAACTCGAAAATCCCGCTGCAACTCGAGAAAAACCCCGTGGTTTCCCCCGTCATCGCAAGATAAAGCCCTTTCCCGATAGAGCGTCTCAGGAGAAGTCCCACGTTAAGAACTGGAGGTCCAAACGGTACTTGGCACCCTTGATGCGACCCACAAAGTTCCCCGACATACCGGTATCCCTCGAGAGGAACACCGAGGTTTTCCCGCACCACTTCCTCCGAGCCCCTTCTACCCTCCTAATTTCGACATAGGGTCGATTCCCCTGCTTTGTCTGGAAGGGGTTACCGACCTTCCTGTAGCACCTCAGGATGTGGCCGGTGTCAGGACGAAATTACAGACGTGGCCTCGTGGACGGTTCCACATTCCGAAAGACCCCGATTTCCCGGTCTACTCTTGATAAGAACCCGATGCCCGGACACTTTTTTAACTCCAACCTGTGAATGAAGTCAACAGGAAGGGGCAGTGACTCCCTCGTGCATCCTCCGGAAAACGCCCCCGGTTCGAAACAAGGCTCGACAAGTGGCCTCTCATCTCGTGAACACCTCGAGAGGCAAGCGGAGTTCCATGCCTCAACCCAAGATGAGGCCTGACTCTCCTGTACCAACTCTGCAAGGACCCTGGATCGGAGTCTGAAATGGAGAGGAACCCTGACGAACCTGCCTCAACTGGAGATGAGGCGCTCTTCAAATGCACCAAACGCAGTGGAGACCCGAGAGGCCCCTCCCACCTCCAGTTTTCCTGAATTCTCAGAGCCACCATGAGAAGCCCACTGAGGTCACCTGCACAAATCGAGGGAACTCAGGGTTTCTTGCCTCAACCCGAGAAAGACCTCGAGAGACCTTCTTCAACACGTCTCGAGGACAGATTCCCCTACCATGACTCAAGAGACATGACGCGCTCCCCCTCGCCACTAGCATGGAGACCCGACGGCCCTGCCCCCCCACCAGAGGCTCACTGACTATGCCATCATACCTCATGAGAAACCGAACACTGGGTCCTCCGCTCGAGAACAACCCCGGGACTCCCCCGTCATCGCGAGATGAGGGCCTTCGTCTCCTGCGTGGCCTAGAGACCAATCTCGTGACCTCTCTCCAAACGCCTCAGGAGGCTTGACTTCCTTTAGTCCACTCAGTGAGCTCCAAGAGATACCCGTCGCGACTCGAGAGCAGAGCACGGTTCTTTGCTTCCACTCGCGATGAATACCTGTCTCCCCGAGTGAGTATGAATTGCAACCCCGAGGTCCGTCTCGACCCTGGAGAGGAACATTGGCTTCTGGACACAAGCCTAAATGAAGTCTTTTTGCCCTGCAGTCACTCGAGAGCCATAGCCAGCTTTCCATCGCAACTCCAATGGAAGATTAGACTTCCCTGGGCCAACACAAGAGGCATCCTGAATTCCCCGTCGTAACTCGAGAATCCCGCCGCAACTCGAATAAAACCCCGTGGTTCCCCAGTCATCGCAAGATGAAGCCTGTTCCCGCTATAGCGTCTCAGCAGAAGACCCACGTTAAGAATTGGAGGTCCAAACGGTACTTGGCACCCTTGATGCGACCCACAATGTTCCCCGACATACCTGTCTCACTCGTGAGCAGCACCGAGGTTTTCCGGCACCACTTCCTCTGAGCCCCTTCTACCCTCCTTATCTCCACAGGAGGGTCGACTCCTCTGCTTTGTCTGGAAGGGGTTGCCGACCCTCCGGTCCCATCTCAGGATGAGGCCTGTCTCACGACGAAATTACAGACGTGGCCTCGTGGATTGTTCCACATTCCGAATGACCCTGATTTCCCGGTCCCCTCTTGATAAGAACCCAATGCCGAGACACCTCTTTAAACTCCACCCTGTGAATGAAGTGAACAGGAAGGGGCAGTGACTCCTTCGTGCATCCTCCGGAAAACCCCCCAGGTTCCAAAAACAGCTCGACAAGTGGCCTCTCACCCCGTGAACACCTCGAGAGGCAAGCGGATTTCCATGCCTCAACCCAAGACGAGGCCTGACTCTCCTGTCCCAAGTCTGCAAGGACCCTGTGATCGGAGTCTGAAATGAGTGGAATCCTCAGTCTCCTGCCTCAACTGGATATGAGGCCCTCTTCAATTGTACCAAACCCAGTGGAGTACCGAGTGGCCCCTCCCACCTCCAGTTTCCCTGACTTCTCAGAGCCACCATGAGAAGCCCCGGAGGTCACCTGCACAAGTCGAGGGAACCCAGGGTTTCCTGCCTCACCCCGAGAAAGACCTCGAGAGACCTTCTTCAACACGTCTCGAGGCCAGATTCCCTACCATGACTCAATAGAAATGACGCGCTCCCCCTCGCCACTAGCATGGACACCAGACTTCCCTGGCAACCCACCAGAGGCTCACTGACCTCACCGTCGTACCTCGTGAGAAACCACACACTGGGGCCGCCGCTCGAGAAAAACCCCGAGACTCCCACGTCATCGCGAGATGAGGGCCTTCGTCTCCTGCATGGCCTAGAGACCAATCTCTCGACCTCTCTCCAAACGCCTCAGGAGGCTTGACTCCCTTTCGTCCACTCTGTGAGCTCCAAGAGATACCCGTCGCGACTCGAGAGCAGAGCGGGCTTCTTTGCTTCCACTCGAGATGAATGCCTGTCTCCCCGGGTGCGTCTGGAATGCAACCCCGAGATCCATGTCGACCATGGAGAGGAACATTGGGTTCTGGACCAACCCTAGATGAGGTCTATCTGCCCTGCAGTCACTCGAGAGCAATCCCCAGCTTTCCTTCGCCACTCAAATGGAACATTGGACTTCCCTGGGTCAACACAAGAGGCATCCTGAATTCCCCGTCGTAACTCGAGAATCCCGCCGCAACTCGATAAAAACCACGTGGTTCCCCCGTCATCGCAAGATGAAGCCCTTTCCCGCTACAGCGTCTGAGGAGAGGTCCCACGTTAAGAATTGGAGGTCCAAACGGTACTTGGCACCCTTGAAGCGACCCACAAAGTACCCCGACATACAGGTCTTCCTCCAGAGGAACACCGAGGTTTTCCGGCACCACTTCCTCTGAGCCCCTTCTACCCTCCTGATCTCGACAGGAGTGTCGACTCCCCTGCTTTGTCTGGAAGGGGTTGCCGACCTTCCAGTCGCACCTCAGGATGAGGCCAGTCTCACGACGAAATTCCAGACGTGGCCTCATGGGTGTTTCCACATTCCGAAGGACCCCGATTACCCGGTCCCCTCTTGATAAGAACCCGATGCCCAGACACCTCTTCAAACTCCACCCTGTGAATGAAGACAACGCGAAGGGGCAATGACTCCCCCGTGCATCGTCTGGAAAAAACCCCAGGTTATAAATACAGCTCGACAAGTGGCCTCTCACACCGTGAACACCTCGAGAGGCAAGCGGAGTTCCACGCCTCAACCCAAGTCAAGGCCTGACTCTCGTGTCCCAACTCTGCAAGGACCCTGGGATCAGAGTCTGAAATGGAGAGGAACCCTCAGTTTCCGGTCTCAACAGGAGATGAGGCCCTCTTCCAATGCACCAAACACAGTGGAGTCCCGAGAGGCCCCTCTCACCTCCATTTTCTGTGACTTCTCAGAGCCACCATGAGAAGCCCCCTGAGGTCACCTGCACAAGTCGTGGGAACACAGGGTTTCCTGCGGCAAAACGAGAAAGACGTCGAGAGTCCTTCAAAGCGTCTCGAGGCCCGATTCCCCTACCATAACTTGAGAGCAATGAGGGGCTCCCCCTTGCCACTCGCATGGAGACCAGACTTCCCTAGTGCCCCACGAGAGGCTCACTGAACTTGGCGTCGGACCTCGTGAGAAACCCCACACTGGGGCCGCCGCTCAAGAAAAACCCCGAGACTCCCCCGTCATCCCGAGATGACGACTTTCGTTTCCCCCATGGCCTAGAGCGAAATCCCGATTCCTCTCTCCAAAGTCCACAGGAGGAGTGGCTCCCTTTAGGCCACTCTGTGGTCTCCAACAAATACACTTCCTACTCCAGAGGAGAACGAAGGTCTTTGCTTCCACTCGCGACGAGGCCTGACTCCCTGGGTGAATCTGGAATGCAACCCCGAGAAATGTGTTTCGCCCCTGGAGAGGAAAATTGGTTTCTGGACAAAAGCCTAGATGAGGTCTATTTGCCCTGCAGTCACTCGAGAGCAATCCCCAGCTTTCCTTCGCAACTCGAATGGAACATTGGACTTCCCTGGGCCAACACAAGAGGCATCCTGAATTCCCCGTCGTAACTCGAGAAAAACCACGTGGTTCCAGCGTCACCGCAAGATGAAGCCCTTTCCCAGTACAGCGTCTCAGGAGAAGTCCCACGTTAAGAATTGAAGGTCCAAACGTTACTTGTCACCCTTGATGAAACCCACAAATTTCCCCGACATACCGGTCTCCCTCGAGAGGAACAAAGAGGTTTTCCTGCACCACTTCCTCTGAGCCCCTTCTACACTCCTGATCTCGACAGGAGGGTCGACTCTCCTGCTTTGTCTGGAAGGGTTCCCGACCTTCCGGTCGCACCTCTGGATGAGGCCGGTCTCATGACCACATTCCAGACGTGGCCTCTTGGGTGGTTCCACATTACAAAGGGCCCCGGTTTCCCGGTCCCCTCTTGATAAGAACCCGATGCCTGGAAACCTATTCGAACTCCACCCTCTGAATGAAGTCAATACGAAGGGGCAGTGACTCGCCCGTACATCGTCTGGAAAAAGCCCCAGGTTCCAAATACAGCTCGACAAGTGGCCTCTCTCCCTGGGGACACCTCGAGAGGCAAGCGGATTTCCATAACTCAACTCAAGACGAGGCCTGACTCTCCTGTCACAAGTCTGCAGGGACCCTGCGATCCGAGTCTGAAATCAAAGGAACCCTGAGGTTCCTGCCTCAACTGGAGATGAGGTCCTCTTCCAATGCACCAAACCTAGTGGAGTCCCGAGAGGCCCCTCCCACCTCCAGTTTGCCTGACTTCTCAGAGCCACCATGAGAAGCCCCCTGAGGTCACCTTCACAAGTCGAGGGAACTCACGGTTTCCTGCCTCAACCCGAGAAAGACCTCGAGAGACCTTCTTCAACACGTCTCGAGGACAGATTCCACTACCATGACTCGAGAGCAATGACGCTCTCCCCCTCGACACTCTCATGGAGACCCGACTTCCTTGACGCCCCACGAGAGGCTCACTGACCTCGCCGTGGTACCTCTTGAGAAACCGCACACTGGTGCTGCCGCTCGAGATAAACCCCGAGACTCCCCCGTCATCGCGAGATGAGATCCTTCGTCTCCTGCATGGCCTAGAGACCAATCTCGCGACCTCTCACCAAACGCCTCAGGAGGCTTGACTCCCTTTAGTCCACACAGTGAGCTCCAAGAGATACCCGTCGCGACTCGAGAGCAGAGCGGGTTTCTTGCTTCCACTCGAGATGAATGCCTGTCTCCCCGGGTGCGTTTGGAATGCAACCCCGAGATCCTTGTCCATCCTGGAGAGGAGCATTGGCTTCTGGACACAAGCCTAGATGAGGTCTATTTGCCCTGCAGTCACTCGAGAGCAATCCCCAGCTTTCCTTCGCAACTCGAATGGAACATTGGACTACCCTGGGCCAACACAAGAGGCATCCTGAATTCCCCGTCGTAACTCGAGAATCCCGCCGCAACTCGAGAAAAACCATGTGGTTCCCTCGTCATGGCAAGATGAAGCCCTTTCCCGCTACAGCGTCTCAGGAGAAGTCCCAAGTTAAGAATTGGAGGTCCAAACGGTACTTGGCACCCTTGATGGGACCCACAAAGTTCTCCGACATACCGGTCTCCCTCGAAAGGAACACCGAGGTTTTCCGGCACCACTTCCTCTGAGCCCTTTGTACCCTACTGATCTCGACAGGAGGGTTGACTCCCCTGTTTTGTCTGGAATGGGTTGCCGACCTTCCGGTCGCACCTCAGGATGAGGCCGGTGTCACGACGAAATTCCAGACGTGGTCTCATGGGTGCTTCCACATTCCGAAGGACCTCGTTTTCCCGGTCCCCCCTTGATAAGAACCCTAGGCCGGGACACCTCTTCGAACTCCACCCTGTGAATGAAGTCAACACGAAGGGGAAGTGACTCGCCCGTGCATCGTCTGGAAAAACCCCCAGGTTCCAAATACAGGACGACAAGTGGCCTCTCACCCTGTGAACACCTAAAGAGGCAAGCGGAGTTCCATGACTCAACTCAAGACCAGGCTTGACTCTCCTGTCACCAGTCTGCAGGGACCCTGTGATCAGAGTCTGAAATCAGAGGAACCCTGAGGTTCCTGCCTCAACTGGAGATGAGGCCCTCTTCCAATGCACCAAACCCAGTGGAGTCCAGAGAGGCCCCTCCCACCTCCAGTTTCCCTGACTTCTCAGAGCCACCTTGAGAAGGCCCCTGAGGTCACCTGCACAAGTCGAGGGAACCCACGGTTTCCTGCCTCAACCCGAGAAAGACCTCGAGAGACCTTCTTCAACACGTCTCGAGGCCAGATTCCCCTACCATGACTCGAGAGACATGACGCGCTCCCCCTCGCCACTCGCATGGAGACCCGACTTCCCTGGCGCCCCACGAGAGGCTCACAGACCTCCCCGTCGTACCTCGTGAGAAACCGCACACTGGGGCCGCCACTCGAGAACAACCCCGAGATTCCCCCGTCATCGCGAGATGAGGGCCTTCGTCTCCTGCATGGCCTAGAGACCAATCTCCCAACCTATCTCCAAACGCCTCAGGAGGCTTGACTCCCTTTAGTCCACTCATTGAGCTCCAACAGATACCCGTCGCGACTCGAGAGCAAAGCGGGGTTCTTTGCTTCCACTCGAGATGAATGCCTGTCTCCCCGGGTGCGTCTGGAATGCAACCCCGAGATCCCTGTCGACCATGGAGAGGAACATTGGCTTCTGGACACAAGCCTAGATGAGGTCTATCTGCCCTGCAGTCACTCGAGAGCAATCCCCAGCTTTCCTTCACAACTCGAATGGAACATTGGACTTCCCTGGATCAACACAAGAGGCATCCTGAATTCCCTGGCTTAACTCGAGAATCCCGCCGCAACTCGAGAAAAACCACGTGATTCCCCCGTCATCGCAAGATGAAGCCCTTTCCCGCTACAGCGTCTCAGGAGAAGTCCCACGTTAAGAATTGGAGGTCCAAACGGTACTTGGCACCCTTGATGCGACCCACAAAGTTCCCCGACATACCGGTCTGCCTCGAGAGTAACACCGAGGTTTTCCGGCACCACTTCCTCTGAGCCCCTTCTTCCCTCCTCATCTCGACAGGAGGGTCGACTCCCCTGCTTTGTCTGGAAGGGGTTCCTGACCTTCCGGTCGCACCTCAGGATGAGGCCGGTCTCATGAGAGCATCCCAGACGTGGCCCCGTGGGTGGTTCCACGTTCCGAAAGACCCCAATTTCCCGGTCTGCTCTTCACAAGAACCCCATGCCTGGACACCTCTTCGATCGCCACCCTGTGAATGAAGTCTACATGAAGGGGCGGTGACTTGCCCGTGCATCTTCCGGAAAAAACCCCCAGGTTCCAAATACAGCTCGACAAGTGGCCTCTGTCCCCGGGAACACCTCGACAGGCAATCGGAGTTCCATGGCTCAACTGAACACGAGGCCTGAATCCCCTGTCCAAACTCTGCAGGGACCCTGCGATCGGAGTCTGAAATGGAGAAGAACCCTGAGGTTCTTGTCTCTACTGGAGATGAGGCACTCTTCCATTGCACCAAACCCAGTGGGGTCCCGAGAGGCCCCTCCCAACTCCACAGTATCCCTGACTTCTCAGCGGCAGCTTGAGAAGCTGCCTGATGTCACGGGCCCAATTCGAGAGAACACAGGGTTTCCTGCGGCAACCCGAGAAAGACCTCAAGAGTCCTTCAACGCGTCTTGATGCCTGATTCCATACCATGATGTGAGAGCAATGACAGGAAACCCTTCGCCCCTTGCATGGGATACCTGCCTAAATTGACGCCACTCCAGAGGCTCCCTGAACTCGCCATCTAATCTCGTGAGAAACCACACACTGGCGCCACCGCTCGAGAAAAACACTGAGACTCCCCCGTCATCTCGAGATGAGGGCATTCGTTTCCTGCATGGCCTAGAGAGCCATCCGGAGTCTTCTCTCCAAACTCCTCAGGAGGCTTGGCTCCCTTTAAGCCACTCAGTGGGCTTCAAGAGATACACGACGCGAATATAGAGGGGAGTGGAGTTCTTTGCTTCCACGCCAGACGATGACTGTCCCCCTGGGTGAGTCTGGAATGCAACCCCGAGATCCCTGTCTCCCCTGAGAGGAACATTAATTTCTGGACACAATCCTAGAGGGGGACTATTTACCCTGCTGTGACTCAAGAGCAATCCTAGCTCTCCCTCGCAACTCGAATGGAAGATTGGACTGCCCTGGGCCAACACAAGAGGCATCCTAAATTCCCCATCGTAACTCGAGAATCCCGCTGCAACTCAAGAAAAACCACGTTGTTCCCAGGTCATCGAAAGATGAAGCCCTTTACCCCTACACCGTCTCAGGAGAAGTCCCACGTTTCGTCTTGAAGGTGGAACTGTACCTGGCACCCTTGATGCGACCCAAAAAAGTTCCCCGACATACCTGTCTCCCTCGAGAGGAACACCAAGTTTCCCGGCACCACTTCATCTGATCCCCTGCTTCCCTGCTGATATTGACAGGAGGGTCCATTCCCCTGCTTTGTCTGGAAGGGTTTCAAGAACTTCCCATCACACGTCAAGATGAGGCCTTTCTCACGAGGGAATTCGAGACATAGCCTCGTGGGGGGTGCCACCTTCCGAAAGACCCCGATTTCCCAGTATGCTTTTGACAAGAACCCGATGCCCGGACACCTCTTTGAACGCAACCCTGTGGATGAAGTCGAAACACGAAGGGGCACTGACACCCCCGTGCATCGTCCGGAAAAACCTCCAGGTTCCAAATACAGCTCGACAACTGGCCTGTCACCCCATGAACACCTCGAGAGGCAAGCGGAGTTCCATGACTCAACCCAAGACGAGGCCTGACTCTCCGGGCCCAACTCTGCAGGGACCCTGGGATCGAGTCTGAAATGGAGAGGAACCCTGAGGTTCCTGCCTCAACTGGAGATGAGGCCTTCTTCCATTGCACCAAACCCAGTGGAGTCCCGAAAGGCCCCTCAAAATCCACAGCATCCCTGAGTTCTCTGAGGAACCCGGAGAAGTTCCCTGAAGTCACCGGCACAAGTCGAGGGAACCCAGGGTTTCCTGCTGCAACCTGAGAAAGACCTCGAGAGTCCTTCTTCAACCCGTCTTGAGGCCAGATGCTCCGACCATGACTCGAGAGCAATGACGCGCTCCCCCTCGCCACTCGCATGGGAGACCTGACTTCCTGGCGCCACTCGAGAGGCTCCCTGAGCTCCCTGTCATACCTCGTGAGAAACCCCACACTGGTACCGCCGCTCGAGAAAAACCCCGAGACTCCCCCGTCATCGCGAGATGAGGGCCTTCATTTCCCGCGTGGCTTAGAGAGAAATTCCGAGTCCTCTCTCCAAACTCCACAGTAGGCTTGACTCCCTTTAGGCCACTCAGTGGAATCCAAGAGATACCCATCGCTAGTCGTGAGGAGAGCAGAGCTCTTTTCTTCCACTGCAGACGAGGCCTGACTCCCCGGTGAGTCAGGAATGCAACCCCGAGATACCTGTCGCCCCTGGAGAGGAACATTAGCTTCTGGACACAAACCTAGATGAGGTATAATTGCCCAGCAGTGACTCGAGAGTAATCCCCAGCTTTCCTGGGCAACTCGAATGGAAGATTGGACTTCCCTGGGCCAACGAAAGAGGCATTCTGAATTCCCCGTCGTAGATAGAGAATCCCGCTGAAATTCGAGAAAAACCACGTGGTTCCCCCGTCATTGCACGATGAAGCCCTTTCCCACTAAAGAGTCTCAAGAGACGTCCCACGTTCCGTCTTGAAGGTCGTAATGGTACTTGGCACCATTGATGCGACCCAAAAAAGTTCCCCGACATACCGGTCTCACTGGAGAGGAACCCCAAGGTTTCCGGCACGACTTCATCTGATCCCATTCTCTCCTCCTGATCTAGACAGGAGTATCGATTTCCCTGCTTTGTCTGCAATGGGTACCCGACCTTCCCTTCGCACCTCAGGATGAGGCCGGTCTCAAGAGGGAATTCCAGACGTAGCCTCGTGGGTTGTGCCACATTCCAAAAGACCCTGATTTCCCGGTCCGCTCTTGAGAAGAACCCGAGGTCCCGACCCTTCTTTGAATGCAAGCCTGTGAATGAAGTCACAACACGAAGGGGCAGTGACACCCCCATGCATCATCTGCAAGAACCCGCAGGTTCCAAATACAGCTCGACCAATAGCCTGTCACCCCGTGAACAACTCCAGAGGCAAGCAGAGTTCCATTCCTCAACAAAAGCCGAGGCCTGCCTCTCCTGTCCCAACTCTGGAAGGACACTGAGATCGGAGTCAGAAATGGAGCGGAACCCTGAGGTTCCTGCCTCAACTGGAGATGAGGCCTACTTCCATTACACCAAATCCAGTGGAGTCCCGAGAGGCCACTCCCAACTCCACAGTATCCCTGACATTTCAAAGGCAAGCTGAGACGCTCCATGAGGTCACCGGCACAAGTGGAGGGAACGCAGGGTTTCCTGCTGCAACCCGAGAAAGACCTCGAGAGTACTTCTTCAATGCGTCTTTTGGCCCGATTCACTTACCATGACTCGAGAGCAATGACGCGCTCCCCCTCGCCCCTCGCATGGAGACCCGACTTCCCTGGCGCCGCACGAGAGGCTCCCTGAGCTTGCCGTCGTACCTTGTGAGAAACCCTACACAGGCGCAGCCGCTCAAGAAAAACCCCGAGACTCCCACCTCAGAGGGAGGTTAGGGCCTTCGTTTCCTGCATTGCCTAGAGAGCAATCCCGCATCCTCTCTCCAAACTCCATAGGAGGAGTGTCTCCCTTTAGGCCACTCTGTGGGCTCCAAGAAATACCCGTCACTACTGGAGAGGAGACTGGAGTTCTTTGCTTCCACTCGAGATGAGGCCTGACTCCCCGAGTGAGTCTGGAATGCTACCCCGAGATACCTGTCGCCCCTGTAGAGGAATATTAGCTTCTGGACACAAGCCTAGAGGAGGACTATTTACCCTGCTGTGACTCAAGGGCAATCCCCAGCTCTCCCTCGCAACTCGAATGGAAGATTGGACTTCCCTGGGCTAACACAAGAGGCATCCTCAATTCCCCGTCATAACTCGAGAATCCCGCCACAACTCGAGGAAAACCACGTGGTTCTCCCGTCATCGCAAGATGAAGCCCTTTCCGGCAACGACGTCTCAAGAGAAGTCTCACCTGCCGTCTTAAAGTTGGAAACAGTACTTGGCAGCCTTGATGCGACCTAAAAAGTTCCCCGACATACAGGTCTCCCTCGACAGGAACACCGAGGTTTCCAGCACCACTTCCTCTGAGCCCCTTCTACCCTCCTGATCTCGACAGGAGGGTCGATTCCCCTGCTTTGTCTGAAAGGGGTTCCCGAACTTCCCGTCACCCCTCTGGATGAGGCCGGTCTCACGACGAAATTCGAGACCTGGCCTCGTGGGTGGTGCCACATTCCGAAGGACACCGATTTCCCAGTCTGCTCTTGATAAGAACCCCATTCCCGGACACCTTTTCGAATGCAACCCTGTGGATGAAGTCGCAAACAGAGGGGCACTGACACTTCCGTGCATCGTCCGGAAAAACCCGCAGGTTCCAAATACAGCTCGGCAAATGGCCTGTCACCCAGTTAACAACTCGAGTGGTAAGCGGATTTCCATGCAGGGACCCTGCAATCCGAGTCAGAAATGGAGAGGAAACCCTAGGTTCCTGCCTCAACTCGGGACCAGGCCCTCATCCATTGCAACAAACCCAGTGGAGTCCCAAGAGGCCCCTCCCAACTCCGCAGTATCGCTGACTTCTCAGAGGCACCCTGAGAAGCTCCCTGAGGTCACGGTCGAGTCGAGGGAACCCAGAGTTTCCTGCCGCAACCCGAGAAAGACCTCGAGAGTCTTTCTTCAACCCGTCTTGATGGCCGATGCCCCTACCGTGACTCCAGAGCAATGACTCGTTCCCCCTAACCACTCGCATGGGAGACCTGACTATCTTTGCACCACACGAGAGGCTCCTTGAGCTCCCCATCGTACTTCGTGGGAAACCCCACACTGGTGCCGCAGCTCAAGGAAAACCACGAGACGCCCCCGTCATCACGAAATGAGGGCCTTCCTTTCCTTCATGGCCTGGAGAGCCATCCCGAATCTTCTCTCCAAACTCCACAGGAGGCTTGACTCCCTTTCGGCCACTCAGTGGGCTCCAAGAGATACCCCTCTCGACTCGAGAGGAGAGCGGAGTTCTTTGCTTTCACTCGAGATGAGGCCTGACTACCCGGGTGAGTCTGTATTGCAAACCCAAGATCCCTGTCGCCCCTGGAGAGGAACATTAGTTTCTGGACACAAGGCTAGATGAGGTCTATTTGCCCTGCAGTGACTCGAGAGCAACCCCCAGGTCTCCCTCGCAACTCCAATGAAAGATTGGACTCTTAGGTTGTGGCAGGAAACCCTGGGTTCCCTCGACTTGTGTTGGTGACCTCAGGGAGCTTCTAAGGGTGCCTCTGAGAAGTAACTGTTACTGTGGAGTTGGGAGGGGCCTCTCGGGACTCCACTGGGATTGGTGCATTGGAAGAGGGCCTCATCCCAAGTTGAGGCAGGAACCTCAGGTTTCCTCTCCATTTCTGACTCCGATCACAGGGTCCCTGCAGAGTTTGGACAGGAGAGGCAGGCCTCGTCTTGTGTTGAGGCATGGAACTCCGCTTGCCACTCGAGTTGTTCATGGGGTGACAGGCCACTTGTCGAGCTGTATTTGGAATCTGTGGGTTTTTCCGCATGATGCACGGGGGTATCAGAGCCCCTTCGTGTTGCGACTTCATCGACAGGGTTGCATTCGAAGTGGTGTCCGGGCATCGGGTTCTTATGAAGAGCGGACCGGGAAATCGGGGTCCTTCAGAATGTGGCACCACCCACGAGGCCACGTCTCGAATTTCTTCGTGAGACCGGACTCATCCTGAGGGGTGACGGGAAAGTCGGGAACCCCTTCCAAACAAATAAGGGGAATCGACCCTCCTGTCGAGATCAGGAGGGGAGAGGGGCTCAGAGGAAGTGGTGACGGGAAACCTTGGTGTTCCTCTCGAGGGAGACCGGTATGTCCGGGAACTTTGTGGGTCGCATCAAGGCTGCCAAGTACCGTTTTGAACTTCAAGACGGAACCTGGGACTTCACTTGAAATGCCGTCGCGGGAAAGCCCATCATCTTGCGATGACGGGGGAACCACGTGGTTTTTCTCGAGTTGCGGTGGGATTCTCGAGTTATGACGGGGAATTGGGGATGCCTCTTGTGTTGGCCCAGGGAAGTCCAATCTTCCATT
Source organism: Bos indicus (assembly GCF_029378745.1). NCBI lineage: Eukaryota > Metazoa > Chordata > Mammalia > Artiodactyla > Bovidae > Bos > Bos indicus. Next base: position 508,691 of record NC_091763.1, on the reverse strand, counting down.
CGAGTTTCGAGGAAGAGCTGGGAATTGCTCCTGAGTCAGTGCAGGGCAAATAGACCTCATCTAGGCTTGTGTCCAGAAACTAATGTTCCTCTCCAGGGGAGACTGGGATCTTGGGGTTGCATTCCAGACTCACCCGGGGAGTCAGGCTTCCTCTCGAGTGGAAGCAAAGAACTCGGCTCTGGTCTCGAGTCTCGATGGGTATCTCTTGGAACCCACTGAGTGGCCGAAAAGGGAGTCAAGCCTCCTGTGGATTTTGGAGAGAAGACTTGGGATGGCTCTCCAGCCCATGCAGGAAACAAAGGCCCTCATCTCCCGATGACCGGGGCTCCTCGCGGTTTTCCTCGAGCTGCGGCCCCAGTGTTGGGTTTCCCACGGGGTACAACGGGGAGCTCAAGGAGCCTCTCCTGTGGCGCCAGGGAAGTCAGGTCTCCCATGCGAGTGGTGAGGGGAGCACATCATTGCTCTCGAGTCACCATAGGGGCATCGGGCCTCAAGATGCATTGAAGAAGGAATCTCGAGTTCTTTCTCGGGTTGCGGTAGGAAACCCTGGGTTCCCTCGACTTGTGCCGGTGACCTCAGTGAGCTTCTCACGGTGCCTCTGAGAAGTCAGGGATACTGTGGAGTTGGGAGGGGCCTCTCGGGACTCCACTGGGTTTGGTGCAATGGAAGAGGTCCTCGTCCCGAGTTGAGGCAGGAACCTCAGCGTGCCTCACCATTTCTGATTCCGATTGCAGGCTCCCTGCAGAGTTGGGACAGGAGAGGCAGGTCACGTCTTTTGTTGAAGCAAGGAACTCCGCTTTCCTCTCGAGGTGTTCACGGGGTGACAGGCCACTTTTCCAGCTGTATTTGGAACCTAGAGGTTTTTCCAGACGATGCACGGGGGTGTCAGTACGCCTTCGTATTGCGAATTCATCGACAGGTTTGCATTCAAAGAGGTGTCCGGGCATCGGGTTCTTATCAAGAGCGGACCGGGTAATCGGGGTCATTCGGAATGTCACACCACCCTCGAGGCCCCTTCTCAAATTTCTTCGTGAGACCGGCCTCATCCTGAGGTGGGACGAGAAGGTCGGGAACCCCTTCCAGACAAAGCAGGGGAATCGACCCTCCTATCGAGATCAGGAGGGGAGAAGGGGCTCAGATGAAATGGTGCCAGGAAACCTCGGGGTTCCTCTCGAGTGAGACCTGTATGTTGGGGTTCTTTGGGTAGCATCAAGGCTGCCAAGTACAGCTTCGAACTTTAAGATGGCAGGTGGGACTTCTCTTGAGACGCCTTCGCCGGAAAGGGCTTCATCTTGCAATGGCGGGGGAACCACGTGGTTTTTCTCCTGATGGGGCGGGATTCTCGAGTTACTACTGGAAATTCACAATGCCTCTTGTGTTGGCCCAGGGAAGTCCATTCTTCCATTCGAATTGTGAGGAAGAGCTGGCGATTGCTCTCGAGTAACTGCAGGGCAAATAGACCTCATCTAGCCTTGTGTCCAGAAGTTAATGTTCCTCTCCAGGGGAGACAGGGATCTCGGGGTTGCATTCCAGACGCACCCGGGGAGTCAGGCCTCGTCTCGAGTGGAAGCAAAGAACTCCGCTATCCTCTCCAATCGCGACGGGTATCTCTTGGAGCCCACTGAGTGGTCTAATGGGAGTCAAGCCTCCTGTGGCCTTTGGAGAGAGGACACGGGATTACTCTTTAGGCCAAGCAGGAAACGATGGCCCTCATCTCCCGATGATAGGGACTCTTCGTGGTTTTCCTCGACCTGCGCCGCCAGTGTGGGGTTTCCCATCAAGTACGACGGGGAGCTCAGGGAGCCTCTCCAGTGGCGCAAGGGAAGTCAGGGCTCCCATGCGATTGGCGAAGGGGAGTGCATCATTGCTCTCGAGTCATGGTAGGGGCATCCAGCCTTAAGACGCATTGAAGAAGGACTCTCGAGGTCTTTCTCGGGTTGCGGTAGGAAACCCTGGGTTCCCTCGACTTGTGCCTGTGACCTCAGGGAGCTTCTCAGGGTGCCTCTGTGAAGTCAGGGATACTGCGGAGTTGGGAGGGGCCTCTCGGGACTCCACTGTGTTTGGTGCAATGGAAGAGGGCCTTGTCCCGAGTTGAGGCAGGAACCTCAGGGTTCCTCTGATTTCTGACTCTGATCGCAGGGTCCCTGCAGAGTTGAGACAGAGAGGCAGGTCTGGGCTTGTGTTGAGGCATGGAACCCCGCTTGCCACTCGAGGTGTTCACGGGGTGACATCCCACTTGTTGAGCTGTATTTGGAACCTATGGGTTTTTCCGGACGATGCACGGGGGTGTCAGTGCCCCTTCGTGTTGCGACTTCATCCACAGGGTTGCATTGGAAGAGGTGTCCGGGCATCGGGTTATCAAGGGCGGACCGGGACATCGGGGTCCTTCGGAATGTAGCACCACACAGGAGGCTACGTCTCGAATTTCGTCGTGAGACCGGCCTCATCCTGAGGGGTGAAGGAAAGGTCGGGAACCCCTTCCAGACAAAGCAGGGGTATCAACATTCCTGTCGAGATCAGGAGGGGTGATGTGGCTCAGAGGAATTGGTGCTGGGTAACCTCGGTGTTCGTCTCGAGGGAGACCAGTATGTCGGGGAACTTTGTGTGTCCCATCAAGGCTTACAGGTATCATTTAGAACTTCAAGACGGAACGTGGGACTTCCCTTGAGACGCCGTCGCGGGAAAGGCCTTCATCTTGGGATGACGGGGGAATCACGTGGTTTTTCTCAAGTTGCGACGGGACTCTCGAGTTACGTCGGGGAATTCAGGATGCCTCTTGTGTTGGCCCAAGGAAGTCCAATCTTCCATTCGAGTTTCGAGGGAGAGCTGGGCATTGCTATCGAGTCACTGCAGGGCAAATAGACCTCATCTAGGCTTGTGTCCAGAAACTAATGTTCCTCTCCAGGAACGACAGGGATGTCGGGGTTGCATTCCAGACTCACCCGGGGAGTCAGGCCTCCTCCCTAGTGGAAGCAAAGAACTTCACTCTCCTCTCGAGTAGCGACGGGTATCTCTTGGAGCCCCCTGAGTGGCCTAAAAGGAGTCAAGCCTCCTGTGGAGTTTGGAGAGAGGACTCGGGATGGCTCTCTAGGCCATGCAGGAAACGAAGGCCCTCATCTCCCTATGACGTGGGAGACTCGGGGTTTTCCTCAAGCGGCGGCGCCAGTGTCAGGTTTCTCACGAGGTACGACTGCGAGTTCAGGGAGCCTCTCCTGTGCCGCCAGGGAAGTCAAGTCTCCCATGCAAGGAGTGAGGTGTTGCGAGTCATTGCTCTCGAATCATGGTAGGGGAATCAGGCCTCAAAACGGGTTGAAAGGACTCTCGAGGTCTTTCTCGGGTTGCAGCAGGAAACCCTGGGTTCCCTCCACTTGTTCCAGGGACTTCAGGGAGGTTCTCAGCGTGCCTCTGAGAAGTGAGGGATACTGTGGATTTGGGAGGGGCCTCTCGGAACACCACTGGGTTTGCTGCAATGGAAGAGGGCCTCATCTCGAGTTGAGGCAGGAACCTTAGCGTTCCTCTCCATTTGTGACTCCGTTGGCAGGGTCCCCGCAGAGTTGGGAAAGGAGAGTCACGCCTCGTCTTTGGTTGAGGCAAGGAACTCCGCTTGCCACTCGAGGTGTTCACGGGGTGACAGGCCACTTGTCGAGCTGTATTTGGAACCTGCGGGTTTTTCCAGATGATGCATGGGGGTGTGACTGCCCCTTCGTGTTGCATCTTCATCGTCAGGGTGGCCTTCGAGAGGTGTTCGGGCATGGGGTTCTTGTCAAGAGTGGACCAGGAAATTGGGGTCTTTCAGTAGGTAGCATTGCCCACGAGTCTCCCCTCGAATTCCCTCGTGAGACTGGCCTCATCCTGAAGTGCGACGGGAAGGTCGGGAACCCCTTGCAGACAAAGCGGGGAAATGGTGTCTCCTGTCGAGATCAGGAGGGGAGAACGGGCTCAAAGGAAGTGATGCTGGGAACCTCGGTGTTGCTCCTGAGGGAGACCGGTATATCGGGGAACTTTGTGGGTCGCATCAAGGCTGCCAAGTACCATTTTGACTTCAAGACGGTAGGTGGGACTTCTCTTGAGATCCCATCGCGGGAAGGGGTTTCATCTTGCGATGGCGGGGGAACCACGTGGTTTTTCTCCAGTTGCAGTGGGATTCTTGAGTTACGATGGGGAATTCAGGATGCCTCTTGTGTTGGCCCATGGTAGCCCAATCTTCCAATCGAGGTGCGAAGGAGGGCTGGGATTGTTCTCGAGTCACTGCAGAGCAAATAGACCTCATCTAGGCTTGTGTCCAGAAGCTAATGTTCCTGTCCAGGGGTGACAGGGATCTCGGGGTGGCATTCCAGACTCACCCGGGGAGTCAGGCCTCGTCACGAGTGGAAGCAAAGAACTCCGCTCTCCTCTAGAGTTGCGATGGGTATCTCTTGGAGCCCACTGAGTGTCCTAAAGGGGGTCAAGCTTCCTGTGGAGTTTGGAGAGAAGACTCGCGATTGCTCTCTAGGCCATGCAGGAAACGAAGGCCCTCATCACACGATAACTGGGGAGTCTCGGGGTTTTTCTCCAGTGGTGGCCCCAGTGTGGGGTTTCTCATGAGGTGCGACCGGAAAGTTGGAACTCGTTCCAGACAAAGCAGGGGAATGGACCCTCCTGTTGAGGGGCTCAGAGTAAGTTGTTCCGGGAACCTCGGTGTTCCTCTAGAGTGAGACCAGTAGATCGGGGAACTTTTTGGGTCGAATCCAGGCTATCAAGTACCGTTTCGACCTTCAGGACGGAACGTGGGACTTCTCCTGAAAGGATGTAGCGGGAAAGGGCTTCATCTTGGGATGACAGGGGAACCACGTGGTTTTTCTCGAGTCGCACCTCAGGATGAGGCCGTTCTCACAAAGAAATTTGAAAAGTAGCCTAGTGGGTGGTGCCACATTCAGAAGGACCCCAATACCCAGGTCCGATCTTGACAAGAACCTCATGCCCGGACACTTCTTCGAACGCCACCCTGTGGATGAAGTCGCAATACGAAGGGGCACTGACACCCCCGTGCATCATTCGGAAAAACCCGCAGATTCCAAATACAGCTCGGCAAGTGGCCTGTTACCCCAAGAACACCTCGAGAGGCAAGCGGAGTTCCATGCCTCAACCCAAGACCAGGCCTGACTCTCCTGTCTCAACTCTGCAGGGACCTTGCGATTGGAGTCTGAAATGGAGAGGAACCCTGAGGTTCCTGACTCTACTGGAGATGAGGCCCTCTTCCATTGCACCAAACCCAGAGGAGTCCCGAGAGGCCCCTCCCAACTTCACAGTATCCCCGACTTCTCAGAGGCACCCTGAGAAGCTCCCTGAGGTCACAGGCACAAGTCGAGGGAACCCAGGGTTTCCTGCCACAACCCGAGAAAGACCTCGAGAGTCCTTCTTCAACGCGTTTGAGGCCCGATGCCCCTACCGTGACTCGAGAGCAATGACGCGCTCCCCCTCGCCACTCGCATGGGGGACCTGACTTCCCTGGCGCCACACAAGAGGCTCCCTGAGCTCCCCGTTGTACTTCGTGGGAAACCCCACACTGGCGCCGCAGCTCGAGGAAAACCATGAGGAGTCCCCGTCATCGTGAGATGAGGGCCTTCGTTTCCTGCATGGCCGGGAGAGCCATACTGAATCTTCTCTCCAAACTCCACAGGAGGCTTGACTCCCTTTAGGCCACTCAGGGTGCTCCAAAAGATACCCGTCGCAACTCGAGAGGAGAGCGGAGTTCTTTCCTTCCTCTCGAGATGATACCTGACTCCCCGGGTGAGTCTGAAATGTAACCCCAAGATCTCTGTCACCCCTGGAGAGGAACATTAGTTTCTGGACACAAGCCTAGATGAGGTCTATTTGACCTGCAGTGGCTCGAGAGCAATCCCCAGCTTTCCTTCGCAACTCGAATGGAAGATTGGACTTCCCTGGGCCAACACATGAGGCATCCTAAATTCCCTGTCGCAACTCGAGAATCCCCCCGCAACACGAGAAAAACCACGTGGTTCCACCGCCATCGCCAGATGAAGCCCTTTCCCTCGACGTCATCTCAAGAGAAGTCCCACGTGCCGTCTTGAAGTTCAAAACGGTACTTGGCAGCCTTGATGCGACCCACAAATTTCCTCTACATACCAGTCTCCTTAGAGAGGAACACCGAGGTTTCCCGGCACTACTTCCTCTGAGCCCCTTCTCCCCTGCTGATCTCCACAGTAGGGTCGATTCCACTGATTTGTCCAGAAGGGGTTCCCGACCTTCCCGTCGCACCTCAGGATGAGGCCAGTCACATGAAGAAATTCGAGACGTGGCCTCGTGGGTGGTGCCACATTCCGAAGGACCCCGATTACCCGGTCCGCTCTTGACAAGAACCCCATGCCCGGACACCTCTTCGAATGCAACACTGTGGATGAATTCACAACACGAAGGGGCAATGACACGCCCGTGAATCGTCCGGAAAAACACGTAGATTGCAAATACAGTTGGACAAGTGGCGTGTCACCCCGTGAACAATTCGAGCGGCAAGCGGAGTTCCATGCCTCAACACAAGATGAAGCCTGCCACTCCTGTCCCAACTCTGCAGGGACCCTGCGATCGGAGTCAGAAATGGAGAGGAACCCTGAGGTTCCTGCCTCAACTCGTGATGAGGCCCTCTTCCATTGCACCAAACCCAGAAGAGTCCTGAGAGTCCCCTTCCAACTCCACAGAATCCCTGACTTCTCAGAGGCACCCTGAGAAGCTCCCTGAGGTCTGGTACAAGTCAAGGGAACCAAGTGTTTCCTGCCACAACCCGAGAAAGACCTTGAGAGTCCTTCTTTAACGTGTCTTGAGGACGCATTCCCTTACCATGACTCAAGAGCAATGACGGGCTCCCCCTCGCCACTCCCATGGAGACCTGACTTCCCTGGCTTCACAAGGGAGGCTCTCTCAGCTCCCCATCGTACCTCGTGAGAAACCCCACACAGTCGCTGCAGCTCGAGATAAACCCCCAGACTCCCCCGTCATCGCCAGATGAGGGCTTTCGTTTCCTGCATGGCCTAGAGAGCAATCCCGAGTCCTCTCTCTAAACTCCACAGGAGGCTTGACTCCCATTAGGCCACTCAGTGGGCTCCAAGGGATACCCGTCGAGACTCGAGAGGAGCATGGAGTTCTTTGCTTCCAATCGAGAAGAGGCCTGACTCCCCAGGTGAGTCTGGAAGGCAACCCTGATATCCCTGTCGCCTCTGGAGAGGAACATTAGCTTCTGGACACAAGCCTAGATACAGTCTATGTGCCTGCAGTGACTCGAGAGCAATCCCCAGCGCTCCTTCGAAACTGGAATCGAAGATTGGACTTCCCTGTGCCAACAAAAGAGGCATCCTAAATTCCCCGTTGTAATTCGAGAATCCCTTCGCAACTTGAAGAAAACCACTGGGTTCCCCTGTCATCGCAATATGAAGCCCTTTCCCCCTACAGAGTCTCAAGAGACGTCCCACGTTCCGTCTTGAAGGTCGTAATGGTACTTGGTACCCTTGATGCGACCCAAAAAGTTCTGAGACATACCGGTCTCTCTCGAGAGGAACACCGATGTTTCCGGCACCAATTTCTCTGAGCCCCTTCTCCCCTCCTGATCTAGACGGGAGTGTCGATTCCCCTGCTTTGTCTGGAAGGGGTTCCTGTCCTTCCCGTCACACCTCAGGATGAGGCCAGTCTCATGAAGAAATTCGAGACATAGCCTCGTGGTTGGTAACACATTCCAAAGGACCCCGATGTCTCGGTCCGCTCTTGATAAGAACCCGATGCCCGGACACCTCTTGGAATGCAACCCTGTGGATGAAGTTGCAACACGAAGGGGCACTGACACCCCCGTGCATCGTCCGAAAAAACCCGAAGTTCTAAATACAGCTCGACAGGTGGCCTGTCACCCCCTGAACAACTCGAGCGGCAAGAGGAGTTCCATGCCTCAACACAAGACGAGGCCTGCCTCTCCTGTCTGAACTCTGCAGGGACCCTGTGATCGGAGTCTGAAATGGAAAGGAACCCTCAGGTTCCTGCCTCAACTCGGGATGAGGCCCTCTTCCATTGCCCAAACCCAGTGGAGTCCCGAGAGGCCACTCCCAATTCCACAGTATCCCATAATTCTCAGAGGCACCCTGAGAAGCTCCCTGAGTTCACCGGCACAAGTCCAGGGAACCCAGGGTTTCCTGCCTCAACCCGAGGAAGACCTCGAGAGTCCTCTTCAACGCGTCTTGAGGCCTGATTCCTCTACCGTGACTCAGGAGCAATGACATGCTCCCCCTCGCCACTCGCATGGGAGACTTGACTTTCCTGGTGCCACAGGACAGGCTCCCTGAGCTCCCCTTTGTACCTCGTAAAAACCTCACACTGACGCAGCAGCTCGAGGAAAACCAGTAGGAGCACCCGTCATCGAGAGATGAGGGCCTTCGTTTCCTGCATGGCCGGGAGAGCCATCCCGATTCTTCTCTCCAAACTCCACAGGAGGCTTGACTCCCTTTAGGCCACTCAGGGTTCTCCAAGGGATACCCATCGCGACTCGAGAGGAGAGCGGAGTTCTTTGCTTCCACACGAGACGAGGCCTGACTCCCCGGGTGAGTCTTGAATGCTACCCTGAGATCCCTGTCGCCCCTGGAGAGGAACATTAGTTTCTGGACACAAGCCTAGATGAGGTCTATTTGACCTGCAGTGACTCGGGAGCAATCCCCAGCTCTCCCTCGCAACTCGAATGGAAGATTGGACTTCCTTGGACAACACAAGAAGCATCTTGAATTCCCTGTCGCAACTCGAGAATTCCGCCGCAACATGAGAAAAACCACGTGATCCCCCCCCTCCCCCGCCCATCGTAAGATGAAGCCCTTTCCTGGGATCGCGTCTCAAGAGAAGTCCCACGTGCCGTCCTAATGTTCGAAACGGTACTTGGCAGCCTTGATACGACACACAAAGTTCCCCAACATACTGGTCTCCCTCGAGAGGAACACCGAGGTTTCCTGGCACCACTTCCTTTGAGCCCCTTCTCCCCTCCTGATCTCGACAGGAGGGTAGATTCCCCTGCTTTGTCTGGAAGGGGTTCCCGACCTTCCCGTCGCCACTCAGGATGAGTCCAGTCTCATGAAGAAATTCGAAACGTGGCCTCGTGGGTGGTGCCACATTCCCAAGGACCCAGATTTCCCAGTCCGCTCTTGATAAGAACCCGAAACCCAGACACCTCTTCCAACGCAACCCTGTGGATCAACTCGCAATTCGAAGGGGCACTGACACCTCCGTGCATCGTCTGGGAAAACCCGTAGGTTCCAAATACAGCTCGACACGTGGCCTGTCACTCCGTGAACAACTCGAGTGGCAAGCGGAGTTCCATGCCTCAACACAAGACAAGGCCTGTCTCTCCTATCCCAAATCTGCAGGGACCCTGCGATCAGAGTCTGAAATGGAAAGGAACCCTCAAGTTACTGCCTCAACTCGGGATGAGGCCCTCTTCCATTGCACCAAACCCAGTGGAGTCCCGAGAGGCCCCTCCCAATTCCACAGTATTCCAGAATTCTCAGAGGCACCCTGAGAATCTCCATGAATTCACCGACACAAGTTGAGGGAACCCAGCGTTTCCTGCCTCATCCCGAGGAAGACCTCGAGATCCCCTTCAACGTGTCTTCAGGCCCGATTCCCCTACCGTGACTCAGGAGCAAATACGTGCTCCCCCTCGCCACTCGCATGGGAGACCTGACTTCCCTGGCGCCACACGAGAAGCTCTCGAGAGAAACCCCATACTGGCGCTGCCTCTCGAGAAAAACCCTGAGACGCCCCCGTCATCAGGATATGAGGACCTTCATTTCCTGGGTGGCCTAGAGAGCAATCCCGAGTCCTCTCTCCAAACGCCACAGGAGGCTTGACTCCCTTTAAGCCACTCAGTGAGCTCCAAGAGATACCCGTCAGGACTCGAGAGCAGAGCGGGGTTCTTTGCTTCCACTCGAGATGAGGCCTGACTCCCCGGGTGAGTCTGGAATGCAAGCCCGAGATCCCTGTCGCCCCTGGAGAGGAACATTAGCTTCTGGACACAAGCCTAGATGAGGTCTATTTGCCCTGCAGTCACTTGAGAGCAATCCCCAGCTCTCCCTCGCAACTCGAATGGAAGATTGGACTTCCCTGGGCCAACACAAGAGGCATCCTGAATTCCCCGTCGTAACTCGAGAATCCCGCCGCTACTCGAGAAAAACCACGTGGTTCCCCCGTCATCGCAAGATGAAGCCCTTTCCCGCTACAGCGTCTCAGGAGAAGTCCCACGTTCCGTCTTGAAGGTCAAAACGGTACTTGGGCACCCTTGATGCGACCCACAAAGTTCCCCGACATACTGGCCTCATTCGAGAGGAATACCGAGGTTCCCGGCACCACTTGATCTGAGCCCCTGCCGGGATCCTGCCCAGCTGATCAAGGGTTTTTGAAGGAGAGACGGCCTAGGCGACTGTTTATATGCTAATTAGAGATACAAAGAGTAATAGAATGAGGATAGCTCAGTAGCAAAATTCAGTGGAGAAAAGAGGCTGAGTAGCTTGGTTTATGCGGGAGACCAATAAAACTTCAAGACAAGAAGTTTGCACCACTCACGTAGGCTGCAGGTACCCTCTCAAATAGTGGAAGGTGCCCCACCCTAGACACCTTCTCGCGTGGGTCTTAGAAGCCCAGGAGTAATTTGTAAGCATGGTGTGTTCCGCACTCCAGATGGAGACTTCAGCCAGAATGTGAAAAGAATGACATGGGGAGACCAAGCGCTGGTAAGCAAGGCCCGTAGCTTTATTTTCAACAGGGGCTTTTATACCCTGAGTTACACATAAAGGATACTAGGGGATGCAAGGTCAGCAGTCTTTGACCCTTATCAAAAAGCAGGGATTCTTTCCTGCAAATTTATCATATACAAATGGTTTAGGTGATTTACATCATCTTCTGGCCAGAAGGCCTATTAATATTTTATGACTCTTGACAAGGACTTATCATCAAAGACTTATTTCCTCTAAGAGTAATTATTTTAAGGTTTGGTGCCATCTTCCGAAAATAAAATTGCATTCCTATAGAGTGGATGTGTAATGGGTTTACAACAAAGGAAAGAACTTATTACCTTAAGGGTCTAAAGTTACTAACACCAAGGCCACTACTTATTTTTTCTATATACCAATTATTGTAATTAATACACATTCAAGGATACAGTTCAGGGGATGTTAAAACTTGGCAACAAGCATTGGCTCATCAATGAAATCCTTTACTAGTTTATTCTGACAGTTTCTAACTCTCTGAGAGGCTCTAAGCTATTTGAATATCTTAAGCTTCCCGTGCCACCTGAGGCTGGGAGACTGTAAACAATCGTATGCATAGCTGTAGCAGTCCAGGTAAACTTGTCAGGCGAGTTAGAGAGCCATCTGAGGGGTTTGGATTTAAACACTCCTAATTGCCCAGGAACTTTATTAATTGGAGCTGTAAGTTAACTCTTTGACAGAGAGAGCGAGATGGTGATAGGGGACAGCCCCCAGTAAAGTCGGAGGTGAGAGAACAAAACAATAAAGTAGGCAGACTCTGGTTTGGGGGTAGATGCTTGAGAATATCCGGGGGGACTCCTGAGGCTCAATCCCGCCTTTGCATATGCCGAGCCTCCTTCCTCATGACCTTTGTCACGAGTGGAATGCCTCACCGGCTCCCGGCATCTCCCACTTTTTTATTTCTTAAAACAGCCAGATGTAGCTCAGTCGCGAGCCTCTGAATGCTCCTCTGCTGAAGAATCCTGACAATACAAGGAAGAATGATTATTATAAGCAGAATTAAACAGCCAAGGAAGGTATACAGAATATTTTTTTCCTGAAATGTAGTTAGAGAAAGTACGGAAGAAATCATTTGCTGTTCCAGCAGCAGTAAAATCTAATTGGGAGTGTTCCATGGTTGCTATTTGATTGTGAAGCTTCCCTAAGTTAAGCCAATGTCAGAGCTGTTCCAGATACCTGAAATATGGTTTTTAATCTTTTCCCATTCAAAATTTGTCTCATTTACTTTCAGGGGTGTTACACATATCCACCGGTAATCAGCATGACAGGACAATGCCATTTTCACCTTTAAAGCCTGCAATTCAGTCCCAATATGTATTACTGCTTCCTCTAGGGCATCTACCCTCATCTCTAATTTTCTGTCTATAGCTTCCTGTGTTGACAATGCTAAAGAAACATTTTTGGACATAGAATCAACATATTGAGCAGTATGTACTTGTTGAGTCAATTATATTGCTGCCACAGTAATAGAAGTAATTACACTCATCAAAGCTGCTATTCCCAAGATAAGTAATCCCACAAACCGTCGTGTTCACATTAAATCCTGTAGTTGTTGTAATACAGCAAGAGCATAACTCAATAACTGGTTACATCATAAAATAAGGTGGACGTTGTAAAATTACAAAGGAGCAAACATTATATTGAGGGTTTAAACAAGATGAGAGCATACATTGTTCACAACACCACCACAAAGGAGCAAACATTATATTGAGGATTTAAACAAGATGAACCAGGGAGCAGCTATAGGTGTTGGCCCGGGGGAGCAGTGTCCCCAGCAGCAGGAGGCAGAACGCGAACGGCAGGCTGTGGGCCGCTGCGCTTACGGCGGGTGGAGGGGCAGGGTTCGCTGCCTTGGGCTAGCCGCCGCGGCTTGGGCTCGGGGCGTTCCCCTCTCGCCGGCGGGAGCGCGCTGGTCTGGACGGTACTCTGCGGGCACGCTTTCCTCTCTGGCCCTCACTCGCCGTACAGACTTCTTTGCTCTAGGTTGCGGGGTGCAGCGAGGAGGGTGCAGGGCGCCGCTGGCGGTGCGGAGGCGAGAGCTGGCTGGGGGAGGGGGAGCGAGCGTGTGCGCGCACCGCGAACCTGGTCTTTGGGGAATGTGACATGACGAATTTTTCTGTGATCCAAATCGGAGAATCTGCATTCTGTAGAAATATACAAGCATACCCTCTCCCACAAGTTAGTAACACATCTGGCCATTTTCACTCTCCAGTAAGGAGGTCTTTTTATTTGACCAGGGGCCGAGTCATAGTCTGTAATTCAGGCATCTAGTGTCTCATCATTGTAGTCTGCCCCTGTGTTCACGTTTAAGTGATTAATTACAATTTGGACATAACTATTTGTCTAGGGATATGAAATTTATACCTTAAACCGGCTGCGTTTTGATGGTGAATTTTGTGAGAATTTTTGGCCTTATCAATCTTTTTATGTAAGTTTAAAACAATTACTTTAGTCAATGCATCTGCCAAAGCATTGCCTTCATGTAAAGGGCCGGGCAAGTTGGAATGGGCTCTCATATGTCCCACAATATATTTTTTATCTCTGTGTTTAATCTCTTTTTGCAAATCAGATAACAAGAAGATAGTAGTTTTATTTTTTGGAATATTAGCAGGTTCAATATGAGGAAATAACCCTACAATATATCTGGAGTCAGTCAAAAGATTAAAGGTGTGGTCTCCTAAATGTTGAAAAGCCTAAATAACTGCTCGTAACTCAGTCTTGACATTTTATTCCCTTGAATTAAAAGATCTTCTAAAGGCCTTGGAGCTGTAATTTCCTGCACCCAAAAGGCTAGACTACTAGATCTAAATGCTTTGTGGCTCTTAGCTTGAGAAGTCAAGTTTTTTCTTGTGTGATAATAAGGTAAAAGCAAAAGCTGTGTTACTCTTTGACCTTTATTAATTTGTACAGTTTTGGTAGGCGGTGAGATCAAGACTTTAATTTTTCCAATATAATCAGAATCTACTACACCATGCACCACCGAAATTTCTTTCTTTCTTTCTTTTCTTTTCTTTTTTTTTTTTTTTGAAAAGAAAGCGAGCTACGCCCCAGGACAAATCTTACAGTGTCCTCGGGTAGGGGGCCAGCCACTCCCGTTGGAATTGGAGTAAGTGGCACATCAGGGGTTAATATTGTTGCTAAATCCCCTTTCGCTTTTTTCCTAGCCTGGATGAGACCCCCCTGAGGGGGTTTTCTCCAAGGAGCACGCTCTGCATATTGTGCACTCAGTCTGTTTTAAAAGCTCCACTGTTCAAAAAACTTTTTATCTTCCTCAGGCTTAGGCAACGCTTTGAGAGGCTTTGGGGGCAAAGTGTGGAACTCCTGGGTCCTGGGAGGCACAAACGGAGGCGGTGGCGATCACCTTAAATCAGAAAGTGGTGGATAAGTTTTTTAAAGGTTTGCGCAGAGCGGGAGGGAGCTTGCCAGGGCGCTCAGCCGCAGCGCCCTGTAAGCCCTCTCCTTCCTGGGGAGGTAAAGCACTTTCTCCCTCCTTTTTTTTCCAATAGCAGAAATTATGATCTGTGCAGAAAGTGGAGACTCACCACCATCTACCGCTATAGCCTCTCCCATTGGCTATTTAACAGCCTCATGACGGAGGTCCAGGACATTTCTAATCATATTTCACAGAGCCAATAAACATTTGTCTATTCTTAGATATAGAGAAACCTTTTTTTTTTTTTTTTGAGAATATTTTAATTTATTTTGTACCCACTTTACCCTATCTAAACTGTAGAGGGGACTAGAAAAGAAGCCTCAAGGTGAAGATCAAATTTATCCTTGGGACTAGAGAAAAGCCTTCTCTGGGAAACTCCTAATGGAGGCCCTTTACCCCCACACGGTGGAGGAGGCATGGGGGGATGGGAGCGTCCTCTATTTCTCCTCTCCTGTTCCAGAGATCCTTTAACTGTTTGGTGACTAAATCTTACGGACTGTCTGACTGGGGATGTTTCCCTCAAGCTCCTAGGAGCTGATGGTCAGATTAGGGATGTTTTTCTTAAACTTTTAGGAGCATCTTTAGCTAAAAAAGACCAATCGTCATGAGAATGGTATTGAGCTGCTGTTTTCTCTAAATCTTTTTCATCTGGAGGGAAGAGCTGATCGTTCTTTTTATCCCAATCTTCTACATGCTCATTGGCAGTCATAGCGGTTAGCCATTTGTTTAGCTGCCAATAGCTAGGTATAGCCTCTTCATTTTTACTTTCTTTTATAACAGGTACCTTTTCAGATTCGCTTTTCTGCTTAAAAGGTGTTTTTGAAACTTCACTTTCCTCTTTAACAGGTACCTTTTCAAATTCATGAGCTGGATCTAAAGCATCTCTAATCATATTCCATAGAGGAAAGGTGTAAGTAGGGATTTTTTCCAAGCTTTGTTGAGCACAATAAGCTTTTAGCTGTTTACCTACTTTTCCCCAGATATCTAAGTTAACAGTGCCCTGTTGTAGAAACCAAGGGCAGTGGTCTTGTACAAATGTTAAAAATGATTGAATGGTAGATTTTTAAACTTTGATTTCTTTTTTATTTAATAACTGTAAGATTACTCCTATAAAGAGCTGTCTATCATTTGATTCAGTGTTACCCATGTCAGAAAATTAAGTATAGTAAAAGATTTTGCTTTAAGCTATCAAAAGATCAGGCTTTTCTTTGGCCTTTTAAATTCAGAAACTGTTTTCTCTCTCTAGGTCTAGCTCTTTAACACTGTCAACACTTCCCACTCCTCTCGCCCTGTCTATCCTACAGGGGGGTCCACAGCACCCTTGAGTGGGGTCCTAGGCATCCCGAACACTGGAAGAACAATAGGGCTGATGACCCAGATTGTTCTGGAGGAGGAACAGTAGGCTGATGACCCAAACTGTTCTAAGGGAGGAGCAGTAGGGCTGATGACACAAACTGCTCCGTGGGGGAACAAGAGGGCTGATGACCCAGTTGTTCCGAGAACGGGGAGCAATAGGGCTGATGACCCTAATTGCTTTGGGGAGCTTACCTTCGAAAACACCTGTCTTGGGCACCACCTGCCGGGATCCTGCCCTGGCTGATCCAGGGTATTCGAAGGAGAGACGGCCTAGGTGACTATTTATATGCTAATTAGAGATACAAAGAGTAATAGAATGAGGATAGCTCAGTAGGAAAATTCAGTGGAGAAAAGAGGCAGAGTAGCTTGGTTTACGCGGGACACCAATAAAACTTCAAGACAAGAAGTTTGCACCACTTACATAGGCCACAGGCCCCCTCTCGAATAGCAGAAGGTGCCCCACCCTAGACACCTTCTTGAGTGGGTCTTAGAAGCCCAGGCGTAATTAGTAAGCATGGTGTGTTCCACACTCCAGATGGAGACTTCAGCCAGAATGTGAAAAGAATGACATGGGGAGACCAAGCTCTGGTGAGCAAGGCCCGTAGCTTTATTTTCAACAGGGGCTTTTATACCCTGAGTTACACATAAAGGATACTAGGGGATGCAAAGTCAGCAGTCTTTGACCCTTATCAAAAAGCAGGGATTCTTTCCTGCAAATTTATCATATACAAATGGTTTAGGTGATTTACATCATCTTCTGGCCAGAAGGCCTATTAAAATTTTATGACTCTTAACAAGGACTTATCAACAAAGACTTATTTCCTCTAAGAGTAATTATTTTAAGGTTTGGTGCCATCTTTCGAAAATAAAATTGCATTCCTATAGAGTGGATGTGTAATGGGTTTACAACAAAGGAAAGAATTTATTACCTTAAGGGTCTAAAGTTACTAACACCAAGGCCACTACTTATTTTTTCTATATACCAACTATTGTAATTAATACACATTCAAGGATACAATTCAGGGGATGTAAAAACTTGGCAACAAGCATTGGCTCATCAATGAAATCCTTTACTAGTTTATTCTGACAGTTTCTAACTCTCTGAGAGGCTTTAAGCTATTTGAATATCTTAAGCTCCCCATGCCTCTCGAGGCTGGGAGACTGTAAACAATCATATGCATAGCTGTAGGAGTCCGGGTAAACTTGTCAGGCGAGTTAGAGAGCCATCTGAGGGGTTTGGATTTAAACACTCCTAATTGCCCAGGAACTTTATTAATTGGAGCTGTAAGTTAACTCTTTGACAGAGAGAGCAAGATGGTGGTAGAGAACAGCCCCTAGTAAAGTCAGAGGTGAGAGCAAAAACCAATAAAATAGGCAGACTCTGGTTTTTGGAGGGTAGATGCTTGAGAATATCTGGGGGGACTCCTGAGGCTCGATCCCACCTTTGCGTGTGCCGAGCCTCCTTCCTCATGACCTTTGTCACAAGTGGAATGCCTCACCAGCTCCCGGCCAGCCCCAGCTCCCGTCCTGATCTCGACAGGAGGGTCCATTCCCCTGCTTTGTCAGGATAGGGTTCCAGACCTTCCCGTCACACCTCAGGATGAGGCCAGTCTCATGAAGGAATTCGAGATGTAGCCTTGTGGGCGTGGCACCTTCCGAAAGACCCCGATTTAACGGTTCGCTCTTGAGAAGAACCCGATGCCCGGACACCTCTTCGAACGCAACCCTGTGGATGAAATCGCAACACAAAAGGGCACTAACACCCCAGTGCCTCATCCGGAAAAAAACCTCAGGTTTCAAATATGGCTTGAAAAGTGGCCTGTCACCCCGAGAACACCTCGAGAGGCAAGCGGAGTTCCATGCCTCAACCCAAGACGAGGCCTGACTCTCGAGTACCAACACTGCAGGGACCCTGGGATCAGAGTCTGAAATGGAGAGGAACCCTGAGGTTCCTGCCTCAACTGGAGATGAGGCCCTCTCCCATTGCATCAAACCCAGTGGAGTCCCCAGAGGACCCTCAAAATCCACAGCATCCCTGACATATCTGAGGCACCTGGAGAAGCTCATTGAGGTCACCCCCACAAGTCGAGGGAATAAAGGGTTTCATGCCGCAACCCGAGAAAGAACTCGAGAGTCCTTCTTCAACGCGTCTTGAGGCCCGATGCCCCTACTGTGACTCGAGAACAATGACGGGCTCCCCCTCACCACTCTCATGGGAGACCTGACTTCCTGGCGCCACACCAGACGCTCCCTGAGCTCCCCATCACACCTCGTGAGAAACCGCACACTGGGGCCGCCGGTCGAGAACAACCCCGAGACTCCCCCGTCATCGCGAGATGAGGGCCTTCGTCTCCTGCATGGCCTAGGGACCAATCTCGCGACCTCTCTCCAAACGCCTCAGGAGGCTTGACTCCCTTTAGTCCACCCAGTGAGCTCCAAGAGATACCCGTCGCGACTTGAGAGCAGAGCGGGGATCTTTGCTTCCTCTGTACTTGAATGCCTGTCTCCCCGGGTGCATCTGGAATGCAACCCCGAGATCCCTGTCTCCCCTGGAGAGGAACATTGGCTTCTGGACACAAGCCTAGATGAGGTCTATTGGCCCTGCAGTCACTCGAGAGCAATCCCCAGCTTTCTTTCGCAACTCGAATGGAACATTGGACTTCCCTGGGCCAACACAAGAGGCATCCTGAATTCCCCGTCGTAACTCGAGAATCCCGCCGCAACTCGAGAAAAACCACGTGGTTCCCCCGTCATCGCAAGATGAAGCCCTTACCCGCTACAGCGTCTCAGGAGAAGTCCCACGTTAGGAATTGGAGGTCGAAATGGTACTTGGCACCCTTGATGCGACCCACAAAGTTCCCCGACATCGCGGTCTCCCTCTAGAGGAACACCGAGGTTTTCCGGCACCACTTCCTCTGAGCCCCTTCTACCCTCCTGATCTCGACAGGAGGGTCGACTACACTGCTTTGTCTGGAAGGGGTTCCCGAACTTCCGGTCGCACCTCAGGATGAGGCCGGTCTCACGACGACATTCCAGACATGGCCTCGTGGGTGCTTCCACATTGCGAAGGACCCCGATTTCCCGGTCCTCTCTTGATAAGAACCCGATGCCCGGACAGCTCTCCGAACTCCACCCTGTGAATGAAGTGAACACGAAGGGGCAGTGACTCGCCGGTGCATAGTCCGGAAAAAGCCCCAGGTTCCAAATACAGCTCGACAAGTGGCCTCTCTCCCCGTGGACACCTCGAGAGGCAAGCGGAGTTCCATGCCTCAACCCACGACGAGGCCTGACTCTCCTGTCCCAAGTCTGCAGGGACCCCACGATCGGAGTCTGAAATCAGAGGAACCCTGAGGTTCCTGCCTCAACTGGAGATGAGTCCCTGTTCCAATGCACCAAACCCAGTGGAGTCCCGAGAGGCCCCTCCCACCTCCAGGTTCCCTGACTTATCAGAGCCACCATGAGAAGCCCCCTGAGGTCACCTGCACAAGTCGAGGGAAGCCAGGGTTTCCTGCCTCAACCCGAGAAAGACCTCGAGAGACCTTCTTCAACACGTCTCGAGGCCAGATTCCCCTACCATGACTCGAGAGCAATGACGCGCTCCCCCTCGGCACTCGCATGGAGACCCGACTTCCCTGGCGCCCCACGAGAGGCTCACTGACCTCGCCATCGTACCTCGTGAGAAACCGCACACTGGGGCCGCCGCTCCAGACCAACACCGAGACTCCCCCGTCATCGCGAGATGAGGGCCTTCGTCTCCTGCATGGCCTAGAGACCAATCTCTCGACCTCTCTCCAAACGCCTCAGGAGTCTTGACTCCCTTTAGTCCACCCAGTGAGCTCCAAGAGATACCCGTCGCGACTCGAGAGCAGAGCGGGGTTCTTTGCTTCCTCTGTACTTGAATGCCTGTCTCCCCGGGTGCATCTGGAATGCAACCCCGAGATCCATGTCGACCCTGCAGAGGAACATTGGCTTCTGGACACAAGCCTAGATGAGGTCTATTGGCCCTGCAGTCACTCGAGAGCAATCCCCAGCTTTCTTTCGCAACTCGAATGGAACATTGGACTTCCCTGGGCCAACACAAGAGGCATCCTGAATTCCCCGTCGTAACTCGAGAATCCCGCCGCAACTCGAGAAAAACCACGTGGTTCCCCCGTCATCGCAAGATGAGGCCCTTACCCGCTACAGCGTCTCAGGAGACGTCCCACGTTAGGAATTGGAGGTCGAAATGGTAATTGGCACCCTTGATGCGACCCACAAATTTCCCCGACATCCCGGTCTCCCTTGAGAGGAACACCGAGGTTTTCCGGCACCACTTCCTCTGAGCCCCTTCTAACCTCCTGATCTCGACAGGAGGGTCGACTCCCTGCTTTGTCTGGAAGGGGTTCCCGAACTTCCGGTCGCACCTCAGGATGAGGCCGGTCTCACGACGACATTCCAGACATGGCCTCGTGGGTGCTTCCACACTGGGAAGGACCCCGATTTCCCGGTCCCCTCTTGATAAGAACCCGATGCCCAGACACCTCTTTGAACTCCACCCTGTGAATGAAGTGAACACGAAGGGGCAGTGACTCGCCCGTGCATCGTCCGGAAAAAAACCCCAGGTTCACAATACAGCTCAACATGTGGCCTCTCTCCCCGGGAACACCTCGAGAGGCAAGCGGAATTCCATGCCTCAACCGAAGACGAGGCCTGACTCTCCTGTCCCAAGTCTGCAGGGACCCTGCGATCGGAGTCTGAAATCAGAGGAACCCTGAGGTTCCTGCCTCAACTGGAGATGAGGCCCTCTTCCAATGCACCCAACCCAGTGGGGTCCCGAGAGGCCCTTCCCACCTCCATTTTCGCTGACTTCTCAGAGTCACCATGAGAAGCCCCCTGAGGTCACCTGCACAAGTCGAGGGAAGCCAGGGTTTCCTGCCTCAACCCGAGAAGGACCTCGAGAGACGTTCTTCAACACGTCTCGAGGCCAGATTCCCCTACCATGACTCGAGAGCAATGACGCTGGCAATAATAACGCAGATGAGCAGCCAGGAATCACGCAGCTCAACTGGCAATTATCAAGCCGATGAGCAGGCAGTAATCACGCAGCTCAGCTGGCAATTGTCAAGCAGCTGAGCAGACAGGAAAATGCAGCTCAGTATGCCCTGATCACGTGACTGAGCTCGCACTGTTCAAGTGGCTGATGATACAGTGATCACGTGCTTGATCATGCCCTGATCACATGGCTATCATTCACTGATCACTTGACAGTGCATGCACTGATCATGTGGATGATCATACACTGATCACGTGACTGATCATGCACTACAAAAATGGCTGATCATGCACTGATCACGTGACTGATCATGCACTGATTAATCATGTACTGGTCATGTGGCTATCATGCACTGATCACGTGACTGATATTACACTGATCACGTGACTGATCATGCACAGATCACGTGGCTATCATGCACTGATCACTTGATTGTTCATGCAATAATAACGTGGATGATCATGAACTTATCACGGGGCTGAACATGCATTAATCACATGGATGATCATGAACTGATCACGTGACTTAGCATGCAGTAATCTCTTTTATGAATGGTGCTGATCATGTGACTGATCATGAATTAATCACGTGGCTATCATACACTGATGATGTGCCTCAGGAGGCAATAACCAAAGAGCTGAGCAGGCACGAATCGCACAATCAGCAGGCAATAATCATGGTTCTCAGCTTTGATGAATCATGCTGCTCAGCTGGCAATCATCAAGCAGCTGAATAGGCAGGAATCAGACGGCTCAGCTGGCAATTGTCAAGCAGATGAGCAGGCAGGAATAACGCAGCATAGCTGGCAATTGTCAAGCAGCTCAGCAGAAAGAATCACTCAGCTCAGTAGGCCCTGGTCACGTGACTCAGCAGGCATTGTTCACGTGGCTGATCATACACTGATCACGTGACTGATCATGCACTGATCACATGGCTATCATTCACTGATCCCATGACTGTGCATGCACTGATCATGTGGCTGATCATACACTGATAAAGTGGTTGATCAGGCACCGATCACGTGGCTATCATGCACTGATCACGTGACTGCGCATGCACTGATTATGTGGATGATCATACACTGATCACGTGACTGATCACGCACTTATCACCTGACTGGTCATGCACTGATCACGTGGCTATCATGCAATGATCACGGGACTGCTCATGCAATGATCACGTAACTGTAGGCAATGATCACTTGGCTATCATGCACTGATCACGTGGCTATCATGCACTGATCACGTGGCTGATCATACACTGATCATGTGACTGATCATGCACTGATCACGTGCCAGATAATGCACTGATCACGTGGCCGATCATTCACTGATCACGTGACTGATCATGCATTGATCACGTGCCTGATCATGCACTGATCACATGGCTATCATTCACTGATCACATGACTGTGTATGCACTGATCATGTGGCTGATCATGCACTGATCACGTGCCAGATAATTCACTGATCACGTGGCTGATCATTCACTGATCACGTGACTGATCATGCATTGATCACGTGCCTGATCATGCACTGATCACATGGCTATCATTCACTGATCACATGACTGTGTATGCACTGATCACGTGGCTGATCATGCACTGATCACGTGGCTGATCATGCACTGATCATGTGGCTGATCATGCACTAATCACGTTGTGGATCATGCACTTATAACATGGCTGATCATGCACTGATAACCTGGCTATCATACACTGATCACGTGACTGATCATGGACTCTTCACGTGCCTGTTCATGCACTCACCCCGTGGCTGATCATGCACTGATCAGGTGGCTGACCATACACTGATCACATGACTGATCAAGCACTGATCACTTGCCTGATCATGCACTGATCACGAAGCTGATCATACACTGATCATGTAACTGTGCATCCACTGATCACGTGGCTGATCATGCACTTTTCATGTGACTGAGCATGCACCGATCACGTAGCTGTCATGCATTGATCACTTGGCTATCATGCACTGATGACGTGGCTGACCATACACTGATCCTGTGGCTGATCATGCACTGATCACGTGGCTGATCATTCAATAATCACGTTGCTGATCATGCACTGGTCAGGTGGCTATAATGCACTGATTACGTGCCTGATCATGCTTGATCACGTATCTATCATTCACTGATCAAATGGCTATAATGCACTGACCCGTGGCTGATCATGCACTGATC
The DNA here is from genome assembly GCF_029378745.1 of Bos indicus. Lineage (NCBI taxonomy): Eukaryota > Metazoa > Chordata > Mammalia > Artiodactyla > Bovidae > Bos > Bos indicus. Next base: position 485,887 of record NC_091763.1, on the reverse strand, counting down.
ACGTGACTGATCATGCACTGATCACTGGCCACAACATGCACTGATCACGTGGCTGATCATGCACTGATGACGTGACTGATCATGCACTGATCACGTGCCTGATCCTGCAATTATCTGGTGGCTGATCATGCACTGATCATGAAGCTGAGCTTACACTGATCACGTGGCTGGGCATGAACTGATCACGTGGCTGATCAGGCACTGATAATGTGGCTGATCATTCCCTGATACCCTGGCTATCATACACTGGTCACATGACTGATCAGGCACTCTTCACGTGCCTGATCATGCATTGATCACGTGGCTGATCATACACTGATCACGTGGCTGATCATGCACTAATCACGTTGCTTATCATGCACTGATCAGGTGGCTATCATGCACTGATAACGTGGCTGATCATGCACTGATCACGTTGTTTATCATACACTAATCAGGTGGCTATCATACACTGATCACGTGGCTGATCATACAATGATCACGTGATTTCGCATGCACTGATCACGTGACTGATCATGCACTGATCACGTGACTATCATGCACTGATCATCTGACTGGGCATGAACTGATCACTTACCTGTTCACGCACTGATTACGTGGCTATGATGCACTGATCACTTGCCTGATCATGCACTGATCGCATAGCTATCCTGCACTGATCACATGACTGCGCATGCCATGATCACGTGACTGATCATGCACTGATCTGGTGGCTATCATGCATTGATCACGTGGCTGATCATACACTGAACACGTGACTGATCAAGCACTGATCACCTGGCTATCATGCAGTGATCACGTAGCTGAACTGGCACTGATCACGTGACTGATCATGCAGTGATCACGTCACTATCATGCATTATTCTCAAGATTGCCTATGCACTGATCACGAGGAAGATCATACACCGATCACGTGACAGATCATGCACTGAAGACGTGACTGATCATGCACTAATCACGTGACTATCATGCACTGATCACGTGGCTATCATGCCCTGATCACATGGCTCATCATGCACTGATCACCTGGCTGATCATGCACTAATCTCGTTGCTGATCATGCACTGGTCAGGTGGCTATCATGCACTGATTACTTGGGTGATCATGCACTGATCCGGTAGCTATCATGCACTGATCACATGGCTATCATGCACTGACACGTGGCTGATCATGCACTGATCACGTGACTGATCATGCACTGATTTGGTGGTTATCAGGCATTGATCACGTGGTTGCTCATACACTGATCACGTGACTGATCCTGCACTAATCACGTGGCTGATCATACACTGAACACGTGACTGATCAAGCACTGATCACCTGGCTATCATGCACTGATCACGTAGCTGATCTGGCACTGATCACGTGGCTGATTATGCACTAATCACGTTGCTTATCATGGAATGATCAGGTGGCTCTCATTCACTGATCACTTGGCTGATCATACACTGATATCATGGCTGATCATGCACTAATAACTTGGCTGATCATGAACTGATCACGTGGCTATCATGCACTGATCACGTGACTGCACATGTACTGATCACGTGACAGATCAAGCACTGATTACGTGGCTATCATGCACTGATCACGTGGCTATAATGCACTGATTACGTGACTGCGCATGAACTGATCACGTACCTGTTCATGCACTGATTACGTGGCTAATCATACACTGAACACGTCGCTGATCATGCACTAATCACTTGGCTGAACATAAACTGATCACATGGCTATAATGCACGGATCACATGACTGGGCATGAACTGATCACGTACCTGTTCAAGCACTGATTACGTGGCTATCATGCACTGATCACGTGGCTGATCATGCACTGATCGCGTAGCTATCATGCACTGATCAAGTGACTGCGCATGCCCGGATCACGTGACTGATCATGCACTGATCACGTGACTGATTATGCACTGATCGCGTAGCTATCATGCACTGATCAAGTGACTGCGCATGCCCGGATCACGTGACTGATCATGCACTGATCACGTGGCTCTCATGCACTGATCACGTGGCTAGCATGCACTGATCAAGTGACTGATCATGCACTGATCAGGTGACTCAGCATGCACCGATCACATAGCTATCATGCATTGATCAGTTGGCTATCATGCACTGATCACGTGGCTGATCATACACTGATCACGTGACTGCACAGGCAATGATCACGTGGCTGAACATACAGTGATCAGGTGGAGATCATGCACTGATCACGTGGCTGATCATGCACTAATCATGTTGCTGATCAAGCACTGGTCAGGTGGCTATCATGCACTGATTACGTGCCTGATCATGCACTGATCACGTAGCTATCATGCACTGATCCCGTGGCTTATCATGCACTGATCACGTGACTCGTCATGCACTGATCACGTGGCTGATCATTCACTGATCATGTGACTGATCATGCACTGATCCCGTGGCTGAATATGCACTGATCATGAAGCACATCATACACTGACCACGGGACTGTGCATGCACTGATCAATTGGCTGATCATGCACTGATCAAGTTGCTGATCATGCAATGATCACGTGGCTGATCATGCACTGATCACGTGGCTGATCATACACTGATCACGTGGCTGATCATGAACTAATCACGTTGCAGAGCATGCACTGATCACGTGGCTGATCATACACTGATCACGTGGCTGAACATGCACTGATCACGTTGCTTATCATGCACTGATCAGGTGGCTATCATGCACTGATCCAGTGGCTGATCATACACTGATCACGTGACTGATCATGCACTGATTACATGGCTATCATGCACTGATCACGTGGCTAATCATACATTCGTCACTTAACTAATCATGCACTAATCACGTGGCGATCTTGCACGGATCACGTGGCTGATCATGCACTGATCACGTAGCTATCATGTACTGATCACATGACTGAGCATGAAGTGATCACGTGGATATCATACACTGATCACGTGATAGATCATGCACTCATCACGTGGCTGATAATGCACTGATCACGTGGCTGATCATATACTGATCACGTGGCTATCATGCCCTGATCACGTGGCTGATCATATAATGATAACCTGACTGATCATGCGCTGATCACTTGGCTATCATGCACAATAATCAAAGAGCTGAACAGCCACGAATCACGCAATCAGCAGGCAAAAATCATGGACCTTAGCTGTGACGAATCATGCTGCTCAGCTGGCAATAATCAAGCAGCTGAGCAGGCAGGAATCACCAGCTCAGCTGGCAAATATCAAGTTCGGGGAGCCGGTGAGGCATTCTGCTCCTGACAAAGGTCATGAGGAAGGAGGCTCGGCATACGCAAAGGCGGGACCGAGCCTCAGGAGTCCGCCCGGATATTCTCGAGCATTTTCCCCCAAAAAACCAGAGTCTGCCTACTTTATTGCTTTGTGCTCTCACCTCTGACTTTACTGGGGGCTGTCCCCTACCACCATCTCTCTCTCTCTCTGTCAAAGAGTTAACTTACAGCTCCAATTCATAAAGTTCCTGGGCAATTAGGAGTGTTTAAATCCAAACCCCTCAGATGGCTCTCTAACTCGCCTGACAAGTTTACCCGGACTCCTGCAGCTATGCATACGATTGTTTACAGTCTCCTAGCCTCCAGAGGCACGGGAAACTTAAGATATTCAAATAGCTTAGAGCCTCTCAGAGAGTTAAAAACTGTCAGAATAAACTAGTAAAGGATTTCATTGATGAGTCAATGCTTGTTGCCAAGTTTTCACATCCCCTGATTGTATCCTTGAATGTGTATTAATTAATAGTTGGTATATAGAAAAAATAAGTAGTGGCCTTGGTGTTAGTAACTTTAGACCCTTAAGGTAATAAATTCTTTCCTTTGTTGTAAACCCATTACACATCCGCCCTATAGGAATGCAATTTTATCTTTGGAAGATGGTGCCAAAGCTTAAAATAATTACTCTTAGAGAAAATAAGTCTTTGTTGATAAGTCCTTGTCAAGAGTCATAAAATGTTAGTAGGCCTTCTGGCCAGAAGATGATGTAAATCACCTAAACCATTTGTATATGATAAATTTGCAGGAAAGAAACCTTGGTTTTTGATAAGAATCAAAGACTGCTGACTTTGCATCCCCTATTATCCTCTATGTGTAACTTAGGGTATAAAAGCCCCTGTTAAAAATAAAGCTACGGGCCTTGTTCACCAGCGCTTGGTCTCCCCATGTCATTCTTCCCTTTAACTTCCAGCTGAGTCTCCATCTGGAGCGCGGAACCCACCACGCTTACTAATTATGCCTGGGCTTCTAAGACCCACTCGAGAAGGTGTCTAGGGTGAGACACCTTCTGCTATTCAAGAGGGCGCCTGCGGCCTACGTAAGTGGTGCAAACTTCTTGTCTTGAAGTTTTATTGGTCTCCCGCATAAACCAAGCTACTCAGCTTCTTTTCTCCACTGAATTTTCCTACTGAGCTATCCTCATTCTGTTGTTCTCTATATCTTTAATTAGCATATAAATAGTCGCCTAGGCCGTCTCTCCTTCGAATACCCTGGATCAGCTGGGGCTGGTCCCCAGCAATCAAGCAGATGAGCAGGCAGGAAACACGCAGCTCAGCTGGCAATAATCAAGCAGATGAACAGGAAGGTATCACCAGCTCAGCTGGCAAATATCAAGCAGATGAGCAGGCAGGAATCACGCAGGTCAGCTGGCAATTATGAAGCAGATGAACAGGCAGGAATCACAAATCTCAGCTGGCAGTTATCAAGCAGATGAGCAGGCAGTAATCACGCAGCTCAGCTGGCAGTAATCATGCAGATGAGCAGGCAGGAAGCATGCAGCACAGTTGGCAAATGTGAAGCAGCAGATCAGACATGTATCACGCAGCTCAGCAGGCCCTGATTACGTGACTGAGCATGCACTCTTGACGTTGATGATCATACACTTATCACGTGACTGATCATGCACTGATCACATGGCTATAATTCACTGATCACGTGACTGCCCATATACTGACAACGTGGATGATCATACACTGAACACGTGACTGAACATGCACTCATCCCCTGGCTATCATGCACTGATCACGTGGTTGATCATGGACTGATCACGTGACTGATCATGCACTGATCACGTGACTGATCATGCACTGATCAGTTGGCTATCATGCACTGATCACTTGAAGCAGATGAGCAGGCAGGAATCACGCAGCTCAGCTGGCAATTATCAAGCAGAAGAGCAGGCAGGATTCACGCGGCTCAGCTGGCAATTATCAAGCAGATGAGCAGGCAGGAAACACGCAGCTCAGCTGGCAATTGTCAAGAAGATGAACAGACAGGAATCACGCAGCTCAGCAGGCCCTGATCACGTGACTGAGCACGCTCTGATCACGTTGCTATCATTCACTGATCACTTGGCTATCATGCATTGATCACGTGACTGCCCATGCACTGTTCACGTGGCTGATCACGCAGTAATTACGTGTTTATCATGCAGTGATCACGTGACAGAGAGGCGCTGCTTATGTGAATGTGCAGGCACAGGTCACGTGGCTGATCATGCACTGATACCGTGACTGAGCTATGAAGTGATCAGGTGACTATCATGTAGTGATCTAATGCCTGAAAGGCGCTGATTATGTGACTGATCAGGCGCTGATAATGTTTGCTATCATACACTGATCCTGTGCCTTTTGAGGGAATAATCAAAGAGCTGAGTAGGCACGAATCACGCAATCAGCAGGCAATAATCATGTTCCTCAGCTATGACGAATCATGCTGCTCAGCTGGCAATAATCAGGAAGATGAGCAGGCAGGAAACACGCAGCTGAGCTGGCAAATGTCAAGCAGATGAGCAGGCAGGAATCACACAGCTCAGCTGGCAATAATCTAGCAGATGAGCAGGCAGGTAACACGCAGCTCAGCTGGCAATTATCAAGCAGATGAGCAGGCAGGAATCACACAGCTCAGCTGGCAATTATCAAGCACATGAGCAGGCAGGAATCACTCAGTTCAGCTGGCAATTATCAATCAGATGACCAGGCAGGAATCATGCAGCACAGTTGGCAATTGTCAAGCAGCTGATCAGACAGGAATCACGCAGCTCAGCAGGCCTTGATCACGGGTCTGAGCACGCACTGTTCACGTGGCTTATCATACACTGATCACGTGACTGCCCATGCACTGAGCACGTGGATGATCATATGCTGAACACGTGACTGATCATGCACTGATCACCTGGTTATCATGCACTGATCAGGTGGCTGATCAAGGACTGTTAACGTGACTGATCATGCACTGATCAGTTGGCTATCATGCACTGATCACGTGGCTGATCATACACTGATCACGAGACTGTGCATGCACTGATCAGGTGTATGATCATACACTCACCACGTGACACATCATGCACTGATCTCGTGACTGATCATGCACTGATCAGTTGGCTTTCATGCACTGATAACGTGGCTATCATACACTGATCTCGTGACTGCGCATGCATGCAATGATCACGTGGCTGATCATACACTGATCACATGGCTGATCACGCACTGATCACGTGGCTGATCATGCACTGATCACATGGCTGATGATGCACTAATCACGTTATTGATCATGAACTGATCACGTGGCTGAGCATGCAGTGATCACGTGTCTGAATGGCGCTGATCATGTGACTGATCATGCGCTGACCACTTGGCTATCATGCACTGATGATGTGCCTCAGGAGGCAATAATCACAGAGCTGAGCAGGATCGAATCACGCAATCATCAGGCAATAATCATGGACCTCTGCTGTGAAGAATCATGCTTCTCAGCTGGCAATAATCAAGCACCTGAGCAGGCAGGAATTACATGGGTCAGCTGGCAATTGTCAAGCAGATGAGCAGGCAGGAATCACGCAGCTCAGCTGGCAATAATCAAGCAGATGAGCAGGCAGGTATCACGCAGCTCAGCTGGCAATTATCAAGCAGATGAGCAGGCAGGAATCACGAATCTCAGCTGGCAGTTATCAAGCAGATGAGCAGCCAGAAATCACACAGCTCAGCTGGCAATTATCAAGCACATGAGCAGGCAGGTATCACGCAGCTCAGCTGGCAATTATCAAGCAGGTGATCAGGCAGGAATCATGCAGCTAAGCTGGCAATCATCAAGCAGATGAGCAGCCAGAAATCACACAGCTCAGCTGGCAATAATCAAGCAGATGAACAGACAGGAATCACACAGCTCATCAGTCCCTGATCATGTGACTGAGCACGCACTGTTCACGTGACTGATCATGCAGTGATCACGTGCCTGATCATGCACTGATCACGTGCCTGATCATGCACTGATCACGTGCCTCATCATGCACTGATCACGTGGCTGATCATGCACTGATCACGTAGCTATCATGCACTGATCACATGACTGCGCATGAACTGATCACATGGATATAATTCATTGATCACGTGACAGATCATGCACTGACCACATGGCTGATGATGCACTAATCACGTTATTGATCATGAACTGATCACGTGGCTGAGCATGCAGTGATCACACGTCTGAATGGTGCTGATCATGTGACTGATCATGCGCTGACCACTTGGCTATCATGCACTGATGATGTTCCTCAGGAGGCAATAATCAAAGAGCTGAGCAGGATCAAATCACGCAATCATCAGGCAATAATCATGGACCTCTGCTGTGAAGAATCATGCTTCTCAGCTGGCAATAATCAAGCACCTGAGCAGGCAGGAATCACACGGCTCAGCTGAATATTGTCAAGCAGATGAGCAGGCAGGAATCACGCAGCTCAGCTGGCAATAATCAAGCAGATGAGCAGGCAGGTATCCCCAGCACAGCTGGCAATTATCAAGCAGATGAGCAGGCAGGAATCACACAGGTCAGCTGGCAATTATGAAACAGATGAGCAGGCAGGAATCACGAAGCTCAGCTGGCAGTTATCAAGCACATGAGCAGGCAGGAATCACGCAGCTCAGCTGGCAATAATCAAGCAGATGAGCAGGCAGGAAGCACGCTGCACAGTTGTCAATTGTCAAGCAGCTCATCAGACAGGAATCACGCAGTTCAGCAGTCCCTGATAACGTGACTGAGCATGCACTCTTGACGTTGCTGATCATACAGTTATTATGTGACTGATCATGCACTGATCACATGGCAATAATTCACTGATCACGTGACTGCCCATGCACTGACCATGTGGATGATCATACACTCACCACGTGACACATCATGCACTGATCTCGTGACTGATCATGCACTGATCAGCTGGCTTTCATGCACTGATTACGTGGCTATCATACACTGATCACGTGACTGTGCATGCATGCAATGATCACGTGGCTGATCATACACTGATCACATGGCTGATCATGCACTGATCACGTGGCTGATCATGCACTGATCACATGGCTGATGATGCACTAATCACGTTATTGATCATGAACTGATCACGTGGCTGAGCATGCAGTGATCACGTGTCTGAATGGCGCTGATCATGTGACTGATCATGCGCTGACCACTTGGCTATCATGCACTGATGATGTGCCTCAGGAGGCAATAATCACAGAGCTGAGCAGGATCGAATCACGCAATCATCAGGCAATAATCATGGACCTCAGCTGTGAAGAATCATGCTTCTCAGCTGGCAATAATCAAGCACCTGAGCAGGCAGGAATTACATGGGTCAGCTGGCAATTGTCAAGCAGATGAGCAGGCAGGAATCACGCAGGTCAGCTGGCAATTATCAAGCAGATGAGCAGGCAGGAATCACGAAGCTCAGCTGGCAGTTATCAAGCAGATGAGCAGCCAGAAATCACACAGCTCAGCTGGCAATAATCAAGCACATGAGCAGGCAGGTATCACGAAGCTCAGCTGGCAGTTATCAAGCAGATGAGCAGCCAGAAATCACACAGCTCAGCTGGCAATAATCAAGCATATGAGCAGGCAGGTATCACGCAGGTCAGCTGGCAATTATCAAGCAGATGAGCAGGCAGGAATCACGAATCTCAGCTGGCAGTTATCAAGCAGATGATCAGGCAGGAATCATGCAGCTAAGATGGCAATCATCAAGCAGATGAGCAGCCAGAAATCACACAGCTCAGTTGGCAATAATCAAGCAGATGAACAGACAGGAATCACAGAGCTCATCAGGACCTGATCATGTGACTGAGCACGGACTGTTCACGTGACTGATCATGCACTGATCACGTGCCTCATCATGCACTGATCACGTCGCTGATCATGCACTGATCACGTGGCTGATCATGTACTGATCACGTGGCTATCATGCCCTGATCCCGGGGCTGATCATATACTGATCACCTGACTGATCATCCACTGATCCCGTGCCTCATCATGCACTGATCACGAGGCTGATCATGCACTGATCACGTGGCTATCATGCCCTGATCATGTGGCTGATCATATACAGATAACGTGACTGATCATGCACTGATCACGTGCCTGATCATGCACTGATCACGTAGCTGATCATGCATTGATCACGAAGCTGATCATACCCTGATCACGTGGCTGATCATGCACTAATCACGTTGCAGATCATGCACTGATCACGTGGCTGATCATATACTGATCAAGTGGCTGATCATGCACTAATCCCGTTGCTTATCATGGAATGATCAGGTGGCTCTCATGAACTGATCACTTGGCTGATCATACACTGATCTCGTGGCTGATCATGCACTAATCACTTGGCTGATCATGCACTGATCACGTGGCTATCATGCACTGATCACGTGACTGCGCATGCACTGATCATGTGACAATCATGCACTGATCACGTGGCTATAATGCACTGAATACATGGCTATCATGAACTGATCACGTGACTGATTATGCACTGATCGAGTAGCTATCATGCACTGATCAAGTGACTGTGCATGCCCTGATAACTTGACTGATCATGCACTGATCACGTGGCTCTCATGCTCTGATCACGAGGCTAATCATACACTGATCACGTGGCTGATCTTGCACTAATCACTTGGCTGATCATAAACTGACCACGTGGCTATCATGCACTGATCACCTGACTGCGCATGCACTGATCACGTGACAGACCATGATCTGATCACGGGGCTATCATGCACTGATCACGTGGCTATAATGCACTGATCACGTGACTGCGCATGAACTGATCACGTACCTGTTCCTGTACTGCTTACGTGGCTATCATGCACTGATCTCGTGGCTGATTTTACATTGAACACGTGACTGATCATGCTCTGATCACCTGGCTATCATGCACTGATCACGTAGCTGATCATGCACTGATCACGTGACTGATCATGCACTGAAGACGAGACTGATCATGACTGATCACGTGGCTATCATGCACTGATCATGTGACTGCCCATGCACTAATCTCGAGGACGATCATATACTGATCACGTGGCTGATCAGGAACTGATCACATGACTGAGCATACAGTGATAACGTTTCTGAATGTTGCTGATCATATTACTGATAATGCGCTGATCACGTGGGTATCAAGCACTGATCACGTGACTGCGTGTGCTCTGATCATGTAACTGTAGGCAATGATCACATGGCAATCATGCACTGATCACGTGACTGGGCATTCACTGATGACATGGATGATCAGGCACTGATCACGTGGCTCATCATGCACTGATCACGTGTTTCTCATGCAGTGATCAGTGACTGACAGGCACTGATCATGTGACTGTGCACGCACTGATCACGTGGCTGATCAGGAACTGACCACCTGACAGAGCATGCAGTGATCACGTGGCTGATGGTTCACTGATCACTTGTTTATCGTACGGTGATCACGTGACTGAGAGGCGCTGATCACCTGACTGTGCAGTCAGTGATCACGTGGCTGATCATCCACTGATATCGTGACTGAGCATGCACTGATCAGGTGCCGGGAGCCGGGGAGGCATTCCACTCTGGAAAAAGATCATGAGGAAGGAGGCTCGGCATACGCAAATGCGGGATCGAGCCTCGAGTCCACCCGGATATTCTCGAGCATCTACCCCCCAAAAAAACCAGAGTCTGCCTACTTTATTGCTTTGTGCACTCACCTCTGATTTTACTGGGGGCTGTCGCCCACCACCATCTCGCTCTCTCTGTCAAAGTGTTAACTTACAGCTCCAATTCATAAAGTTCCTTGTCATTCTTCCCTTTAACTTCCAGCTGAGTCTCCATCTGGAGCGCAAGAACCCACCACGCTTACTAATTATGCCTGGGCTGCTAAGACCCACTCGAGAAGGTGTCTAGGGTGAGGCACCTTCCGCTATTCGAGAGGGCACCTGCGGCCTACGTAAGTGGTGCAAACTTCTTGTTTTGAAGTTTTATTGGTCCCCCGCGTAAGCCAAGCTACTCAGTCTCTTTTCTCCACCGAATTTTCCTACTGAGCCATCCTCATACTATTATTCTTGATACCTCTGATTAGCATATAAATAGTCGCCTAGGCCATCTCTCCTTCGAATACCCTGGATCAGCTGGGGCTGTTCCCCGGCAGGTGGCGCCGGAACAGGGACGTCAGGAGGCAATACTCAAAGAGCTGAGCAGACACGAACCACGCAATCAGCAGGCAATAAGCATGGAGCTCAGCAGTGACGAATCATGCTGCTCAACTGGCAATAATCAAGCAGGTGACCAGGCAGGAATCACGCAGCTCAGCTGGCAATTGGCAAGCAGATGAGCAGACAGGAATCACGCAGCTCAGCTGGCAATTTTCATGCAGATGAGCCGGCAGGAATCACGCAGCTCAGCAGGCCCTGATCCCGTGACTCTGCAGGCACTGATCACGTGGCTGATCAAGTACAGATCAGGTGACTGAGCATGAACTCATCACGTGGCTATCATGCACTGATCACGTGACTGCGCATGCACTGATGACGTGGATGATCAGGCACTGATCACGTGGCTCATCATGCACTGATCACGGGTTTCTCATGCAGTGATCAGTGACTGATAGGCGCTGATCATGTGACTGTGCACGCACTGATCACGTGGCTGATCAGGAACTGACCACCTGACTGAGCATGCAGTGATCACGTGGCTGATCGTTTACTGATCCCGTGTTTATCATACGGTGATCACGTGACTGAGAGGCGCTGATCACGTGACTGTGCAGTCAGTGATCACGTGGCTGATCATGCACTGATATCATGACTGAGCATGCACTGATCAGGTGCCGGGAGCCGGGGAGGCATTCCACTCTGGACAAAGGTCATGAGGAAGGAGGCTCGGCATACCCAAATGTGGGATGGAGCCTCAGGAGTCCACTCGGATATTCTCGAGAATCTACCCCCCAAAAAACCAGAGTCTGCCTACTTTATTGCTTTATGCACTCACCTCTGATTTTACTGGGGGCTGTCCCCCACCAGCATCTTGCTCTCTCTGTCAAAGAGTTAACTTACAGCTCCAATTCATAAAGTTCCTTGTCATTCTTCCCTTTAACTTCCAGCTGAGTCTCCATCTGGAGCGCAAGAACCCACCACGCTTACTAATTATGCCTGGGCTGCTAAGACCCACTCGAGAAGGTGTCTAGGGTGAGGCACCTTCCGCTATTCGAGAGGGCGCCTGCGGCCTACGTAAGTGGTGCAAACTTTTTATTTTGAAGATTTATTGGTCTCCCGCGTAAACCAAGCTACTCAGTCTCTTTTCTCCACCGAATTTTCCTAGTGAGCAATCCTCATACTATTATTCTTGACATCTCTGATTAGCATATAAATAGTCGCCTAGGCCATCTCTCCTTCGAATACCCTGGATCAGCTGGGGCTGGTCCCCGGCAGGTGGTGCCCGAACAGGGACCTCAGGAGGCAATACTCAAAGAGCTGAGCAGACACGAACCACGCAATCAGCAGGCAATAAGCATGGAGCTCAGCAGTGACGAATCGAGCTTCTCAACTGGCAATAATCAAGCAGGTGACCAAGCAGAAATCACACAGCTCAGCTGGAAATTGGCCAGCAGATGAGTAGAGAGGAATCACGAAGCTCAGCTGGCAATTTTCATGCAGATGAGCCGGCAGGAATCACGCAGCTCAGCAGGCCCTGATCCCGTGACTGAGCATGCACTCATCACGTGGCTATCATGCACTGACCACGTGACTGCGTATGCACTGATGATGTGGATGATCAGGCACTGATCACGTGGCTCATCATGCACTGATCACGTGTTTCTCATGCAGTGATCAGTGACTGACAGGTAATTACTGATCAGTTCATGGGCAGTCATGTGATCAGTGCATGATAGCTATGTGATCAGTGCATGATCAGCCACGTGATCTGTGTATGGTCAGCCAGGTGATAAGTGCATGATCAGCCACGTGATCAGTGTATGCACAGTCACGTGAGCAGTGTATGATCAGCCAAATGATCAGTGAATGATCAGGTCCGTGATCAGTGCATGATCAGGAACATGATCAGTGCAGGATCAGCCAAGTGATCAGGGCATGGTAGCCATGTGATCAGTGCATGATTGCTACGTGACCTGTGCATGATCAGACACGAAATCAGTGAATGATCAGCCACTTGATTACAGTATGATCAGTCACGTGATCAGTTCCTGATCAGCCACGTGATCAGTGTATGATCATCCTCGAGATCAGTGCATGCGCAGTCACATGATCAGTGCATGATATCCACGTGATCAGTGCATGATCAGAACGTTTCAGTGCATGCTCAGTCCCGTGATCAGTGCATGATCAGCTACGTGATCAGTGCATGATACCAAGGTGATCAGTGCATGATCAGTCAGGTGTTCAATGTATGATCAGCCACATGATCAGTGCATGGTCAGCCACGTGATCAGTGCATGATCAGCCAAGTGATCAGTGCATGCACAGTCACATGATCATTGTATGATCAGCTTCGTGATCAGTACATGATCAGCCACGTGATCAGTGCATGATCAGGCACGTGATCAGTGCATGAGCAGTCACCTGATCAGTGCATGATCAGGCATGGGATCAGTGCATGATCAGTCTCCTGATCAATGCATGATCAGTCACGTGATCAGTGTATGATCAGTCACGTGATCAGTGCATGATAACCACGTGACTAGTGCATGATAGCTACCTGATCAGCGCATGATCAGGCACGTGATCACTGCATGATCAGTCACCTGATCAGTGCATGATCAGGCACGGTATCAGTGCATGATCAGGCTCGTGATCAGTGCATGATCAGTCACGTGATCATTCCATGATCAGCCACGGGATCAGTGCATGATAGCCATGTCATCAGTGCATGATAGCTACGTGATCTGTGCATGATCAGCCACGTAATCAGTGAATGATCAGCCACTTGATCACTGTATGATCAGCCACGTGATCAGTGCATGTGCAGTCACCTGATCAGTGCAAGCTCAGTCACATGAGCAGTGCATGATCATCCACGTGATCAGTGCATGATAGCCACGTGATCATTGCCTACAATTACGTGATCTGTGCATGTGCAGTCACATGATCATTGCATGATACCCACGTGATCAGTGCATGCACAGTCATGTGATCAGTGTATGATCAGCTTCGTGATCAGTGCATGATCAACCATGTGATCAGTGCATGATCAGTCATGTGATCAGTGTATGGTGAGCCACGTGATCAGTGCATGATCAGTCACGGAATCAGTGCATGATCTGTCACGTGATCAGTGTATGATATCCATGTGATGAGTTCATGCCCAGTCATGTGATCAGTGCATGATAGCTAGGTGATCAGTGCATGATCAGCCACGTGATCAGTGTATGATGAGCCATGTTATCAGTGCATGATCTGCAACATGATTAGTGCATGATCAGCCACGTGATAAGTGTATGCTCAGCCACGGGATCAGTGCATGATCAGCCACGTGATCAGTGCATGATCAGCCACGTGATCAGTGTATGATGAGCCACGTTATCAGTGCATGATCTGCAACATGATTAGTGCATGATCAGCCACGTGATAAGTGTATGCTCAGCCACGGGATCAGTGCATGATCAGCCACGTGATCAGTGCATGATCAGCCAAGTGATCAGTGCATGCACAGTCCCGTCATCAGTGTATAATCAGCTTCGTGATCAGTGCATATTCAGCCACGCGATCAGTGCATGATGAGTCTCGTGATCAGTGAATGATCAGCCTCGTGATCAGTGTTTGATCATCCACGTGATCAGTGCATGATAGGCACGTAATCAGTGCATGATAGCCAACAGATCACTGCATGATCAGCCACGTGATCAGTGCATGATAACCAAGTGATCAGGGCATGATAGCTACATGATTAATGCATGATAGCCACGTGATCAGTGAATGATCAGTCACGTGATCATTGTAGGATCAACCACGAGATCAATGCATGATAGCCACCAGATCAGTGCATGACCAGTCATGTAATCAGTGCATGATTTGTCACGTGATCAGTGAATGATATCCACGTGATCAGTTCATGCGCAGTCATGTGATTAGTGCATGATAGCTACGTGAACAGTGCATGATCAGCTACGTGATCAGTGGACGATCAGCCAGGTGATCACTGCATGCTCAGCCACGTGATCAGTTCATGATAGCCACCTGATCAGTGCATGATGAGCAACCTGATTAGTGCATGATCAGCCACGTGGTCAGTGTATTATCAGCCACGTGATCAGTGCAGGATCAGCCATGAGATCAGTGTATGATAAGCCACTTAATCAGTGCATGACCAGGAAAGTGATCACTGTATGATCAGCCACGTGATCAGTGCATAATCCACAACGTGATTAGTGCATGATCAGCCAAGTGATCACTGTATGATCAGCCACGTGATCAGTGCATGATCACCCACGTGATCAGTGCATGTTCAGCCACGTGATCAGTGCATGCACAGTCACGGGATCAGTGTATGATCAGCTTCGTGATCAGTGCATGATCAGCCACGTGATCAGTGCATGATCAGGTACTTAATCAGTTCATGATCAGGCACGTGATCAGTGTATGATCAGCCAAATGATCAGTGCATGATCAGGTACGTAATCAGTTCATGATCAGGCACATGATCAGTCATGTGATCAGTTCATGATCAGTCACGTGATCAGTGCATGATCATCCACGTGATCAGTGCATGCACAATCACGTGTTCAGTGTATGATCAGCCAAACGATCAGTGCATGATCAGGTACGTGATCAGTGCATGATCAGGCACATGATCAGTGCCTGATCAGTCATGTGATCAGTTTATGATCAGTCACGTGTTCAGTGCATGATCAGCTATGTGATCAGTGCATGATCAGCCACGTGATCAGTGCATGCAGAGTCACATGATCAGTGTATGGTCAGCTTCGTGATCAGTGCATAATCAGGAACGTGATCAGTGCATGATCAGTCACGTGATCAGTGTTTGATCAGCCACGTGATCAGTGCATGATAGCCACGTGATCAGTGCATGATCAGTCATGTGATCAATGTATGATCAACCACGTGATCAGTGAATGATAGCCATCAGATCAGTGCATGACCAGTCAGGTGATCAGTGCATGATCTGTCATGTGATCAGTGTATGATATCCACGTGATCAGTTCATGGGAAGTCATGTGTTCAGTGCATGATAGCTATGTGATCAGTGCACGGTCAGCCACGTGATCAGTGTATGGTCAGGCAGGTGATCAGTGCATGATGAGCAACGTGATCAGTGCATGCACAGTCACGTGATCAGTGTATGATCAGCCAAATGATCAGTGCATAATAAGGTACGTGATCAGTGCATGATCAGGCATATGATCAGTGCATGATCAGTCATGTGATAAGTTCATGATCAGTCACGTGATCAGTGCATGATCAGGCTCGTGATCAGTGCATGATCAGTTATGTGATCAGTGTATGATCAGCCAAGTGATCAGTGCATGATAGCCATGTGATCAGTGCATGATCAGTCACGTGATCATTGCATGATCAGTCACGGAATCAGTGATTGATAGGCACCTTACCAGTGCTTGATCAGCAACGTGATTAGTACATGATCAGCCACGTGAATAGTGCATGATCAGCCACGTGTTCAGTGTATGATAGACACGTGATCAGTGAATGATAGCCACATGATCAGTGCATGATCTGTCACGTGATCAGTGCATGTTCAGCGACGTGATCAGTGTATGATCAGGCACGTGAAGAGTCCATGATCAGCCACGTGATCAGTGCATGATCAGTCACATGATCAGCACATGATCAGCCACGTGATAAGTGCATGATAGCCATGTTATCACTGCATGATCAGTCACGTGATCAGTATTTGGTCAGCCTGGTGATCAGTGCATGATCAGAGACGTGATCAGTGCATGATCAGGCACGTGAAGAGTCCATGATCAGTCACGTGATCAGTGTATGATAGCCAGGTTATCAGTGCATGATCAGCCACGTGATCAGTGCATGATCAGCCACGTGATCATTGAATGATCAGCCAAGTGATCAGTGCATGCACAGTCCCGTGGTCAGTGTATGATCAGCTTCGTGATCATTGCATATTCAGCCTCGTGATCAGTGCATGATCAGTCACGTGATCAGCGAATGGTGAGCCACGTGATCAGTGGATGAACAGTCACGTGATCAGTGCATGATCAGTCACATGATCAGTGCATGATCAGCCACGTGATCAGTGCAAGAACGCCACGTGGTCAGTGCATGATTAGTTACGTGACCAATGTATGATTAGCCACGTGATCAGTGCATGATAGCCACGTGTTCAGTGCATGATCAGTCACGTGATCAGGGCATGCGCAGTCACTTGTTCAGTGCATGAAGAGGTACGTGACCAGTTCTTACGCAGTCACGTGATCAGTGCATTATAGCCACGTGATCAGTGCAAGATCACCACGTGATCAGTGCTTGATTAGTTATTTGACCAACGTATGATTAGCCACGTGATAAGTGCATGATAGCCACGTGATGAGTGCATGATCAGTCACGTGATCAGTGTATGCGCAGTTACTTGATCAGTGCATGATTAGTTACGCGATCAGTGCATAATCAGTCACGTGATCAGTGCATAATCAGCCACGTGATTAGTGCATGATCAGCCACGTGATCAGTGCATGATCAGGCACGTGAAGAGTCCATGATCAGTCACTTGATCAGTGTATGATAGCCAGGTTATCAGTGCATATTCAGCCACGTGATCACAGCATGCACAGTCACGTGATCAGTGGCTGATCAGCCATGTTATCAGTGCATGGTCCGCAACGTGATTAGTGCATGATCAGCCACGTGATCAGTGCATGATAGCAAAGTGATCTGTGCATGATAGCCACGTGATCAGTGCATGATAGCCACGTGATCAGTGCATGATCAGTCACGTGATCAATGTATGATCACCACGTGATTAATGCATGACAGCCACCAGATCAGTGCATGACCAGTCACATGATCAGTGCATGATCTCTCACGTGATCAGTGTATGATATCCACGTGATCAGTTCATGGGCAGTCATGTGATCAGTGCATGATAGCTATGTGATCAGTGCATGATCAGCCACGTGATCAGTGTATGGTCAGCCAGGTGATCAGTGCATGATCAGCCACGTGATCAGTGTATGCACAGACACGTGATCAGTGTATGATCAGCCAAATGATCAGTGCATGATCAGGTACGTGATCAGTGCATGATCAGGCACATGATCAGTGCATGATCAGTCATGTGATCAGTTCATGATCAGTCTCGTGATCAGTGCATGTTCAGCCACGTGATTAGTGCATGATCAGGCTCGTGATCAGTTCATGATCAGTTATGTGATCAGTGTATGATCAGCCAAGTGATCAGTGCATGATCAGTCACGTGATCAGTGCATGACCAGCCACGGAATCAGTGATTGATAGCCACATTACCAGGTCATGATAAGCAACGTGATTAGTGCATGATCAGCCACGTTATCAGTGCATGATCAGCCATGTGATCAGTGCATGCACAGTCACGTGATCAGTGTATGATCAGCTTCGTGATCAGTGGAGAATCAGCCACGTGATCAGTGCATGATCAGGCACGTGATCAGTGTATGATAGCCACGTGACCAGTGTATGATCAGTCACGTGATCAGTGCATGATCAGCAATGGGATCATTGCATGATCAGCCACGTGATCAGCGCATGCACAGTCACGTGATCAGTGTATGATCAGGCACGTGATCAGTGCATGATCAGTCATGAGATAAGTGTATGATAAGCCACGTGATCAGTGCATGATCAGACACGTGATCAGTGTATGATCACCGACGTGATCAGTGTATAAAACATACGTGATTAGTGCATGGTCAGCCACGTGATCACTGTATGATCAGCCACGTGATAAGTGCATGATCACACACGTGATCAGTGCATGATCAGCCACATGATCAGTGCATGATCAGCCAAGTGATCATTGCATGATAGCCACGTGATCAGTGCATCTTCAGCCACGTGATTAGTGCATGATCAGGCGCCTGAAGAGTGCATGATCAGTCATGTGATCAGTGTCTGATCAGCCATGTTATCAGTGCATGGTCCGCAACGTGATTAGCGCATGATCAGCCACGTGATCACTGCATGATCAGCCACGTAATCAGTGACTGATAGCCACCTTACCAGGGCATGATCAGCAACGTGATTAGTGCATGATCTGTCCCGTGATCAGTGTATGATATGCACGTGATCAGTTCATGTGTAGTCATGTGATCAGTGCATGATAGCTATGTGATCAGTGCATGATCAGCCACATGATTAGTGCAAGAACGCCACGTGGTCAGTGCATGATTAGTTACGTGACCAATGTATGATTAGCCACGTGATCAGAGCATGATAGCCACGTGATCAGTGCAAGATCGTCACGAGATCAGTGCTTGATTAGTTATTTGACCACTGTATGATTAGCCACGTGATAAGTGCATGATAGCCACGTGATGAGTGCATGATCAGTCACGTGAACAGTGCATGCGCAGTCTCTTGATTAGTGCATGATATCTACGAGATCAGTGCATAATCAGTCACGTGATCAGTGCATGATCAGCCACGTGATCAGTGCATGATCAGCCATGTTATCAGTGCATGATCCGCACTTGATTAGTGCATGGTCAGCCAGGTGATCCGTGTATGATCAGCCACGTGATCAGTGAATGATCAGCCACGTGATCAGTGCATGATCAGCAAGGTGATCAGTGCATGCACAGTCATGTGATCAGTGCATGATAGCCACGTGATCAGTGCATCATCAGTCACATGATCACTGCATGATCAGTCACGTGATCAGTGCCAGGTCAGCTACGTGATCAGTGCATGAAAGCCACGTGATCAGTGCATGATCAGTCATCTGCTCAGTGTATGTTGAGCCACGTTATCAGTGCATGATAGCCAGGTGATCAGTGCATGATAGCGACGTGATCACTGCATGATCAGTCATGTGATCAGTGCCAGAAGAGCTACGTGATCAGTTCATGATAGCCAGGTGATCAATGCATGATCAGTCACCTGCTCATTGTATGTTGAGCGGATTTATCAGTGCATGATAGCCACGTTATCAGTGCATGGTCAGTCCCATGATCAGTGTATGATCAACCACGTGATCAATGCATGATAGCCAACAGATCAGTGCATGATCAGTCACGTAATCAGTGCATGATATGTCACGTGTTCCGTGTATGATATCCACGTGATCAGTTCTTGTGCAGTCATGTGATCAGTGCAAGATAGCTAAGTGATCAGTGACTGATCAGCCACGTGATCAGTGCAAGATCGCAACATGATTAGTGCATGATTATTTAGGTGATCAATGTATGATTAGCCACATGATCAGTGCATGAAAGCCACGTGATCAGTGCATATTCAGTCACGTGATCAATGCATGATCAGGCAAGTGATCAGTGCATGATCTGTCATGTGACCAGTGTATGATCTGCCACGTGATCCGTGCATGATCAGTCACATGATCAGTGTATGATCAACCACGTGATCAATGAATGATAGCCACCAGATCAGTGCATGATCAGTCACGTGATCAGTGTATGATCAACCACGTGATCAATGAATGATAGCCACCAGATCAGTGCATGATCAGTCACGTGATCAGTGCATGATCTGTCACTTGATAGGTGTATGATATCCACGTGATCCGTTCATGCCCAGTCATGTGATCAGTGCATGATAGCTACATGATCAGTGCATGATCGGCCACTTGATCAGTGCAAGATCGCCAAGAGATCAGTGCATGATTAGTTACATGATCAATGTATGATTAGCCACATGATCAGTGCATGAAAGCCACGTGATCAGTGCATTATCAGTCACGTGATCATGGCATGCACAGTCATGTGATCAGTGCATGATCGCTACGCGATCAGTGCATATTCAGTCACGTGATCAATGCATGATCAGGCAAGTGATCAGTGCATGATCTGTCATGTGACCAGTGTATGATCTGCCACGTGATCCGTGCATGATCAGTCACGTGATCAGTGTATGATCAACCACGTGATCAATGAATGATAGCCACCAGATCAGTGCATGATCAGTCACGTGATCAGTGTATGATCAACCACGTGATCAATGAATGATAGCCACCAGATCAGTGCATGATCAGTCACGTGATCAGTGCATGATCTGTCACTTGATAGGTGTATGATATCCACGTGATCAGTTCATGCACAGTCATGTGATCAGTGCATGATAGCTACATGATCAGTGCATGATGGGCCACTTGATCAGTGCAAGATCGCCAAGAGATCAGTGCATGATTAGTTACATGATCAATGTATGATTAGCCACGTGATCAGTGCATGATAGCCACCTGATCAGTGCATGATCAGTCACGTGATCATGGCATGCACAGTCATGTGATCAGTGCATGATAGCTACACAATCAGTTCATAAACAGTCACGTGATCATTGCAGGATCAGACACGTGATCAGTGCATGATCAGCCACGTGATGATTGCATGATACGCAACGTGATTAGTGCATGATCAGCCACGTGATCAGTGTATGATCAGCCACGTGACCAGTGTATGATCAGCCACGTGATCAATTAATGATAGCCACCAGATCAGTGCATGATCAATCACGTGATCAGTGTATGATCAACCACGTTATCAATGAATGACAGCCACCAGATCAGTGCATGATCAGAAACGTGTACAGTGCATGATCTGTCACTTGATAGGTGTATGATATCCACGTGATCAGTTCATGCGCAGTCATGTGATCAGTGCATGATAGCTACATGATCAGTGCATGATTGGCCACTTGATCAGTGAAAGATCAGCAAGAGATCAGTGCATGATTAGTTACATGATCAATGTATGATTAGCCACGTGATCAGTGCATGTTAGCCACCTGATCAGTGCATGATCAGTCACGTGATCAGGGCATGCGCAGTCACTTGATCAGTGCATAATACCTACGCCATCAGTGCATATTCACTCACGTGGTCAGTGCATGATCAGCCACGTGATTAGTGCATGATCAGCCACGTGATCAGTGCATGATCAGGCACGTGAAGAGTCGATGATCAGTCACGTGATTAGTGTATGATAGCCAGGTTATCAGTGCATGATCAGCCACGTGATCACAGCATGCACAGTCACGTGATCAGTGTATGATCAGCCAGGTGATCAGTGCATGATCAGCCACGTGATCAGTGCATGATAGCAAAGTGATCAGTGCATGATAGCCACGTGATCAGTGCATGATAGCCACGTGATCAGTGCATGATCAGTCACGTGGTCAGTGTATGATCAACCACGTGATCAATGCATGATAGCCACCAGATCAGTGAATGATAAGTCACGTGATCAGTGCATGATCTGTCACGTGATCTGTGTATGATATCCACGTGATCAGTTCATGAGCAATCAGTGATCAGTGCATGATAACTATGTGATCAGTGCATGATTAGCCACGTGATCAGTGTATGGTCAGCCAGGTGATCAGTGCATGATCAGCCACGTGATCAGTGCATGCACAGTCACGTGATCAGTGTATGATCAGCCAAATGATCAGTGCATGATCAGGTACGTGATCAGTGCATGATCAGGCATATGATCAGTGCATGATCAGCCACATGATCAGTGCACGATAGCCCAGTGATCAGTGCCTGATAGCCACGTGATCAGTGCATGATCAGCCACGGGATCAGGATTGATAGCCACCTTACCAATGCATGATCAGCAACGTGATTAGTGCATGATGAGCCACGTGAACAGTGCATGATCAGCCACCTGAACACTGCATGATCAGACACGTGGTCAGTGCATGCACAGATACGTGATCAGTGTATGATCAGCTTCGTGATCAGTGCATGATCAACCACGTGATCAGTGCATGATCAGGCACGTGTAGATTCCATGATCAGTGACGTGATCAGTGTATGATAGCCAGGCTATCAGTGCATGATCAGCAAAGTGATCTTAGCATGCACTGACACGTGATCAGTGTATGATCAGCCATGTTATTAGTGCATGATCCGCAACATGATTAGTGCATGATCAGCCACGTGATCAGGGTGTGCTCAGCCACGTGATCAGTGCAGGATCAGCCACGTGATCAGGGCATGATCAGCAAAGTGATCAGTGCATGATCAGCCAAGTGATCAGTGCATGATCAGTCACGTGATCAGTGAATGATCAGCCTCGGGATCAGTGTATGATCATAAACTTGATCAGTGCATGAAAGGCACGTAATCAGTGCATGATAGCCAACAGATCACTGCATGATCAGCAAGGTGATCAGTGCATGATAGCCAAGTGATCAATGCATGATAGCTACGTGTTCAGTGCTTGCTCAGTCACATGAACGGTGTATGATCAGCCACGTGATCAGTGCATGATAGCCAAGAGATCATTGCCTACAGTTATGTGATCAGTGCATGCACAGTCTCCTGATCAGCGCATGATAGCCACGTGATCAGTGCATGATCAGTCACGTGATCAGTGTGTGATCAGTCACGTGATCAATGTATGATCATCCAATACTCAGTGCATGCGCAGTCATGTGATCAGTGCATGATAGCCACCTGACAAGTGCATGATCAGCAACGTGATTAGTGCATGATCAGCCACATGATCAGTTCATGATCAATCACGTGATCACTGTATGATCAGCCACGTCATCAGTGCATGCTCAGTCACATGATCAGTGCATGTTCAGTCACATGATCAGTGCATGATCAGCCACGTGATCAGTGCATGATAGCCAAATGATCATTGGCTACAGTTACGTGATCAATTCAAGCGCAGTCACGTGATCTGTGCATGATAGCCACGTGATCAGTGCGTGATCAGTCATGTGATCTGTGTGTGATCAGTCACGTGATCAATGTATGATCATCCAATATTCAGTGCATGCGCAGTCACGTGATCAGTGCATGATAGCCACGTCATCAGTGCATGATCAACCACTTTATCAGTGCATGATCAGCCACATGATCAGTGCATGATCAGTCACGTGATCAGTGCATGATCATCCACATGATCAGTGCATGATCAGCCACCTGATCATTGTATGATCAGCCATGTGATCAGTGCATGATAGCCAGGTTATCAGTACATGATAGGCACGTCATCAGTGCATGATCAGCCAAGTGATCAGTCCATGCACAGTCACGTGATCATTGTATGATCAGCTTCGTGATCAGTACATGATCAGACACGTGGTCAGTGCATGATCAGTCACCTGATCATTGCATGAACAGGCACGAGATCAGTGCATGAACTGCAATGTGATTAGTTCATGATCAGCCACGTGATCAGTGTATGATCAACCACGTGATCAGTGCATGATCAGCCACATGAACAGTGCAAGATCAGTCAAATGATCAGTGCATGCAGTCACGTAATCAGTGTATGATCAGCCACGTGATCAGTGCATGATTAGGCACGTGTTCAGTGCATTATCAGTAATGTGATCAGTGTATGATCAGGCACGTGATGAGTGCATGTACAGCCACGTGATCAGTGTATGATAAGCCACGTGATCAGTTCATGCACAGTCACGTGATCAGTGTATGCTCAGCTTCGTGATAATTGCATGATCAGCAACGAGATCAGTGCATGGTCAGGACGTGATCAGTGCATGATTAGTCACGTCTTCAGTGCATGATCAGTCACGTGACCAGTGCATGATAGCAACGTGAACAGTGCATGATCAGCTACGTGATCAGTGCATGATAGCCAGGTGATCAGTGCATGATCAGTCACATGTTCAATGTATGATCATCCACGTGATCAGTGCATGATAGCCACGTGATCAGTGCATGATCAGTCATGTGATCAGTGTATGATCATCCACGTGATCAATGCATGATAGCCACCAGATAAGTGCATGATTAACCACGTGATCAGTGGATGATCAGCCTTGTGATCAGTGCATGCAGAGTCACGTGATCAGTGTATGATCAGCTTCGTGATCAGTGCATGATCAGCCACGTGATCAGTGCGTTATCAGGAACGTGATCAGTGCATGATCAGTCACGTGATCAAGTGTATGATCAGACACGTGATCAGTGCATGATCAGCCTTGTGATCAGGGCATGCAGAGTCACGTGATCAGTGTATGATCAGCTTTGTGATCAGTGCATGATCAGCCACATGATCAGTGCATGATCAGGAACGTGATCAGTGCATGATCACTCACGTGATCAGAGCATGATCAGCCACGTAATCAGTGTATGATCAGCCACGTAATCAGTGCATCATAGCCACCTGATCAGTGCATGATAAGCAAAGTGATTAGTGCATGATCATCAACTTGATCAGAGTATGATCAGCCACGTCATCAGTGCATGATCAGGCACGTGATCAGAGCATGATCAGTCACCTGATCAGTGCATGGTCAGTCACGTGATCAGTGCATGATAGCCACCTGACCACTACATGATCAGCAACGTGATTAGTGCATGATCAGCCACATGATCAGTGCATGATCAATCACGTGATCACTGTATGATCAGCCACGTCATCAGTGAATGCTCAGTCACAGGATCAGTGCAGGATCAGCCACGTGATCAGTGCCTTATAGCCAAATGATCATTGGCTACAGTTATGTGATCAACTCATGTGCAGTCACGTGATCTGTGCATGATAGCCACGTGATCAGTGCGTGATCAGTCATGAGATCAGTGTGTGATCAGTCACGTGATCAATGTATGATCATCCAATACTCAGTGCATGCGCAGTCACGTGATCAGTGCATGATAGCCACCTGACCAGTGCATGATCAGCCTCATGATCAGTTCATGATCAATCACGTGATCACTGTATGATCAGCCACGTCATCAGTGCATGCGCAGTCACGTGATCAGTGCATGATAGCCACGTCATCAGTGCATGATCAACCACTTTATCAGTGCATGATCAGCCACATGATCAGTGCATGATCAGTCACGTGATCAGTGCATGATCATCCACATGATCAGTGCATGATCAGCCACCAGATCATTGTATGATCAGCCATGTGATCAGTGCATGATAGCCAGGTTATCAGTACATGATCAGCCACGTCATCAGTGCATGATCAGCCAAGTGATCAGTGCATGCACAATCACGTGATCATTGTATGATCAGCTTCGTGATCAGTGCATGATCAGTCACGTGATCAGAGCATGATCAGCCACGTAATCAGTGTATGATCATCCACGTAATCACTGCATCATAGCCACCTGATCAGTGCATGATAAGCAAAGTGATTAGTGCATGATCATCAACTTGATTAGAGTATGATCAGCCACGTGATCAGTGCATGATCGGTCACGTCTTCAGTGCATGATCAGCTATGTGATCAGTGCATGATAGCCAGGTGATCAGTGCATGATCAGTCAGGTGTTCAATGTATGACCAAAAATCAGTGCATGATTTTTCACGTGATCAGTGTGTGATGTCCAGCTGATCAGTTCATGCGCAGTCATGTGACCAGCGCAATATAGCTATGTGATCAGTGCATGATCAGCCACGGGATCAGTGCAAGATCGCCACGTGATCAGTGCATGATAAGTTATGTGACCAATGTATGATTAGCCACGTGATCAGTGCATGTTAGCCACCTGATCAGTGCATGATCAGTCACGTGATCAGGGCATGCGCAGTCACTTGATCAGTGCATAATACCTACGCCATCAGTGCATATTCACTCACGTGGTCAGTGCATGATCAGCCACGTGATTAGTGCATGATCAGCCACGTGATCAGTGCATGATCAGGCACGTGAAGAGTCGATGATCAGTCACGTGATTAGTGTATGATAGCCAGGTTATCAGTGCATGATCAGCCACGTGATCACAGCATGCACAGTCACGTGATCAGTGTATGATCAGCCAGGTGATCAGTGCATGATCAGCCACGTGATCAGTGCATGATAGCAAAGTGATCAGTGCATGATAGCCACGTGATCAGTGCATGATAGCCACGTGATCAGTGCATGATCAGTCACGTGGTCAGTGTATGATCAACCACGTGATCAATGCATGATAGCCACCAGATCAGTGAATGATAAGTCACGTGATCAGTGCATGATCTGTCACGTGATCTGTGTATGATATCCACGTGATCAGTTCATGGGCAATCAGTGATCAGTGCATGATAACTATGTGATCCGTGCATGATTAGCCACGTGATCAGTGTATGGTCAGCCAGGTGATCAGTGCATGATCAGCCACGTGATCAGTGCATGCACAGTCACGTGATCAGTGTATGATCAGCCAAATGATCAGTGCATGATCAGGTACGTGATCAGTGCATGATCAGGCATATGATCAGTGCATGATCAGCCACATGATCAGTGCATGATCAGCCAAGTGATCAGTGCATGTACAGTCCTGTGGTCAGTGTATGATCAGCTTGGTGATCAGTGCATATTCAGCCACGCGATCAGTGCATGATCAGTCACGTGATCAGTGAATGATCAGCCTCGTGATCAGTGTATGATCATAAACTTGATCAGTGCATGATAGGCACGTAATCAGTGCATGATAGCCAACAGATCACTGCATGATCAGCAACGTGATCAGTGCATGATAGCCAAGTGATCAATGCATGATAGCTACGTGTTCAGTGCTTGCTCAGTCACATGAACGGTGTATGATCAGCCACGTGATCAGTGCATGATCAGGAACGTGATCAGTGCATGATCAGACACGTGATCAGTGCATGATCAGGAACGTGATCAGTGCATGATCAGACACGTGATCAGTGCATGATCAGTCACCTGATCAGTCACGTGATCAGGGCATGATAGCCACCTGACCACTACATGATCAGCAACGTGATTAGTGCATGATCAGCCACATGATCAGTGCATGATCAATCACGTGATCACTGTATGATCAGCCACGTCATCAGTGCATGCTCAGTCACAGGATCAGTGCATGATCAGCCACGTGATCAGTGCATGATAGCCAAATGATCATTGGCTACAGTTACGTGATCAATTCATGTGCAGCCACGTGATCTGTGCATGATAGCCACGTGATCAGTACATGATCAGCCACATCATCAGTGCATGATCAGCCACGTGATCAGTGCATGCACAATCACGTGATCATTGTATGATCAGCTTCGTGATCAGTGCATGATCAGTCACGTGATCAGAGCATGATCAGCCACGTAATCAGTGTATGATCAGCCACATAATCAGTGCATCATAGCCACCTGATCAGTGCATGTTAAGCAAAGTGATTAGTGCATGATCATCAACTTGATCAGAGTATGATCAGCCACGTCATCAGTGCATGATCAGGCACGTGATCAGTGCATGATCAGTCACCTGATCAGTGCATGATCAGTCACGTGATCAGTGCATGATCGCCACCTGACCACTACATGATCAGCAACGTGATTAGTGCATGATCAGCCACATGATCAGTGCATGATCAATCACGTGATCACTGTATGATCAGCCACGTCATCAGTGCATGCTCAGTCACAGCATCAGTGCATGATCAGCCACGTGATCAGTGCATGATAGCCAAATGATCATTGGCTGCAGTTACGTGATCAATTCATGTGCAGTCACGTGATCTGTGCATGATAGCCACCTGACCAGTGCATGATCAGCAACGTGATTAGTGCATGATCAGCCACATGATCAGTTCATGATCAATCACGTGATCACTGTATTATCAGCCACGTCATCAGTGCATGCTCAGTCACAAGATCAGTGCATGTTCAGTCACATGATCAGTGCATGATCAGCCACGTGATCAGTGCATGATAGCCAAGTGATCATTGGCTACAGTTACGTGATCAATTCATGTGCAGTCACGTGATCTGTGCATGATAGCCACGTGATCAGTACGTGATCAGTCATGTGATCAGTGTGTGATCAGTCACGTGATCAATGTATGATCATCCAATAATCAGTGCATGCGCAGTCACGTGATAAGTGCATGATAGCCACCTGATCAGTGCATGATCAGCAACGTGATGAGTGCATGATCAGCCACATGATCAGTTCATGATCAATCACGTGATCACTGTTTGATCAGCCACGTGATCAGTGCATGCTCAGTCACATGATCAGTGCATGACCAGCCACGTGATCAGTGCATGATAGCCAAGTGATCATTGCCTACAGTTACGTGATCAATTCATGCGCAGCCACGTGATCAGTGCATGACAGCCACGTGATCAGTGCGTATTCAGTCACGTGATCAGTGTGTGATTAGTCACGTGATCAGTGTATGATCATCCAATATTCAGTGCATGCGCAGTCACGTGATCAGTGCATGATAGCCACGTCATCAGTGCATGATCAACCACTTTATCAGTGCATGATCAGCCACATGATCAGTGCATGATCAGTCACGTGATCAGTGCATGATCATCCACATGATCAGTGCATGATCAGCCACCTGATCATTGTATGATCAGCCATGTGATCAGTGCATGATAGCCAGGTTACCAGTACATGATCAGCCACGTCATCAGTGCATGATCAGCCAAGTGATCAGTGCATGCACAGTCACGTGATCATTGTATGATCAGCTTCGTGATCAGTACATGATCAGACACGTGGTCAGTGCATGATCAGTCACCTGATCATTGCATGAACAGGCACGAGATCAGTGCATGAACTGCAATGTGATTAGTTCATGATCAGCCACGTGATCAGTGTATGATCAGCTTTGTGATCAGTACATGATCAGCCACGGGATCAGTGCATGATCAGGAACGTGATCAGTGCATGATCAGTCACGAGATCAGTGCATGATCAGACACGTGATCAATGCATGATCAGCCACGTGATCAGTGCGTTATCAGGAACGTGATCAGTGCATGATCAGTCACGTGATCAGTGTATGATCAGACACGTGATCAGTGCATGATCAGCCTTGTGATCAGTGCTTGCAGAGTCACGTGTTCAGTGTATGATCAGCTTTGTGATCAGTACATGATCAGCCACGGGATCAGTGCATGATCAGGAACGTGATCAGTGCATGATCAGTCACGAGATCAGTGCATGATCAGATACGTGATCAATGCATGATCAGCCTTGTGATCAGTGCATGCAGAGTCACGTGATCAGTGTATGATCAGCTTTGTGATCAGTGTATGATCAGCCACGTGATCAGTGCGTTATCAGGAACGTGATCAGTGCATGATCAGTCATGTGATCAGTGTATGATCACCCACGTGATCAATGCATGATTGCCATGTGATCAGTGCATGATCAGCCACATAATCCGTGCATGACAGCCACCTGACCAGTGCATGATCAGCAACATGATTAGTGCATGATCAACCACATGATCAGTGCATCATCAATCACATGATCACTGTGTGATCAGCCACGTCATCTGTGCGTGTGCAGTCAGGTGATCAGTGTATGATCAGCCACGTGATCACTGCATGATAGCCAAGTGATAAATGCATGATAGTTACGTGATCAGTGCATGCTCAGTCACATGATCAGTGCATTATCAGCCAATTGATCAGTGCATGATAGCCATGTGATCATTTCCAACAGATACATGATCAGTGCATGCACAGTCCTGTAATCAGTGCATGATTCCCACATGATCATCACATGATCAATAACATGAACAGCAAAATTCAGACACGTTATCACTGTATGCTCAGTCACGAGATCAGTTCCTGATCAGCCACGTGATCAGTGTATGATCATCCTCGACATCAGTGCATGCGCAGTCACAGAATCAGTTCATGATAGCCACGTGATCAGTGCATGATCGGTCACGTCTTCAGTGCATGATCAGCTATGTGATCAGTGCATGATAGCCAGGTGATCAGTGCATGATCAGTCAGGTGTTCAATGTATGACCAAAAATCAGTGCATGATTTTTCACGTGATCAGTGTGTGATGTCCAGGTGATCAGTTCATGCGCAGTCATGTGACCAGCGCAATATAGCTATGTGATCAGTGCATGATCAGCCACGGGATCAGTGCAAGATCGCCACGTGATCAGTGCATGATAAGTTATGTGACCAATGTATGATTAGCCACGTGATCAGTGCATGTTAGCCACGTGATCAGTGCATGATCAGTCACGTGATCAGGGCATGCGCAGACACTTGATCAGTGCATAATACCTACGCCATCAGTGCATATTCACTCACGTGGTCAGTGCATGATCAGCCACGTGATCAGTGCATGATCAGGCACGTGAAGAGTCGATGATCAGTCACGTGATTAGTGTATGATAGCCAGGTTATCAGTGCATGATCAGCCACGTGATCACAGCATGCACAGTCACGTGATCAGTGTATGATCAGCCAGGTGATCAGTGCATGATCAGCCACGTGATCAGTGCATGATAGCAAAGTGATCAGTGCATGATAGCCACGTGATCAGTGCATGATAGCCACGTGATCAGTGCATGATCAGTCACGTGGTCAGTGTATGATCAACCACGTGATCAATGCATGATAGCCACCAGATCAGTGAATGATAAGTCACGTGATCAGTGCATGATTTGTCACGTGATCTGTGTATGATATCCACGTGATCAGTTCATGGGCAATCAGTGATCAGTGCATGATAACTACGTGATCAGTGCATGATTAGCCACGTGATCAGTGTATGGTCAGCCAGGTGATCAGTGCATGCACAGTCACGTGATCAGTGTATGATCAGCCAAATGATCAGTGCATGATCAGGTACGTGATCAGTGCATGATCAGGCATATGATCAGTGCATGATCAGCCACATGATCAGTGCACGATAGCCAAGTGATCAGTGCCTGATAGCCACGTGATCAGTGCATGATCAGTCACGTGATCAGTGCATGATCAGCCACGGGATCAGGATTGATAGCCACCTTACCAATGCATGATCAGCAACGTGATTAGTGCATGATGAGCCACGTGATCAGTGCATGATCAGCCACCTGAACACTGCATGATCAGACACGTGGTCAGTGCATGCACAGATACGTGATCAGTGTATGATCAGCTTCGTGATCAGTGCATGATCAACCACGTGATCAGTGCATGATCAGGCACGTGTAGATTCCATGATCAGTCACGTGATCAGTGTATGATAGCCAGGCTATCAGTGCATGATCACCAAAGTGATCTTAGCATGCACTGACACGTGATCAGTGTATGATCAGCCATGTTATTAGTGCATGATCCGCAACATGATTAGTGCATGATCAGCCACGTGATCAGGGTATGCTCAGCCACGTGATTAGTGCAGGATCAGCCACCTGACCAGTGCATGATCAGCAACGTGATTAGTG
Organism: Bos indicus; assembly: GCF_029378745.1. Classification (NCBI taxonomy): domain Eukaryota; kingdom Metazoa; phylum Chordata; class Mammalia; order Artiodactyla; family Bovidae; genus Bos; species Bos indicus. Next base: position 453,254 of record NC_091763.1, on the reverse strand, counting down.
CATGATCAGCCACATGATCAGTTCATGATCAATCACGTGAATACTGTATTATCAGCCACGTCATCAGTGCATGCTCAGTCACAAGATCAGTGCATGTTCAGTCACATGATCAGTGCATGATCAGCCACGTGATCAGTGCATGATAGCCAAATGATCATTGGCTACAGTTACGTGATCAATTCATGCGCAGTCACGTGATCTGTGCATGATAGCCACGTGATCAGTGCATGATCAGTCATGTGATCAGTGTGTGATCAGTCACGTGATCAATGTATGATCATCCAATACTCAGTGCATGCGCAGTCACGTGATCAGTGCATGATAGCCACCTGATCAGTGCATGATCAGCAACGTGATGAGTGCATGATCAGCCACATGATCAGTTCATGATCAATCACGTGATCATGTTTGATCAGCCACGTCATCAGTGCATGCACAGTCACAGCATCAGTGCATGGTCAGCCACGTGATCAGTGCATGATAGCCAAATGATCATTGGCTACAGTTACGTGATCAGTTCATGTGCAGTCACGTGATCTGTGCATGATAGCCACGTGATCAGTGGGTGATCAGTCATGTGATCAGTGTGTGATCAGTCACGTGATCAATGTATGATCATCCAATACTCAGTGCATGCGCAGTCCCGTGATCAGTGCATGATAGCCACCTGATCAGTGCATGATCAGCAACGTGATGAGTGCATGATCAGCCACATGATCAGTTCATGATCAATCACGTGATCACTGTTTGATCAGCTACGTCATCAGTGCATGCTCAGTCACATGATCAGTGCATGACCAGCCACGTGATCAGTGCATGATAGCCAAGTGATCATTGCCTACAGTTACGTGATCAGTTCATGCGCAGCCACGTGATCAGTGCATGATAGCCACGTGATCAGTGCGTATTCAGTCACGTGATCAGTGTGTGATTAGTCACGTGATCAGTGTATGATCATCCAATATTCAGTGCATGCGCAGTCACGTGATCAGTGCATGATAGCCACGTCATCAGTGCATGATCAACCACTTTATCAGTGCATGATCAGCCACATGATCAGTGCATGATCAGTCACGTGATCAGTGCATGATCATCCACATGATCAGTGCATGATCAGCCACCTGATCATTGTATGATCAGCCATGTGATCAGTGCATGATAGCCAGGTTACCAGTACATGATCAGACACGTGGTCAGTGCATGATCAGTTACCTGATCATTGCATGAACAGGCACGAGATCAGTGCATGAACTGCAATGTGATTAGTTCATGATCAGCCACGTGATCAGTGTATGATCAACCACGTGATCAGTGCACGATCAGCCACATGAACAGTGCAAGATCAGCCAAATGATCAGTGCATGCAGTCACGTAATCACTGTATGATCAGCTTCGTGATCAGTGCATGATCAGCCACGTGATCAGTGCATGATTAGGCACGTGTTCAGTGCATTATCAGTAATGTGATCAGTGTATGATCAGGCACGTGATGAGTGCATGTACAGCCACGTGATCAGTGTATGATAAGCCACGTGATCAGTTCATGCACAGTCACGTGATCAGTGTATGCTCAGCTTCGTGATAATTGCATGATCAGCAACGAGATCAGTGCATGATCAGTCACGTCTTCAGTGCATGATCAGTCACGTGATCAGTGCATGATAGCAACGTGAACAGTGCATGATCAGCTACGTGATCAGTGCATGATAGCCAGGTGATCAGTGCATGATCAGTCACATGTTCAATGTATGATCATCCACGTGATCAGTGCATGATAGCCACGTGATCAGTGCATGATCAGTCATGTGATCAGTGTATGATCATCCACGTGATCAATGCATGATAGCCACCAGATAAGTGCATGATCAACCACGTGATCAGTGGATGATCAGCCTTGTGATCAGTGCATGCAGAGTCACGTGATCAGTGTGTGATCAGCTTTGTGATCAGTGCATGATCAGCCACGTGATCAGTGCATGATCAGCCACGTGATCAGTGCATTATCAGGAACGTGATCAGTGCATGATCAGTCACGTGATCAGTGTATGATCAGACACGTGATCAGTGCATGATCAGCCTTGTGATCAGTGCATGCAGAGTCACGTGATCAGTGTGTGATCAGCTTTGTGATCAGTGCATGATCAGCCACGTGATCAGTGCATGATCAGGAACGTGATCAGTGCATGATCAGTCACGTGATCAGAGCATGATCAGCCACGTAATCAGTGTATGATCAGCCACGTAATCAGTGCATCATAGCCACCCGATCAGTGCATGATAAGCAAAGTGATTAGTGCATGATCATCAACTTGATCAGAGTATGATCAGCCACGTCATCAGTGCATGATCAGGCACGTGATCAGTGCATGATCAGTCACCTGATCAGTGCATGATCAGTCACGTGGTCAGTGCATGATAGCCACCTGACCACTACATGATCAGCAACGTGATTAGTGCATGATCAGCCACATGATCAGTGCATGATCAATCACGTGATCACTGTATGATCAGCCACGTCATCAGTGCATGCTCAGTCACAGGATCAGTGCATGATCAGCCACGTGATCAGTGCATGATAGCCAAATGATCATTGGCTACAGTTACGTGATCAATTCATGTGCAGCCACGTGATCTGTGCATGATAGCCACGTGATCAGTACATGATCAGCCACATCATCAGTGCATGATCAGCCACGTGATCAGTGCATGCACAATCACGTGATCAGTGCATGACCAGCCACGTGATCAGTGCATGATAGCCACGTGATCAGTGCGTATTCAGTCACGTGATCAGTGTGTGATTAGTCACGTGATCAGTGTATGATCATCCAATATTCAGTGCATGCGCAGTCACGTGATCAGTGCATGATAGCCACGTCATCAGTGCATGATCAGGCACGTGAAGAGTCGATGATCAGTCACGTGATTAGTGTATGATAGCCAGGTTATCAGTGCATGATCAGCCACGTGATCACAGCATGCACAGTCACGTGATCAGTGTATGATCAGCCAGGTGATCAGTGCATGATCAGCCACGTGATCAGTGCATGATAGCAAAGTGATCAGTGCATGATAGCCACGTGATCAGTGCATGATAGCCACGTGATCAGTGCATGATCAGTCACGTGGTCAGTGTATGATCAACCACGTGATCAATGCATGATAGCCACCAGATCAGTGAATGATAAGTCACGTGATCAGTGCATGATTTGTCACGTGATCTGTGTATGATATCCACGTGATCAGTTCATGGGCAATCAGTGATCAGTGCATGATAACTACGTGATCAGTGCATGATTAGCCACGTGATCAGTGTATGGTCAGCCAGGTGATCAGTGCATGATCAGCCACGTGATCAGTGCATGCACAGTCACGTGATCAGTGTATGATCAGCCAAATGATCAGTGCATGATCAGGTACGTGATCAGTGCATGATCAGGCATATGATCAGTGCATGATCAGCCACATGATCAGTGCACGATAGCCAAGTGATCAGTGCCTGATAGCCACGTGATCAGTGCATGATCAGTCACGTGATCAGTGCATGATCAGCCACGGGATCAGGATTGATAGCCACCTTACCAATGCATGATCAGCAACGTGATTAGTGCATGATGAGCCACGTGATCAGTGCATGATCAGCCACCTGAACACTGCATGATCAGACACGTGGTCAGTGCATGCACAGATACGTGATCAGTGTATGGTCAGCTTCGTGATCAGTGCATGATCAACCACGTGATCAGTGCATGATCAGGCACGTGTAGATTCCATGATCAGTCACGTGATCAGTGTATGATAGCCAGGCTATCAGTGCATGATCAGCAAAGTGATCTTAGCATGCACAGTCACGTGATCAGTGTATGATCAGCCATGTTATTAGTGCATGATCCGCAACATGATTAGTGCATGATCAGCCACGTGATCAGTGTATGCTCAGCCACGTGATCAGTGCAGGATCAGCCACGTGATCAGGGCATGATCAGCAAAGTGATCAGTGCATGATCAGCCAAGTGATCAGTGCATGTACAGTCCCGTGGTCAGTGTATGATCAACTTGGTGATCAGTGCATATTCAGCCAAGCGATCAGTGCATGATCAGTCACGTGATCAGTGAATGATCAGCCTCGTGATCAGTGTATGATCATAAACTTGATCAGTGCATGATAGGCACGTAATCAGTGCATGGTAGCCAACAGATCACTGCATGATCAGCAAGGTGATCAGTGCATGATAGCCAAGTGATCAATGCATGATAGCTACGTGTTCAGTGCTTGCTCAGTCACATGAACGATGTATGATCAGCCACGTGATCAGTGCATGATAGCCAAGAGATCATTGCCTACAGTTATGTGATCAGTGCATGCACAGTCTCCTGATCAGCGCATGATAGCCACGTGATCAGTGCATGATCAGTCACGTGATCAGTGTGTGATCAGTCACGTGATCAATGTATGATCATCCAATACTCAGTGCATGCTCAGTCATGTGATCAGTGCATGATAGCCAACTGACAAGTGCATGATCAGCAACGTGATTAGTGCATGATCAGCCACATGATCAGTTCATGATCAATCACGTGATCACTGTATGATCAGCCACGTCATCAGTGCATGCTCAGTCACATGATCAGTGCATGTTCAGTCACATGATAAGTGCATGATCAGCCACGTGATCAGTGCATGATAGCCAAGTGATCATTGGCTACAGTTACGTGATCAATTCATGCGCAGTCACGTGATCTGTGCATGATAGCCACGTGATCAGTGCGTGATCAGTCATGTGATCTGTGTGTGATCAGTCACGTGATCAATGTATGATCATCCAATATTCAGTGCATGCGCAGTCACGTGATCAGTGCATGATAGCCACGTCATCAGTGCATGATCAACCACTTTATCAGTGCATGATCAGCCACATGATCAGTGCATGATCAGTCACGTGATCAGTGCATGATCATCCACATGATCAGTGCATGATCAGCCACCTGATCATTGTATGATCAGCCATGTGATCAGTGCATGATAGCCAGGTTATCAGAACATGATCAGCCACGTCATCAGTGCATGATCAGCCAAGTGATCAGTGCATGCACAGTCAGGTGATCATTGTATGATCAGCTTCGTGATCAGTACATGATCAGACACGTGGTCAGTGCATGATCAGTCAACTGATCATTGCATGAACAGGCACGAGATCAGTGCATGAACTGCAATGTGATTAGTTCATGATCAGCCACGTGATCAGTGTATGATCAACCACGTGATCAGTGCATGATCAGCCACATGCACAGTGCAAGATCAGCCAAATGATCAGTGCATGCAGTCACGTAATCAGTGTATGATCAGCTTCGTGATCAGTGCATGATCAGCCACGTGATCAGTGCATGATTAGGCACGTGTTCAGTGCATTATCAGTAATGTGATCAGTGTATGATCAGGCACGTGATGAGTGCATGTACAGCCACGTGATCAGTGTATGATAAGCCACGTGATCAGTTCATGCACAGTCACGTGATCAGTGTATGCTCAGCTTCGTGATAATTGCATGATCAGCAACGAGATCAGTGCATGGTCAGGACGTGATCAGTGCATGATTAGTCACGTCTTCAGTGCATGATCAGTCACGTGATCAGTGCATGATAGCCAGGTGATCAGTGCATGATCAGTCATGTGATCAGTGTATGATCATCCACGTGATCAATGCATGATAGCCACCAGATAAGTGCACGATCAACCACGTGATCAGTGGATGATCAGCCTTGTGATCAGTGCATGCACAGTCACGTGATCAGTGTATGCTCAGCTTCGTGATAATTGCATGATCAGCAACGAGATCAGTGCATGGTCAGGACGTGATCAGTGCATGATTAGTCACGTCTTCAGTGCATGATCATCTACGTGATCAGTGCATGATAGCCAGGTGATCAGTGCATGATCAGTCATGTGATCAGTGTATGATCATCCACGTGATCAATGCATGATAGCCACCAGATAAGTGCACGATCAACCACGTGATCAGTGGATGATCAGCCTTGTGATCAGTGCATGATCAGCCACGTGATCAGTGCATTATCAGGAACGTGATCAGTGCATGATCAGTCACGTGATCAGTGTATGATCAGACACGTGATCAGTGCATGATCAGCCTTGTGATCAGTGCATGCAGAGTCACGTGATCAGTGTGTGATCAGCTTTGTGATCAGTGCATGATCAGCCACGTGATCAGTGCATGATCAGGAACGTGATCAGTGCATGATCAGTCACGTGATCAGAGCATGATCAGCCACGTAATCAGTGTATGATCAGCCACGTAATCAGTGCATCATAGCCACCCGATCAGTGCATGATAAGCAAAGTGATTAGTGCATGATCATCAACTTGATCAGAGTATGATCAGCCACGTCATCAGTGCATGATCAGGCACGTGATCAGTGCATGATCAGTCACCTGATCAGTGCATGATCAGTCACGTGGTCAGTGCATGATAGCCACCTGACCACTACATGATCAGCAACGTGATTAGTGCATGATCAGCCACATGATCAGTGCATGATCAATCACATGATCACTGTATGATCAGCCACGTCATCACTGCATGCTCAGTCACAAGATCAGTGCATGATCAGCCACGTGATCAGTGCATGATAGCCAAATGATCATTGGCTACAGTTACGTGATCAATTCATGTGCAGTCACGTGATCTGTGCATGATAGCCACGTGATCAGTGCGTGATCAGTCATGTGATCAGTGTGTGATCAGTCACGTGATCAATGTTTGATCATCCAATACTCAGTGCATGCGCAGTCACGTGATCAGTGCATGATAGCCACCTGACCAGTGCATGATCAGCAACGTGATTAGTGCATGATCAGCCACATGATCAGTTCATGATCAATCACGTGATCACTGTATTATCAGCCACGTCATCAGTGCATGCTCAGTCACATGATCAGTGCATGACCAGCCACGTGATCAGTGCATGATAGCCAAGTGATCATTGCCTACAGTTACGTGATCAATTCATGTGCAGCCACGTGATCAGTGCATGATAGCCACGTGATCAGTGCGTATTCAGTCACGTGATCAGTGTGTGATTAGTCACGTGATCAGTGTATGATCATCCAATATTCAGTGCATGCGCAGTCACGTGATCAGTGCATGATAGCCACGTCATCAGTGCATGATCAACCACTTTATCAGTGCATGATCAGCCACCTGACCAGTGCATGATCAGCAACGTGATTAGTGCATGATCAGCCACATGATCACTTCATGATCAATCACCTGATCACTGTATTATCAGCCACGTCATCAGTGCATGCTCAGTCACAAGATCAGTGCATGTTCAGTCACATGATCAGTGCATGATCAGCCACATGATCAGTGCATGATAGCCAAATGATCATAGGCTACAGTTACGTGATCAATTCATGCGCAGTCACGTGATCTGTGCATGATAGCCACGTGATCAGTGCGTATTCAGTCACGTGATCAGTGTGTGATTAGTCACGTGATCAGTGTATGATCATCCAATATTCAGAGCATGCGCAGTCACGTGATCAGTGCATGATAGCCACGTCATCAGTGCATGATCAACCACTTTATCAGTGCATGATCAGCCACATGATCAGTGCATGATCAGTCACGTGATCAGTGCATGATCATCCACATGATCAGTGCATGATCAGCCACCTGATCATTGTATGATCAGCCATGTGATCAGTGCATGATAGCCAGGTTACCAGTACATGATCAGACACGTGGTCAGTGCATGATCAGTCACCTGATCATTGCATGAACAGGCACGAGATCAGTGCATGAACTGCAATGTGATTAGTTCATGATCAGCCACGTGATCAGTGTATGATCAACCACGTGATCAGTGCATGATCAGCCACATGAACAGTGCAAGATCAGCCAAGTGATCAGTGCATGCACAGTCACGTAATCAGTGTATGATCAGCTTCGTGATCAGTGCATGATGAGCCACGTGATCAGTGCATGATCAGGCACGTGTTCAGTGCATTATCAGTAATGTGATCAGTGTATGATCAGACACGTGATGAGTGCATGTACAGCCACGTGATCAGTGTATGATAAGCCACGTGATCAGTTCATGCACAGTCACGTGATCAGTGTATGCTCAGCTTCGTGATAATTGCATGATCACCAACGAGATCAGTGCATGATTAGTCACGTCTTCAGTGCATGAGCAGTCACGTGATCAGTGCATGATAGCAACGTGAACAGTGCATGATCAGCTACGTGATCAGTGCATGATAGCCAGGTGATCAGTGCATGATCAGTCACATGTTCAATGTATGATCATCCACGTGATCAGTGCATGATAGCCACGTGATCAGTGCATGATCAGTCATGTGATCAGTGTATGATCATCCACGTGATCAATGCATGATAGCCACCAGATAAGTGCATGATCAACCACGTGATCAGTGGATGATCAGCCTTGTGATCAGTGCATGCAGAGTCACGTGATCAGTGTGTGATCAGCTTTGTGATCAGTGCATGATCAGCCACGTGATCAGTGCATGATCAGCCACGTGATCAGTGCATTATCAGGAACGTGATCAGTGCATGATCAGTCACGTGATCAGTGTATGATCAGACACGTGATCAGTGCATGATCAGCCTTGTGATCAGTGCATGCAGAGTCACGTGATCAGTGTGTGATCAGCTTTGTGATCAGTGCATGATCAGCCACGTGATCAGTGCATGATCAGGAACGTGATCAGTGCATGATCAGTCACGTGATCAGAGCATGATCAGCCACATAATCAGTGTATGATCAGCCACGTAATCAGTGCATCATAGCCACCCGATCAGTGCATGATAAGCAAAGTGATTAGTGCATGATCATCAACTTGATCAGAGTATGATCAGCCACGTCATCAGTGCATGATCAGGCACGTGATCAGTGCATGATCAGTCACCTGATCAGTGCATGATGAGTCACGTGGTCAGTGCATGATAGCCACCTGACCACTACATGATCAGCAACGTGATTAGTGCATGATCAGCCACATGATCAGTGCATGATCAATCACGTGATCACTGTATGATCAGCCACGTCATCAGTGCATGCTCAGTCACAGGATCAGTGCATGATCAGCCACGTGATCAGTGCATGATAGCCAAATGATCATTGGCTACAGTTACGTGATCAATTCATGTGCAGCCACGTGATCTGTGCATGATAGCCACGTGATCAGTACATGATCAGCCACATCATCAGTGCATGATCAGCCACGTGATCAGTGCATGCACAATCACGTGATCATTGTATGATCAGCTTCGTGATCAGTGCATGATCAGTCACGTGATCAGAGCATGATCAGCCACGTAATCAGTGTATGATCAGCCACATAATCAGTGCATCATAGCCACCTGATCAGTGCATGTTAAGCAAAGTGATTAGTGCATGATCATCAACTTGATCAGAGTATGATCAGCCACGTCATCAGTGCATGATCAGGCACGTGATCAGTGCATGATCAGTCACCTGATCAGTGCATGATCAGTTCATGATCAATCACGTGATCACTGTATTATCAGCCACGTCATCAGTGCATGCTCAGTCACAAGATCAGTGCATGTTCAGTCACATGATCAGTGCATGATCAGCCACGTGATCAGTGCATGATAGCCAAATGATCATTGGCTACGGTTACGTGATCAATTCATGTGCAGTCACGTGATCTGTGCATGATAGCCACGTGATCAGTGCGTGATCAGTCATGTGATCAGTGTGCGATCAGTCACGTGATCAATGTATGATCATCCAATAATCAGTGCATGCGCAGTCACGTGATAAGTGCATGATAGCCACCTGATCAGTGCATGATCAGCAACGTGATGAGTGCATGATCAGCCACATGATCAGGTCATGATCAATCACGTGATCACTGTTTGATCAGCCACGTCATCAGTGCATGCTCAGTCACATGATCAGTGCATGACCAGCCACGTGATCAGTGCATGATAGCCAAGTGATCATTGCCTACAGTTACGTGATCAATTCATGCGCAGCCACGTGATCAGTGCATGATAGCCACGTGATCAGTGCGTATTCAGTTACGTGATCAGTGTGTGATTAGTCATGTGATCAGTGTATGATCATCCAATATTCAGTGCATGCGCAGTCACGTGATCAGTGCATGATAGCCACGTCATCAGTGCATGATCAACCACTTTATCAGTGCATGATCAGCCACATGATCAGTGCATGATCAGTCACATGATCAGTGCATGATCATCCACATGATCAGTGCATGATCAGCCACCTGATCATTGTATGATCAGCCATGTGATCAGTGCATCATAGCCAGGTTACCAGTACATGATCAGCCACATCATCAGTGCATGATCAGCCAAGTGATCAGTGCATGCACAGTCACGTGATCATTGTATGATCAGCTTCGTGATCAGTACATGATCAGACACGTGGTCAGTGCATGATCATTCACCTGATCATTGCATGAACAGGCACGAGATCAGTGCATGAACTGCATTGTGATTAGTTCATGATCAGCCACATGATCAGTGTATGATCAACCATGTGATCAGTGCATGATCAGCCACATGAACAGTGCAAGATCAGCCAAATGATCAGTGCATGCAGTCACGTAATCAGTGTATGATCAGCTTCGTGATCAGTGCATGATCAGCCACGTGATCAGTGCATGATTAGGCACGTGTTCAGTGCATTATCAGTAATGTGATCAGTGTATGATCAGGCACGTGATGAGTGCATGTACAGCCACGTGATCAGTGTATGATAAGCCACGTGATCAGTTCATGCACAGTCACGTGATCAGTGTATGCTCAGCTTCGTGATAATTGCATGATCAGCAACGAGATCAGTGCATGGTCAGGACGTGATCAGTGCATGATTAGTCACGTCTTCAGTGCATGATCAGTCACGTGATCAGTGCATGATAGCAACGTGAACAGTGCATGATCAGCTACGTGATCAGTGCATGATAGCCACGTGATCAGTGCATGATCACTCATGTGATCAGTGTATGATCATCCACGTGATCAATGCATGATAGCCACCAGATAAGTGCATGATCAACCACGTGATCAGTGGATGATCAGCCTTGTGATCAGTGCATGCAGAGTCACGTGATCAGTGTATGATCAGCTACGTGATCAGTGCATGATCAGCCACGTGATCAGTGCATTATCAGGAACGTGATCAGTGCATGATCAGTCACGTGATCAGTGTATGATCAGACACGTCATCAGTGCATGATCAGCCTTGTGATCAGTGCATGCAGAGTCACGTGATCAGTGTGTGATCAGCTTTGTGATCAGTGCATGATCAGCCACGTGATCAGTGCATGATCAGGAACGTGATCAGTGCATGATCAGTCACGTGATCAGAGCATGATCAGCCACGTAATCAGTGTATGATCAGCCACGTAATCAGTGCATCATAGCCACCCGATCAGTGCATGATAAGCAAAGTGATTAGTGCATGATCATCAACTTGATCAGAGTATGATCAGCCACGTCATCAGTGCATGATCAGGCACGTGATCAGTGCATGATCAGTCACCTGATCAGTGCATGATCAGTCACGTGGTCAGTGCATGATAGCCACCTGACCACTACATGATCAGCAACGTGATTAGTGCATGATCAGCCACATGATCAGTGCATGATCAATCACGTGATCACTGTATGATCAGCCACGTCATCAGTGCATGCTCAGTCACAGGATCAGTGCAAGATCAGCCACGTGATCAGTGCATGATAGCCAAATGATCATTGGCTACAGTTACGTGATCAATTCATGTGCAGTCACGTGATCTGTGCATGATAGCCACGTGATCAGTGCGTGATCAGTCATGTGATCAGTGTGTGATCAGGCACGTGATCAATGTTTGATCATCCAATACTCAGTGCATGCACAGTCATGTGATCAGTGCATGATAGCCACCTGACCAGTGCATGATCAGCAACGTGATTAGTGCATGATCAGCCACATGATCAGTTCGTGATCAATCACGTGATCACTGTATGATCAACCACGTCATCAGTGCATGCGCAGTCACGTGATCAGTGCATGATAGCCACGTCATCAGTGCATGATCAGTCACGTGATCAGTGCATGCACAATCACGTGATCATTGTATGATCAGCTTCGTGATCAGTGCATGATCAGTCACGTGATCAGAGCATGATCAGCCACGTAATCAGTGTATGATCAGCCACATAATCAGTGCATCATAGCCACCTGATCAGTGCATGTTAAGCAAAGTGATTAGTGCATGATCATCAACTTGATCAGAGTATGATCAGCCACGTCATCAGTGCATGATCAGGCACGTGATCAGTGCATGATCAGTCACCTGATCAGTGCATGATCAGTCACGTGATCAGTGCATGATAGCCACCTAACCACTACATGATCAGCAACGTGATTAGTGCATGATCAGCCACATGATCAGTGCATGATCAATCACGTGATCACTGTATGATCAGCCACGTCATCAGTGCATGTTCAGTCACAGCATCAGTGCATGATCAGCCACGTGATCAGTGCATGATAGCCACGTGATCAGTGCATGATCAGTCATGTGATCAGTGTATGATCATCCACGTGATCAGTGCATGATCAGCCTTGTGATCAGGGCATGCAGAGTCACGTGATCACTGTATGATCAGCTTTGTGATCAGTGCATGATCAGCCACATGATCAGTGCATGATCAGGAACGTGATCAGTGCATGATCACTCACGTGATCAGAGCATGATCAGTCACGTAATCAGTGTATGATCAGCCACGTAATCAGTGCATCATAGCCACCTGATCAGTGAATGATAAGCAAAGTGATTAGTGCATGATCATCAACTTGATCAGAGTATGATCAGCCACGTCATCAGTGCATGATCAGGCACGTGATCAGAGCATGATCAGTCACCTGATCAGTGCATGGTCAGTCACGTGATCAGTGCATGATAGCCACCTGACCACTACATGATCAGCAACGTGATTAGTGCATGATCAGCCACATGATCAGTGCATGATCAATCACGTGATCACTGTATGATCAGCCACGTCATCAGTGCATGCTCAGTCACAGGATCAGTGCAGGATCAGCCACGTGATCAGTGCCTTATAGCCAAATGATCATTGGCTACAGTTACGTGATCAACTCATGTGCAGTCACGTGATCTGTGCATGATAGCCACGTGATCAGTACGTGATCAGTCATGTGATCAGTGTGTGATCAGTCACGTGATCAATGTATGATCATCCAATAATCAGTGCATGCGCAGTCACGTGATAAGTGCATGATAGCCACCTGATCAGTGCATGATCAGCAACGTGATGAGTGCATGATCAGCCACATGATCAGTTCATGATCAATCACGTGATCACTGTTTGATCAGCCACGTCATCAGTGCATGCTCAGTCACATGATCAGTGCATGACCAGCCACGTGATCAGTGCATGATAGCCAAGTGATCATTGCCTACAGTTACGTGATCAATTCATTCGCAGCCACGTGATCAGTGCATGACAGCCACGTGATCAGTGCGTATTCAGTCACGTGATCAGTGTGTGATTAGTCACGTGATCAGTGTATGATCATCCAATATTCAGTGCATGCGCAGTCACGTGATCAGTGCATGATAGCCACGTCATCAGTGCATGATCAACCACTTTATCAGTGCATGATCAGCCACATGATCAGTGCATGATCAGTCACGTGATCAGTGCATGATCATCCACATGATCAGTGCATGATCAGCCACCTGATCATTGTATGATCAGCCATGTGATCAGTGCATGATAGCCAGGTTACCAGTACATGATCAGCCACGTCATCAGTGCATGATCAGCCAAGTGATCAGTGCATGCACAGTCAGGTGATCATTGTATGATCAGCTTCGTGATCAGTACATGATCAGACACGTGGTCAGTGCATGATCAGTCACCTGATCATTGCATGAACAGGCACGAGATCAGTGCATGAACTGCAATGTGATTAGTTCATGATCAGCCACGTGATCAGTGTATGATCAGCTTTGTGATCAGTACATGATCAGCCACGGGATCAGTGCATGATCAGGAACGTGATCAGTGCATGATCAGTCACGAGATCAGTGCATGATCAGACACGTGATCAATGCATGATCAGCCACGTGATCAGTGCGTTATCAGGAACGTGATCAGTGCATGATCAGTCACGTGATCAGTGTATGATCAGACACGTGATCAGTGCATGATCAGCCTTGTGATCAGTGCTTGCAGAGTCACGTGATCAGTGTATGATCAGCTTTGTGATCAGTACATGATCAGCCACGGGATCAGTGCATGATCAGGAACGTGATCAGTGTATGGTCAGCCAGGTGATCAGTGCATGATCAGCCACGTGATCAGTGCATGCACAGTCACGTGATCAGTGTATGATCAGCCAAATGATCAGTGCATGATCAGGTACGTGATCAGTGCATGATCAGGCATATGATCAGTGCATGATCAGCCACATGATCAGTGCACGATAGCCAAGTGATCAGTGCCTGATAGCCACGTGATCAGTGCATGATCAGTCACGTGATCAGTGCATGATCAGCCACGGGATCAGGATTGATAGCCACCTTACCAATGCATGATCAGCAACGTGATTAGTGCATGATGAGCCACGTGATCAGTGCATGATCAGCCACCTGAACACTGCATGATCAGACACGTGGTCAGTACATGCACAGATACGTGATCAGTGTATGATCAGCTTCGTGATCAGTGCATGATCAACCACGTGATCAGTGCATGATCAGGCACGTGTAGATTCCATGATCAGTCACGTGATCAGTGTATGATAGCCAGGCTATCAGTGCATGATCACCAAAGTGATCTTAGCATGCACTGACACGTGATCAGTGTATGATCAGCCATGTTATTAGTGCATGATCCGCAACATGATTAGTGCATGATCAGCCACGTGATCAGGGTATGCTCAGCCACGTGATCAGTGCAGGATCAGCCACCTGACCAGTGCATGATCAGCAACGTGATTAGTGCATGATCAGCCACATGATCAGTTCATGATCAATCACGTGAATACTGTATTATCAGCCACGTCATCAGTGCATGCTCAGTCACAAGATCAGTGCATGTTCAGTCACATGATCAGTGCATGATCAGCCACGTGATCAGTGCATGATAGCCAAATGATCATTGGCTACAGTTACGTGATCAATTCATGCGCAGTCACGTGATCTGTGCATGATAGCCACGTGATCAGTGCATGATCAGTCATGTGATCAGTGTGTGATCAGTCACGTGATCAATGTATGATCATCCAATACTCAGTGCATGCGCAGTCACGTGATCAGTGCATGATAGCCACCTGATCAGTGCATGATCAGCAACGTGATGAGTGCATGATTAGCCACATGATCAGTTCATGATCAATCACGTGATCATGTTTGATCAGCCACGTCATCAGTGCATGCACAGTCACAGCATCAGTGCATGGTCAGCCACGTGATCAGTGCATGATAGCCAAATGATCATTGGCTACAGTTACGTGATCAATTCATGTGCAGTCACGTGATCTGTGCATGATCAGCCACGTAATCAGTGTATGATCAGCCACATAATCAGTGCATCATAGCCACCTGATCAGTGCATGTTAAGCAAAGTGATTAGTGCATGATCATCAACTTGATCAGAGTATGATCAGCCACGTCATCAGTGCATGATCAGGCACGTGATCAGTGCATGATCAGTCACCTGATCAGTGCATGATCAGTCACGTGATCAGTGCATGATAGCCACCTGACCACTACATGATCAGCAACGTGATTAGTGCATGATCAGTCACATGATCAGTGCATGATCAATCACGTGATCACTGTATGATCAGCCACGTCATCAGTGCATGCTCAGTCACAGCATCAGTGCATGATCAGCCACGTGATCAGTGCATGATAGCCAAATGATCATTGGCTGCAGTTACGTGATCAATTCATGTGCAGTCACGTGATCTGTGCATGATAGCCACCTGACCAGTGCATGATCAGCAACGTGATTAGTGCATGATCAGCCACATGATCAGTTCATGATCAATCACGTGATCACTGTATTATCAGCCACGTCATCAGTGCATGCTCAGTCACAAGATCAGTGCATGTTCAGTCACATGATCAGTGCATGATCAGCCACGTGATCAGTGCATGATAGCCAAATGATCATTGGCTACGGTTACGTGATCAATTCATGTGCAGTCACGTGATCTGTGCATGATAGCCACGTGATCAGTGCGTGATCAGTCATGTGATCAGTGTGCGATCAGTCACGTGATCAATGTATGATCATCCAATAATCAGTGCATTCGCAGTCACGTGATAAGTGCATGATAGCCACCTGATCAGTGCATGATCAGCAACGTGATGAGTGCATGATCAGCCACATGATCAGGTCATGATCAATCACGTGATCACTGTTTGATCAGCCACGTCATCAGTGCATGCTCAGTCACATGATCAGTGCATGACCAGCCACGTGATCAGTGCATGATAGCCAAGTGATCATTGACTACAGTTACGTGATCAATTCATGCGCAGCCACGTGATCAGTGCATGATAGCCACGTGATCAGTGCGTATTCAGTTACGTGATCAGTGTGTGATTAGTCACGTGATCAGTGTATGATCATCCAATATTCAGTGCATGCGCAGTCACGTGATCAGTGCATGATAGCCACGTCATCAGTGCATGATCAACCACTTTATCAGTGCATGATCAGCCACATGATCAGTGCATGATCAGTCACATGATCAGTGCATGATCATCCACATGATCAGTGCATGATCAGCCACCTGATCATTGTATGATCAGCCATGTGATCAGTGCATCATAGCCAGGTTACCAGTACATGATCAGCCACATCATCAGTGCATGATCAGCCAAGTGATCAGTGCATGCACAGTCACGTGATCATTGTATGATCAGCTTCGTGATCAGTACATGATCAGACACGTGGTCAGTGCATGATCATTCACCTGATCATTGCATGAACAGGCACGAGATCAGTGCATGAACTGCATTGTGATTAGTTCATGATCAGCCACATGATCAGTGTATGATCAACCATGTGATCAGTGCATGATCAGCCACATGAACAGTGCAAGATCAGCCAAATGATCAGTGCATGCAGTCACGTAATCAGTGTATGATCAGCTTCGTGATCAGTGCATGATCAGCCACGTGATCAGTGCATGATTAGGCACGTGTTCAGTGCATTATCAGTAATGTGATCAGTGTATGATCAGGCACGTGATGAGTGCATGTACAGCCACGTGATCAGTGTATGATAAGCCACGTGATCAGTTCATGCACAGTCACGTGATCAGTGTATGCTCAGCTTCGTGATAATTGCATGATCAGCAACGAGATCAGTGCATGGTCAGGACGTGATCAGTGCATGATTAGTCACGTCTTCAGTGCATGATCAGTCACGTGATCAGTGCATGATAGCAACGTGAACAGTGCATGATCAGCTACGTGATCAGTGCATGATAGCCACGTGATCAGTGCATGATCACTCATGTGATCAGTGTATGATCATCCACGTGATCAATGCATGATAGCCACCAGATAAGTGCATGATCAACCACGTGATCAGTGGATGATCAGCCTTGTGATCAGTGCATGCAGAGTCACGTGATCAGTGTATGATCAGCTTCGTGATCAGTGCATGATCAGCCACGTGATCAGTGCATTATCAGGAACGTGATCAGTGCATGATCAGTCACGTGATCAGTGTATGATCAGACACGTCATCAGTGCATGATCAGCCTTGTGATCAGTGCATGCAGAGTCACGTGATCAGTGTGTGATCAGCTTTGTGATCAGTGCATGATCAGCCACGTGATCAGTGCATGATCAGGAACGTGATCAGTGCATGATCAGTCACGTGATCAGAGCATGATCAGCCACGTAATCAGTGTATGATCAGCCACGTAATCAGTGCATCATAGCCACCCGATCAGTGCATGATAAGCAAAGTGATTAGTGCATGATCATCAACTTGATCAGAGTATGATCAGCCACGTCATCAGTGCATGATCAGGCACGTGATCAGTGCATGATCAGTCACCTGATCAGTGCATGATCAGTCACGTGGTCAGTGCATGATAGCCACCTGACCACTACATGATCAGCAACGTGATTAGTGCATGATCAGCCACATGATCAGTGCATGATCAATCACGTGATCACTGTATGATCAGCCACGTCATCAGTGCATGCTCAGTCACAGGATCAGTGCAAGATCAGCCACGTGATCAGTGCATGATAGCCAAATGATCATTGGCTACAGTTACGTGATCAATTCATGTGCAGTCACGTGATCTGTGCATGATAGCCACGTGATCAGTGCGTGATCAGTCATGTGATCAGTGTGTGATCAGGCACGTGATCAATGTTTGATCATCCAATACTCAGTGCATGCACAGTCATGTGATCAGTGCATGATAGCCACCTGACCAGTGCATGATCAGCAACGTGATTAGTGCATGATCAGCCACATGATCAGTTCGTGATCAATCACGTGATCACTGTATGATCAACCACGTCATCAGTGCATGCGCAGTCACGTGATCAGTGCATGATAGCCACGTCATCAGTGCATGATCAGTCACGTGATCAGTGCATGCACAATCACGTGATCATTGTATGATCAGCTTCGTGATCAGTGCATGATCAGTCACGTGATCAGAGCATGATCAGCCACGTAATCAGTGTATGATCAGCCACATAATCAGTGCATCATAGCCACCTGATCAGTGCATGTTAAGCAAAGTGATTAGTGCATGATCATCAACTTGATCAGAGTATGATCAGCCACGTCATCAGTGCATGATCAGGCACGTGATCAGTGCATGATCAGTCACCTGATCAGTGCATGATCAGTCACGTGATCAGTGCATGATAGCCACCTAACCACTACATGATCAGCAACGTGATTAGTGCATGATCAGCCACATGATCAGTGCATGATCAATCACGTGATCACTGTATGATCAGCCACGTCATCAGTGCATGTTCAGTCACAGCATCAGTGCATGATCAGCCACGTGATCAGTGCATGATAGCCACGTGATCAGTGCATGATCAGTCATGTGATCAGTGTATGATCATCCACGTGATCAGTGCATGATCAGCCTTGTGATCAGGGCATGCAGAGTCACGTGATCACTGTATGATCAGCTTTGTGATCAGTGCATGATCAGCCACATGATCAGTGCATGATCAGGAACGTGATCAGTGCATGATCACTCACGTGATCAGAGCATGATCAGCCACGTAATCAGTGTATGATCAGCCACGTAATCAGTGCATCATAGCCACCTGATCAGTGCATGATAAGCAAAGCGATTAGTGCATGATCATCAACTTGATCAGAGTACGATCAGCCACGTCATCAGTGCATGATCAGGCACGTGATCAGAGCATGATCAGTCACCTGATCAGTGCATGATCAGTCACGTGATCAGTGCATGATAGCCACCTGACCACTACATGATCAGCAACGTGATTAGTGCATGATCAGCCACATGATCAGTGCATGATCAATCACGTGATCACTGTATGATCAGCCACGTCATCAGTGCATGCTCAGTCACAGGATCAGTGCAGGATCAGCCACGTGATCAGTGCCTTATAGCCAAATGATCATTGGCTACAGTTACGTGATCAACTCATGTGCAGTCACGTGATCTGTGCATGATAGCCACGTGATCAGTGCGTGATCAGTCATGTGATCAGTGTGAGATCAGTCACGTGATCAATGTATGATCATCCAATACTCAGTGCATGCGCAGTCACGTGATCAGTGCATGATAGCCACCTGATCAGTGCATGATCAGCCTCATGATCAGTTCATGATCAATCACGTGATCACTGTATGATCAGCCACGTCATCAGTGCATGCGCAGTCACGTGATCCGTGCATGATAGCCACGTCATCAGTGCATGATCAGTCACGTGATCAGTGCATGATCATCCACATGATCAGTGCATTATCAGCCACCAGATCATTGTATGATCAGCCATGTGATCAGTGCATGATAGCCAGGTTATCAGTACATGATCAGCCACGTCATCAGTGCATGATCAGCCAAGTGATCAGTGCATGCACAATCACGTGATCATTGTATGATCAGCTTCGTGATCAGTGCATGATCAGTCACGTGATCAGAGCATGATCAGCCACGTAATCAGTGTATGATCAGCCACGTAATCAGTGCATCATAGCCACCTGGTCAGTGCATGATAAGCAAAGTGATTAGTGCATGATCATCAACTTGATTAGAGTATGATCAGCCACGTCATCAGTGCATGATCAGACTCGTGATCAGTGCATGATCAGTCACCTGATCAGTCACGTGATCAGTGCATGATAGCCACCTGACCACTACATGATCAGCAACGTGATTAGTGCATGATCAGCCACATGATCAGTGCATGATCAATCACGTGATCACTGTATGATCAGCCACGTCATCAGTGCATGCTCAGTCACAGGATCAGTGCATGATCAGCCACGTCATCAGTGCATGATAGCCAAATGATCATTGGCTACAGTTACGTGATCAATTCATGCACAGTCACGTGGTCTGTGCATGATAGCCACGTGATCAGTGCGTGATCAGTCACGTGATCAGTGTGTGATCAGTCACGTGATAAGTGTATGATCATCCAATATTCAGTGCATGCGCAGTCACGTGATCAGTACATGATGGCCACGTCATCAGTGCATGATCAACCACATTATCAGTGCATGATCAGCCACATGATCAGTGCATGCGCAGTCACGTGATCCGTGCTTGATAGCCACGTCATCAGTGCATGATCAACCACTTTATCAGTGCATGATCAGCCACGTGATCAGTGCATGATAGCCACGTGATCAGTGCATGATCAGTCATGTGATCAGTGTATGATCATTCACGTGATCAATGCATGATAGCCACCAGATAAGTGCATGATGAACCACGTGATCAGTGAATGATCAGCCTTGTGATCAGTGCATGCAGAGTCACGTGATCAGTGTATGATCAGCTTCGTGATCAGTGCATGATCAGCCACGTGATCAGTGCGTTATCAGGAACGTGATCAGTGCATGATCAGTCACGTGATCAGTGTATGATCAGCTTTGTGATCAGTGCATGATCAGCCACGGGATCAGTGCATGATCAGGAACGTGATCAGTGCATGATCAGTCACGAGATCAGTGCATGATCAGACACGTGATCAATGCATAATCAGCCTTGTGATCAGTGCATGCAGAGTCACGTGATTAGTGTATGATCAGCTTTGTGATCAGTGTATGATCAGCCACGTGATCAGTGCGTTATCAGGAACGTGATCAGTGCATGATCAGTCACGTGATCAGTGTATGATCAGCCACATAATCCGTGCATGACAGCCACCTGACCAGTGCATGATCAGCAACATGATTAGTGCATGATCAACCACCTGATCAGTGCATCATCAATCACGTGATCACTGTGTGATCAGCCACGTCATCTGTGCGTGTGCAGTCAGGTGATCAGTGTATGATCAGCCACGTGATCACTGCATGATAGCCAAGTGATAAATGCATGATAGTTACGTGATCAGTGCATGCTCAGTCACATGATCAGTGCATTATCAGCCAATTGATCAGTGCATGATAGCCATGTGATCATTTCCAACAGATACATGATCAGTGCATGCACAGTCCTGTAATCAGTGCATGATTCCCACATGATCATCGCATGATCAATAACATGAACAGCAAAATTCAGACACGTTATCACTGTATGCTCAGTCACGAGATCAGTTCCTGATCAGCCACGTGATCAGTGTATGATCATCCTCGACATCAGTGCATGCGCAGTCACAGAATCAGTTCATGATAGCCACGTGATCAGTGCATGATCGGTCACGTCTTCAGTGCATGATCAGCTACGTGATCAGTGCATGATAGCCAGGTGATCAGTGCATGATCAGTCAGGTGTTCAATGTATGACCAAAAATCAGTGCATGATTTTTCACGTGATCAGTGTGTGATGTCCAGGTGATCAGTTCATGCGCAGTCATGTGACCAGCGCAATATAGCTATGTGATCAGTGCATGATCAGCCACGGGATCAGTGCAAGATCGCCACGTGATCAGTGCATGATAAGTTATGTGACCAATGTATGATTAGCCACGTGATCAGTGCATGTTAGCCACGTGATCAGTGCATGATCAGTCACGTGATCAGGGCATGCGCAGTCACTTGATCAGTGCATAATACCTACGCCATCAGTGCATATTCACTCACGTGGTCAGTGCATGATCAGCCACGTGATTAGTGCATGATAGCCAGGTTATCAGTGCATGATCAGCCACGTGATCACAGCATGCACAGTCACGTGATCAGTGTATGATCAGCCAGGTGATCAGTGCATGATCAGCCACATGATCAGTGCATGATACCAAAGTGATCAGTGCATGATAGCCACGTGATCAGTGCATGATAGCCACGTGATCAGTGCATGATCAGTCACGTGGTCAGTGTATGATCAACCACGTGATCAATGCATGATAGCCACCAGATCAGTGAATGATAAGTCACGTGATCAGTGCATGATCTGTCACGTGATCTGTGTATGATATCCACGTGATCAGTTCATGGGCAATCAGTGATCAGTGCATGATAACTATGTGATCCGTGCATGATTAGCCACGTGATCAGTGTATGGTCAGCCAGGTGATCAGTGCATGATCAGCCACGTGATCAGTGCATGCACAGTCACGTGATCAGTGTATGATCAGCCAAATGATCAGTGCATGATCAGGTACGTGATCAGTGCATGATCAGGCATATGATCAGTGCATGATCAGCCACATGATCAGTGCACGATAGCCAAGTGATCAGTGCCTGATAGCCACGTGATCAGTGCATGATCAGTCACGTGATCAGTGCATGATCAGCCACGGGATCAGGATTGATAGCCACCTTACCAATGCATGATCAGCAACGTGATTAGTGCATGATGAGCCACGTGATCAGTGCATGATCAGCCACCTGAACACTGCATGATCAGACACGTGGTCAGTGCATGCACAGATACGTGATCAGTGTATGATCAGCTTCGTGATCAGTGCATGATCAACCACGTGATCAGTGCATGATCAGGCACGTGTAGATTCCATGATCAGTCACGTGATCAGTGTATGATAGCCAGGCTATCAGTGCATGATCAGCAAAGTGATCTTAGCATGCACAGTCACGTGATCAGTGTATGATCAGCCATGTTATCAGTGCATGATCCGCAACATGATTAGTGCATGATCAGCCACGTGATCAGTGTATGCTCAGCCACGTGATCAGTGCAGGATCAGCCACGTGATCAGGGCATGATCAGCAAAGTGATCAGTGCATGATCAGCCAAGTGATCAGTGCATGTACAGTCCCGTGGTCAGTGTATGATCAGCTTGGTGATCAGTGCATATTCAGCCAAGCGATCAGTGCATGATCAGTCACGTGATCAGTGAATGATCAGCCTCGTGATCAGTGTATGATCATAAACTTGATCAGTGCATGATAGGCACGTAATCAGTGCATGGTAGCCAACAGATCACTGCATGATCAGCAACGTGATCAGTGCATGATAGCCAAGTGATCAATGCATGATAGCTACGTGTTCAGTGCTTGCTCAGTCACATGAACGGTGTATGATCAGCCACGTGATCAGTGCATGATAGCCAAGAGATCATTGCCTACAGTTATGTGATCAGTGCATGCACAGTCTCCTGATCAGCGCATGATAGCCACGTGATCAGTGCATGATCAGTCACGTGATCAGTGTGTGATCAGTCACGTGATCAATGTATGATCATCCAATACTCAGTGCATGCTCAGTCATGTGATCAGTGCATGATAGCCACCTGACAAGTGCATGATCAGCAACGTGATTAGTGCATGATCAGCCACATGATCAGTTCATGATCAATCACGTGATCACTGTATGATCAGCCACGTCATCAGTGCATGCTCAGTCACATGATCAGTGCATGTTCAGTCACATGATAAGTGCATGATCAGCCACGTGATCAGTGCATGATAGCCAAGTGATCATTGTCTACAGTTACGTGATCAATTCATGCGCAGTCACGTGATCTGTGCATGATAGCCACGTCATCAGTGCATGATCAACCACTTTATCAGTGCATGATCAGCCACATGATCAGTGCATGATCAGTCACGTGATCAGTGCATGATCATCCACATGATCAGTGCATGATCAGCCACCTGATCATTGTATGATCAGCCATGTGATCAGTGCATGATAGCCAGGTTATCAGAACATGATCAGCCACGTCATCAGTGCATGATCAGCCAAGTGATCAGTGCAGGATCAGCCACGTGATCAGTGCCTTATAGCCAAATGATCATTGGCTACAGTTACGTGATCAACTCATGTGCAGTCCCGTGATCTGTGCATGATATCCACGTGATCAGTGCGTGATCAGTCATGTGATCAGTGTGTGATCAGTCTCGTGATCAATGTATGATCATCCAATACTCAGTGCATGCGCAGTCACGTGATCAGTGCATGATAGCCACATGACCAGTGCATGATCAGCCTCATGATCAGTTCATGATCAATCAGGTGATCACTGTATGATCAGCCACGTCATCAGTGCATGATCAGTCACGTGATCAGTGCATGATCATCCACATGATCAGTGCATGATCAGGCACCAGATCATTGTATGATCAGCCATGTGATCAGTGCATGATAGCCAGGTTATCAGTACATGATCAGCCACGTCATCAGTGCATGATCAGCCAAGTGATCAGTGCATGCACAATCACGTGATCATTGTATGATCAGCTTCGTGATCAGTGCATGATCAGTCACGTGATCAGAGCATGATCAGCCACGTAACCAGTGTATGATCAGCCACGTAATCAGTGCATCATAGCCACCTGATCAGTGCATGATAACAAAGTGATTAGTGCATGATCATCAACTTGATCAGAGTATGATCAGCCACGTCATCAGTGCATGATCAGACACGTTATCAGTGCATGATCAGTCACCTGATCAGTCACGTGATCAGTGCATGATAGCCACCTGACCACTACATGATCAGCAACGTGATCAGTGCATGATCAGCCACATGATCAGTGCATGATCAATCACGTGATCACTGTATGATCAGCCACGTCATCAGTGCATGCTCAGTCACCGGATCAGTGCATGATCAGCCACGTGATCAGTGCATGATAGCCAAATGATCATTGGCTACATTTACGTCATCAATTCATGCACAGTCACGTGATGTGTGCCTGATAGCCACGTGATCAGTGCGTGATCAGTCACGTGATCAGTGTGTGATCAGTCACGTGATCAGTGTATGATCATCCAATATTCAGTGCATGCGCAGTCACGTGATCAGTACATGATAGCCACGTCATCAGTGCATGATCAACCACATTATCAGTGCATGATCAGCCACATGTTCAGTGCATGCGCAGTCACGTGATCAGTGCTTGATAGCCACGTCATCAGTGCATGATCAACCACATTATCAGTGCATGATCAGCCACGTGATCAGTGCATGATAGCCACGTGATCAGTGCATGATCAGTCATGTGATCAGTGTATGATCATTCACGTGATCAATGCATGATAGCCAGCAGATAAATGCATGATGAACCACGTGATCAGTGAATGATCAGCCTTGTGATCAGTGCATGCAGAGTCACGTGATCAGTGTATGATCAGCTTCGTGATCAGTGCATGATCAGCCACGTGATCAGTGCGTTATCAGGAACGTGATCAGTGCATGATCAGTCACGTGATCAGTGTATGATCAGACATGTGATCAGTGCATGATCAGCCTTGTGATCAGTGCATGCAGAGTCACGTGATCAGTGTATGATCAGCTTCGTGATCAGTGCATGATCAGCCACGTGATCAGTGCGTTATCAGGAACGTGATCAGTGCATGATCAGTCACGTGATCAGTGCATGTTCAGTCACATGATCAGTGCATGATCAGCCACGTGATCAGTGCATGATAGCCAAATGATCATTGGCTACAGTTACGTGATCAATTCATGTGCAGTCACGTGATCTGTGCATGATAGCCACGTGATCAGTGCGTGATCAGTCATGTGATCAGTGTGTGATCAGTCACGTGATCAATGTATGATCATCCAATAATCAGTGCATGCGCAGTCACGTGATCAGTGCATGATAGCCACCTGATCAGTGCATGATCAGCAACGTGATGAGTGCATGATCAGCCACATGATCAGTTCATGATCAATCACGTGATCACTGTTTGATCAGCCACGTCATCAGTGCATGCTCAGTCACATGATCAGTGCATGACCAGCCACGTGATCAGTGCATGATAGCCAAGTGATCATTGCCTACAGTTACGTGATCAATTCATGCGCAGCCACGTGATCAGTGCATGATAGCCACGTGATCAGTGCGTATTCAGTCACGTGATCAGTGTGTGATTAGTCACGTGATCAGTGTATGATCATCCAATATTCAGTGCATGCGCAGTCACGTGATCAGTGCATGATAGCCACGTCATCAGTGCATGATCAACCACTTTATCAGTGCATGATCAGCCACATGATCAGTGCATGATCAGTCACGTGATCAGTGCATGATCATCCACATGATCAGTGCATGATCAGCCACCTGATCATTGTATGATCAGCCATGTGATCAGTGCATGATAGCCAAGTTACCAGTACATGATCAGCCACGTCATCAGTGCATGATCAGCCAAGTGATCAGTGCATGCACAGTCACGTGATCATTGTATGATCAGCTTCGTGATCAGTACATGATCAGACACGTGGTCAGTGCATGATCAGTCACCTGATCATTGAAAGAACAGGCACGAGATCAGTGCATGAACTGCAATGTGATTAGTTCATGATCAGCCACGTGATCAGTGCATGATCAGCCACATGATCAGTGCATGATCAGTCACGTGATCAGTGCATGATCATCCACATGATCAGTGCATGTTCAGCCACCAGATCATTGTATGATCAGCCATGTGATCAGTGCATGATAGCCAGGTTATCAGTACATGATCAGCCACATCATCAGTGCATGATCAGCCACGTGATCAGTGCATGCACAATCACGTGATCATTGTATGATCAGCTTCGTGATCAGTGCATGATCAGTCACGTGATCAGAGCATGATCAGCCACGTAATCAGTGTATGATCAGCCACATAATCAGTGCATCATAGCCACCTGATCAGTGCATGTTAAGCAAAGTGATTAGTGCATGATCATCAACTTGATCAGAGTATGATCAGCCACGTCATCAGTGCATGATCAGGCACGTGATCAGTGCATGATCAGTCACCTGATCAGTGCATGATCAGTCACGTGATCAGTGCATGATAGCCACCTAACCACTACATGATCAGCAACGTGATTAGTGCATGATCAGCCACATGATCAGTGCATGATCAATCACGTGATCACTGTATGATCAGCCACGTCATCAGTGCATATTCAGTCACAGCATCAGTGCATGATCAGCCACGTGATCAGTGCATGATAGCCAAATGATCATTGGCTACAGTTACGTGCTCAATTCATGTGCAGTCACGTGATCTGTGCATGATAGCCACCTGACCAGTGCATTATCAGCAACGTGATTAGTGCATGATCAGCCACATGATCAGTTCATGATCAATCACGTGATCACTGTATTATCAGCCACGTCATCAGTGCATGCTCAGTCACAAGATCAGTGCATGTTCAGTCACATGATCAGTGCATGATCAGCCACGTGATCAGTGCATGATAGCCAAATGATCATTGGCTACAGTTACGTGATCAATTCATGTGCAGTCACGTGATCTGTGCATGATAGCCACGTGATCAGTGCGTGATCAGTCATGTGAAAAGTGTGTGATCAGTCACGTGATCAATGTATGATCATCCAATACTCAGTGCTTGCGCAGTCATGTGATCAGTGCATGATAGCCACCTGACCAGTGCATGATCAGCAACGTGATTAGTGCATGATCAGCCACATGATCAGTTCATGATCAATCACGTGATCACTGTATTATCAGCCACGTCATCAGTGCATGCTCAGTCACATGATCAGTGCATGTTCTGTCACATGATCAGTGCATGATCAGCCACGTGATCAGTGCATGATTGCCAAATGATCATTGGCTACAGTTACGTGATCAATTCATGTGCAGTCACGTGATCTGTGCATGATAGCCACGTGATCAGTGCGTGATCAGTTATGTGATCAGTGTGTGATCAGTCACGTGATCAATGTATGATCATCCAATAATCAGTGCATGCGCAGTCACGTGATCAGTGCATGATAGCCACCTGATCAGTGCATGATCAGCAACGTGATTAGTGCATGATCAGCCACATGATCAGTTCATGATCAATCACGTGATCACTGTTTGATCAGCCACGTCATCAGTGCATGCTCAGTCACATGATCAGTGCATGACCAGCCACGTGATCAGTGCATGATAGCCAAGTGATCATTGCCTACTGTTACGTGATCAATTCATGCGCAGCCACGTGATCAGTGCATGATAGCCACGTGATCAGTGCGTATTCAGTCACGTGATCAGTGTGTGATTAGTCACGTGATCAGTGTATGATCATCCAATATTCAGTGCATGCGCAGTCACGTGATCAGTGCATGATAGCCACGTCATCAGTGCATGATCAACCACTTTATCAGTGCATGATCAGCCACATGATCAGTGCATGATCAGTCACGTGATCAGTGCATGATCATCCACATGATCAGTGCATGATCAGCACCTGATCATTGTATTATCAGCCATGTGATCAGTGCATGATAGCCAGGTTACCAGTACATGATCAGCCACGTCATCAGTGCATGATCAGCCAAGTGATCAGTGCATGCACAGTCACGTGATCATTGTATGATCAGCTTCGTGATCAGTACATGATCAGACACGTGGTCAGTGCATGATCAGTCAACTGATCATTGCATGAACAGGCACGAGATCAGTGCATGAACTGCAATGTGATTAGTTCATGATCAGCCACGTGATCAGTGTATGATCAACCACGTGGTCAGTGCATGATCAGCCACATGAACAGTGCAAGATCAGCAAATGATCAGTGCATGCAGTCACGTAATCAGTGTATGATCAGCTTCGTGATCAGTGCATGATCAGCCACGTGATCAGTGCATGATTAGGCACGTGTTCAGTGCATTATCAGTAATGTGATCAGTGTATGATCAGGCACGTGATCGAGTCGATGTCACAGCACGTGATCAGTGTATGATAAGCCACGTGATCAGTTCATGCACAGTCACGTGATCAGTGTATGCTCAGCTTCGTGATAATTGCATGATCAGCAACGAGATCAGTGCATGATTAGTCACGTCTTCAGTGCATGATCAGTCACGTGATCAGTGCATGATAGCAACGTAAACAGTGCATGATCAGCAACGTGATCAGTGCATGATAGCCACGTGATCAGTGCATGATCACTCATGTGATCAGTGTATGATCATCCACGTGATCAATGCATGATAGCCACCAGATAAGTGCATGATCAACCACGTAATAAGTGGATGATCAGCCTTGTGATCAGTGCATGCAGAGTCACGTGATCAGTGTATGATCAGCTTCGTGATCAGTGCATGATCAGCCACGTGATCAGTGCATTATCAGGAACGTGATCAGTGCATGATCAGTCACGTGATCAGTGTATGATCAGACACGTGATCAGTGCATGATCAGCCTTGTGATCAGTGCATGCAGAGTCACGTGATCAGTGTATGATCAGCTTCGTGATCAGTGCATGATCAGCCACGTGATCAGTGCGTTATCAGGAACGTGATCAGTGCATGATCAGTCACGTGATCAGTGCATGCTCAGTCACAGGATCAGTGCATGATCAGCCACGTGATCAGTGCATGATAGCCAAATGATCATTGGCTACAGTTACGTGATCAATTCATGTGCAGTCACTTGATCTGTGCATGATAGCCACGTGATCAGTGCGTGATCAGTCATGTGATCAGTGTGTGATCAGTCACGTGATCAATGTATGATCATCCAATAATCAGTGCATGCGCAGTCACGTGATCAGTGCATGATAGCCACCTGATCAGTGCATGATCAGCAACGTGATGAGTGCATGATCAGCCACATGATCAGTTCATGATCAATCACGTGATCACTGTTTGATCAGCCACGTCATCAGTGCATGCTGAGTCACATGATCAGTGCATGACCAGCCACGTGATCAGTGCATGATAGCCAAGTGATCATTGCCTACAGTTACGTGATCAATTCATGCGCAGCCACGTGATCAGTGCATGATAGCCACGTGATCAGTGCGTATTCAGTCACGTGATCAGTGTGTGATTAGTCACGTGATCAGTGTATGATCATCCAATATTCAGTGCATGCGCAGTCACGTGATCAGTGCATGATAGCCACGTCATCAGTGCATGATCAACCACTTTATCAGTGCATGATCAGCCACATGATCAGTGCATGATCAGTCACGTGATCAGTGCATGATCATCCACATGATCAGTGCATGATCAGCCACCTGATCATTGTATGATCAGCCATGTGATCAGTGCATGATAGCCAAGTTACCAGTAGATGATCAGCCACGTCATCAGTGCATGATCAGCCAAGTGATCAGTGCATGCACAGTCACGTGATCAGTGTATGCTCAGCTTCGTGATCAGTACATGATCAGACACGTGGTCAGTGCATGATCAGTCACCTGATCATTGCAAGAACAGGCACGAGATCAGTGCATGAACTGCAATGTGATTAGTTCATGATCAGCCACGTGATCAGTGCATGATCAGCCACATGATCAGTGCATGATCAGTCACGTGATCAGTGCATGATCATCCACATGATCAGTGCATGTTGAGCCACCAGATCACTGTATGATCAGCCATGTGATCAGTGCATGATAGCCAGGTTATCAGTACATGATCAGCCACATCATCAGTGCATGATCAGCCACCTGATCAGTGCATGCACAATCACGTGATCATTGTATGATCAGCTTCGTGATCAGTGCATGATCAGTCACGT
This sequence comes from Bos indicus, assembly GCF_029378745.1. NCBI lineage: Eukaryota > Metazoa > Chordata > Mammalia > Artiodactyla > Bovidae > Bos > Bos indicus. Next base: position 422,090 of record NC_091763.1, on the reverse strand, counting down.
GATCAGAGCATGATCAGCCACGTAATCAGTGTATGATCAGCCACATAATCAGTGCATCATAGCCACCTGATCAGTGCATGTTAAGCAAAGTGATTAGTGCATGATCATCAACTTGATCAGAGTATGATCAGCCACGTCATCAGTGCATGATCAGGCACGTGATCAGTGCATGATCAGTCACCTGATCAGTGCATGATCAGTCACGTGATCAGTGCATGATAGCCACCTAACCACTACATGATCAGCAACGTGATTAGTGCATGATCAGCCACATGATCAGTGCATGATCAATCACGTGATCACTGTATGATCAGCCACGTCATCAGTGCATATTCAGTCACAGCATCAGTGCATGATCAGCCACGTGATCACTGCATGATAGCCAAATGATCATTGGCTACAGTTACGTGCTCAATTCATGTGCAGTCACGTGATCTGTGCATGATAGCCACCTGACCAGTGCATTATCAGCAACGTGATTAGTGCATGATCAGCCACATGATCAGTTCATGATCAATCACGTGATCACTGTATTATCAGCCACGTCATCAGTGCATGCTCAGTCACAAGATCAGTGCATGTTCAGTCACATGATCAGTGTATGATCAGCCACGTGATCAGTGCATGATAGCCAAATGATCATTGGCTACAGTTACGTGATCAATTCATGTGCAGTCACGTGATCTGTGCATGATAGCCACGTGACCAGTGCGTGATCAGTCATGTGAAAAGTGTGTGATCAGTCACGTGATCAATGTATGATCATCCAATACTCAGTGCTTGCGCAGTCATGTGATCAGTGCATGATAGCCACCTGACCAGTGCATGATCAGCAACGTGATTAGTGCATGATCAGCCACATGATCAGTTCATGATCAATCACGTGATCACTGTATTATCAGCCACGTCATCAGTGCATGCTCAGTCACATGATCAGTGCATGTTCAGTCACATGATCAGTGCATGATCAGCCACGTGATCAGTGCATGATTGCCAAATGATCATTGGCTACAGTTACGTGATCAATTCATGTGCAGTCACGTGATCTGTGCATGATAGCCACGTGATCAGTGCGTGATCAGTCATGTGATCAGTGTGTGATCAGTCACGTGATCAATGTATGATCATCCAATAATTAGTGCATGCGCAGTCACGTGATCAGTGCATGATAGCCACCTGATCAGTGCATGATCAGCAACGTGATTAGTGCATGATCAGCCACATGATCAGTTCATGATCAATCACGTGATCACTGTTTGATCAGCCACGTCATCAGTGCATGCTCAGTCACATGATCAGTGCATGACCAGCCACGTGATCAGTGCATGATAGCCAAGTGATCATTGCCTACTGTTACGTGATCAATTCATGCGCAGCCACGTGATCAGTGCATGATAGCCACGTGATCAGTGCGTATTCAGTCACGTGATCAGTGTGTGATTAGTCACGTGATCAGTGTATGATCATCCAATATTCAGTGCATGCGCAGTCACGTGATCAGTGCATGATAGCCACGTCATCAGTGCATGATCAACCACTTTATCAGTGCATGATCAGCCACATGATCAGTGCATGATCAGTCACGTGATCAGTGCATGATCATCCACATGATCAGTGCATGATCAGCCACCTGATCATTGTATTATCAGCCATGTGATCAGTGCATGATAGCCAGGTTACCAGTACATGATCAGCCACGTCATCAGTGCATGATCAGCCAAGTGATCAGTGCATGCACAGTCACGTGATCATTGTATGATCAGCTTCGTGATCAGTACATGATCAGACACGTGGTCAGTGCATGATCAGTCAACTGATCATTGCATGAACAGGCACGAGATCAGTGCATGAACTGCAATGTGATTAGTTCATGATCAGCCACGTGATCAGTGTATGATCAACCACGTGGTCAGTGCATGATCAGCCACATGAACAGTGCAAGATCAGCCAAATGATCAGTGCATGCAGTCACGTAATCAGTGTATGATCAGCTTCGTGATCAGTGCATGATCAGCCACGTGATCAGTGCATGATTAGGCACGTGTTCAGTGCATTATCAGTAATGTGATCAGTGTATGATCAGGCACGTGATGAGTGCATGTACAGCCACGTGATCAGTGTATGATAAGCCACGTGATCAGTTCATGCACAGTCACGTGATCAGTGTATGCTCAGCTTCGTGATAATTGCATGATCAGCAACGAGATCAGTGCATGATTAGTCACGTCTTCAGTGCATGATCACTCACGTGATCAGTGCATGATAGCAACGTAAACAGTGCATGATCAGCTACGTGATCAGTGCATGATAGCCACGTGATCAGTGCATGATCAGTCATGTGATCAGTGTATGATCATCCACGTGATCAATGCATGATAGCCACCAGATAAGTGCATGATCAACCACGTAATAAGTGGATGATCAGCCTTGTGATCAGTGCATGCAGAGTCACGTGATCAGTGTATGATCAGCTTCGTGATCAGTGCATGATCAGCCACGTGATCAGTGCATTATCAGGAACGTGATCAGTGCATGATCAGTCACGTGATCAGTGTATGATCAGACACGTGATCAGTGCATGATCAGCCTTGTGATCAGTGCATGCAGAGTCACGTGATCAGTGTATGATCAGCTTCGTGATCAGTGCATGATCAGCCACGTGATCAGTGCGTTATCAGGAACGTGATCAGTGCATGATCAGTCACGTGATCAGTGCATGTTCAGTCACATGATCAGTGCATGATCAGCCACGTGATCAGTGCATGATAGCCAAATGATCATTGGCTACAGTTACGTGATCAATTCATGTGCAGTCACGTGATCTGTGCATGATAGCCACGTGATCAGTGCGTGATCAGTCATGTGATCAGTGTGTGATCAGTCACGTGATCAATGTATGATCATCCAATAATCAGTGCATGCGCAGTCACGTGATCAGTGCATGATAGCCACCTGATCAGTGCATGATCAGCAACGTGATGAGTGCATGATCAGCCACATGATCAGTTCATGATCAATCACGTGATCACTGTTTGATCAGCCACGTCATCAGTGCATGCTCAGTCACATGATCAGTGCATGACCAGCCACGTGATCAGTGCATGATAGCCAAGTGATCACTGCCTACAGTTACGTGATCAATTCATGCGCAGCCACGTGATCAGTGCATGATAGCCACGTGATCAGTGCGTATTCAGTCACGTGATCAGTGTGTGATTAGTCACGTGATCAGTGTATGATCATCCAATATTCAGTGCATGCGCAGTCACGTGATCAGTGCATGATAGCCACGTCATCAGTGCATGATCAACCACTTTATCAGTGCATGATCAGCCACATGATCAGTGCATGATTAGTCACGTGATCAGTGCATGATCATCCACATGATCAGTGCATGATCAGCCACCTGATCATTGTATGATCAGCCATGTGATCAGTGCATGATAGCCAAGTTACCAGTACATGATCAGCCACGTCATCAGTGCATGATCAGCCAAGTGATCAGTGCATGCACAGTCACGTGATCATTGTATGATCAGCTTCGTGATCAGTACATGATCAGACACGTGGTCAGTGCATGATCAGTCACCTGATCATTGCAAGAACAGGCACGAGATCAGTGCATGAACTGCAATGTGATTAGTTCATGATCAGCCACGTGATCAGTGCATGATCAGCCACATGATCAGTGCATGATCAGTCACGTGATCAGTGCATGATCATCCACATGATCAGTGCATGTTCAGCCACCAGATCATTGTATGATCAGCCATGTGATCAGTGCATGATAGCCAGGTTATCAGTACATGATCAGCCACATCATCAGTGCATGATCAGCCACGTGATCAGTGCATGCACAATCACGTGATCATTGTATGATCAGCTTCGTGATCAGTGCATGATCAGTCACGTGATCAGAGCATGATCAGCCACGTAATCAGTGTATGATCAGCCACATAATCAGTGCATCATAGCCACCTGATCAGTGCATGTTAAGCAAAGTGATTAGTGCATGATCATCAACTTGATCAGAGTATGATCAGCCACGTCATCAGTGCATGATCAGGCACGTGATCAGTGCATGATCAGTCACCTGATCAGTGCATGATCAGTCACGTGATCAGTGCATGATAGCCACCTAACCACTACATGATCAGCAACGTGATTAGTGCATGATCAGCCACATGATCAGTGCATGATCAATCACGTGATCACTGTATGATCAGCCACGTCATCAGTGCATGTTCAGTCACAGCATCAGTGCATGATCAGCCACGTGATCAGTGCATGATAGCCAAATGATCATTGGCTACAGTTACGTGCTCAATTCATGTGCAGTCACGTGATCTGTGCATGATAGCCACCTGACCAGTGCATTATCAGCAACGTGATTAGTGCATGATCAGCCACATGATCAGTTCATGATCAATCACGTGATCACTGTATTATCAGCCACGTCATCAGTGCATGCTCAGTCACAAGATCAGTGCATGTTCAGTCACATGATCAGTGCATGATCAGCCACGTGATCAGTGCATGATAGCCAAATGATCATTGGCTACAGTTACGTGATCAATTCATGTGCAGTCACGTGATCTGTGCATGATAGCCACGTGATCAGTGCGTGATCAGTCATGTGAAAAGTGTGTGATCAGTCACGTGATCAATGTATGATCATCCAATACTCAGTGCTTGCGCAGTCATGTGATCAGTGCATGATAGCCACCTGACCAGTGCATGATCAGCAACGTGATTAGTGCATGATCAGCCACATGATCAGTTCATGATCAATCACGTGATCACTGTATTATCAGCCACGTCATCAGTGCATGCTCAGTCACATGATCAGTGCATGTTCAGTCACATGATCAGTGCATGATCAGCCACGTGATCAGTGCATGATTGCCAAATGATCATTGGCTACAGTTACGTGATCAATTCATGTGCAGTCACGTGATCTGTGCATGATAGCCACGTGATCAGTGCGTGATCAGTCATGTGATCAGTGTGTGATCAGTCACGTGATCAATGTATGATCATCCAATAATCAGTGCATGCGCAGTCACGTGATCAGTGCATGATAGCCACCTGATCAGTGCATGATCAGCAACGTGATTAGTGCATGATCAGCCACATGATCAGTTCATGATCAATCACGTGATCACTGTTTGATCAGCCACGTCATCAGTGCATGCTCAGTCACATGATCAGTGCATGACCAGCCACGTGATCAGTGCATGATAGCCAAGTGATCATTGCCTACTGTTACGTGATCAATTCATGCGCAGCCCACGTGATCAGTGCATGATAGCCACGTGATCAGTGCGTATTCAGTCACGTGATCAGTGTGTGATTAGTCACGTGATCAGTGTATGATCATCCAATATTCAGTGCATGCGCAGTCACGTGATCAGTGCATGATAGCCACGTCATCAGTGCATGATCAAACCACTTTATCAGTGCATGATCAGCCACATGATCAGTGCATGATCAGTCACGTGATCAGTGCATGATCATCCACATAATCAGTGCATGATCAGCCACCTGATCATTGTATTATCAGCCATGTGATCAGTGCATGATAGCCAGGTTACCAGTACATGATCAGCCACGTCATCAGTGCATGATCAGCCAAGTGATCAGTGCATGCACAGTCACGTGATCAATTGTATGATCAGCTTCGTGATCAGTACATGATCAGACACGTGGTCAGTGCATGATCAGTCAACTGATCATTGCATGAACAGGCACGAGATCAGTGCATGAACTGCAATGTGATTAGTTCATGATCAGCCACGTGATCAGTGTATGATCAACCACGTGGTCAGTGCATGATCAGCCACATGAACAGTGCAAGATCAGCCAAATGATCAGTGCATGCAGTCACGTAATCAGTGTATGATCAGCTTCGTGATCAGTGCATGATCAGCCACGTGATCAGTGCATGATTAGGCACGTGTTCAGTGCATTATCAGTAATGTGATCAGTGTATGATCAGGCACGTGATGAGTGCATGTACAGCCACGTGATCAGTGTATGATAAGCCACGTGATCAGTTCATGCACACTCACGTGATCAGTGTATGCTCAGCTTCGTGATAATTGCATGATCAGCAACGAGATCAGTGCATGATTAGTCACGTCTTCAGTGCATGATCACTCACGTGATCAGTGCATGATAGCAACGTAAACAGTGCATGATCAGCTACGTGATCAGTGCATGATAGCCACGTGATCAGTGCATGATCAGTCATGTGATCAGTGTATGATCATCCACGTGATCAATGCATGATAGCCACCAGATAAGTGCATGATCAACCACGTAATAAGTGGATGATCAGCCTTGTGATCAGTGCATGCAGAGTCACGTGATCAGTGGATGATCAGCTTCGTGATCAGTGCATGATCAGCCACGTGATCAGTGCATTATCAGGAACGTGATCAGTGCATGATCAGTCACGTGATCAGTGTATGATCAGACACGTGATCAGTGCATGATCAGCCTTGTGATCAGTGCATGCAGAGTCACGTGATCAGTGTGTGATCAGCTTTGTGATCAGTGCATGATCAGCCACGTGATCAGTGCATGATAAGGAACGTGATCAGTGCATGATCAGTCACGTGATCAGAGCATGATCAGCCACGTAATCAGTGTATGTTCAGCCACGTAATCAGTGCATCATAGCCACCCGATCAGTGCATGATAAGCAAAGTGATTAGTGCATGATCATCAACTTGATCAGAGTATGATCAGCCACGTCATCAGTGCATGATCAAGCACGTGATCAGTGCATGATCAGTCACCTGATCAGTGCATGATCAGTCACGTGATCAGTGTATGATCAGACACGTGATCAGTGCATGATCAGCCTTGTGATCAGTGCATGCAGAGTCACGTGATCAGTGTGTGATCAGCTTTGTGATCAGTGCATGATCAGCCACGTGATCAGTGCATGATCAGGAACGTGATCAGTGCATGATCAGTCACGTGATCAGAGCATGACCAGCCACATAATCAGTGTATGATCAGCCACGTAATCAGTGCATCATAGCCACCCGATCAGTGCATGATCAGCAAAGTGATTAGTGCATGATCATCAACTTGATCAGAGTATGATCAGCCACGTCATCAGTGCATGATCAGGCACGGGATCAGTGCATGATCAGTCACCTGATCAGTGCATGATCAGTCACGTGGTCAGTGCATGATAGCCACCTGACCACTACATGATCAGCAACGTGATTAGTGCATGATCAGCCACATGATCAGTGCATGATCAATCACGTGATCACTGTATGATCAGCCACGTCATCAGTGCATGCTCAGTCACAGGATCAGTGCATGATCAGCCACGTGATCAGTGCATGATAGCCAAATGATCATTGGCTACAGTTACGTGATCAATTCATGTGCAGTCACGTGATCTGTGCATGATAGCCACGTGATCAGTACATGATCAGCCACATCATCAGTGCATGATCAGCCACGTGATCAGTGCATGCACAATCACGTGATCATTGTATGATCAGCTTCGTGATCAGTGCATGATCAGTCACGTGATCAGAGCATGATCAGCCACGTAATCAGTGTATGATCAGCCACATAATCAGTGCATCATAGCCACCTGATCAGTGCATGTTAAGCAAAGTGATTAGTGCATGATCATCAACTTGATCAGAGTATGATCAGCCACGTCATCAGTGCATGATCAGGCACGTGTTCAGTGCATGATCAGTCACCTGATCAGTGCATGATCAGTCACGTGATCAGTGCATGATAGCCACCTAACCACTACATGATCAGCAACGTGATTAGTGCATGATCAGCCACATGATCAGTGCATGATCAATCACGTGATCACTGTATGATCAGCCACGTCATCAGTGCATGCTCAGTCACAGGATCAGTGCAGGATCAGCCACGTGATCAGTGCCTTATAGCCAAATGATCATTGGCTGCAGTTACGTGATCAACTCATGTGCAGTCACGTGATCTGTGCATGATAGCCACGTGATCAGTGCGTGATCAGTCATGTGATCAGTGTGTGATCAGTCACGTGATCAATGTATGATCATCCAATACTCAGTGCATGCGCAGTCACGTGATCAGTGCATGATAGCCACCTGACCAGTGCATGATCAGCCTCATGATCAGTTCATGATCAATCACGTGATCACTGTATGATCAGCCACGTCATCAGTGCATGCGCAGTCACGTGATCAGTGCATGATAGCCACGTCATCAGTGCATGATCAGTCACGTGATCAGTGCATGATCATCCACATGATCAGTGCATGATCAGCCACCAGATCATTGTATGATCAGCCATGTGATCAGTGCATGCACAATCACGTGATCATTGTATGATCAGCTTCGTGATCAGTGCATGATCAGTCACGTGATCAGAGCATGATCAGCCACGTAATCAGTGTATGATCAGCCACGTAATCAGTGCATCATAGCCACCTGATCAGTGCATGATAACAAAGTGATTAGTGCATGATCATCAACTTGATCAGAGTATGATCAGCCACGTCATCAGTGCATGATCAGACACGTGATCAGTGCATGATCAGTCACCTGATCAGTCACGTGATCAGTGCATGATAGCCACCTGACCACTACATGATCAGCAACGTGATTAGTGCATGATCAGCCACATAATCAGTGCATGATCAATCACGTGATCACTGTATGATCAGCCACGTCATCAGTGCATGCTCAGTCACCGGATCAGTGCATGATCAGCCATGTGATCAGTGCATGATAGCCAAATGATCATTGGCTACAGTTACGTGATCAATTCATGCACAGTCACGTGATGTGTGCCTGATAGCCACGTGATCAGTGTGTGATCAGTCACGTGATCAGTGTATGATCATCCAATATTCAGTGCATGCGCAGTCACGTGATCAGTACATGATAGCCACGTCATCAGTGCATGATCAACCACATTATCAGTGCATGATCAGCCACATGATCAGTGCATGCGCAGTCACGTGATCAGTGCTTGATAGCCACGTCATCAGTGCATGATCAACCACTTTATCAGTGCATGATCAGCCACGTGATCAGTGCATGATAGCCACGTGATCAGTGCATGATCAGTCATGTGATCAGTGTATGATCATTCACGTGATCAATGCATGATAGCCAGCAGATAAATGCATGATGAACCACGTGATCAGTGAATGATCAGCCTTGTGATCAGTGCATGCAGAGTCACGTGATCAGTGTATGATCAGCTTCGTGATCAGTGCATGATCAGCCACGTGATCAGTGCGTTATCAGGAACGTGATCAGTGCATGATCAGTCACGTGATCAGTGTATGATCAGACATGTGATCAGTGCATGATCAGCCTTGTGATCAGTGCATGCAGAGTCACGTGATCAGTGTATGATCAGCTTTGTGATCAGTGCATGATCAGCCACGGGATCAGTGCATGATCAGGAACGTGATCAGTGCATGATCAGTCACGAGATCAGTGCATGATCAGACACGTGATCAATGCATAATCAGCCTTGTGATCAGTGCATGCAGAGTCACGTGATTAGTGTATGATCAGCTTTGTGATCAGTGTATGATCAGCCACGTGATCAGTGCGTTATCAGGAACGTGATCAGTGCATGATCAGTCACGTGATCAGTGTATGATCACCCACGTGATCAATGCATGATTGCCATGTGATCAGTGCATGATCAGCCACATAATCCGTGCATGACAGCCACCTGACCAGTGCATGATCAGCAACATGATTAGTGCATGATCAACCACCTGATCAGTGCATCATCAATCACGTGATCACTGTGTGATCAGCCACGTCATCTGTGCGTGTGCAGTCAGGTGATCAATGTATGATCAGCCACGTGATCACTGCATGATAGCCAAGTGATAAATGCATGATAGTTACGTGATCAGTGCATGCTCAGTCACATGATCAGTGCATTATCAGCCAATTGATCAGTGCATGATAGCCATGTGATCATTTCCAACAGATACATGATCAGTGCATGCACAGTCCTGTAATCAGTGCATGATTCCCACATGATCATCGCATGATCAATAACATGAACAGCAAAATTCAGACACGTTATCACTGTATGCTCAGTCACGAGATCAGTTCCTGATCAGCCACGTGATCAGTGTATGATCATCCTCGACATCAGTGCATGCGCAGTCACAGAATCAGTTCATGACAGCCACGTGATCAGTGCATGATCGGTCACGTCTTCAGTGCATGATCAGCTACGTGATCAGTGCATGATAGCCAGGTGATCAGTGCATGATCAGTCAGGTGTTCAATGTATGACCAAAAATCAGTGCATGATTTTTCACGTGATCAGTGTGTGATGTCCAGGTGATCAGTTCATGCGCAGTCATGTGACCAGCGCAATATAGCTATGTGATCAGTGCATGATCAGCCACGGGATCAGTGCAAGATCGCCACGTGATCAGTGCATGATAAGTTATGTGACCAATGTATGATTAGCCACGTGATCAGTGCATGTTAGCCACGTGATCAGTGCATGATCAGTCACGTGATCAGGGCATGCGCAGTCACTTGATCAGTGCATAATACCTACGCCATCAGTGCATATTCACTCACGTGGTCAGTGCATGATCAGCCACGTGATTAGTGCATGATCAGCCACGTGATCAGTGCATGATCAGGCACGTGAAGAGTCGATGATCAGTCACGTGATTAGTGTATGATAGCCAGGTTATCAGTGCATGATCAGCCACGTGATCACAGCATGCACAGTCACGTGATCAGTGTATGATCAGCCAGGTGATCAGTGCATGATCAGCCACGTGATCAGTGCATGATAGCAAAGTGATCAGTGCATGATAGCCACGTGATCAGTGCATGATAGCCACGTGATCAGTGCATGATCAGTCACGTGGTCAGTGTATGATCAACCACGTGATCAATGCATGATAGCCACCAGATCAGTGAATGATAAGTCACGTGATCAGTGCATGATCTGTCACGTGATCTGTGTATGATATCCACGTGATCAGTTCATGGGCAATCAGTGATCAGTGCATGATAACTATGTGATCAGTGCATGATTAGCCACGTGATCAGTGTATGGTCAGCCAGGTGATCAGTGCATGATCAGCCACGTGATCAGTGCATGCACAGTCACGTGATCAGTGTATGATCAGCCAAATGATCAGTGCATGATCAGGTACGTGATCAGTGCATGATCAGGCATATGATCAGTGCATGATCAGCCACATGATCAGTGCACGATAGCCAAGTGATCAGTGCCTGATAGCCACGTGATCAGTGCATGATCAGTCACGTGATCAGTGCATGATCAGCCACGGGATCAGGATTGATAGCCACCTTACCAATGCATGATCAGCAACGTGATTAGTGCATGATGAGCCACGTGATCAGTGCATGATCAGCCACCTGAACACTGCATGATCAGACACGTGGTCAGTGCATGCACAGATACGTGATCAGTGTATGATCAGCTTCGTGATCAGTGCATGATCAACCACGTGATCAGTGCATGATCAGGCACGTGTAGATTCCATGATCAGTCACGTGATCAGTGTATGATAGCCAGGCTATCAGTGCATGATCAGCAAAGTGATCTTAGCATGCACAGTCACGTGATCAGTGTATGATCAGCCATGTTATTAGTGCATGATCCGCAACATGATTAGTGCATGATCAGCCACGTGATCAGTGTATGCTCAGCCACATGATCAGTGCAGGATCAGCCACGTGATCAGGGCATGATCAGCAATGTGATCAGTGCATGATCAGCCAAGTGATCAGTGCATGTACAGTCCCGTGGTCATTGTATGATCAGCTTGGTGATCAGTGCATATTCAGCCAAGCGATCAGTGCATGATCAGTCACGTGATCAGTGAATGATCAGCCTCGTGATCAGTGTATGATCATAAACTTGATCAGTGCATGATAGGCACGTAATCAGTGCATGATAGCCAACAGATCACTGCATGATCAGCAACGTGATCAGTGCATGATAGCCAAATGATCAATGCATGATAGCTACGTGTTCAGTGCTTGCTCAGTCACATGATCGGTGTATGATCAGCCACGTGATCAGTGCATGATAGCCAAGTGATCATTGCCTACAGTTATGTGATCAGTGCATGCACAGTCTCCTGGTCAGCGCATGATAGCCACGTGATCAGTGCATGATCAGTCACGTGATCAGTGTGTGATCAGTCACGTGATCAATGTATGATCATCCAATACTCAGTGCATGCGCAGTCACGTGATCAGTGCATGATAGCCACCTGACCAGTGCATGATCAGCAACGTGATTAGTGCATGATCAGCCACATGATCAGTTCATGATCAATCACGTGATCACTGTATGATCAGCCACGTCATCAGTGCATGCTCAGTCACAGCATCAGTGCATGATCAGCCACGTGATCAGTGCATGATAGCCAAGTGATCATTGCCTACAGTTACGTGATCAATTCATGCGCAGTCACGTGATCTGTGCATGATAGCCACGTGATCAGTGCGTGATCAGTCATGTGATCAGTGTGTGATCAGTCACGTGATCAATGTATGATCATCCAATATTCAGTGCATGCGCAGTCACGTGATCAGTGCATGATAGCCACGTCATCAGTGCATGATCAACCACTTTATCAGTGCATGATCAGCCACATGATCAGTGCATGATCAGTCACGTGATCAGTGCATGATCATCCACATGATCAGTGCATGATCAGCCACCTGATCATTGTATGATCAGCCATGTGATCAGTGCATGATAGCCAGGTTATCAGGACATGATCAGCCACGTCATCAGTGCATGATCAGCCAAGTGATCAGTGCATGCACAGTCACGTGATCATTGTATGATCAGCTTCGTGATCAGTACATGATCAGACATGTGGTCAGTGCATGATCAGTCACCTGATCATTGCATGAACAGGCACGAGATCAGTGCATGAACTGCAATGTGATTAATTCATGATCAGCCACGTGATCAGTTAATGATCAGGAAGGTGATCAGTGCATGATCAGTCACGTGATCAGAGCATGATCAGCCACGTAAGCAGTGTATGATCAGCCGCGTAATCAGTTCATCATAGCCACCTGATCAGTGCATGATAAGCAAAGTGATTAGTGCATGATCATCAACTTGATCAGAGTATGATCAGCCACGTCATCAGTGCATGATCCGGCACGTGATCAGAGCATGATCAGTCACCTGATCAGTGCATGGTCAGTCACGTGATCAGTGCATGATAGCCACCTGACCACTACATGATCAGCAACGTGATTAGTGCATGATCAGCCACATGATCAGTGCATGATCAATCACGTGATCACTGTATGATCAGCCACGTCATCAGTGCATGCTCAGTCACAGGATCAGTGCAGGATCAGCCACGTGATCAGTGCATGATAGCCAAATGATCATTGGCTACAGTTACGTGATCAACTCATGTGCAGTCACGTGATCTGTGCATGATAGCCACGTGATCAGTGCGTGATCAGTCATGTGATCAGTGTGTGGTCAGTCACGTAATCAATGTATGATCATCCAATACTCAGTGCATGCGCAGTCACGTGATCAGTGCATGATAGCCACCTGACCAGTGCATGATCAGCAACGTGATTAGTGCATGATCAGCCTCATGATCAGTTCATGATCAATCAGGTGATCACTGTATGATCAGCCACGTCATCAGTGCATGCGCAGTCACGTGATCAGTGCATGATAGCCACGTCATCAGTGCATGCGCAGTCACGTGATCAGTGCATGATAGCCACGTCATCAGTGCATGATCAGTCACGTGATCAGTGCATGATCATCCACATGATCAGTGCATGATCAGGCACCAGATCATTGTATGATCAGCCATGTGATCAGTGCATGATAGCCACGTTATCAGTACATGATCAGCCACGTCATCAGTGCATGATCAGCCAAGTGATCAGTGCATGCACAATCACGTGATCATTGTATGATCAGCTTCGTGATCAGTGCATGATCAGTCACGTGATCAGAGCATAATCAGCCACGTAATCAGTGTAAGATCAGCCACCTAATCAGTGCATCATAGCCACCTAATCAGTGCATGATAAGCAAAGTGATTAGTGCATGATCATCAACTTGATTAGAGTATGATCAGCCACGTGACCAGTGCATGATCAGGCACGTGATCAGTGCATGATCAGTCACCTGATCAGTGTATGATCAGTCACGTAATCAGTGCATGATAGCCACCTGACCACTATATGATCAGCAACATGATTAGTGCATGATCAGCCACATGATCAGTGCATGATCAATCACGTGATCACTGTATGATCAGCCAAGTCATCAGTGCATGCTCAGTCACATGATCAGTGCATGTTCAGTCACATGATCAGTGCATGATCAGCCACGTGATCAGTGCATGATAGCCAAATGATCATTGGCTACAGTTACGTGATCAATTCATGCGCAGTCACGTGATCTGTGCATGATAGCCACGTTATCAGTGCATGATCAGCAACGTGATGAGTGCATGATCAGCCACATGATCAGTTCATGATAAATCACGTGATCACTGTTTGATCAGCCACGTCATCAGTGCATGCTCAGTCACATGATCAGTGCATGACCAGCCACGTGATCAGTGCATGATAGCCAAGTTATCATTGGCTACAGTCACCTGATCAGTGCATGATCAGTCACGTGATCAGTGCATGATAGCCACCTGACCACTACATGATCAGCAACGTGATTAGTGCATGATCAGCCACATGATCAGTTCATGATCAATCACGTGATCACTGTTTGATCAGCCACGTCATCAGTGCATGCTCAGTCACATGATCAGTGCATGACCAGCCACGTCATCAGTGCATGATAGCCAAGTGATCATTGCCTACAGTTACGTGATCAATTCATGCGCAGCCACGTGATCAGTGCATGATAGCCACGTGATCAGTGCGTATTCAGTCACGTGATCAGTGTGTGATTAGTCACGTGATCAGTGTATGATCATCCAATATTCAGTGCATGCGCAGTCACGTGATCAGTGCATGATAGCCACGTCATCAGTGCATGATCAACCACTTTATCAGTGCATGATCAGCCACATGATCAGTGCATGGTCAGTCACGTGATCAGTGCATGATCATCCACATGATCAGTGCATGATCAGCCACCTGATCATTGTATGATCAGCCAGGTTACCAGTACATGATCAGCCACGTCATCAGTGCATGATCAGCCAAGTGATCAGTGCATGCACAGTCACGTGATCATTGTATGATCAGCTTCGTGATCAGTACATGATCAGACACGTGGTCAGTGCATGATCAGTCAACTGATCATTGCATGAACAGGCACGAGATCAGTGCATGAACTGCAATGTGATTAGTTCATGATCAGCCACGTGATCAGTGTATGATCAACCACGTGATCAGTGCACGATCAGCCACATGAACAGTGCAAGATCAGCCAAATGATCAGTGCATGCAGTCACGTAATCAGTGTATGATCAGCTTCGTGATCAGTGCATGATCAGCCACGTGATCAGTGCATGATTAGGCACGTGTTCAGTACATTATCAGTAATGTGATCAGTGTATGATCAGGCACGTGATGAGTGCATGTACAGCCACGTGATCAGTGTATGATAAGCCACGTGATCAGTTCATGCACAGTCACGTGATAAGTGTATGCTCAGCTTCGTGATAATTGCATGATCAGCAACTAGATCAGTGCATGATTAGTCACGTCTTCAGTGCATGATCAGTCACGTGATCAGTGCATGATAGCAACGTGAACAGTGCATGATCAGCTACGTGATCAGTACATGATAGCCAGGTGATCAGTGCATGATCAGTCACATGTTCAATGTATGATCATCCACGTGATCAGTGCATGATAGCCACGTGATCAGTGCATGATCAGTCATGTGATCAGTGTATGATCATCCACGTGATCAATGCATGATGGCCACCAGATAAGTGCATGATCAACCACGTGATCAGTGGATAATCAGACACGTGATCAGTGCATGATCAGCCTTGGGATCAGCGCATGAAGAGTCACGTGATCACTGTATGATCAGCCACGTCATCAGTGCATGCGCAGTCACGTGATCAGTGCATGATAGCCACGTCATCAGTGCATGATCAGTCACGTGATCAGTGCATGATCAGCCACCTGATCGTTGTATGATCAGCCATGTGATCAGTGCATAATAACCAGGTTATCAGTACATGATCAGCCACGTCATCAGTGCATGATCAGCCAAATGATCAGTGCATGCACAATCACGTGGTCATTGTATGATCAGCTTCGTGATCAGTGCATGATCAGTCACGTGATCAGAGCATGATCAGCCACGTAATCAGTGTATGATCAGCCACGTAATCAGTGCATCATAGCCACCTGATCAGTGCATGATAAGCAAAGTGATTAGTGCATGATCATCAACTTGAACAGAGTATGATCAGCCACGTCATCAGTGCATTATCAGGCACGTGATCAGTGCATGATGAGTCACCTGATCAGTGCATGATCAGTCACGTGATCAGTGCATGATAGCCACCTGACCACTACATGATCAGCAACGTGATTAGTGCATGATCAGCCACATGATCAGTGCATGATCAATCACGTGATCACTGTATGATCAGCCACGTCATCAGTGCATGCTCAGTCACAGCATCAGTGCATGATCAGCCACGTGATCAGTGCATGATAGCCAAATGATCATTGGTACAGTTACGTGATCAATTCATGTGCAGTCACGTGATCTGTGCATGATAGCACGTGATCAGTGGGCGATCAGTCATGTGATCAGTGTGTGATCAGTCACGTGATCAATGTATGATCATCCAATACTCAGTGCAAGCGCAGTCATGTGATCAGTGCATGATAGCCACCTGACCAGTGCATGATCAGCAACGTGATTAGTGCATGATCAGCCACATGATCAGTTCATGATCAATCACGTGATCACTGTATTATCAGCCACGTCATCAGTGCATGCTCAGTCACAAGATCAGTGCATGTTCAGTCACATGATCAGTGCATGATCAGCCACGTGATCAGTGCATGATAGCCAAATGATCATTGGCTACAGTTACGTGATCAATTCATGCGCAGTCACGTGATCTGTGCATGATAGCCACGTGATCAGTGCATGATCAGTCATGTGATCAGTGTGTGATCAGTCACGTGATCAATGTATGATCATCCAATAATCAGTGCATGCGCAGTCACGTGATCAGTGCATGATAGCCACCTGACCAGTGCATGATCAGCAACGTGATGAGTGCATGATCAGCCACATGATCAGTTCATGATCAATCACGTGATCACTGTATTATCAGCCACGTCATCAGTGCATGCTCAGTCACAAGATCAGTGCATGTTCAGTCACATGATCAGTGCATGATCAGCCACGTGATCAGTGCATGATAGCCAAATGATCATTGGCTACAGTTACGTGATCAATTCATGCGCAGTCACGTGATCTGTGCATGATAGCCACGTGATCAGTGCATGATCAGTCATGTGATCAGTGTGTGATCAGTCACGTGATCAATGTATGATCATCCAATAATCAGTGCATGCGCAGTCACGTGATCAGTGCATGATAGCCACCTGATCAGTGCATGATCAGCAACGTGATGAGTGCATGATCAGCCACATGATCAGTTCATGATCAATCACGTGATCATGTTTGATCAGCCACGTCATCAGTGCATGCACAGTCACAGCATCAGTGCATGGGCAGCCACGTGATCAGTGCATGATAGCCAAATGATCATTGGCTACAGTTACGTGATCAATTCATGTGCAGTCACGTGATCTGTGCATGATAGCCACGTGATCAGTGCATGATTAGGCACGTGTTCAGTGCATTATCAGTAATGTGATCAGTGTATGATCAGGCACGTGATGAGTGCATGTACAGCCACGTGATCAGTGTATGATAAGCCACGTGATCAGTTCATGCACAGTCACGTGATCAGTGTATGCTCAGCTTCGTGATAATTGCATGATCAGCAACGAGATCAGTGCATGATTAGTCACGTCTTCAGTGCATGATCAGTCACGTGATCAGTGCATGATAGCCACCTAACCACTACATGATCAGCAACGTGATTAGTGCATGATCAGCCACATGATCAGTGCATGATCAATCACGTGATCACTGTATGATCAGCCACGTCATCAGTGCATGCTCAGTCACAGCATCAGTGCATGATCAGCCACGTGATCAGTGCATGATAGCCAAATGATCATTGGCTGCAGTTACGTGATCAATTCATGTGCAGTCACGTGATCTGTGCATGATAGCCACCTGACCAGTGCATGATCAGCAACGTGATTAGTGCATGATCAGCCACATGATCAGTTCATGATCAATCACGTGATCACTGTATTATCAGCCACGTCATCAGTGCATGCTCAGTCACAAGATCAGTGCATGTTCAGTCACATGATCAGTGCATGATCAGCCACGTGATCAGTGCATGATAGCCAAATGATCATTGGCTACAGTTACGTGATCAATTCATGTGCAGTCACGTGATCTGTGCATGATAGCCACGTGATCAGTGCGTGATCAGTCATGTGATCAGTGTGTGATCAGTCACGTGATCAATGTATGATCATCCAATAATCAGTGCATGCGCAGTCACGTGATCAGAGCATGACCAGCCACATAATCAGTGTATGATCAGCCACGTAATCAGTGCATCATAGCCACCCGATCAGTGCATGATAAGCAAAGTGATTAGTGCATGATCATCAACCTGATCAGAGTATGATCAGCCACGTCATCAGTGCATGATCAGGCACGTGATCAGTGCATGATCAGTCACCTGATCAGTGCATGATCAGTCACGTGGTCAGTGCATTATAGCCACCTGACCACTACATGATCAGCAACGTGATTAGTGCATGATCAGCCACATGATCAGTGCATGATCAATCACGTGATCACTGTATGATCAGCCACGTCATCAGTGCATGCTCAGTCACAGGATCAGTGCATGATCAGCCACGTGATCAGTGCATGATAGCCAAATGATCATTGTCTACAGTTACGTGATCAATTCATGCGCAGTCACGTGATCTGTGCATGATAGCCACGTGATCAGTGCATGATCAGTCATGTGATCAGTGTGTGATCAGTCACGTGATCAATGTATGATCATCCAATAATCAGTGCATGCGCAGTCACGTGATCAGTGCATGATAGCCACCTGATCAGTGCATGATCAGCAACGTGATGAGTGCATGATCAGCCACATGATCAGTTCATGATCAATCACGTGATCATGTTTGATCAGCCACGTCATCAGTGCATGCACAGTCACAGCATCAGTGCATGGGCAGCCACGTGATCAGTGCATGATAGCCAAATGATCATTGGCTACAGTTACGTGATCAATTCATGTGCAGTCACGTGATCTGTGCATGATAGCCACGTGATCAGTGCATGATTAGGCACGTGTTCAGTGCATTATCAGTAATGTGATCAGTGTATGATCAGGCACGTGATGAGTGCATGTACAGCCACGTGATCAGTGTATGATAAGCCACGTGATCAGTTCATGCACAGTCACGTGATCAGTGTATGCTCAGCTTCGTGATAATTGCATGATCAGCAACGAGATCAGTGCATGATTAGTCACGTCTTCAGTGCATGATCAGTCACGTGATCAGTGCATGATAGCAACGTGAACAGTGCATGATCAGCTACGTGATAAGTGCATGATAGCCAGGTGATCAGTGCATGATCAGTCACATGTTCAATGTATGATCATCCACGTGATCAGTGCATGATAGCCACGTGATCAGTGCATGATCAGTCATGTGATCAGTGTATGATCATCCACGTGATCAATGCATGATAGCCACCAGATAAGTGCATGATCAACCACGTGATCAGTGGATGATCAGCCTTGTGATCAGTGCATGCAGAGTCACGTGATCAGTGTGTGATCATCTTTGTGATCAGTGCATGATCAGCCACGTGATCAGTGCATGATCAGGCACGTGATCAGTGCATGATCAGTCACCTGATCAGTGCATGATCAGTCACGTGATCAGTGTATGATCAGACACGTGATCAGTGCATGATCAGCCTTGTGATCAGTGCATGCAGAGTCACGTGATCAGTGTGTGATCAGCTTTGTGATCAGTGCATGATCAGCCACGTGATCAGTGCATGATCAGGAACGTGATCAGTGCATGATCAGTCACGTGATCAGAGCATGACCAGCCACATAATCAGTGTATGATCAGCCACGTAATCAGTGCATCATAGCCACCCGATCAGTGCATGATCAGCAAAGTGATTAGTGCATGATCATCAACTTGATCAGAGTATGATCAGCCACGTCATCAGTGCATGATCAGGCACGGGATCAGTGCATGATCAGTCACCTGATCAGTGCATGATCAGTCACGTGGTCAGTGCATGATAGCCACCTGACCACTACATGATCAGCAACGTGATTAGTGCATGATCAGCCACATGATCAGTGCATGATCAATCACGTGATCACTGTATGATCAGCCATGTCATCAGTGCATGCTCAGTCACAGGATCAGTGCATGATCAGCCACGTGATCAGTGCATGATAGCCAAATGATCATTGGCTACAGTTACGTGATCAATTCATGTGCAGTCACGTGATCTGTGCATGATAGCCACGTGATCAGTACATGATCAGCCACATCATCAGTGCATGATCAGCCACGTGATCAGTGCATGCACAATCACGTGATCATTGTATGATCAGCTTCGTGATCAGTGCATGATCAGTCACGTGATCAGAGCATGATCAGCCACGTAATCAGTGTATGATCAGCCACATAATCAGTGCATCATAGCCACCTGATCAGTGCATGTTAAGCAAAGTGATTAGTGCATGATCATCAACTTGATCAGAGTATGATCAGCCACGTCATCAGTGCATGATCAGGCACGTGTTCAGTGCATGATCAGTCACCTGATCAGTGCATGATCAGTCACGTGATCAGTGCATGATAGCCACCTAACCACTACATGATCAGCAACGTGATTAGTGCATGATCAGCCACATGATCAGTGCATGATCAATCACGTGATCACTGTATGATCAGCCACGTCATCAGTGCATGCTCAGTCACAGGATCAGTGCAGGATCAGCCACGTGATCAGTGCCTTATAGCCAAATGATCATTGGCTGCAGTTACGTGATCAATTCATGTGCAGTCACGTGATCTGTGCATGATAGCCACCTGACCAGTGCATGATCAGCAACGTGATTAGTGCATGATCAGCCACATGATCAGTTCATGATCAATCACGTGATCACTGTATTATCAGCCACGTCATCAGTGCATGCTCAGTCACAAGATCAGTGCATGTTCAGTCACATGATCAGTGCATGATCAGCCACGTGATCAGTGCATGATAGCCAAATGATCATTGGCTACAGTTACGTGATCAATTCATGTGCAGTCACGTGATCTGTGCATGATAGCCACGTGATCAGTGCGTGATCAGTCATGTGATCAGTGTGTGATCAGTCACGTGATCAATGTATGATCATCCAATAATCAGTGCATGCGCAGTCACGTGATCAGTGCATGATAGCCACCTGATCAGTGCATGATCCGCAACGTGATGAGTGCATGATCAGCCACATGATCAGTTCATGATCAATCACGTGATCACTGTTTGATCAGCCACGTCATCAGTGCATGCTCAGTCACATGATCAGTGCATGACCAGCCACGTGATCAGTGCATGATAGCCAAGTGATCATTGCCTACAGTTACGTGATCAATTCATGCGCAGCCACGTGATCAGTGCATGATAGCCACGTGATCAGTGCGTATTCAGTCACGTGATCAGTGTGTGATTAGTCACGTGATCAGTGTATGAACATCCAGTATTCAGTGCATGCGCAGTCACGTGATCAGTGCATGATAGCCACGTCATCAGTGCATGATCAACCACTTTATCAGTGCATGATCAGCCACATGATCAGTGCATGATCAGTCACGTGATCAGTGCATGATCATCCACATGATCAGTGCATGATCAGCCACCTGATCATTGTATGATCAGCCATGTGATCAGTGCATGATAGCCAGGTTACCAGTACATGATCAGCCACGTCATCAGTGCATGATCAGCCAAGTGATCAGTGCATGCACAGTCACGTGATCATTGTATGATCAGCTTCGTGATCAGTACATGATCAGACACGTGGTCAGTGCATGATCAGTCACCTGATCATTGCAAGAACAGGCACGAGATCAGTGCATGAACTGCAATGTGATTAGTTCATGATCAGCCACGTGATCAGTGCATGATCAGCCACATGATCAGTGCATGATCAGTCACGTGATCAGTGCATGATCATCCACATGATCAGTGCATGTTCAGCCACCAGATCATTGTATGATCAGCCATGTGATCAGTGCATGATAGCCAGGTTATCAGTACATGATCAGCCACATCATCAGTGCATGATCAGCCACGTGATCAGTGCATGCACAATCACGTGATCATTGTATGATCAGCTTCGTGATCAGTGCATGATCAGTCACGTGATCAGAGCATGATCAGCCACGTAATCAGTGTATGATCAGCCACATAATCAGTGCATCATAGCCACCTGATCAGTGCATGTTAAGCAAAGTGATTAGTGCATGATCATCAACTTGATCAGAGTATGATCAGCCACGTCATCAGTGCATGATCAGGCACGTGATCAGTGCATGATCAGTCACGTGATCAGTGCATGATAGCCACCTAACCACTACATGATCAGCAACGTGATTAGTGCATGATCAGCCACATGATCAGTGCATGATCAATCACGTGATCACTGTATGATCAGCCACGTCATCAGTGCATGTTCAGTCACAGCATCAGTGCATGATCAGCCACGTGATCAGTGCATGATAGCCAAATGATCATTGGCTACAGTTACGTGCTCAATTCATGTGCAGTCACGTGATCTGTGCATGATAGCCACCTGACCAGTGCATTATCAGCAACGTGATTAGGGCATGATCAGCCACATGATCAGTTCATGATCAATCACGTGATCACTGTATTATCAGCCACGTCATCAGTGCATGCTCAGTCACAAGATCAGTGCATGTTCAGTCACATGATCAGTGCATGATCAGCCACGTGATCAGTGCATGATAGCCAAATGATCATTGGCTACAGTTACGTGATCAATTCATGTGCAGTCACGTGATCTGTGCTTGGATAGCCACGTGATCAGTGCGTGATCAGTCATGTGAAAAGTGGTGTGATCAGTCATGTGATCAATGTATGATCATCCAATACTCAGTGCTTGCGCAGTCATGTGATCAGTGCATGATAGCCACCTGACCAGTGCATGATCAGCAACGTGATTAGTGCATGATCAGCCACATGATCAGTTCATGGTCAATCACGTGATCACTGTATTATCAGCCACGTCATCAGTGCATGCTCAGTCACATGATCAGTGCATGTTCAGTCACATGATCAGTGCATGATCAGCCACGTGATCAGTGCATGATTGCCAAATGATCATTGGCTACAGTTACGTGATCAATTCATGTGCAGTCACGTGATCTGTGCATGATAGCCACGTGATCAGTGCGTGATCAGTCATGTGATCAGTGTGTGATCAGTCACGTGATCAATGTATGATCATCCAATAATCAGTGCATGCGCAGTCACGTGATCAGTGCATGATAGCCACCTGATCAGTGCATGATCAGCAACGTGATTAGTGCATGATCAGCCACATGATCAGTTCATGGTCAATCACGTGATCACTGTTTGATCAGCCACGTCATCAGTGCATGCTCAGTCACATGATCAGTGCATGACCAGCCACGTGATCAGTGCATGATAGCCAAGTGATCATTGCCTACTGTTACGTGATCAATTCATGCGCAGCCACGTGATCAGTGCATGATAGCCACGTGATCAGTGCGTATTCAGTCACGTGATCAGTGTGTGATTAGTCACGTGATCAGTGTATGATCATCCAATATTCAGTGCATGCGCAGTCACATGATCAGTGCATGATAGCCACGTCATCAGTGCATGATCAACCACTTTATCAGTGCATGATCAGCCACATGATCAGTGCATGATCAGTCACGTGATCAGTGCATGATCATCCACATGATCAGTGCATGATCAGCCACCTGATCATTGTATGATCAGCCATGTGATCAGTGCATGATAGCCAGGTTACCAGTACATGATCAGCCACGTCATCAGTGCATGATCAGCCAAGTGATCAGTGCATGCACAGTCACGTGATCATTGTATGATCAGCTTCGTGATCAGTACATGATCAGACACGTGGTCAGTGCATGATCAGTCAACTGATCATTGCATGAACAGGCACGAGATCAGTGCATGAACTGCAATGTGATTAGTTCATGATCAGCCACGTGATCAGTGTATGATCAACCACGTGGTCAGTGCATGATCAGCCACATGAACAGTGCAAGATCAGCCAAATGATCAGTGCATGCAGTCACGTAATCAGTGTATGATCAGCTTCGTGATCAGTGCATGATCAGCCACGTGATCAGTGCATGATTAGGCACGTGTTCAGTGCATTATCAGTAATGTGATCAGTGTATGATCAGGCACGTGATGAGTGCATGTACAGCCACGTGATCAGTGTATGATAAGCCACGTGATCAGTTCATGCACAGTCACGTGATCAGTGTATGCTCAGCTTCGTGATAATTGCATGATCAGCAACGAGATCAGTGCATGATTAGTCACGTCTTCAGTGCATGCGCAGTCACGTGATCAGTGCATGATAGCAACGTGAACAGTGCATGATCAGCTACGTGATCAGTGCATGATAGCCACGTGATCAGTGCATGATCAGTCATGTGATCAGTGTATGATCATCCACGTGATCAATGCATGATAGCCACCAGATAAGTGCATGATCAACCACGTAATCAGTGGATGATCAGCCTTGTGATCAGTGCATGCAGAGTCACGTGATCAGTGTATGATCAGCTTCGTGATCAGTGCATGATCAGCCACGTGATCAGTGCATTATCAGGAACGTGATCAGTGCATGATCAGTCACGTGATCAGTGTATGATCAGACACGTGATCAGTGCATGATCAGCCTTGTGATCAGTGCATGCAGAGTCACGTGATCAGTGTGTGATCAGCTTTGTGATCAGTGCATGATCAGCCACGTGATCAGTGCATGATCAGGAACGTGATCAGTGCATGATCAGTCACGTGATCAGAGCATGATCAGCCACGTAATCAGTGTATGTTCAGCCACGTAATCAGTGCATCATAGCCACCCGATCAGTGCATGATAAGCAAAGTGATTAGTGCATGATCATCAACTTGATCAGAGTATGATCAGCCACGTCATCAGTGCATGATCAGGCACGTGATCAGTGCATGATCAGTCACCTGATCAGTGCATGATCAGTCACGTGATCAGTGTATGATCAGACACGTGATCAGTGCATGATCAGCCTTGTGATCAGTGCATGCAGAGTCACGTGATCAGTGTGTGATCAGCTTTGTGATCAGTGCATGATCAGCCACGTGATCAGTGCATGATCAGGAACGTGATCAGTGCATGATCAGTCACGTGATCAGAGCATGATCAGCCACATAATCAGTGTATGATCAGCCACGTAATCAGTGCATCATAGCCACCCGATCAGTGCATGATCAGCAAAGTGATTAGTGCATGATCATCAACTTGATCAGAGTATGATCAGCCACGTCATCAGTGCATGATCAGGCACGGGATCAGTGCATGATCAGTCACCTGATCAGTGCATGATCAGTCACGTGGTCAGTGCATGATAGCCACCTGACCACTACATGATCAGCAACGTGATTAGTGCATGATCAGCCACATGATCAGTGCATGATCAATCACGTGATCACTGTATGATCAGCCACGTCATCAGTGCATGCTCAGTCACAGGATCAGTCCATGATCAGCCACGTGATCAGTGCATGATAGCCAAATGATCATTGGCTACAGTTACGTGATCAATTCATGTGCAGTCACGTGATCTGTGCATGATAGCCACGTGATCAGTACATGATCAGCCACATCATCAGTGCATGATCAGCCACGTGATCAGTGCATGCACAATCACGTGATCATTGTATGATCAGCTTCGTGATCAGTGCATGATCAGTCACGTGATCAGAGCATGATCAGCCACGTAATCAATGTATGATCAGCCACATAATCAGTGCATCATAGCCACCTGATCAGTGCATGTTAAGCAAAGTGATTAGTGCATGATCATCAACTTGATCAGAGTATGATCAGCCACGTCATCAGTGCATAATCAGGCACGTGTTCAGTGCATGATCAGTCACCTGATCAGTGCATGATCAGTCACGTGATCAGTGCATGATAGCCACCTAACCACTACATGATCAGCAACGTGATTAGTGCATGATCAGCCACATGATCAGTGCATGATCAATCACGTGATCACTGTATGATCAGCCACGTCATCAGTGCATGCTCAGTCACAGGATCAGTCCAGGATCAGCCACGTGATCAGTGCCTTATAGCCAAATGATCATTGGCTACAGTTACGTGATCAACTCATGTGCAGTCACGTGATCTGTGCATGATAGCCACGTGATCAGTGCGTGATCAGTCATGTGATCAGTGTGTGATCAGTCACGTGATCAATGTATGATCATCCAATACTCAGTGCATGCGCAGTCACGTGATCAGTGCATGATAGCCACCTGACCAGTGCATGATCAGCCTCATGATCAGTTCATGATCAATCACGTGATCACTGTATGATCAGCCACGTCATCAGTGCATGCGCAGTCACGTGATCAGTGCATGATAGCCACGTCATCAGTGCATGATCAGTCACGTGATCAGTGCATGATCATCCACATGATCAGTGCATGATCAGCCACCAGATCATTGTATGATCAGCCATGTGATCAGTGCATGATAGCCAGGTTATCAGTACATGATCAGCCACGTCATCAGTGCATGATCAGCCAAGTGATCAGTGCATGCACAATCACGTGATCATTGTATGATCAGCTTCGTGATCAGTGCATGATCAGTCACGTGATCAGAGCATGATCAGCCACGTAATCAGTGTATGATCAGCCACGTAATCAGTGCATCATAGCCACCGGATCAGTGCATGATAACAAAGTGATTAGTGCATGATCATCAACTTGATCAGAGTATGATCAGCCACGTCATCAGTGCATGATCAGACACGTGATCAGTGCATGATCAGTCACCTGATCAGTCACGTGATCAGGGCATGATAGCCACCTGACCACTACATGATCAGCAACGTGATTAGTGCATGATCAGCCACATGATCAGTGCATGATCAATCACGTGATCACTGTATGATCAGCCACGTCATCAGTGCATGCTCAGTCACCGGATCAGTGCATGATCAGCCACGTGATCAGTGCATGATAGCCAAATGATCATTGGCTACAGTTACGTGATCAATTCATGCACAGTCACGTGATGTGTGCCTGATAGCCACGTGATCAGTGCGTGATCAGTCACGTGATCAGTGTGTGATCAGTCACGTGATCAGTGTATGATCATCCAATATTCAGTGCATGCGCAGTCACGTGATCAGTACATGATAGCCACGTCATCAGTGCATGATCAACCACATTATCAGTGCATGATCAGCCACATGATCAGTGCATGCGCAGTCACGTGATCAGTGCTTGATAGCCACGTCATCAGTGCATGATCAACCACTTTATCAGTGCATGATCAGCCACGTGATCAGTGCATGATAGCCACGTGATCAGTGCATGATCAGTCATGTGATCAGTGTATGATCATTCACGTGATCAATGCATGATAGCCAGCAGATAAATGCATGATGAACCACGTGATCAGTGAATGATCAGCCTTGTGATCAGTGCATGCAGAGTCACGTGATCAGTGTATGATCAGCTTCGTGATCAGTGCATGATCAGCCACGTGATCAGTGCGTTATCAGGAACGTGATCAGTGCATGATCAGTCACGTGATCAGTGTATGATCAGACATGTGATCAGTGCATGATCAGCCTTGTGATCAGTGCATGCAGAGTCACGTGATCAGTGTATGATCAGCTTTGTGATCAGTGCATGATCAGCCACGGGATCAGTGCATGATCAGGAACGTGATCAGTGCATGATCAGTCACGAGATCAGTGCATGATCAGACACGTGATCAATGCATAATCAGCCTTGTGATCAGTGCATGCAGAGTCACGTGATTAGTGTATGATCAGCTTTGTGATCAGTGTATGATCAGCCACGTGATCAGTGCGTTATCAGGAACGTGATCAGTGCATGATCAGTCACGTGATCAGTGTATGATCACCCACGTGATCAATGCATGATTGCCATGTGATCAGTGCATGATCAGCCACATAATCCGTGCATGACAGCCACCTGACCAGTGCATGATCAGCAACATGATTAGTGCATGATCAACCACCTGATCAGTGCATCATCAATCACGTGATCACTGTGTGATCAGCCACGTCATCTGTGCGTGTGCAGTCAGGTGATCAGTGTATGATCAGCCACGTGATCACTGCATGATAGCCAAGTGATAAATGCATGATAGTTACGTGATCAGTGCATGCTCAGTCACATGATCAGTGCATTATCAGCCAATTGATCAGTGCATGATAGCCATGTGATCATTTCCAACAGATACATGATCAGTGCATGCACAGTCCTGTAATCAGTGCATGATTCCCACATGATCATCGCATGATCAATAACATGAACAGCAAAATTCAGACACGTTATCACTGTATGCTCAGTCACGAGATCAGTTCCTGATCAGCCACGTGATCAGTGTATGATCATCCTCGACATCAGTGCATGCGCAGTCACAGAATCAGTTCATGACAGCCACGTGATCAGTGCATGATCGGTCACGTCTTCAGTGCATGATCAGCTACGTGATCAGTGCATGATAGCCAGGTGATCAGTGCATGATCAGTCAGGTGTTCAATGTATGACCAAAAATCAGTGCATGATTTTTCACGTGATCAGTGTGTGATGTCCAGGTGATCAGTTCATGCGCAGTCATGTGACCAGCGCAATATAGCTATGTGATCAGTGCATGATCAGCCACGGGATCAGTGCAAGATCGCCACGTGATCAGTGCATGATAAGTTATGTGACCAATGTATGATTAGCCACGTGATCAGTGCATGTTAGCCACGTGATCAGTGCATGATCAGTCACGTGATCAGGGCATGCGCAGTCACTTGATCAGTGCATAATACCTACGCCATCAGTGCATATTCACTCACGTGGTCAGTGCATGATCAGCCACGTGATTAGTGCATGATCAGCCACGTGATCAGTGCATGATCAGGCACGTGAAGAGTCGATGATCAGTCACGTGATTAGTGTATGATAGCCAGGTTATCAGTGCATGATCAGCCACGTGATCACAGCATGCACAGTCACGTGATCAGTGTATGATCAGCCAGGTGATCAGTGCATGATCAGCCACGTGATCAGTGCATGATAGCAAAGTGATCAGTGCATGATAGCCACGTGATCAGTGCATGATAGCCACGTGATCAGTGCATGATCAGTCACGTGGTCAGTGTATGATCAACCACGTGATCAATGCATGATAGCCACCAGATCAGTGAATGATAAGTCACGTGATCAGTGCATGATCTGTCACGTGATCTGTGTATGATATCCACGTGATCAGTTCATGGGCAATCAGTGATCAGTGCATGATAACTATGTGATCAGTGCATGATTAGCCACGTGATCAGTGTATGGTCAGCCAGGTGATCAGTGCATGATCAGCCACGTGATCAGTGCATGCACAGTCACGTGATCAGTGTATGATCAGCCAAATGATCAGTGCATGATCAGGTACGTGATCAGTGCATGATCAGGCATATGATCAGTGCATGATCAGCCACATGATCAGTGCACGATAGCCAAGTGATCAGTGCCTGATAGCCACGTGATCAGTGCATGATCAGTCACGTGATCAGTGCATGATCAGCCACGGGATCAGGATTGATAGCCACCTTACCAATGCATGATCAGCAACGTGATTAGTGCATGATGAGCCACGTGATCAGTGCATGATCAGCCACCTGAACACTGCATGATCAGACACGTGGTCAGTGCATGCACAGATACGTGATCAGTGTATGATCAGCTTCGTGATCAGTGCATGATCAACCACGTGATCAGTGCATGATCAGGCACGTGTAGATTCCATGATCAGTCACGTGATCAGTGTATGATAGCCAGGCTATCAGTGCATGATCAGCAAAGTGATCTTAGCATGCACAGTCACGTGATCAGTGTATGATCAGCCATGTTATTAGTGCATGATCCGCAACATGATTAGTGCATGATCAGCCACGTGATCAGTGTATGCTCAGCCACGTGATCAGTGCAGGATCAGCCACGTGATCAGGGCATGATCAGCAAAGTGATCAGTGCATGATCAGCCAAGTGATCAGTGCATGTACAGTCCCGTGGTCAGTGTATGATCAGCTTGGTGATCAGTGCATATTCAGCCAAGCGATCAGTGCATGATCAGTCACGTGATCAGTGAATGATCAGCCTCGTGATCAGTGTATGATCATAAACTTGATCAGTGCATGATAGGCACGTAATCAGTGCATGATAGCCAACAGATCACTGCATGATCAGCAACGTGATCAGTGCATGATAGCCAAATGATCAATGCATGATAGCTACGTGTTCAGTGCTTGCTCAGTCACATGATCGGTGTATGATCAGCCAGGAGATCAGTGCATGATAGCCAAGTGATCATTGCCTACAGTTATGTGATCAGTGCATGCACAGTCTCCTGGTCAGCGCATGATAGCCACGTGATCAGTGCATGATCAGTCACGTGATCAGTGTGTGATCAGTCACGTGATCAATGTATGATCATCCAATACTCAGTGCATGCGCAGTCATGTGATCAGTGCATGATAGCCACCTGACCAGTGCATGATCAGCAACGTGATTAGTGCATGATCAGCCACATGATCAGTTCATGATCAATCACGTGATCACTGTATGATCAGCCACGTCATCAGTGCATGCTCAGTCACAGCATCAGTGCATGATCAGCCACGTGATCAGTGCATGATAGCCAAGTGATCATTGCCTACAGTTACGTGATCAATTCATGCGCAGTCACGTGATCTGTGCATGATAGCCACGTGATCAGTGCGTGATCAGTCATGTGATCAGTGAGTGATCAGTCACATGATCAATGTATGATCATCCAATATTCAGTGCATGCGCAGTCACGTGATCAGTGCATGATAGCCACGTCATCAGTGCATGATCAACCACTTTATCAGTGCATGATCAGCCACATGATCAGTGCATGATCAGTCACGTGATCAGTGCATGATCATCCACATGATCAGTGCATGATCAGCCACCTGATCATTGTATGATCAGCCATGTGATCAGTGCATGATAGCCAGGTTATCAGGACATGATCAGCCACGTCATCAGTGCATGATCAGCCAAGTGATCAGTGCATGCACAGTCACGTGATCATTGTATGATCAGCTTCGTGATCAGTACATGATCAGACACGTGGTCAGTGCATGATCAGTCACCTGATCATTGCATGAACAGGCACGAGATCAGTGCATGAACTGCAATGTGATTAGTTCATGATCAGCCACGTGATCAGTTAATGATCAGGAAGGTGATCAGTGCATGATCAGTCACGTGATCAGAGCATGATCAGCCACGTAAGCAGTGTATGATCAGCCGCGTAATCAGTTCATCATAGCCACCTGATCAGTGCATGATAAGCAAAGTGATTAGTGCATGATCATCAACTTGATCAGAGTATGATCAGCCACGTCATCAGTGCATGATCAGGCACGTGATCAGAGCATGATCAGTCACCTGATCAGTGCATGGTCAGTCACGTGATCAGTGCATGATAGCCACCTGACCACTACATGATCAGCAACGTGATTAGTGCATGATCAGCCACATGATCAGTGCATGATCAATCACGTGATCACTGTATGATCAGCCACGTCATCAGTGCATGCTCAGTCACAGGATCAGTGCAGGATCAGCCACGTGATCAGTGCATGATAGCCAAATGATCATTGGCTACAGTTACGTGATCAACTCATGTGCAGTCACGTGATCTGTGCATGATAGCCACGTGATCAGTGCGTGATCAGTCATGTGATCAGTGTGTGGTCAGTCACCTGATCAATGTATGATCATCCAATACTCAGTGCATGCGCAGTCACGTGATCAGTGCATGATAGCCACCTGACCAGTGCATGATCAGCAACGTGATTAGTGCATGATCAGCCTCATGATCAGTTCATGATCAATCAGGTGATCACTGTATGATCAGCCACGTCATCAGTGCATGCGCAGTCACGTGATCAGTGCATGATAGCCACGTCATCAGTGCATGATCAGTCACGTGATCAGTGCATGATCATCCACATGATCAGTGCATGATCAGGCACCAGATCATTGTATGATCAGCCATGTGATCAGTGCATGATAGCCAGGTTATCAGTACATGATCAGCCACGTCATCAGTGCATGATCAGCCAAGTGATCAGTGCATGCACAATCACGTGATCATTGTATGATCAGCTTCGTGATCAGTGCATGATCAGTCACGTGATCAGAGCATAATCAGCCACGTAATCAGTGTATGAACAGCCACGTAATCAGTGCATCATAGCCACCTAATCAGTGCATGATAAGCAAAGTGATTAGTGCATGATCATCAACTTGATTAGAGTATGATCAGCCACGTGACCAGTGCATGATCAGGCACGTGATCAGTGCATGATCAGTCACCTGATCAGTGTATGATCAGTCACGTAATCAGTGCATGATAGCCACCTGACCACTATATGATCAGCAACATGATTAGTGCATGATCAGCCACATGATCAGTGCATGATCAATCACGTGATCACTGTATGATCAGCGAAGTCATCAGTGCATGCTCAGTCACATGATCAGTGCATGTTCAGTCACGTGATCAGTGCATGATCAGCCACGTGATCAGTGCATGATAGCCAAATGATCATTGGCTACAGTTACGTGATCAATTCATGCGCAGTCACGTGATCTGTGCATGATAGCCACGTTATCAGTGCATGATCAGCAACGTGATGAGTGCATGATCAGCCACATGATCAGTTCATGATAAATCACGTGATCACTGTTTGATCAGCCACGTCATCAGTGCATGCTCAGTCACATGATCAGTGCATGACCAGCCACGTGATCAGTGCATGATAGCCAAGTTATCATTGGCTACAGTCACCTGATCAGTGCATGATCAGTCACGTGATCAGTGCATGATAGCCACCTGACCACTACATGATCAGCAACGTGATTAGTGCATGATCAGCCACATGATCAGTTCATGATCAATCACGTGATCACTGTTTGATCAGCCACGTCATCAGTGCATGCTCAGTCACATGATCAGTGCATGACCAGCCACGTCATCAGTGCATGATAGCCAAGTGATCATTGCCTACAGTTACGTGATCAATTCATGCGCAGCCACGTGATCAGTGCATGATAGCCACGTGATCAGTGCGTATTCAGTCACGTGATCAGTGTGTGATTAGTCACGTGATCAGTGTATGATCATCCAATATTCAGTGCATGCGCAGTCACGTGATCAGTGCATGATAGCCACGTCATCAGTGCATGATCAACCACTTTATCAGTGCATGATCAGCCACATGATCAGTGCATGGTCAGTCACGTGATCAGTGCATGATCATCCACATGATCAGTGCATGATCAGCCACCTGATCATTGTATGATCAGCCAGGTTACCAGTACATGATCAGCCACGTCATCAGTGCATGATCAGCCAAGTGATCAGTGCATGCACAGTCACGTGATCATTGTATGATCAGCTTCGTGATCAGTACATGATCAGACACGTGGTCAGTGCATGATCAGTCAACTGATCATTGCATGAACAGGCACGAGATCAGTGCATGAACTGCAATGTGATTAGTTCATGATCAGCCACGTGATCAGTGTATGATCAACCACGTGATCAGTGCACGATCAGCCACATGAACAGTGCAAGATCAGCCAAATGATCAGTGCATGAAGTCACGTAATCAGTGTATGATCAGCTTCGTGATCAGTGCATGATCAGCAACGTGATCAGTGCATGATTAGGCACGTGTTCAGTGCATTATCAGTAATGTGATCAGTGTATGATCAGGCACGTGATGAGTGCATGTACAGCCACGTGATCAGTGTATGATAAGCCACGTGATCAGTTCATGCACAGTCACATGATCAGTGTATGCTCAGCTTCGTGATAATTGCATGATCAGCAACTAGATCAGTGCATGATTAGTCACGTCTTCAGTGCATGACCAGTCACGTGATCAGTGCATGATAGCAACGTGAACAGTGCATGATCAGCTACGTGATCAGTACATGATAGCCAGGTGATCAGTGCATGATCAGTCACATGTTCAATGTATGATCATCCACGTGATCAGTGCATGATAGCCACGTGATCAGTGCATGATCAGTCATGTGATCAGTGTATGATCATCCACGTGATCAATGCATGATGGCCACCAGATAAGTGCATGATCAACCACGTGATCAGTGGATGATCAGACACGTGATCAGTGCATGATCACCCTTGGGATCAGCGCATGAAGAGTCACGTGATCACTGTATGATCAGCCACGTCATCAGTGCATGCGCAGTCACGTGATCAGTGCATGATAGCCACGTCATCAGTGCATGATCAGTCACGTAATCAGTGCATGATCAGCCACCTGATCGTTGTATGATCAGCCATGTGATCAGTGCATAATAGCCAGGTTATCAGTACATGATCAGCCACGTCATCAGTGCATGATCAGCCAAATGATCAGTGCATGCACAATCACGTGATCATTGTATGATCAGCTTCGTGATCAGTGCATGATCAGTCACGTGATCAGAGCATGATCAGCCACGTAATCAGTGTATGATCAGCCACGTAATCAGTGCATCATAGCCACCTGATCAGTGCATGATAAGCAAAGTGATTAGTGCATGATCATCAACTTGAACAGAGTATGATCAGCCACGTCATCAGTGCATGATCAGGCACGTGATCAGTGCATGATCAGTCACCTGATCAGTGCATGATCAATCACGTGATCACTGTATGATCAGCCACGTCATCAGTGCATGCTCAGTCACAGCATCAGTGCATGATCAGCCACGTGATCAGTGCATGATAGCCAAATGATCATTGGTACAGTTACGTGATCAATTCATGTGCAGTCACGTGATCTGTGCATGATAGCACGTGATCAGTGCGCGATCAGTCATGTGATCAGTGTGTGATCAGTCACGTGATCAATGTATGATCATCCAATACTCAGTGCATGCGCAGTCATGTGATCAGTGCATGATAGCCACCTGACCAGTGCATGATCAGCAACGTGATTAGTGCATGATCAGCCACATGATCAGTTCATGATCAATCACGTGATCACTGTATTATCAGCCACGTCATCAGTGCATGCTCAGTCACAAGATCAGTGCATGTTCAGTCACATGATCAGTGCATGATCAGCCACGTGATCAGTGCATGATAGCCAAATGATCATTGGCTACAGTTACGTGATCAATTCATGCGCAGTCACGTGATCTGTGCATGATAGCCACGTGATCAGTGCATGATCAGTCATGTGATCTGTGTGTGATCAGTCACGTGATCAATGTATGATCATCCAATAATCAGTACATGCGCAGTCACGTGATCAGTGCATGATAGCCACCTGATCAGTGCATGATCAGCAACGTGATGAGTGCATGATCAGCCACATGATCAGTTCATGATCAATCACGTGATTATGTTTGATCAGCCACGTCATCAGTGCATGCACAGTCACAGCATCAGTGCATGGGCAGCCACGTGATCAGTGCATGATAGCCAAATGATCATTGGCTACAGTTACGTGATCAATTCATGTGCAGTCACGTGATCTGTGCATGATAGCCACGTGATCAGTGGGTGATCAGTCATGTGATCAGTGTGTGATCAGTCACGTGATCAATGTATGATCATCCAATACTCAGTGCATGCGCAGTCCCGTGATCAGTGCATGATAGCCACCTGATCAGTGCATTATCAATCACGTGATCACTGTATGATCAGCCACGTCATCAGTGCATGCTCAGTCACAGCATCAGTGCATGATCAGGCACGTGGTCAGTGCATGATCAGTCACCTGATCAGTGCATGATCAATCACGTGATCACTGTATGATCAGCCACGTCATCAGTGCATGCTCAGTCACAGCATCAGTGCATGATCAGCCACGTGATCAGTGCATGATAGCCAAATGATCATTGGTACAGTTACGTGATCAATTCATGTGCAGTCACGTGATCTGTGCATGATAGCACGTGATTAGTGTGCGATCAGTCATGTGATCAGTGTGTGATCAGTCACGTGATCAATGTATGATCATCCAATACTCAGTGCATGCGCAGTCATGTGATCAGTGCATGATAGCCACCTGACCAGTGCATGATCAGCAACGTGATTAGTGCATGATCAGCCACATGATCAGTTCATGATCAATCACGTGATCACTGTATTATCAGCCACGTCATCAGTGCATGCTCAGTCACAAGATCAGTGCATGTTCAGTCACATGATCAGTGCATGATCAGCCACGTGATCAGTGCATGATAGCCAAATGATCATTGGCTACAGTTACGTGATCAATTCATGTGCAGTCACGTGATCTGTGCATGATAGCCACGTGATCAGTGCGTGATCAGTCATGTGATCAGAGTGTGTTCAGTCACGTGATCAATGTATGATCATCCAATAATCAGTGCATGCGCAGTCACGTGATCAGTGCATGATAGCCACCTGATCAGTGCATGATCAGCAACGTGATGAGTGCATGATCAGCCACATGATCAGTTCATGATCAATCACGTGATCACTGTTTGATCAGCCACGTCATCAGTGCATGCTCAGTCACATGATCAGTGCATGACCAGCCACGTGATCAGTGCATGATAGCCAAGTGATCACTGCCTACAGTTACGTGATCAATTCATGCGCAGCCACGTGATCAGTGCATGATAGCCACGTGATCAGTGCGTATTCAGTCACGTGATCAGTGTGTGATTAGTCACGTGATCAGTGTATGATCATCCAATATTCAGTGCATGCGCAGTCACGTGATCAGTGCATGATAGCCACGTCATCAGTGCATGATCAACCACTTTATCAGTGCATGATCAGCCACATGATCAGTGCATGATTAGTCACGTGATCAGTGCATGATCATCCACATGATCAGTGCATGATCAGCCACCTGATCATTGTATGATCAGCCATGTGATCAGTGCATGATAGCCAAGTTACCAGTACATGATCAGCCACGTCATCAGTGCATGATCAGCCAAGTGATCAGTGCATGCACAGTCACGTGATCATTGTATGATCAGCTTCGTGATCAGTACATGATCAGACACGTGGTCAGTGCATGATCAGTCACCTGATCATTGCAAGAACAGGCACGAGATCAGTGCATGAACTGCAATGTGATTAGTTCATGATCAGCCACGTGATCAGTGCATGATCAGCCACATGATCAGTGCATGATCAGTCACGTGATCAGTGCATGATCATCCACATGATCAGTGCATGTTCAGCCACCAGATCATTGTATGATCAGCCATGTGATCAGTGCATGATAGCCAGGTTATCAGTACATGATCAGCCACATCATCAGTGCATGATCAGCCACGTGATCAGTGCATGCACAATCACGTGATCATTGTATGATCAGCTTCGTGATCAGTGCATGATCAGTCACGTGATCAGAGCATGATCAGCCACGTAATCAGTGTATGATCAGCCACATAATCAGTGCATCATAGCCACCTGATCAGTGCATGTTAAGCAAAGTGATTAGTGCATGATCATCAACTTGATCAGAGTATGATCAGCCACGTCATCAGTGCATGATCAGGCACGTGATCAGTGCATGATCAGTCACCTGATCAGTGCATGATCAGTCACGTGATCAGTGCATGATAGCCACCTAACCACTACATGATCAGCAACGTGATTAGTGCATGATCAGGCACATGATCAGTGCATGATCAATCACGTGATCACTGTATGATCAGCCACGTCATCAGTGCATATTCAGTCACAGCATCAGTGCATGATCAGCCACGTGATCAGTGCATGATAGCCAAATGATCATTGGCTACAGTTACGTGCTCAATTCATGTGCAGTCACGTGATCTGTGCATGATAGCCACCTGACCAGTGCATTATCAGCAACGTGATTAGTGCATGATCAGCCACATGATCAGTTCATGATCAATCACGTGATCACTGTATTATCAGCCACGTCATCAGTGCATGCTCAGTCACAAGATCAGTGCATGTTCAGTCACATGATCAGTGCATGATCAGCCACGTGATCAGTGCATGATAGCCAAATGATCATTGGCTACAGTTACGTGATCAATTCATGTGCAGTCACGTGATCTGTGCATGATAGCCACGTGATCAGTGCGTGATCAGTCATGTGAAAAGTGTGTGATCAGTCACGTGATCAATGTATGATCATCCAATACTCAGTGCTTGCGCAGTCATGTGATCAGTGCATGATAGCCACCTGACCAGTGCATGATCAGCAACGTGATTAGTGCATGATCAGCCACATGATCAGTTCATGATCAATCACGTGATCACTGTATTATCAGCCACGTCATCAGTGCATGCTCAGTCACATGATCAGTGCATGTTCAGTCACATGATCAGTGCATGATCAGCCACGTGATCAGTGCATGATTGCCAAATGATCATTGGCTACAGTTACGTGATCAATTCATGTGCAGTCACGTGATCTGTGCATGATAGCCACGTGATCAGTGCGTGATCAGTCATGTGATCAGTGTGTGATCAGTCACGTGATCAATGTATGATCATCCAATAATCAGTGCATGCGCAGTCACGTGATCAGTGCATGATAGCCACCTGATCAGTGCATGATCAGCAACGTGATTAGTGCATGATCAGCCACATGATCAGTTCATGATCAATCACGTGATCACTGTTTGATCAGCCACGTCATCAGTGCATGCTCAGTCACATGATCAGTGCATGACCAGCCACGTGATCAGTGCATGATAGCCAAGTGATCATTGCCTACTGTTACGTGATCAATTCATGCGCAGCCACGTGATCAGTGCATGATAGCCACGTGATCAGTGCGTATTCAGTCACGTGATCAGTGTGTGATTAGTCACGTGATCAGTGTATGATCATCCAATATTCAGTGCATGCGCAGTCACGTGATCAGTGCATGATAGCCACGTCATCAGTGCATGATCAACCACTTTATCAGTGCATGATCAGCCACATGATCAGTGCATGATCAGTCACGTGATCAGTGCATGATCATCCACATGATCAGTGCATGATCAGCCACCTGATCATTGTATTATCAGCCATGTGATCAGTGCATGATAGCCAGGTTACCAGTACATGATCAGCCACGTCATCAGTGCATGATCAGCCAAGTGATCAGTGCATGCACAGTCACGTAATCATTGTATGATCAGCTTCGTGATCAGTACATGATCAGACACGTGGTCAGTGCATGATCAGTCAACTGATCATTGCATGAACAGGCACGAGATCAGTGCATGAACTGCAATGTGATTAGTTCATGATCAGCCACGTGATCAGTGTATGATCAACCACGTGGTCAGTGCATGATCAGCCACATGAACAGTGCAAGATCAGCCAAATGATCAGTGCATGCAGTCACGTAATCAGTGTATGATCAGCTTCGTGATCAGTGCATGATCAGCCACGTGATCAGTGCATGATTAGGCACGTGTTCAGTGCATTATCAGTAATGTGATCAGTGTATGATCAGGCACGTGATGAGTGCATGTACAGCCACGTGATCAGTGTATGATAAGCCACGTGATCAGTTCATGCACAGTCACGTGATCAGTGTATGCTCAGCTTCATGATAATTGCATGATCAGCAACGAGATCAGTGCATGATTAGTCACGTCTTCAGTGCATGATCACTCACGTGATCAGTGCATGATAGCAACGTAAACAGTGCATGATCAGCTACGTGATCAGTGCATGATAGCCACGTGATCAGTGCATGATCAGTCATGTGATCAGTGTATGATCATCCACGTGATCAATGCATGATAGCCACCAGATAAGTGCATGATCAACCACGTAATAAGTGGATGATCAGCCTTGTGATCAGTGCATGCAGAGTCACGTGATCAGTGTATGATCAGCTTCGTGATCAGTGCATGATCAGCCACGTGATCAGTGCATTATCAGGAACGTGATCAGTGCATGATCAGTCACGTGATCAGTGTATGATCAGACACGTGATCAGTGCATGATCAGCCTTGTGATCAGTGCATGCAGAGTCACGTGATCAGTGTGTGATCAGCTTTGTGATCAGTGCATGATCAGCCACGTGATCAGTGCATGATCAGGAACGTGATCAGTGCATGATCAGTCACGTGATCAGAGCATGATCAGCCACGTAATCAGTGTATGTTCAGCCACGTAATCAGTGCATCATAGCCACCCGATCAGTGCATGATAAGCAAAGTGATTAGTGCATGATCATCAACTTGATCAGAGTATGATCAGCCACGTCATCAGTGCATGATCAAGCACGTGATCAGTGCATGATCAGTCACCTGATCAGTGCATGATCAGTCACGTGATCAGTGTATGATCAGACACGTGATCAGTGCATGATCAGCCTTGTGATCAGTGCATGCAGAGTCACGTGATCAGTGTGTGATCAGCTTTGTGATCAGTGCATGATCAGCCACGTGATCAGTGCATGATCAGGAACGTGATCAGTGCATGATCAGTCACGTGATCAGAGCATGATCAGCCACATAATCAGTGTATGATCAGCCACGTAATCAGTGCATCATAGCCACCCGATCAGTGCATGATCAGCAAAGTGATTAGTGCATGATCATCAACTTGATCAGAGTATGATCAGCCACGTCATCAGTGCATGATCAGGCACGGGATCAGTGCATGATCAGTCACCTGATCAGTGCATGATCAGTCACGTGGTCAGTGCATGATAGCCACCTGACCACTACATGATCAGCAACGTGATTAGTGCATGATCAGCCACATGATCAGTGCATGATCAATCACGTGAACACTGTATGATCAGCCACGTCATCAGTGCATGCTCAGTCACAGGATCAGTGCATGATCAGCCACGTGATCAGTGCATGATAGCCAAATGATCATTGGCTACAGTTACGTGATCAATTTATGTGCAGTCACGTGATCTGTGCATGATAGCCACGTGATCAGTACATGATCAGCCACATCATCAGTGCATGATCAGCCACGTGATCAGTGCATGCACAATCACGTGATCATTGTATGATCAGCTTCGTGATCAGTGCATGATCAGTCACGTGATCAGAGCATGATCAGCCACGTAATCAGTGTATGATCAGCCACATAATCAGTGCATCATAGCCACCTGATCAGTGCATGTTAAGCAAAGTGATTAGTGCATGATCATCAACTTGATCAGAGTATGATCAGCCACGTCATCAGTGCATAATCAGGCACGTGTTCAGTGCATGATCAGTCACCTGATCAGTGCATGATCAGTCACGTGATCAGTGCATGATAGCCACCTAACCACTACATGATCAGCAACGTGATTAGTGCATGATCAGCCACATGATCAGTGCATGATCAATCACGTGATCACTGTATGATCAGCCACGTCATCAGTGCATGCTCAGTCACAGGATCAGTGCAGGATCAGCCACGTGATCAGTGCCTTATAGCCAAATGATCATTGGCTACAGTTACGTGATCAACTCATGTGCAGTCACGTGATCTGTGCATGATAGCCACGTGATCAGTGCGTGATCAGTCATGTGATCAGTGTGTGATCAGTCACGTGATCAATGTATGATCATCCAATACTCAGTGCATGCTCAGTCACGTGATCAGTGCATGATAGCCACCTGACCAGTGCATGATCAGCCTCATGATCAGTTCATGATCAATCACGTGATCACTGTATGATCAGCCACGTCATCAGTGCATGCGCAGTCACGTGATCAGTGCATGATAGCCACGTCATCAGTGCATGATCAGTCACGTGATCAGTGCATGATCATCCACATGATCAGTGCATGATCAGCCACCAGATCATTGTATGATCAGCCATGTGATCAGTGCATGATAGCCAGGTTATCAGTACATGATCAGCCACGTCATCAGTGCATGATCAGCCAAGTGATCAGTGCATGCACAATCACGTGATCATTGTATGATCAGCTTCGTGATCAGTGCATGATCAGTCACGTGATCAGAGCATGATCAGCCACGTAATCAGTGTATGATCAGCCACGTAATCAGTGCATCATAGCCACTTGATCAGTGCATGATAACAAAGTGATTAGTGCATGATCATCAACTTGATCAGAGTATGATCAGCCACGTCATCAGTGCATGATCAGACACGTGATCAGTGCATGATCAGTCACCTGATCAGTCACGTGATCAGTGCATGATAGCCACCTGACCACTACATGATCAGCAACGTGATTAGTGCATGATCAGCCACATAATCAGTGCATGATCAATCACGTGATCACTGTATGATCAGCCACGTCATCAGTGCATGCTCAGTCACCGGATCAGTGCATGATCAGCCACGTGATCAGTGCATGATAGCCAAATGATCATTGGCTACAGTTACGTGATCAATTCATGCACAGTCACGTGATGTGTGCCTGATAGCCACGTGATCAGTGTGTGATCAGTCACGTGATCAGTGTATGATCATCCAATATTCAGTGCATGCGCAGTCAGGTGATCAGTACATGATAGCCACGTCATCAGTGCATGATCAACCACATTATCAGTGCATGATCAGCCACATGATCAGTGCATGCGCAGTCACGTGATCAGTGCTTGATAGCCACGTCATCAGTGCATGATCAACCACTTTATCAGTGCATGATCAGCCACGTGATCAGTGCATGATAGCCACGTGATCAGTGCATGATCAGTCATGTGATCAGTGTATGATCATTCACGTGATCAATGCATGATAGCCAGCAGATAAATGCATGATGAACCACGTGATCAGTGAATGATCAGCCTTGTGATCAGTGCATGCAGAGTCACGTGATCAGTGTATGATCAGCTTCGTGATCAGTGCATGATCAGCCACGTGATCAGTGCGTTATCAGGAACGTGATCAGTGCATGATCAGTCACGTGATCAGTGTATGATCAGACATGTGATCAGTGCATGATCAGCCTTGTGATCAGTGCATGCAGAGTCACGTGATCAGTGTATGATCAGCTTTGTGATCAGTGCATGATCAGCCACGGGATCAGTGCATGATCAGGAACGTGATCAGTGCATGATCAGTCACGAGATCAGTGCATGATCAGACACGTGATCAATGCATAATCAGCCTTGTGATCAGTGCATGCAGAGTCACGTGATTAGTGTATGATCAGCTTTGTGATCAGTGTATGATCAGCCACGTGATCAGTGCGTTATCAGGAACGTGATCAGTGCATGATCAGTCACGTGATCAGTGTATGATCACCCACGTGATCAATGCATGATTGCCATGTGATCAGTGCATGATCAGCCACATAATCCGTGCATGACAGCCACCTGACCAGTGCATGATCAGCAACATGATTAGTGCATGATCAACCACCTGATCAGTGCATCATCAATCACGTGATCACTGTGTGATCAGCCACGTCATCTGTGCGTGTGCAGTCAGGTGATCAGTGTATGATCAGCCACGTGATCACTGCATGATAGCCAAGTGATAAATGCATGATAGTTACGTGATCAGTGCATGCTCAGTCACATGATCAGTGCATTATCAGCCAATTGATCAGTGCATGATAGCCATGTGATCATTTCCAACAGATACATGATCAGTGCATGCACAGTCCTGTAATCAGTGCATGATTCCCACATGATCATCGCATGATCAATAACATGAACAGCAAAATTCAGACACGTTATCACTGTATGCTCAGTCACGAGATCAGTTCCTGATCAGCCACGTGATCAGTGTATGATCATCCTCGACATCAGTGCATGCGCAGTCACAGAATCAGTTCATGACAGCCACGTGATCAGTGCATGATCGGTCACGTCTTCAGTGCATGATCAGCTACGTGATCAGTGCATGATAGCCAGGTGATCAGTGCATGATCAGTCAGGTGTTCAATGTATGACCAAAAATCAGTGCATGATTTTTCACGTGATCAGTGTGTGATGTCCAGGTGATCAGTTCATGCGCAGTCATGTGACCAGCGCAATATAGCTATGTGATCAGTGCATGATCAGCCACGGGATCAGTGCAAGATCGCCACGTGATCA
Organism: Bos indicus; assembly: GCF_029378745.1. Classification (NCBI taxonomy): domain Eukaryota; kingdom Metazoa; phylum Chordata; class Mammalia; order Artiodactyla; family Bovidae; genus Bos; species Bos indicus. Next base: position 377,544 of record NC_091763.1, on the reverse strand, counting down.
GTGCATGATAAGTTATGTGACCAATGTATGATTAGCCACGTGATCAGTGCATGTTAGCCACGTGATCAGTGCATGATCAGTCACGTGATCAGGGCATGCGCAGTCACTTGATCAGTGCATAATACCTACGCCATCAGTGCATATTCACTCACGTGATCAGTGCATGATCAGCCACGTAATTAGTGCATGATCAGCCACGTGATCAGTGCATGATCAGGCACGTGAAGAGTCGATGATCAGTCACGTGATTAGTGTATGATAGCCAGGTTATCAGTGCATGATCAGCCACGTGATCACAGCATGCACAGTCACGTGATCAGTGTATGATCAGCCAGGTGATCAGTGCATGATCAGCCACGTGATCAGTGCATGATAGCAAAGTGATCAGTGCATGATAGCCACGTGATCAGTGCATGATAGCCACGTGATCAGTGCATGATCAGTCACGTGGTCAGTGTATGATCAACCACGTGATCAATGCATGATAGCCACCAGATCAGTGCATGATAAGTCACGTGATCAGTGCATGATCTGTCACGTGATCAGTGTATGATATCCACGTGATCAGTTCATGGGCAATCAGTGATCAGTGCATGATAACTATGTGATCAGTGCATGATTAGCCACGTGATCAGTGTATGGTCAGCCAGGTGATCAGTGCATGATCAGCCACGTGATCAGTGCATGCACAGTCACGTGATCAGTGTATGATCAGCCAAATGATCAGTGCATGATCAGGTACGTGATCAGTGCATGATCAGGCATATGATCAGTGCATGATCAGCCACATGATCAGTGCACGATAGCCAAGTGATCAGTGCCTGATAGCCACGTGATCAGTGCATGATCAGTCACGTGATCAGTGCATGATCAGCCACGGGATCAGGATTGATAGCCACCTTACCAATGCATGATCAGCAACGTGATTAGTGCATGATGAGCCACGTGATCAGTGCATGATCAGCCACCTGAACACTGCATGATCAGACACGTGGTCAGTGCATGCACAGATATGTGATCAGTGTATGATCAGCTTCGTGATCAGTGCATGATCAACCACGTGATCAGTGCATGATCAGGCACGTGTAGATTCCATGATCAGTCACGTGATCAGTGTATGATAGCCAGGCTATCAGTGCATGATCAGCAAAGTGATCTTAGCATGCACAGTCACGTGATCAGTGTATGATCAGCCATGTTATTAGTGCATGATCCGCAACATGATTAGTGCATGATCAGCCACGTGATCAGTGTATGCTCAGCCACGTGATCAGTGCAGGATCAGCCACGTGATCAGGGCATGATCAGCAAAGTGATCAGTGCATGATCAGCCAAGTGATCAGTGCATGTACAGTCCCGTGGTCAGTGTATGATCAGCTTGGTGATCAGTGCATATTCAGCCAAGCGATCAGTGCATGATCAGTCACGTGATCAGTGAATGATCAGCCTCGTGATCAGTGTATGATCATAAACTTGATCAGTGCATGATAGGCACGTAATCAGTGCATGATAGCCAACAGATCACTGCATGATCAGCAACGTGATCAGTGCATGATAGCCAAATGATCAATGCATGATAGCTACGTGTTCAGTGCTTGCTCAGTCACATGATCGGTGTATGATCAGCCAGGAGATCAGTGCATGATAGCCAAGTGATCATTGCCTACAGTTATGTGATCAGTGCATGCACAGTCTCCTGGTCAGCACATGATAGCCACGTGATCAGTGCATGATCAGTCACGTGATCAGTGTGTGATCAGTCACGTGATCAATGTATGATCATCCAATACTCAGTGCATGCGCAGTCATGTGATCAGTGCATGATAGCCACCTGACCAGTGCATGATCAGCAACGTGATTAGTGCATGATCAGCCACATGATCAGTTCATGATCAATCACGTGATCACTGTATGATCAGCCACGTCATCAGTGCATGCTCAGTCACAGCATCAGTGCATGATCAGCCACGTGATCAGTGCATGATAGCCAAGTGATCATTGCCTACAGTTACGTGATCAATTCATGCGCAGTCACGTGATCTGTGCATGATAGCCACGTGATCAGTGCGTGATCAGTCATGTGATCAGTGAGTGATCAGTCACATGATCAATGTATGATCATCCAATATTCAGTGCATGCGCAGTCACGTGATCAGTGCATGATAGCCACGTCATCAGTGCATGATCAACCACTTTATCAGTGCATGATCAGCCACATGATCAGTGCATGATCAGTCACGTGATCAGTGCATGATCATCCACATGATCAGTGCATGATCAGCCACCTGATCATTGTATGATCAGCCATGTGATCAGTGCATGATAGCCAGGTTATCAGGACATGATCAGCCACGTCATCAGTGCATGATCAGCCAAGTGATCAGTGCATGCACAGTCACGTGATCATTGTATGATCAGCTTCGTGATCAGTACATGATCAGACACGTGGTCAGTGCATGATCAGTCACCTGATCATTGCATGAACAGGCACGAGATCAGTGCATGAACTGCAATGTGATTAGTTCATGATCAGCCACGTGATCAGTTAATGATCAGGAAGGTGATCAGTGCATGATCAGTCACGTGATCAGAGCATGATCAGCCACGTAAGCAGTGTATTATCAGCCGCGTAATCAGTTCATCATAGCCACCTGATCAGTGCATGATAAGCAAAGTGATTAGTGCATGATCATCAACTTGATCAGAGTATGATCAGCCACGTCATCAGTGCATGATCAGGCACGTGATCAGAGCATGATCAGTCACCTGATCAGTGCATGGTCAGTCACGTGATCAGTGCATGATAGCCACCTGACCACTACATGATCAGCAACGTGATTAGTGCATGATCAGCCACATGATCAGTGCATGATCAATCACGTGATCACTGTATGATCAGCCACGTCATCAGTGCATGCTCAGTCACAGGATCAGTGCAGGATCAGCCACGTGATCAGTGCATGATAGCCAAATGATCATTGGCTACAGTTACGTGATCAACTCATGTGCAGTCACGTGATCTGTGCATGATAGCCACGTGATCAGTGCGTGATCAGTCATGTGATCAGTGTGTGGTCAGTCACCTGATCAATGTATGATCATCAAATACTCAGTGCATGCGCAGTCACGTGATCAGTGCATGATAGCCACCTGACCAGTGCATGATCAGCAACGTGATTAGTGCATGATCAGCCTCATGATCAGTTCATGATCAATCAGGTGATCACTGTATGATCAGCCACGTCATCAGTGCATGCGCAGTCACGTGATCAGTGCATGATAGCCACGTCATCAGTGCATGATCAGTCACGTGATCAGTGCATGATCATCCACATGATCAGTGCATGATCAGGCACCAGATCATTGTATGATCAGCCATGTGATCAGTGCATGATAGCCAGGTTATCAGTACATGATCAGCCACGTCATCAGTGCATGATCAGCCAAGTGATCAGTGCATGCACAATCACGTGATCATTGTATGATCAGCTTCGTGATCAGTGCATGATCAGTCACGTGATCAGAGCATAATCAGCCACGTAATCAGTGTATGATCAGCCACGTAATCAGTGCATCATAGCCACCTAATCAGTGCATGATAAGCAAAGTGATTAGTGCATGATCATCAACTTGATTAGAGTATGATCAGCCACGTGACCAGTGCATGATCAGGCACGTGATCAGTGCATGATCAGTCACCTGATCAGTGTATGATCAGTCACGTAATCAGTGCATGATAGCCACCTGACCACTATATGATCAGCAACATGATTAGTGCATGATCAGCCACATGATCAGTGCATGATCAATCACGTGATCACTGTATGATCAGCGAAGTCATCAGTGCATGCTCAGTCACATGATCAGTGCATGTTCAGTCACATGATCAGTGCATGATCAGCCACGTGATCAGTGCATGATAGCCAAATGATCATTGGCTACAGTTACGTGATCAATTCATGCGCAGTCACGTGATCTGTGCATGATAGCCACGTTATCAGTGCATGATCAGCAACGTGATGAGTGCATGATCAGCCACATGATCAGTTCATGATAAATCACGTGATCACTGTTTGATCAGCCACGTCATCAGTGCATGCTCAGTCACATGATCAGTGCATGACCAGCCACGTGATCAGTGCATGATAGCCAAGTTATCATTGGCTACAGTCACCTGATCAGTGCATGATCAGTCACGTGATCAGTGCATGATAGCCACCTGACCACTACATGATCAGCAACGTGATTAGTGCATGATCAGCCACATGATCAGTTCATGATCAATCACGTGATCACTGTTTGATCAGCCACGTCATCAGTGCATGCTCAGTCACATGATCAGTGCATGACCAGCCACGTCATCAGTGCATGATAGCCAAGTGATCATTGCCTACAGTTACGTGATCAATTCATGCGCAGCCACGTGATCAGTGCATGATAGCCACGTGATCAGTGCGTATTCAGTCACGTGATCAGTGTGTGATTAGTCACGTGATCAGTGTATGATCATCCAATATTCAGTGCATGCGCAGTCTCGTGATCAGTGCATGATAGCCACGTCATCAGTGCATGATCAACCACTTTATCAGTGCATGATCAGCCACATGATCAGTGCATGGTCAGTCACGTGATCAGTGCATGATCATCCACATGATCAGTGCATGATCAGCCACCTGATCATTGTATGATCAGCCAGGTTACCAGTACATGATCAGCCACGTCATCAGTGCATGATCAGCCAAGTGATCAGTGCATGCACAGTCACGTGATCATTGTATGATCAGCTTCGTGATCAGTACATGATCAGACACGTGGTCAGTGCATGATCAGTCACCTGATCATTGCATGAACAGGCACGAGATCAGTGCATGAACTGCAATGTGATTAGTTCATGATCAGCCACGTGATCAGTGTATGATCAACCACGTGATCAGTGCACGATCAGCCACATGAACAGTGCAAGATCAGCCAAATGATCAGTGCATGAAGTCACGTAATCAGTGTATGATCAGCTTCGTGATCAGTGCATGATCAGCAACGTGATCAGTGCATGATTAGGCACGTGTTCAGTGCATTATCAGTAATGTGATCAGTGTATGATCAGGCACGTGATGAGTGCATGTACAGCCACGTGATCAGTGTATGATAAGCCACGTGATCAGTTCATGCACAGTCACGTGATCAGTGTATGCTCAGCTTCGTGATAATTGCATGATCAGCAACTAGATCAGTGCATGATTAGTCACGTCTTCAGTGCATGACCAGTCACGTGATCAGTGCATGATAGCAACGTGAACAGTGCATGATCAGCTACGTGATCAGTACATGATAGCCAGGTGATCAGTGCATGATCAGTCACATGTTCAATGTATGATCATCCACGTGATCAGTGCATGATAGCCACGTGATCAGTGCATGATCAGTCATGTGATCAGTGTATGATCATCCACGTGATCAATGCATGATGGCCACCAGATAAGTGCATGATCAACCACGTGATCAGTGGATGATCAGACACGTGATCAGTGCATGATCACCCTTGGGATCAGCGCATGAAGAGTCACGTGATCACTGTATGATCAGCCACGTCATCAGTGCATGCGCAGTCACGTGATCAGTGCATGATAGCCACGTCATCAGTGCATGATCAGTCACGTAATCAGTGCATGATCAGCCACCTGATCGTTGTATGATCAGCCATGTGATCAGTGCATAATAGCCAGGTTATCAGTACATGATCAGCCACGTCATCAGTGCATGATCAGCCAAATGATCAGTGCATGCACAATCACGTGATCATTGTATGATCAGCTTCGTGATCAGTGCATGATCAGTCACGTGATCAGAGCATGATCAGCCACGTAATCAGTGTATGATCAGCCACGAAATCAGTGCATCATAGCCACCTGATCAGTGCATGATAAGCAAAGTGATTAGTGCATGATCATCAACTTGAACAGAGTATGATCAGCCACGTCATCAGTGCATGATCAGGCACGTGATCAGTGCATGATCAGTCACCTGATCAGTGCATGATCAATCACGTGATCACTGTATGATCAGCCACGTCATCAGTGCATGCTCAGTCACAGCATCAGTGCATGATCAGCCACGTGATCAATGCATGATAGCCAAATGATCATTGGTACAGTTACGTGATCAATTCATGTGCAGTCACGTGATCTGTGCATGATAGCACGTGATCAGTGCGCGATCAGTCATGTGATCAGTGTGTGATCAGTCACGTGATCAATGTATGATCATCCAATACTCAGTGCATGCGCAGTCATGTGATCAGTGCATGATAGCCACCTGACCAGTGCATGATCAGCAACGTGATTAGTGCATGATCAGCCACATGATCAGTTCATGATCAATCACGTGATCACTGTATTATCAGCCACGTCATCAGTGCATGCTCAGTCACAAGATCAGTGCATGTTCAGTCACATGATCAGTGCATGATCAGCCACGTGATCAGTGCATGATAGCCAAATGATCATTGGCTACAGTTACGTGATCAATTCATGCGCAGTCACGTGATCTGTGCATGATAGCCACGTGATCAGTGCATGATCAGTCATGTGATCTGTGGGTGATCAGTCACGTGATCAATGTATGATCATCCAATAATCAGTGCATGCGCAGTCACGTGATCAGTGCATGATAGCCACCTGATCAGTGCATGATCAGCAACGTGATGAGTGCATGATCAGCCACATGATCAGTTCATGATCAATCACGTGATTATGTTTGATCAGCCACGTCATCAGTGCATGCACAGTCACAGCATCAGTGCATGGGCAGCCACGTGATCAGTGCATGATAGCCAAATGATCATTGGCTACAGTTACGTGATCAATTGATCTGCAGTCACGTGATCTGTGCATGATAGCCACGTGATCAGTGGGTGATCAGTCATGTGATCAGTGTGTGATCAGTCACGTGATCAATATATGATCATTCAATACTCAGTGCATGCGCAGTCATTTGATCAGTGCATGATAGCCACCTGATCAGTGCATTATCAATCACGTGATCACTGTATGATCAGCCACGTCATCAGTGCATGCTCAGTCACAGCATCAGTGCATGATCAGGCACGTGGTCAGTGCATGATCAGTCACCTGATCAGTGCATGATCAATCACGTGATCACTGTATGATCAGCCACGTCATCAGTGCATGCTCAGTCACAGCATCAGTGCATGATCAGCCACGTGATCAGTGCATGATAGCCAAATGATCATTGGTACAGTTACGTGATCAATTCATGTGCAGGCACGTGATCTGTGCATGATAGCACGTGATCAGTGCGCGATCAGTCATGTGATCAGTGTGTGATCAGTCACGTGATCAATGTATGATCATCCAATACTCAGTGCATGCGCAGTCATGTGATCAGTGCATGATAGCCACCTGACCAGTGCATGATCAGCAACGTGATTAGTGCATGATCAGCCACATGATCAGTTCATGATCAATCACGTGATCACTGTATTATCAGCCACGTCATCAGTGCATGCTCAGTCACAAGATCAGTGCATGTTCAGTCACATGATCAGTGCATGATCAGCCACGTGATCAGTGCATGATAGCCAAATGATCATTGGCTACAGTTATGTGATCAATTCATGCGCAGTCACGTGATCTGTGCATGATAGCCACGTGATCAGTGCATGATCAGTCATGTGATCTGTGTGTGATCAGTCACGTGATCAATGTATGATCATCCAATAATCAGTGCATGCGCAGTCACGTGATCAGTGCATGATAGCCACCTGATCAGTGCATGATCAGCAACGTGATGAGTGCATGATCAGCCACATGATCAGTTCATGATCAATCACGTGATCATGTTTGATCAGCCACGTCATCAGTGCATGCACAGTCACAGCATCAGTGCATGGGCAGCCACGTGATCAGTGCATGATAGCCAAATGATCATTGGCTACAGTTACGTGATCAATTCATGTGCAGTCACGTGATCTGTGCATGATAGCCACGTGATCAGTGGGTGATCAGTCATATGATCAGTGTGTGATCAGTCACGTGATCAATGTATGATCATCCAATACTCAGTGCATGTGCAGTCCCGTGATGAGTGCGTGATAGCCACCTGATCAGTGCATGATCAGCAACGTGATGAGTGCATGATCAGCCACATGATCAGTTCATGATCAATCACGTGATCACTGTTTGATCAGCCACGTCATCAGTGCATGCTCAGTCACATGATCAGTGCATTACCAGCCACGTGATCAGTGCATGATAGCCAAGTGATCATTGCCTACAGTTACGTGATCAATTCATGTGCAGCCACGTGATCAGTGCATGATAGCCACGTGATCAGTGCGTATTCAGTCACGTGATCAGTGTGTGATTAGTCACGTGATCAGTGTATGATCATCCAATATTCAGTGCATGCGCAGTCACGTGATCAGTGCATGATAGCCACGTCATCAGTGCATGATCAACCACTTTATCAGTGCATGATCAGCCACATGATCAGTGCATGATCAGTCACGTGATCAGTGCATGATCATCCACATGATCAGTGCATGATCAGCCACCTGATCATTGTATGATCAGCCATGTGATCAGTGCATGATAGCCAGGTTACCAGTACATGATCAGACACGTGGTCAGTGCATGATCAGTCACCTGATCATTGCATGAACAGGCACGAGATCAGTGCATGAACTGCAATGTGATTAGTTCATGATCAGCCACGTGATCAGTGTATGATCAACCACGTGGTCAGTGCATGATCAGCCACATGAACAGTGCAAGATCAGCCAAATGATCAGTGCATGCAGTCACGTAATCAGTGTATGATCAGCTTCGTGATCAGTGCATGATCAGCCACGTGATCAGTGCATGATTAGGCACGTGTTCAGTGCATTATCAGTAATGTGATCAGTGTATGATCAGGCACGTGATGAGTGCATGTACAGCCACGTGATCAGTGTATGATAAGCCACTTGATCAGTTCATGCACAGTCACGTGATCAGTGAATGCTCAGCTTCGTGATAATTGCATGATCAGCAACGAGATCAGTGCATGATTAGTCACGTCTTCAGTGCATGATCAGTCACATGATCAGTGCATGATAGCAACGTGAACAGTGCATGATCAGCTACGTGATCAGTGCATGATAGCCAGGTGATCAGTGCATGATCAGTCACATGTTCAATGTATGATCATCCACGTGATCAGTGCATGATAGCCACGTGATCAGTGCATGATCAGTCATGTGATCAGTGTATGATCATCCACGTGATCAATGCATGATGGCCACCAGATAAGTGCATGATCAACCACGTGATCAGTGGATGATCAGCCTTGTGATCAGTGCATGCAGAGTCACGTGATCAGTGTGTGATCAGCTTTGTGATCAGTGCATGATCAGCCACGTGATCAGTGCATGATCAGCCACGTGATCAGTGCATTATCAGGAACGTGATCAGTGCATGATCAGTCACGTGATCAGTGTATGATCAGACACGTGATCGGTGCATGATCAGCCTTGTGATCAGTGCATGCAGAGTCACGTGATCAGTGTGTGATCAGCTTTGTGATCAGTGCATGATCAGCCACGTGATCAGTGCATGATCAGGAACGTGATCAGTGCATGATCAGTCACGTGATCAGAGCATGATCAGCCACATAATCAGTGTATGATCACCCACGTAATCAGTGCATCATAGCCACCCGATCAGTGCATGATAAGCAAAGTGATTAGTGCATGATCATCAACTTGATCAGAGTATGATCAGCCACGTCATCAGTGCATGATCAGGCACGTGATCAGTGCATGATCAGTCACCTGATCAGTGCATGATCAGTCACGTGGTCAGTGCATGATAGCCACCTGACCACTACATGATCAGCAACGTGATTAGTGCATGATCAGCCACATGATCAGTGCATGATCAATCACGTGATCACTGTATGATCAGCCACGTCATCAGTGCATGCTCAGTCACAGGATCAGTGCATGATCAGCCACGTGATCAGTGCATGATAGCCAAATGATCATTGGCTACAGTTACGTGATCAATTCATGTGCAGTCACGTGATCTGTGCATGATAGCCACGTGATCAGTACATGATCAGCCACATCATCAGTGCATGATCAGCCACGTGATCAGTGCATGCACAATCACGTGATCATTGTATGATCAGCTTCGTGATCAGTGCATGATCAGTCACGTGATCAGAGCATGATCAGCCATGTAATCAGTGTATGATCAGCCACATAATCAGTGCATCATAGCCACCTGATCAGTGCATGTTAAGCAAAGTGATTAGTGCATGATCATCAACTTGATCAGAGTATGATCAGCCACGTCATCAGTGCATGATCAGGCACGTGTTCAGTGCATGATCAGTCAACGGATCAGTGCATGATCAGTCACGTGATCAGTGCATGATAGCCAGCTAACCACTACATGATCAGCAACGTGATTAGTGCATGATCAGCCACATGATCAGTGCATGATCAATCACGTGATCACTGTATGATCAGCCATGTCATCAGTGCATGCTCAGTCACAGCATCAGTGCATGATCAGCCACGTGATCAGTGCATGATAGCCAAATGATCATTGGCTGCAGTTACGTGATCAATTCATGTGCAGTCACGTGATCTGTGCATGATAGCCACCTGACCAGTGCATGATCAGCAACGTGATTAGTGCATGATCAGCCACATGATCAGTTCATGATCAATCACGTGATCACTGTATTATCAGCCACGTCATCAGTGCATGCTCAGTCACAAGATCAGTGCATGTTCAGTCACATGATCAGTGCATGATCAGCCACGTGATCAGTGCATGATAGCCAAATGATCATTGGCTACAGTTACGTGATCAATTCATGTGCAGTCACGTGATCTGTGCATGATAGCCACGTGATCAGTGCGTGATCAGTCATTTGATCAGTGTGTGATCAGTCACGTGATCAATGTATGATCATCCAATAATCAGTGCATGCGCAGTCACGTGATCAGTGCATGATAGCCACCTGATCAGTGCATGATCAGCAACGTGATGAGTGCATGATCAGCCACATGATCAGTTCATGATCAATCACGTGATCACTGTTTGATCAGCCACGTCATCAGTGCATGCTCAGTCACATGATCAGTGCATGACCAGCGACGTGATCAGTGCATGATAGCCAAGTGATCATTGCCTACAGTTACGTGATCAATTCATGCGCAGCCACGTGATCAGTGCATGATAGCCACGTGATCAGTGCGTATTCAGTCACGTGATCAGTGTGTGATTAGTCACGTGATCAGTGTATGATCATCCAATATTCAGTGCATGCGTAGTCACGTGATCAGTGCATGATAGCCACGTCATCAGTGCATGATCAACCACTTTATCAGTGCATGATCAGCCACATGATCAGTGCATGATCAGTCACGTGATCAGTGCATGATCATCCACATGATCAGTGCATGATCAGCCACCTGATCATTGTATGATCAGCCATGTGATCAGTGCATGATAGCCAGGTTATCAGGACATGATCAGCCACGTCATCAGTGCATGATCAGCCAAGTGATCAGTGCATGCACAGTCACGTGATCATTGTATGATCAGCTTCGTGATCAGTACATGATCAGACACGTGGTCAGTGCATGATCAGTCACCTGATCATTGCATGAACAGGCACGAGATCAGTGCATGAACTGCAATGTGATTAGTTCATGATCAGCCACGTGATCAGTTAATGATCAGGAAGGTGATCAGTGCATTATCAGTAATGTGATCAGTGTATGATCAGGCACGTGATGAGTGCATGTACAGCCACGTGATCAGTGTATGATAAGCCACGTGATCAGTTCATGCACAGTCACGTGATCAGTGTCTGCTCAGCTTCGTGATAATTGCATGATCAGCAACGAGATCAGTGCATGGTCAGGACGTGATCAGTGCATGATTAGTCACGTCTTCAGTGCATGACCAGTCACGTGATCAGTGAATGATAGCAACGTGAACAGTGCATGATCAGCTACGTGATCAGTGCATGATAGCCACGTGATCAGTGCATGATCACTCATGTGATCAGTGTATGATCATCCACGTGATCAATGCATGATAGCCACCAGATAAGTGCATGATCAACCACGTGATCAGTGGATGATCAGCCTTGTGATCAGTGCATGCAGAGTCACGTGATCAGTGTATGATCAGCTTCGTGATCAGTGCATGATCAGCCACGTGATCAGTGCATTATCAGGAACGTGATCAGTGCATGATCAGTCACGTGATCAGTGTATGATCAGACACGTGATCAGTGCATGATCAGCCTTGTGATCAGTGCATGCAGAGTCACGTGATCAGTGTGTGATCAGCTTTGTGATCAGTGCATGATCAGCCACGTGATCAGTGCATGATCAGGAACGTGATCAGTGCATGATCAGTCACGTGATCAGAGCATGATCAGCCACGTAATCAGTGTATGATCAGCCACGTAATCAGTGCATCATAGCCACCCGATCAGTGCATGATAAGCAAAGTGATTAGTGCATGATCAGGAACGTGATCAGTGCATGATCAGTCACGTGATCAGTGCATGATCAATCACGTGATCACTGTATGATCAGCCACGTCATCAGTGCATGCTCAGTCACAGGATCAGTGCATGATCAGCCACGTGATCAGTGCATGATAGCCAAATGATCATTGGCTACAGTTACGTGATCAATTCATGTGCAGTCACGTGATCTGTGCATGATAGCCACGTGATCAGTGCGTGATCAGTCATGTGATCAGTGTGTGATCAGTCACGTGATCAATGTTTGATCATCCAATACTCAGTGCATGCGCAGTCTCGTGATCAGCGCATGATAGCCACCTGACCAGTGCATGATCAGCAACGTGATTAGTGCATGAACAGCCACATGATCAGTTCATGATCAATCACGTGATCACTGTATGATCAGCCACGTCATCAGTGCATGCGCAGTCACGTGATCAGAGCATGATAGCCACGTCATCAGTGCATGATCAGTCACGTGATCAGTGCATGATCATCCACATGATCAGTGCATGTTCAGCCACCAGATCATTGTATGATCAGCCATGTGATCAGTGCATGATAGCCAGGTTATCAGTACATGATCAGCCACATCATCAGTGCATGATCAGCCACGTGATCAGTACATGCACAATCACGTGATCATTGTATGATCAGCTTCGTGATCAGTGCATGATCAGTCACGTGATCAGAGCATGATCAGCCACGTAATCAGTGTATGATCAGCCACATAATCAGTGCATCATAGCCACCTGATCAGTGCATGTTAAGCAAAGTGATTAGTGCATGATCATCAACTTGATCAGAGTATGATCAGCCACGTCATCAGTGCATGATCAGGCACGTGATCAGTGCATGATCAGTCACCTGATCAGTGCATGATCAGTCACGTGATCAGTGCATGATAGCCACCTAACCACTACATGATCAGCAACGTGATTAGTGCATGATCAGCCACATGATCAGTGCATGATCAATCACGTGATCACTGTATGATCAGCCACGTCATCAGTGCATGTTCAGTCACAGCATCAGTGCATGATCAGCCACGTGATCAGTGCATGATAGCCAAATGATCATTGGCTACAGTTACGTGCTCAATTCATGTGCAGTCACGTGATCTGTGCATGATAGCCACCTGACCAGTGCATTATCAGCAACGTGATTAGTGCATGATCAGCCACATGATCAGTTCATGATCAATCACGTGATCACTGTATTATCAGCCACGTCATCAGTGCATGCTCAGTCACAAGATCAGTGCATGTTCAGTCACATGATCAGTGCATGATCAGCCACGTGATCAGTGCATGATAGCCAAATGATCATTGGCTACAGTTACGTGATCAATTCATGTGCAGTCACGTGATCTGTGCATGATAGCCACGTGATCAGTGCGTGATCAGTCATGTGAAAAGTGTGTGATCAGTCACGTGATCAATGTATGATCATCCAATACTCAGTGCTTGCGCAGTCATGTGATCAGTGCATCATAGCCACCTGACCAGTGCATGATCAGCAACGTGATTAGTGCATGATCAGCCACATGATCAGTTCATGATCAATCACGTGATCACTGTATTATCAGCCACGTCATCAGTGCATGCTCAGTCACATGATCAGTGCATGTTCAGTCACATGATCAGTGCATGATCAGCCACGTGATCAGTGCATGATTGCCAAATGATCATTGGCTACAGTTACGTGATCAATTCATGTGCAGTCACGTGATCTGTGCATGATAGCCACGTGATCAGTGCGTGATCAGTCATGTGATCAGTGTGTGATCAGTCACGTGATCAATGTATGATCATCCAATAATCAGTGCATGCGCAGTCACGTGATCAGTGCATGATAGCCAACTGATCAGTGCATGATCAGCAACGTGATTAGTGCATGATCAGCCACATGATCAGTTCATGATCAATCACGTGATCACTGTTTGATCAGCCACGTCATCAGTGCAGGCTCAGTCACATGATCAGTGCATGACCAGCCACGTGATCAGTGCATGATAGCCAAGTGATCATTGCCTACTGTTACGTGATCAATTCATGCGCAGCCACGTGATCAGTGCATGATAGCCACGTGATCAGTGCGTATTCAGTCACGTGATCAGTGTGTGATTAGTCACGTGATCAGTGTATGATCATCCAATATTCAGTGCATGCGCAGTCACGTGATCAGTGCATGATAGCCACGTCATCAGTGCATGATCAACCACTTTATCAGTGCATGATCAGCCACATGATCAGTGCATGATCAGCCACCTGATAATTGTATGATCAGCCATGTGATCAGTGCATGATAGCCAGGTTACCAGTACATGATCAGCCACGTCATCAGTGCATGATCAGCCAAGTGATCAGTGCATGCACAGTCACGTGATCATTGTATGATCAGCTTCGTGATCAGTACATGATCAGACACGTGGTCAGTGCATGATCAGTCAACTGATCATTGCATGAACAGGCACGAGATCAGTGCATGAACTGCAATGTGATTAGTTCATGATCAGCCACGTGATCAGTGTATGATCAACCACGTGTTCAGTGCATGATCAGCCACATGAACAGTGCAAGATCAGCCAAATGATCAGTGCATGCAGTCACGTAATCAGTGTATGATCAGCTTCGTGATCAGTGCATGATCAGCCACGTGATCAGTGCATGATTAGGCACGTGTTCAGTGCATTATCAGTAATGTGATCAGTGTATGATCAGGCACGTGATGAGTGCATGTACAGCCACGTGATCAGTGTATGATAAGCCACGTGATCAGTTCATGCACAGTCACGTGATCAGTGTATGCTCAGCTTCGTGATAATTGCATGATCAGCAACAAGATCAGTGCATGATTAGTCACGTCTTCAGTGCATGATCAGTCACGTGATCAGTGCATGATAGCAACGTGAACAGTGCATGATCAGCTACGTGATCAGTGCATGATAGCCACGTGATCAGTGCATGATCAGTCATGTGATCAGTGTATGATCATCCACGTGATCAATGCATGATAGCCACCAGATAAGTGCATGATCAACCACGTAATCAGTGGATGATCAGCCTTGTGATCAGTGCATGCAGAGTCACGTGATCAGTGTATGATCAGCTTCATGATCAGTGCATGATCAGCCACGTGATCAGTGCATTATCAGGAACGTGATCAGTGCATGATCAGTCACGTGATCAGTGTATGATCAGACACGTGATCAGTGCATGATCAGCCTTGTGATCAGTGCATGCAGAGTCACGTGATCAGTGTGTGATCAGCTTTGTGATCAGTGCATGATCAGCCACGTGATCAGTGCATGATCAGGAACGTGATCAGTGCATGATCAGTCACGTGATCAGAGCATGATCAGCCACGTAATCAGTGTATGTTCAGCCACGTAATCAGTGCATCATAGCCACCCGATCAGTGCATGATAAGCAAAGTGATTAGTGCATGATCATCAACTTGATCAGAGTATGATCAGCCACATCATCAGTGCATGATCAGGCACGTGTTCAGTGCATGATCAGTCACCTGATCAGTGCATGATCAGTCACGTGGTCAGTGCATGATAGCCACCTGACCACTACATGATCAGCAACGTGATTAGTGCATGATCACCCACATGATCAGTGCATGATCAATCACGTGATCACTGTATGATCAGCCACGTCATCACTGCATGCTCAGTCACAAGATCAGTGCATGATCAGCCATGTGATCAGTGCATGATAGCCAAATGATCATTGGCTACAGTTACGTGATCAATTCAAGTGCAGTCACGTGATCTGTGCATGATAGCCACGTGATCAGTGCGTGATCAGTCATGTGATCAGTGTGTGATCAGTCACGTGATCAATGTTTGATCATCCAATACTCAGTGCATGCGCAGTCACGTGATCAGTGCATGATAGCCACCTGACCAGTGCATGATCAGCAACGTGATTAGTGCATGATCAGCCACATGATCAGTTCATGATCAATCACGTGATCACTGTATTATCAGCCACGTCATCAGTGCAGGCTCAGTCACATGATCAGTGCATGACCAGCCACGTGATCAGTGCATGATAGCCAAGTGATCATTGCCTACAGTTACGTGATCAATTCATGCCCAGCCACGTGATCAGTGCATGATAGCCACGTGATCAGTGCGTATTCAGTCACGTGATCAGTGTGTGATTAGTCACGTGATCAGTGTATGATCATCCAATATTCAGTGCATGCGTGGTCACGTGATCAGTGCATGATAGCCACGTCATCAGTGCATGATCAACCACTTTATCAGTGCATGATCAGCCACATGATCAGTGCATGATCAGTCACGTGATCAGTGCATGATCATCCACATGATCAGTGCATGATCAGCCACCTGATCATTGTATGATCAGCCATGTGATCAGTGCATGATAGCCAGGTTACCAGTACATGATCAGCCACGTCATCAGTGCATGATCAGCCAAGTGATCAGTGCATGCACATTCACGTGATCATTGTATAATCAGCTTCGTGATCAGTACATGATCAGACACGTGGTCAGTGCATGATCAGTCACCTGATCATTGCATGAACAGGCACGAGATCAGTGCATGAACTGCAAAGTGATTAGTTCATGATCAGCCACGTGATCAGTGTATGATCAGGAAGGTGATCAGTGCATGATCAGTCACGTGATCAGAGCATGATCAGCCACGTAAGCAGTGTATGATCAGCCCCGTAATCAGTTCATCATAGCCACCTGATCAGTGCATGATAAGCAAAGTGGTTAGTGCATGATCATCAACTTGATCAGAGTATGATCAGCCACGTCATCAGTGCATGATCAGGCACGTGATCAGAGCATGATCAGTCACCTGATCAGTGCATGGTCAGTCACGTGATCAGTGCATGATAGCCACCTGGCCACTACATGATCAGCAACGTGATTAGTGCATGATCAGCCACATGATCAGTGCATGATCAATCACGTGATCACTGTATGATCAGCCACGTCATCAGTGCATGCTCAGTCACAGGATCAGTGCAGGATCAGCCTCGTGATCAGTGCATGATAGCCAAATGATCATTGGCTACAGTTACGTGATCAACTCATGTGCAGTCACGTGATCTGTGCATGATAGCCACGTGATCAGTGCGTGATCAGTCATGTGATCAGTGTGTGATCAGTCACGTGATCAATGTATGATCATCCAATACTCAGTGCATGCGCAGTCACGTGATCAGTGCATGATAGCCACCTGACCAGTGCATGATCAGCAACGTGATTAGTGCATGATCAGCCTCATGATCAGTTCATGATCAATCAGGTGATCACTGTATGATCAGCCACGTCATCAGTGCATGCGCAGTCACGTGATCAGTGCATGATAGCCACGTCATCAGTGCATGAGCAGTCACGTGATCAGTGCATGATCATCCACATGATCAGTGCATGATCAGGCACCAGATCATTGTATGATCAGCCATGTGATCAGTGCATTATAGCCAGGTTACCAGTACATGATCAGCCACGTCATCAGTGCATGATCAGCCAAGTGATCAGTGCATGCACAGTCACGTGATCATTGTATGATCAGCTTCGTGATCAGTACATGATCAGACACGTGGTCAGTGCATGATCAGTCACCTGATCATTGCATGAACAGGCACGAGATCAGTGCATGAACTGCAATGTGATTAGTTCATGATCAGCCACGTGATCAGTGTATGATCAGGAAGGTGATCAGTGCATGATCAGTCACGTGATCAGAGCATGATCAGCCACGTAAGCAGTGTATGATCAGCCACGTAATCAGTGCATCATAGCCACCTAATCAGTGCATGATAAGCAAAGTGATTAGTGCATGATCATCAACTTGATTAGAGTATGATCAGCCACGTGACCAGTGCATGATCAGGCACGTGATCAGTGCATGATCAGTCACCTGATCAGTGTATGATCAGTCAGGTAATCAGTGCATGATAGCCACCTGACCACTATATGATCAGCAACATGATTAGTGCATGATCAGCCACATGATCAGTGCATGATCAATCACGTGATCACTGTATGATCAGCCAAGTCATCAGTGCATGCTCAGTCACAAGATCAGTGCATGTTCAGTCACATGATCAGTGCATTATCAGCCACGTGATCAGTGCATGATAGCCAAATGATCATTGGCTACAGTTACGTGATCAATTCATGCGCAGTCACGTGATCTGTGCATGATAGCCACGTTATCAGTGCGTGATCAGTCATGTGATCAGTGTGTGATCAGTCATGTGATCAATGTATGATCATCCAATAATCAGTGCATGCGCAGTCACGTGATCAGTGCATGATAGCCACCTGATCAGTGCATGATCAGCAACGTGATGAGTGCATGATCAGCCACATGATCAGTTCATGATAAATCACGTGATCCCTGTTTGATCAGCCACGTCATCAGTGCATGCTCAGTCACATGATCAGTGCATGACCAGCCACGTGATCAGTGCATGATAGCCAAGTTATCATTGGCTACAGTCACCTGATCAGTGCATGATCAGTCACGTGATCAGTGCATGATAGCCACCTGACCACTACATGATCAGCAACGTGATTAGTGCATGATCAGCCACATGATCAGTTCATGATCAATCACGTGATCACTGTTGGATCAGCCACGTCATCAGTGCATGCTCAGTCACATGATCAGTGCATGACCAGCCACGTCATCAGTGCATGATAGCCAAGTGATCATTGCCTACAGTTACGTGATCAATTCATGCGCAGACACGTGATCAGTGCATGATAGCCATGTGATCAGTGCGTATTCAGTCACATGATCAGTGTGTGATTAGTCACGTGATCAGTGTATGATCATCCAATATTCAGTGCATGCGCAGTCACGTGATCAGTGCATGATAGCCACGTCATCAGTGCATGATCAACTACTTTATCAGTGCATGATCAGCCACATGATCAGTGCATGATCAGTCACGTGATCAGTGCATGATCATCCACATGATCAGTGCATGATCAGCCACCTGATCATTGTATGATCAGCCATGTGATCAGTGCATGATAGCCAGGTTACCAGTACATGATCAGCCACGTCATCAGTGCATGATCAGCAAGTGATCAGTGCATGCACAGTCACGTGATCATTGTATGATCAGTTTCGTGATCAGTACATGATCAGACACGTGGTCAGTGCATGATCAGTCACCTGATCATTGCATGAACAGGCACGAGATCAGTGCATGAACTGCAATGTGATTAGTTCATGATCAGCCACGTGATCAGTGTATGATCAACCACGTGATCAGTGCACGATCAGCCACATGAACAGTGCAAGATCAGCCAAATGATCAGTGCATGCAGTCACGTAATCAGTGTATGATCATC
This sequence comes from Bos indicus, assembly GCF_029378745.1. NCBI lineage: Eukaryota > Metazoa > Chordata > Mammalia > Artiodactyla > Bovidae > Bos > Bos indicus. The sequence goes on along the minus strand of NC_091763.1, from coordinate 357,620 downwards.
TTCGTGATCAGTGCATGATCAGCCACGTGATCAGTGCATGATTAGGCACGTGTTCAGTGCATTATCAGTAATGTGATCAGTGTATGATCAGGCACGTGATGAGTGCATGTACAGCCACGTGATCAGTGTATGATAAGCCACGTGATCAGTTCATGCACAGTCACGTGATCAGTGTATGCTCAGCTTCGTGATAATTGCATGATCAGCAACGAGATCAGTGCATGATTAGTCACGTCTTCAGTGCATGATCAGTCACGTGATCAGTGCATGATAGCAACGTGAACAGTGCATGATCAGCTACGTGATCAGTGCATGATAGCCAGGTGATCAGTGCATGATCAGTCACATGTTCAATGTATGATCATCCACGTGATCAGTGCATGATAGCCACGTGATCAGTGCATGATCAGTCATGTGATCAGTGTATGATCATCCACGTGATCAATGCATGATAGCCACCAGATAAGTGCATGATCAACCACGTGATCAGTGGATGATCAGCCTTGTGATCAGTGCATGCAGAGTCACGTGATCAGTGTGTGATCAGCTTTGTGATCAGTGCATGATCAGCCACGTGATCAGTGCATGATCAGCCACGTGATCAGTGCATTATCAGGAACGTGATCAGTGCATGATCAGTCACGTGATCAGTGTATGATCAGACACGTGATCGGTGCATGATCAGCCTTGTGATCAGTGCATGCAGAGTCACGTGATCAGTGTGTGATCAGCTTTGTGATCAGTGCATGATCAGCCACGTTATCAGTGCATGATCAGGAACGTGATCAGTGCATGATCAGTCACGTGATCAGAGCATGATCAGCCACATAATCAGTGTATGATCAGCCACGTAATCAGTGCATCATAGCCACCCGATCAGTGCATGATAAGCAAAGTGATTAGTGCATGATCATCAACTTGATCAGAGTATGATCAGCCACGTCATCAGTGCATGATCAGGCACGTGATCAGTGCATGATCAGTCACCTGATCAGTGCATGATCAGTCACGTGGTCAGTGCATGATACCCACCTGACCACTACATGATCAGCAACGTGATTAGTGCATGATCAGCCACATGATCAGTGCATGATCAATCACGTGATCACTGTATGATCAGCCACGTCATCAGTGCATGCTCAGTCACAGCATCAGTGCATGATCAGCCACGTGATCAGTGCATGATAGCCAAATGATCATTGGCTGCAGTTACGTGATCAATTCATGTGCAGTCACGTGATCTGTGCATGATAGCCACCTGACCAGTGCATGATCAGCAACGTGATTAGTGCATGATCAGCCACATGATCAGTTCATGATCAATCACGTGATCACTGTATTATCAGCCACGTCATCAGTGCATGCTCAGTCACAAGATCAGTGCATGTTCAGTCACATGATCAGTGCATGATCAGCCACGTGATCAGTGCATGATAGCCAAATGATCATTGGCTACAGTTACGTGATCAATTCATGTGCAGTCACGTGATCTGTGCATGATAGCCACGTGATCATTGCGTGATCAGTCATGTGATCAGTGTGTGATCAGTCACGTGATCAATGTATGATCATCCAATAATCAGTGCATGCGCAGTCACGTGATCAGTGCATGATAGCCACCTGATCAGTGCATGATCAGCAACGTGATGAGTGCATGATCAGCCACATGATCAGTTCATGATCAATCACGTGATCACTGTTTGATCAGCCACGTCATCAGTGCATGCTCAGTCACATGATCAGTGCATGACCAGCCACGTCATCAGTGCATGATAGCCAAGTGATCATTGCCTACAGTTACGTGATCAATTCATGCGCAGCCACGTGATCAGTGCATGATAGCCACGTGATCAGTGCGTATTCAGTCACGTGATCAGTGTGTGATTAGTCACGTGATCAGTGTATGATCATCCAATATTCAGTGCATGAGCAGTCACGTGATCAGTGCATGATCATCCACATGATCAGTGCATGATCAGGCACCAGATCATTGTATGATCAGCCATGTGATCAGTGCATTATAGCCAGGTTACCAGTACATGATCAGCCACGTCATCAGTGCATGATCAGCCAAGTGATCAGTGCATGCACAGTCACGTGATCATTGTATGATCAGCTTCGTGATCAGTACATGATCAGACACGTGGTCAGTGCATGATCAGTCACCTGATCATTGCATGAACAGGCACGAGATCAGTGCATGAACTGCAATGTGATTAGTTCATGATCAGCCACGTGATCAGTGTATGATCAGGAAGGTGATCAGTGCATGATCAGTCACGTGATCAGAGCATGATCAGCCACGTAAGCAGTGTATGATCAGCCACGTAATCAGTGCATCATAGCCACCTAATCAGTGCATGATAAGCAAAGTGATTAGTGCATGATCATCAACTTGATTAGAGTATGATCAGCCACGTGACCAGTGCATGATCAGGCACGTGATCAGTGCATGATCAGTCACCTGATCAGTGTATGATCAGTCAGGTAATCAGTGCATGATAGCCACCTGACCACTATATGATCAGCAACATGATTAGTGCATGATCAGCCACATGATCAGTGCATGATCAATCACGTGATCACTGTATGATCAGCCAAAGTCATCAGTGCATGCTCAGTCACAAGATCAGTGCATGTTCAGTCACATGATCAGTGCATTATCAGCCACGTGATCAGTGCATGATAGCCAAATGATCATTGGCTACAGTTACGTGATCAATTCATGCGCAGTCACGTGATCTGTGCATGATAGCCACGTTATCAGTGCGTGATCAGTCATGTGATCAGTGTGTGATCAGTCATGTGATCAATGTATGATCATCCAATAATCAGTGCATGCGCAGTCACGTGATCAGTGCATGATAGCCACCTGATCAGTGCATGATCAGCAACGTGATGAGTGCATGATCAGCCACATGATCAGTTCATGATAAATCACGTGATCCCTGTTTGATCAGCCACGTCATCAGTGCATGCTCAGTCACATGATCAGTGCATGACCAGCCACGTGATCAGTGCATGATAGCCAAGTTATCATTGGCTACAGTCACCTGATCAGTGCATGATCAGTCACGTGATCAGTGCATGATAGCCACCTGACTACTACATGATCAGCAACGTGATTAGTGCATGATCAGCCACATGATCAGTTCATGATCAATCACGTGATCACTGTTTGATCAGCCACGTCATCAGTGCATGCTCAGTCACATGATCAGTGCATGACCAGCCACGTCATCAGTGCATGATAGCCAAGTGATCATTGCCTACAGTTACGTGATCAATTCATGCGCAGACACGTGATCAGTGCATGATAGCCATGTGATCAGTGCGTATTCAGTCACATGATCAGTGTGTGATTAGTCACGTGATCAGTGTATGATCATCCAATATTCAGTGCATGCGCAGTCACGTGATCAGTGCATGATAGCCACGTCATCAGTGCATGATCAACTACTTTATCAGTGCATGATCAGCCACATGATCAGTGCATGATCAGTCACGTGATCAGTGCATGATCATCCACATGATCAGTGCATGATCAGCCACCTGATCATTGTATGATCAGCCATGTGATCAGTGCATGATAGCCAGGTTACCAATACATGATCAGCCACGTCATCAGTGCATGATCAGCAAGTGATCAGTGCATGCACAGTCACGTGATCATTGTATGATCAGTTTCGTGATCAGTACATGATCAGACACGTGGTCAGTGCATGATCAGTCACCTGATCATTGCATGAACAGGCACGAGATCAGTGCATGAACTGCAATGTGATTAGTTCATGATCAGCCACGTGATCAGTGTATGATCAACCACGTGATCAGTGCACGATCAGCCACATGAACAGTGCAAGATCAGCCAAATGATCAGTGCATGCAGTCACGTAATCAGTGTATGATCATCTTCGTGATCAGTGCATGATCAGCCACGTGATCAGTGCATGATTAGGCACGTGTTCAGTGCATTATCAGTAATGTGATCAGTGTATGATCAGGCACGTGATGAGTGCATGTACAGCCACGTGATCAGTGTATGATAAGCCACGTGATCAGTTCATGCACAGTCACGTGATCAGTGTATGCTCAGCTTCGTGATAATTGCATGATCAGCAACGAGATCAGTGCATGATTAGTCACGTCTTCAGTGCATGATCAGTCACGTGATCAGTGCATGATAGCAACGTGAACAGTGCATGATCAGCTACGTGATCAGTGCATGATAGCCAGGTGATCAGTGCATGATCAGTCACATGTTCAATGTATGATCATCCACGTGATCAGTGCATGATAGCCACGTGATCAGTGCATGATCAGTCATGTGATCAGTGTATGATCATCCACGTGATCAATGCATGATAGCCACCAGATAAGTGCATGATCAACCACGTGATCAGTGGATGATCAGCCTTGTGATCAGTGCATGCAGAGTCACGTGATCAGTGTGTGATCAGCTTTGTGATCAGTGCATGATCAGCCACGTGATCAGTGCATGATCAGCCACGTGATCAGTGCATTATCAGGAACGTGATCAGTGCATGATCAGTCACGTGATCAGTGTATGATCAGACACGTGATCGGTGCATGATCAGCCTTGTGATCAGTGCATGCAGAGTCACGTGATCAGTGTGTGATCAGCTTTGTGATCAGTGCATGATCAGCCACGTTATCAGTGCATGATCAGGAACGTGATCAGTGCATGATCAGTCACGTGATCAGAGCATGATCAGCCACATAATCAGTGTATGATCAGCCACGTAATCAGTGCATCATAGCCACCCGATCAGTGCATGATAAGCAAAGTGATTAGTGCATGATCATCAACTTGATCAGAGTATGATCAGCCACGTCATCAGTGCATGATCAGGCACGTGATCAGTGCATGATCAGTCACCTGATCAGTGCATGATCAGTCACGTGGTCAGTGCATGATACCCACCTGACCACTACATGATCAGCAACGTGATTAGTGCATGATCAGCCACATGATCAGTGCATGATCAATCACGTGATCACTGTATGATCAGCCACGTCATCAGTGCATGCTCAGTCACAGAATCAGTGCATGATCAGCCACGTGATCAGTGCATGATAGCCAAATGATCATTGGCTGCAGTTACGTGATCAATTCATGTGCAGTCACGTGATCTGTGCATGATAGCCACCTGACCAGTGCATGATCAGCAACGTGATTAGTGCATGATCAGCCACATGATCAGTTCATGATCAATCACGTGATCACTGTATTATCAGCCACGTCATCAGTGCATGCTCAGTCACAAGATCAGTGCATGTTCAGTCACATGATCAGTGCATGATCAGCCACGTGATCAGTGCATGATAGCCAAATGATCATTGGCTACAGTTACGTGATCAATTCATGTGCAGTCACGTGATCTGTGCATGATAGCCACGTGATCATTGCGTGATCAGTCATGTGATCAGTGTGTGATCAGTCACGTGATCAATGTATGATCATCCAATAATCAGTGCATGCGCAGTCACGTGATCAGTGCATGATAGCCACCTGATCAGTGCATGATCAGCAACGTGATGAGTGCATGATCAGCCACATGATCAGTTCATGATCAATCACGTGATCACTGTTTGATCAGCCACGTCATCAGTGCATGCTCAGTCACATGATCAGTGCATGACCAGCCACGTCATCAGTGCATGATAGCCAAGTGATCATTGCCTACAGTTACGTGATCAATTCATGCGCAGCCACGTGATCAGTGCATGATAGCCACGTGATCAGTGCGTATTCAGTCACGTGATCAGTGTGTGATTAGTCACGTGATCAGTGTATGATCATCCAATATTCAGTGCATGCGCAGTCACGTGATCAGTGCATGATAGCCACGTCATCAGTGCATGATCAACCACTTTATCAGTGCATGATCAGCCACATGATCAGTGCATGATCAGTCACGTGATCAGTGCATGATCATCCACATGATCAGTGCATGATCAGCCACCTGATCATTGTATGATCAGCCATGTGATCAGTGCATGATAGCCAGGTTACCAGTACATGATCAGCCACGTCATCAGTGCATGACCAGCCAAGTGATCAGTGCATGCACAGTCACGTGATCATTGTATGATCAGCTTCGTGATCAGTACATGATCAGACACGTGGTCAGTGCATGATCAGTCACCTGATCATTGCAAGAACAGGCACGAGATCAGTGCATGAACTGCAATGTGATTAGTTCATGATCAGCCACGTGATCAGTGTATGATCAAGCATGTGATCAGTGCATGATCAGCCACATGAACAGTGCAAGATCAGCCAAATGATCAGTGCATGCAGTCACGTAATCAGTGTATGATCAGCTTCGTGATCAGTGCATGATCAGCCACGTGATCAGTGCATGATTAGGCACGTGTTCAGTGCATTATCAGTAATGTGATCAGTGTATGATCAGGCACGTGATGAGTGCATGTACAGCCACGTGATCAGTGTATGATAAGCCACGTGATCAGTTCATGCACAGTCACGTGATCAGTGTATGCTCAGCTTCGTGATAATTGCATGATCAGCAACGAGATCAGTGCATGGTCAGGACGTGATCAGTGCATGATTAGTCACGTCTTCAGTGCATGATCAGTCACGTGATCAGTGCATGATAGCAACGTGAACAGTGCATGATCAGCTACGTGATCAGTGCATGATAGCCACGTGATCAGTGCATGATCACTCATGTGATCAGTGTATGATCATCCACGTGATCAATGCATGATAGCCACCAGATAAGTGCATGATCAACCACGTGATCAGTGGATGATCAGCCTTGTGATCAGTGCATGCAGAGTCACGTGATCAGTGTATGATCAGCTTCGTGATCAGTGCATGATCAGCCACGTGATCAGTGCATTATCAGGAACGTGATCAGTGCATGATCAGTCACGTGATCAGTGTATGATCAGACACGTGATCAGTGCATGATCAGCCTTGTGATCAGTGCATGCAGAGTCACGTGATCAGTGTGTGATCAGCTTTGTGATCAGTGCATGATCAGCCACGTGATCAGTGCATGATCAGGAACGTGATCAGTGCATGATCAGTCACGTGATCAGAGCATGATCAGCCACGTAATCAGTGTATGATCAGCCACGTAATCAGTGCATCATAGCCACCCGATCAGTGCATGATAAGCAAAGTGATTAGTGCATGATCAGGAACGTGATCAGTGCATGATCAGTCACGTGATCAGTGCATGATCAATCACGTGATCACTGTATGATCAGCCACGTCATCAGTGCATGCTCAGTCACAGGATCAGTGCATGATCAGCCACGTGATCAGTGCATGATAGCCAAATGATCATTGGCTACAGTTACGTGATCAATTCATGTGCAGTCACGTGATCTGTGCATGATAGCCACGTGATCAGTGCGTGATCAGTCATGTGATCAGTGTGTGATCAGTCACGTGATCAATGTTTGATCATCCAATACTCAGTGCATGCGCAGTCTCGTGATCAGCGCATGATAGCCACCTGACCAGTGCATGATCAGCAACGTGATTAGTGCATGATCAGCCACATGATCAGTTCATGATCAATCACGTGATCACTGTATGATCAGCCACGTCATCAGTGCATGCGCAGTCACGTGATCAGAGCATGATAGCCACGTCATCAGTGCATGATCAGTCACGTGATCAGTGCATGATCATCCACATGATCAGTGCATGTTCAGCCACCAGATCATTGTATGATCAGCCATGTGATCAGTGCATGATAGCCAGGTTATCAGTACATGATCAGCCACATCATCAGTGCATGATCAGCCACGTGATCAGTACATGCACAATCACGTGTTCATTGTATGATCAGCTTCGTGATCAGTGCATGATCAGTCACGTGATCAGAGCATGATCAGCCACGTAATCAGTGTATGATCAGCCACATAATCAGTGCATCATAGCCACCTGATCAGTGCATGTTAAGCAAAGTGATTAGTGCATGATCATCAACTTGATCAGAGTATGATCAGCCACGTCATCAGTGCATGATCAGGCACGTGATCAGTGCATGATCAGTCACCTGATCAGTGCATGATCAGTCACGTGATCAGTGCATGATAGCCACCTAACCACTACATAATCAGCAACGTGATTAGTGCATGATCAGCCACATGATCAGTGCATGATCAATCACGTGATCACTGTATGATCAGCCACGTCATCAGTGCATGTTCAGTCACAGCATCAGTGCATGATCAGCCACGTGATCAGTGCATGATAGCCAAATGATCATTGGCTACAGTTACGTGCTCAATTCATGTGCAGTCACGTGATCTGTGCATGATAGCCACCTGACCAGTGCTTTATCAGCAACGTGATTAGTGCATGATCAGCCACATGATCAGTTCATGATCAATCACGTGATCACTGTATTATCAGCCACGTCATCAGTGCATGCTCAGTCACAAGATCAGTGCATGTTCAGTCACATGATCAGTGCATGATCAGCCACGTGATCAGTGCATGATAGCCAAATGATCATTGGCTACAGTTACGTGATCAATTCATGTGCAGTCACGTGATCTGTGCATGATAGCCACGTGATCAGTGCGTGATCAGTCATGTGCAAAGTGTGTGATCAGTCACGTGATCAATGTATGATCATCCAATACTCAGTGCTTGCGCAGTCATGTGATCAGTGCATCATAGCCACCTGACCAGTGCATGATCAGCAACGTGATTAGTGCATGATCAGCCACATGATCAGTTCATGATCAATCACGTGATCACTGTATTATCAGCCCCGTCATCAGTGCATGCTCAGTCACAAGATCAGTGCATGTTCAGTCACATGATCAGTGCATGATCAGCCACGTGATCAGTGCATGATTGCCAAATGATCATTGGCTACAGTTACGTGATCAATTCATGTGCAGTCACGTGATCTGTGCATGATAGCCACGTGATCAGTTCGTGATCAGTCATGTGATCAGTGTGTGATCAGTCACGTGATCAATGTATGATCATCCAATAATCAGTGCATGCGCAGTCACATGATCAGTGCATGATAGCCAACTGATCAGTGCATGATCAGCAACGTGATTAGTGCATGATCAGCCACATGATCAGTTCATGATCAATCACGTGATCACTGTTTGATCAGCCACGTCATCAGTGCATTATCAGTCACATGATCAGTGCATGACCAGCCACGTGATCAGTGCATGATAGCCAAGTGATCATTGCCTACTGTTACGTGATCAATTCATGCGCAGCCACGTGATCAGTGCATGATAGCCACGTGATCAGTGCGTATTCAGTCACGTGATCAGTGTGTGATTAGTCACGTGATCAGTGTATGATCATCCAATATTCAGTCCATGCGCAGTCACGTGATCAGTGCATGATAGCCACGTCATCAGTGCATGATCAACCACTTTATCAGTGCATGATCAGCCACATGATCAGTGCATGATCAGTCACGTGATCAGTGCATGATCATCCACATGATCAGTGCATGATCAGCCACCTGATAATTGTATGATCAGCCATGTGATCAGTGCATGATAGCCAGGTTACCAGTACATGATCAGCCACGTCATCAGTGTATGATCAGCCAAGTGATCAGTGCATGCACAGTCACGTGATCATTGTATGATCAGCTTCGTGATCAGTACATGATCAGACACGTGGTCAGTGCATGATCAGTCAACTGATCATTGCATGAACAGGCACGAGATCAGTGCATGAACTGCAATGTGATTAGTTCATGATCAGCCACGTGATCAGTGTATGATCAACCACGTGGTCAGTGCATTATCAGCCACATGAACAGTGCAAGATCAGCCAAATGATCAGTGCATGCAGTCACGTAATCAGTGTAATGTCAGCTTCGTGATCAGTGCATGATCAGCCACGTGATCAGTGCATGATTAGGCACGTGTTCAGTGCATTATCAGTAATGTGATCAGTGTATGATCAGGCACGTGATGAGTGCATGTACAGCCACGTGATCAGTGTATGATAAGCCACGTGATCAGTTCATGCACAGTCACGTGATCAGTGTATGCTCAGCTTCGTGATAATTGCATGATCAGCAACGAGATCAGTGCATGATTAGTCACGTCTTCAGTGCATGATCAGTCACGTGATCAGTGCATGATAGCAACGTGAACAGTGCATGATCAGCTACGTGATCAGTGCATGATAGCCACGTGATCAGTGCATGATCAGTCATGTGATCAGTGTATGATCATCCACGTGATCAATGCATGATAGCCACCAGATAAGTGCATGATCAACCACGTAATCAGTGGATGATCAGCCTTGTGATCAGTGCATGCAGAGTCACGTGATCAGTGTATGATCAGCTTCATGATCAGTGCATGATCAGCCACGTGATCAGTGCATTATCAGGAACGTGATCAGTGCATGATCAGTCACGTGATCAGTGTATGATCAGACACGTGATCAGTGCATGATCAGCCTTGTGATCAGTGCATGCAGAGTCACGTGATCAGTGTGTGATCAGCTTTGTGATCAGTGCATGATCAGCCACGTGATCAGTGCATGATCAGGAACGTGATCAGTGCATGATCAGTCACGTGATCAGAGCATGATCAGCCACGTAATCAGTGTATGTTCAGCCACGTAATCAGTGCATCATAGCCACCCGATCAGTGCATGATAAGCAAAGTGATTAGTGCATGATCATCAACTTGATCAGAGTATGATCAGCCACGTCATCAGTGCATGATCAGGCACGTGTTCAGTGCATGATCAGTCACCTGATCAGTGCATGATCAGTCACGTGGTCAGTGCATGATAGCCACCTGACCACTACATGATCAGCAACGTGATTAGTGCATGATCACCCACATGATCAGTGCATGATCAATCACGTGATCACTGTATGATCAGCCACGTCATCAGTGCATGCTCAGTCACAGGATCAGTGCATGATCAGCCACGTGATCAGTGCATGATAGCCAAATGATCATTGGCTACAGTTACGTGATCAATTCATGTGCAGTCACGTGATCTGTGCATGATAGCCACGTGATCAGTACATGATCAGCCACATCATCAGTGCATGATCAGCCACGTGATCAGTGCATGCACAATCACGTGATCATTGTATGATCAGCTTCGTGATCAGTGCATGATCAGTCACGTGATCAGAGCATGATCAGCCACGTAATCAGTGTATGATCAGCCACATAATCAGTGCATCATAGCCACCTGATCAGTGCATGTTAAGCAAAGTGATTAGTGCATGATCATCAACTTGATCAGAGTATGATCAGCCACGTCATCAGTGCATGATCAGGCACGTGTTCAGTGCATGATCAGTCACCTGATCAGTGCATGATCAGTCACGTGATCAGTGCATGATAGCCAGCTAACCACTACATGATCAGCAACGTGATTAGTGCATGATCAGCCACATGATCAGTGCATGATCAATCACGTGATCACTGTATGATCAGCCACGTCATCAGTGCATGCTCAGTCACAGCATCAGTGCATGATCAGCCACGTGATCAGTGCATGATAGCCAAATGATCATTGGCTGCAGTTACGTGATCAATTCATGTGCAGTCACGTGATCTGTGCATGATAGCCACCTGACCAGTGCATGATCAGCAACGTGATTAGTGCATGATCAGCCACATGATCAGTTCATGATCAATCACGTGATCACTGTATTATCAGCCACGTCATCAGTGCATGCTCAGTCACAAGATCAGTGCATGTTCAGTCACATGATCAGTGCATGATCAGCCACGTGATCAGTGCATGATAGCCAAATGATCATTGGCTACAGTTACGTGATCAATTCATGTGCAGTCACGTGATCTGTGCATGATAGCCACGTGATCAGTGCGTGATCAGTCATGTGATCAGTGTGTGATCAGTCACGTGATCAATGTATGATCATCCAATAATCAGTGCATGCGCAGTCACCTGATCAGTGCATGATAGCCACCTGATCAGTGCATGATCAGCAACGTGATGAGTGCATGATCAGCCACATGATCAGTTCATGATCAATCACGTGATCACTGTTTGATCAGCCACGTCATCAGTGCATGCTCAGTCACATGATCAGTGCATGACCAGCCACGTGATCAGTGCATGATAGCCAAGTGATCATTGCCTACAGTTACGTGATCAATTCATGCGCAGCCACGTGATCAGTGCATGATAGCCACGTGATCAGTGCGTATTCAGTCACGTGATCAGTGTGTGATTAGTCACGTGATCAGTGTATGATCATCCAATATTCAGTGCATGCGTAGTCACGTGATCAGTGCATGATAGCCACGTCATCAGTGCATGATCAACCACTTTATCAGTGCATGATCAGCCACATGATCAGTGCATGATCAGTCACGTGATCAGTGCATGATCATCCACATGATCAGTGCATGATCAGCCACCTGATCATTGTATGATCAGCCATGTGATCAGTGCATGATAGCCAGGTTACCAGTACATGATCAGCCACGTCATCAGTGCATGACCAGCCAAGTGATCAGTGCATGCACAGTCACGTGATCATTGTATGATCAGCTTCGTGATCAGTACATGATCAGACACGTGGTCAGTGCATGATCAGTCACCTGATCATTGCAAGAACAGGCACGAGATCAGTGCATGAACTGCAATGTGATTAGTTCATGATCAGCCACGTGATCAGTGTATGATCAAGCATGTGATCAGTGCATGATCAGCCACATGAACAGTGCAAGATCAGCCAAATGATCAGTGCATGCAGTCACGTAATCAGTGTATGATCAGCTTCGTGATCAGTGCATGATCAGCCACGTGATCAGTGCATGATTAGGCACGTGTTCAGTGCATTATCAGTAATGTGATCAGTGTATGATCAGGCACGTGATGAGTGCATGTACAGCCACGTGATCAGTGTATGATAAGCCACGTGATCAGTTCATGCACAGTCACGTGATCAGTGTATGCTCAGCTTCGTGATAATTGCATGATCAGCAACGAGATCAGTGCATGGTCAGGACGTGATCAGTGCATGATTAGTCACGTCTTCAGTGCATGATCAGTCACGTGATCAGTGCATGATAGCAACGTGAACAGTGCATGATCAGCTACGTGATCAGTGCATGATAGCCACGTGATCAGTGCATGATCACTCATGTGATCAGTGTATGATCATCCACGTGATCAATGCATGATAGCCACCAGATAAGTGCATGATCAACCACGTGATCAGTGGATGATCAGCCTTGTGATCAGTGCATGCAGAGTCACGTGATCAGTGTATGATCAGCTTCGTGATCAGTGCATGATCAGCCACGTGATCAGTGCATTATCAGGAACGTGATCAGTGCATGATCAGTCACGTGATCAGTGTATGATCAGACACCTGATCAGTGCATGATCAGCCTTGTGATCAGTGCATGCAGAGTCACGTGATCAGTGTGTGATCAGCTTTGTGATCAGTGCATGATCAGCCACGTGATCAGTGCATGATCAGGAACGTGATCAGTGCATGATCAGTCACGTGATCAGAGCATGATCAGCCACGTAATCAGTGTATGATCAGCCACGTAATCAGTGCATCATAGCCACCCGATCAGTGCATGATAAGCAAAGTGATTAGTGCATGATCAGGAACGTGATCAGTGCATGATCAGTCACGTGATCAGTGCATGATCAATCACGTGATCACTGTATGATCAGCCACGTCATCAGTGCATGCTCAGTCACAGGATCAGTGCATGATCAGCCACGTGATCAGTGCATGATAGCCAAATGATCATTGGCTACAGTTACGTGATCAATTCATGTGCAGTCACGTGATCTGTGCATGATAGCCACGTGATCAGTGCGTGATCAGTCATGTGATCAGTGTGTGATCAGTCACGTGATCAATGTTTGATCATCCAATACTCAGTGCATGCGCAGTCTCGTGATCAGCGCATGATAGCCACCTGACCAGTGCATGATCAGCAACGTGATTAGTGCATGATCAGCCACATGATCAGTTCATGATCAATCACGTGATCACTGTATGATCAGCCACGTCATCAGTGCATGCGCAGTCACGTGATCAGAGCATGATAGCCACGTCATCAGTGCATGATCAGTCACGTGATCAGTGCATGATCATCCACATGATCAGTGCATGTTCAGCCACCAGATCATTGTATGATCAGCCATGTGATCAGTGCATGATAGCCAGGTTATCAGTACATGATCAGCCACATCATCAGTGCATGATCAGCCACGTGATCAGTACATGCACAATTACGTGATCATTGTATGATCAGCTTCGTGATCAGTGCATGATCAGTCACGTGATCAGAGCATGATCAGCCACGTAAGCAGTGTATGATCAGCCACGTAATCAGTGCATCATAGCCACCTAATCAGTGCATGATAAGCAAAGTGATTAGTGCATGATCATCAACTTGATTAGAGTATGATCAGCCACGTGACCAGTGCATGATCAGGCACGTGATCAGTGCATGATCAGTCACCTGATCAGTGTATGATCAGTCAGGTAATCAGTGCATGATAGCCACCTGACCACTATATGATCAGCAACATGATTAGTGCATGATCAGCCACATGATCAGTGCATGATCAATCACGTGATCACTGTATGATCAGCCAAGTCATCAGTGCATGCTCAGTCACAAGATCAGTGCATGTTCAGTCACATGATCAGTGCATTATCAGCCACGTGATCAGTGCATGATAGCCAAATGATCATTGGCTACAGTTACGTGATCAATTCATGCGCAGTCACGTGATCTGTGCATGATAGCCACGTTATCAGTGCGTGATCAGTCATGTGATCAGTGTGTGATCAGTCATGTGATCAATGTATGATCATCCAATAATCAGTGCATGCGCAGTCACGTGATCAGTGCATGATAGCCACCTGATCAGTGCATGATCAGCAACGTGATGAGTGCATGATCAGCCACATGATCAGTTCATGATAAATCACGTGATCCCTGTTTGATCAGCCACGTCATCAGTGCATGCTCAGTCACATGATCAGTGCATGACCAGCCACGTGATCAGTGCATGATAGCCAAGTTATCATTGGCTACAGTCACCTGATCAGTGCATGATCAGTCACGTGATCAGTGCATGATAGCCACCTGACCACTACATGATCAGCAACGTGATTAGTGCATGATCAGCCACATGATCAGTTCATGATCAATCACGTGATCACTGTTTGATCAGCCACGTCATCAGTGCATGCTCAGTCACATGATCAGTGCATGACCAGCCACGTCATCAGTGCATGATAGCCAAGTGATCATTGCCTACAGTTACGTGATCAATTCATGCGCAGACACGTGATCAGTGCATGATAGCCATGTGATCAGTGCGTATTCAGTCACATGATCAGTGTGTGATTAGTCACGTGATCAGTGTATGATCATCCAATATTCAGTGCATGCGCAGTCACGTGATCAGTGCATGATAGCCACGTCATCAGTGCATGATCAACTACTTTATCAGTGCATGATCAGCCACATGATCAGTGCATGATCAGTCACGTGATCAGTGCATGATCATCCACATGATCAGTGCATGATCAGCCACCTGATCATTGTATGATCAGCCATGTGATCAGTGCATGATAGCCAGGTTACCAGTACATGATCAGCCACGTCATCAGTGCATGATCAGCAAGTGATCAGTGCATGCACAGTCACGTGATCATTGTATGATCAGTTTCGTGATCAGTACATGATCAGACACGTGGTCAGTGCATGATCAGTCACCTGATCATTGCATGAACAGGCACGAGATCAGTGCATGAACTGCAATGTGATTAGTTCATGATCAGCCACGTGATCAGTGTATGATCAACCACGTGATCAGTGCACGATCAGCCACATGAACAGTGCAAGATCAGCCAAATGATCAGTGCATGCAGTCACGTAATCAGTGTATGATCATCTTCGTGATCAGTGCATGATCAGCCACGTGATCAGTGCATGATTAGGCACGTGTTCAGTGCATTATCAGTAATGTGATCAGTGTATGATCAGGCACGTGATGAGTGCATGTACAGCCACGTGATCAGTGTATGATAAGCCACGTGATCAGTTCATGCACAGTCACGTGATCAGTGTATGCTCAGCTTCGTGATAATTGCATGATCAGCAACGAGATCAGTGCATGATTAGTCACGTCTTCAGTGCATGATCAGTCACGTGATCAGTGCATGATAGCAACGTGAACAGTGCATGATCAGCTACGTGATCAGTGCATGATAGCCAGGTGATCAGTGCATGATCAGTCACATGTTCAATGTATGATCATCCACGTGATCAGTGCATGATAGCCACGTGATCAGTGCATGATCAGTCATGTGATCAGTGTATGATCATCCACGTGATCAATGCATGATAGCCACCAGATAAGTGCATGATCAACCACGTGATCAGTGGATGATCAGCCTTGTGATCAGTGCATGCAGAGTCACGTGATCAGTGTGTGATCAGCTTTGTGATCAGTGCATGATCAGCCACGTGATCAGTGCATGATCAGCCACGTGATCAGTGCATTATCAGGAACGTGATCAGTGCATGATCAGTCACGTGATCAGTGTATGATCAGACACGTGATCGGTGCATGATCAGCCTTGTGATCAGTGCATGCAGAGTCACGTGATCAGTGTGTGATCAGCTTTGTGATCAGTGCATGATCAGCCACGTTATCAGTGCATGATCAGGAACGTGATCAGTGCATGATCAGTCACGTGATCAGAGCATGATCAGCCACATAATCAGTGTATGATCAGCCACGTAATCAGTGCATCATAGCCACCCGATCAGTGCATGATAAGCAAAGTGATTAGTGCATGATCATCAACTTGATCAGAGTATGATCAGCCACGTCATCAGTGCATGATCAGGCACGTGATCAGTGCATGATCAGTCACCTGATCAGTGCATGATCAGTCACGTGGTCAGTGCATGATACCCACCTGACCACTACATGATCAGCAACGTGATTAGTGCATGATCAGCCACATGATCAGTGCATGATCAATCACGTGATCACTGTATGATCAGCCACGTCATCAGTGCATGCTCAGTCACAGCATCAGTGCATGATCAGCCACGTGATCAGTGCATGATAGCCAAATGATCATTGGCTGCAGTTACGTGATCAATTCATGTGCAGTCACGTGATCTGTGCATGATAGCCACCTGACCAGTGCATGATCAGCAACGTGATTAGTGCATGATCAGCCACATGATCAGTTCATGATCAATCACGTGATCACTGTATTATCAGCCACGTCATCAGTGCATGCTCAGTCACAAGATCAGTGCATGTTCAGTCACATGATCAGTGCATGATCAGCCACGTGATCAGTGCATGATAGCCAAATGATCATTGGCTACAGTTACGTGATCAATTCATGTGCAGTCACGTGATCTGTGCATGATAGCCACGTGATCATTGCGTGATCAGTCATGTGATCAGTGTGTGATCAGTCACGTGATCAATGTATGATCATCCAATAATCAGTGCATGCGCAGTCACGTGATCAGTGCATGATAGCCACCTGATCAGTGCATGATCAGCAACGTGATGAGTGCATGATCAGCCACATGATCAGTTCATGATCAATCACGTGATCACTGTATGATCAGCCACGTCATCAGTGCATGCTCAGTCACATGATCAGTGCATGACCAGCCACGTCATCAGTGCATGATAGCCAAGTGATCATTGCCTACAGTTACGTGATCAATTCATGCGCAGCCACGTGATCAGTGCATGATAGCCACGTGATCAGTGCGTATTCAGTCACGTGATCAGTGTGTGATCAGTCACGTGATCAGTGTGTGATCATCCAATAATCAGTGCATGCGCAGTCACGTGATCAGTGCATGATCATCCACATGATCAGTGCATGATCAGGCACCTGATCATTGTATGATCAGCCATGTGATCAGTGCATTATAGCCAGGTTACCAGTACATGATCAGCCACGTCATCAGTGCATGATCAGCCAAGTGATCAGTGCATGCACAGTCACGTGATCATTGTATGATCAGCTTCGTGATCAGTACATGATCAGACACGTGGTCAGTGCATGATCAGTCACCTGATCATTGCATGAACAGGCACGAGATCAGTGCATGAACTGCAATGTGATTAGTTCATGATCAGCCACGTGATCAGTGTATGATCAGGAAGGTGATCAGTGCATGATCAGTCACGTGATCAGAGCATGATCAGCCACGTAAGCAGTGTATGATCAGCCACGTAATCAGTGCATCATAGCCACCTAATCAGTGCATGATAAGCAAAGTGATTAGTGCATGATCATCAACTTGATTAGAGTATGATCAGCCACGTGACCAGTGCATGATCAGGCACGTGATCAGTGCATGATCAGTCACCTGATCAGTGTATGATCAGTCAGGTAATCAGTGCATGATAGCCACCTGACCACTATATGATCAGCAACATGATTAGTGCATGATCAGCCACATGATCAGTGCATGATCAATCACGTGATCACTGTATGATCAGCCAAGTCATCAGTGCATGCTCAGTCACAAGATCAGTGCATGTTCAGTCACATGATCAGTGCATTATCAGCCACGTGATCAGTGCATGATAGCCAAATGATCATTGGCTACAGTTACGTGATCAATTCATGCGCAGTCACGTGATCTGTGCATGATAGCCACGTTATCAGTGCGTGATCAGTCATGTGATCAGTGTGTGATCAGTCATGTGATCAATGTATGATCATCCAATAATCAGTGCATGCGCAGTCACGTGATCAGTGCATGATAGCCACCTGATCAGTGCATGATCAGCAACGTGATGAGTGCATGATCAGCCACATGATCAGTTCATGATAAATCACGTGATCCCTGTTTGATCAGCCACGTCATCAGTGCATGCTCAG
Source organism: Bos indicus (assembly GCF_029378745.1). NCBI lineage: Eukaryota > Metazoa > Chordata > Mammalia > Artiodactyla > Bovidae > Bos > Bos indicus. Next base: position 338,688 of record NC_091763.1, on the reverse strand, counting down.
TCACATGATCAGTGCATGACCAGCCACGTGATCAGTGCATGATAGCCAAGTTATCATTGGCTACAGTCACCTGATCAGTGCATGATCAGTCACGTGATCAGTGCATGATAGCCACCTGACCACTACATGATCAGCAACGTGATTAGTGCATGATCAGCCACATGATCAGTTCATGATCAATCACGTGATCACTGTTTGATCAGCCACGTCATCAGTGCATGCTCAGTCACATGATCAGTGCATGACCAGCCACGTCATCAGTGCATGATAGCCAAGTGATCATTGCCTACAGTTACGTGATCAATTCATGCGCAGACACGTGATCAGTGCATGATAGCCATGTGATCAGTGCGTATTCAGTCACATGATCAGTGTGTGATTAGTCACGTGATCAGTGTATGATCATCCAATATTCAGTGCATGCGCAGTCACGTGATCAGTGCATGATAGCCACGTCATCAGTGCATGATCAACTACTTTATCAGTGCATGATCAGCCACATGATCAGTGCATGATCAGTCACGTGATCAGTGCATGATCATCCACATGATCAGTGCATGATCAGCCACCTGATCATTGTATGATCAGCCATGTGATCAGTGCATGATAGCCAGGTTACCAGTACATGATCAGCCACGTCATCAGTGCATGATCAGCAAGTGATCAGTGCATGCACAGTCACGTGATCATTGTATGATCAGTTTCGTGATCAGTACATGATCAGACACGTGGTCAGTGCATGATCAGTCACCTGATCATTGCATGAACAGGCACGAGATCAGTGCATGAACTGCAATGTGATTAGTTCATGATCAGCCACGTGATCAGTGTATGATCAACCACGTGATCAGTGCACGATCAGCCACATGAACAGTGCAAGATCAGCCAAATGATCAGTGCATGCAGTCACGTAATCAGTGTATGATCATCTTCGTGATCAGTGCATGATCAGCCACGTGATCAGTGCATGATTAGGCACGTGTTCAGTGCATTATCAGTAATGTGATCAGTGTATGATCAGGCACGTGATGAGTGCATGTACAGCCACGTGATCAGTGTATGATAAGCCACGTGATCAGTTCATGCACAGTCACGTGATCAGTGTATGCTCAGCTTCGTGATAATTGCATGATCAGCAACGAGATCAGTGCATGATTAGTCACGTCTTCAGTGCATGATCAGTCACGTGATCAGTGCATGATAGCAACGTGAACAGTGCATGATCAGCTACGTGATCAGTGCATGATAGCCAGGTGATCAGTGCATGATCAGTCACATGTTCAATGTATGATCATCCACGTGATCAGTGCATGATAGCCACGTGATCAGTGCATGATCAGTCATGTGATCAGTGTATGATCATCCACGTGATCAATGCATGATAGCCACCAGATAAGTGCATGATCAACCACGTGATCAGTGGATGATCAGCCTTGTGATCAGTGCATGCAGAGTCACGTGATCAGTGTGTGATCAGCTTTGTGATCAGTGCATGATCAGCCACGTGATCAGTGCATGATCAGCCACGTGATCAGTGCATTATCAGGAACGTGATCAGTGCATGATCAGTCACGTGATCAGTGTATGATCAGACACGTGATCGGTGCATGATCAGCCTTGTGATCAGTGCATGCAGAGTCACGTGATCAGTGTGTGATCAGCTTTGTGATCAGTGCATGATCAGCCACGTTATCAGTGCATGATCAGGAACGTGATCAGTGCATGATCAGTCACGTGATCAGAGCATGATCAGCCACATAATCAGTGTATGATCAGCCACGTAATCAGTGCATCATAGCCACCCGATCAGTGCATGATAAGCAAAGTGATTAGTGCATGATCATCAACTTGATCAGAGTATGATCAGCCACGTCATCAGTGCATGATCAGGCACGTGATCAGTGCATGATCAGTCACCTGATCAGTGCATGATCAGTCACGTGGTCAGTGCATGATACCCACCTGACCACTACATGATCAGCAACGTGATTAGTGCATGATCAGCCACATGATCAGTGCATGATCAATCACGTGATCACTGTATGATCAGCCACGTCATCAGTGCATGCTCAGTCACAGCATCAGTGCATGATCAGCCACGTGATCAGTGCATGATAGCCAAATGATCATTGGCTGCAGTTACGTGATCAATTCATGTGCAGTCACGTGATCTGTGCATGATAGCCACCTGACCAGTGCATGATCAGCAACGTGATTAGTGCATGATCAGCCACATGATCAGTTCATGATCAATCACGTGATCACTGTATTATCAGCCACGTCATCAGTGCATGCTCAGTCACAAGATCAGTGCATGTTCAGTCACATGATCAGTGCATGATCAGCCACGTGATCAGTGCATGATAGCCAAATGATCATTGGCTACAGTTACGTGATCAATTCATGTGCAGTCACGTGATCTGTGCATGATAGCCACGTGATCATTGCGTGATCAGTCATGTGATCAGTGTGTGATCAGTCACGTGATCAATGTATGATCATCCAATAATCAGTGCATGCGCAGTCACGTGATCAGTGCATGATAGCCACCTGATCAGTGCATGATCAGCAACGTGATGAGTGCATGATCAGCCACATGATCAGTTCATGATCAATCACGTGATCACTGTTTGATCAGCCACGTCATCAGTGCATGCTCAGTCACATGATCAGTGCATGACCAGCCACGTCATCAGTGCATGATAGCCAAGTGATCATTGCCTACAGTTACGTGATCAATTCATGCGCAGCCACGTGATCAGTGCATGATAGCCACGTGATCAGTGCGTATTCAGTCACGTGATCAGTGTGTGATTAGTCACGTGATCAGTGTATGATCATCCAATATTCAGTGCATGCGCAGTCACGTGATCAGTGCATGATAGCCACGTCATCAGTGCATGATCAACCACTTTATCAGTGCATGATCAGCCACATGATCAGTGCATGATCAGTCACGTGATCAGTGCATGATCATCCACATGATCAGTGCATGATCAGCCACCTGATCATTGTATGATCAGCCATGTGATCAGTGCATGATAGCCAGGTTACCAGTACATGATCAGCCACGTCATCAGTGCATGACCAGCCAAGTGATCAGTGCATGCACAGTCACGTGATCATTGTATGATCAGCTTCGTGATCAGTACATGATCAGACACGTGGTCAGTGCATGATCAGTCACCTGATCATTGCAAGAACAGGCACGAGATCAGTGCATGAACTGCAATGTGATTAGTTCATGATCAGCCACGTGATCAGTGTATGATCAAGCATGTGATCAGTGCATGATCAGCCACATGAACAGTGCAAGATCAGCCAAATGATCAGTGCATGCAGTCACGTAATCAGTGTATGATCAGCTTCGTGATCAGTGCATGATCAGCCACGTGATCAGTGCATGATTAGGCACGTGTTCAGTGCATTATCAGTAATGTGATCAGTGTATGATCAGGCACGTGATGAGTGCATGTACAGCCACGTGATCAGTGTATGATAAGCCACGTGATCAGTTCATGCACAGTCACGTGATCAGTGTATGCTCAGCTTCGTGATAATTGCATGATCAGCAACGAGATCAGTGCATGGTCAGGACGTGATCAGTGCATGATTAGTCACGTCTTCAGTGCATGATCAGTCACGTGATCAGTGCATGATAGCAACGTGAACAGTGCATGATCAGCTACGTGATCAGTGCATGATAGCCACGTGATCAGTGCATGATCACTCATGTGATCAGTGTATGATCATCCACGTGATCAATGCATGATAGCCACCAGATAAGTGCATGATCAACCACGTGATCAGTGGATGATCAGCCTTGTGATCAGTGCATGCAGAGTCACGTGATCAGTGTATGATCAGCTTCGTGATCAGTGCATGATCAGCCACGTGATCAGTGCATTATCAGGAACGTGATCAGTGCATGATCAGTCACGTGATCAGTGTATGATCAGACACGTGATCAGTGCATGATCAGCCTTGTGATCAGTGCATGCAGAGTCACGTGATCAGTGTGTGATCAGCTTTGTGATCAGTGCATGATCAGCCACGTGATCAGTGCATGATCAGGAACGTGATCAGTGCATGATCAGTCACGTGATCAGAGCATGATCAGCCACGTAATCAGTGTATGATCAGCCACGTAATCAGTGCATCATAGCCACCCGATCAGTGCATGATAAGCAAAGTGATTAGTGCATGATCAGGAACGTGATCAGTGCATGATCAGTCACGTGATCAGTGCATGATCAATCACGTGATCACTGTATGATCAGCCACGTCATCAGTGCATGCTCAGTCACAGGATCAGTGCATGATCAGCCACGTGATCAGTGCATGATAGCCAAATGATCATTGGCTACAGTTACGTGATCAATTCATGTGCAGTCACGTGATCTGTGCATGATAGCCACGTGATCAGTGCGTGATCAGTCATGTGATCAGTGTGTGATCAGTCACGTGATCAATGTTTGATCATCCAATACTCAGTGCATGCGCAGTCTCGTGATCAGCGCATGATAGCCACCTGACCAGTGCATGATCAGCAACGTGATTAGTGCATGATCAGCCACATGATCAGTTCATGATCAATCACGTGATCACTGTATGATCAGCCACGTCATCAGTGCATGCGCAGTCACGTGATCAGAGCATGATAGCCACGTCATCAGTGCATGATCAGTCACGTGATCAGTGCATGATCATCCACATGATCAGTGCATGTTCAGCCACCAGATCATTGTATGATCAGCCATGTGATCAGTGCATGATAGCCAGGTTATCAGTACATGATCAGCCACATCATCAGTGCATGATCAGCCACGTGATCAGTACATGCACAATCACGTGTTCATTGTATGATCAGCTTCGTGATCAGTGCATGATCAGTCACGTGATCAGAGCATGATCAGCCACGTAATCAGTGTATGATCAGCCACATAATCAGTGCATCATAGCCACCTGATCAGTGCATGTTAAGCAAAGTGATTAGTGCATGATCATCAACTTGATCAGAGTATGATCAGCCACGTCATCAGTGCATGATCAGGCACGTGATCAGTGCATGATCAGTCACCTGATCAGTGCATGATCAGTCACGTGATCAGTGCATGATAGCCACCTAACCACTACATAATCAGCAACGTGATTAGTGCATGATCAGCCACATGATCAGTGCATGATCAATCACGTGATCACTGTATGATCAGCCACGTCATCAGTGCATGTTCAGTCACAGCATCAGTGCATGATCAGCCACGTGATCAGTGCATGATAGCCAAATGATCATTGGCTACAGTTACGTGCTCAATTCATGTGCAGTCACGTGATCTGTGCATGATAGCCACCTGACCAGTGCTTTATCAGCAACGTGATTAGTGCATGATCAGCCACATGATCAGTTCATGATCAATCACGTGATCACTGTATTATCAGCCACGTCATCAGTGCATGCTCAGTCACAAGATCAGTGCATGTTCAGTCACATGATCAGTGCATGATCAGCCACGTGATCAGTGCATGATAGCCAAATGATCATTTGCTACAGTTACGTGATCAATTCATGTGCAGTCACGTGATCTGTGCATGATAGCCACGTGATCAGTGCGTGATCAGTCATGTGCAAAGTGTGTGATCAGTCACGTGATCAATGTATGATCATCCAATACTCAGTGCTTGCGCAGTCATGTGATCAGTGCATCATAGCCACCTGACCAGTGCATGATCAGCAACGTGATTAGTGCATGATCAGCCACATGATCAGTTCATGATCAATCACGTGATCACTGTATTATCAGCCCCGTCATCAGTGCATGCTCAGTCACAAGATCAGTGCATGTTCAGTCACATGATCAGTGCATGATCAGCCACGTGATCAGTGCATGATTGCCAAATGATCATTGGCTACAGTTACGTGATCAATTCATGTGCAGTCACGTGATCTGTGCATGATAGCCACGTGATCAGTTCGTGATCAGTCATGTGATCAGTGTGTGATCAGTCACGTGATCAATGTATGATCATCCAATAATCAGTGCATGCGCAGTCACGTGATCAGTGCATGATAGCCAACTGATCAGTGCATGATCAGCAACGTGATTAGTGCATGATCAGCCACATGATCAGTTCATGATCAATCACGTGATCACTGTTTGATCAGCCACGTCATCAGTGCATTATCAGTCACATGATCAGTGCATGACCAGCCACGTGATCAGTGCATGATAGCCAAGTGATCATTGCCTACTGTTACGTGATCAATTCATGCGCAGCCACGTGATCAGTGCATGATAGCCACGTGATCAGTGCGTATTCAGTCACGTGATCAGTGTGTGATTAGTCACGTGATCAGTGTATGATCATCCAATATTCAGTCCATGCGCAGTCACGTGATCAGTGCATGATAGCCACGTCATCAGTGCATGATCAACCACTTTATCAGTGCATGATCAGCCACATGATCAGTGCATGATCAGTCACGTGATCAGTGCATGATCATCCACATGATCAGTGCATGATCAGCCACCTGATAATTGTATGATCAGCCATGTGATCAGTGCATGATAGCCAGGTTACCAGTACATGATCAGCCACGTCATCAGTGCATGATCAGCCAAGTGATCAGTGCATGCACAGTCACGTGATCATTGTATGATCAGCTTCGTGATCAGTACATGATCAGACACGTGGTCAGTGCATGATCAGTCAACTGATCATTGCATGAACAGGCACGAGATCAGTGCATGAACTGCAATGTGATTAGTTCATGATCAGCCACGTGATCAGTGTATGATCAACCACGTGGTCAGTGCATTATCAGCCACATGAACAGTGCAAGATCAGCCAAATGATCAGTGCATGCAGTCACGTAATCAGTGTAATGTCAGCTTCGTGATCAGTGCATGATCAGCCACGTGATCAGTGCATGATTAGGCACGTGTTCAGTGCATTATCAGTAATGTGATCAGTGTATGATCAGGCACGTGATGAGTGCATGTACAGCCACGTGATCAGTGTATGATAAGCCACGTGATCAGTTCATGCACAGTCACGTGATCAGTGTATGCTCAGCTTCGTGATAATTGCATGATCAGCAACGAGATCAGTGCATGATTAGTCACGTCTTCAGTGCATGATCAGTCACGTGATCAGTGCATGATAGCAACGTGAACAGTGCATGATCAGCTACGTGATCAGTGCATGATAGCCACGTGATCAGTGCATGATCAGTCATGTGATCAGTGTATGATCATCCACGTGATCAATGCATGATAGCCACCAGATAAGTGCATGATCAACCACGTAATCAGTGGATGATCAGCCTTGTGATCAGTGCATGCAGAGTCACGTGATCAGTGTATGATCAGCTTCATGATCAGTGCATGATCAGCCACGTGATCAGTGCATTATCAGGAACGTGATCAGTGCATGATCAGTCACGTGATCAGTGTATGATCAGACACGTGATCAGTGCATGATCAGCCTTGTGATCAGTGCATGCAGAGTCACGTGATCAGTGTGTGATCAGCTTTGTGATCAGTGCATGATCAGCCACGTGATCAGTGCATGATCAGGAACGTGATCAGTGCATGATCAGTCACGTGATCAGAGCATGATCAGCCACGTAATCAGTGTATGTTCAGCCACGTAATCAGTGCATCATAGCCACCCGATCAGTGCATGATAAGCAAAGTGATTAGTGCATGATCATCAACTTGATCAGAGTATGATCAGCCACGTCATCAGTGCATGATCAGGCACGTGTTCAGTGCATGATCAGTCACCTGATCAGTGCATGATCAGTCACGTGGTCAGTGCATGATAGCCACCTGACCACTACATGATCAGCAACGTGATTAGTGCATGATCACCCACATGATCAGTGCATGATCAATCACGTGATCACTGTATGATCAGCCACGTCATCAGTGCATGCTCAGTCACAGGATCAGTGCATGATCAGCCACGTGATCAGTGCATGATAGCCAAATGATCATTGGCTACAGTTACGTGATCAATTCATGTGCAGTCACGTGATCTGTGCATGATAGCCACGTGATCAGTACATGATCAGCCACATCATCAGTGCATGATCAGCCACGTGATCAGTGCATGCACAATCACGTGATCATTGTATGATCAGCTTCGTGATCAGTGCATGATCAGTCACGTGATCAGAGCATGATCAGCCACGTAATCAGTGTATGATCAGCCACATAATCAGTGCATCATAGCCACCTGATCAGTGCATGTTAAGCAAAGTGATTAGTGCATGATCATCAACTTGATCAGAGTATGATCAGCCACGTCATCAGTGCATGATCAGGCACGTGTTCAGTGCATGATCAGTCACCTGATCAGTGCATGATCAGTCACGTGATCAGTGCATGATAGCCAGCTAACCACTACATGATCAGCAACGTGATTAGTGCATGATCAGCCACATGATCAGTGCATGATCAATCACGTGATCACTGTATGATCAGCCACGTCATCAGTGCATGCTCAGTCACAGCATCAGTGCATGATCAGCCACGTGATCAGTGCATGATAGCCAAATGATCATTGGCTGCAGTTACGTGATCAATTCATGTGCAGTCACGTGATCTGTGCATGATAGCCACCTGACCAGTGCATGATCAGCAACGTGATTAGTGCATGATCAGCCACATGATCAGTTCATGATCAATCACGTGATCACTGTATTATCAGCCACGTCATCAGTGCATGCTCAGTCACAAGATCAGTGCATGTTCAGTCACATGATCAGTGCATGATCAGCCACGTGATCAGTGCATGATAGCCAAATGATCATTGGCTACAGTTACGTGATCAATTCATGTGCAGTCACGTGATCTGTGCATGATAGCCACGTGATCAGTGCGTGATCAGTCATGTGATCAGTGTGTGATCAGTCACGTGATCAATGTATGATCATCCAATAATCAGTGCATGCGCAGTCACCTGATCAGTGCATGATAGCCACCTGATCAGTGCATGATCAGCAACGTGATGAGTGCATGATCAGCCACATGATCAGTTCATGATCAATCACGTGATCACTGTTTGATCAGCCACGTCATCAGTGCATGCTCAGTCACATGATCAGTGCATGACCAGCCACGTGATCAGTGCATGATAGCCAAGTGATCATTGCCTACAGTTACGTGATCAATTCATGCGCAGCCACGTGATCAGTGCATGATAGCCACGTGATCAGTGCGTATTCAGTCACGTGATCAGTGTGTGATTAGTCACGTGATCAGTGTATGATCATCCAATATTCAGTGCATGCGTAGTCACGTGATCAGTGCATGATAGCCACGTCATCAGTGCATGATCAACCACTTTATCAGTGCATGATCAGCCACATGATCAGTGCATGATCAGTCACGTGATCAGTGCATGATCATCCACATGATCAGTGCATGATCAGCCACCTGATCATTGTATGATCAGCCATGTGATCAGTGCATGATAGCCAGGTTACCAGTACATGATCAGCCACGTCATCAGTGCATGACCAGCCAAGTGATCAGTGCATGCACAGTCACGTGATCATTGTATGATCAGCTTCGTGATCAGTACATGATCAGACACGTGGTCAGTGCATGATCAGTCACCTGATCATTGCAAGAACAGGCACGAGATCAGTGCATGAACTGCAATGTGATTAGTTCATGATCAGCCACGTGATCAGTGTATGATCAAGCATGTGATCAGTGCATGATCAGCCACATGAACAGTGCAAGATCAGCCAAATGATCAGTGCATGCAGTCACGTAATCAGTGTATGATCAGCTTCGTGATCAGTGCATGATCAGCCACGTGATCAGTGCATGATTAGGCACGTGTTCAGTGCATTATCAGTAATGTGATCAGTGTATGATCAGGCACGTGATGAGTGCATGTACAGCCACGTGATCAGTGTATGATAAGCCACGTGATCAGTTCATGCACAGTCACGTGATCAGTGTATGCTCAGCTTCGTGATAATTGCATGATCAGCAACGAGATCAGTGCATGGTCAGGACGTGATCAGTGCATGATTAGTCACGTCTTCAGTGCATGATCAGTCACGTGATCAGTGCATGATAGCAACGTGAACAGTGCATGATCAGCTACGTGATCAGTGCATGATAGCCACGTGATCAGTGCATGATCACTCATGTGATCAGTGTATGATCATCCACGTGATCAATGCATGATAGCCACCAGATAAGTGCATGATCAACCACGTGATCAGTGGATGATCAGCCTTGTGATCAGTGCATGCAGAGTCACGTGATCAGTGTATGATCAGCTTCGTGATCAGTGCATGATCAGCCACGTGATCAGTGCATTATCAGGAACGTGATCAGTGCATGATCAGTCACGTGATCAGTGTATGATCAGACACCTGATCAGTGCATGATCAGCCTTGTGATCAGTGCATGCAGAGTCACGTGATCAGTGTGTGATCAGCTTTGTGATCAGTGCATGATCAGCCACGTGATCAGTGCATGATCAGGAACGTGATCAGTGCATGATCAGTCACGTGATCAGAGCATGATCAGCCACGTAATCAGTGTATGATCAGCCACGTAATCAGTGCATCATAGCCACCCGATCAGTGCATGATAAGCAAAGTGATTAGTGCATGATCAGGAACGTGATCAGTGCATGATCAGTCACGTGATCAGTGCATGATCAATCACGTGATCACTGTATGATCAGCCACGTCATCAGTGCATGCTCAGTCACAGGATCAGTGCATGATCAGCCACGTGATCAGTGCATGATAGCCAAATGATCATTGGCTACAGTTACGTGATCAATTCATGTGCAGTCACGTGATCTGTGCATGATAGCCACGTGATCAGTGCGTGATCAGTCATGTGATCAGTGTGTGATCAGTCACGTGATCAATGTTTGATCATCCAATACTCAGTGCATGCGCAGTCTCGTGATCAGCGCATGATAGCCACCTGACCAGTGCATGATCAGCAACGTGATTAGTGCATGATCAGCCACATGATCAGTTCATGATCAATCACGTGATCACTGTATGATCAGCCACGTCATCAGTGCATGCGCAGTCACGTGATCAGAGCATGATAGCCACGTCATCAGTGCATGATCAGTCACGTGATCAGTGCATGATCATCCACATGATCAGTGCATGTTCAGCCACCAGATCATTGTATGATCAGCCATGTGATCAGTGCATGATAGCCAGGTTATCAGTACATGATCAGCCACATCATCAGTGCATGATCAGCCACGTGATCAGTACATGCACAATCACGTGATCATTGTATGATCAGCTTCGTGATCAGTGCATGATCAGTCACGTGATCAGAGCATGATCAGCCACGTAATCAGTGTATGATCAGCCACATAATCAGTGCATCATAGCCACCTGATCAGTGCATGTTAAGCAAAGTGATTAGTGCATGATCATCAACTTGATCAGAGTATGATCAGCCACGTCATCAGTGCATGATCAGGCACGTGATCAGTGCATGATCAGTCACCTGATCAGTGCATGATCAGTCACGTGATCAGTGCATGATAGCCACCTAACCACTACATGATCAGCAACGTGATTAGTGCATGATCAGCCACATGATCAGTGCATGATCAATCACGTGATCACTGTATGATCAGCCACGTCATCAGTGCATGTTCAGTCACAGCATCAGTGCATGATCAGCCACGTGATCAGTGCATGATAGCCAAATGATCATTGGCTACAGTTACGTGCTCAATTCATGTGCAGTCACGTGATCTGTGCATGATAGCCACCTGACCAGTGCATTATCAGCAACGTGATTAGTGCATGATCAGCCACATGATCAGTTCATGATCAATCACGTGATCACTGTATTATCAGCCACGTCATCAGTGCATGCTCAGTCACAAGATCAGTGCATGTTCAGTCACATGATCAGTGCATGATCAGCCACGTGATCAGTGCATGATAGCCAAATGATCATTGGCTACAGTTACGTGATCAATTCATGTGCAGTCACGTGATCTGTGCATGATAGCCACGTGATCAGTGCGTGATCAGTCATGTGAAAAGTGTGTGATCAGTCACGTGATCAATGTATGATCATCCAATACTCAGTGCTTGCGCAGTCATGTGATCAGTGCATCATAGCCACCTGACCAGTGCATGATCAGCAACGTGATTAGTGCATGATCAGCCACATGATCAGTTCATGATCAATCACGTGATCACTGTATTATCAGCCACGTCATCAGTGCATGCTCAGTCACATGATCAGTGCATGTTCAGTCACATGATCAGTGCATGATCAGCCACGTGATCAGTGCATGATTGCCAAATGATCATTGGCTACAGTTACGTGATCAATTCATGTGCAGTCACGTGATCTGTGCATGATAGCCACGTGATCAGTGCGTGATCAGTCATGTGATCAGTGTGTGATCAGTCACGTGATCAATGTATGATCATCCAATAATCAGTGCATGCGCAGTCACGTGATCAGTGCATGATAGCCAACTGATCAGTGCATGATCAGCAACGTGATTAGTGCATGATCAGCCACATGATCAGTTCATGATCAATCACGTGATCACTGTTTGATCAGCCACGTCATCAGTGCATGCTCAGTCACATGATCAGTGCATGACCAGCCACGTGATCAGTGCATGATAGCCAAGTGATCATTGCCTACTGTTACGTGATCAATTCATGCGCAGCCACGTGATCAGTGCATGATAGCCACGTGATCAGTGCGTATTCAGTCACGTGATCAGTGTGTGATTAGTCACGTGATCAGTGTATGATCATCCAATATTCAGTGCATGCGCAGTCACGTGATCAGTGCATGATAGCCACGTCATCAGTGCATGATCAACCACTTTATCAGTGCATGATCAGCCACATGATCAGTGCATGATCAGCCACCTGATAATTGTGTGATCAGCCATGTGATCAGTGCATGATAGCCAGGTTACCAGTACATGATCAGCCACGTCATCAGTGCATGATCAGCCAAGTGATCAGTGCATGCACAGTCACGTGATCATTGTATGATCAGCTTCGTGATCAGTACATGATCAGACACGTGGTCAGTGCATGATCAGTCAACTGATCATTGCATGAACAGGCACGAGATCAGTGCATGAACTGCAATGTGATTAGTTCATGATCAGCCACGTGATCAGTGTATGATCAACCACGTGGTCAGTGCATGATCAGCCACATGAACAGTGCAAGATCAGCCAAATGATCAGTGCATGCACAGTCACGTAATCAGTGTATGATCAGCTTTCGTGATCAGTGCATGATCAGCCACGTGATCAGTGCATGATTAGGCACGTGTTCAGTGCATTATCAGTAATGTGATCAGTGTATGATCAGGCACGTGATGAGTGCATGTACAGCCACGTGATCAGTGTATGATAAGCCACGAGATCAGTTCATGCACAGTCACGTGATCAGTGTATGCTCAGCTTCGTGATAATTGCATGATCAGCAACGAGATCAGTGCATGATTAGTCACGTCTTCAGTGCATGATCAGTCACGTGATCAGTGCATGATAGCAACGTGAACAGTGCATGATCAGCTACGTGATCAGTGCATGATAGCCAGGTGATCAGTGCATGATCAGTCACATGTTCAATGTATGATCATCCACGTGATCAGTGCATGATAGCCACGTGATCAGTGCATGATCAGTCATGTGATCAGTGTATGATCATCCACGTGATCAATGCATGATAGCCACCAGATAAGTGCATGATCAACCACGTGATCAGTGGATGATCAGCCTTGTGATCAGTGCATGCAGAGTCACGTGATCAGTGTGTGATCAGCTTTGTGATCAGTGCATGATCAGCCACGTGATCAGTGCATGATCAGCCACGTGATCAGTGCATTATCAGGAACGTGATCAGTGCATGATCAGTCACGTGATCAGTGTATGATCAGACACGTGATCGGTGCATGATCAGCCTTGTGATCAGTGCATGCAGAGTCACGTGATCAGTGTGTGATCAGCTTTGTGATCAGTGCATGATCAGCCACGTTATCAGTGCATGATCAGGAACGTGATCAGTGCATGATCAGTCACGTGATCAGAGCATGATCAGCCACATAATCAGTGTATGATCAGCCACGTAATCAGTGCATCATAGCCACCCGATCAGTGCATGATAAGCAAAGTGATTAGTGCATGATCATCAACTTGATCAGAGTATGATCAGCCACGTCATCAGTGCATGATCAGGCACGTGATCAGTGCATGATCAGTCACCTGATCAGTGCATGATCAGTCACGTGGTCAGTGCATGATACCCACCTGACCACTACATGATCAGCAACGTGATTAGTGCATGATCAGCCACATGATCAGTGCATGATCAATCACGTGATCACTGTATGATCAGCCACGTCATCAGTGCATGCTCAGTCACAGCATCAGTGCATGATCAGCCACGTGATCAGTGCATGATAGCCAAATGATCATTGGCTGCAGTTACGTGATCAATTCATGTGCAGTCACGTGATCTGTGCATGATAGCCACCTGACCAGTGCATGATCAGCAACGTGATTAGTGCATGATCAGCCACATGATCAGTTCATGATCAATCACGTGATCACTGTATTATCAGCCACGTCATCAGTGCATGCTCAGTCACAAGATCAGTGCATGTTCAGTCACATGATCAGTGCATGATCAGCCACGTGATCAGTGCATGATAGCCAAATGATCATTGGCTACAGTTACGTGATCAATTCATGTGCAGTCACGTGATCTGTGCATGATAGCCACGTGATCATTGCGTGATCAGTCATGTGATCAGTGTGTGATCAGTCACGTGATCAATGTATGATCATCCAATAATCAGTGCATGCGCAGTCACCTGATCAGTGCATGATAGCCACCTGATCAGTGCATGATCAGCAACGTGATGAGTGCATGATCAGCCACATGATCAGTTCATGATCAATCACGTGATCACTGTTTGATCAGCCACGTCATCAGTGCATGCTCAGTCACATGATCAGTGCATGACCAGCCACGTCATCAGTGCATGATAGCCAAGTGATCATTGCCTACAGTTACGTGATCAATTCATGCGCAGCCACGTGATCAGTGCATGATAGCCACGTGATCAGTGCGTATTCAGTCACGTGATCAGTGTGTGATTAGTCACGTGATCAGTGTATGATCATCCAATATTCAGTGCATGCGCAGTCACGTGATCAGTGCATGATAGCCACGTCATCAGTGCATGATCAACCACTTTATCAGTGCATGATCAGCCACATGATCAGTGCATGATCAGTCACGTGATCAGTGCATGATCATCCACATGATCAGTGCATGATCAGCCACCTGATCATTGTATGATCAGCCATGTGATCAGTGCATGATAGCCAGGTTACCAGTACATGATCAGCCACGTCATCAGTGCATGACCAGCCAAGTGATCAGTGCATGCACAGTCACGTGATCATTGTATGATCAGCTTCGTGATCAGTACATGATCAGACACGTGGTCAGTGCATGATCAGTCACCTGATCATTGCAAGAACAGGCACGAGATCAGTGCATGAACTGCAATGTGATTAGTTCATGATCAGCCACGTGATCAGTGTATGATCAAGCATGTGATCAGTGCATGATCAGCCACATGAACAGTGCAAGATCAGCCAAATGATCAGTGCATGCAGTCACGTAATCAGTGTATGATCAGCTTCGTGATCAGTGCATGATCAGCCACGTGATCAGTGCATGATTAGGCACGTGTTCAGTGCATTATCAGTAATGTGATCAGTGTATGATCAGGCACGTGATGAGTGCATGTACAGCCACGTGATCAGTGTATGATAAGCCACGTGATCAGTTCATGCACAGTCACGTGATCAGTGTATGCTCAGCTTCGTGATAATTGCATGATCAGCAACGAGATCAGTGCATGGTCAGGACGTGATCAGTGCATGATTAGTCACGTCTTCAGTGCATGATCAGTCACGTGATCAGTGCATGATAGCAACGTGAACAGTGCATGATCAGCTACGTGATCAGTGCATGATAGCCACGTGATCAGTGCATGATCACTCATGTGATCAGTGTATGATCATCCACGTGATCAATGCATGATAGCCACCAGATAAGTGCATGATCAACCACGTGATCAGTGGATGATCAGCCTTGTGATCAGTGCATGCAGAGTCACGTGATCAGTGTATGATCAGCTTCGTGATCAGTGCATGATCAGCCACGTGATCAGTGCATTATCAGGAACGTGATCAGTGCATGATCAGTCACGTGATCAGTGTATGATCAGACACCTGATCAGTGCATGATCAGCCTTGTGATCAGTGCATGCAGAGTCACGTGATCAGTGTGTGATCAGCTTTGTGATCAGTGCATGATCAGCCACGTGATCAGTGCATGATCAGGAACGTGATCAGTGCATGATCAGTCACGTGATCAGAGCATGATCAGCCACGTAATCAGTGTATGATCAGCCACGTAATCAGTGCATCATAGCCACCCGATCAGTGCATGATAAGCAAAGTGATTAGTGCATGATCAGGAACGTGATCAGTGCATGATCAGTCACGTGATCAGTGCATGATCAATCACGTGATCACTGTATGATCAGCCACGTCATCAGTGCATGCTCAGTCACAGGATCAGTGCATGATCAGCCACGTGATCAGTGCATGATAGCCAAATGATCATTGGCTACAGTTACGTGATCAATTCATGTGCAGTCACGTGATCTGTGCATGATAGCCACGTGATCAGTGCGTGATCAGTCATGTGATCAGTGTGTGATCAGTCACGTGATCAATGTTTGATCATCCAATACTCAGTGCATGCGCAGTCTCGTGATCAGCGCATGATAGCCACCTGACCAGTGCATGATCAGCAACGTGATTAGTGCATGATCAGCCACATGATCAGTTCATGATCAATCACGTGATCACTGTATGATCAGCCACGTCATCAGTGCATGCGCAGTCACGTGATCAGAGCATGATAGCCACGTCATCAGTGCATGATCAGTCACGTGATCAGTGCATGATCATCCACATGATCAGTGCATGTTCAGCCACCAGATCATTGTATGATCAGCCATGTGATCAGTGCATGATAGCCAGGTTATCAGTACATGATCAGCCACATCATCAGTGCATGATCAGCCACGTGATCAGTACATGCACAATCACGTGATCATTGTATGATCAGCTTCGTGATCAGTGCATGATCAGTCACGTGATCAGAGCATGATCAGCCACGTAATCAGTGTATGATCAGCCACATAATCAGTGCATCATAGCCACCTGATCAGTGCATGTTAAGCAAAGTGATTAGTGCATGATCATCAACTTGATCAGAGTATGATCAGCCACGTCATCAGTGCATGATCAGGCACGTGATCAGTGCATGATCAGTCACCTGATCAGTGCATGATCAGTCACGTGATCAGTGCATGATAGCCACCTAACCACTACATGATCAGCAACGTGATTAGTGCATGATCAGCCACATGATCAGTGCATGATCAATCACGTGATCACTGTATGATCAGCCACGTCATCAGTGCATGTTCAGTCACAGCATCAGTGCATGATCAGCCACGTGATCAGTGCATGATAGCCAAATGATCATTGGCTACAGTTACGTGCTCAATTCATGTGCAGTCACGTGATCTGTGCATGATAGCCACCTGACCAGTGCATTATCAGCAACGTGATTAGTGCATGATCAGCCACATGATCAGTTCATGATCAATCACGTGATCACTGTATTATCAGCCACGTCATCAGTGCATGCTCAGTCACAAGATCAGTGCATGTTCAGTCACATGATCAGTGCATGATCAGCCACGTGATCAGTGCATGATAGCCAAATGATCATTGGCTACAGTTACGTGATCAATTCATGTGCAGTCACGTGATCTGTGCATGATAGCCACGTGATCAGTGCGTGATCAGTCATGTGAAAAGTGTGTGATCAGTCACGTGATCAATGTATGATCATCCAATACTCAGTGCTTGCGCAGTCATGTGATCAGTGCATCATAGCCACCTGACCAGTGCATGATCAGCAACGTGATTAGTGCATGATCAGCCACATGATCAGTTCATGATCAATCACGTGATCACTGTATTATCAGCCACGTCATCAGTGCATGCTCAGTCACATGATCAGTGCATGTTCAGTCACATGATCAGTGCATGATCAGCCACGTGATCAGTGCATGATTGCCAAATGATCATTGGCTACAGTTACGTGATCAATTCATGTGCAGTCACGTGATCTGTGCATGATAGCCACGTGATCAGTGCGTGATCAGTCATGTGATCAGTGTGTGATCAGTCACGTGATCAATGTATGATCATCCAATAATCAGTGCATGCGCAGTCACGTGATCAGTGCATGATAGCCAACTGATCAGTGCATGATCAGCAACGTGATTAGTGCATGATCAGCCACATGATCAGTTCATGATCAATCACGTGATCACTGTTTGATCAGCCACGTCATCAGTGCATGCTCAGTCACATGATCAGTGCATGACCAGCCACGTGATCAGTGCATGATAGCCAAGTGATCATTGCCTACTGTTACGTGATCAATTCATGCGCAGCCACGTGATCAGTGCATGATAGCCACGTGATCAGTGCGTATTCAGTCACGTGATCAGTGTGTGATTAGTCACGTGATCAGTGTATGATCATCCAATATTCAGTGCATGCGCAGTCACGTGATCAGTGCATGATAGCCACGTCATCAGTGCATGATCAACCACTTTATCAGTGCATGATCAGCCACATGATCAGTGCATGATCAGCCACCTGATAATTGTGTGATCAGCCATGTGATCAGTGCATGATAGCCAGGTTACCAGTACATGATCAGCCACGTCATCAGTGCATGATCAGCCAAGTGATCAGTGCATGCACAGTCACGTGATCATTGTATGATCAGCTTCGTGATCAGTACATGATCAGACACGTGGTCAGTGCATGATCAGTCAACTGATCATTGCATGAACAGGCACGAGATCAGTGCATGAACTGCAATGTGATTAGTTCATGATCAGCCACGTGATCAGTGTATGATCAACCACGTGGTCAGTGCATGATCAGCCACATGAACAGTGCAAGATCAGCCAAATGATCAGTGCATGCAGTCACGTAATCAGTGTATGATCAGCTTCGTGATCAGTGCATGATCAGCCACGTGATCAGTGCATGATTAGGCACGTGTTCAGTGCATTATCAGTAATGTGATCAGTGTATGATCAGGCACGTGATGAGTGCATGTACAGCCACGTGATCAGTGTATGATAAGCCACGTGATCAGTTCATGCACAGTCACGTGATCAGTGTATGCTCAGCTTCGTGATAATTGCATGATCAGCAACGAGATCAGTGCATGATTAGTCACGTCTTCAGTGCATGATCAGTCACGTGATCAGTGCATGATAGCAACGTGAACAGTGCATGATCAGCTACGTGATCAGTGCATGATAGCCACGTGATCAGTGCATGATCAGTCATGTGATCAGTGTATGATCATCCACGTGATCAATGCATGATAGCCACCAGATAAGTGCATGATCAACCACGTAATCAGTGGATGATCAGCCTTGTGATCAGTGCATGCAGAGTCACGTGATCAGTGTATGATCAGCTTCATGATCAGTGCATGATCAGCCACGTGATCAGTGCATTATCAGGAACGTGATCAGTGCATGATCAGTCACGTGATCAGTGTATGATCAGACACGTGATCAGTGCATGATCAGCCTTGTGATCAGTGCATGCAGAGTCACGTGATCAGTGTGTGATCAGCTTTGTGATCAGTGCATGATCAGCCACGTGATCAGTGCATGATCAGGAACGTGATCAGTGCATGATCAGTCACGTGATCAGAGCATGATCAGCCACGTAATCAGTGTATGTTCAGCCACGTAATCAGTGCATCATAGCCACCCGATCAGTGCATGATAAGCAAAGTGATTAGTGCAGGATCATCAACTTGATCAGAGTATGATCAGCCACGTCATCAGTGCATGATCAGGCACGTGTTCAGTGCATGATCAGTCATCTGATCAGTGCATGATCAGTCACGTGGTCAGTGCATGATAGCCACCTGACCACTACATGATCAGCAACGTGATTAGTGCATGATCACCCACATGATCAGTGCATGATCAATCACGTGATCACTGTATGATCAGCCACGTCATCACTGCATGCTCAGTCACAAGATCAGTGCATGATCAGCCATGTGATCAGTGCATGATAGCCAAATGATCATTGGCTACAGTTACGTGATCAATTCAAGTGCAGTCACGTGATCTGTGCATGATAGCCACGTGATCAGTGCGTGATCAGTCATGTGATCAGTGTGTGATCAGTCACGTGATCAATGTTTGATCATCCAATACTCAGTGCATGCGCAGTCACGTGATCAGTGCATGATAGCCACCTGACCAGTGCATGATCAGCAACGTGATTAGTGCATGATCAGCCACATGATCAGATCATGATCAATCACGTGATCACTGTATTATCAGCCACGTCATCAGTGCATGCTCAGTCACATGATCAGTGCATGACCAGCCACGTGATCAGTGCATGATAGCCAAGTGATCATTGCCTACAGTTACGTGATCAATTCATGCGCAGCCACGTGATCAGTGCATGATAGCCACGTGATCAGTGCGTATTCAGTCACGTGATCAGTGTGTGATTAGTCACGTGATCAGTGTATGATCATCCAATATTCAGTGCATGCGTGGTCACGTGATCAGTGCATGATAGCCACGTCATCAGTGCATGATCAACCACTTTATCAGTGCATGATCAGCCACATGATCAGTGCATGATCAGTCACGTGATCAGTGCATGATCATCCACATGATCAGTGCATGATCAGTCACTGATCATTGTATGATCAGCCGTGTGATCAGTGCATGATAGCCAGGTTACCAGTACATGATCAGCCACGTCATCAGTGCATGATCAGCCAAGTGATCAGTGCATGCACATTCACGTGATCATTGTATAATCAGCTTCGTGATCAGTACATGATCAGACACGTGGTCAGTGCATGATCAGTCACCTGATCATTGCATGAACAGGCACGAGATCAGTGCATGAACTGCAATGTGATTAGTTCATGATCAGCCACGTGATCAGTGTATGATCAGGAAGGTGATCAGTGCATGATCAGTCACGTGATCAGAGCATGATCAGCCACGTAAGCAGTGTATGATCAGCCGCGTAATCAGTTCATCATAGCCACCTGATCAGTGCATGATAAGCAAAGTGGTTAGTGCATGATCGTCAACTTGATCAGAGTATGATCAGCCACGTCATCAGTGCATGATCAGGCACGTGATCAGAGCATGATCAGTCACCTGATCAGTGCATGGTCAGTCACGTGATCAGTGCATGATAGCCACCTGACCACTACATGATCAGCAACGTGATTAGTGCATGATCAGCCACATGATCAGTGCATGTTCAATCACGTGATCACTGTATGATCAGCCACGTCATCAGTGCATGCTCAGTCACAGGATCAGTGCAGGATCAGCCACGTGATCAGTGCATGATAGCCAAATGATCATTGGCTACAGTTACGTGATCAACTCATGTGCAGTCACGTGATCTGTGCATGATAGCCACGTGATCAGTGCGTGATCAGTCATGTGATCAGTGTGTGATCAGGTCACGTGATCAATGTATGATCATCCAATACTCAGTGCATGCGCAGTCACGTGATCAGTGCATGATAGCCACCTGACCAGTGCATGATCAGCAACGTGATTAGTGCATGATCAGCCTCATGATCAGTTCATGATCAATCAGGTGATCACTGTATGATCAGCCACGTCATCAGTGCATGCGCAGTCACGTGATCAGTGCATGATAGCCACGTCATCAGTGCATGAGCAGTCACGTGATCAGTGCATGATCATCCACATGATCAGTGCATGATCAGGCACCAGATCATTGTATGATCAGCCATGTGATCAATGCATTATAGCCAGGTTACCAGTACATGATCAGCCACGTCATCAGTGCATGATCAGCCAAGTGATCAGTGCATGCACAGTCACGTGATCATTGTATGATCAGCTTCGTGATCAGTACATGATCAGACACGTGGTCAGTGCATGATCAGTCACCTGATCATTGCATGAACAGGCACGAGATCAGTGCATGAACTGCAATGTGATTAGTTCATGATCAGCCACGTGATCAGTGTATGATCAGGAAGGTGATCAGTGCATGATCAGTCACGTGATCAGAGCATGATCAGCCACGTAAGCAGTGTATGATCAGCCGCGTAATCAGTTCATCATAGCCACCTGATCAGTGCATGATAAGCAAAGTGATTAGTGCATGATCATCAACTTGATCAGAGTATGATCAGCCACGTCATCAGTGCATGATCAGGCACGTGATCAGAGCATGATCAGTCACCTGATCAGTGCATGGTCAGTCACGTGATCAGTGCATGATAGCCACCTGACCACTACATGATCAGCAACGTGATTAGTGCATGATCAGCCACATGATCAGTGCATGATCAATCACGTGATCACTGTATGATCAGCCACGCCATCAGTGCATGCTCAGTCACAGGATCAGTGCAGGATCAGCCACGTGATCAGTGCATGACAGCCAAATGATCATTGGCTACAGTTACGTGATCAACTCATGTGCAGTCACGTGATCTGTGCATGATAGCCACGTGATCAGTGCGTGATCAGTCATGTGATCAGTGTGTGATCAGTCACGTGATCAATGTATGATCATCCAATACTCAGTGCATGCGCAGTCACGTGATCAGTGCATGATAGCCACCTGACAAGTGCATGATCAGCAACGTGATTAGTGCATGATCAGCCTCATGATCAGTTCATGATCAATCAGGTGATCACTGTATGATCAGCCACGTCATCAGTGCATGCGCAGTCACGTGATCAGTGCATGATCATCCACATGATCAGTGCATGATCAGGCACCAGATCATTGTATGATCAGCCATGTGATCAGTGCATGATAGCCAGGTTATCCGTACATGATCAGCCACGTCATCAGTGCATGATCAGCCAAGTGATCAGTGCATGCACAATCACGTGATCATTGTATGATCAGCTTCGTGATCAGTGCATGATCAGTCACGTGATCGGAGCATAATCAGCCACGTAATCAGTGTATGATCAGCCACGTAATCAGTGCATCATAGCCACCTAATCAGTGCATGATAAGCAAAGTGATTAGTGCATGATCATCAACTTGATTAGAGTATGATCAGCCACGTGACCAGTGCATGATCAGGCACGTGATCAGTGCATGATCAGTCACCTGATCAGTGTATGATCAGTCAGGTAATCAGTGCATGATAGCCACCTGACCACTATATGATCAGCAACATGATTAGTGCATGATCAGCCACATGATCAGTGCATGATCAATCACGTGATCACTGTATGATCAGCCAAGTCATCAGTGCATGCTCAGTCACAAGATCAGTGCATGTTCAGTCACATGATCAGTGCATGATCAGCCACGTGATCAGTGCATGATAGCCAAATGATCATTGGCTACAGTTACGTGATCAATTCATGCGCAGTCAAGTGATCTGTGCATGATAGCCACGTTATCAGTGCGTGATCAGTCATGTGATCAGTGTGTGATCAGTCATGTGATCAATGTATGATCATCCAATAATCAGTGCATGCGCAGTCACGTGATCAGTGCATGATAGCCACCTGATCAGTGCATGATCAGCAACGTGATGAGTGCATGATCAGCCACATGATCAGTTCATGATCAATCACGTGATCCCTGTTTGATCAGCCACGTCATCAGTGCATGCTCAGTCACATGATCAGTGCATGACCAGCCACGTGATCAGTGCATGATAGCCAAGTTATCATTGGCTACAGTCACCTGATCAGTGCATGATCAGTCACGTGATCAGTGCATGATAGCCACCTGACCACTACATGATCAGCAACGTGATTAGTGCATGATCAGCCACATGATCAGTTCATGATCAATCACGTGATCACTGTTTGATCAGCCACGTCATCAGTGCATGCTCAGTCACATGATCAGTGCATGACCAGCCACGTCATCAGTGCATGATAGCCAAGTGATCATTGCCTACAGTTACGTGATCAATTCATGCGCAGACACGTGATCAGTGCATGATAGCCATGTGATCAGTGCGTATTCAGTCACATGATCAGTGTGTGATTAGTCACGTGATCAGTGTATGATCATCCAATATTCAGTGCATGCGCAGTCACGTGATCAGTGCATGATAGCCACGTCATCAGTGCATGATCAACTACTTTATCAGTGCATGATCAGCCACATGATCAGTGCATGATCAGTCACGTGATCAGTGCATGATCATCCACATGATCAGTGCATGATCAGCCACCTGATCATTGTATGATCAGCCATGTGATCAGTGCATGATAGCCAGGTTAGCAGTACATGATCAGCCACGTCATCAGTGCATGATCAGCAAGTGATCAGTGCATGCACAGTCACGTGATCATTGTATGATCAGTTTCGTGATCAGTACATGATCAGACACGTGGTCAGTGCATGATCAGTCACCTGATCATTGCATGAACAGGCACGAGATCAGTGCATGAACTGCAATGTGATTAGTTCATGATCAGCCACGTGATCAGTGTATGATCAACCACGTGATCAGTGCACGATCAGCCACATGAACAGTGCAAGATCAGCCAAATGATCAGTGCATGCAGTCACGTAATCAGTGTATGATCATCTTCGTGATCAGTGCATGATCAGCCACGTGATCAGTGCATGATTAGGCACGTGTTCAGTGCATTATCAGTAATGTGATCAGTGTATGATCAGGCATGTGATGAGTGCATGTACAGCCACGTGATCAGTGTATGATAAGCCACGTGATCAGTTCATGCACAGTCACGTGATCAGTGTATGCTCAGCTTCGTGATAATTGCATGATCAGCAACGAGATCAGTGCATGATTAGTCACGTCTTCAGTGCATGATCAGTCACGTGATCAGTGCATGATAGCAACGTGAACAGTGCATGATCAGCTACGTGATCAGTGCATGATAGCCAGGTGATCAGTGCATGATCAGTCACATGTTCAATGTATGATCATCCACGTGATCAGTGCATGATAGCCACGTGATCAGTGCATGATCAGTCATGTGATCAGTGTATGATCATCCACGTGATCAATGCATGATAGCCACCAGATAAGTGCATGATCAACCACGTGATCAGTGGATGATCAGCCTTGTGATCAGTGCATGCAGAGTCACGTGATCAGTGTGTGATCAGCTTTGTGATCAGTGCATGATCAGCCACGTGATCAGTGCATGATCAGCCACGTGATCAGTGCATTATCAGGAACGTGATCAGTGCATGATCAGTCACGTGATCAGTGTATGATCAGACACGTGATCGGTGCATGATCAGCCTTGTGATCAGTGCATGCAGAGTCACGTGATCAGTGTGTGATCAGCTTTGTGATCAGTGCATGATCAGCCACGTGATCAGTGCATGATCAGGAACGTGATCAGTGCATGATCAGTCACGTGATCAGAGCATGATCAGCCACATAATCAGTGTATGATCAGCCACGTAATCAGTGCATCATAGCCACCCGATCAGTGCATGATAAGCAAAGTGATTAGTGCATGATCATCAACTTGATCAGAGTATGATCAGCCACGTCATCAGAGCATGATCAGGCACGTGATCAGTGCATGATCAGTCACCTGATCAGTGCATGATCAGTCACGTGGTCAGTGCATGATAGCCACCTGACCACTACATGATCAGCAACGTGATTAGTGCATGATCAGCCACATGATCAGTGCATGATCAATCACGTGATCACTGTATGATCAGCCACGTCATCAGTGCATGCTCAGTCACAGCATCAGTGCATGATCAGCCACGTGATCAGTGCATGATAGCCAAATGATCATTGGCTGCAGTTATGTGATCAATTCATGTGCAGTCACGTGATCTGTGCATGATAGCCACCTGACCAGTGCATGATCAGCAACGTGATTAGTGCATGATCAGCCACATGATCAGTTCATGATCAATCACGTGATCACTGTATTATCAGCCACGTCATCAGTGCATGCTCAGTCACAAGATCAGTGCATGTTCAGTCACATGATCAGTGCATGATCAGCCACGTGATCAGTGCATGATAGCCAAATGATCATTGGCTACAGTTACGTGATCAATTCATGTGCAGTCACGTGATCTGTGCATGATAGCCACGTGATCATTGCGTGATCAGTCATGTGATCAGTGTGTGATCAGTCACGTGATCAATGTATGATCATCCAATAATCAGTGCATGCGCAGTCACGTGATCAGTGCATGATAGCCACCTGATCAGTGCATGATCAGCAACGTGATGAGTGCATGATCAGCCACATGATCAGTTCATGATCAATCACGTGATCACTGTTTGATCAGCCACGTCATCAGTGCATGCTCAGTCACATGATCAGTGCATGACCAGCCACGTCATCAGTGCATGATAGCCAAGTGATCATTGCCTACAGTTACGTGATCAATTCATGCGCAGCCACGTGATCAGTGCATGATAGCCACGTGATCAGTGCGTATTCAGTCACGTGATCAGTGTGTGATTAGTCACGTGATCAGTGTATGATCATCCATTATTCAGTGCATGCGCAGTCACGTGATCAGTGCATGATAGCCACGTCATCAGTGCATGATCAACCACTTTATCAGTGCATGATCAGCCACATGATCAGTGCATGATCAGTCACGTGATCAGTGCATGATCATCCACATGATCAGTGCATGATCAGCCACCTGATCATTGTATGATCAGCCATGTGATCAGTGCATGATAGCCAGGTTACCAGTACATGATCAGCCACGTCATCAGTGCATGACCAGCCAAGTGATCAGTGCATGCACAGTCACGTGATCATTGTATGATCAGCTTCGTGATCAGTACATGATCAGACACGTGGTCAGTGCATAATCAGTCACCTGATCATTGCAAGAACAGGCACGAGATCAGTGCATGAACTGCAATGTGATTAGTTCATGATCAGCCACGTGATCAGTGTATGATCAACCATGTGATCAGTGCATGATCAGCCACATGAACAGTGCAAGATCAGCCAAATGATCAGTGCATGCAGTCACGTAATCAGTGTATGATCAGCTTCGTGATCAGTGCATGATCAGCCACGTGATCAGTGCATGATTAGGCACGTGTTCAGTGCATTATCAGTAATGTGATCAGTGTATGATCAGGCACGTGATGAGTGCATGTACAGCCACGTGATCAGTGTATGATAAGCCACGTGATCAGTTCATGCACAGTCACGTGATCAGTGTATGCTCAGCTTCGTGATAATTGCATGATCAGCAAGGAGATCAGTGCATGGTCAGGACGTGATCAGTGCATGATTAGTCACGTCTTCAGTGCATGATCAGTCACGTGATCAGTGCATGATAGCAACCTGAACAGTGCATGATCAGCTACGTGATCAGTGCATGATAGCCACGTGATCAGTGCATGATCACTCATGTGATCAGTGTATGATCATCCACGTGATCAATGCATGATAGCCACCAGATAAGTGCATGATCAACCACGTGATCAGTGGATGATCAGCCTTGTGATCAGTGCATGCAGAGTCACGTGATCAGTGTATGATCAGCTTCGTGATCAGTGCATGATCAGCCACGTGATCAGTGCATTATCAGGAACGTGATCAGTGCATGATCAGTCACGTGATCAGTGTATGATCAGACACGTGATCAGTGCATGATCAGCCTTGTGATCAGTGCATGCAGAGTCACGTGATCAGTGTGTGATCAGCCACGTGATCAGTGCATGATCAGCCACGTGATCAGTGCATGATCAGTCACGTGATCAGTGCATGATCAGTCACGTGATCAGAGCATGATCAGCCACGTAATCAGTGTATGATCAGCCACGTCATCAGTGCATCATAGCCACCCGATCAGTGCATGATAAGCAAAGTGATTAGTGCATGATCATCAACTTGATCAGAGTATGATCAGCCACGTCATCAGTGCATGATCAGGCACGTGATCAGTGCATGATCAGTCACCTGATCAGTGCATGATCAGTCACGTGGTCAGTGCATGATAGCCACCTAACCACTACATGATCAGCAACGTGATTAGTGCATGATCACCCACATGATCAGTGCATGATCAATCACGTGATCACTGTATGATCAGCCACGTCATCAGTGCATGCTCAGTCACAGGATCAGTGCATGATCAGCCACGTGATCAGTGCATGATTAGGCACGTGTTCAGTGCATTATCAGTAATGTGATCAGTGTATGATCAGGCACGTGATGAGTGCATGTACAGCCACGTGATCAGTGTATGATAAGCCACGTGATCAGTTCATGCACAGTCACGTGATCAGTGTATGCTCAGCTTCGTGATAATTGCATGATCAGCAACGAGATCAGTGCATGGTCAGGACGTGATCAGTGCATGATTAGTCACGTCTTCAGTGCATGATCAGTCACGTGATCAGTGCATGATAGCAACGTGAACAGTGCATGATCAGCTACGTGATCAGTGCATGATAGCCACGTGATCAGTGCATGATCACTCATGTGATCAGTGTATGATCATCCACGTGATCAATGCATGATAGCCACCAGATAAGTGCATGATCAACCACGTGATCAGTGGATGATCAGCCTTGTGATCAGTGCATGCAGAGTCACGTGATCAGTGTATGATCAGCTTCGTGATCAGTGCATGATCAGCCACGTGATCAGTGCATTATCAGGAACGTGATCAGTGCATGATCAGTCACGTGATCAGTGTATGATCAGCCACGTGATCAGTGCATGATCAGCCTTGTGATCAGTGCATGCAGAGTCACGTGATCAGTGTGTGATCAGCTTTGTGATCAGTGCATGATCAGCCACGTGATCAGTGCATGATCAGGAACGTGATCAGTGCATGATCAGTCACGTGATCAGAGCATGATCAGCCACGTAATCAGTGTATGATCAGCCACGTAATCAGTGCATCATAGCCACCCGATCAGTGCATGATAAGCAAAGTGATTAGTGCATGATCAGGAACGTGATCAGTGCATGATCAGTCACGTGATCAGTGCATGATCAATCACGTGATCACTGTATGATCAGCCACGTCATCAGTGCATGCTCAGTCACAGGATCAGTGCATGATCAGCCACGTGATCAGTGCATGATAGCCAAATGATCATTGGCTACAGTTACGTGATCAATTCATGTGCAGTCACGTGATCTGTGCATGATAGCCACGTGATCAGTGCGTGATCAGTCATGTGATCAGTGTGTGATCAGTCACGTGATCAATGTTTGATCATCCAATACTCAGTGCATGCGCAGTCTCGTGATCAGCGCATGATAGCCACCTGACCAGTGCATGATCAGCAACGTGATTAGTGCATGATCAGCCACATGATCAGTTCATGATCAATCACGTGATCACTGTATGATCAGCCACGTCATCAGTGCATGCGCAGTCACGTGATCAGAGCATGATAGCCACGTCATCAGTGCATGATCAGTCACGTGATCAGTGCATGATCATCCACATGATCAGTGCATGTTCAGCCACCAGATCATTGTATGATCAGCCATGTGATCAGTGCATGATAGCCAGGTTATCAGTACATGATCAGCCACATCATCAGTGCATGATCAGCCACGTGATCAGTACATGCACAATCACGTGATCATTGTATGATCAGCTTCGTGATCAGTGCATGATCAGTCACGTGATCAGAGCATGATCAGCCACGTAATCAGTGTATGATCAGCCACATAATCAGTTCATCATAGCCACCTGATCAGTGCATGTTAAGCAAAGTGATTAGTGCATGATCATCAACTTGATCAGAGTATGATCAGCCACGTCATCAGTGCATGATCAGGCACGTGATCAGTGCATGATCAGTCACCTGATCAGTGCATGATCAGTCACGTGATCAGTGCATGATAGCCACCTAACCACTACATGATCAGCAACGTGATTAGTGCATGATCAGCCACATGATCAGTGCATGATCAATCACGTGATCACTGTATGATCAGCCACGTCATCAGTGCATGTTCAGTCACAGCATCAGTGCATGATCAGCCACGTGATCAGTGCATGATAGCCAAATGATCATTGGCTACAGTTACGTGCTCAATTCATGTGCAGTCACGTGATCTGTGCATGATAGCCACCTGACCAGTGCATTATCAGCAACGTGATTAGTGCATGATCAGCCACATGATCAGTTCATGATCAATCACGTGATCACTGTATTATCAGCCACGTCATCAGTGCATGCTCAGTCACAAGATCAGTGCATGTTCAGTCACATGATCAGTGCATGATCAGCCACGTGATCAGTGCATGATAGCCAAATGATCATTGGCTACAGTTACGTGATCAATTCATGTGCAGTCACGTGATCTGTGCATGATAGCCACGTGATCAGTGCGTGATCAGTCATGTGAAAAGTGTGTGATCAGTCACGTGATCAATGTATGATCATCCAATACTCAGTGCTTGCGCAGTCATGTGATCAGTGCATCATAGCCACCTGACCAGTGCATGATCAGCAACGTGATTAGTGCATGATCAGCCACATGATCAGTTCATGATCAATCACGTGATCACTGTATTATCAGCCACGTCATCAGTGCATGCTCAGTCACATGATCAGTGCATGTTCAGTCACATGATCAGTGCATGATCAGCCACGTGATCAGTGCATGATTGCCAAATGATCATTGGCTACAGTTACGTGATCAATTCATGTGCAGTCACGTGATCTGTGCATGATAGCCACGTGATCAGTGCGTGACCAGTCATGTGATCAGTGTGTGATCAGTCACGTGATCAATGTATGATCATCCAATAATCAGTGCATGCGCAGTCACGTGATCAGTGCATGATAGCCAACTGATCAGTGCATGATCAGCAACGTGATTAGTGCATGATCAGCCACATGATCAGTTCATGATCAATCACGTGATCACTGTTTGATCAGCCACGTCATCAGTGCATGCTCAGTCACATGATCAGTGCATGACCAGCCACGTGATCAGTGCATGATAGCCAAGTGATCATTGCCTACTGTTACGTGATCAATTCATGCGCAGCCACGTGATCAGTGCATGATAGCCACGTGATCAGTGCGTATTCAGTCACGTGATCAGTGTGTGATTAGTCACGTGATCAGTGTATGATCATCCAATATTCAGTGCATGCGCAGTCACGTGATCAGTGCATGATCAGCCGCCTGATAATTGTATGATCAGCCATGTGATCAGTGCATGATAGCCAGGTTACCAGTACATGATCAGCCACGTCATCAGTGCATGATCAGCCAAGTGATCAGTGCATGCACAGTCACGTGATCATTGTATGATCAGCTTCGTGATCAGTACATGATCAGACACGTGGTCAGTGCATGATCAGTCAACTGATCATTGCATGAACAGGCACGAGATCAGTGCATGAACTGCAATGTGATTAGTTCATGATCAGCCACGTGATCAGTGTATGATCAACCACGTGGTCAGTGCATGATCAGCCACATGAACAGTGCAAGATCAGCCAAATGATCAGTGCATGCAGTCACGTAATCAGTGTATGATCAGCTTCGTGATCAGTGCATGATCAGCCACGTGATCAGTGCATGATTAGGCACGTGTTCAGTGCATTATCAGTAATGTGATCAGTGTATGATCAGGCACGTGATGAGTGCATGTACAGCCACGTGATCAGTGTATGATAAGCCACGTGATCAGTTCATGCACAGTCACGTGATCAGTGTATGCTCAGCTTCGTGATAATTGCATGATCAGCAACGAGATCAGTGCATGATTAGTCACGTCTTCAGTGCATGATCAGTCACGTGATCAGTGCATGATAGCAACGTGAACAGTGCATGATCAGCTACGTGATCAGTGCATGATAGCCACGTGATCAGTGCATGATCAGTCATGTGATCAGTGTATGATCATCCACGTGATCAATGCATGATAGCCACCAGATAAGTGCATGATCAACCACGTAATCAGTGGATGATCAGCCTTGTGATCAGTGCATGCAGAGTCCCGTGATCAGTGTATGATCAGCTTCATGATCAGTGCATGATCAGCCACGTGATCAGTGCATTATCAGGAACGTGATCAGTGCATGATCAGTCACGTGATCAGTGTATGATCAGACACGTGATCAGTGCATGATCAGCCTTGTGATCAGTGCATGCAGAGTCACGTGATCAGTGTGTGATCAGCTTTGTGATCAGTGCATGATCAGCCACGTGATCAGTGCATGATCAGGAACGTGATCAGTGCATGATCAGTCACGTGATCAGAGCATGATCAGCCACGTAATCAGTGTATGTTCAGCCACGTAATCAGTGCATCATAGCCACCCGATCAGTGCATGATAAGCAAAGTGATTAGTGCAGGATCATCAACTTGATCAGAGTATGATCAGCCACGTCATCAGTGCATGATCAGGCACGTGTTCAGTGCATGATCAGTCACCTGATCAGTGCATGATCAGTCACGTGGTCAGTGCATGATAGCCACCTGACCACTACATGATCAGCAACGTGATTAGTGCATGATCACCCACATGATCAGTGCATGATCAATCACGTGATCACTGTATGATCAGCCACGTCATCACTGCATGCTCAGTCACAAGATCAGTGCATGATCAGCCATGTGATCAGTGCATGATAGCCAAATGATCATTGGCTACAGTTACGTGATCAATTCAAGTGCAGTCACGTGATCTGTGCATGATAGCCACGTGATCAGTGCGTGATCAGTCATGTGATCAGTGTGTGATCAGTCACGTGATCAATGTTTGATCATCCAATACTCAGTGCATGCGCAGTCACGTGATCAGTGCATGATAGCCACCTGACCAGTGCATGATCAGCAACGTGATTAGTGCATGATCAGCCACATGATCAGATCATGATCAATCACGTGATCACTGTATTATCAGCCACGTCATCAGTGCATGCTCAGTCACATGATCAGTGCATGACCAGCCACGTGATCAGTGCATGATAGCCAAGTGATCATTGCCTACAGTTACGTGATCAATTCATGCGCAGCCACGTGATCAGTGCATGATA
This sequence comes from Bos indicus, assembly GCF_029378745.1. Classification (NCBI taxonomy): domain Eukaryota; kingdom Metazoa; phylum Chordata; class Mammalia; order Artiodactyla; family Bovidae; genus Bos; species Bos indicus. The sequence continues at coordinate 305,441 of NC_091763.1, read as the reverse complement.
GCCACGTGATCAGTGCGTATTCAGTCACGTGATCAGTGTGTGATTAGTCACGTGATCAGTGTATGATCATCCAATATTCAGTGCATGCGTGGTCACGTGATCAGTGCATGATAGCCACGTCATCAGTGCATGATCAACCACTTTATCAGTGCATGATCAGCCACATGATCAGTGCATGATCAGTCACGTGATCAGTGCATGATCATCCACCTGATCAGTGCATGATCAGTCACCTGATCATTGTATGATCAGCCATGTGATCAGTGCATGATAGCCAGGTTACCAGTACATGATCAGCCACGTCATCAGTGCATGATCAGCCAAGTGATCAGTGCATGCACATTCACGTGATCATTGTATAATCAGCTTCGTGATCAGTACATGATCAGACACGTGGTCAGTGCATGATCAGTCACCTGATCATTGCATGAACAGGCACGAGATCAGTGCATGAACTGCAATGTGATTAGTTCATGATCAGCCACGTGATCAGTGTATGATCAGGAAGGTGATCAGTGCATGATCAGTCACGTGATCAGAGCATGATCAGCCACGTAAGCAGTGTATGATCAGCCGCGTAATCAGTTCATCATAGCCACCTGATCAGTGCATGATAAGCAAAGTGGTTAGTGCATGATCGTCAACTTGATCAGAGTATGATCAGCCACGTCATCAGTGCATGATCAGGCACGTGATCAGAGCATGATCAGTCACCTGATCAGTGCATGGTCAGTCACGTGATCAGTGCATGATAGCCACCTGACCACTACATGATCAGCAACGTGATTAGTGCATGATCAGCCACATGATCAGTGCATGATCAATCACGTGATCACTGTATGATCAGCCACGTCATCAGTGCATGCTCAGTCACAGGATCAGTGCAGGATCAGCCACGTGATCAGTGCATGATAGCCAAATGATCATTGGCTACAGTTACGTGATCAACTCATGTGCAGTCACGTGATCTGTGCATGATAGCCACGTGATCAGTGCGTGATCAGTCATGTGATCAGTGTGTGATCAGTCACGTGATCAATGTATGATCATCCAATACTCAGTGCATGCGCAGTCACGTGATCAGTGCATGATAGCCACCTGACCAGTGCATGATCAGCAACGTGATTAGTGCATGATCAGCCTCATGATCAGTTCATGATCAATCAGGTGATCACTGTATGATCAGCCACGTCATCAGTGCATGCGCAGTCACGTGATCAGTGCATGATAGCCACGTCATCAGTGCATGAGCAGTCACGTGATCAGTGCATGATCATCCACATGATCAGTGCATGATCAGGCACCAGATCATTGTATGATCAGCCATGTGATCAGTGCATTATAGCCAGGTTACCAGTACATGATCAGCCACGTCATCAGTGCATGATCAGCCAAGTGATCAGTGCATGCACAGTCACGTGATCATTGTATGATCAGCTTCGTGATCAGTACATGATCAGACACGTGGTCAGTGCATGATCAGTCACCTGATCATTGCATGAACAGGCACGAGATCAGTGCATGAACTGCAATGTGATTAGTTCATGATCAGCCACGTGATCAGTGTATGATCAGGAAGGTGATCAGTGCATGATCAGTCACGTGATCAGAGCATGATCAGCCACGTAAGCAGTGTATGATCAGCCGCGTAATCAGTTCATCATAGCCACCTGATCAGTGCATGATAAGCAAAGTGATTAGTGCATGATCATCAACTTGATCAGAGTATGATCAGCCACGTCATCAGTGCATGATCAGGCACGTGATCAGAGCATGATCAGTCACCTGATCAGTGCATGGTCAGTCACGTGATCAGTGCATGATAGCCACCTGACCACTACATGATCAGCAACGTGATTAGTGCATGATCAGCCACATGATCAGTGCATGATCAATCACGTGATCACTGTATGATCAGCCACGCCATCAGTGCATGCTCAGTCACAGGATCAGTGCAGGATCAGCCACGTGATCAGTGCATGACAGCCAAATGATCATTGGCTACAGTTACCTGATCAACTCATGTGCAGTCACGTGATCTGTGCATGATAGCCACGTGATCAGTGCGTGATCAGTCATGTGATCAGTGTGTGATCAGTCACGTGATCAATGTATGATCATCCAATACTCAGTGCATGCGCAGTCACGTGATCAGTGCATGATAGCCACCTGACAAGTGCATGATCAGCAACGTGATTAGTGCATGATCAGCCTCATGATCAGTTCATGATCAATCAGGTGATCACTGTATGATCAGCCACGTCATCAGTGCATGCGCAGTCACGTGATCAGTGCATGATCATCCACATGATCAGTGCATGATCAGGCACCAGATCATTGTATGATCAGCCATGTGATCAGTGCATGATAGCCAGGTTATCCGTACATGATCAGCCACGTCATCAGTGCATGATCAGCCAAGTGATCAGTGCATGCACAATCACGTGATCATTGTATGATCAGCTTCGTGATCAGTGCATGATCAGTCACGTGATCGGAGCATAATCAGCCACGTAATCAGTGTATGATCAGCCACGTAATCAGTGCATCATAGCCACCTAATCAGTGCATGATAAGCAAAGTGATTAGTGCATGATCATCAACTTGATTAGAGTATGATCAGCCACGTGACCAGTGCATGATCAGGCACGTGATCAGTGCATGATCAGTCACCTGATCAGTGTATGATCAGTCAGGTAATCAGTGCATGATAGCCACCTGACCACTATATGATCAGCAACATGATTAGTGCATGATCAGCCACATGATCAGTGCATGATCAATCACGTGATCACTGTATGATCAGCCAAGTCATCAGTGCATGCTCAGTCACAAGATCAGTGCATGTTCAGTCACATGATCAGTGCATTATCAGCCACGTGATCAGTGCATGATAGCCAAATGATCATTGGCTACAGTTACGTGATCAATTCATGCGCAGTCACGTGATCTGTGCATGATAGCCACGTTATCAGTGCGTGATCAGTCATGTGATCAGTGTGTGATCAGTCATGTGATCAATGTATGATCATCCAATAATCAGTGCATGCGCAGTCACGTGATCAGTGCATGATAGCCACCTGATCAGTGCATGATCAGCAACGTGATGAGTGCATGATCAGCCACATGATCAGTTCATGATCAATCACGTGATCCCTGTTTGATCAGCCACGTCATCAGTGCATGCTCAGTCACATGATCAGTGCATGACCAGCCACGTAATCAGTGCATGATAGCCAAGTTATCATTGGCTACAGTCACCTGATCAGTGCATGATCAGTCACGTGATCAGTGCATGATAGCCACCTGACCACTACATGATCAGCAACGTGATTAGTGCATGATCAGCCACATGATCAGTTCATGATCAATCACGTGATCACTGTTTGATCAGCCACGTCATCAGTGCATGCTCAGTCACATGATCAGTGCATGACCAGCCACGTCATCAGTGCATGATAGCCAAGTGATCATTGCCTACAGTTACGTGATCAATTCATGCGCAGACACGTGATCAGTGCATGATAGCCATGTGATCAGTGCGTATTCAGTCACATGATCAGTGTGTGATTAGTCACGTGATCAGTGTATGATCATCCAATATTCAGTGCATGCGCAGTCACGTGATCAGTGCATGATAGCCACGTCATCAGTGCATGATCAACTACTTTATCAGTGCATGATCAGCCACATGATCAGTGCATGATCAGTCACGTGATCAGTGCATGATCATCCACATGATCAGTGCATGATCAGCCACCTGATCATTGTATGATCAGCCATGTGATCAGTGCATGATAGCCAGGTTAGCAGTACATGATCAGCCACGTCATCAGTGCATGATCAGCAAGTGATCAGTGCATGCACAGTCACGTGATCATTGTATGATCAGTTTCGTGATCAGTACATGATCAGACACGTGGTCAGTGCATGATCAGTCACCTGATCATTGCATGAACAGGCACGAGATCAGTGCATGAACTGCAATGTGATTAGTTCATGATCAGCCACGTGATCAGTGTATGATCAACCACGTGATCAGTGCACGATCAGCCACATGAACAGTGCAAGATCAGCCAAATGATCAGTGCATGCAGTCACGTAATCAGTGTATGATCATCTTCGTGATCAGTGCATGATCAGCCACGTGATCAGTGCATGATTAGGCACGTGTTCAGTGCATTATCAGTAATGTGATCAGTGTATGATCAGGCATGTGATGAGTGCATGTACAGCCACGTGATCAGTGTATGATAAGCCACGTGATCAGTTCATGCACAGTCACGTGATCAGTGTATGCTCAGCTTCGTGATAATTGCATGATCAGCAACGAGATCAGTGCATGATTAGTCACGTCTTCAGTGCATGATCAGTCACGTGATCAGTGCATGATAGCAACGTGAACAGTGCATGATCAGCTACGTGATCAGTGCATGATAGCCAGGTGATCAGTGCATGATCAGTCACATGTTCAATGTATGATCATCCACGTGATCAGTGCATGATAGCCACGTGATCAGTGCATGATCAGTCATGTGATCAGTGTATGATCATCCACGTGATCAATGCATGATAGCCACCAGATAAGTGCATGATCAACCACGTGATCAGTGGATGATCAGCCTTGTGATCAGTGCATGCAGAGTCACGTGATCAGTGTGTGATCAGCTTTGTGATCAGTGCATGATCAGCCACGTGATCAGTGCATGATCAGCCACGTGATCAGTGCATTATCAGGAACGTGATCAGTGCATGATCAGTCACGTGATCAGTGTATGATCAGACACGTGATCGGTGCATGATCAGCCTTGTGATCAGTGCATGCAGAGTCACGTGATCAGTGTGTGATCAGCTTTGTGATCAGTGCATGATCAGCCACGTGATCAGTGCATGATCAGGAACGTGATCAGTGCATGATCAGTCACGTGATCAGAGCATGATCAGCCACATAATCAGTGTATGATCAGCCACGTAATCAGTGCATCATAGCCACCCGATCAGTGCATGATAAGCAAAGTGATTAGTGCATGATCATCAACTTGATCAGAGTATGATCAGCCACGTCATCAGAGCATGATCAGGCACGTGATCAGTGCATGATCAGTCACCTGATCAGTGCATGATCAGTCACGTGGTCAGTGCATGATAGCCACCTGACCACTACATGATCAGCAACGTGATTAGTGCATGATCAGCCACATGATCAGTGCATGATCAATCACGTGATCACTGTATGATCAGCCACGTCATCAGTGCATGCTCAGTCACAGCATCAGTGCATGATCAGCCACGTGATCAGTGCATGATAGCCAAATGATCATTGGCTGCAGTTACGTGATCAATTCATGTGCAGTCACGTGATCTGTGCATGATAGCCACCTGACCAGTGCATGATCAGCAACGTGATTAGTGCATGATCAGCCACATGATCAGTTCATGATCAATCACATGATCACTGTATTATCAGCCACGTCATCAGTGCATGCTCAGTCACAAGATCAGTGCATGTTCAGTCACATGATCAGTGCATGATCAGCCACGTGATCAGTGCATGATAGCCAAATGATCATTGGCTACAGTTACGTGATCAATTCATGTGCAGTCACGTGATCTGTGCATGATAGCCACGTGATCAGTGCGTGATCAGTCATGTGATCAGTGTGTGATCAGTCACGTGATCAATGTATGATCATCCAATAATCAGTGCATGCGCAGTCACGTGATCAGTGCATGATAGCCACCTGATCAGTGCATGATCAGCAACGTGATGAGTGCATGATCAGCCACATGATCAGTTCATGATCAATCACGTGATCACTGTTTGATCAGCCACGTCATCAGTGCATGCTCAGTCACATGATCAGTGCATGACCAGCCACGTGATCAGTGCATGATAGCCAAGTGATCATTGCCTACAGTTACGTGATCAATTCATGCGCAGCCACGTGATCAGTGCATGATAGCCACGTGATCAGTGCGTATTCAGTCACGTGATCAGTGTGTGATTAGTCACGTGATCAGTGTATGATCATCCAATATTCAGTGCATGCGCAGTCACGTGATCAGTGCATGATAGCCACGTCATCAGTGCATGATCAACCACTTTATCAGTGCATGATCAGCCACATGATCAGTGCATGATCAGTCACGTGATCAGTGCATGATCATCCACATGATCAGTGCATGATCAGCCACCTGATCATTGTATGATCAGCCATGTGATCAGTGCATGATAGCCAGGTTATCAGTACATGATCAGCCACGTCATCAGTGCATGATCAGCCAAGTGATCAGTGCATGCACAGTCACGTGATCATTGTATGATCAGCTTCGTGATCAGTACATGATCAGACACGTGGTCAGTGCATGATCAGTCACCTGATCATTGCATGAACAGGCACGAGATCAGTGCATGAACTGCAATGTGATTAGTTCATGATCAGCCACGTGATCAGTGTATGATCAACCACGTGATCAGTGCACGATCAGCCACATGAACAGTGCAAGATCAGCCAAATGATCAGTGCATGCAGTCACGTAATCAGTGTATGATCAGCTTCGTGATCAGTGCATGATCAGCCACGTGATCAGTGCATGATTAGGCACGTGTTCAGTGCATTATCAGTAATGTGATCAGTGTATGATCAGGCACGTGATGAGTGCATGTACAGCCACGTGATCAGTGTATGATAAGCCACGTGATCAGTTCATGCACAGTCACGTGATCAGTGTATGCTCAGCTTCGTGATAATTGCATGATCAGCAACGAGATCAGTGCATGGTCAGGACGTGATCAGTGCATGATTAGTCACGTCTTCAGTGCATGATCAGTCACGTGATCAGTGCATGATAGCAACGTGAACAGTGCATGATCAGCTACGTGATCAGTGCATGATAGCCACGTGATCAGTGCATGATCACTCATGTGATCAGTGTATGATCATCCACGTGATCAATGCATGATAGCCACCAGATAAGTGCATGATCAACCACGTGATCAGTGGATGATCAGCCTTGTGATCAGTGCATGCAGAGTCACGTGATCAGTGTATGATCAGCTTCGTGATCAGTGCATGATCAGCCACGTGATCAGTGCATTATCAGGAACGTGATCAGTGCATGATCAGTCACGTGATCAGTGTATGATCAGACACGTGATCAGTGCATGATCAGCCTTGTGATCAGTGCATGCAGAGTCACGTGATCAGTGTGTGATCAGCCTTGTGATCAGTGCATGATCAGCCACGTGATCAGTGCATGATCAGGAACGTGATCAGTGCATGATCAGTCACGTGATCAGAGCATGATCAGCCACGTAATCAGTGTATGATCAGCCACGTAATCAGTGCATCATAGCCACCTGATCAGTGCATGATAAGCAAAGTGATTAGTGCATGATCATCAACTTGATCAGAGTATGATCAGCCACGTCATCAGTGCATGATCAGGCACGTGATCAGTGCATGATCAGTCACCTGATCAGTGCATGATCAGTCACGTGATCAGTGCATGATAGCCACCTGACCACTACATGATCAGCAACGTGATTAGTGCATGATCAGCCACATGATCAGTGCATGATCAATCACGTGATCACTGTATGATCAGCCACGTCATCAGTGCATGCTCAGTCACAGGATCAGTGCATGATCAGCCACGTGATCAGTGCATGATAGCCAAATGATCATTGGCTACAGTTACGTGATCAATTCATGTGCAGTCACGTGATCTGTGCATGATAGCCACGTGATCAGTGCGTGATCAGTCATGTGATCAGTGTGTGATCAGTCACGTGATCAATGTTTGATCATCCAATACTCAGTGCATGCGCAGTCTCGTGATCAGCGCATGATAGCCACCTGACCAGTGCATGATCAGCAACGTGATTAGTGCATGATCAGCCACATGATCAGTGCATGATCAATCACGTGATCACTGTATGATCAGCCACGTCATCAGTGCATGCGCAGTCACGTGATCAGTGCATGATACCACGTCATCAGTGCATGATCAGTCACGTTATCAGTGCATATCATCCACATGATCAGTGCATGTTCAGCCACCATATCATTGTATGATCAGCCATGTGATCAGTGCATGATAGCCAGGTTATCAGTACATGATCAGCCACATCATCAGTGCATGATCAGCCACGTGATCAGTGCATGCACAATCACGTGATCATTGTATGATCAGCTTCGTGATCAGTGCATGATCAGTCACGTGATCAGAGCATGATCAGCCACGTAATCAATGTATGATCAGCCACATAATCAGTGCATCATAGCCACCTGATCAGTGCATGTTAAGCAAAGTGATTAGTGCATGATCATCAACTTGATCAGAGTATGATCAGCCACGTCATCAGTGCATGATCAGGCACGTGTTCAGTGCATGATCAGTCACCTGATCAGTGCATGATCAGTCACATGATCAGTGCATGATAGCCACCTAAACACTACATGATCAGCAACGTGATTAGTGCATGATCAGCCACATGATCAGTGCATGATCAATCACGTGATCACTGTATGATCAGCCACGTCATCAGTGCATGTTCAGGTCACAGCATCAGTGCATGATCAGCCACGTGATCAGTGCATGATAGCCAAATGATCATTGGCTACAGTTACGTGCTCAATTCATGTGCAGTCACGTGATCTGTGCATGATAGCCACCTGACCAGTGCATTATCAGCAACGTGATTAGTGCATGATCAGCCACATGATCAGTTCATGATCAATCACGTGATCACTGTATTATCAGCCACGTCATCAGTGCATGCTCAGTCACAAGATCAGTGCATGTTCAGTCACATGATCAGTGCATGATCAGCCACGTGATCAGTGCATGATAGCCAAATGATCATTGGCTACAGTTACGTGATCAATTCATGTGCAGTCACGTGATCTGTGCATGATAGCCACGTGATCAGTGCGTGATCAGTCATGTGAAAAGTGTGTGATCAGTCACGTGATCAATGTATGATCATCCAATACTCAGTGCTTGCGCAGTCATGTGATCAGTGCATCATAGCCACCTGACCAGTGCATGATCAGCAACGTGATTAGTGCATGATCAGCCACATGATCAGTTCATGATCAATCACGTGATCACTGTATTATCAGCCACGTCATCAGTGCATGCTCAGTCACATGATCAGTGCATGTTCAGTCACATGATCAGTGCATGATCAGCCACGTGATCAGTGCATGATTGCCAAATGATCATTGGCTACAGTTACGTGATCAATTCATGTGCAGTCACGTGATCTGTGCATGATAGCCACGTGATCAGTGCGTGATCAGTCATGTGATCAGTGTGTGATCAGTCACGTGATCAATGTATGATCATCCAATAATCAGTGCATGCGCAGTCACGTGATCAGTGCATGATAGCCAACTGATCAGTGCATGATCAGCAACGTGATTAGTCCATGATCAGCCACATGATCAGTTCATGATCAATCACGTGATCACTGTTTGATCAGCCACGTCATCAGTGCATGCTCAGTCACATGATCAGTGCATGACCAGCCACGTGATCAGTGCATGATAGCCAAGTGATCATTGCCTACTGTTACGTGATCAATTCATGCGCAGCCACGTGATCAGTGCATGATAGCCACGTGATCAGTGCGTATTCAGTCACGTGATCAGTGTGTGATTAGTCACGTGATCAGTGTATGATCATCCAATATTCAGTCCATGCGCAGTCACGTGATCAGTGCATGATAGCCTACGTCATCAGTGCATGATCAACCACTTTATCAGTGCATGATCAGCCACATGATCAGTGCATGATCAGTCACGTGATCAGTGCATGATCATCCACATGATCAGTGCATGATCAGCCACCTGATAATTGTATGATCAGCCATGTGATCAGTGCATGATAGCCAGGTTACCAGTACATGATCAGCCACGTCATCAGTGCATGATCAGCCAAGTGATCAGTGCATGCACAGTCACGTGATCATTGTATGATCAGCTTCGTGATCAGTACATGATCAGACACGTGGTCAGTGCATGATCAGTCACCTGATCATTGCATGAACAGGCACGAGATCAGTGCATGAACTGCAATGTGATTAGTTCATGATCAGCCACGTGATCAGTGTATGATCAACCACGTGGTCAGTGCATGATCAGCCACATGAACAGTGCAAGATCAGCCAAATGATCAGTGCATGCAGTCACGTAATCAGTGTATGATCAGCTTCGTGATCAGTGCATGATCAGCCACGTGATCAGTGCATGATTAGGCACGTGTTCAGTGCATTATCAGTAATGTGATCAGTGTATGATCAGGCACGTGATGAGTGCATGTACAGCCACGTGATCAGTGTATGATAAGCCACGTGATCAGTTCATGCACAGTCACGTGATCAGTGTATGCTCAGCTTCGTGATAATTGCATGATCAGCAACGAGATCAGTGCATGATTAGTCACGTCTTCAGTGCATGATCAGTCACGTGATCAGTGCATGATAGCAACGTGAACAGTGCATGATCAGCTACGTGATCAGTGCATGATAGCCACGTGATCAGTGCATGATCAGTCATGTGATCAGTGTATGATCATCCACGTGATCAATGCATGATAGCCACCAGATAAGTGCATGATCAACCACGTAATCAGTGGATGATCAGCCTTGTGATCAGTGCATGCAGAGTCACGTGATCAGTGTATGATCAGCTTCATGATCAGTGCATGATCAGCCACGTGATCAGTGCATTATCAGGAACGTGATCAGTGCATGATCAGTCACGTGATCAGTGTATGATCAGACACGTGATCAGTGCATGATCAGCCTTGTGATCAGTGCATGCAGAGTCACGTGATCAGTGTGTGATCAGCTTTGTGATCAGTGCATGATCAGCCACGTGATCAGTGCATGATCAGGAACGTGATCAGTGCATGATCAGTCACGTGATCAGAGCATTATCAGCCACGTAATCAGTGTATGTTCAGCCACGTAATCAGTGCATCATAGCCACCCGATCAGTGCATGATAAGCAAAGTGATTAGTGCATGATCATCAACTTGATCAGAGTATGATCAGCCACGTCATCAGTGCATGATCAGGCACGTGTTCAGTGCATGATCAGTCACCTGATCAGTGCATGATCAGTCACGTGGTCAGTGCATGATAGCCACCTGACCACTACATGATCAGCAACGTGATTAGTGCATGATCACCCACATGATCAGTGCATGATCAATCACGTGATCACTGTATGATCAGCCACGTCATCACTGCATGCTCAGTCACAAGATCAGTGCATGATCAGCCATGTGATCAGTGCATGATAGCCAAATGATCATTGGCTACAGTTACGTGATCAATTCAAGTGCAGTCACGTGATCTGTGCATGATAGCCACGTGATCAGTGCGTGATGAGTCATGTGATCAGTGTGTGATCAGTCACGTGATCAATGTTTGATCATCCAATACTCAGTGCATGCGCAGTCACGTGATCAGTGCATGATAGCCACCTGACCAGTGCATGATCAGCAACGTGATTAGTGCATGATCAGCCACATGATCAGTTCATGATCAATCACGTGATCACTGTATTATCAGCCACGTCATCAGTGCAGGCTCAGTCACATGATCAGTGCATGACCAGCCACGTGATCAGTGCATGATAGCCAAGTGATCATTGCCTACAGTTACGTGATCAATTCATGCGCAGCCACGTGATCAGTGCATGATAGCCACGTGATCAGTGCGTATTCAGTCACGTGATCAGTGTGTGATTAGTCACGTGATCAGTGTATGATCATCCAATATTCAGTGCATGCGCAGTCACGTGATCAGTGCATGATAGCCACGTCATCAGTGCATGATCAACCACTTTATTAGTGCATGATCAGCCATATGATCAGTGCATGATCAGTCACGTGATCAGTGCATGATCATCCACATGATCAGTGCATGATCAGCCACCTGATCATTGTATGATCAGCCATGTGATCAGTGCATGATAGCCAGGTTACCAGTACATGATCAGCCACGTCATCAGTGCATGATCAGCCAAGTGATCAGTGCATGCACAGTCACGTGATCATTGTATGATCAGCTTCGTGATCAGTACATGATCAGACACGTGGTCAGTGCATGATCAGTCACCTGATCATTGCATGAACAGGCACGAGATCAGTGCATGAACTGCAATGTGATTAGTTCATGATCAGCCACGTGATCAGTGTATGATCAACCACGTGATCAGTGCACGATCAGCCACATGAACAGTGCAAGATCAGCCAAATGATCAGTGCATGCAGTCACGTAATCAGTGTATGATCAGCTTCGTGATCAGTGCATGATCAGCCACGTGTTCAGTGCATGATTAGGCACGTGTTCAGTGCATTATCAGTAATGTGATCAGTGTATGATCAGGCACGTGATGAGTGCATGTACAGCCACGTGATCAGTGTATGCTCAGCTTCGTGATAATTGCATGATCAGCAACGAGATCAGTGCAATGTCAGGACGTAATCAGTGCATGATTAGTCACGTCTTCAGTGCATGATCAGTCACGTGATCAGTGCATGATAGCAACGTGAACAGTGCAGGATCAGCTACGTGATCAGTGCATGATAGCCAGGTGATCAGTGCATGATCAGTCACATGTTCAATGTATGATCATCCACGTGATCAGTGCATGATAGCCACGTGATCAGTGCATGATCAGTCATGTGATCAGTGTATGATCATCCACGTGATCAATGCATGATAGCCACCAGATAAGTGCATGATCAACCACGTGATCAGTGGACGATCAGCCTTGTGTTCAGTGCATGCAGAGTCACGTGATCAGTGTATGATCAGCTTCGTGATCAGTGCATGTTCAGTCACGTGATCAGAGCATGATCAGCCACGTAATCAATGTATGATCAGCCACGTAATCAGTGCATCATAGCCACCTGATCAGTGCATGTTAAGCAAAGTGATTAGTGCATGATCATCAACTTGATCAGAGTATGATCAGCCACGTCATCAGTGCATGATCAGGCACGTGATCAGTGCATGATCAGCCACGTGATCAGTGTATGATCAACCACGTGATCAGTGCACGATCAGCCACATGAACAGTGCAAGATCAGCCAAATGATCAGTGCATGCAGTCACGTAATCAGTGTATGATCAGCTTCGTGATCAGTGCATGATCAGCCACGTGTTCAGTGCATGATTAGGCACGTGTTCAGTGCATTATCAGTAATGTGATCAGTGTATGATCAGGCACGTGATGAGTGCATGTACAGCCACGTGATCAGTGTATGATAAGCCACGTGATCAGTTCATGCACAGTCACGTGATCAGTGTATGCTCAGCTTCATGATAATTGCATGATCAGCAACGAGATCAGTGCATGGTCAGGACGTGATCAGTGCATGATTAGTCACGTCTTCAGTGCATGCGCAGTCACGTGATCAGTGCATGATAGCCACGTCATCAGTGCATGATCAGTCACGTGATCAGTGCATGATCATCCACATGATCAGTGCATAATCAGCCACCACATCATTGTATGATCATCCATGTGATCAGTGCATGATAGCCAGGTTATCAGTACATGATCAGCCACATCATCAGTGCATGATCAGCCAAGTGATCAGTGCATGCACAATCACGTGATCATTGTATGATCAGCTTCGTGATCAGTGCATGTTCAGTCACGTGATCAGAGCATGATCAGCCACGTAATCAGTGTATGATCAGCCACGTAATCAGTGCATCATAGCCACCTGATCAGTGCATGTTAAGCAAAGTGATTAGTGCATGATCATCAACTTGATCAGAGTATGATCAGCCACGTCATCAGTGCATGATCAGGCACGTGATCAGTGCATGATCAGTCACCTGATCAGTGCATGATCAGTCACGTGATCAGTGCATGATAGCCACCTAACCACTACATGATCAGCAACGTGATTAGTGCATGATCAGCCACGTCATCAGTGCATGCTCAGTCACAGCATCAGTGCATGATCAGCCACGTGATCAGTGCAAGATAGCCAAATGATCATTGGCTACAGTTACGTGATCAATTCATGTGCAGTCACCTGATCTGTGCATGATAGCCACGTGATCAGTGTGTGATCAGTCATGTGATCAGTGTGTGATCAGTCACGTGATCAATGTATGATCATCCAATACTCAGTGCATGCACAGTCATGTGATCAGTGCATGATAGCCACCTGACCAGTGCATGATCAGCAACGTGATTAGTGCATGATCAGCCACATGATCAGTTCATGATCAATCACGTGATCACTGTATTACCAGCCACGTCATCAGTGCATGCTCAGTCACAAGATCAGTGCATGTTCAGTCACATGATCAGTGCATGATCAGCCACGTGATCAGTGTATGATCAACCACGTGATCAGTGCACAATCAGCCACATGAACAGTGCAAGATCAGCCAAATGATCAGTGCATGCAGTCACGTAATCAGTGTATGATCAGCTTCGTGATCAGTGCATGATCAGCCACGTGTTCACTGCATGATTAGGCACGTGTTCAGTGCATTATCAGTAATGTGATCAGTGTATGATCAGGCACGTGATGAGTGCATGTACAGCCACGTGATCAGTGTATGATAAGCCACGTGATCAGTTCATGCACAGTCACGTGATCAGTGTATGCTCAGCTTCGTGATAACTGCATGATCAGCAACGAGATCAGTGCATGGTCAGGACGTGATCAGTGCATGATTAGTCACGTCTTCAGTGCATGATCAGTCACGTGATCAGTGCATGATAGCAACGTGAACAGTGCATGATCAGCTACGTGATCAGTGCATGATAGCCAGGTGATCAGTGCATGATCAGTCACATGTTCAATGTATGATCATCCACGTGATCAGTGCATGATAGCCACGTGATCAGTGCATGATCAGTCATGTGATCAGTGTATGATCATCCACGTGATCAAAGCATGATAGCCACCAGATAAGTGCATGATCAACCACGTGATCAGTGGATGATCAGCCTTGTGATCAGTGCATGCAGAGTCACGTGATCAGTGTATGATCAGCTTCGTGATCAGTGCATGATCAGCCACGTGATCAGTGCGTTATCAGGAAAGTGATCAGTGCCTGATCAGTCACGTGATCAGTGTATGATCAGACACGTGATCAGTGCATGATCAGCCTTGTGATCAGTGCATGCAGAGTCACGTGATCAGTGCATGATCAGCTTTGTGATCAGTGCATGATCAGCCACGTGATCAGTGCATGATGAGGAACGTGATCAGTGCATGATCAGTCACGTGATCAGAGCATGATCAGCCACGTAATCAGTGTATGATCAGCCACGTAATCAGTGCATCATAGCCACCCGATCAGTGCATGATACGCAAAGTGATTAGTGCATGATCATCAACTTGATCAGAGTATGATCAGCCACGTCATCAGTGCATGATCAGGCACGTGATCCGTGAATGATCAGTCACCTGATCAGTGCATGATCAGTCACGTGATCAGTGCATGATAGCCACCTGACCACTACATGATCAGCAACGTGATTAGTGCATGATCAGCCACATCATCAGTGCATGATCAGCCAAGTGATCAGTGCATGCACAATCACGTGATCATTGTATGATCAGCTTTGTGATCAGTGCATGATCAGTCACGTGATCAGAGCATGATCAGCCACGTAATCAGTGTATGATCAGCCACGTAATCAGTGCATCATAGCCACCTGATCAGTGCATGTTAAGCAAAGTGATTAGTGCATGATCATCAACTTGATCAGAGTATGATCAGCCACGTCATCAGTGCATGATCAGGCATGTGATCAGTGCATGATCAGTCACCTGATCAGTGCATGATCAGTCACGTGATCAGTGCATGATAGCCACCTAACCACTACATGATCAGCAACGTGATTAGTGCATGATCAGCCACATGATCAGTGCATGATCAATCACGTGATCACTGTATGATCAGCCACGTCATCAGTGCATGCTCAGTCACAGCATCAGTGCATGATCAGCCACGTGATCAGTGCAAGATAGCCAAATGATCATTGGCTACAGTTACGTGATCAATTCATGTGCAGTCACCTGATCTGTGCATGATAGCCACGTGATCAGTGTGTGATCAGTCATGTGATCAGTGTGTGATCAGTCACGTGATCAATGTATGATCATCCAATACTCAGTGCATGCACAGTCATGTGATCAGTGCATGATAGCCACCTGACCAGTGCATGATCAGCAACGTGATTAGTGCATGATCAGCCACATGATCAGTTCATGATCAATCACGTGATCACTGTATTATCAGCCACGTCATCAGTGCATGCTCAGTCACAAGATCAGTGCATGTTCAGTCACATGATCAGTGAATGATCAACCACGTGATCAGTGGATGATCAGCCTTGTGATCAGTGCATGCAGAGTCACGTGATCAGTGTATGATCAGCTTCGTGATCAGTGCATGATCAGCCACGTGATCAGTGCGTTATCAGGAAAGTGATCAGTGCCTGATCAGTCACGTGATCAGTGTATGATCAGACACGTGATCAGTGCATGATCAGCCTTGTGATCTGGGCATGCAGAGTCACGTGATCAGTGCATGATCAGCTTTGTGATCAGTGCATGATCAGCCACGTGATCAGTGCATGATGAGGAACGTGATCAGTGCATGATCAGTCACGTGATCAGAGCATGATCAGCCACGTAATCAGTGTATGATCAGCCACGTAATCAGTGCATCATAGCCACCCGATCAGTGCATGATACGCAAAGTGATTAGTGCATGATCATCAACTTGATCAGAGTATGATCAGCCACGTCATCAGTGCATGATCAGGCACGTGATCAGTGCATGATCAGTCACCTGATCAGTGCATGATCAGTCACGTGATCAGTGCATGATAGCCACCTGAGCACTACATGATCAGCAACGTGATTAGTGCATGATCAGCCACATCATCAGTGCATGATCAGCCAAGTGATCAGTGCATGCACAATCACGTGATCATTGTATGATCAGCTTCGTGATCAGTGCATGATCAGTCACGTGATCAGAGCATGATCAGCCACGTAATCAGTGTATGATCAGCCACGTAATCAGTGCATCATAGCCACCCGATCAGTGCATGTTAAGCAAAGTGATTAGTGCATGATCATCAACTTGATCAGAGTATGATCAGCCACGTCATCAGTGCATGATCAGGCACGTGATCAGTGCATGATCAGTCACCTGATCAGTGCATGATCAGTCACGTGATCAGTGCATGATAGCCACCTAACCACTACATGATCAGCAACGTGATTAGTGCATGATCAGCCACATGATCAGTGCATGATCAATCACGTGATCACTGTATGATCAGCCACGTCATCAGTGCATGCTCAGTCACAGCATCAGTGCATGATCAGCCACGTGATCAGTGCAAGATAGCCAAATGATCATTGGCTACAGTTACGTGATCAATTCATGTGCAGTCACCTGATCTGTGCATGATAGCCACGTGATCAGTGTGTGATCAGTCATGTGATCAGTGTGTGATCAGTCACGTGATCAATGTATGATCATCCAATACTCAGTGCATGCACAGTCATGTGATCAGTGCATGATAGCCACCTGACCAGTGCATGATCAGCAACGTGATTAGTGCATGATCAGCCACATGATCAGTTCAAGATCAATCACGTGGTCACTGTATTATCAGCCACGTCATCAGTGCATGCTCAGTCACTAGATCAGTGCATGTTCAGTCACATGATCAGTGCATGATCAGCCACGTGATCAGTGTATGATCAACCACGTGATCAGTGCACGATCAGCCACATGAACAGTGCAAGATCAGCCAAATGATCAGTGCATGCAGTCCCGTAATCAGTGTATGATCAGCTTCGTGATCAGTGCATGATCAGCCACGTGTTCACTGCTTGATTAGGCACGTGTTCAGTGCATTATCAGTAATGTGATCAGTGTATGATCAGGCACGTGATGAGTGCATGTACAGCCACGTGATCAGTGTATGATAAGCCACGGGATCAGTTCATGCACAGTCACGTGATCAGTGTATGCTCAGCTTCGTGATAACTGCATGATCAGCAACGAGATCAGTGCATGGTCAGGACGTGATCAGTGCATGATTAGTCACGTCTTCAGTGCATGATCAGTCACGTGATCAGTGCATGATAGCAACGTGAACAGTGCATGATCAGCTACGTGATCAGTGCATGATAGCCAGGAGATCAGTGCATGATCAGTCACATGTTCAATGTATGATCATCCACGTGATCAGTGCATGATAGCCACGTGATCAGTGCATGATCAGTCATGTGATCAGTGTATGATCATCCACGTGATCAATGCATGATAGCCACCAGATAAGTGCATGATCAACCACGTGATCAGTGGATGATCAGCCTTGTGATCAGTGCATGCAGAGTCACGTGATCAGTGTATGATCAGCTTCGTGATCAGTGCATGATCAGCCACGTGATCAGTGCGTTATCAGGAAAGTGATCAGTGCCTGATCAGTCACGTGATCAGTGTATGATCAGACACGTGATCAGTGCATGATCAGCCTTGTGATCAGTGCATGCAGAGTCACGTGATCAGTGCATGATCAGCCACGTGATCAGTGCATGATCAGGAACGTGATCAGTGCATGATCAGTCACGTGTTCAGAGCATGATCAGCCACGTAATCAGTGTATGATCAGCCACGTAATCAGTGCATCATAGCCACCCGATCAGTGCATGATACGCAAAGTGATTAGTGCATGATCATCAACTTGATCAGAGTATGATCAGCCACGTCATCAGTGCATGATCAGGCACGTGATCAGTGCATGATCAGTCACCTGATCAGTGCATGATCAGTCACGTGATCAGTGCATGATAGCCACCTGACCACTACATGATCAGCAACGTGATTAGTGCATGATCAGCCACATCATCAGTGCATGATCAGCCAAGTGATCAGTGCATGCACAATTACGTGATCATTGTATGATCAGCTTCGTGATCAGTGCATGATCAGTCACGTGATCAGAGCATGATCAGCCACGTAATCAGTGTATGATCAGCCACGTAATCAGTGCATCATAGCCACCTGATCAGTGCATGTTAAGCAAAGTGATTAGTGCATGATCATCAAATTGATCAGAGTATGATCAGCCACGTCATCAGTGCATGATCAGGCATGTGATCAGTGCATGATCAGTCACCTGATCAGTGCATGATCAGTCACGTGATCAGTGCATGATAGCCACCTAACCACTACATGATCAGCAACGTGACTAGTGCATGATCAGCCACATGATCAGTGCATGATCAATCACGTGATCACTGTATGATCAGCCACGTCATCAGTGCATGCTCAGTCACAGCATCAGTGCATGATCAGCCACGTGATCAGTGCAAGATAGCCAAATGATCATTGGCTACAGTTACGTGATCAATTCATGTGCAGTCACCTGATCTGTGCATGATAGCCACGTGATCAGTGTGTGATCAGTCATGTGATCAGTGTGTGATCAGTCACGTGATCAATGTATGATCATCCAATACTCAGTGCATGCACAGTCATGTGATCAGTGCATGATAGCCACCTGACCAGTGCATGATCAGCAACGTGATTAGTGCATGATCAGCCACATGATCAGTTCATGATCAATCACGTGATCACTGTATTATCAGCCACGTCATCAGTGCATGCTCAGTCACAAGATCAGTGCATGTTCAGTCACATGATCAGTGCATGATCAGCCACGTGATCAGTGTATGATCAACCACGTGATCAGTGCACGATCAGCCACATGAACAGTGCAAGATCAGCCAAATGATCAGTGCATGCAGTCACGTAATCAGTGTATGATCAGCTTCGTGATCAGTGCATGATCAGCCACGTGTTCAGTGCATGATTAGGCACGTGTTCAGTGCATTATCAGTAATGTGATCAGTGTATGATCAGGCACGTGATGAGTGCATGTACAGCCACGTGATCAGTGTATGATAAGCCACGTGATCAGTTCATGCACAGTCACGTGATCAGTGTATGCTCAGCTTCGTGATAATTGCATGATCAGCAACGAGATCAGTGCATGGTCAGGACGTGATCAGTGCATGATTAGTCACGTCTTCAGTGCATGATCAGTCACGTGATCAGTGCATGATAGCAACGTGAACAGTGCATGATCAGCTACATGATCAGTGCATGATAGCCAGGTGATCAGTGCATGATCAGTCACATGTTCAATGTATGATCATCCACGTGATCAGTGCATGATAGCCACGTGATCAGTGCATGATCAGTCATGTGATCAGTGTATGATCATCCACGTGATCAATGCATGATAGCCACCAGATAAGTGCATGATCAACCACGTGATCAGTGGATGATCAGCCTTGTGATCAGTGCATGCAGAGTCACGTGATCAGTGCATGATCAGCTTTGTGATCAGTGCATGATCAGCCACGTGATTAGTGCAAGATAGCCAAATGATCATTGGCTACAGTTACGTGATCAATTCATGTGCAGTCACCTGATCTGTGCATGATAGCCACGTGATCAGTGTGTGATCAGTCATGTGATCAGTGTGTGATCAGTCACGTGATCAATGTATGATCATCCAATAATCAGTGCATGCACAGTCACGTGATCAGTGCATGATAGCCACCTGATCAGTGCATGATCAGCAACGTGATGAGTGCATGATCAGCCACATGATCAGTTCATGATCAATCACATGATCAATGTTTGATCTGCCACGTCATCAGTGCATGCTCAGTCACATGATCAGTGCATGATAGCCACGTGATCAGTGTGTATTCAGTCACGTGATCAGTGTGTGATTAGTCACGTGATCAGTGTATGATCATCCAATATTCAGTGCATGCGCAGTCACGTGATCAGTGCATGATAGCCACCTCCTCAGTGCATGATCAACCACTTTATCAGTGCATGATCAGCCACATGATCAGTGCATGATCAGTCACGTGATCAGTGCATGATCATCCACATGATCAGTGCATGATCAGCCACCTGATCATTGTATGATCAGCCATGTGATCAGTGCATGATAGCCAGGTTACCAGTACATGATCAGCCACGTCATCAGTGCATGATCAGCCAAGTGATCAGTGCATGCACAGTCACGCGATCATTGTATGATCAGCTTCGTGATCAGTACATGATCAGACACGTGGTCAGTGCATGATCAGTCACCTGATCATTGCATGAACAGGCACGAGATCAGTGCATGAACTGCAATGTGATTAGTTCATGATCAGCCACGTGATCAGTGTATGATCAACCACGTGATCAGTGCACGATCAGCCACATAAACAGTGCAAGATCAGCCAAATGATCAGTGCATGCAGTCACGTAATCAGTGTATGATCAGCTTCGTGATCAGTGCATGATCAGCCACGTGATCAGTGCATGATTAGGCACGTGTTCAGTGCATTATCAGTAATGTGATCAGTGTATGATCAGGCACGTGATGAGTGCATGTACAGCCACGTGATCAGTGTATGATAAGCCACGTGATCAGTTCATGCACAGTCACGTGATCAGTGTATGCTCAGCTTCGTGATAATTGCATGATCAGCAACGAGATCCGTGCATGGTCAGGACGTGATCAGTGCATGATTAGTCACGTCTTCAGTGCATGATCAGTCACGTGATCAGTGCATGATAGCAACGTGAACAGTGCAGGATCAGCTACGTGATCAGTGCATGATAGCCAGGTGATCAGTGCATGATCAGTCACATGTTCAATGTATGATCATCCACGTGATCAGTGCATGATAGCCACGTGATCAGTGCATGATCAGTCATGTGATCAGTGTATGATCATCCACGTGATCAATGCATGATAGCCACCAGATAAGTGCATGATCAACCACGTGATCAGTGGATGATCAGCCTTGTGATCAGTGCATGCAGAGTCACGTGATCAGTGTATGATCAGCTTCGTGATCAGTGCATGATCAGCCACGTGATCAGTGCGTTATCAGGAAAGTGATCAGTGCCTGATCAGTCACGTGATCAGTGTATGATCAGACACGTGATCAGTGCATGATCAGCCTTGTGATCAGTGCATGCAGAGTCACGTGATCAGTGCATGATCAGCTTTGTGATCAGTGCATGATCAGCCACGTGATCAGTGCATGATCAGGAACGTGATCAGTGCATGATCAGTCACGTGATCAGAGCATGATCAGCCACGTAATCAGTGTATGATCAGCCACGTAATCAGTGCATCATAGCCACCCGATCAGTGCATGATACGCAAAGTGATTAGTGCATGATCATCAACTTGATCAGAGTATGATCAGCCACGTCATCAGTGCATGATCAGGCACGTGATCAGTGCATGATCAGTCACCTGATCAGTGCATGATCAGTCACGTGATCAGTGCATGATAGCCACCTGACCACTACATGATCAGCAACGTGATTAGTGCATGATCAGCCACATCATCAGTGCATGATCAGCTTTGTGATCAGTGCATGCACAATCACGTGATCATTGTATGATCAGCTTCGTGATCAGTGCATGATCAGTCACGTGATCAGAGCATGATCAGCCACGTAATCAGTGTATGATCAGCCACGTAATCAGTGCATCATAGCCACCTGATCAGTGCATGTTAAGCAAAGTGATTAGTGCATGATCATCAACTTGATCAGAGTATGATCAGCCACGTCATCAGTGCATGATCAGGCATGTGATCAGTGCATGATCAGTCACCTGATCAGTGCATGATCAGTCACGTGATCAGTGCATGATAGCCACCTAACCACTACATGATCAGCAACGTGATTAGTGCATGATCAGCCACATGATCAGTGCATGATCAATCACGTGATCACTGTATGATCAGCCACGTCATCAGTGCATGCTCAGTCACAGCATCAGTGCATGATCAGCCACGTGATCAGTGCAAGATAGCCAAATGATCATTGGCTACAGTTACGTGATCAATTCATGTGCAGTCACCTGATCTGTGCATGATAGCCACGTGATCAGTGTGTGATCAGTCATGTGATCAGTGTGTGATCAGTCACGTGATCAATGTATGATCATCCAATACTCAGTGCATGCACAGTCATGTGATCAGTGCATGATAGCCACCTGACCAGTGCATGATCAGCAACGTGATTAGTGCATGATCAGCCACATGATCAGTTCATGATCAATCACGTGATCACTGTATTATCAGCCACGTCATCAGTGCATGCTCAGTCACAAGATCAGTGCATGTTCAGTCACATGATCAGTGCATGATCAGCCACGTGATCAGTGTATGATCAACCACGTGATCAGTGCACGATCAGCCACATGAACAGTGCAAGATCAGCCAAATGATCAGTGCATGCAGTCACGTAATCAGTGTATGATCAGCTTCGTGATCAGTGCATGATCAGCCACGTGTTCAGTGCATGATTAGGCACGTGTTCAGTGCATTATCAGTAATGTGATCAGTGTATGATCAGGCACGTGATGAGTGCATGTACAGCCACGTGATCAGTGTATGATAAGCCACGTGATCAGTTCATGCACAGTCACGTGATCAGTGTATGCTCAGCTTCGTGATAATTGCATGATCAGCAACGAGATCAGTGCATGGTCAGGACGTGATCAGTGCATGATTAGTCACGTCTTCAGTGCATGATCAGTCACGTGATCAGTGCATGATAGCAACGTGAACAGTGCATGATCAGCTACGTGATCAGTGCATGATAGCCAGGTGATCAGTGCATGATCAGTCACATGTTCAATGTATGATCATCCACGTGATCAGTGCATGATAGCCACGTGATCAGTGCATGATCAGTCATGTGATCAGTGTATGATCATCCACGTGATCAATGCATGATAGCCACCAGATAAGTGAATGATCAACCACGTGATCAGTGGATGATCAGCCTTGTGATCAGTGCATGCAGAGTCACGTGATCAGTGTATGATCAGCTTCGTGATCAGTGCATGATCAGCCACGTGATCAGTGCGTTATCAGGAAAGTGATCAGTGCCTGATCAGTCACGTGATCAGTGTATGATCAGACACGTGATCAGTGCATGATCAGCCTTGTGATCAGTGCATGCAGAGTCACGTGATCAGTGTGTGATCAGCTTTGTGATCAGTGCATGATCAGCCACGTGATCAGTGCATGATCAGGAACGTGATCAGTGCATGATCAGTCACGTGATCAGAGCATGATCAGCCACGTAATCAGTGTATGATCAGCCACGTAATCAGTGCCTCATAGCCACCCGATCAGTGCATGATACGCAAAGTGATTAGTGCATGATCATCAACTTGATCAGAGTATGATCAGCCACGTCATCAGTGCATGATCAGGCACGTGATCAGTGCATGATCAGTCACCTGATCAGTGCATGATCAGTCACGTGATCAGTGCATGATAGCCACCTGACCACTACATGATCAGCAACGTGATTAGTGCATGATCAGCCACATCATCAGTGCATGATCAGCTTTGTGATCAGTGCATGCACAATCACGTGATCATTGTATGATCAGCTTCGTGATCAGTGCATGATCAGTCACGTGATCAGAGCATGATCAGCCACGTAATCAGTGTATGATCAGCCACGTAATCAGTGCATCATAGCCACCTGATCAGTGCATGTTAAGCAAAGTGATTAGTGCATGATCATCAACTTGATCAGAGTATGATCAGCCACGTCATCAGTGCATGATCAGGCATGTGATCAGTGCATGATCAGTCACCTGATCAGTGCATGATCAGTCACGTGATCAGTGCATGATAGCCACCTAACCACTACATGATCAGCAACGTGATTAGTGCATGATCAGCCACATGATCAGTGCATGATCAATCACGTGATCACTGTATGATCAGCCACATCATCAGTGCATGCTCAGTCACAGCATCAGTGCATGATCAGCCACGTGATCAGTGCAAGATAGCCAAATGATCATTGGCTACAGTTACGTGATCAATTCATGTGCAGTCACCTGATCTGTGCATGATAGCCACGTGATCAGTGTGTGATCAGTCATGTGATCAGTGTGTGATCAGTCACGTGATCAATGTATGATCATCCAATACTCAGTGCATGCACAGTCATGTGATCAGTGCATGATAGCCACCTGACCAGTGCATGATCAGCAACGTGATTAGTGCATGATCAGCCACATGATCAGTTCATGATCAATCACGTGATCACTGTATTGTCAGCCACGTCATCAGTGCATGCTCAGTCACAGCATCAGTGCATGATCAGCCAGGTGATCAGTGCAAGATAGCCAAATGATCATTGGCTACAGTTACGTGATCAATTCATGTGCAGTCACCTGATCTGTGCATGATAGCCACGTGATCAGTGTGTGATCAGTCATGTGATCAGTGTGTGATCAGTCACGTGATCAATGTATGATCATCCAATAATCAGTGCATGCACAGTCACGTGATCAGTGCATGATAGCCACCTGATCAGTGCATGATCAGCAACGTGATGAGTGCATGATCAGCCACATGATCAGTTCATGATCAATCACATGATCAATGTTTGATCTGCCACGTCATCAGTGCATGCTCAGTCACATGATCAGTGCATGATAGCCAAGTGATCATTGCCTACAGTTACGTGATCAATTCATGCGCAGCCACGTGATCAGTGCATGATAGCCACGTGATCAGTGTGTATTCAGTCACGTGATCAGTGTGTGATTAGTCACGTGATCAGTGTATGATCATCCAATATTCAGTGCATGTGCAGTCACGTGATCAGTGCATGATAGCCACCTCCTCAGTGCATGATCAACCACTTTATCAGTGCATGATCAGCCACATGATCAGTGCATGATCAGTCACGTGATCAGTGCATGATCATCCACATGATCAGTGCATGATCAGCCACCTGATCATTGTATGATCAGCCTTGTGATCAGTGCATGATAGCCAGGTTACCAGTACATGATCAGCCACGTCATCAGTGCATGATCAGCCAAGTGATCAGTGCATGCACAGTCACGCGATCATTGTATGATCAGCTTCGTGATCAGTACATGATCAGACACGTGGTCAGTGCATGATCAGTCACCTGATCATTGCATGAACAGGCACGAGATCAGTGCATGAACTGCAATGTGATTAGTTCATGATCAGCCACGTGATCAGTGTATGATCAACCACGTGATCAGTGCACGATCAGCCACATGAACAGTGCAAGATCAGCCAAATGATCAGTGCATGCAGTCACGTAATCAGTGTATGATCAGCTTCGTGATCAGTGCATGATCAGCCACGTGATCAGTGCATGATTAGGCACGTGTTCAGTGCATTATCAGTAATGTGATGAGTGTATGATCAGGCACGTGATGAGTGCATGTACAGCCACGTGATCAGTGTATGATAAGCCACGTGATCAGTTCATGCACAGTCACGTGATCAGTGTATGCTCAGCTTCATGATAATTGCATGATCAGCAACGAGATCCGTGCATGGTCAGGACGTAATCAGTGCATGATTAGTCACGTCTTCAGTGCATGATCAGTCACGTGATCAGTGCATGATAGCAACGTGAACAGTGCAGGATCAGCTACGTGATCAGTGCATGATAGCCAGGTGATCAGTGCATGATCAGTCACATGTTCAATGTATGATCATCCACGTGATCAGTGCATGATAGCCACGTGATCAGTGCATGATCAGTCATGTGATCAGTGTATGATCATCCATGTGATCAATGCATGATAGCCACCAGATAAGTGCATGGTCAACCACGTGATCAGTGGATGATCAGCCTTGTGATCAGTGCATGCAGAGTCACGTGATCAGTGTATGATCAGCTTCGTGATCAGTGCATGATCAGCCACGTGATCAGTGCATTATCAGGAACGTGATCAGTGCCTGATCAGTCACGTGATCAGTGTATGATCAGACACATGATCAGTGCATGATCAGCCTTGTGATCAGTGCATGTAGAGTCACGTGATCAGTGCATGATCAGCTTTGTGATCAGTGCATGATCAGCCACGTGATCAGTGCATGATCAGGAACGTGATCAGTGCATGATCAGTCATGTGATCAGAGCATGATCAGCCACGTAATCAGTGTATGATCAGCCACGTAATCAGTGCATCATAGCCACCCGATTAGTGCATGATAAGCAAAGTGATTAGTGCATGATCATCAACTTGATCAGAGTATGATCAGCCACGTCATCAGTGCATGATCAGGCACGTGATCAGTGCATGATCAGTCACTTGATCAGTGCATGATCAGTCATGTGATCAGTGCATGATAGCCACCTGACCACTACATGATCAGCAACGTGATTAGTGCATGATCAGCCACATGATCAGTGCATGATCAATCACGTGATCACTGTATGATCAGCCACGTCATCAGTGCATGCTCAGTCACAGCATCAGTGCATGGTCAGCCACGTGATCAGTGCATGATAGCCAAATGATCATTGGCTACAGTTACGTGAGCAATTCATGTGCAGTCACCTGATCTGTGCATGATAGCCACGTGATCAGTGCGTGATCAGTCATGTGATCAGTGTGTGATCAGTCACGTGATCAATGTTTGATCATCCAATACTCAGTGCATGCGCAGTCACGTGATCAGTGCATGATAGCCACCTGACCAGTGCATGATCAGCAACGTGATTAGTGCATGATCAGCCACATGATCAGTTCATGATCAATCACGTGATCACTGTATGATCAGCCACGTCATCAGTGCATGCGCAGTCACGTGATCAGTGCATGATAGCCACGTCATCAGTGCATGATCAGTCACGTGATCAGTGCATGATCATCCACATGATCAGTGCATAATCAGCCACCAGATCATTGTATGATCATCCATGTGATCAGTGCATGATAGCCTGGTTATCAGTACATGATCAGCCACATCATCAGTGCATGATCAGCCAAGTGATCAGTGCATGCACAATCACGTGATCATTGTATGATCAGCTTCGTGATCAGTGCATGATCAGTCACGTGATCAGAGCATGATCAGCCACGTAATCAGTGTATGATCAACCACGTAATCAGTGCATCATAGCCACCCGATCAGTGCATGATACGCAAAGTGATTAGTGCATGATCATCAACTTGATCAGAGTATGATCAGCCACGTCATCAGTGCATGATCAGGCACGTGATCAGTGCATGATCAGTCACGTGATCAGTGCATGATAGCCACCTAACCACTACATGATCAGCAACGTGATTAGTGCATGATCAGCCACATGATCAGTGCATGATCAATCACGTGATCACTGTATGATCAGCCACGTCATCAGTGCATGCTCAGTCACAGCATCAGTGGATGATCAGCCACGTGATCAGTGCAAGATAGCCAAATGATCATTGGCTACAGTTACGTGATCAATTCATGTGCAGTCACCTGATCTGTGCATGATAGCCACGTGATCAGTGTGTGATCAGTCATGTGATCAGTGTGTGATCAGTCACGTGATCAATGTATGATCATCCAATACTCAGTGCATGCACAGTCAGATGATCAGTGCATGATGGCCACCTGACCAGTGCATGATCAGCAACGTGATGAGTGCATGATCAGCCACATGATCAGTTCATGATCAATCACGTGATCACTGTATTATCAGCCACGTCATCAGTGCATGCTCAGTCACAAGATCAGTGCATGTTCAGTCACATGATCAGTGCATGATCAGCCACGTGATCAGTGCATGATAGCCAAATGATCATTGGCTACAGTTACGTGATCAATTCATGTGCAGTCACGTGATCTGTGCATGATAGCCACGTGATCAGTGCGTGATCAGTCATGTGATCAGTGTGTGATCAGTCACGTGATCAATGTATGATCATCCAATACTCAGTGCATGCGCATTCATGTGATCAGTGCATGATAGCCACCTGACCAGTGCATGATCAGCAACGTGATGAGTGCATGATCAGCCACATGATCAGTTCATGATCAATCACGTGATCACTGTATTAACAGCCACATCATCAGTGCATGCTCAGTCACATGATCAGTGCATGTTCAGTCACATGATCAGTGTATGATCAGCCAGGTGATCAGTGCATGATAGCCAAATGATCATTGGCTACAGTTACGTGATCAATTCATGTGCAGTCACGTGATCAGTGTATGATCAGGCACGTGATCAGTGCATGATCAGCCTTGTGATCAGTGCATGCAGAGTCACGTGATCAGTGCATGATCAGCTTTGTGATCAGTGCATGATCAGCCACGTGATCAGTGCATGATCAGGAACGTGATCAGTGCATGATCAGTCACGTGATCAGAGCATGATCAGCCACGTAATCAGTGTATGATCAGCCACGTAATCAGTGCATCATAGCCACCCGATCAGTGCATGATAAGCAAAGTGATTAGTGCATGATCATCAACTTGATCAGAGTATGATCAGCCACGTCATCAGTGCCTGATCAGGCACGTGATCAGTGCATGATCAGTCATCTGATCAGTGCATGATCAGTCACGTGATCAGTGCATGATAGCCACCTGACCACTACATGATCAGTAACGTGATTAGTGCATGATCAGCCACATGATCAGTGCATGATCAATCACGTGATCACTGTATGATCAGCCACGTCATCAGTGCATGCTCAGTCACATGATCAGTGCATGACCAGCCACGTGATCAGTGCATGATAGCCAAGTGATCATTGCCTACAGTTACGTGATCAATTCATGCGCAGCCACGTGATCAGTGCATGATAGCCACGTGATCAGTGCGTATTCAGTCACGTGATCAGTGTGTGATTAGTCACGTGATCAGTGTATGATCATCCAATATTCAGTGCATGCGCAGTCAGGTGATCAGTGCATGATAGCCACGTCATCAGTGCATGATCAACCACTTTATCAGTGCATGATCAGCCACATGATCAGTGCATGATCAGTCACGTGATCAGTGCATGATCATCCACATGATCAGTGCATGATCAGCCACCTGATCATTGTATGATCAGCCATGTGATCAGTGCATGATAGCCAGGTTACCAGTACATGATCAGCCACGTCATCAGTGCATGATCAGCCAAGTGATCAGTGCATGCACAGTCACGTGATCATTGTATGATCAGCTTCGTGATCAGTACATGATCAAACACGTGGTCAGTGCATGATCAGTCACCTGATCATTGCATGAACAGGCACGAGATCAGTGCATGAACTGCACTGTGATTAGTTCATGATCAGCCACGTGATCAGTGTATGATCAACCACGTGATCAGTGCACGATCAGCCACATGAACAGTGCAAGATCAGCCAAATGATCAGTGCATGCAGTCACGTAATCAGTGTATGATCAGCTTCGTGATCAGTGCATGATCAGCCACGTGATCAGTGCATGATTAGGCACGTGTTCAGTGCATTATCAGTAATGTGATCAGTGTATGATCAGGCACGTGATGAGTGCATGTACAGCCACGTGATCAGTGTATGATAAGCCACGTGATCAGTTCATGCACAGTCACGTGATCAGTGTATGCTCAGCTTCGTGATAATTGCATGATCAGCAACGAGATCAGTGCATGGTCAGGACGTGATCAGTGCATGATTAGTCACGTCTTCAGTGCATGATCAGTCACGTGATCAGTGCATGATAGCAACGTGAACAGTGCAGGATCAGCTACGTGATCAGTGCATGATAGCCAGGTGATCAGTGCATGATCAGTCACATGTTCAATGTATGATCATCCACGTGATCAGTGCATGTTAGCCACGTGATCAGTGCATGATCAGTCATGTGATCAGTGTATGATCATCCACGTGATCAATGCATGATAGCCACCAGATAAGTGCATGATCAGCCACGTGATCAGTGGATGATCAGCCTTGTGATCAGTGCATGCAGAGTCACGTGATCAGTGTATGATCAGCTTCGTGATCAGTGCATGATCAGCCACGTGATCAGTGCATTATCAGGAACGTGATCAGTGTATGATCAGACACGTGATCAGTGCATGATCAGCCTTGTGATCAGTGCATGCAGAGTCACGTGATCAGTGCATGATCAGCTTTGTGATCAGTGCATGATCAGCCACGTGATCAGTGCATGATCAGGAACGTGATCAGTGCATGATCAGTCACGTGATCAGAGCATGATCAGCCATGTAATCAGTGTATGATCAGCCACGTAATCAGTGCATAATAGCCACCCGATCCATGCATGATAAGCAAAGTGATTAGTGCATGATCATCAACTTGATCAGAGTACGATCAGCCACGTCATCAGTGCATGATCAGGCACGTGATCAGTGCATGATCAGTCACCTGATCAGTGCATGATCAGTCACGTGATCAGTGCATGATAGCCACCTGACCACTACATGATCAGCAACGTGATTAGTGCATGATCAGCCACATGATCAGTTCATGATCAATCACGTGATCACTGTATGATCAGCCACGTCATCAGTGCATGATCAGCCACGTGATCAGTGCATGATAGCCAAATGATCATTGGCTACAGTTACGTGATCAATTCATGTGCAGTCACGTGATCTGTGCATGATAGCCACGTGATCAGTGCGTGATGAGTCATGTGATCAGTGTGTGATCAGTCACGTGATCAATGTATGATCATCCAATACTCAGTGCATGCGCAGTCATGTGATCAGTGCATGATAGCCACCTGACCAGTGCATGATCAGCAACGTGATGAGTGCATGATCAGCCACATGATCAGTTCATGATCAATCACGTGATCACTGTTTGATCAGCCACGTCATCAGTGCATGCTCAGTCACATGATCAGTGCATGACCAGCCACGTGATCAGTGCATGATAGCCAAGTGATCATTGCCTACAGTTAAGTGATCAATTCATGCGCAGCCACGTGATCAGTGCATGATAGCCAAATGATCATTGGCTACAGTCACGTGATCAATTCATGCTCAGTCACGTGATCTGTGCATGATGGCCACGTGATCAGTGCGTGATCAGTCATGTGATCAGTGTGTGATCAGTCACATTATCAATGTATGATCATCCAATAATCAGTGCATGATCAGCCACATGATCAGTGCATGATCAGCCACCTGATCATTGTATGATCAGCCATGTGATCAGTGCATGATAGCCAGGTTACCAGTACATGATCAGCCACGTCATCAGTGCATGATCAGCCAAGTGATCAGTGCATGCACAGTCACGTGATCATTGTATGATCAGCTTCGTGATCAGTACATGATCAGACACGTGGTCAGTGCATGATCAGTCACCTGATCATTGCATGAACAGGCACGAGATCAGTGCATGAACTGCAATGTGATTAGTTCATGATCAGCCACGTGATCAGTGTATGATCAACCACGTGATCAGTGCACGATCAGCCACATGAACAGTGCAAGATCAGCCAAATGATCAGTGCATGCAGTCACGTAATCAGTGTATGATCAGCTTCAGGATCAGTGCATGATCAGCCACGTGATCAGTGCATGATTAGGCACGTGTTCAGTGCATTATCAGTAATGTGATCAGTGTATGATCAGGCACGTGATGAGTGCATGTACAGCCACGTGATCAGTGTATGATAAGCCACGTGATCAGTTCATGCACAGTCACGTGATCAGTGTATGCTCAGCTTCGTGATAATTGCAGGATCAGCAACGAGATCAGTGCATGGTCTAGCCGTGATCAGTGCATGATTAGTCACGTCTTCAGTGCATGATCAGTCACGTGATCAGTGCATGATAGCAACGTGAACAGTGCATGATCAGCTACGTTATCAGTGCATGATAGCCAGGTGATCAGTGCATGATCAGTCACATGTTCAATGTATGATCATCCACGTGATCAGTGCATGATAGCCACGTGATCAGTGCATGATCAGTCATGTGATCAGTGTATGATCATCCACGTGATCAATGCATGATAGCCACCAGATAAGTGCATGATCAACCACGTGATCAGTGGATGATCAGCCTTGTGATCAGTGCATGCAGAGTCACGTGATCAGTGTATGATCAGCTTCGTGATCAGTGCATGATCAGCCACGTGATCAGTGCATTATCAGGAACGTGATCAGTGCCTGATCAGTCACGTGATCAGTGTATGATCAGACACGTGATCAGTGCATGATCAGCCTTGTGATCAGTGCATGTAGAGTCACGTGATCAGTGCATGATCAGCTTTGTGATCAGTGCATGATCAGCCACGTGATCAGTGCATGATCAGGAACGTGATCAGTGCATGATCAGTCACGTGATCAGAGCATGATCAGCCACGTAATCAGTGTATGATCAGCCACGTAATCAGTGCATCATAGCCACCCGATCAGTGCATGATAAGCAAAGTGATTAGTGCATGATCATCAACTTGATCACAGTATGATCAGCCACGTCATCAGTGCATGATCAGGCATGTGATCAGTGCATGGTCAGTCACCTGATCAGTGCATGATCAGTCACGTGATCAGTGCATGATAGCCACCTGACCACTACATGATCAGCAACGTGATTAGTGCATGATCAGCCACATGATCAGTGCATGATCAATCACGTGATCACTGTATGATCAGCCACGTCATCAGTGCATGCTCAGTCACAGCATCAGTGCATGGTCAGCCACGTGATCAGTGCATGATAGCCAAATGATCATTGGCTACAGTTACGTGATCAATTCATGTGCAGTCAGGTGATCTGTGCATGATAGCCACGTGATTAGTGCGTGATCAGTCATGTGATCAGTGTGTGATCAGTCACGTGATCAATGTTTGATCATCCAATACTCAGTGCATGCGCAGTCACGTGATCAGTGCATGATAGCCACCTGACCAGTGCATGATCAGCAACGTGATTAGTGCATGATCAGCCACATGATCAGTTCATGATCAATCACGTGATCACTGTATGATCAGCCACCTCATCAGTGCATGCACAGTCACGTGATCAGTGCATGATAGCCACCAGACCAGTGCATGATCAGCAACGTGATGAGTGCATGATCAGCCACATGATCAGTTCATGATCAATCACGTGATCACTGTATTATCAGCCACATCATCAGTGCATGCTCAGTCACATGATCAGTGCATGTTCAGTCACATGATCAGTGCATGATCAGCCACGTGATCAGTGCATGATAGCCAAATGATCATTGGCTACAGTTACGTGATCAATTCATGTGCAGTCACGTGATCTGTGCATGATAGGCACGTGATCAGTGCGTGATCAGTCATGTGATCAGTGTGTGATCAGTCACGTGATCAATGTATGATCATCCAATACTCAGTGCATGCGCAGTCATGTGATCAGTGCATGATAGCCACCAGACCAGTGCATGATCAGCAACGTGATGAGTGCATGATCAGCCACATGATCAGTTCATGATCAATCACGTGATCACTGTATTATCAGCCACATCATCAGTGCATGCTCAGTCACATGATCAGTGCATGTTCAGTCACATGATCAGTGCATGATCAGCCACGTGATCAGTGCATGATAGCCAAATGATCATTGGCTACAGTTACGTGATCAATTCATGTGCAGTCACGTGATCTGTGCATGATAGCCACGTGATCAGTGCGTGATCAGTCATGTGATCAGTGTGTGATCAGTCACGTGATCAATGTATGATCATCCAATACTCAGTGCATGCGCAGTCATGTGATCAGTGCATGATAGCCACCAGACCAGTGCATGATCAGCAACGTGATGAGTGCATGATCAGCCACATGATCAGTTCATGATCAATCACGTGATCACTGTATTATCAGCCACATAATCAGTGCATGCTCAGTCACATGATCAGTGCATGTTCAGTCACAGGATTAGTGCATGATCAGCCACGTGATCAGTGCATGATAGCCAAATGATCATTGGCTACAGTTACGTGATCAATTCATGTGCAGTCACGTGATCTGTGCATGATAGCCACGTGATCAGTGCGTGATCAGTCATGTGATCAGTGTGTGATCAGTCACGTGATCAATGTATGATCAGCCACGTCATCAGTGCATGCTCAGTCACAGCATCAGTGCATGGTCAGCCACGTGATCAGTGCATGATAGCCAAATGATCATTGGCTACAGTTACGTGATCAATTCATGTGCAGTCACGTGATCTGTGCATGATAGCCACGTGATCAGTTCGTGATCAGTCATGTGATCAGTGTGTGATCAGTCACGTGATCAATGTTTGATCATCCAATACTCAGTGCATGCGCAGTCATGTGATCAGTGCATGATAGCCACCAGACCAGTGCATGATCAGCAACGTGATGAGTGCATGATCAGCCACATGATCAGTTCATGATCAATCACGTGATCACTGTATGATCAGCCACCTCATCAGTGCATGCGCAGTCACGTGATCAGTGCATGATAGCCACCAGACCAGTGCATGATCAGCAACGTGATGAGTGCATGATCAGCCACATGATCAGTTCATGATCAATCACGTGATCACTGTATTATCAGCCACATCATCAGTGCATGCTCAGTCACATGATCAGTGCATGTTCAGTCACATGATCAGTGCATGATCAGCCACGTGATCAGTGCATGATAGCCAAATGATCATTGGCTACAGTTACGTGATCAATTCATGTGCAGTCACGTGATCTGTGCATGATAGCCACGTGAACAGTGCGTGATCAGTCATGTGATCAGTGTGTGATCAGTCACGTGATCAGTGTGTGATCAGTCACGTGATCAATGTATGATCATTCAATACTCAGTGCATGCGCAGTCATGTGATCAGTGCATGAGAGCCACCAGACCAGTGCATGATCAGCAACGTGATGAGTGCATGATCAGCCACATGATCAGTTCATGATCAATCACGTGATCACTGTATTATCAGCCACATCGTCAGTGCATGCTCAGTCACATGATCAGTGCATGTTCAGTCACATGATCAGTGCATGATCAGCCACGTGATCAGTGCATGATAGCCAAATGATCATTGGCTACAGTTACGTGAACAATTCATGTGCAGTCACGTGATCTGTGCATGATAGCTACGTGATCAGTGCGTGATCAGTCATGTGATCAGTGTGTGATCAGTCATGTGATCAGTGTGTGATCAGTCACGTGATCAATGTATGATCATCCAATACTCAGTGCATGCGCAGTCATGTGATCAGTGCATGATAGCCACCAGACCAGTGCATGATCAGCAACGTGATGAGTGCATGATCAGCCACATGATCAGTTCATGATCAATCACGTGATCACTGTATTATCAGCCACATCATCAGTGCATGCTCAGTCACATGATCAGTGCATGTTCAGTCACATGATCAGTGCATGATCAGCCACGTGATCAGTGCATGATAGCCAAATGATCATTGGCTACAGTTACGTGATCAATTCATGTGCAGTCACGTGATCTGTGCATGATAGCCACGTGATCAGTGCGTGATCAGTCATGTGATCAGTGTGTGATCAGTCACGTGATCAATGTATGATCATCCAATAATCATTCCTGCACAGTCACGTGATCAGTGCATGATAGCCACCTGATAAGTGCATGATCAGCAACGTGATGAGTGCATGATCAGCCACATGATCAGTTCATGATCAATCACATGATCACTGTTTGATCTGCCACGTCATCAGTGCATGCTCAGTCACATGATCAGTGCATGACCAGGCTAGTGATCAGTGCATGATAGCCAAGTGATCATTGCCTACAGTTACGTGATCAATTCATGCGCAGCCACGTGATCAGTGCATGATAGCCACGTGATCAGTGCGTATTCAGTCACGTGATCAGTGTGTGATTAGTCACGTGATCAGTGTATGATCATCCAATATTCAGTGCATGCGCAGTCACGTGATCAGTGCATGATAGCCACGTCATCAGTGCATGATCAACCACTTTATCAGTGCATGATCAGCCACATGATCAGTGCATGATCAGTCACGTGATCAGTGCATGATCATCCACATGATCAGTGCATGATCAGCCACCTGATCATTGTATGATCATCCATGTGATCAGTGCATGATAGCCAGGTTACCAGTACATGATCAGCCACGTCATCAGTGCATGATCAGCCAAGTGATCAGTGCCTGCACAGTCACGTGATCATTGTATGATCAGCTTCGTGATCAGTACATGATCAGACACGTGGTCAGTGCATGATCAGTCACCTGATCATTGCATGAACAGGCACGAGATCAGTGCATGAACTGCAATGTGATTAGTTCATGATCAGCCACGTGATCAGTGTATGATCAACCGGGTGATCAGTGCACGATCAGCCACATGAACAGTGCAAGATCAGCCAAATGATCAGTGCATGCAGTCACGTAATTAGTGTATGATCAGCTTCGTGATCAGTGCATGATCAGCCACGTGATCAGTGCATGATTAGGCACGTGTTCAGTGCATTATCAGTAATGTGATCAGTGTATGATCAGGCACGTGATGAGTGCATGTACAGCCACGTGATCAGTGAATGATAAGCCACGTGATCAGTGTATGATAAGCCACGTGATCAGTTCATGCACAGTCACGTGATCAGTGTATGCTCAGCTTCGTGATAATTGCATGATCAGCAACGAGATCAGTGCATGGTCAGGACGTGATCAGTGCATGATTAGTCACGTCTTCAGTGCATGATCAGTCACGTGATCAGTGCATGATAGCAACGTGAACAGTGCAGGATCAGCTACGTGATCAGTGCATGATAGCCAGGTGATCAGTGCATGATCAGTCACATGTTCAATGTATGATCATCCACGTGATCAGTGCATGATAGCCACGTGATCAGTGCATGATCAGTCATGTGATCAGTGTATGATCATCCAGGTGATCAATGCATGATAGCCACCAGATAAGTGCATGATCAACCACGTGATCAGTGGATGATCAGCCTTGTGATCAGTGCATGCAGAGTCACGTGATCAGTGTATGATCAGCTTCGTGATCAGTGCATGATCAGCCACGTGTTCAGTGCATTATCAGGAACGTGATCAGTGCCTGATCAGTCACGTGATTAGTGTATGATCAGACACGTGATCAGTGCATGATCAGCCTTGTGATCAGTGCATGTAGAGTCATGTGATCAGTGCATGATCAGCTTTGTGATCAGTGCATGATCAGCCACGTGATCAGTGCATGATCAGGAACGTGATCAGTGCATGATCAGTCACGTGATCAGAGCATGATCAGCCACGTAATCAGTGTATGATCAGCCACGTAATCAGTGCATCATAGCCACCCGATCAGTGCATGATAAGCAAAGTGATTAGTGCATGATCATCAACTTGATCACAGTATGATCAGCCACGTCATCAGTGCATGATCAGGCACGTGATCAGTGCATGGTCAGTCACCTGATCAGTGCATGATCAGTCACGTGATCAGTGCATGATAGCCACCTGACCACTACATGATCAGCAACGTGATTAGTGCATGATCAGCCACATGATCAGTGCATGATCAATCACGTGATCACTGTATGATCAGCCACGTCATCAGTGCATGCTCAGTCACAGCATCAGTGCATGGTCAGCCACGTGATCAGTGCATGATAGCCAAATGATCATTGGCTACAGTTAGGTGATCAATTCATGTGCAGTCACGTGATCTGTGCATGATAGCCACGTGATCAGTGCGTGATCAGTCATGTGATCAGTGTGTGATCAGTCACGTGATCAATGTTTGATCATCCAATACTCAGTGCATGCGCAGTCACGTGATCAGTGCATGATAGCCACCTGACCAGTGCATGATCAGCAACGTGATTAGTGCATGATCAGCCAAATGATCAGTTCATGATCAATCACGTGATCACTGTATGATCAGCCACGTCATCAGTGCATGCGCAGTCACGTGATCAGTGCATGATAGCCACGTCATCAGTGCATGATCAGTCACGTGATCAGTGCATGATCATCCACATGATCAGTGCATAATCAGCCACCAGATCATTGTATGATCATCCATGTGATCAGTGCATGATAGCCAGGTTATCAGTACATGATCAGCCACATCATCAGTGCATGATCAGCCAAGTGATCAGTGCATGCACAATCACGTGATCATTGTATGATCAGCTTCGTGATCAGTGCATGATCAGTCACGTGATCAGAGCATGATCAGCCACGTAATCAGTGTATGATCAGCCACGTAATCAGTGCATCATAGCCACTTGATCAGTGCATGTTAAGCAAAGTGATTAGTGCATGATCATCAACTTGATCAGAGTATGATAAGGCACGTCATCAGTGCATGATCAGGCACGTGATCAGTGCATGATCAGTCACCTGATCAGTGCATGATCAGTCACGTGATCAGTGCATGATAGCCACCTAACCACTACATGATCAGCAACGTGATTAGTGCATGATCAGCCACATGATCAGTGCATGATCAATCACGTGATCACTGTATGATCAGCCACGTCATCAGTGCATGCTCAGTCACAGCATCAGTGGATGATCAGCCACGTGATCAGTGCAAGATAGCCAAATGATCATTGGCTACAGTTACGTGATCAATTCATGTGCAGTCACCTGACCTGTGCATGATAGCCACGTGATCAGTGTGTGATCAGTCATGTGATCAGTGTGTGATCAGTCACGTGATCAATGTATGATCATCCAATACTCAGTGCATGCACAGTCATGTGATCAGTGCATGATAGCCACCTGACCAGTGCATGATCAGCAACGTGATTAGTGCATGATCAGCCACATGATCAGTTCATGATCAATCACGTGATCACTGTATTATCAGCCACGTCATCAGTGCATGCTCAGTCACAAGATCAGTGCATGTTCAGTCACATGATCAGTGCATGATCAGCCACGTGATCAGTGCATGATAGCCAAATGATCATTGGCTACAGTTACGTGATCAATTCATGTGCAGTCACGTGATCTGTGCATGATAGCCACGTGATCAGTGCGTGATCAGTCATGTGATCAGTGTGTGATCAGACACGTGATCAATGTATGATCATCCAGTACTCAGTGCATGCGCAGTTGTGATCAGTGCATGATAGCCACCAGACCAGTGCATGATCAGCAACGTGATGAGTGCATGATCAGCCACATGATCAGTTCATGATCAATCACATGATCACTGTTTGATCTGCCACGTCGTCAGTGCATGCTCAGTCACATGATCAGTGCATGACCAGCCACGTGATCAGTGCATGATAGCCAAGTGATCATTGGCTACAGTTACGTGATCAATTCATGTGCAGTCACGTGATCTGTGCATGATAGCCACGTGATCAATACGTATTCAGTCACGTGATCAGTGTGTGATTAGTCACGTGATCAGTGTATGATCATCCAATATTCAGTGCATGCGCAGTCACGTGATCAGTGCATGATAGCCACGACATCAGTGCATGATCAACCACTTTATCAGTGCATGATCAGCCACATGATCAGTGCATGATCAGCCACCTGATCATTGTATGATCAGCCATGTGATCAGTGCATGATAGCCAGGTTACCAGTACATGATCAGCCACGTCATCAGTGCATGATCAGCCAAGTGATCAGTGCATGCACAGTCACGTGATCATTGTATGATCAGCTTCGTGATCAGTACATGATGAGACACGTAGTCAGTGCATGATCAGTCACCTGATCATTGCATGAACAGGCACGAGATCAGTGCATGAACTGCAATGTGATTAGTTCATGATCAGCCACGTGATCAGTGTATGATCAACCGGGTGATCAGTGCACGATCAGCCACATGAACAGTGCAAGATCAGCCAAATGATCAGTGCATGTAGTCACGTAATCAGTGTATGATCAGCTTCGTGATCAGTGCATGATCAGCCACGTGATCAGTGCATGATTAGGCACGTGTTCAGTGCATTATCAGTAATGTGATCAGTGTATGATCAGGCACGTGATGAGTGCATGTACAGCCACGTGGTCAGTGTATGATAAGCCACGTGATCAGTTCATGCACAGTCACGTGATCAGTGTATGCTCAGCTTCGTGATAATTGCATGATCAGCAACGAGATCAGTGCATGGTCAGGACGTGATCAGTGCATGATTAGTCACGTCTTCAGTGCATGATCAGTCACGTGATCAGTGCATGATAGCAACGTGAACAGTGCAGGATCAGCTACGTGATCAGTGCATGATAGCCAGGTGATCAGTGCATGATCAGTCACATGTTCAATGTATGATCATCCACGTGATCAGTGCATGATAGCCACGTGATCAGTGCATGATCAGTCATGTGATCAGTGTATGATCATCCACGTGATCAATGCATGATAGCCACCAGATAAGTGCATTATCAACCACGTGATCAGTGGATGATCAGCCTTGTGATCAGTGCATGCAGAGTCACGTGATCAGTGTATGATCAGCTTCGTGATCAGTGCATGATCAGCCACGTGATCAGTGCATTATCAGGAACGTGATCAGTGCCTGATCAGTCACGTGATCAGTGTATGATCAGACACGTGATCAGTGCATGATCAGCCTTGTGATCAGTGCATGTAGAGTCACGTGATCAGTGCATGATCAGCTTTGTGATCAGTGCATGATCAGCCACGTGATCAGTGCATGATCAGGAACGTGATCAGTGCATGATCAGTCACGTGATCAGAGCATGATCAGCCACGTAATCAGTGTATGATCAGCCACGTAATCAGTGCATCATAGCCACCCGATCAGTGCATGATAAGCAAAGTGATTAGTGCATGATCATCAACTTGATCACAGTATGATCAGCCACGTCATCAGTGCATGATCAGGCACGTGATCAGTGCATGGTCAGTCACCTGATCAGTGCATGATCAGTCACGTGATCAGTGCATGATAGCCACCTGACCACTACATGATCAGCAACGTGATTAGTGCATGATCAGCCACATGATCAGTGCATGATCAATCACGTGATCACTGTATGATCAGCCACGTCATCAGTGCATGCTCAGTCACAGCATCAGTGCATGGTCAGCCACGTGATCAGTGCATGATAGCCAAATGATCATTGGCTACAGTTAGGTGATCAATTCATGTGCAGTCAGGTGATCTGTGCATGATAGCCACGTGATTAGTGCGTGATCAGTCATGTGATCAGTGTGTGATCAGTCACGTGATCAATGTTTGATCATCCAATACTCA
Source organism: Bos indicus (assembly GCF_029378745.1). NCBI lineage: Eukaryota > Metazoa > Chordata > Mammalia > Artiodactyla > Bovidae > Bos > Bos indicus. The sequence continues at coordinate 263,345 of NC_091763.1, read as the reverse complement.
GTGCATGCGCAGTCACGTGATCAGTGCATGATAGCCACCTGACCAGTGCATGATCAGCAACGTGATTAGTGCATGATCAGCCACATGATCAGTTCATGATCAATCACGTGATCACTGTATGATCAGCCACCTCATCAGTGCATGCGCAGTCACGTGATCAGTGCATGATAGCCACCAGACCAGTGCATGATCAGCAACGTGATGAGTGCATGATCAGCCACATGATCAGTTCATGATCAATCACGTGATCACTGTATTATCAGCCACATCATCAGTGCATGCTCAGTCACATGATCAGTGCATGTTCAGTCACATGATCAGTGCATGATCAGCCACGTGATCAGTGCATGATAGCCAAATGATCATTGGCTACAGTTACGTGATCAATTCATGTGCAGTCACGTGATCTGTGCATGATAGCCACGTGATCAGTGCGTGATCAGTCATGTGATCAGTGTGTGATCAGTCATGTGATCAGTGTGTGATCAGTCACGTGATCAATGTATGATCATCCAATACTCAGTGCATGCGCAGTCATGTGATCAGTGCATGATAGCCACCAGACCAGTGCATGATCAGCAACGTGATGAGTGCATGATCAGCCACATGATCAGTTCATGATCAATCACGTGATCACTGTATTATCAGCCACATCATCAGTGCATGCTCAGTCACATGATCAGTGCATGTTCAGTCACATGATCAGTGCATGATCAGCCACGTGATCAGTGCATGATAGCCAAATGATCATTGGCTACAGTTACGTGATCAATTCATGTGCAGTCACGTGATCTGTGCATGATAGCCACGTGATCAGTGCGTGATCAGTCATGTGATCAGTGTGTGATCAGTCATGTGATCAGTGTGTGATCAGTCACGTGATCAATGTATGATCAGCCACGTCATCAGTGCATGCTCAGTCACAGCATCAGTGCATGGTCAGCCACGTGATCAGTGCATGATAGCCAAATGATCATTGGCTACAGTTACGTGATCAATTCATGTGCAGTCACGTGATCTGTGCATGATAGCCACGTGATCAGTTCGTGATCAGTCATGTGATCAGTGTGTGATCAGTCACGTGATCAATGTTTGATCATCCAATACTCAGTGCATGCGCAGTCACGTGATCAGTGCATGATAGCCACCTGACCAGTGCATGATCAGCAACGTGATTAGTGCATGATCAGCCACAAGATCAGTTCATGATCAATCACGTGATCACTGTATGATCAGCCACCTCATCAGTGCATGCGCAGTCACGTGATCAGTGCATGATAGCCACCAGACCAGTGCATGATCAGCAACGTGATGAGTGCATGATCAGCCACATGATCAGTTCATGATCAATCACGTGATCACTGTATTATCAGCCACATCATCAGTGCATGCTCAGTCACATGATCAGTGCATGTTCAGTCACATGATCAGTGCATGATCAGCCACGTGATCAGTGCATGATAGCCAAATGATCATTGGCTACAGTTACGTGATCAATTCATGTGCAGTCACGTGATCTGTGCATGATAGCCACGTGAACAGTGCGTGATCAGTCATGTGATCAGTGTGTGATCAGTCACGTGATCAGTGTGTGATCAGTCACGTGATCAATGTATGATCATCCAATACTCAGTGCATGCGGAGTCATGTGATCAGTGCATGATAGCCACCAGACCAGTGCATGATCAGCAACGTGATGAGTGCATGATCAGCCACATGATCAGTTCATGATCAATCACGTGATCACTGTATTATCAGCCACATCATCAGTGCATGCTCAGTCACATGATCAGTGCATGTTCAGTCACATGATCAGTGCATGATCAGCCACGTGATCAGTGCATGATAGCCAAATGATCATTGGCTACAGTTACGTGATCAATTCATGTGCAGTCACGTGATCTGTGCATGATAGCCACGTGATCAGTGCGTGATCAGTCATGTGATCAGTGTGTGATCAGTCATGTGATCAGTGTGTGATCAGTCACGTGATCAATGTATGATCATCCAATACTCAGTGCATATGCAGTCATGTGATCAGTGCATGATAGCCACCAGACCAGTGCATGATCAGCAACGTGATGAGTGCATGATCAGCCACATGATCAGTTCATGATCAATCACGTGATCACTGTATTATCAGCCACATCATCAGTGCATGCTCAGTCACATGATCAGTGCATGTTCAGTCACATGATCAGTGCATGATCAGCCACGTGATCAGTGCATGATAGCCAAATGATCATTGGCTACAGTTACGTGATCAATTCATGTGCAGTCACGTGATCTGTGCATGATAGCCACGTGAACAGTGCGTGATCAGTCATGTGATCAGTGTGTGATCAGTCACGTGATCAGTGTGTGATCAGTCACGTGATCAATGTATGATCATCCAATACTCAGTGCATGCGCAGTCATGTGATCAGTGCATGATAGCCACCAGACCAGTGCATGATCAGCAACGTGATGAGTGCATGATCAGCCACATGATCAGTTCATGATCAATCACGTGATCACTGTATTATCAGCCACATCATCAGTGCATGCTCAGTCACATGATCAGTGCATGTTCAGTCACATGATCAGTGCATGATCAGCCACGTGATCAGTGCATGATAGCCAAATGATCATTGGCTACAGTTACGTGATCAATTCATGTGCAGTCACGTGATCTGTGCATGATAGCCACGTGATCAGTGCGTGATCAGTCATGTGATCAGTGTGTGATCAGTCATGTGATCAGTGTGTGATCAGTCACGTGATCAATGTATGATCATCCAATACTCAGTGCATATGCAGTCATGTGATCAGTGCATGATAGCCACCAGACCAGTGCATGATCAGCAACGTGATGAGTGCATGATCAGCCACATGATCAGTTCATGATCAATCACGTGATCACTGTATTATCAGCCACATCATCAGTGCATGCTCAGTCACATGATCAGTGCATGTTCAGTCACATGATCAGTGCATGATCAGCCACGTGATCAGTGCATGATAGCCAAATGATCATTGGCTACAGTTACGTGATCAATTCATGTGCAGTCACGTGATCTGTGCATGATAGCCACGTGATCAGTGCGTGATCAGTCATGTGATCAGTGTGTGATCAGTCACGTGATCAATGTATGATCATCCAATAATCATTCCTGCACAGTCACGTGATCAGTGCATGATAGCCACCTGATAAGTGCATGATCAGCAACGTGATGAGTGCATGATCAGCCACATGATCAGTTCATGATCAATCACATGATCACTGTTTGATCTGCCACGTCATCAGTGCATGCTCAGTCACATGATCAGTGCATGACCAGCCACGTGATCAGTGCATGATAGCCAAGTGATCATTGCCTACAGTTACGTGATCAATTCATGCGCAGCCACGTGATCAGTGCATGATAGCCACGTGATCAGTGCGTATTCAGTCACGTGATCAGTGTGTGATTAGTCACGTGATCAGTGTATGATCATCCAATATTCAGTGCATGCGCAGTCACGTGATCAGTGCATGATAGCCACGTCATCAGTGCATGATCAGCCACATGATCAGTGCATGATCAGCCACCTGATCATTGTATGATCATCCATGTGATCAGTGCATGATAGCCAGGTTACCAGTACATGATCAGCCACGTCATCAGTGCATGATCAGCCAAGTGATCAGTGCCTGCACAGTCACGTGATCATTGTATGATCAGCTTCGTGATCAGTACATGATCAGACACGTGGTCAGTGCATGATCAGTCACCTGATCATTGCATGAACAGGCACGAGATCAGTGCATGAACTGCAATGTGATTAGTTCATGATCAGCCACGTGATCAGTGTATGATCAACCACGTGATCAGTGCACGATCAGCCACATGAACAGTGCAAGATCAGCCAAATGATCAGTGCATGCAGTCACGTAATCAGTGTATGATCAGCTTCGTGATCAGTGCATGATCAGCCACGTGATCAGTGCATGATTAGGCACGTGTTCAGTGCATTATCAGTAATGTGATGAGTGTATGATCAGGCACGTGATGAGTGCATGTACAGCCACGTGATCAGTGTATGATAAGCCACGTGATCAGTTCATGCACAGTCACGTGATCAGTGTATGCTCAGCTTCGTGATAATTGCATGATCAGCAACGAGATCCGTGCATGGTCAGGACGTAATCAGTGCATGATTAGTCACGTCTTCAGTGCATGATCAGTCACGTGATCAGTGCATGATAGCAACGTGAACAGTGCAGGATCAGCTACGTGATCAGTGCATGATAGCCAGGTGATCAGTGCATGATCAGTCACATGTTCAATGTATGATCATCCACGTGATCAGTGCATGATAGCCACGTGATCAGTGCATGATCAGTCATGTGATCAGTGTATGATCATCCATGTGATCAATGCATGATAGCCACCAGATAAGTGCATGGTCAACCACGTGATCAGTGGATGATCAGCCTTGTGATCAGTGCATGCAGAGTCACGTGATCAGTGTATGATCAGCTTCGTGATCAGTGCATGATCAGCCACGTGATCAGTGCATTATCAGGAACGTGATCAGTGCCTGATCAGTCACGTGATCAGTGTATGATCAGACACATGATCAGTGCATGATCAGCCTTGTGATCAGTGCATGTAGAGTCACGTGATCAGTGCATGATCAGCTTGTGATCAGTGCATGATCAGCCACGTGATCAGTGCATGATCAGGAACGTGATCAGTGCATGATCAGTCATGTGATCAGAGCATGATCAGCCACGTAATCAGTGTATGATCAGCCACGTAATCAGTGCATCATAGCCACCCGATTAGTGCATGATAAGCAAAGTGATTAGTGCATGATCATCAACTTGATCAGAGTATGATCAGCCACGTCATCAGTGCATGATCAGGCACGTGATCAGTGCATGATCAGTCACTTGATCAGTGCATGATCAGTCACGTGATCAGTGCATGATAGCCACCTGACCACTACATGATCAGCAACGTGATTAGTGCATGATCAGCCACATGATCAGTGCATGATCAATCACGTGATCACTGTATGATCAGCCACGTCATCAGTGCATGCTCAGTCACAGCATCAGTGCATGGTCAGCCACGTGATCAGTGCATGATAGCCAAATGATCATTGGCTACAGTTACGTGAGCAATTCATGTGCAGTCACCTGATCTGTGCATGATAGCCACGTGATCAGTGCGTGATCAGTCATGTGATCAGTGTGTGATCAGTCACGTGATCAATGTTTGATCATCCAATACTCAGTGCATGCGCAGTCACGTGATCAGTGCATGATAGCCACCTGACCAGTGCATGATCAGCAACGTGATTAGTGCATGATCAGCCACATGATCAGTTCATGATCAATCACGTGATCACTGTATGATCAGCCACGTCATCAGTGCATGCGCAGTCACGTGATCAGTGCATGATAGCCACGTCATCAGTGCATGATCAGTCACGTGATCAGTGCATGATCATCCACATGATCAGTGCATAATCAGCCACCAGATCATTGTATGATCATCCATGTGATCAGTGCATGATAGCCTGGTTATCAGTACATGATCAGCCACATCATCAGTGCATGATCAGCCAAGTGATCAGTGCATGCACAATCACGTGATCATTGTATGATCAGCTTCGTGATCAGTGCATGATCAGTCACGTGATCAGAGCATGATCAGCCACGTAATCAGTGTATGATCAACCACGTAATCAGTGCATCATAGCCACCCGATCAGTGCATGATACGCAAAGTGATTAGTGCATGATCATCAACTTGATCAGAGTATGATCAGCCACGTCATCAGTGCATGATCAGGCACGTGATCAGTGCATGATCAGTCACGTGATCAGTGCATGATAGCCACCTAACCACTACATGATCAGCAACGTGATTAGTGCATGATCAGCCACATGATCAGTGCATGATCAATCACGTGATCACTGTATGATCAGCCACGTCATCAGTGCATGCTCAGTCACAGCATCAGTGGATGATCAGCCACGTGATCAGTGCAAGATAGCCAAATGATCATTGGCTACAGTTACGTGATCAATTCATGTGCAGTCACCTGATCTGTGCATGATAGCCACGTGATCAGTGTGTGATCAGTCATGTGATCAGTGTGTGATCAGTCACGTGATCAATGTATGATCATCCAATACTCAGTGCATGCACAGTCAGATGATCAGTGCATGATGGCCACCTGACCAGTGCATGATCAGCAACGTGATGAGTGCATGATCAGCCACATGATCAGTTCATGATCAATCACGTGATCACTGTATTATCAGCCACGTCATCAGTGCATGCTCAGTCACAAGATCAGTGCATGTTCAGTCACATGATCAGTGCATGATCAGCCACGTGATCAGTGCATGATAGCCAAATGATCATTGGCTACAGTTACGTGATCAATTCATGTGCAGTCACGTGATCTGTGCATGATAGCCACGTGATCAGTGCGTGATCAGTCATGTGATCAGTGTGTGATCAGTCACGTGATCAATGTATGATCATCCAATACTCAGTGCATGCGCATTCATGTGATCAGTGCATGATAGCCACCTGACCAGTGCATGATCAGCAACGTGATGAGTGCATGATCAGCCACATGATCAGTTCATGATCAATCACGTGATCACTGTATTAACAGCCACATCATCAGTGCATGCTCAGTCACATGATCAGTGCATGTTCAGTCACATGATCAGTGTATGATCAGCCAGGTGATCAGTGCATGATAGCCAAATGATCATTGGCTACAGTTACGTGATCAATTCATGTGCAGTCACGTGATCAGTGTATGATCAGGCACGTGATCAGTGCATGATCAGCCTTGTGATCAGTGCATGCAGAGTCACGTGATCAGTGCATGATCAGCTTTGTGATCAGTGCATGATCAGCCACGTGATCAGTGCATGATCAGGAACGTGATCAGTGCATGATCAGTCACGTGATCAGAGCATGATCAGCCACGTAATCAGTGTATGATCAGCCACGTAATCAGTGCATCATAGCCACCCGATCAGTGCATGATAAGCAAAGTGATTAGTGCATGATCATCAACTTGATCAGAGTATGATCAGCCACGTCATCAGTGCCTGATCAGGCACGTGATCAGTGCATGATCAGTCATCTGATCAGTGCATGATCAGTCACGTGATCAGTGCATGATAGCCACCTGACCACTACATGATCAGTAACGTGATTAGTGCATGATCAGCCACATGATCAGTGCATGATCAATCACGTGATCACTGTATGATCAGCCACGTCATCAGTGCATGCTCAGTCACATGATCAGTGCATGACCAGCCACGTGATCAGTGCATGATAGCCAAGTGATCATTGCCTACAGTTACGTGATCAATTCATGCGCAGCCACGTGATCAGTGCATGATAGCCACGTGATCAGTGCGTATTCAGTCACGTGATCAGTGTGTGATTAGTCACGTGATCAGTGTATGATCATCCAATATTCAGTGCATGCGCAGTCAGGTGATCAGTGCATGATAGCCACGTCATCAGTGCATGATCAACCACTTTATCAGTGCATGATCAGCCACATGATCAGTGCATGATCAGTCACGTGATCAGTGCATGATCATCCACATGATCAGTGCATGATCAGCCACCTGATCATTGTATGATCAGCCATGTGATCAGTGCATGATAGCCAGGTTACCAGTACATGATCAGCCACGTCATCAGTGCATGATCAGCCAAGTGATCAGTGCATGCACAGTCACGTGATCATTGTATGATCAGCTTCGTGATCAGTACATGATCAAACACGTGGTCAGTGCATGATCAGTCACCTGATCATTGCATGAACAGGCACGAGATCAGTGCATGAACTGCACTGTGATTAGTTCATGATCAGCCACGTGATCAGTGTATGATCAACCACGTGATCAGTGCACGATCAGCCACATGAACAGTGCAAGATCAGCCAAATGATCAGTGCATGCAGTCACGTAATCAGTGTATGATCAGCTTCGTGATCAGTGCATGATCAGCCACGTGATCAGTGCATGATTAGGCACGTGTTCAGTGCATTATCAGTAATGTGATCAGTGTATGATCAGGCACGTGATGAGTGCATGTACAGCCACGTGATCAGTGTATGATAAGCCACGTGATCAGTTCATGCACAGTCACGTGATCAGTGTATGCTCAGCTTCGTGATAATTGCATGATCAGCAACGAGATCAGTGCATGGTCAGGACGTGATCAGTGCATGATTAGTCACGTCTTCAGTGCATGATCAGTCACGTGATCAGTGCATGATAGCAACGTGAACAGTGCAGGATCAGCTACGTGATCAGTGCATGATAGCCAGGTGATCAGTGCATGATCAGTCACATGTTCAATGTATGATCATCCACGTGATCAGTGCATGTTAGCCACGTGATCAGTGCATGATCAGTCATGTGATCAGTGTATGATCATCCACGTGATCAATGCATGATAGCCACCAGATAAGTGCATGATCAACCACGTGATCAGTGGATGATCAGCCTTGTGATCAGTGCATGCAGAGTCACGTGATCAGTGTATGATCAGCTTCGTGATCAGTGCATGATCAGCCACGTGATCAGTGCATTATCAGGAACGTGATCAGTGTATGATCAGACACGTGATCAGTGCATGATCAGCCTTGTGATCAGTGCATGCAGAGTCACGTGATCAGTGCATGATCAGCTTTGTGATCAGTGCATGATCAGCCACGTGATCAGTGCATGATCAGGAACGTGATCAGTGCATGATCAGTCACGTGATCAGAGCATGATCAGCCATGTAATCAGTGTATGATCAGCCACGTAATCAGTGCATAATAGCCACCCGATCCATGCATGATAAGCAAAGTGATTAGTGCATGATCATCAACTTGATCAGAGTACGATCAGCCACGTCATCAGTGCATGATCAGGCACGTGATCAGTGCATGATCAGTCACCTGATCAGTGCATGATCAGTCACGTGATCAGTGCATGATAGCCACCTGACCACTACATGATCAGCAACGTGATTAGTGCATGATCAGCCACATGATCAGTTCATGATCAATCACGTGATCACTGTATGATCAGCCACGTCATCAGTGCATGATCAGCCACGTGATCAGTGCATGATAGCCAAATGATCATTGGCTACAGTTACGTGATCAATTCATGTGCAGTCACGTGATCTGTGCATGATAGCCACGTGATCAGTGCGTGATGAGTCATGTGATCAGTGTGTGATCAGTCACGTGATCAATGTATGATCATCCAATACTCAGTGCATGCGCAGTCATGTGATCAGTGCATGATAGCCACCTGACCAGTGCATGATCAGCAACGTGATGAGTGCATGATCAGCCACATGATCAGTTCATGATCAATCACGTGATCACTGTTTGATCAGCCACGTCATCAGTGCATGCTCAGTCACATGATCAGTGCATGACCAGCCACGTGATCAGTGCATGATAGCCAAGTGATCATTGCCTACAGTTAAGTGATCAATTCATGCGCAGCCACGTGATCAGTGCATGATAGCCAAATGATCATTGGCTACAGTCACGTGATCAATTCATGCTCAGTCACGTGATCTGTGCATGATGGCCACGTGATCAGTGCGTGATCAGTCATGTGATCAGTGTGTGATCAGTCACATTATCAATGTATGATCATCCAATAATCAGTGCATGATCAGCCACATGATCAGTGCATGATCAGCCACCTGATCATTGTATGATCAGCCATGTGATCAGTGCATGATAGCCAGGTTACCAGTACATGATCAGCCACGTCATCAGTGCATGATCAGCCAAGTGATCAGTGCATGCACAGTCACGTGATCATTGTATGATCAGCTTCGTGATCAGTACATGATCAGACACGTGGTCAGTGCATGATCAGTCACCTGATCATTGCATGAACAGGCACGAGATCAGTGCATGAACTGCAATGTGATTAGTTCATGATCAGCCACGTGATCAGTGTATGATCAACCACGTGATCAGTGCACGATCAGCCACATGAACAGTGCAAGATCAGCCAAATGATCAGTGCATGCAGTCACGTAATCAGTGTATGATCAGCTTCATGATCAGTGCATGATCAGCCACGTGATCAGTGCATGATTAGGCACGTGTTCAGTGCATTATCAGTAATGTGATCAGTGTATGATCAGGCACGTGATGAGTGCATGTACAGCCACGTGATCAGTGTATGATAAGCCACGTGATCAGTTCATGCACAGTCACGTGATCAGTGTATGCTCAGCTTCGTGATAATTGCAGGATCAGCAACGAGATCAGTGCATGGTCTAGCCGTGATCAGTGCATGATTAGTCACGTCTTCAGTGCATGATCAGTCACGTGATCAGTGCATGATAGCAACGTGAACAGTGCATGATCAGCTACGTTATCAGTGCATGATAGCCAGGTGATCAGTGCATGATCAGTCACATGATCAATGTATGATCATCCACGTGAACAGTGCATGATAGCCACGTGATCAGTGCATGATCAGTCATGTGATCAGTGTATGATCATCCACGTGATCAATGCATGATAGCCACCAGATAAGTGCATGATCAACCACGTGATCAGTGGATGATCAGCCTTGTGATCAGTGCATGCAGAGTCACGTGATCAGTGTATGATCAGCTTCGTGATCAGTGCATGATCAGCCACGTGATCAGTGCATTATCAGGAACGTGATCAGTGCCTGATCAGTCACGTGATCAGTGTATGATCAGACACGTGATCAGTGCATGATCAGCCTTGTGATCAGTGCATGTAGAGTCACGTGATCAGTGCATGATCAGCTTTGTGATCAGTGCATGATCAGCCACGTGATCAGTGCATGATCAGGAACGTGATCAGTGCATGATCAGTCACGTGATCAGAGCATGATCAGCCACGTAATCAGTGTATGATCAGCCACGTAATCAGTGCATCATAGCCACCCGATCAGTGCATGATAAGCAAAGTGATTAGTGCATGATCATCAACTTGATCACAGTATGATCAGCCACGTCATCAGTGCATGATCAGGCATGTGATCAGTGCATGGTCAGTCACCTGATCAGTGCATGATCAGTCACGTGATCAGTGCATGATAGCCACCTGACCACTACATGATCAGCAACGTGATTAGTGCATGATCAGCCACATGATCAGTGCATGATCAATCACGTGATCACTGTATGATCAGCCACGTCATCAGTGCATGCTCAGTCACAGCATCAGTGCATGGTCAGCCACGTGATCAGTGCATGATAGCCAAATGATCATTGGCTACAGTTACGTGATCAATTCATGTGCAGTCAGGTGATCTGTGCATGATAGCCACGTGATTAGTGCGTGATCAGTCATGTGATCAGTGTGTGATCAGTCACGTGATCAATGTTTGATCATCCAATACTCAGTGCATGCGCAGTCACGTGATCAGTGCATGATAGCCACCTGACCAGTGCATGATCAGCAACGTGATTAGTGCATGATCAGCCACATGATCAGTTCATGATCAATCACGTGATCACTGTATGATCAGCCACCTCATCAGTGCATGCGCAGTCACGTGATCAGTGCATGATAGCCACCAGACCAGTGCATGATCAGCAACGTGATGAGTGCATGATCAGCCACATGATCAGTTCATGATCAATCACGTGATCACTGTATTATCAGCCACATCATCAGTGCATGCTCAGTCACATGATCAGTGCATGTTCAGTCACATGATCAGTGCATGATCAGCCACGTGATCAGTGCATGATAGCCAAATGATCATTGGCTACAGTTACGTGATCAATTCATGTGCAGTCACGTGATCTGTGCATGATAGCCACGTGATCAGTGCGTGATCAGTCATGTGATCAGTGTGTGATCAGTCACGTGATCAATGTATGATCATCCAATACTCAGTGCATGCGCAGTCATGTGATCAGTGCATGATAGCCACCAGACCAGTGCATGATCAGCAACGTGATGAGTGCATGATCAGCCACATGATCAGTTCATGATCAATCACGTGATCACTGTATTATCAGCCACATCATCAGTGCATGCTCAGTCACATGATCAGTGCATGTTCAGTCACATGATCAGTGCATGATCAGCCACGTGATCAGTGCATGATAGCCAAATGATCATTGGCTACAGTTACGTGATCAATTCATGTGCAGTCACGTGATCTGTGCATGATAGCCACGTGATCAGTGCGTGATCAGTCATGTGATCAGTGTGTGATCAGTCACGTGATCAATGTATGATCATCCAATACTCAGTGCATGCGCAGTCATGTGATCAGTGCATGATAGCCACCAGACCAGTGCATGATCAGCAACGTGATGAGTGCATGATCAGCCACATGATCAGTTCATGATCAATCACGTGATCACTGTATTATCAGCCACATAATCAGTGCATGCTCAGTCACATGATCAGTGCATGTTCAGTCACAGGATCAGTGCATGATCAGCCACGTGATCAGTGCATGATAGCCAAATGATCATTGGCTACAGTTACGTGATCAATTCATGTGCAGTCACGTGATCTGTGCATGATAGCCACGTGATCAGTGCGTGATCAGTCATGTGATCAGTGTGTGATCAGTCACGTGATCAATGTATGATCAGCCACGTCATCAGTGCATGCTCAGTCACAGCATCAGTGCATGGTCAGCCACGTGATCAGTGCATGATAGCCAAATGATCATTGGCTACAGTTACGTGATCAATTCATGTGCAGTCACGTGATCTGTGCATGATAGCCACGTGATCAGTTCGTGATCAGTCATGTGATCAGTGTGTGATCAGTCACGTGATCAATGTTTGATCATCCAATACTCAGTGCATGCGCAGTCACGTGATCAGTGCATGATAGCCACCTGACCAGTGCATGATCAGCAACGTGATTAGTGCATGATCAGCCACATGATCAGTTCATGATCAATCACGTGATCACTGTATGATCAGCCACCTCATCAGTGCATGCGCAGTCACGTGATCAGTGCATGATAGCCACCAGACCAGTGCATGATCAGCAACGTGATGAGTGCATGATCAGCCACATGATCAGTTCATGATCAATCACGTGATCACTGTATTATCAGCCACATCATCAGTGCATGCTCAGTCACATGATCAGTGCATGTTCAGTCACATGATCAGTGCATGATCAGCCACGTGATCAGTGCATGATAGCCAAATGATCATTGGCTACAGTTACGTGATCAATTCATGTGCAGTCACGTGATCTGTGCATGATAGCCACGTGATCAGTGCGTGATCAGTCATGTGATCAGTGTGTGATCAGTCACGTGATCAATGTATGATCATCCAATACTCAGTGCATGCGCAGTCATGTGATCAGTGCATGATAGCCACCAGACCAGTGCATGATCAGCAACGTGATGAGTGCATGATCAGCCACATGATCAGTTCATGATCAATCACGTGATCACTGTATTATCAGCCACATCATCAGTGCATGCTCAGTCACATGATCAGTGCATGTTCAGTCACATGATCAGTGCATGATCAGCCACGTGATCAGTGCATGATAGCCAAATGATCATTGGCTACAGTTACGTGATCAATTCATGTGCAGTCACGTGATCTGTGCATGATAGCCACGTGATCAGTGCGTGATCAGTCATGTGATCAGTGTGTGATCAGTCACGTGATCAATGTATGATCATCCAATACTCAGTGCATGCGCAGTCATGTGATCAGTGCATGATAGCCACCAGACCAGTGCATGATCAGCAACGTGATGAGTGCATGATCAGCCACATGATCAGTTCATGATCAATCACGTGATCACTGTATTATCAGCCACATAATCAGTGCATGCTCAGTCACATGATCAGTGCATGTTCAGTCACAGGATCAGTGCATGATCAGCCACGTGATCAGTGCATGATAGCCAAATGATCATTGGCTACAGTTACGTGATCAATTCATGTGCAGTCACGTGATCTGTGCATGATAGCCACGTGATCAGTGCGTGATCAGTCATGTGATCAGTGTGTGATCAGTCACGTGATCAATGTATGATCAGCCACGTCATCAGTGCATGCTCAGTCACAGCATCAGTGCATGGTCAGCCACGTGATCAGTGCATGATAGCCAAATGATCATTGGCTACAGTTACGTGATCAATTCATGTGCAGTCACGTGATCTGTGCATGATAGCCACGTGATCAGTTCGTGATCAGTCATGTGATCAGTGTGTGATCAGTCACGTGATCAATGTTTGATCATCCAATACTCAGTGCATGCGCAGTCATGTGATCAGTGCATGATAGCCAACAGACCAGTGCATGATCAGCAACGTGATGAGTGCATGATCAGCCACATGATCAGTTCATGATCAATCACGTGATCACTGTATGATCAGCCACCTCATCAGTGCATGCGCAGTCACGTGATCAGTGCATGATAGCCACCAGACCAGTGCATGATCAGCAACGTGATGAGTGCATGATCAGCCACATGATCAGTTCATGATCAATCACGTGATCACTGTATTATCAGCCACATCATCAGTGCATGCTCAGTCACATGATCAGTGCATGTTCAGTCACATGATCAGTGCATGATCAGCCACGTGATCAGTGCATGATAGCCAAATGATCATTGGCTACAGTTACGTGATCAATTCATGTGCAGTCACGTGATCTGTGCATGATAGCCACGTGAACAGTGCGTGATCAGTCATGTGATCAGTGTGTGATCAGTCACGTGATCAGTGTGTGATCAGTCACGTGATCAATGTATGATCATTCAATACTCAGTGCATGCACAGTCATGTGATCAGTGCATGAGAGCCACCAGACCAGTGCATGATCAGCAACGTGATGAGTGCATGATCAGCCACATGATCAGTTCATGATCAATCACGTGATCACTGTATTATCAGCCACATCGTCAGTGCATGCTCAGTCACATGATCAGTGCATGTTCAGTCACATGATCAGTGCATGATCAGCCACGTGATCAGTGCATGATAGCCAAATGATCATTGGCTACAGTTACGTGAACAATTCATGTGCAGTCACGTGATCTGTGCATGATAGCTACGTGATCAGTGCGTGATCAGTCATGTGATCAGTGTGTGATCAGTCATGTGATCAGTGTGTGATCAGTCACGTGATCAATGTATGATCATCCAATACTCAGTGCATGCGCAGTCATGTGATCAGTGCATGATAGCCACCAGACCAGTGCATGATCAGCAACGTGATGAGTGCATGATCAGCCACATGATCAGTTCATGATCAATCACGTGATCACTGTATTATCAGCCACATCATCAGTGCATGCTCAGTCACATGATCAGTGCATGTTCAGTCACATGATCAGTGCATGATCAGCCACGTGATCAGTGCATGATAGCCAAATGATCATTGGCTACAGTTACGTGATCAATTCATGTGCAGTCACGTGATCTGTGCATGATAGCCACGTGATCAGTGCGTGATCAGTCATGTGATCAGTGTGTGATCAGTCACGTGATCAATGTATGATCATCCAATAATCATTCCTGCACAGTCACGTGATCAGTGCATGATAGCCACCTGATAAGTGCATGATCAGCAACGTGATGAGTGCATGATCAGCCACATGATCAGTTCATGATCAATCACATGATCACTGTTTGATCTGCCACGTCATCAGTGCATGCTCAGTCACATGATCAGTGCATGACCAGGCTAGTGATCAGTGCATGATAGCCAAGTGATCATTGCCTACAGTTACGTGATCAATTCATGCGCAGCCACGTGATCAGTGCATGATAGCCACGTGATCAGTGCGTATTCAGTCACGTGATCAGTGTGTGATTAGTCACGTGATCAGTGTATGATCATCCAATATTCAGTGCATGCGCAGTCACGTGATCAGTGCATGATAGCCACGTCATCAGTGCATGATCAACCACTTTATCAGTGCATGATCAGCCACATGATCAGTGCATGATCAGTCACGTGATCAGTGCATGATCATCCACATGATCAGTGCATGATCAGCCACCTGATCATTGTATGATCATCCATGTGATCAGTGCATGATAGCCAGGTTACCAGTACATGATCAGCCACGTCATCAGTGCATGATCAGCCAAGTGATCAGTGCCTGCACAGTCACGTGATCATTGTATGATCAGCTTCGTGATCAGTACATGATCAGACACGTGGTCAGTGCATGATCAGTCACCTGATCATTGCATGAACAGGCACGAGATCAGTGCATGAACTGCAATGTGATTAGTTCATGATCAGCCACGTGATCAGTGTATGATCAACCGGGTGATCAGTGCACGATCAGCCACATGAACAGTGCAAGATCAGCCAAATGATCAGTGCATGCAGTCACGTAATCAGTGTATGATCAGCTTCGTGATCAGTGCATGATCAGCCACGTGATCAGTGCATGATTAGGCACGTGTTCAGTGCATTATCAGTAATGTGATCAGTGTATGATCAGGCACGTGATGAGTGCATGTACAGCCACGTGATCAGTGAATGATAAGCCACGTGATCAGTGTATGATAAGCCACGTGATCAGTTCATGCACAGTCACGTAATCAGTGTATGCTCAGCTTCGTGATAATTGCATGATCAGGACGTGATCAGTGCATGATTAGTCACGTCTTCAGTGCATGATCAGTCACGTGATCAGTGCATGATAGCAACGTGAACAGTGCAGGATCAGCTACGTGATCAGTGCATGATAGCCAGGTGATCAGTGCATGATCAGTCACATGTTCAATGTATGATCATCCACGTGATCAGTGCATGATAGCCACGTGATCAGTGCATGATCAGTCATGTGATCAGTGTATGATCATCCACGTGATCAATGCATGATAGCCACCAGATAAGTGCATGATCAACCACGTGATCAGTGGATGATCAGCCTTGTGATCAGTGCATGCAGAGTCACGTGATCAGTGTATGATCAGCTTCGTGATCAGTGCATGATCAGCCACGTGTTCAGTGCATTATCAGGAACGTGATCAGTGCCTGATCAGTCACGTGATTAGTGTATGATCAGACACGTGATCAGTGCATGATCAGCCTTGTGATCAGTGCATGTAGAGTCACGTGATCAGTGCATGATCAGCTTTGTGATCAGTGCATGATCAGCCACGTGATCAGTGCATGATCAGGAACGTGATCAGTGCATGATCAGTCACGTGATCAGAGCATGATCAGCCACGTAATCAGTGTATGATCAGCCACGTAATCAGTGCATCATAGCCACCCGATCAGTGCATGATAAGCAAAGTGATTAGTGCATGATCATCAACTTGATCAGAGTATGATCAGCCACGTCATCAGTGCATGATCAGGCACGTGATCAGTGCATGGTCAGTCACCTGATCAGTGCATGATCAGTCACGTGATCAGTGCATGATAGCCACCTGACCACTACATGATCAGCAACGTGATTAGTGCATGATCAGCCACATGATCAGTGCATGATCAATCACGTGATCACTGTATGATCAGCCACGTCATCAGTGCATGCTCAGTCACAGCATCAGTGCATGGTCAGCCACGTGATCAGTGCATGATAGCCAAATGATCATTGGCTACAGTTAGGTGATCAATTCATGTGCAGTCACGTGATCTGTGCATGATAGCCACGTGATCAGTGCGTGATCAGTCATGTGATCAGTGTGTGATCAGTCACGTGATCAATGTTTGATCATCCAATACTCAGTGCATGCGCAGTCACGTGATCAGTGCATGATAGCCACCTGACCAGTGCATGATCAGCAACGTGATTAGTGCATGATCAGCCAAATGATCAGTTCATGATCAATCACGTGATCACTGTATGATCAGCCACGTCATCAGTGCATGCGCAGTCACGTGATCAGTGCATGATAGCCACGTCATCAGTGCATGATCAGTCACGTGATCAGTGCATGATCATCCACATGATCAGTGCATAATCAGCCACCAGATCATTGTATGATCATCCATGTGATCAGTGCATGATAGCCAGGTTATCAGTACATGATCAGCCACATCATCAGTGCATGATCAGCCAAGTGATCAGTGCATGCACAATCACGTGATCATTGTATGATCAGCTTCGTGATCAGTGCATGATCAGTCACGTGATCAGAGCATGATCAGCCACGTAATCAGTGTATGATCAGCCACGTAATCAGTGCATCATAGCCACTTGATCAGTGCATGTTAAGCAAAGTGATTAGTGCATGATCATCAACTTGATCAGAGTATGATAAGGCACGTCATCAGTGCATGATCAGGCACGTGATCAGTGCATGATCAGTCACCTGATCAGTGCATGATCAGTCACGTGATCAGTGCATGATAGCCACCTAACCACTACATGATCAGCAACGTGATTAGTGCATGATCAGCCACATGATCAGTGCATGATCAATCACGTGATCACTGTATGATCAGCCACGTCATCAGTGCATGCTCAGTCACAGCATCAGTGGATGATCAGCCACGTGATCAGTGCAAGATAGCCAAATGATCATTGGCTACAGTTACGTGATCAATTCATGTGCAGTCACCTGACCTGTGCATGATAGCCACGTGATCAGTGTGTGATCAGTCATGTGATCAGTGTGTGATCAGTCACGTGATCAATGTATGATCATCCAATACTCAGTGCATGCACAGTCATGTGATCAGTGCATGATAGCCACCTGACCAGTGCATGATCAGCAACGTGATTAGTGCATGATCAGCCACATGATCAGTTCATGATCAATCACGTGATCACTGTATTATCAGCCACGTCATCAGTGCATGCTCAGTCACAAGATCAGTGCATGTTCAGTCACATGATCAGTGCATGATCAGCCACGTGATCAGTGCATGATAGCCAAATGATCATTGGCTACAGTTACGTGATCAATTCATGTGCAGTCACGTGATCTGTGCATGATAGCCACGTGATCAGTGCGTGATCAGTCATGTGATCAGTGTGTGATCAGACACGTGATCAATGTATGATCATCCAGTACTCAGTGCATGCGCAGTTGTGATCAGTGCATGATAGCCACCAGACCAGTGCATGATCAGCAACGTGATGAGTGCATGATCAGCCACATGATCAGTTCATGATCAATCACATGATCACTGTTTGATCTGCCACGTCGTCAGTGCATGCTCAGTCACATGATCAGTGCATGACCAGCCACGTGATCAGTGCATGATAGCCAAGTGATCATTGGCTACAGTTACGTGATCAATTCATGTGCAGTCACGTGATCTGTGCATGATAGCCACGTGATCAATACGTATTCAGTCACGTGATCAGTGTGTGATTAGTCACGTGATCAGTGTATGATCATCCAATATTCAGTGCATGCGCAGTCACGTGATCAGTGCATGATAGCCACGACATCAGTGCATGATCAACCACTTTATCAGTGCATGATCAGCCACATGATCAGTGCATGATCAGCCACCTGATCATTGTATGATCAGCCATGTGATCAGTGCATGATAGCCAGGTTACCAGTACATGATCAGCCACGTCATCAGTGCATGATCAGCCAAGTGATCAGTGCATGCACAGTCACGTGATCATTGTATGATCAGCTTCGTGATCAGTACATGATCAGACACGTAGTCAGTGCATGATCAGTCACCTGATCATTGCATGAACAGGCACGAGATCAGTGCATGAACTGCAATGTGATTAGTTCATGATCAGCCACGTGATCAGTGTATGATCAACCGGGTGATCAGTGCACGATCAGCCACATGAACAGTGCAAGATCAGCCAAATGATCAGTGCATGTAGTCACGTAATCAGTGTATGATCAGCTTCGTGATCAGTGCATGATCAGCCACGTGATCAGTGCATGATTAGGCACGTGTTCAGTGCATTATCAGTAATGTGATCAGTGTATGATCAGGCACGTGATGAGTGCATGTACAGCCACGTGGTCAGTGTATGATAAGCCACGTGATCAGTTCATGCACAGTCACGTGATCAGTGTATGCTCAGCTTCGTGATAATTGCATGATCAGCAACGAGATCAGTGCATGGTCAGGACGTGATCAGTGCATGATTAGTCACGTCTTCAGTGCATGATCAGTCACGTGATCAGTGCATGATAGCAACGTGAACAGTGCAGGATCAGCTACGTGATCAGTGCATGATAGCCAGGTGATCAGTGCATGATCAGTCACATGTTCAATGTATGATCATCCACGTGATCAGTGCATGATAGCCACGTGATCAGTGCATGATCAGTCATGTGATCAGTGTATGATCATCCACGTGATCAATGCATGATAGCCACCAGATAAGTGCATTATCAACCACGTGATCAGTGGATGATCAGCCTTGTGATCAGTGCATGCAGAGTCACGTGATCAGTGTATGATCAGCTTCGTGATCAGTGCATGATCAGCCACGTGATCAGTGCATTATCAGGAACGTGATCAGTGCCTGATCAGTCACGTGATCAGTGTATGATCAGACACGTGATCAGTGCATGATCAGCCTTGTGATCAGTGCATGTAGAGTCACGTGATCAGTGCATGATCAGCTTTGTGATCAGTGCATGATCAGCCACGTGATCAGTGCATGATCAGGAACGTGATCAGTGCATGATCAGTCACGTGATCAGAGCATGATCAGCCACGTAATCAGTGTATGATCAGCCACGTAATCAGTGCATCATAGCCACCCGATCAGTGCATGATAAGCAAAGTGATTAGTGCATGATCATCAACTTGATCACAGTATGATCAGCCACGTCATCAGTGCATGATCAGGCACGTGATCAGTGCATGGTCAGTCACCTGATCAGTGCATGATCAGTCACGTGATCAGTGCATGATAGCCACCTGACCACTACATGATCAGCAACGTGATTAGTGCATGATCAGCCACATGATCAGTGCATGATCAATCACGTGATCACTGTATGATCAGCCACGTCATCAGTGCATGCTCAGTCACAGCATCAGTGCATGGTCAGCCACGTGATCAGTGCATGATAGCCAAATGATCATTGGCTACAGTTAGGTGATCAATTCATGTGCAGTCAGGTGATCTGTGCATGATAGCCACGTGATTAGTGCGTGATCAGTCATGTGATCAGTGTGTGATCAGTCACGTGATCAATGTTTGATCATCCAATACTCAGTGCATGCGCAGTCACGTGATCAGTGCATGATAGCCACCTGACCAGTGCATGATCAGCAACGTGATTAGTGCATGATCAGCCACATGATCAGTTCATGATCAATCACGTGATCACTGTATGATCAGCCACCTCATCAGTGCATGCGCAGTCACGTGATCAGTGCATGATAGCCACCAGACCAGTGCATGATCAGCAACGTGATGAGTGCATGATCAGCCACATGATCAGTTCATGATCAATCACGTGATCACTGTATTATCAGCCACATCATCAGTGCATGCTCAGTCACATGATCAGTGCATGTTCAGTCACATGATCAGTGCATGATCAGCCACGTGATCAGTGCATGATAGCCAAATGATCATTGGCTACAGTTACGTGATCAATTCATGTGCAGTCACGTGATCTGTGCATGATAGCCACGTGATCAGTGCGTGATCAGTCATGTGATCAGTGTGTGACCAGTCATGTGATCAGTGTGTGATCAGTCACGTGATCAATGTATGATCATCCAATACTCAGTGCATGCGCAGTCATGTGATCAGTGCATGATAGCCACCAGACCAGTGCATGATCAGCAACGTGATGAGTGCATGATCAGCCACATGATCAGTTCATGATCAATCACGTGATCACTGTATTATCAGCCACATAATCAGTGCATGCTCAGTCACATGATCAGTGCATGTTCAGTCACATGATCAGTGCATGATCAGCCACGTGATCAGTGCATGATAGCCAAATGATCATTGGCTACAGTTACATGATCAATTCATGTGCAGTCACGTGATCTGTGCATGATAGCCACGTGATCAGTGCGTGATCAGTCATGTGATCAGTGTGTGATCAGTCATGTGATCAGTGTGTGATCAGTCACGTGATCAATGTATGATCAGCCACGTCATCAGTGCATGCTCAGTCACAGCATCAGTGCATGGTCAGCCACGTGATCAGTGCATGATAGCCAAATGATCATTGGCTACAGTTACGTGATCAATTCATGTGCAGTCACGTGATCTGTGCATGATAGCCACGTGATCAGTTCGTGATCAGTCATGTGATCAGTGTGTGATCAGTCACGTGATCAATGTTTGATCATCCAATACTCAGTGCATGCGCAGTCACGTGATCAGTGCATGATAGCCACCTGACCAGTGCATGATCAGCAACGTGATTAGTGCATGATCAGCCACATGATCAGTTCATGATCAATCACGTGATCACTGTATGATCAGCCACCTCATCAGTGCATGCGCAGTCACGTGATCAGTGCATGATAGCCACCAGACCAGTGCATGATCAGCAACGTGATGAGTGCATGATCAGCCACATGATCAGTTCATGATCAATCACGTGATCACTGTATTATCAGCCACATCATCAGTGCATGCTCAGTCACATGATCAGTGCATGTTCAGTCACATGATCAGTGCATGATCAGCCACGTGATCAGTGCATGATAGCCAAATGATCATTGGCTACAGTTACGTGATCAATTCATGTGCAGTCACGTGATCTGTGCATGATAGCCACGTGAACAGTGCGTGATCAGTCATGTGATCAGTGTGTGATCAGTCACGTGATCAGTGTGTGATCAGTCACGTGATCAATGTATGATCATCCAATACTCAGTGCATGCGCAGTCATGTGATCAGTGCATGATAGCCACCAGACCAGTGCATGATCAGCAACGTGATGAGTGCATGATCAGCCACATGATCAGTTCATGATCAATCACGTGATCACTGTATTATCAGCCACATCATCAGTGCATGCTCAGTCACATGATCAGTGCATGTTCAGTCACATGATCAGTGCATGATCAGCCACGTGATCAGTGCATGATAGCCAAATGATCATTGGCTACAGTTACGTGATCAATTCATGTGCAGTCACGTGATCTGTGCATGATAGCCACGTGATCAGTGCGTGATCAGTCATGTGATCAGTGTGTGATCAGTCATGTGATCAGTGTGTGATCAGTCACGTGATCAATGTATGATCATCCAATACTCAGTGCATGCGCAGTCATGTGATCAGTGCATGATAGCCACCAGACCAGTGCATGATCAGCAACGTGATGAGTGCATGATCAGCCACATGATCAGTTCATGATCAATCACGTGATCACTGTATTATCAGCCACATCATCAGTGCATGCTCAGTCACATGATCAGTGCATGTTCAGTCACATGATCAGTGCATGATCAGCCACGTGATCAGTGCATGATAGCCAAATGATCATTGGCTACAGTTACGTGATCAATTCATGTGCAGTCACGTGATCTGTGCATGATAGCCACGTGATCAGTGCGTGATCAGTCATGTGATCAGTGTGTGATCAGTCACGTGATCAATGTATGATCATCCAATAATCATTCCTGCACAGTCACGTGATCAGTGCATGATAGCCACCTGATAAGTGCATGATCAGCAACGTGATGAGTGCATGATCAGCCACATGATCAGTTCATGATCAATCACATGATCACTGTTTGATCTGCCACGTCATCAGTGCATGCTCAGTCACATGATCAGTGCATGACCAGCCACGTGATCAGTGCATGATAGCCAAGTGATCATTGCCTACAGTTACGTGATCAATTCATGCGCAGCCACGTGATCAGTGCATGATAGCCACGTGATCAGTGCGTATTCAGTCACGTGATCAGTGTGTGATTAGTCACGTGATCAGTGTATGATCATCCAATATTCAGTGCATGCGCAGTCACGTGATCAGTGCATGATAGCCACGTCATCAGTGCATGATCAACCACTTTATCAGTGCATGATCAGCCACATGATCAGTGCATGATCAGCCACCTGATCATTGTATGATCATCCATGTGATCAGTGCATGATAGCCAGGTTACCAGTACATGATCAGCCACGTCATCAGTGCATGATCAGCCACGTGATCAGTGCCTGCACAGTCACGTGATCATTGTATGATCAGCTTCGTGATCAGTACATGATCAGACACGTGGTCAGTGCATGATCAGTCACCTGATCATTGCATGAACAGGCACGAGATCAGTGCATGAACTGCAATGTGATTAGTTCATGATCAGCCACGTGATCAGTGTATGATCAACCGGGTGATCAGTGCACGATCAGCCACATGAACAGTGCAAGATCAGCCAAATGATCAGTGCATGCAGTCACGTAATCAGTGTATGATCAGCTTCGTGATCAGTGCATGATCAGCCACGTGATCAGTGCATGATCAGGCACGTGTTCAGTGCATTATCAGTAATGTGATCAGTGTATGATCAGGCACGTGATGAGTGCATGTACAGCCACGTGATCAGTGAATGATAAGCCACGTGATCAGTGTATGATAAGCCACGTGATCAGTGCATGCAGAGTCACGTGATCAGTGTATGATCAGCTTCGTGATCAGTGCATGATCAGCCACGTGATCAGTGCATTATCAGGAACGTGATCAGTGCCTGATCAGTCACGTGATCAGTGTATGATCAGACACGTGATCAGTGCATGATCAGCCTTGTGATCAGTGCATGTAGAGTCACGTGATCAGTGCATGATCAGCTTTGTGATCAGTGCATGATCAGCCACGTGATCAGTGCATGATCAGGAACGTGATCAGTGCATGATCAGTCACGTGATCAGAGCATGATCAGCCACGTAATCAGTGTATGATCAGCCACGTAATCAGTGCATCATAGCCACCCGATCAGTGCATGATAAGCAAAGTGATTAGTGCATGATCATCAACTTGATCACAGTATGATCAGCCACGTCATCAGTGCATGATCAGGCACGTGATCAGTGCATGGTCAGTCACCTGATCAGTGCATGATCAGTCACGTGATCAGTGCATGATAGCCACCTGACCACTACATGATCAGCAACGTGATTAGTGCATGATCAGCCACATGATCAGTGCATGATCAATCACGTGATCACTGTATGATCAGCCACGTCATCAGTGCATGCTCAGTCACAGCATCAGTGCATGGTCAGCCACGTGATCAGTGCATGATAGCCAAATGATCATTGGCTACAGTTACGTGATCAATTCATGTGCAGTCAGGTGATCTGTGCATGATACCCACGTGATTAGTGCGTGATCAGTCATGTGATCAGTGTGTGATCAGTCACGTGATCAATGTTTGATCATCCAATACTCAGTGCATGCGCAGTCACGTGATCAGTGCATGATAGCCACCTGACCAGTGCATGATCAGCAACGTGATTAGTGCATGATCAGCCACATGATCAGTTCATGATCAATCACGTGATCATTGTATGATCAGCCACCTCATCAGTGCATGCGCAGTCACGTGATCAGTGCATGATAGCCACCAGACCAGTGCATGATCAGCAACGTGATGAGTGCATGATCAGCCACATGATCAGTTCATGATCAATCACGTGATCACTGTATTATCAGCCACATCATCAGTGCATGCTCAGTCACATGATCAGTGCATGTTCAGTCACATGATCAGTGCATGATCAGCCACGTGATCAGTGCATGATAGCCAAATGATCATTGGCTACAGTTACGTGATCAATTCATGTGCAGTCACGTGATCTGTGCATGATAGCCACGTGATCAGTGCGTGATCAGTCATGTGATCAGTGTGTGATCAGTCACGTGATCAATGTATGATCATCCAATACTCAGTGCATGCGCAGTCATGTGATCAGTGCATGATAGCCACCAGACCAGTGCATGATCAGCAACGTGATGAGTGCATGATCAGCCACATGATCAGTTCATGATCAATCACGTGATCACTGTATTATCAGCCACATAATCAGTGCATGCTCAGTCACATGATCAGTGCATGTTCAGTCACATGATCAGTGCATGATCAGCCACGTGATCAGTGCATGATAGCCAAATGATCATTGGCTACAGTTACGTGATCAATTCATGTGCAGTCACGTGATCTGTGCATGATAGCCACGTGATCAGTGCGTGATCAGTCATGTGATCAGTGTGTGATCAGTCATGTGATCAGTGTGTGATCAGTCAGGTGATCAATGTATGATCAGCCATGTCATCAGTGCATGCTCAGTCACAGCATCAGTGCATGGTCAGCCACGTGATCAGTGCATGATAGCCAAATGATCATTGGCTACAGTTACGTGATCAATTCATGTGCAGTCACGTGATCTGTGCATGATAGCCACGTGATCAGTTCGTGATCAGTCATGTGATCAGTGTGTGATCAGTCACGTGATCAATGTTTGATCATCCAATACTCAGTGCATGCGCAGTCACGTGATCAGTGCATGATAGCCACCTGACCAGTGCATGATCAGCAACGTGATTAGTGAATGATCAGCCACATGATCAGTTCATGATCAATCACGTGATCACTGTATGATCAGCCACCTCATCAGTGCATGCGCAGTCACGTGATCAGTGCATGATAGCCACCAGACCAGTGCATGATCAGCAACGTGATGAGTGCATGATCAGCCACATGATCAGTTCATGATCAATCACGTGATCACTGTATTATCAGCCACATCATCAGTGCATGCTCAGTCACATGATCAGTGCATGTTCAGTCACATGATCAGTGCATGATCAGCCACGTGATCAGTGCATGATAGCCAAATGATCATTGGCTACAGTTACGTGATCAATTCATGTGCAGTCACGTGATCTGTGCATGATAGCCACGTGAACAGTGCGTGATCAGTCATGTGATCAGTGTGTGATCAGTCACGTGATCAGTGTGTGATCAGTCACGTGATCAATGTATGATCATCCAATACTCAGTGCATGCGCAGTCATGTGATCAGTGCATGATAGCCACCAGACCAGTGCATGATCAGCAACGTGATGAGTGCATGATCAGCCACATGATCAGTTCATGATCAATCACGTGATCACTGTATTATCAGCCACATCATCAGTGCATGCTCAGTCACATGATCAGTGCATGTTCAGTCACATGATCAGTGCATGATCAGCCACGTGATCAGTGCATGATAGCCAAATGATCATTGGCTACAGTTACGTGATCAATTCATGTGCAGTCACGTGATCTGTGCATGATAGCCACGTGATCAGTGCGTGATCAGTCATGTGATCAGTGTGTGATCAGTCATGTGATCAGTGTGTGATCAGTCACATGATCAATGTATGATCATCCAATACTCAGTGCATGCGCAGTCATGTGATCAGTGCATGATAGCCACCAGACCAGTGCATGATCAGCAATGTGATGAGTGCATGATCAGCCACATGATCAGTTCATGATCAATCACGTGATCACTGTATTATCAGCCACATCATCAGTGCATGCTCAGTCACATGATCAGTGCATGTTCAGTCACATGATCAGTGCATGATCAGCCACGTGATCAGTGCATGATAGCCAAATGATCATTGGCTACAGTTACGTGATCAATTCATGTGCAGTCACGTGATCTGTGCATGATAGCCACATGATCAGTGCGTGATCAGTCATGTGATCAGTGTGTGATCAGTCACGTGATCAATGTATGATCATCCAATAATCATTCCTGCACAGTCACGTGATCAGTGCATGATAGCCACCTGATAAGTGCATGATCAGCAACGTGATGAGTGCATGATCAGCCACATGATCAGTTCATGATCAATCACATGATCACTGTTTGATCTGCCACGTCATCAGTGCATGCTCAGTCACATGATCAGTGCATGACCAGCCACGTGATCAGTGCATGATAGCCAAGTGATCATTGCCTACAGTTACGTGATCAATTCATGCGCAGCCACGTGATCAGTGCATGATAGCCACGTGATCAGTGCGTATTCAGTCACGTGATCAGTGTGTGATTAGTCACGTGATCAGTGTATGATCATCCAATATTCAGTGCATGCGCAGTCACGTGATCAGTGCATGATAGCCACGTCATCAGTGCATGATCAACCACTTTATCAGTGCATGATCAGCCACATGATCAGTGCATGATCAGCCACCTGATCATTGTATGATCATCCATGTGATCAGTGCATGATAGCCAGGTTACCAGTACATGATCAGCCACGTCATCAGTGCATGATCAGCCAAGTGATCAGTGCCTGCACAGTCACGTGATCATTGTATGATCAGCTTCGTGATCAGTACATGATCAGACACGTGGTCAGTGCATGATCAGTCACCTGATCATTGCATGAACAGGCACGAGATCAGTGCATGAACTGCAATGTGATTAGTTCATGATCAGCCACGTGATCAGTGTATGATCAACCGGGTGATCAGTGCACGATCAGCCACATGAACAGTGCAAGATCAGCCAAATGATCAGTGCATGCAGTCACGTAATCAGTGTATGATCAGCTTCGTGATCAGTGCATGATCAGCCACGTGATCAGTGCATGATTAGGCACGTGTTCAGTGCATTATCAGTAATGTGATCAGTGTATGATCAGGCACGTGATGAGTGCATGTACAGCCACGTGATCAGTGAATGATAAGCCACGTGATCAGTGTATGATAAGCCACGTGATCAGTTCATGCACAGTCACGTGATCAGTGTATGCTCAGCTTCGTGATAATTGCATGATCAGCAACGAGATCAGTGCATGGTCAGGACGTGATCAGTGCATGATTAGTCACGTCTTCAGTGCATGATCAGTCACGTGATCAGTGCATGATAGCAACGTGAACAGTGCAGGATCAGCTACGTGATCAGTGCATGATAGCCAGGTGATCAGTGCATGATCAGTCACATGTTCAATGTATGATCATCCACGTGATCAGTGCATGATAGCCACGTGATCAGTGCATGATCAGTCATGTGATCAGTGTATCATCATCCACGTGATCAATGCATGATAGCCACCAGATAAGTGCATGATCAACCACGTGATCAGTGGATGATCAGCCTTGTGATCAGTGCATGCAGAGTCACGTGATCAGTGTATGATCAGCTTCGTGATCAGTGCATGATCAGCCACGTGATCAGTGCATTATCAGGAACGTGATCAGTGCCTGATCAGTCACGTGATTAGTGTATGATCAGACACGTGATCAGTGCATGATCAGCCTTGTGATCAGTGCATGTAGAGTCACGTGATCAGTGCATGATCAGCTTTGTGATCAGTGCATGATCAGCCACGTGATCAGTGCATGATCAGGAACGTGATCAGTGCATGATCAGTCACGTGATCAGAGCATGATCAGCCACGTAATCAGTGTATGATCAGCCACGTAATCAGTGCATCATAGCCACCCGATCAGTGCATGATAAGCAAAGTGATTAGTGCATGATCATCAACTTGATCAGAGTATGATCAGCCACGTCATCAGTGCATGATCAGGCACGTAATCAGTGCATGGTCAGTCTCCTGATCAGTGCATGATCAGTCACGTGATCAGTGCATGATAGCCACCTGACCACTACATGATCAGCAACGTGATTAGTGCATGATCAGCCACATGATCAGTGCATGATCAATCACGTGATCACTGTATGATCAGCCACGTCATCAGTGCATGCTCAGTCACAGCATCAGTGCATGGTCAGCCACGTGATCAGTGCATGATAGCCAAATGATCATTGGCTACAGTTAGGTGATCAATTCATGTGCAGTCACGTGATCTGTGCATGATAGCCACGTGATCAGTGCGTGATCAGTCATGTGATCAGTGTGTGATCAGTCACGTGATCAATGTTTGATCATCCAATACTCAGTGCATGCGCAGTCACGTGATCAGTGCATGATAGCCACCTGACCAGTGCATGATCAGCAACGTGATTAGTGCATGATCAGCCAAATGATCAGTTCATGATCAATCACGTGATCACTGTATGATCAGCCACGTCATCAGTGCATGCGCAGTCACGTGATCAGTGCATGATAGCCACGTCATCAGTGCATGATCAGTCACGTGATCAGTGCATGATCATCCACATGATCAGTGCATAATCAGCCACCAGATCATTGTATGATCATCCATGTGATCAGTGCATGATAGCCAGGTTATCAGTACATGATCAGCCACATCATCAGTGCATGATCAGCCAAGTGATCAGTGCATGCACAATCACGTGATCATTGTATGATCAGCTTCGTGATCAGTGCATGATCAGTCACGTGATCAGAGCATGATCAGCCACGTAATCAGTGTATGATCAGCCACGTAATCAGTGCATCATAGCCACTTGATCAGTGCATGTTAAGCAAAGTGATTAGTGCATGATCATCAACTTGATCAGAGTATGATAAGGCACGTCATCAGTGCATGATCAGGCACGTGATCAGTGCATGATCAGTCACCTGATCAGTGCATGATCAGTCACGTGATCAGTGCATGATAGCCACCTAACCACTACATGATCAGCAACGTGATTAGTGCATGATCAGCCACATGATCAGTGCATGATCAATCACGTGATCACTGTATGATCAGCCACGTCATCAGTGCATGCTCAGTCACAGCATCAGTGCATGATCAGCCACGTGATCAGTGCAAGATAGCCAAATGATCATTGGCTACAGTTACGTGATCAATTCATGTGCAGTCACCTGATCTGTGCATGATAGCCACGTGATCAGTGTGTGATCAGTCATGTGATCAGTGTGTGATCAGTCACGTGATCAATGTATGATCATCCAATACTCAGTGCATGCACAGTCATGTGATCAGTGCATGATAGCCACCTGACCAGTGCATGATCAGCAACGTGATTAGTGCATGATCAGCCACATGATCAGTTCATGATCAATCACGTGATCACTGTATGATCAGCCACATCATCAGTGCATGCTCAGTCACAGCATCAGTGCATGGTCAGTCACATGATCAGTGCATGATCAGCCATGTGATCAGTGCATGATAGCCAAATGATCATTGGCTACAGTTACGTGATCAATTCATGTGCAGTCACGTGATCTGTGCATGATAGCCACGTGATCAGTGCGTGATCAGTCATGTGATCAGTGTGTGATCAGACACGTGATCAATGTATGATCATCCAGTACTCAGTGCATGCGCAGTTGTGATCAGTGCATGATAGCCACCAGACCAGTGCATGATCAGCAACGTGATGAGTGCATGATCAGCCACATGATCAGTTCATGATCAATCACATGATCACTGTTTGATCTGCCACGTCGTCAGTGCATGCTCAGTCACATGATCAGTGCATGACCAGCCACGTGATCAGTGCATGATAGCCAAGTGATCATTGGCTACAGTTACGTGATCAATTCATGTGCAGTCACGTGATCTGTGCATGATAGCCACGTGATCAGTGCGTATTCAGTCACGTGATCAGTGTGTGATTAGTCACGTGATCAGTGTATGATCATCCAATATTCAGTGCATGCGCAGTCACGTGATCAGTGCATGATAGCCACGACATCAGTGCATGATCAACCACTTTATCAGTGCATGATCAGCCACATGATCAGTGCATGATCAGTCACGTGATCAGTGCATGATCATCCACATGATCAGTGCATGATCAGCCACCTGATCATTGTATGATCAGCCATGTGATCAGTGCATGATAGCCAGGTTACCAGTACATGATCAGCCACGTCATCAGTGCATGATCAGCCAAGTGATCAGTGCATGCACAGTCACGTGATCATTGTATGATCAGCTTCGTGATCAGTACATGATCAGACACGTAGTCAGTGCATGATCAGTCACCTGATCATTGCATGAACAGGCACGAGATCAGTGCATGAACTGCAATGTGATTAGTTCATGATCAGCCACGTGATCAGTGTATGATCAACCGGGTGATCAGTGCACGATCAGCCACATGAACAGTGCAAAATCAGCCAAATGATCAGTGCATGCAGTCACGTAATCAGTGTATGATCAGCTTCGTGATCAGTGCATGATCAGCCACGTGATCAGTGCATGATTAGGCACGTGTTCAGTGCATTATCAGTAATGTGATCAGTGTATGATCAGGCACGTGATGAGTGCATGTACAGCCACGTGATCAGTGTATGATAAGCCACGTGATCAGTTCATGCACAGTCACGTGATCAGTGTATGCTCAGCTTCGTGATAATTGCATGATCAGCAACGAGATCAGTGCATGGTCAGGACGTGATCAGTGCATGATTAGTCACGTCTTCAGTGCATGATCAGTCACGTGATCAGTGCATGATAGCAACGTGAACAGTGCAGGATCAGCTACGTGATCAGTGCATGATAGCCAGGTGATCAGTGCATGATCAGTCACATGTTCAATGTATGATCATCCACGTGATCAGTGCATGATAGCCACGTGATCAGTGCATGATCAGTCATGTGATCAGTGTATGATCATCCACGTGATCAATGCATGATAGCCACCAAATAAGTGCATGATCAACCACGTGATCAGTGGATGATCAGCCTTGTGATCAGTGCATGCAGAGTCACGTGATCAGTGTATGATCAGCTTCGTGATCAGTGCATGATCAGCCACGTGATCAGTGCGTTATCAGGAACGTGATCAGTGCCTGATCAGTCACGTGATCAGTGTATGATCAGACACGTGATAAGTGCATGATCAGCCTTGTGATCAGTGCATGTAGAGTCACGTGATCAGTGATGATCAGCTTTGTGATCAGTGCATGATCAGACACGTGATCAGTGCATGATCAGGAACGTGATCAGTGCATGATCAGTCACGTGATCAGAGCATGATCAGCCACGTAATCAGTGTATGATCAGCCATGTAATCAGTGCATCATAACCACCTGATCAGTGCATGATAAGCAAAGTGATTAGTGCATGATCATCAACTTGATCAGAGTATGATCAGCCACGTCATCAGTGCATGATCAGGCACGTGATCAGTGCATGATCAGTCACCTGATCAGTGCATGATCAGTCACGTGATCAGTGCATGATAGCCACCTGACCACTAAATGATCAGCAACGTGATTAGTGCATGATCAGCCACATGATCAGTGCATGATCAATCACGTGATCACTGTATGATCAGCCACGTCATCAGTGCATGCTCAGTCACAGCATCAGTGCATGGTCAGCCACGTGATCAGTGCCTTATAGCCAAATGATCATTGGCTACAGTTACGTGATCAACTCATGTGCAGTCACGTGATTTGTGCATGATAGCCACGTGATCAGTGCGTGATCAGTCATGTGATCAGTGTGTGATCAGTCACGTGATCAATGTATGATCATCCAATACTCAGTGCATGCGCAGTCACGTGATCAGTGCATGATAGCCACCTGACCAGTGCATGATCAGCAACGTGATTAGTGCATGATCAGCCACATGATCAGTTCATGATCAATCACGTGATCACTGTATGATCAGCCACCTCATCAGTGCATGCGCAGTCACGTGATCAGTGCATGATAGCCACCAGACCAGTGCATGATCAGCAACGTGATGAGTGCATGATCAGCCACATGATCAGTTCATGATCAATCACGTGATCACTGTATTATCAGCCACATCATCAGTGCATGCTCAGTCACATGATCAGTGCATGTTCAGTCACATGATCAGTGCATGATCAGCCACGTGATCAGTGCATGATAGCCAAATGATCTTTGGCTACAGTTACGTGATCAATTCATGTGCAGTCACGTGATCTGTGCATGATAGCCACGTGATCAGTGCGTGATCAGTCATGTGATCAGTGTGTGATCAGTCACGTGATCAATGTATGATCATCCAATACTCAGTGCATGCGCAGTCATGTGATCAGTGCATGATAGCCACCAGACCAGTGCATGATCAGCAACGTGATGAGTGCATGATCAGCCACATGATCAGTTCATGATCAATCACGTGATCACTGTATTATCAGCCACATCATCAGTGCAGCTCAGTCACATGATCAGTGCATGTTCAGTCACATGATCAGTGCATGATCAGCCACGTGATCAGTGCATGATAGCCAAATGATCATTGGCTACAGTTAGGTGATCAATTCATGTGCAGTCACGTGATCTGTGCATGATAGCCACGTGATCAGTGCGTGATCAGTCATGTGATCAGTGTGTGATCAGTCATGTGATCAGTGTGTGATCAGTCACATGATCAATGTATGATCATCCAATACTCAGTGCATGCGCAGTCATGTGATCAGTGCATGATAGCCACCAGACCAGTGCATGATCAGCAATGTGATGAGTGCATGATCAGCCACATGATCAGTTCATGATCAATCACGTGATCACTGTATTATCAGCCACTCATCAGTGCATGCTCAGTCACATGATCAGTGCATGTTCAGTCACATGATCAGTGCATGATCAGCCACGTGATCAGTGCATGATAGCCAAATGATCATTGGCTACAGTTACGTGATCAATTCATGTGCAGTCACGTGATCTGTGCATGATAGCCACGTGATCAGTGCGTGATCAGTCATGTGATCAGTGTGTGATCAGTCACGTGATCAATGTATGATCATCCAATAATCAGTGCATGCGCAGTCACGTGATCAGTGCATGATAGCCACCTGATCAGTGCATGATCAGCAACGTGATGAGTGCATGATCAGCCACATGATCAGTTCATGATCAATCACGTGATCACTGTTTGATCAGCCACGTCATCAGTGCATGCTCAGTCACATGATCAGTGCATGACCAGCCACGTGATCAGTGCATGATAGCCAAGTGATCATTGCCTACAGTTACGTGATCAATTCATGCGCAGCCACGTGATCAGTGCATGATAGCCACGTGATCAGTGCGTATTCAGTCACGTGATCAGTGTGTGATTAGTCACGTGATCAGTGTATGATCATCCAATATTCAGTGCATGCGCAGTCACGTGATCAGTGCATGATAGCCACGTCATCAGTGCATGATCAACCACTTTATCAGTGCATGATCAGCCACATGATCAGTGCATGATCAGCCACCTGATCATTGTATCATCATCCATGTGATCAGTGCATGATAGCCAGGTTACCAGTACATGATCAGCCACGTCATCAGTGCATGATCAGCCAAGTGATCAGTGCCTGCACAGTCACGTGATCATTGTATGATCAGCTTCGTGATCAGTACATGATCAGACACGTGGTCAGTGCATGATCAGTCACCTGATCATTGCATGAACAGGCACGAGATCAGTGCATGAACTGCAATGTGATTAGTTCATGATCAGCCACGTGATCAGTGTATGATCAACCGGGTGATCAGTGCACGATCAGCCACATGAACAGTGCAAGATCAGCCAAATGATCAGTGCATGCAGTCACGTAATCAGTGTATGATCAGCTTCGTGATCAGTGCATGATCAGCCACGTGATCAGTGCATGATTAGGCACGTGTTCAGTGCATTATCAGTAATGTGATCAGTGTATGATCAGGCACGTGATGAGTGCATGTACAGCCACGTGATCAGTGAATGATAAGCCACGTGATCAGTGATAAGCCACGTGATCAGTTCATGCACAGTCACGTGATCAGTGTATGCTCAGCTTCGTGATAATTGCATGATCAGCAACGAGATCAGTGCATGGTCAGGACGTGATCAGTGCATGATTAGTCACGTCTTCAGTGCATGATCAGTCACGTGATCAGTGCATGATAGCAACGTGAACAGTGCATGATCAGCTACGTGATCAGTGCATGATAGCCAGGTGATCAGTGCATGATCAGTCACATGTTCAATGTATGATCATCCACGTGATCAGTGCATGATAGCCACGTGATCAGTGCATGATCAGTCATGTGATCAGTGTATCATCATCCACGTGATCAATGCATGATAGCCACCAGATAAGTGCATGATCAACCACGTGATCAGTGGATGATCAGCCTTGTGATCAGTGCATGCAGAGTCACGTGATCAGTGTATGATCAGCTTCGTGATCAGTGCATGATCAGCCACGTGATCAGTGCATTATCAGGAACGTGATCAGTGCCTGATCAGTCACGTGATCAGTGTATGATCAGACACGTGATCAGTGCATGATCAGCCTTGTGATCAGTGCATGCAGAGTCACGTGATCAGTGCTGTGATCAGCTTTGTGATCAGTGCATGATCAGCCACGTGATCAGTGCATGATCAGGAACGTGATCAGTGCATGATCAGTCACGTGATCAGAGCATGATCAGCCACGTAATCAGTGTATGATCAGCCACGTAATCAGTGCATCATAGCCACCCGATCAGTGCATGATAAGCAAAGTGATTAGTGCATGATCATCAACTTGATCAGAGTATGATCAGCCACGTCATCAGTGCATGATCAGGCACGTGATCAGTGCATGATCAGTCACCTGATCAGTGCATGATCAGTCACGTGATCAGTGCATGATAGCCACCTGACCACTACATGATCAGCAACGTAATTAGTGCATGATCAGCCACATGATCAGTGCATGATCAATCACGTGATCACTGTATGATCAGCCACGTCATCAGTGCATGCTCAGTCACAGCATCAGTGCATGATCAGCCACGTGATCAGTGCATGAAAGCCAAATGATCATTGGCTACAGTTACGTGATCAATTCATGTGCAGTCACGTGATCTGTGCATGATAGCCACTTGATCAGTGCGTGATCAGTCATGTGATCAGTGTGTGATCAGTCACGTGATCAATGTTTGATCATCCAATACTCAGTGCATGCGCAGTCACGTGATCAGTGCATGATAGCCACCTGACCAGTGCATGATCAGCAACGTGATTAGTGCATGATCAGCCACATGATCAGTTCATGATCAATCACGTGATCACTGTATGATCAGCCACCTCATCAGTGCATGCGCAGTCACGTGATCAGTGCATGATAGCCACGTCATCAGTGTATGATCAGTCACGTGATCAGTGCATGATCATCCACATGATCAGTGCATGATCAGCCGCCAGATCATTGTATGATCAGCCATGTGATCAGTGCATGATAGCCAGGTTATCAGTACATGATCAGGCACATCATCAGTGCATGATCAGCCAAGTGATCAGTGCATGCAGAATCACGTGATCATTGTATGATCAGCTTCGTGATCAGTGCATGATCAGTCACGTGATCAGAGCATGATCAGCCACGTAATCAGTGTATGATCAGCCACGTAATCAGTGCATCATAGCCACCTGATCAGTGCATGATAAGCAAAGTGATTAGTGCATGATCATCAACTTGATCAGAGTATGATCAGGCACGTGATCAGTGCATGATCAGTCACCTGATCAGTGCATGATCAGTCACGTGATCAGTGCATGATAGCCACCTAACCACTACATGATCAGCAACGTGATTAGTGCATGATCAGCCACATGATCAGTGCATGATCAATCACGTGATCACTGTATGATCAGCCACGTCATCAGTGCATGCTCAGTCACAGCATCAGTGCATGATCAGCCACGTGATCAGTGCAAGATAGCCAAATGATCATTGGCTACAGTTACGTGATCAATTCATGTGCAGTCACGTGATCTGTGCATGATAGCCACGTGATCAGTGTGTGATCAGTCATGTGATCAGTGTGTGATCAGTCACGTGATCAATGTATGATCATCCAATACTCAGTGCATGCACAGTCATGTGATCAGTGCATGATAGCCACCTGACCAGTGCATGATCAGCAACGTGATTAGTGCATGATCAGCCACATGATCAGTTCATGATCAATCACGTGATCACTGTATGATCAGCCACGTCATCAGTGCATGCTCAGTCACAGCATCAGTGCATGGTCAGTCACATGATCAGTGCATGATCAGCCATGTGATCAGTGCATGATAGCCAAATGATCATTGGCTACAGTTACGTGATCAATTCATGTGCAGTCACGTGATCTGTGCATGATAGCCACGTGATCAGTGCGTGATCAGTCATGTGATCAGTGTGTGATCAGACACGTGATCAATGTATGATCATCCAGTACTCAGTGCATGCGCAGTTGTGATCAGTGCATGATAGCCACCAGACCAGTGCATGATCAGCAACGTGATGAGTGCATGATCAGCCACATGATCAGTTCATGATCAATCACATGATCACTGTTTGATCTGCCACGTCGTCAGTGCATGCTCAGTCACATGATCAGTGCATGACCAGCCACGTGATCAGTGCATGATAGCCAAGTGATCATTGGCTACAGTTACGTGATCAATTCATGTGCAGTCACGTGATCTGTGCATGATAGCCACGTGATCAGTGCGTATTCAGTCACGTGATCAGTGTGTGATTAGTCACGTGATCAGTGTATGATCATCCAATATTCAGTGCATGCGCAGTCACGTGATCAGTGCATGATAGCCACGACATCAGTGCATGATCAACCACTTTATCAGTGCATGATCAGCCACATGATCAGTGCATGATCAGTCACGTGATCAGTGCATGATCATCCACATGATCAGTGCATGATCAGCCACCTGATCATTGTATGATCAGCCATGTGATCAGTGCATGATAGCCAGGTTACCAGTACATGATCAGCCACGTCATCAGTGCATGATCAGCCAAGTGATCAGTGCATGCACAGTCACGTGATCATTGTATGATCAGCTTCGTGATCAGTACATGATCAGACACGTGGTCAGTGCATGATCAGTCACCTGATCATTGCATGAACAGGCACGAGATCAGTGCATGAACTGCAATGTGATTAGTTCATGATCAGCCACGTGATCAGTGTATGATCAACCCGGTGATCAGTGCACGATCAGCCACATGAACAGTGCAAGATCAGCCAAATGATCAGTGCATGCAGTCACGTAATCAGTGTATGATCAGCTTCGTGATCAGTGCATGATCAGCCACGTGATCAGTGCATGATTAGGCACGTGTTCAGTGCATTATCAGTAATGTGATCAGTGTATGATCAGGCACGTGATGAGTGCATGTACAGCCACGTGATCAGTGTATGATAAGCCACGTGATCAGTTCATGCACAGTCACGTGATCAGTGTATGCTCAGCTTCGTGATAATTGCATGATCAGCAACGAGATCAGTGCATGGTCAGGACGTGATCAGTGCATGATTAGTCACGTCTTCAGTGCATGATCAGTCACGTGATCAGTGCATGATAGCAACGTGAACAGTGCATGATCAGCTACGTGATCAGTGCATGATAGCCAGGTGATCAGTGCATGATCAGTCACATGTTCAATGTATGATCATCCACGTGATCAGTGCATGATAGCCACGTGATCAGTGCATGATCAGTCATGTGATCAGTGTATGATCATCCACGTGATCAATGCATGATAGCCACCAGATAAGTGCATGATCAACCACGTGATCAGTGGATGATCAGCCTTGTGATCAGTGCATGCAGAGTCACGTGATCAGTGTATGATCAGCTTCGTGATCAGTGCATGATCAGCCACGTGATCAGTGCATTATCAGGAACGTGATCAGTGCCTGATCAGTCACGTGATCAGTGTATGATCAGACACGTGATCAGTGCATGATCAGCCTTGTGATCAGTGCATGTAGAGTCACGTGATCAGTGCATGATCAGCTTTGTGATCAGTGCATGATCAGCCACGTGATCAGTGCATGATCAGGAACGTGATCAGTGCATGATCAGTCACGTGATCAGAGCATGATCAGCCACGTAATCAGTGTATGATCAGCCATGTAATCAGTGCATCATAGCCACCCGATCAGTGCATGATAAGCAAAGTGATTAGTGCATGATCATCAACTTGATCAGAGTATGATCAGCCACGTCATCAGTGCATGATCAGGCACGTGATCAGTGCATGTCAGTCACCTGATCAGTGCATGATCAGTCACGTGATCAGTGCATGATAGCCACCTGACCACTACATGATCAGCAACGTGATTAGTGCATGATCAGCCACATGATCAGTGCATGATCAATCACGTGATCACTGTATGATCAGCCACGTCATCAGTGCATGCTCAGTCACAGCATCAGTGCATGGTCAGCCACGTGATCAGTGCATGATAGCCAAATGATCATTGGCTACAGTTACGTGATCAATTCATGTGCAGTCACGTGATCTGTGCATGATAGCCACGTGATCAGTGCGTGATCAGTCATGTGATCAGTGTGTGATCAGTCACGTGATCAATGTTTGATCATCCAATACTCAGTGCATGCGCAGTCACGTGATCAGTGCATGATAGCCACCTGACCAGTGCATGATCAGCAACGTGATTAGTGCATGATCAGCCACATGATCAGTTCATGATCAATCACGTGATCACTGTATGATCAGCCACCTCATCAGTGCATGCGCAGTCACGTGATCAGTGCATGATAGCCACCGATCAGTGCATGATCAGTCAACGTGATGAGTGCATGATCAGCCACATGATCAGTTCATGATCAATCACGTGATCACTGTATTATCAGCCACATCATCAGTGCATGCTCAGTCACATGATCAGTGCATGTTCAGTCACATGATCAGTGCATGGTCAGCCACGTGATCAGTGCATGATAGCCAAATGATCTTTGGCTACAGTTACGTGATCAATTCATGTGCAGTCACGTGATCTGTGCATGATAGCCACGTGATCAGTGCGTGATCAGTCATGTGATCAGTGTGTGATCAGTCACGTGATCAATGTATGATCATCCAATACTCAGTGCATGCGCAGTCATGTGATCAGTGCATGATAGCCACCAGACCAGTGCATGATCAGCAACGTGATGAGTGCATGATCAGCCACATGATCAGTTCATGATCAATCACGTGATCACTGTATTATCAGCCACATCATCAGTGCATGCTCAGTCACATGATCAGTGCATGTTCAGTCACATGATCAGTGCATGATCAGCCACGTGATCAGTGCATGATAGCCAAATGATCATTGGCTACAGTTACGTGATCAATTCATGTGCAGTCACGTGATCTGTGCATGATAGCCACGTGATCAGTGCGTGATCAGTCATTTGATCAGTGTGTGATCAGTCATGTGATCAGTGTGTGATCAGTCACGTGATCAATATATGATCATCCAATACTCAGTGCATGCGCAGTCCCGTGATGAGTGCATGATAGCCACCTGATCAGTGCATGATCAGCAACGTGATGAGTGCATGATCAGCCACATGATCAGTTCATGATCAATCACGTGATCACTGTATTATCAGCCACATCATCAGTGCATGCTCAGTCACATGATCAGTGCATGTTCAGTCACATGATCAGTGCATGATCAGCCACGTGATCAGTGCATGATAGCCAAATGATCATTGGCTACAGTTACGTGATCAATTCATGTGCAGTCACGTGATCTGTGCATGATAGCCACGTGATCAGTGCGTGATCAGTCATGTGATCAGTGTGTGATCAGTCATGTGATCAGTGTGTGATCAGTCACGTGATCAATGTATGATCATCCAATACTCAGTGCATGCGCAGTCATGTGATCAGTGCATGATAGCCACCAGACCAGTGCATGATCAGCAACGTGATGAGTGCATGATCAGCCACATGATCAGTTCATGATCAATCACGTGATCACTGTATGATCAGCCACGTCATCAGTGCATGCGCAGTCACGTGATCAGTGCATGATAGCCACGTCATCAGTGCATGATCAGTCACGTGATCAGTGCATGATCATCCACATGATCAGTGCATAATCAGCCACCAGATCATTGTATGATCATCCATGTGATCAGTGCATGATAGCCAGGTTATCAGTACATGATCAGCCTCATCATCAGTGCATGATCAGCCAAGTGATCAGTGCATGCACAATCACGTGATCATTGTATGATCAGCTTCGTGATCAGTGCATGATCAGTCACGTGATCAGAGCATGATCAGCCACGTAATCAGTGTATGATCAGCCACGTAATCAGTGCATCATAGCCACTTGATCAGTGCATGTTAAGCAAAGTGATTAGTGAATGATCATCAACTTGATCAGAGTATGATCAGCCACGTCATCAGTGCATGATCAGGCACGTGATCAGTGCATGATCAGTCACCTGATCAGTGCATGATCAGTCACGTGATCAGTGCATGATAGCCACCTGACCACTACATGATCAGCAACGTGATTAGTGCATGATCAGCCACATGATCAGTGCATGATCAATCACGTGATCACTGTATGATCAGCCACGTCATCAGTGCATGCTCAGTCACAGCATCAGTGCATGATCAGCCACGTGATCAGTGCAAGATAGCCAAATGATCATTGGCTACAGTTACGTGATCAATTCATGTGCAGTCACCTGATCTGTGCATGATAGCCACGTGATCGGTGTGTGATCAGTCATGTGATCAGTGTGTGATCAGTCACGTGATCAATGTATGATCATCCAATACTCAGTGCATGCGCAGTCATGTGAACAGTGCATGATAGACACCAGACCAGTGCATGATCAGCAACGTGATGAGTGCATGATCAGCCACATGATCAGTTCATGATCAATCACGTGATCACTGTATTATCAGCCACATCATCAGTGCATGCTCAGTCACATGATCAGTGCATGTTAAGTCACATGATCAGTGCATGATCAGCCACGTGATCAGTGCATGATAGCCAAATGATCATTGGCTACAGTTACGTGATCAATTCATGTGCAGTCACGTGATCTGTGCATGATAGCCACGTGATCAGTGCGTGATCAGTCATGTGATCAGTGTGTGATCAGTCACGTGATCAATGTATGATCATCCAATAATCAGTGCATGCACAGTCACGTGATCAGTGCATGATAGCCACCTGATCATTGCATGATCAGCAACGTGATGAGTGCATGATCAGCCACATGATCAGTTCATGATCAATCACGTGATCACTGTATGATCAGCCACGTCATCAGTGCATGCTCAGTCACATGATCAGTGCATGACCAGCCACGTGATCAGTGCATGATAGCCAAGTGATCATTGCCTACAGTTACGTGATCAATTCATGCGCAGCCACGTGATCAGTGCATGATAGCCACGTGATCAGTGCGTATTCAGTCACGTGATCAGTGTGTGATTAGTCACGTGATCAGTGTATGATCATCCAATATTCAGTGCATGCGCAGTCACGTGATCAGTGCATGATAGCCACGTCATCAGTGCATGATCAACCACTTTATCAGTGCATGATCAGCCACATGATCAGTGCATGATCAGTCACGTGATCAGTGCATGATCATCCACATGATCAGTGCATGATCAGCCACCTGATCATTGTATGATCAGCCATGTGATCAGTGCATGATAGCCAGGTTATCAGTACATGATCAGCCACGTCATCAGTGCATGATCAGCCAAGTGATCAGTGCATGCACAGTCACGTGATCATTGTATGATCAGCTTCGTGATCAGTACATGATCAGACACGTGGTCAGTGCATGATCAGTCACCTGATCATTGCATGAACAGGCACGAGATCAGTGCATGAACTGCAATGTGATTAGTTCATGATCAGCCACGTGATCAGTGTATGATCAACCACGTGATCAGTGCACGATCAGCCACATGAACAGTGCAAGATCAGCCAAATGATCAGTGCATGCAGTCACGTAATCAGTGTATGATCAGCTTCGTGATC
Source organism: Bos indicus (assembly GCF_029378745.1). Taxonomy (NCBI): domain Eukaryota; kingdom Metazoa; phylum Chordata; class Mammalia; order Artiodactyla; family Bovidae; genus Bos; species Bos indicus. The sequence goes on along the minus strand of NC_091763.1, from coordinate 219,739 downwards.
AGTGCATGATCAGCCACGTGATCAGTGCATGATTAGGCACGTGTTCAGTGCATTATCAGTAATGTGATCAGTGTATGATCAGGCACGTGATGAGTGCATGTACAGCCACGTGATCAGTGTATGATAAGCCACGTGATCAGTTCATGCACAGTCACGTGATCAGTGTATGCTCAGCTTCGTGATAATTGCATGATCAGCAACGAGATCAGTGCATGGTCAGGACGTGATCAGTGCATGATTAGTCACGTCTTCAGTGCATGATCAGTCACGTGACCAGTGCATGATAGCAACGTGAACAGTGCATGATCAGCTACGTGATCAGTGCATGATAGCCAGGTGATCAGTGCATGATCAGTCACATGTTCAATGTATGATCATCCACGTGATCAGTGCATGATAGTCATGTGATCAGTGTATGATCATCCACGTGATCAATGCATGATAGCCACCAGATAAGTGCATGATCAACCACGTGATCAGTGGATGATCAGCCTTGTGATCAGTGCATGCAGAGTCACGTGATCAGTGTATGATCAGCTTCGTGATCAGTGCATGATCAGCCACGTGATCAGTGCATTATCAGGAACGTGATCAGTGCCTGATCAGTCACGTGATCAGTGTATGATCAGACACGTGATCAGTGCATGATCAGCCTTGTGATCAGTGCATGCAGAGTCACGTGATCAGTGTGTGATCAGCTTTGTGATCAGTGCATGATCAGACACGTGATCAGTGCATGATCAGGAACGTGATCAGTGCATGATCAGTCACGTGATCAGAGCATGATCAGCCACGTAATCAGTGTATGATCAGCCACGTAATCAGTGCATCATAGCCACCCGATCAGTGCATGATAAGCAAAGTGATTAGTGCATGATCATCAACTTGATCACAGTATGATCAGCCACGTCATCAGTGCATGATCAGTCACGTGATTAGTGCATGATCAGCCACATGATCAGTGCATGATCAATCACGTGATCACTGTATGATCAGCCACGTCATCAGTGCATGCTCAGTCACAGCATTAGTGCATGGTCAGCCACGTGATCAGTGCATGATAGCCAAATGATCATTGGCTACAGTTAGGTGATCAATTCATGTGCAGTCACGTGATCTGTGCATGATAGCCACGTGATCAGTGCGTGATCAGTCATGTGATCAGTGTGTGATCAGTCACGTGATCAATGTTTGATCATCCAATACTCAGTGCATGCGCAGTCACGTGATCAGTGCATGATAGCCACCTGACCAGTGCATGATCAGCAACGTGATTAGTGCATGATCAGCCACATGATCAGTTCATGATCAATCACGTGATCACTGTATGATCAGCCACGTCATCAGTGCATGCGCAGTCACGTGATCAGTGCATGATAGCCACGTCATCAGTGCATGATCAGTCACGTGATCAGTGCATGATCATCCACATGATCAGTGCATGATCAGCCACCAGATCATTGTATGATCAGCCATGTGATCAGTGCATGATAGCCAGGTTATCAGTACATGATCAGCCACATCATCAGTGCATGATCAGCCAAGTGATCAGTGCATGCACAATCACGTGATCATTGTATGATCAGCTTCGTGATCAGTGCATGATCAGTCACGTGATCAGAGCATGATCAGCCACGTAATCAGTGTATGATCAGCCACGTAATCAGTGCATCATAGCCACCTGATCAGTGCATGATAAGCAAAGTGATTAGTGCATGATCATCAACTTGATCACAGTATGATAAGGCACGTCATCAGTGCATGATCAGGCACGTGATCAGTGCATGATCAGTCACCTGATCAGTGCATGATCAGTCACGTGATCAGTGCATGATAGCCACCTAACCACTACATGATCAGCAACGTGATTAGTGCATGATCAGCCACATGATCAGTGCATGATCAATCACGTGATCACTGTATGATCAGCCACGTCATCAGTGCATGCTCAGTCACAGCATCAGTGCATGATCAGCCACGTGATCAGTGCATGATAGCCAAATGATCATTGGCTACAGTTACGTGATCAATTCATGTGCAGTCACGTGATCTGTGCATGATAGCCACGTGATCAGTGCGTGATCAGTCATGTGATCAGTGTGTGATCAGTCACGTGATCAATGTATGATCATCCAATACTCAGTGCATGCACAGTCATGTGATCAGTGCATGATAGCCACCTGACCAGTGCATGATCAGCAACGTGATTAGTGCATGATCAGCCACATGATCAGTTCATGATCAATCACGTGATCACTGTATTATCAGCCACGTCATCAGTGCATGCTCAGTCACAAGATCAGTGCATGTTCAGTCACATGATCAGTGCATGATCAGCCACGTGATCAGTGCATGATAGCCAAATGATCATTGGCTACAGTTACGTGATCAATTCATGTGCAGTCACGTGATCTGTGCATGATAGCCACGTGATCAGTGCGTGATCAGTCACGTGATCAGTGTGTGATCAGACACGTGATCAAGATATGATCATCCAATACTCAGTGCATGCACAGTCATGTGATCAGTGCATGATAGCCACCTGACCAGTGCATGATCAGCAACGTGATTAGTGCATGATCAGCCACATGATCAGTGCATGATCAATCACGTGATCACTGTATGATCAGCCACGTCATCAGTGCATGCTCAGTCACAGCATCAGTGCATGATCAGCCACGTGATCAGTGCAAGATAGCCAAATGATCATTGGCTACAGTTACGTGATCAATTCATGTGCAGTCACGTGATCTGTGCATGATAGCCACGTGATCAGTGCGTGATCAGTCACGTGATCAGTGTGTGATCAGACACGTGATCAATGTATGAACATCCAATACTCAGTGCATGCGCAGTCACGTGATCAGTGCATGATAGCCACCAGACCAGTGCATGATCAGCAACGTGATGAGTGCATGATCAGCCACATGATCAGTTCATGATCAATCACGTGATCACTGTATTATCAGCCACATCATCAGTGCATGCTCAGTCACATGATCAGTGCATGTTCAGTCACATGATCAGTGCATGATCAGCCACGTGATCAGTGCATGATAGCCAAATGATCATTGGCTACAGTTACGTGATCAATTCATGTGCAGTCACGTGATCTGTGCATGATAGCCACGTGATCAGTGCGTGATCAGTCATGTGATCAGTGTGTGATCAGTCACGTGATCAATGTATGATCATCCAATAATCAGTCCATGCACAGTCACGTGATCAGTGCATGATAGCCACCTGATAAGTGCATGATCAGCAACGTGATGAGTGCATGATCAGCCACATGATCAGTTCATGATCAATCACGTGATCACTGTTTGATCAGCCACGTCATCAGTGCATGCTCAGTCACATGATCAGTGCATGACCAGCCACGTGATCAGTGCATGATAGCCAAGTGATCATTGCCTACAGTTACGTGATCAATTCATGCGCAGCCACGTGATCAGTGCATGATAGCCACGTGATCAGTGCGTATTCAGTCACGTGATCAGTGTGTGATTAGTCACGTGATCAGTGTATGATCATCCAATATTCAGTGCATGCGCAGTCACGTGATCAGTGCATGATAGCCACGTCATCAGTGCATGATCAACCACTTTATCAGTGCATGATCAGCCACATGATCAGTGCATGATCAGTCACGTGATCAGTGCATGATCATCCACATGATCAGTGCATGATCAGCCACCTGATCATTGTATGATCAGCCATGTGATCAGTGCATGATAGCCAGGTTACCAGTACATGATCAGCCACGTCATCAGTGCATGATCAGCCAAGTGATCAGTGCATGCACAGTCACGTGATCATTGTATGATCAGCTTCGTGATCAGTACATGATCAGACACGTGGTCAGTGCATGATCAGTCACCTGATCATTGCATGAACAGGCACGAGATCAGTGCATGAACTGCAATGTGATTAGTTCATGATCAGCCACGTGATCAGTGTATGATCAACCACGTGATCAGTGCACGATCAGCCACATGAACAGTGCAAGATCAGCCAAATGATCAGTGCATGCAGTCACGTAATCAGTGTATGATCAGCTTCGTGATCAGTGCATGATCAGCCACGTGATCAGTGCATGATTAGGCACGTGTTCAGTGCATTATCAGTAATGTGATCAGTGTATGATCAGGCACGTGATGAGTGCATGTACAGCCACGTGATCAGTGTATGATAAGCCACGTGATCAGTTCATGCACAGTCACGTGATCAGTGTATGCTCAGCTTCGTGATAATTGCATGATCAGCAACGAGATCAGTGCATGGTCAGGACGTGATCAGTGCATGATTAGTCACGTCTTCAGTGCATGATCAGTCACGTGATCAGTGCATGATAGCAACGTGAACAGTGCAGGATCAGCTACGTGATCAGTGCATGATAGCCAGGTGATCAGTGCATGATCAGTCACATGTTCAATGTATGATCATCCACGTGATCAGTGCATGATAGCCACGTGATCAGTGCATGATCAGTCATGTGATCAGTGTATGATCATCCACGTGATCAATGCATGATAGCCACCAAATAAGTGCATGATCAACCACGTGATCAGTGGATGATCAGCCTTGTGATCAGTGCCTGCAGAGTCACGTGATCAGTGTATGATCAGCTTCGTGATCAGTGCATGATCAGCCACGTGATCAGTGCATTATCAGGAACGTGATCAGTGCCTGATCAGTCACGTGATCAGTGTATGATCAGACACGTGATCAGTGCATGATCAGCCTTGTGATCAGTGCATGCAGAGTCACGTGATCAGTGCATGATCAGCTTTGTGATCAGTGCATGATCAGCCACGTGATCAGTGCATGATCAGGAACGTGATCAGTGCATGATCAGTCACGTGATCAGAGCATGATCAGCCACATAATCAGTGTATGATCAGCCACGTAATCAGTGCATCATAGCCACCCGATCAGTGCATGATAAGCAAAGTGATTAGTGCATGATCATCAACTTGATCAGAGTATGATCAGCCACGTCATCAGTGCATGATCAGGCACGTGATCAGTGCATGATCAGTCACCTGATCAGTGCATGATCAGTCACGTGATCAGTGCATGATAGCCACCTGACCACTACATGATCAGCAACGTGATTAGTGCATGATCAGCCACATGATCAGTGCATGATCAATCACGTGATCACTGTATGATCAGCCACGTCATCAGTGCATGCTCAGTCACAGCATCAGTGCATGGATCAGCCACGTGATCAGTGCATGAAAGCCAAATGATCATTGGCTACAGTTACGTGATCAATTCATGTGCAGTCACGTGATCTGTGCATGATAGCCACTTGATCAGTGCGTGATCAGTCATGTGATCAGTGTGTGATCAGTCACGTGATCAATGTTTGATCATCCAATACTCAGTGCATGCGCAGTCACGTGATCAGTGCATGATAGCCACCTGACCAGTGCATGATCAGCAACGTGATTAGTGCATGATCAGCCACATGATCAGTTCATGATCAATCACGTGATCACTGTATGATCAGCCACCTCATCAGTGCATGCGCAGTCACGTGATCAGTGCATGATAGCCACGCATCAGTGCATGATCAGTCACGTGATCAGTGCATGATCATCCACATGATCAGTGCATGATCAGGCACCAGATCACTGTATGATCAGCCCATGATCAGTGCATGCTAGCCAGGTTATCAGTACATGATCAGCCACATGATCAGTGCATGATCAGCCAAGTGATCAGTGCATGCACAATCACGTGATCATTGTATGATCAGCTTCGTGATCAGTGCATGTGCAGTCACGTGATCTGTGCATGATCAGGCACGTGATCAGTGCGTGATCAGTCATGTGATCAGTGTGTGATCAGTCACGTGATCAATGTATGATCATCCAATACTCAGTGCATGCGCAGTCATGTGATCAGTGCATGATAGCCACCTGACCAGTGCATGATCAGCAACGTGATGAGTGCATGATCAGCCACATGATCAGTTCATGATCAATCACGTGATCACTGTTTGATCAGCCACGTCATCAGTGCATGCTCAGTCACATGATCAGTGCATGACCAGCCACGTGATCAGTGCATGAAAGCCAAGTGATCATTGCCTACAGTTACGTGATCAATTCATGCGCAGCCACGTGATCAGTGCATGAAAGCCAAATGATAATTGGCTACAGTCATGTGATCAATTCATGTGCAGTCACGTGATCTGTGCATGATAGCCACGTGATCAGTGCGTGATCAGTCATGTGATCAGTGTGATCAGTCACGTGATCAATGTATGATCATCCAATAATCAGTGCATGTGCAGTCACGTGATCAGTGCATGATAGCCACCTGATCAGTGCATGATCAGCAACGTGATGAGTGCATGATCAGCCACATGATCAGTTCATGATCAATCACGTGATCACTGTTTGATCAGCCACGTCATCAGTGCATGCTCAGTCACATGATCAGTGCATGACCAGCCACGTGATCAGTGCATGATAGCCAAGTGATCATTGCCTACAGTTACGTGATCAATTCATGCGCAGCCACGTGATCAGTGCATGATAGCCACGTGATCAGTGCGTATTCAGGCACGTGATCAGTGTGTGATTAGTCACGTGATCAGTGTATGATCATCCAATATTCAGTGCATGCGCAGTCACGTGATCAGTGCATGATAGCCACGTCATCAGTGCATGATCAACCACTTTATCAGTGCATGATCAGCCACATGATCAGTGCATGATCAGTCACGTGATCAGTGCATGATCATCCACATGATCAGTGCATGATCAGCCATGTGATCAGTGCATGATAGCCAGGTTACCAGTACATGATCAGCCACGGCATCAGTGCATGATCAGCCAAGTGATCAGTGCATGCACAGTCACGTGATCATTGTATGATCAGCTTCGTGATCAGTACATGATCAGACACGTGGTCAGTGCATGATCAGTCACCTGATCATTGCATGAACAGGCACGAGATCAGTGCATGAACTGCAATGTGATTAGTTCATGATCAGCCACGTGATCAGTGTATGATCAACCACGTGATCAGTGCACGATCAGCCACATGAACAGTGCAAGATCAGCCAAATGATCAGTGCATGCAGTCACGTAATCAGTGTATGATCAGCTTCGTGATCAGTGCATGATCAGCCACGTGATCAGTGCATGATTAGGCACGTGTTCAGTGCATTATCAGTAATGTGATCAGTGTATGATCAGGCACGTGATGAGTGCATGTACAGCCACGTGATCAGTGTATGATAAGCCACGTGATCAGTTCATGCACAGTCACGTGATCAGTGTATGCTCAGCTTCGTGATAATTGCATGATCAGCAACGAGATCAGTGCATGGTCAGGACGTGATCAGTGCATGATTAGTCACGTCTTCAGTGCATGATCAGTCCCGTGATCAGTGCATGATAGCAACGTGAACAGTGCATGATCATCCACGTGATCAGTGCATGATAGCCACGTGATCAGTGCATGATCAGTCATGTGATCAGTGTATGATCATCCACGTGATCAATGCATGATAGCCACCAGATAAGTGCATGATCAACCACGTGATCAGTGGATGATCAGCCTTGTGATCAGTGCATGCAGAGTCACGTGATCAGTGTATGATCAGCTTCGTGATCAGTGCATGATCAGCCACGTGATCAGTGCATTATCAGGAACGTGATCAGTGCCTGATCAGTCACGTGATTAGTGTATGATCAGACACGTGATCAGTGCATGATCAGCCTTGTGATCAGTGCATGTAGAGTCACGTGATCAGTGCATGATCAGCTTTGTGATCAGTGCATGATCAGCCACGTGATTAGTGCATGATCAGGAACGTGATCAGTGCATGATCAGTCACGTGATCAGAGCATGATCAGCCACGTAATCAGTGTATGATCAGCCACGTAATCAGTGCATCATAGCCACCCGATCAGTGCATGATAAGCAAAGTGATTAGTGCATGATCATCAACTTGATCACAGTATGATCAGCCACGTCATCAGTGCATGATCAGTCACGTGATTAGTGCATGATCAGCCACATGATCAGTGCATGATCAATCACGTGATCACTGTATGATCAGCCACGTCATCAGTGCATGCTCAGTCACAGCATTAGTGCATGGTCAGCCACGTGATCAGTGCATGATAGCCAAATGATCATTGGCTACAGTTAGGTGATCAATTCATGTGCAGTCACGTGATCAGTGCATGATAGCCACGTGATCAGTGTGTATTCAGTCACGTGATCAGTGTGTGATTAGTCACGTGATCAGTGTATGATCATCCAATATTCAGTGCATGCGCAGTCACGTGATCAGTGCATGATAGCCACGACATCAGTGCATGATCAACCACTTTATCAGTGCATGATCAGCCACATGATCAGTGCATGATCAGTCACGTGATCAGTGCATGATCATCCACATGATCAGTGCATGATCAGCCACCTGATCATTGTATGATCAGCCATGTGATCAGTGCATGATAGCCAGGTTACCAGTACATGATCAGCCACGTCATCAGTGCATGATCAGCCAAGTGATCAGTGCATGCACAGTCACGTGATCATTGTATGATCAGCTTCGTGATCAGTACATGATCAGACACGTGGTCAGTGCATGATCAGTCACCTGATCATTGCATGAACAGGCACGAGATCAGTGCATGAACTGCAATGTGATTAGTTCATGATCAGCCACGTGATCAGTGTATGATCAACCACGTGATCAGTGCACGATCAGCCACATGAACAGTGCAAGATCAGCCAAATGATCAGTGAATGTAGTCACGTAATCAGTGTATGATCAGCTTCGTGATCAGTGCATGATCAGCCACGTGATCAGTGCATGATTAGGCACGTGTTCAGTGCATTATCAGTAATGTGATCAGTGTATGATCAGGCACGTGATGAGTGCATGTACAGCCACGTGGTCAGTGTATGAAAAGCCACGTGATCAGTTCATGCACAGTCACGTGATCAGTGTATGCTCAGCTTCGTGATAATTGCATGATCAGCAACGAGATCAGTGCATGGTCAGGACGTGATCAGTGCATGATTAGTCATGTCTTCAGTGCATGATCAGTCACGTGATCAGTGCATGATAGCAACGTGAACAGTGCAGGATCAGCTACGTGATCAGTGCATGATAGCCAGGTGATCAGTGCATGATCAGTCACATGTTCAATGTATGATCATCCACGTGATCAGTGCATGATAGCCACGTGATCAGTGCATGATCAGTCATGTGATCAGTGTATGATCATCCACGTGATCAATGCATGATAGCCACCAGATAAGTGCATGATCAATCACGTGATCAGTGGATGATCAGCCTTGTGATCAGTGCATGCAGTGTCACGTGATCAGTGTATGATCAGCTTCGTGATCAGTGCATGATCAGCCACGTGTTCAGTGCATTATCAGGAACGTGATCAGTGCCTGATCAGTCACGTGATCAGTGTATGATCAGACACGTGATCAGTGCATGATCAGCCTTGTGATCAGTGCATGTAGAGTCACGTGATCAGTGCATGATCAGCTTTGTGATCAGTGCATGATCAGCCACGTGATCAGTGCATGATCAGGAACGTGATCAGTGCATGATCAGTCACGTGATCAGAGCATGATCAGCCACGTAATCAGTGTATGATCAGCCACGTAATCAGTGCATCATAGCCACCTGATCAGTGCATGATAAGCAAAGTGATTAGTGCATGATCATCAACTTGATCAGAGTATGATCAGCCACGTCATCAGTGCATGATCAGGCACGTGATCAGTGCATGGTCAGTCACCTGATCAGTGCATGATCAGTCACGTGATCAGTGCATGATAGCCACCTGACCACTACATGATCAGCAACGTGATTAGTGCATGATCAGCCACATGATCAGTGCATGATCAATCACGTGATCACTGTATGATCAGCCACGTCATCAGTGCATGCTCAGTCACAGCATCAGTGCATGGTCAGCCACGTGATCAGTGCATGATAGCCAAATGATCATTGGCTACAGTTACGTGATCAATTCATGTGCAGTCACGTGATCTGTGCATGATAGCCACGTGATCAGTGCGTGATCAGTCATGTGATCAGTGTGTGATCAGTCACGTGATCAATGTATGATCATCCAATACTCAGTGCATGCGCAGTCCCGTGATCAGTGCATGATAGCCACCAGACCAGTGCATGATCAGCAACGTGATGAGTGCATGATCAGCCACATGATCAGTTCATGATCAATCACGTGATCACTGTATTATCAGCCACATCATCAGTGCATGCTCAGTCACATGATCAGTGCATGACCAGCCACGTGATCAGTGCATGATAGCCAAGTGATCATTGCCTACAGTTACGTGATCAATTCATGCGCAGCCACGTGATCAGTGCATGATAGCCACGTGATCAGTGCGTATTCAGTCACGTGATCAGTGTGTGATTAGTCACGTGATCAGTGTATGATCATCCAATATTCAGTGCATGCGCAGTCACGTGATCAGTGCATGATAGCCACGTCATCAGTGCATGATCAGTCACGTGATCAGTGCATGATCATCCACATGATCAGTGCATGATCAGCCAACTGATCATTGTATGATCAGCCACGTGATCAGTGCATGATCAGTCACGTGATCAGTGCATGATAGCCACCTGACCACTACATGATCAGCAACGTGATTAGTGCATGATCAGCCACAAGATCAGTGCATGATCAATCACGTGATTACTGTATGATCAGCCACGTCATCAGTGCATGATCAGCCACGTGATCAGTGCATGATAGCCAAATGATCATTGGCTACAGTAACGTGATCAATTCATGTGCAGTCATGTGATCTGTGCATGATAGCCACGTGATCAGTGCGTGATGAGTCATGTGATCAGTGTGTGATCAGTCACGTAATCAATGTATGATCATCCAATACTCAGTGCATGCGCAGTCATGTGATCAGTGCATGATAGCCACCTGACCAGTGCATGATCAGCAACGTGATTAGTGCATGATCAGCCACATGATCAGTTCAGGATCAATCACGTGATCACTGTATTATCAGCCACATCATCAGTGCATGCTCAGTCACATGATCAGTGCATGTTCAGTCACATGATCAGTGCATGATCAGCCACGTGATCAGTGCATGATAGCCAAATGATCATTGGCTACAGTTACGTGATCAATTCATGTGCAGTCACGTGATCTGTGCATGATAGCCACGTGATCAGTGCGTGATCAGTCATGTGATCAGTGTGTGATCAGTCACGTGATCAATGTATGATCATCCAATACTCAGTGCATGCGCAGTCATGTGATCAGTGCATGATAGCCACCTGACCAGTGCATGATCAGCAACGTGATGAGTGCATGATCAGCCACATGATCAGTTCATGATCAATCACGTGATCACTGTTTGATCAGCCACGTCATCAGTGCATGCTCAGTCACATGATCAGTGCATGACCAGCCACGTGATCAGTGCATGATAGCCAAGTGATCATTGCCTACAGTTACGTGATCAATTCATGCGCAGCCACGTGATCAGTGCATGAAAGCCAAATGATAATTGGCTACAGTCATGTGATCAGTTCATGTGCAGTCACGTGATCTGTGCATGATAGCCACGTGATCAGTGCGTGATCAGTCATGTGATCAGTGTGATCAGTCACGTGATCAATGTATGATCATCCAATAATCAGTGCATGTGCAGTCACGTGATCAGTGCATGATAGCCACCTGATCAGTGCATGATCAGCAACGTGATGAGTGCATGATCAGCCACATGTTCAGTTCATGATCAATCACGTGATCACTGTTTGATCAGCCACGTCCTCAGTGCATGCTCAGTCACATGATCAGTGCATGACCAGCCACGTGATCAGTGCATGATAGCCAAGTGATCATTGCCTACAGTTACGTGATCAATTCATGCGCAGCCACGTGATCAGTGCATGATAGCCACGTGATCAGTGCGTATTCAGTCACGTGATCAGTGTGTGATTAGTCACGTGATCAGTGTATGATCATCCAATATTCAGTGCATGCGCAGTCACGTGATCAGTGCATGATAGCCACGTCATCAGTGCATGATCAACCACTTTATCAGTGCATGATCAGCCACATGATCAGTGCATGATCAGTCACGTGATCAGTGCATGATCATCCACATGATCAGTGCATGATCAGCCATGTGATCAGTGCATGATAGCCAGGTTACCAGTACATGATCAGCCACGTCATCAGTGCATGATCAGCCAAGTGATCAGTGCATGCACAGTCACGTGATCATTGTATGATCAGCTTCGTGATCAGTACATGATCAGACACGTGGTCAGTGCATGATCAGTCACCTGATCATTGCATGAACAGGCACGAGATCAGTGCATGAACTGCAATGTGATTAGTTCATGATCAGCCACGTGATCAGTGTATGATCAACCACGTGATCAGTGCACGATCAGCCACATGAACAGTGCAAGATCAGCCAAATGATCAGTGCATGCAGTCACGTAATCAGTGTATGATCAGCTTCGTGATCAGTGCATGATCAGCCACGTGATCAGTGCATGATTAGGCACGTGTTCAGTGCATTATCAGTAATGTGATCAGTGTATGATCAGACACGTGATGAGTGCATGTACAGCCACGTGATCAGTGTATGATAAGCCACGTGATCAGTGCATGCACAGTCACGTGATCAGTGTATGCTCAGCTTCGTGATAATTGCATGATCAGCAACGAGATCAGTGCATGGTCAGGACGTGATCAGTGCATGATTAGTCACGTCTTCAGTGCATGATCAGTCACGTGATCAGTGCATGATAGCAACGTGAACAGTGCATGATCAGCTACGTGATCAGTGCATGATAGCCAGGTGATCAGTGCATGATCAGTCACATGTTCAATGTATGATCATCCACGTGATCAGTGCATGATAGCCACGTGATCAGTGCATGATCAGTCATGTGATCAGTGTATGATCATCCACGTGATCAATGCATGATAGCCACCATATAAGTGCATGATCAACCACGTGATCAGTGGATGATCAGCCTTGTGATCAGTGCATGCAGAGTCACGTGATCAGTGTATGATCAGACACGTGATCAGTGCATGATCAGCCTTGTGATCAGTGCATGTAGAGTCACGTGATCAGTGCATGATCAGCTTTGTGATCAGTGCATGATCAGCCACGTGATCAGTGCATGATCAGGAACGTGATCAGTGCAGGATCAGTCACGTGATCAGAGCATGATCAGCCACGTAATCAGTGTATGATCAGCCACGTAATCAGTGCATCATAGCCACCCGATCAGTGCATGATAAGCAAAGTGATTAGTGCATGATCATCAACTTGATAACAGTATGATCAGCCACGTCATCAGTGCATGATTAGGCACGTGTTCAGTGCATTATCAGTAATGTGATCAGTGTATGATCAGGCACGTGATGAGTGCATGTACAGCCACGTGATCAGTGTATGATAAGCCACGTGATCAGTTCATGCACAGTCACGTGATCAGTGTATGCTCAGCTTCGTGATAATTGCATGATCAGCAACGAGATCAGTGCATGGTCAGGACGTGATCAGTGCATGATTAGTCACGTCTTCAGTGCATGATCAGTCACGTGATCAGTGCATGATAGCAACGTGAACAGTGCATGATCAGCTACGTGATCAGTGCATGATAGCCAGGTGATCAGTGCATGATCAGTCACATGTTCAATGTATGATCATCCACGTGATCAGTGCATGACAGCCAGGTGATCAGTGCATGATCAGTCACATGTTCAATGTATGATCATCCACGTGATCAGTGCATGATAGCCACGTGATCAGTGCATGATCAGTCATGTGATCAGTGTATGATCATCCACGTGATCAATGCATGATAGCCACCAGATAAGTGCATGATCAACCACGTGATCAGTGCATGATCAGCCTTGTGATCAGTGCATGCAGAGTCACGTGATCAGTGTATGATCAGCTTCGTGATCAGTGCATGATCAGCCAGGTGATCAGTGCGTTATCAGGAACGTGATCAGTGCCTGATCAGTCACGTGATCAGTGTATGATCAGACACGTGATCAGTGCATGATCAGCCTTGTGATCAGTGCATGCAGAGTCACGTGATCATTGTATGATCAGCTTCGTGATGAGTACATGATCAGACACGTGGTCAGTGCATGGACAGGCACGACATCAGTGCATGAACTGCAATGTAATTAGTTTATGATCAGTCACGTGATCAGTGTATGATCAACCACGTGATCAGTGCACGATCAGCCACATGAACAGTGCAAGATCAGCCAAATGATCAGTGCATGCAGTCACGTAATCAGTGTATGATCAGCTTCTTGATCAGTGCATGACAGCCACGTGGTCAGTGCATGATGAGTCACGTGATCAGTGCATGATCAGCCACGTGTTCAGTGTATGATCAGCCACGTGATCAGTGCATGATAAGCAAAGTGATTAGTGCATGATCATCAACTTGAACAGAGTATGATCAGCCACATCATCAGTGCATGATCAGGCACGTGATCAGTGCATGATTAGTTACGTGATCAATGTATGATTAGCCACGTAATCAGTGCATGATAGCCACCTGATCAGTGCATGATAAGCAACATGATTAGTGCATGATCAGCCACGTGGTCAGTGCATGATCATCCACGTGATCAGTGCATGCACAGTCACGTTATTAGTGTATGATCAGCTTCGTGATAAGTGCGTGATTAGTTACGTGAACAATGTATGATAAGCCACGTGATCAGTGAATGATAGCCAAGTGATAAGTGCATGATCAGTCACGTGATCATGGCATGCACAGTCATGTGATGAGGGCATGACAGCTACGCAATCAGTGCATAATCAGTCACGTGATCAGTGCATGATAGCCACGTAAACAGTGCATGAAGAGGGACGTGATCAGTTCATGCGCAGTCACGTGATCAGTGCATGATAGACTCCTGATCAGTGCATGACAGCCACGTGGTCAGTGCATGATCAGTCACGTGATCAGTGCTTGTGCAGTCACGTGTTCAGTGTATGATCAGCCAGGTGATCAGTGCATGATAGCCACCTGATCAGTGCATGATAAGCAAAGTGATAAGTGCATGATCATCCACTTGATCAGAGTATGATCAGCCACGTGATCAGTGCATGATCAGCCACGTG
This sequence comes from Bos indicus, assembly GCF_029378745.1. Taxonomy (NCBI): domain Eukaryota; kingdom Metazoa; phylum Chordata; class Mammalia; order Artiodactyla; family Bovidae; genus Bos; species Bos indicus. The sequence goes on along the minus strand of NC_091763.1, from coordinate 204,553 downwards.
ATCAGTGTATGATCAGCCACGTTATCAGTGCATGATAGCCACCTGATCAGTGCATGATAAGCAAAGTGATTAGTGCATGATCATCAACTTGATCAGAGTATGATCAGCCACGTCATCAGTGCATGATCAGGCACGTGATCAGTGCATGATCAGTCACCTGATCAGTGCATGATCAGTCACGTGATCAGTGCATGATAGCCACCTGACCACTACATGATCAGCAACGTGATTAGTGCATGATTAGCCACGTGATCAGTGCATGATCAGTCACCTGATCAGTGCATGATCAGTCACCTGATCAGTGCATGATAGCCACCTGACCACTACATGATCAGCAACGTGATTAGTGCATGATCAGCCACATGATCAGTGCATGATCAATCATGTGATCACTGTATGATTAGCCACATTATCAGTGCATGCTCAGTCACATGATCAGTGCATGATCAGCCACGTGATCAGTGCATGATAGCCAAATTATCATTGGCTACAGTTACGTGATCAATTCATGTGCAGTCACGTGATCTGTGCATGATAGCCACGTGATCAGTGCGTGATCAGTCACGTGATCAGTGTGTGATCAGTCACGTGATCAATGTATGATCATCCAATAATCAGTGCATGTGCAGTCACGTGATCAGTGCATGATAGCCACCTGACCAGTGCATGATCAGCAACGTGATTAGTGCATGATCAGCCACATGATCAGCTCATGATCAATCACGTGATCACTGTATGATCAGCCACGTCATCAGTGCATGCTCAGTCACAGGATCAGTGCATGATCAGCCACGTGATCAGTGCATGATAGCCAAGTGATCATTGCCTACAGTTACGTGATCAATTCATGCGCAGTCACGTGATCAGTGCATGATAGCCACGTGATCAGTGCATGATCAGTCACGTGATCAGTGCTTGCGCAGTCTCGTGTTCAGTGTATGATCAACCACGTGATCAATGCATGATAACCACCAGATCAGTTCATGATCAGTCACGTGATCAGTGCATGATCTCTCACGTGTCCAGTGTATGATATCCACGTGATCAGTTCTTGCGCAGTCATGTGATCACTGCATGATAGCTAAGTGATCAGTGCCTGATCAGCCACGTGATCAGTGCAAGATCGCCACGTGATCAGTGCATGATTATTTAGGTGATCAATGTATGATTAGCCACATGATCAGTGCATGACAGCCACGTGATCAGTGCATGATCAGTCACGTGATCAGTCACGTGATCATGGCATGCAGAGTCATGTGATCAGTGCATGATAAATACGAGATCAGTGCATAATCAGTCACGTGATCAGTGCATGATCAGGCAAGTGATCATTGCATGATCTGTCATGTGATCGGTGTATGATCAGCCACGTGATCGGTGCATGATCAGGCGTGTGAAGAGTGCATGATCAGTCACGTCATCAGTGTATGATCAACCACGTGATCAATCAATGAGAGCCACCACATGAGTGCATGATCAGTCACGTGATCAGTGCATGATCTGTCTCTTCATCAGCCTATGATATCCACGTGATCAGTTCATGCGCAGTCATGTGATCAGTGCATGATAGCTACGTGATCAGTGCATGATCGGCCACTTGATCAGTGCAAGATTGCCAAGTGATCAGTGCATGATTAGTTACGTGATGAATGTATGATTAGCCACGTAATCAGTGCATGATAGCCACCTGATCAGTGCAAGTTCAGTCACATGATCATGGCAGGCGCAGTCATGTGATCAGTGCATGATAGCTACACAATAAGATCATAAACAGTCACGTGATAATTGCAGGATCAGACACGTGATCAGTCCATGAAAGCCACGTAATGAGTGCATGAACAGGTACGTGATCAATTCATGCGCAGTCACATGATCAGTGCATGGTAGACACGTGATTAGTGCATGACAGCCATGTGATCAGGGCATGATCCGTCACGTGATAAGTGCATACGCAGTCACGTGATCAGTGTATGATCAGCCACGTGACCAGTGCATGATAGCCACCTGATTAGTGCATGATAAGCAACGTGATTAGTGAATGATCATCCACGTGATCAGTGTACGATCAGACACGTGATCCGTGCATGATCAGCCACGTGATCAGTGCATGATCAGGCATGTTAAGAGTGCATGATCAGTCACGTCATCAGTGTATGATCAACCACGTGATCAATTAATGATAGCCACCACATGAGTGCATGATCAGTCACGTGATCAGAGCATGATCTGTCTCTTAAACAGCGTATGATATCCTCGTGATCAGTTCATAGGCAGTCATGTGATCAGTGCATGATAGCTACGTGATCAGTGCATGATCGGCCACTTGATCAGTGCAAGATCCCCAAGTGATCAGTGCATGATTAGTTACGTGATCAATGTATGATTAGCCACGTGATCAGTGCATGATAGCCACGTGATCAGTGCATGATAAGCAACGTGATTAGTGCATGATCAGCCACGTGATCAGCGCATGATCATCCACGTGATCAGTGCATGCACAGTCACGTGATTAGTGTATGATCAGCTTCGTGATCAGTGCGTGATTAGTTACGTGAACAATGTATGATAAGCAACGTGATCAGTGAATGATAGCCAAGTGATAAGTGCATGATCAGTCACGTGATCATGGCATGTGCAGTCATGTGATCAGGGCATGACAGCTAGGCAATGAGTGCATAATCAGTCACGTGATAATTGCAGGGTCAGCCACGTGATCAGTGCATGATCAGCCACGTGATCAGTGCATGCACAGTCACGTGATCAGTGTATGATCAGCTTTGTGATCAGTGCATGATTAGTTACGAGATCAATGTATGATTAGCCACGTAATCAGTGCATGATAGCCACCTGATCAGTGCAAGATCAGTCACATGATCATGGCAGGCGCAGTCATGTGATCAGTGCATGATAGCTACACAATAAGATCATAAACAGTCACGTGATAATTGCATGACCAGCCACGTGATCAGTGCATGATAGCCAAGTGATCATTGCCTACAGTTACGTGATCAATTCATGCGCAGCCACGTGATCAGTGCATGATAGCCAAATGATCATTGGCTACAGTTACGTGATCAATTCATGTGCAGTCACGTGATCTGTGCATGATAGCCACGTGATCAGTGCGTGATCAGCCACGTGATCAGTGCATGATTAGGCACGTGTTCAGTGCATTATCAGTAATGTGATCAGTGTATGATCAGGCACGTGATGAGTGCATGTACAGCCACGTGATCAGTGTATGATAAGCCACGTGATCAGTTCATGCACAGTCACGTGATCAGTGTATGCTCAGCTTCGTGATAATTGCATGATCAGCAACGAGATCAGTGCATGGTCAGGACGTGATCAGTGCATGATTAGTCACGTCTTCAATGCATGATCAGTCACGTGATCAGTGCATGATAGCAACGTGAACAGTGCATGATCAGCTACGTGATCAGTGCATGATAGCCAGGTGATCAGTGCATGATCAGTCACATGTTCAATGTGTGATCATCCACGTGATCAGTGCATGACAGCCAGGTGATCAGTGCATGATCAGTCACATGTTCAATGTATGATCATCCACGTGATCAGTGCATGATAGCCACGTGATCAGTGCATGATCAGTCATGTGATCAGTGTATGATCATCCACGTGATCAATGCATGATAGCCACCAGATAAGTGCATGATCAACCACGTGATCAGTGCATGATCAGCCTTGTGATCAGTGCATGCAGAGTCACGTGATCATTGTATGATCAGCTTCGTGATGAGTACATGATCAGACACGTGGTCAGTGCATGAACAGGCACGAGATCAGTGCATGAACTGCAATGTGATTAGTTTATGATCAGTCACGTGATCAGTGTATGATCAACCACGTGATCAGTGCACGATCAGCCACATGAACAGTGCAAGATCAGCCAAATGATCAGTGCATGCAGTCACGTAATCAGTGTATGATCAGCTTCTTGATCAGTGCATTACAGCCACGTGGTCAGTGCATGATGAGTCACGTGATCAGTGCATGATCAGCCACGTGTTCAGTGTATGATCAGCCACGTGATCAGTGCATGATAGCCACCTGATCAGTGCATGATAAGCAAAGTGATTAGTGCATGATCATCAACTTGAACAGAGTATGATCAGCCACATCATCAGTGCATGATCAGGCACGTGATCAGTGCATGATTAGTTACGTGATCAATGTATGATTAGCCACGTAATCAGTGCATGATAGCCACCTGATCAGTGCATGATAAGCAACATGATTAGTGCATGATCAGCCACGTGGTCAGTGCATGATCATCCACGTGATCAGTGCATGCACAGTCACGTTATTAGTGTATGATCAGCTTCGTGATAAGTGCGTGATTAGTTACGTGAACAATGTATGATAAGCCACGTGATCAGTGAATGATAGCCAAGTGATAAGTGCATGATCAGTCACGTGATCATGGCATGCACAGTCATGTGATGAAGGCATGACAGCTACGCAATGAGTGCATAATCGGTCACGTGATCAGTGCCTGATAGCCACGTAAACAGTGCATGAAGAGGTACTTGATCAGTTCATGAGCATTCACGTAATCAGTGCATGATAGACTCCTGATCAGGGAATGATAACCACGTGATCAGTGCATGATCATTCACGTGATCAGTGCATGCGCACTAACGTGATCAGGGTATGATCAGCCCCGTGTTCAGTGAATGATAGACACGTGATCAGTAAATGATAGCCAAGTGGTAAGTGCATGTCAGTCAAGTGATAATGGCATGCGCAGTCATGTGATCAGTGCAAGACAGCTACGCAATCAGTGCATAATCAGTCACGTGATCAGTGCATGATAGCCACGTAAACAGTGCATGAAGAGGGACGTGATCAGTTCATGCGCAGTCACGTGATCAGTGCATGATAGACTCCTGATCAGTGCATGACAGCCACGTGGTCAGTGCATGATCAGTCACGTGATCAGTGCTTGTGCAGTCACGTGTTCAGTGTATGATCAGCCAGGTGATCAGTGCATGATAGCCACCTGATCAGTGCATGATAAGCAAAGTGATAAGTGCATGATCATCCACTTGATCAGAGTATGATCAGCCACGTGATCAGTGCATGATCAGCCACGTAATCAGTGTATGATCAGCCACGATATCAGTGCATGATAGCCACCTGATCAGTGCATGATAAGCAAAGTGATTAGTGCATGATCATCAACTTGATCAGAGTATGATCAGCCACGTCTTCAGTGCATGATCAGGCACGTGATCAGTGCATGATCAGTCACCTGATCAGTGCATGATCAGTCACCTGATCAGTGCATGATAGCCACATGACCACTACATGATCAGCAACGTGATTAGTGCATGATTAGCCACGTGATCAGTGCATGATCAGTCACCTGATCAGTGCATGATCAGTCACCTGATCAGTGCATGATAGCCACCTGACCACTACATGATCAGCAACGTGATTAGTGCATGATCAGCCACATGATCAGTGCATGATCAATCATGTGATCACTGTATGATTAGCCACATTATCAGTGCATGCTCAGTCACATGATCAGTGCATGATCAGCCACGTGATCAGTGCATGATAGCCAAATTATCATTGGCTACAGTTACGTGATCAATTCATGTGCAGTCACGTGATCTGTGCATGATAGCCACGTGATCAGTGCGTGATCAGTCACGTGATCAGTGTGTGATCAGTCACGTGATCAATGTATGATCATCCAATAATCAGTGCATGTGCAGTCACGTGATCAGTGCATGATAGCCACCTGACCAGTGCATGATCAGCAACGTGATTAGTGCATGATCAGCCACATGATCAGCTCATGATCAATCACGTGATCACTGTATGATCAGCCACGTCATCAGTGCATGCTCAGTCACAGGATCAGTGCATGATCAGCCACGTGATCAGTGCATGATAGCCAAGTGATCATTGCCTACAGTTACGTGATCAATTCATGCGCAGTCACGTGATCAGTGCATGATAGCCACGTGATCAGTGCATGATCAGTCACGTGATCAGTGCTTGCGCAGTCTCGTGTTCAGTGTATGATCAACCACGTGATCAATGCATGATAACCACCAGATCAGTTCATGATCAGTCACGTGATCAGTGCATGATCTCTCACGTGTCCAGTGTATGATATCCACGTGATCAGTTCTTGCGCAGTCATGTGATCAGTGCATGATAGCTAAGTGATCAGTGCCTGATCAGCCACGTGATCAGTGCAAGATCGCCACGTGATCAGTGCATGATTATTTAGGTGATTAATGTATGATTAGCCACATGATCAGTGCATGACAGCCACGTGATCAGTGCATGATCAGTCACGTGATCATGGCATGCAGAGTCATGTGATCAGTGCATGATAAATACGAGATCAGTGCATAATCAGTCACGTGATCAGTGCATGATCAGGCAAGTGATCATTGCATGATCTGTCATGTGATCGGTGTATGATCAGCCACGTGATCGGTGCATGATCAGGCGTGTGAAGAGTGCATGATCAGTCACGTCATCAGTGTATGATCAACCACGTGATCAATCAATGAGAGCCACCACATGAGTGCATGATCAGTCACGTGATCAGTGCATGATCTGTCTCTTCATCAGCCTATGATATCCACGTGATCAGTTCATGCGCAGTCATGTGATCAGTGCATGATAGCTACGTGATCAGTGCATGATCGGCCACTTGATCAGTGCAAGATTGCCAAGTGATCAGTGCATGATTAGTTACGTGATGAATGTATGATTAGCCACGTAATCAGTGCATGATAGCCACCTGATCAGTGCAAGTTCAGTCACATGATCATGGCAGGCGCAGTCATGTGATCAGTGCATGATAGCTACACAATAAGATCATAAACAGTCACGTGATAATTGCAGGATCAGACACGTGATCAGTCCATGAAAGCCACGTAATGAGTGCATGAACAGGTACGTGATCAATTCATGCGCAGTCACATGATCAGTGCATGGTAGACACGTGATTAGTGCATGACAGCCATGTGATCAGGGCATGATCCGTCACGTGATAAGTGCATACGCAGTCACGTGATCAGTGTATGATCAGCCACGTGACCAGTGCATGATAGCCACCTGATTAGTGCATGATAAGCAACGTGATTAGTGAATGATCATCCACGTGATCAGTGTACGATCAGACACGTGATCCGTGCATGATCAGCCACGTGATCAGTGCATGATCAGGCATGTTAAGAGTGCATGATCAGTCACGTCATCAGTGTATGATCAACCACGTGATCAATTAATGATAGCCACCACATGAGTGCATGATCAGTCACGTGATCAGAGCATGATCTGTCTCTTAAACAGCGTATGATATCCTCGTGATCAGTTCATAGGCAGTCATGTGATCAGTGCATGATAGCTACGTGATCAGTGCATGATCGGCCACTTGATCAGTGCAAGATCCCCAAGTGATCAGTGCATGATTAGTTACGTGATCAATGTATGATTAGCCACGTAATCAGTGCATGATAGCCACCTGATCAGTGCATGATAAGCAACGTGATTAGTGCATGATCAGCCACGTGATCAGCGCATGATCATCCACGTGATCAGTGCATGCACAGTCACGTGATTAGTGTATGATCAGCTTCGTGATCAGTGCGTGATTAGTTACGTGAACAATGTATGATAAGCAACGTGATCAGTGAATGATAGCCAAGTGATAAGTGCATGATCAGTCACGTGATCATGGCATGCGCAGTCATGTGATCAGGGCATGACAGCTAGGCAATGAGTGCATAATCAGTCACGTGATAATTGCAGGGTCAGCCACGTGATCAGTGCATGATCAGCCACGTGATCAGTGCATGCACAGTCACGTGATCAGTGTATGATCAGCTTTGTGATCAGTGCATGATTAGTTACGTGATCAATGTATGATTAGCCACGTAATCAGTGCATGATAGACACCTGATCAGTGCAAGTTCAGTCACATGATCATGGCAGGCGCAGTCATGTGATCAGTGCATGATAGCTACACAATAAGATCATAAACAGTCACGTGATAATTGCAGGATCAGACACGTGATCAGTCCATGAAAGCCACGTAATGAGTGCATGAACAGGTACGTGATCAATTCATGCGCAGTCACATGATCAGTGCATGGTAGACACGTGATTAGTGCATGACAGCCATATGATCAGGGCATGATCCGTCACGTGATAAGTGCATACGCAGTCACGTGATCAGTGTATGACCAGCCAAGTGACCAGTGCATGATAGCCACCTGATTAGTGCATGATAAGCAACGTGATTAGTGAATGATCATCCACGTGATCAGTGTACGATCAGACACGTGATCTGTGCATGATCAGCCACGTGATGAGTGCATGATAGCCACCTGATCAGTGCATGATAAGCAACGTGATTAGTGCATGATCAGCCACGTGATGAGTGCATGATAGCCACCTGATCAGTGCATGATAAGCAACGTGATTAGTGCATGATCAGCCACGTGATCAGTGTATGATCAGCCACGTGACCAGTGTATGATCAGCCACGTGATCAGTGCATGATCATCCACGTGATCAGTGCATGCACAGTCACGTGATTAGTGTATGATCAGCTTCGTGATCAGTGCGTGATTAGTTACGTGATCAATGTATGATAAGCCACGTGATCAGTGAATGATAGCCAACTGATAAGTGCATGATCACTCACGTGATCATGGCATGCGCAGTCATGTGATGAGGGCATGACAGCTACGCAATCAGTGCATAATCAGTCACGTGATCAGTGCATGATAGCCACGTAAACAGTGCATGAAGAGGTACGTGATCAGTTCATGGGCAGTCACGTGATCAGTGCATGATAGATTCATGGTCAGTGCATGATAACCACGTGATCAGTGCATGATCAGTCACGTGATTGGTGAATTCGCAGTAACGTGATCAGTGTATGATCATCCACGTGTTCAGTGCATGATAGACACGTGATCATGGCATGCGAAGTCATGTGATCAGTTCATGACAGCAACGCAATCAGTGCATAATCAGTCACATCATCAGTGCATGATAGCCATGTAAACAGTGTATGAAGAGCTACGTGTTCAGTTCATGCGCAGTCACGTGATCAGTGCATGATAGACTCCTGATCAGGGAATGATAACCACGTGATCAGTGCATGATCAGTCACGTGATCAGTGCATGGGCAGTAACGTGATCAGTGTATGATCAGCCACCTGTTCAGTGAATGATAGACACGTGATCAGTGAATGATAGCCAAGTGATAAGTGCATGATCAGTCACGTGATCATGGCATGCGCAGTCATGTGATCAGTGCATGACAGCTATGCAATCAGTGCATAATCAGTCACGTGATCAGTGCATGATAGCCACGTAAACAGTACATGAAGAGGTACGTGATCAGATCATGCGCAGTCACGTGATCAGTGCATGATAGACTCCTGATCAGTGCATGACAGCCACGTGGTCAGTGCATGATCAGTCACGTGAACAGTGCTTGCGCAGTCACGTGTTCAGTGTATGATCAGCCAGGTGATCAGTGCATGATAGCCACCTGATCAGTGCATGATAAGCAAAGTGATAAGTGCAGATCATCTACGTGATCAGTGCATGCACAGTCACGTGATTAGTGTATGATCAGCTTCGTGATAAGCGCGTGATTAGTTACGAGAGCAATGTATGATAAGCCACGTGATCAGTGAATTATAGCCAAGTGATAAGTGCATGATCAGTCACGTGATCATGGCATGCGCAGTCATGTCATGAGGGCATGACAGCTACGCAATGAGTACATAATCAGTCACGTGATCAGTGCATGCGCACTAACGTGCTCAGTGTATGATCAGCCTCGTGTTCAGTGAATGATAGACACGTGATCAGTAAATGATAGCCAAGTAATAAGTGCATGTCAGTCACGTGATCATGGCATGCGCAGTCATGTGATCAGTGAAAGACAGCTACGCAATCAGTGCATAATCAGTCACGTGACCAGTGCATGATAGCCACATAAACAGTGCATGAAGAGGTACGTGATCAGTTCATGTGCAGTCACGTGATCAGTGCATGATAGACTCCTGATCAGTGCATGACAGCCACGTGGTCAGAGCATGATCAGTCACGTGATCAGTGCTTGTGCAGTCACGTGTTCAGTGTATGATCAGCCACGTGATCAGTGCATGATAGCCACCTGATCAGTGCATGATAAGCAAAGTGATAAGTGCATGATCATCCACTTGATCAGAGTATGATCAGCCACGTGATCAGTGTGTGATTAGTCACGTGATCAGTGTATGATCATCCAATATTCAGTGCATGCGCAGTCACGTGATCAGTGCATGATAGCCACGTCATCAGTGCATGATCAACCACTTTATCAGTGCATGATCAGCCACATGATCAGTGCATGATCAGCCACGTGATCATTGTATGATCAGCCATGTGATCAGTGCATGATAGCCAGGTTATAAGTACATGATCAGCCACGTCATCAGTGCATGATCAGCCAAGTGATCAGTGCATGCACAGTCACGTGATCATTGTATGATCAGCTTCGTGATCAGTACATGATCAGACACGTGGTCAGTGCATGATCAGTCACCTGATCATTGCATGAACAGGCACGAGATCAGTGCATGAACTGCAATGTGATTAGTTCATGATCAGACACGTGATCAGTGTATGATCAAGCACGTGATCAGTGCACGATCAGCCACATGAACAGTGCAAGATCAGCCAAATGATCAGTGCATGCAGTCATGTAATCACTGTATGATCAGCTTCATGATCAGTGCATGATCAGCCACGTGATCAGTGCATGATCAATCACGTGATCACTGTATGATCAGCCACGTCATCAGTGCATGCTCAGTCACAGGATCAGTGCAGGATCAGCCACGTGATCAGTGCATGATAGCCAAATGATCATTGGCTACAGTTACGTGATCAATTCATGTGCAGTCACGTGATCTGTGCATGATAGGCACGTGATCAGTGCGTGATCAGTCATGTGATCAGTGTGTGATAAGTCACGTGATCAATGTATGATCATCCAATAATCAGTGCATGCGCAGTCACGTGATCAGTGCATGATAGCCACATCATCAGTGCATGATCAACCACTTTATCAGTGCATGATCAGTCACGTGATCAGTGCATGATCATCCACATGATCAGTGCATGATCAGCCACCTGATCATTGTATGATCAGCCATGTGATCAGTGCATGATACCCAGGTTATAAGTACATGATCAGCCACGTCATCAGTGCATGATCAGCCAAGTGATCAGTGCATGCACAGTCACGTGATCATTGTATGATCAGCTTCCTGATCAGTACATGATCAGACACGTGGTCAGTGCATGATCAGTCACCTGATCATTGCATGAACAGGCACGAGATCAGTGAATGAACTGCAATGTGATTAGATCATGATCAGCCACGTGATCAGTGTATGATCAACCACGTGGTCAGTGCACGATCAGCCACATGAACAGTGCAAGATCAGCCAAATGATCAGTGCATGCAGTCACGTAATCAGTGTATGATCAGCTTCGTGATCAGTACATGATCAGCCACGTGATCAGTGCATGATTAGGCACGTGTTCAGTGCATTATCAGTAATGTGATCAGTGTATGATCAGGCACGTGATGAGTGCATGTACAGCCACGTGATCAGTGTATGATAAGCCACGTGATCAGTTCATGCACAGTCACGTGATCAGTGTATGCTCAGCTTCGTGATAATTGCATGATCAGCAACTAGATCAGTGCATGGTCAGGACGTGATCAGTGCATGATTAGTCACATCTTCAGTGCATGATCAGTCACGTGATCAGTGCATGATAGCAACGTGAACAGTGCATGATCAGCTACGTGATCAGTGCATGATAGCCAGGTAATCAGTGCATGATCAGTCACATGTTCAATGTATGATCATCCACGTGATCAGTGCATGATAGCCACGTGATCAGTGCATGATCAGTCATGTGATCAGTGTATGATCATCCACGTGATCAATGCATGATAGCCACCAGATAAGTGCATGATCAACCACGTGATCAGTGGATGATCAGCCTTGTGATCAGTGCATGCAGAGTCACGTGATCAGTTTATGATCAGCTTCGTGATCAGTGCATGATCAGCCACGTGATCAGTGCGTTATCAGGAACGTGATCAGTGCCTGATCACTCACGTGATCAGTGTTTGATCAGACACGTGATCAGTGCATGATCAGCCTTGTGATCAGGGCATTCAGAGTCACGTGATCAGTGTATGATCAGCTTTGTGATCAGTGCATGATCAGCCACGTGATCAGTGCATGATCAGGAACGTGATCAGTGTATGATCAGCCACGTGTTCAGTGCATGATAGACACGTGATCATGGCATGCGAAGTCATGTGATCAGTGCATGACAGCAACGCAATCAGTGCATAATCAGTCACGTCATCAGTGCATGATAGCCACGTAAACAGTGTATGAAGAGCTACGTGTTCAGTTCATGCGCAGTCACGTGATCAGTGCATGATAGACTCCTGATCAGGGAATGATAACCACGTGATCAGTGCATGATCAGTCACGTGATCAGTGCATGGGCAGTAACGTGATCAGTGTATGATCAGCCACCTGTTCAGTGAATGATAGACACGTGATCAGTGAATGATAGCCAAGTGATAAGTGCATGATCAGTCACGTGATCATGGCATGCGCAGTCATGTGAGCAGTGCATGACAGCTATGCAATCAGTGCATAATCAGTCATGTGATCAGTGCATGATAGCCACGTAAACAGTGCATGAAGAGGTACGTGATCAGATCATGCGCAGTCACGTGATCAGTGCATGATAGACTCCTGATCAGTGCATGGCAGCCACGTGGTCAGTGCATGATCAGTCACGTGAACAGTGCTTGCGCAGTCACGTGTTCAGTGTATGATCAGCCAGGTGATCAGTGCATGATAGCCATCTGATCAGTGCATGATAAGCAAAGTGATAAGTGTAGATCATCCACGTGATCAGTGCATGCACAGTCACGTGATTAGTGTATGATCAGCTTCGTGATAAGTGCGTGATTAGTTACGTGAACAATGTATGATAAGCCACGTGATCAGTGAATTATAGCCAAGTGATAAGTGCATGATCAGTCACGTGATCATGGCATGCGCAGTCATGTCATGAGGGCATGACAGCTACGCAATGAGTACATAATCAGTCATGTGATCAGTGCATGCGCACAAACGTGCTCAGTGTATGATCAGCCTCGTGTTCAGTGAATGATAGACACGTGATCAGTAAATGATAGCCAAGTAATAAGTGCATGTCAGTCACGTGATCATGGCATGCGCAGTCATGTGATCAGTGAAAGACAGCTACGCAATCAGTGCATAATCAGTCACGTGACCAGTGCATGATAGCCACATAAACAGTGCATGAAGAGGTACGTGATCAGTTCATGCGCAGTCACGTGATCAGTGCATGATAGACTCCTGATCAGTGCATGACAGCCACGTGGTCAGAGCATGATCAGTCACGTGATCAGTGCTTGTGCAGTCACGTGTTCAGTGTATGATCAGCCACGTGATCAGTGCATGATAGCCACCTGATCAGTGCATGATAAGCAAAGTGATAAGTGCATGATCATCCACTTGATCAGAGTATGATCAGCCACGTGATCAGTGTGTGATTAGTTACGTGATCAGTGTATGATCATCCAATATTCAGTGCATGCGCAGTCACGTGATCAGTGCATGATAGCCACGTCATCAGTGCATGATCAACCACTTTATCAGTGCATGATCAGCCACATGATCAGTGCATGATCAGCCACGTGATCATTGTATGATCAGCCATGTGATCAGTGCATGATAGCCAGGTTATAAGTACATGATCAGCCACGTGGTCAGTGCATGATCAGTCACCTGATCATTGCATGAACAGGCACGAGATCAGTGCATGAACTGCAATGTGATTAGTTCATGATCAGCCACGTGATCAGTGTATGATCAACCACGTGATCAGTGCACGATCAGCCACATGAACAGTGCAAGATCAGCCAAATGATCAGTGCATGCAGTCATGTAATCAGTGTATGATCAGCTTCGTGATCAGTGCATGATCAGTCATGTGATCAGTGCATGATAGCCACCTGACCACTACATGATCAGCAACGTGATTAGTTCATGATCAGCCACATGATCAGTGCATGATCAATCACGTGATCACTGTATGATCAGCCACGTCATCAGTGCATCCTCAGTCACAGGATCAGTGCAGGATCAGCCACGTGATCAGTGCATGATAGCCAAATGATTATTGGCTACAGTTACGTGATCAATTCATGTGCAGTCACGTGATCTGTGCATGATAGCCACGTGATCAGTGCGTGATCAGTCATGTGATCAGTGTGTGATCAGTCACGTGATCAATCTATGATCATCCAATAATCAGTGCATGCGCAGTCACGTGACAGTGCATGATAGCCACCTGATCAGTGCATGATCAGCAACCGGATGAGTGCATGATCAGCCACATGATCAGTTCATGATCAATCACGTGATCACTGTTTGATCAGCCACGTCATCAGTGCATGCTCAGTCACATGATCAGTGCATGACCAGCCACGTGATCAGTGCATGATAGCCAAGTGATCATTGCCTACAGTTACGTGATCAGTTCATGGGCAGCCACGTGATCAGTGCATGATAGCCACGTGATCAGTGCGTATTCAGTCACGTGATCAGTGTGTGATTAGTCACGTGATCAGTGTATGATCATCCAATATTCAGTGCATGCGTAGTCACGTGATCAGTGCATGATAGCCACGTCATCAGTGCATGATCAACCACTTTATCAGTGCATGATCAGCCACATGATCAGTGCATGATCAGTCACATGATCAGTGCATGATCATCCACATGATCAGTGCATGATCAGCCACCTGATCATTGTATGATCAGCCATGTGATCAGTGCATGATAGCCAGGTTATAAGTACATGATCAGCCACGTCATCAGTGCATGATCAGCCAAGTGATCAGTGCATGCACAGTCACGTGATCATTGTATGATCAGCTTCGTGATGAGTACATGATCAGACAAGTGGTCAGTGCATGATCAGTCACCTGATCATTGCATGAACAGGCACGAGATCAGTGCATGAACTGCAATGTGATTAGATCATGATCAGCCACGTGATCAGTGTATGATTAACCACGTGATCAGTGCACGATCAGCCACATGAACAGTGCAAGATCAGCCAAATGATCAGTGCATGCAGTCACGTAATCAGTGTATGATCAGCTTCGTGATCAGTACATGATCAGCCACGTGATCAGTGCATGATTAGGCACGGGTTCAGTGCATTATCAGTAATGTGATCAGTGTATGATCAGGCACGTGATGAGTGCATGTACAGCCACGTGATCAGTGTATGTTAAGCCACGTGATCAGTTCATGCACAGTCACGTGATCAGTGTATGCTCAGCTTCGTGATAATTGCATGATCAGCAACGAGATCAGTGCATGGTCAGGACGAGATCAGTGCATGATTAGTCACGTCTTCAGTGCATGATCAGTCACGTGATCAGTGCATGATAGCAACGTGAACAGTGCATGATCAGCTACGTGATCAGTGCATGATAGCCAGGTGATCAGTGCATGATCAGTCACATGTTCAATGTATGATCATCCACGTGATCAGTGCATGATAGCCACGTGATCAGTGCATGATCAGTCAAGTGATCAGTGTATGATCATCCACGTGATAAATGCATGATAGCCACCAGATAAGTGCATGATCAACCACGTGATCAGTGGATGATCAGACTTGTGATCACTGCCTGATCAGTCACGTGATCAGTGTATGATCAGACACGTGATCAGCGCATGATCAGACTTGTGATCAGGGCATGCAGAGTCACGTCATCAGTGTATGATCAGCTTTGTGATCAGTGCATGATCAGCCACGTGATCAGTGCATGATCAGGAACGTGATCAGTGCATGATCAGTCACATGATCAGAGCATGATCAGCCACGAAATCAGTGCATCATAGCCACCTGATCAGTGCATGATAAGCAAAGTGATTAGTGCATGATCATCAACTTGATCAGAGTATGATCAGCCACGTCATCAGTGCATGATCAGACACGTGATCAGTGCATGGTCAGTCACCTGATCAGTGCATGAACAGTCACGTGATCAGTGCATGATAGCCACCTGACCACTACATGATCAGCAACATGATTAGTGCATGATCAGCCACATGATCAGTGCATGATCAATCACGTGATCACTGTATGATCATCCACGTCATCAGTGCATGCTCAGTCACAGGATCAGTGCATGATAGCCAAATGATCATTGGCTACATTTACGTGATCAATTCATGTGCAGTCACGTGATCTGTGCATGATAGCCACGTGATCAGTGCGTGATCAGTCACGTGATCAGTGTGTGATCAGTCACGTGATCAATGTATGATCATCCAATACTCAGTGCATGCGCAGTCATGTGATCAGTGCATGATAGCCACCTGACCAGTGCATGATCAGCAACGTGATTAGTGCATGATCAGCCACATGATCAGTTCATGATCAATCACGTGACCACTGTATTATCAGCCACGTCATCAGTGCATGCTCTGTCACATGATCAGTGCATGTTCAGTCACATGATCAGTGCATGATCAGCCACGTGATCAAGTGCATGATAGCCAAATGATCATTGGCTACAGTTACGTGATCAATTCATGCGCAGCCACGTGATCAGTGCATGATAGCCATGTGATCAGTGCGTATTCAGTCACGTGATCAGTGTGTGATTAGTCACGTGATCAGTGTATGATCATCCAATATTCAGTGCATGCGCAGTCACGTGATCAGTGCATGATAGCCACGTCATCAGTGCATGATCAACCACTTTATCAGTGCATGATCAGCCACATGATCAGTGCATGATCAGTCACGTGATCAGTGCATGATCATCCACATGATCAGTGCATGATCAGCCACCTGATCATTGTATGATCAGCCATGTGATCAGTGCATGATAGCCAGGTTATCAGGAAATGATCAGCCAGGTCATCAGTGCATGATCAGCCAAGTGATCAGTGCATGCACAGTCACGTGATCATTGTATGATCAGCTTCGTGATCAGTACATGATCAGACACGTGGTCAGTGCATGATCAGTCACCTGATCATTGCATGAACAGGCACGAGATCAGTGCATGAACTGCAATGTGATTAGTTCATGATCAGCCACGTGATCAGTGCATGCTCAGGAACGTGATCAGTGCATGATCAGTCACGTGATCAGAGCATGATCAGCCAAGTAAGCAGTGTATGATCAGCCGCGTAATCAGTGCATCATAGCCACCTGATCAGTGCATGATAAGCTAAGTGATTAGTGCATGATCATCCACTTGATCAGAGTATGATCAGCCACGTCATCCTTGCATGATCAGGCACGTGATCAGAGCATGATCAGTCACCTGATCAGTGCATGGTCAGCCACATGATCAGTTCATGATCAATCACGTGATCACTGTATGATCAGCCACGTCATCAGTGCATGCTCAGTCACAAGATCAGTGCATGTTCAGTCACATGATCAGTGCATGATCAGCCACGTGATCAGTGCATGATAGCCAAATGACCATTGGCTACAGTTACGTGATCAATTCATGCGCAGTCACGTGATCTGTGCATGATAGCCACGTGATCAGTGCGTGATCAGTCATGTGATCAGTGTGTGATCAGTCACGTGATCAATGTATGATCATCCAATAATCAGTGCATGCGCAGTCACGTGATCAGTGCATGATAGCCACCTGATCAGTGCATGATCAGCAACGTGATGAGTGCATGATCAGCCACATGATCAGTTCATGATGAATCACGTGATCATGTTTGATCAGCCACGTCATCAGTGCATGCTCAGTCACAGCATCAGAGCATGGTCAGCCACGTGATCAGTGCATGATAGCCAAATGATCATTGGCTACAGTTACGTGATCAATTCATGTGCAGTCACGTGATCTGTGTATGATAGCCACCTGACCAGTGCATGATCAGCAACGTGATTAGTGCATGATCAGCCACATGATCAGTTCATGATCAATCACGTGATCACTGTTTGATCAGCCACGTCATCAGTGCATGCTCTGTCACATGATCAGTGCATGTTCAGTCACATGATCAGTGCATGATCAGCCACGTGATCAGTGCATGATAGCCAAATGATCATTGGCTACAGTTACGTGATCAATTCATGCGCAGCCACGTGATCAGTGCATGATAGCCATGTGATCAGTGCGTATTCAGTCACGTGATCAGTGTGTGATTAGTCACGTGATCAGTGTATGATCATCCAATATTCAGTGCATGCGCAGTCACGTGATAAGTGCATGATAGCCACGTCATCAGTGCATGATCAACCACTTTATCAGTGCATGATCAGCCACATGATCAGTGCATGATCAGTCACGTGATCAGTGCATGATCATCCACATGATCAGTGCATGATCAGCCACCTGATCATTGTATGATCAGCCATGTGATCAGTGCATGATAGCCAGGTTATCAGGAAATGATCAGCCAGGTCATCAGTGCATGATCAGCCAAGTGATCAGTGCATGCACAGTCACGTGATCATTGTATGATCAGCTTCGTGATCAGTACATGATCAGACACGTGGTCAGTGCATGATCAGTCACCTGATCATTGCATGAACAGGCACGAGATCAGTGCATGAACTGCAATGTGATTAGTTCATGATCAGCCACGTGATCAGTGCATGCTCAGGAACATGATCAGTGCATGATCAGTCACGTGATCAGAGCATGATCAGCCAAGTAAGCAGTGTATGATCAGCCGCGTAATCAGTGCATCATAGCCACCTGATCAGTGCATGATAAGCTAAGTGATTAGTGCATGATCATCCACTTGATCAGAGTATGATCAGCCACGTCATCAGTGCATGATCAGGCACGTGATCAGAGCATGATCAGTCACCTGATCAGTGCATGGTCAGCCACATGATCAGTTCATGATCAATCACGTGATCACTGTATGATCAGCCACGTCATCAGTGCATGCTCAGTCACAAGATCAGTGCATGTTCAGTCACATGATCAGTGCATGATCAGCCACGTGATCAGTGCATGATAGCCAAATGACCATTGGCTACAGTTACGTGATCAATTCATGCGCAGTCACGTGATCTGTGCATGATAGCCACGTGATCAGTGCGTGATCAGTCATGTGATCAGTGTGTGATCAGTCACGTGATCAATGTATGATCATCCAATAATCAGTGCATGCGCAGTCACGTGATCAGTGCATGATAGCCACCTGATCAGTGCATGATCAGCAACGTGATGAGTGCATGATCAGCCACATGATCAGTTCATGATGAATCACGTGATCATGTTTGATCAGCCACGTCATCAGTGCATGCTCAGTCACAGCATCAGAGCATGGTCAGCCACGTGATCAGTGCATGATAGCCAAATGATCATTGGCTACAGTTACGTGATCAATTCATGTGCAGTCACGTGATCTGTGTATGATAGCCACCTGACCAGTGCATGATCAGCAACGTGATTAGTGCATGATCAGCCACATGATCAGTTCATGATCAATCACGTGATCACTGTATTATCAGCCACGTCATCAGTGCATGCTCCGTCACATGATCAGTGCATGTTCAGTCACATGATCAGTGCATGATCAGCCACGTGATCAGTGCATGATAGCCAAATGATCATTGGCTACAGTTACGTGATCAATTCATGTGCAGTCACGTGATCTGTGCATGATAGCCACGTGATCAGTCCGTGATCAGTCATGTGATCAGTGTGTGATCAGTCACGTGATCAATGTATGATCATCCAATAATCAGTGCATGCGCAGTCACGTGATCAGTGCATGATAGCCACCTGATCAGTGCATGATCAGCAACGTGATGAGTGCATGATCAGCCACATGATCAGTTCATGATTAATCACGTGATCACTGTTTGATCAGCCACGTCATGAGTGCATGCTCAGTCACATGATCAGTGCATGACCAGCCACGTGATCAGTGCATGATAGCCAAGTGATCATTGCCTACAGTTACGTGATCAATTCATGCGCAGCCACGTGATCAGTGCATGATAGCCAAATGATAATTGGCTACAGTTACGTGATCAATTCATGCGCAGTCACGTGATCTGTGCATGATAGCCACATGATCAGTGCGTGATCAGTCATGTGATCAGTGTGTGATCAGTCACGTGATCAATGTATGATCATCCAATAATCAGTGCATGCGCAGTCACGTGATCAGTGCATGATAGCCACCTGATCAGTGCATGATCAGCAACGTGATGAGTGCATGATCAGCCACATATTCAGTTCATGATCAATCACGTGATCACTGTTTGATCAGCCACGTCATCAGTGCATGCTCAGTCACATGATCAGTGCATGACCAGCCACGTGATCAGTGCATGATAGCCAAGTGATCATTGCCTACAGTTACGTGATCAATTCATGCGCAGCCACGTGATCAGTGCATGATAGCCACGTGATCAGTGCGTATTCAGTCACGTGATCAGTGTGTGATTAGTCACGTGATCAGTGTATGATCATCCAATATTCAGTGCATGCGCAGTCACGTGATCAGTGCATGCGCAGTCACGTGATCAGTGCATGATAGCCACGTCCTCAGTGCATGATAAGCCACATGATCAGTGCATGATCAGTCACGTGATCAGTGCATGATCATCCACATGATCAGTGCATGATCAGCCACCTGATCATTGTATGATCAGCCATGTGATCAGTGCATGATAGCCAGGTTACCAGTACATGATCAGCCACGTCATCAGTGCATGATCAGCCAAGTGATCAGTGCATGCACAGTCACGTGATCATTGTATGATCAGCTTCGTGATCAGTACATGATCAGACACGTGGTCAGTGCATGATCAGTCACCTGATCATTGCATGAACAGGCACGAGATCAGTGCATGAACTGCAATGTGATTAGTTCATGATCAGCCACGTGATCAGTGTATGATCAACCACGTGATCAGTGCACGATCAGCCACATGAACAGTGCAAGATCAGCCAAATGATCAGTGCATGCAGTCACGTAATCAGTGTATGATCAGCTTCGTGATCAGTGCATGATCAGCCACGTGATCAGTGCATGATTAGGCACGTGTTCAGTGCATTATCAGTAATGTGATCAGTGTATGATCAGGCACGTGATGAGTGCATGTACAGCCACGTGATCAGTGTATGATAAGCCACGTGATCAGTTCATGCACAGTACGTGATCAGTGTATGCTCAGCTTCGTGATAATTGCATGATCAGCAACGAGATCAGTGCATGGTCAGGACGTGATCAGTGCATGATTAGTCACGTCTTCAGTGCATGATAAGTCACGTGATCAGTGCATGATAGCCACGTGATCAGTGCATGATCAGTCATGTGATCAGTGTATGATCATCCACGTGATCAATGCATGATAGCCACCAGATAAGTGCATGATCAACCACGTGATCAGTGGATGATCAGACACGTGATCAGTGCATGATCAGCCTTGTGATCAGGGCATGCAGAGTCACGTGATCAGTGTATGATCAGCTTTGTGATCAGTGCATGATCAGCCACGTGATCAGTGCATGATCAGGAACGTGATCAGTGCATGATCAGTCACGTGATCAGAGCATGATCAGCCACGTAATCAGTGTATGATCAGCCACGTAATCAGTGCATCATAGCCACCAGATCAGTGCATGATAAGCAAAGTGATTAGTGCATGATCATCAACTTGATCAGAGTACGATCAGCCACGTCATCAGTGCATGATCAGGTACGTGATCAGTGCATGATCAGTAACCTGATCAGTGCATGATCAGTCACGTGATCAGGGCATGATAGCCACCTGACCCCTACATGATCAGCAACGTGATTAGTGCATGATCAGCCACATGATCAGTGCATGATCAATCACGTGATCACTGTATGATCAGCCACGTCATCAGTGCATGCTCAGTCACAGGATCAGTGCATGATCAGCCACGTGATCAGTGCATGATAGCCAAATGATCATTGGCTACAGTTACGTGATCAATTCATGTGCAGTCACGTGATCTGTGCATGATAGCCACGTGATCAGTGCGTGATCAGTCATGTGATCAGTGTGTGATCAGTCACGTGATCAATGTTTGATCAACCAATACTCAGTGCATGCGCAGTCACGTGATCAGTGCATGATAGCCACCTGACCAGTGCATGATCAGCAACGTGATTAGTGCATGATCAGCCACATGATCAGTTCATGATCAATCACGTGATCACTGTATGATCAGCCACGTCATCAGTGCATGCGCAGTCAGGTGATCAGTGCATGATAGCCACATCATCAGTGCATGATCAGCCACCTGACGGTTGTATGATCAGCCATGTGATCAGTGCCTGATAGCCAGGTTATCAGTACATGATCAGCCACGTCATCAGTGCATGATCAACCAAATGATCAGTGCATGCACAATCACGTGATCATTGTATGATCAGCTTCATGATCAGTGCATGATCAGTCACGTGATCAGAGCATGATCAGCCAGGTAATCAGTGTATGATCAGCCACGTAATCAGTGCATCATAGCCACCTGATCAGTGCATGATAAGCAAAGTGATTAGTGCATGATCATCAACTTGATCAGAGTATGATCAGCCACGTCATCAGTGCATGATCAGTCACGTGATCAGTGCATGATAGCCACCTGACCACTACATGATCAGCAACGTGATTAGTGCATGATCAGCCACATGATCAGTGCATGATCAATCACGTGATCACTGTATGATCAGCCACGTCATCAGTGCATGTGCAGTCACGTGATCAGTGCATGATAGCCACGTCATCAGTGCATGATCAGTCACGTTATCAGTGCATGATCATCCACATGATCAGTGCATGTTCAGCCACCAGATCATTGTATGATCAGCCATGTGATTAGTGCAAGATCAGCCACCTGATCATTGTATGATCAGCCATGTTATCAGTGCATGATAGCCAGGTTACCAGGACATGATCAGCCAGGTCATCAGTGCATGATGAGCCAAGTGATCAGTGCATGCACAGTCACGAGATCATTGTATGATCAGCTTCGTGATCAGTGCATGATCAGTCACGTGATCAGAGCATGATCAGCCACGTAATCAGTGTATGATCAGCCACGTAATCAGTGCATCATAGCCACCTGATCAGTGCATGTTAAGCAAAGTGATTAGTGCATGATCATCAACTTGATCAGAGTATGATCAGCCACGTCATCAGTGCATGATCAGGCACGTGTTCAGTGCATGATCAGTCACCTGATCAGTGCATGATCAGTCACATGATCAGTGCATGATAGCCACCTAACCACTACATGATCAGCAACGTGATTAGTGCATGATCAGCCACATGATCAGTGCATGATCAATCACGTGATCACTGTATGATCAGCCACGTCATCAGTGCATGCTCAGTCACAGCATCAGTGCATGATCAGCCACGTGATCAGTGCATGATCAGCCACGTGATCAGTGCATTATAGCCAAATGATCATTGCCTACAGTTACGTGATCAGTTCATGGGCAGCCAC
Source organism: Bos indicus (assembly GCF_029378745.1). NCBI lineage: Eukaryota > Metazoa > Chordata > Mammalia > Artiodactyla > Bovidae > Bos > Bos indicus. Next base: position 180,903 of record NC_091763.1, on the reverse strand, counting down.
GTGATCAGTGCATGATAGCCACGTGATCAGTGCGTATTCAGTCACGTGATCAGTGTGTGATTAGTCACCTGATCAGTATATGATCATCCAATATTCAGTGCATGCGCAGTCACGTGATCAGTGCATGATAGCCACGTCATCAGTGCATGATCAACCACTTTATCAGTGCATGATCAGCCACATGATCAGTGCATGATCAGTCACGTGATCAGTGCATGATCATCCACATGATCAGTGCATGATCAGCCACCTGATCATTGTATGATCAGCCATGTGATCAGTGCATGATAGCCAGGTTATAAGTACATGATCAGCCACGTCATCAGTGCATGATCAGCCAAGTGATCAGTGCATGCACAGTCACGTGATCATTGTATGATCAGCTTCGTGATCAGTACATGATCAGACACGTGGTCAGTGCATGATCAGTCACCTGATCATTGCATGAACAGGCACGAGATCAGTGCATGAACTGCAATGTGATTAGATCATGATCAGCCACGTGATCAGTGTATGATTAACCACGTGATCAGTGCACGATCAGCCACATGAACAGTGCAAGATCAGCCAAATGATCAGTGCATGCAGTCACGTAATCAGTGTATGATCAGCTTCGTGATCAGTACATGATCAGCCACGTGATCAGTGCATGATTAGGCACGTGTTCAGTGCATTATCAGTAATGTGATCAGTGTATGATCAGGCACGTGATGAGTGCATGTACAGCCACGTGATCAGTGTATGATAAGCCACGTGATCAGTTCATGCACAGTCACGTGATCAGTGTATGCTCAGCTTCGTGATAATTGCATGATCAGCAACGAGATCAGTGCATGGTCAGGACGTGATCAGTGCATGATTAGTCACGTCTTCAGTGCATGATCAGTCACGTGATCAGTGCATGATAGCAACGTGAACAGTGCATGATCAGCTACGTGATCAGTGCATGATAGCCAGGTGATCAGTGCATGATCAGTCACATGTTCAATGTATGATCATCCACGTGATCAGTGCATGATAGCCACGTGATCAGTGCATGATCAGTCATGTGATCAGTGTATGATCATCCACGTGATAAATGCATGATAGCCACCAGATAAGTGCATGATCAACCACGTGATCAGTGGGTGATCAGACTTGTGATCAGTGCCTGATCAGTCACGTGATCAGTGTATGATCAGACACGTGATCAGTGCATGATCAGACTTGTGATCAGGGCATGCAGAGTCACGTCATCAGTGTATGATCAGCTTTGTGATCAGTGCATGATCAGCCACGTGATCAGTGCATGATCAGGAACGTGATCAGTGCATGATCAGTCACATGATCAGAGCATGATCAGCCACGTAATCAGTGCATCATAGCCACCTGATCAGTGCATGATAAGCAAAGTGATTAGTGCATGATCATCAACTTGATCAGAGTATGATCAGCCACGTCATCAGTGCATGATCAGACACGTGATCAGTGCATGGTCAGTCACCTGATCAGTGCATGATCAGTCACGTGATCAGTGCATGATAGCCACCTGACCACTACATGATCAGCAACATGATTAGTGCATGATCAGCCACATGATCAGTGCATGATCCATCACGTGATCACTGTATGATCATCCACGTCATCAGTGCATGCTCAGTCACAGGATCAGTGCATGATCAGCCACGTGATCAGTGCATGATAGCCCAATGATCATTGGCTACAGTTACGTGATCAATTCATGTGCAGTCACGTGATCTGTGCATGATAGCCACGTGATCAGTGCGTGATCAGTCATGTGATCAGTGTGTGATCAGTCACGTGATCAATGTATGATCATCCAATACTCAGTGCATGCCCAGTCATGTGATCAGTGCATGATAGCCACCTGACCAGTGCATGATCAGCAACGTGATTAGTGCATGATCAGCCACATGATCAGTTCATGATCAATCACGTGACCACTGTATTATCAGCCACGTCATCAGTGCATGCTCTGTCACATGATCAGTGCATGTTCAGTCACATGATCAGTGCATGATCAGCCACGTGATCAGTGCATGATAGCCAAATGATCATTGGCTATAGTTACGTGATCAATTCATGTGCAGTCACGTGATCTGTGCATGATAGCCACGTGATCAGTGCGTGATCAGTCATGTGATCAGTGTGTGATCAGTCACGTGATCAATGTATGATCATCCAATAATCATTGCATGCGCAGTCACGTGATCAGTGCATGATAGCCACCTGATCAGTGCATGATCAGCAACGTGATGAGTGCATGATCAGCCAAATGATCAGTTCATGATCAATCACGTGATCACTGTTTGATCAGCCACGTCATCAGTGCATGCTCAGTCACATGATCAGTGCATGACCAGCCACGTGATCAGTGCATGATAGCCAAGTGATCATTGCCTACAGTTACGTGATCAATTCATGCGCAGCCACGTGATCAGTGCATGATAGCCACGTGATCAGTGCGTATTCAGTCACGTGATCAGTGTGTGATTAGTCACGTGATCAGTGTATGATCATCCAATATTCAGTGCATGCGCAGTCACGTGATCAGTGCATGATAGCCACGTCATCAGTGCATGATCAACCACTTTATCAGTGCATGATCAGCCACATGATCAGTGCATGATCAGTCACGTGATCAGTGCATGATCATCCACATGATCAGTGCATGATCAGCCACCTGATCATTGTATGATCAGCCATGTGATCAGTGCATGATAGCCAGGTTACCAGTACATGATCAGCCACGTCATCAGTGCATGATCAGCCAAGTGATCAGTGCATGCACAGTCACGTGATCATTGTATGATCAGCTTCGTGATCAGTACATGATCAGACACGTGGTCAGTGCATGATCAGTCACCTGATCATTGCATGAACAGGCACGAGATCAGTGCATGAACTGCAATGTGATTAGTTCATGATCAGCCACGTGATCAGTGTATGATCAACCATGTGATCAGTGCATGATCAGCCACATGAACAGTGCAAGATCAGCCAAATGATCAGTGCATGCAGTCACGTAATCAGTGTATGATCAGCTTCGTGATCAGTGCATGATCAGCCACGTGATCAGTGCATGATTAGGCACGTGTTCAGTGCATTATCAGTAATGTGATCAGTGTATGATCAGGCACGTGATGAGTGCATGTACAGCCACGTGATCAGTGTATGATAAGCCACGTGATCAGTTCATGCACAGTCACGTGATCAGTGTATGCTCAGCTTCGTGATAATTGCATGATCAGCAACGAGATCAGTGCATGGTCAGGACGTGATCAGTGCATGATTAGTCACGTCTTCAGTGCATGATCAGTCACGTGATCAGTGCATGATAGCAACGTGAACAGTGCATGATCAGCTACGTGATCAGTGCATGATAGCCACGTGATCAGTGCATGATCAGTCATGTGATCAGTGTATGATCATCCACGTGATCAATGCATGATAGCCACCAGATAAGTGCATGATCAACCACGTGATCAGTGGATGATCAGCCTTGTGATCAGTGCATGCAGAGTCACGTGATCAGTGTATGATCAGCTTCGTGATCAGTGCATGATCAGCCACGTGATCAGTGCATTATCAGGAACGTGATCAGTGCCTGATCAGACACGTGATCAGTGCATGATCAGCCTTGTGATCAGTGCATGCAGAGTCACGTGATCAGTGTGTGATCAGCTTTGTGATCAGTGCATGATCAGCCACTTGATCAGTGCATGATCAGGAACGTGATCAGTGCATGATCAGTCACGTGATCAGAGCATGATCAGCCACGTAATCAGTGTATGATCAGCCACGTAATCAGTGAATCATAGCCACCCGATCAGTGCATGATAAGCAAAGTGATTAGTGCATGATAATCAACTTGATCAGAGTATGATCAGCCACGTCATCAGTGCATGATCAGGCAAGTGATCAGTGCATGATCACTCACCTGATCAGTGCATGATCAGTCACGTGGTCAGTGCATGATAGCCACCTGACCACTACATGATCAGCAACGTGATTAGTGCATGATCAGCCACATGATCAGTGCATGATCAATCACGTGATCACTGTATGATCAGCCACGTCATCAGTGCATGCTCAGTCACAGGATCAGTGCATGATCAGCCACGTGATCAGTGCATGATAGCCAAATGATCATTGGCTACAGTTACGTGATCAATTCATGTGCAGTCACGTGATCTGTGCATGATAGCCACGTGATCAGTGCGTGATCAGTCATGTGATCAGTGTGTGATCAGTCACGTGATCAATGTTTGATCATCCAATACTCAGTGCATGCGCAGTCACGTGATCAGTGCATGATAGCCACCTGACCAGTGCATGATCAGCAACGTGATTAGTGCATGATCAGCCACATGATCAGTTCATGATCAATCACGTGATCACTGTATGATCAGCCACGTCATCAGTGCATGCGCAGTCACGTGATCAGTGCATGATAGCCACGTCATCAGTGCATGATCAGTCACGTGATCAGTGCATGATCATCCACATGATCAGTGCATGTTCAGCCACCAGATCATTGTATGATCAGCCAGGTGATCAATGCATGATAGCCAGGTTATCAGTACATGATCAGCCACATCATCAGTGCTTGATCAGCCACGTGATCAGTGCATGCACAATCACGTGATCATTGTATGATCAGCTTCGTGATCAGTGCATGATCAGTCACGTGATCAGAGCATGATCAGCCACGTAATCAGTGTATGATCAGCCACGTAATCAGTGCATCATAGCCACCTGATCAGTGCATGTTAAGCAAAGTGATTAGTGCATGATCATCAACTTGATCAGAGTATGATCAGCCACGTCATCAGTGCATGATCAGGCACGTGTTCAGTGAATGATCAGTCACCTGATCAGTGCATGATCAGTCACATGATCAGTGCATGATAGCCACCTAACCACTACATGATCAGCAACGTGATTAGTGCATGATCAGCCACATGATCAGTGCATGATCAATCACGTGATCACTGTATGATCAGCCACGTCATCAGTGCATGCTCAGTCACAGCATCAGTGCATGATCAGCCACGTGATCAGTGCATGATAGCCAAATGATCATTGGCTACAGTTACGTGATCAATTCATGTGCAGTCACGTGATCTGTGCATGATAGCCACGTGATCAGTGCGTGATCAGTCATGTGATCAGTGTGTGATCAGTCACGTGATCAATGTATGATCATCCAATAATCAGTGCATGCGCAGTCACGTGATCAGTGCATGATAGCCACCTGATCAGTGCATGATCAGCAACGTGATGAGTGCATGATCAGCCAAATGATCAGTTCATGATCAATCACGTGATCACTGTTTGATCAGCCACGTCATCAGTGCATGCTCAGTCACATGATCAGTGCATGACCAGCCACGTGATCAGTGCATGATAGCCAAGTGATCATTGCCTACAGTTACGTGATCAATTCATGCGCAGCCACGTGATCAGTGCATGATAGCCACGTGATCAGTGCGTATTCAGTCACGTGATCAGTGTGTGATTAGTCACGTGATCAGTGTATGATCATCCAATATTCAGTGCATGCGCAGTCACGTGATCAGTGCATGATAGCCACGTCATCAGTGCATGATCAACCACTTTATCAGTGCATGATCAGCCCCATGATCAGTGCCTGATCAGTCACGTGATCAGTGCATGATCATCCACATGATCAGTGCATGATCAGCCACCTGATCATTGTATTATCAGCCATGTGATCAGTGCATGATAGCCAGGTTACCAGTACATGATCAGCCACGTCTTCAGTGCATGATCAGCCAAGTGATCAGTGCATGCACAGTCACGTGATCATTGTATGATCAGCTTCCTGATCAGTACATGATCAGACACGTGGTCAGTGCATGATCAGTCACCTGATCATTGCATGAACAGGCACGAGATCAGTGCATGAACTGCAATGTGATTAGTTCATGATCAGCCACGTGATCAGTGTATGATCAACCATGTGATCAGTGCATGATCAGCCACATGAACAGTGCAAGATCAGCCAAATGATCAGTGCATGCAGTCACGTAATCAGTGTATGATCAGCTTCGTGATCAGTGCATGATCAGCCACGTGATCAGTGCATGATTAGGCACGTGTTCAGTGCATTATCAGTAATGTGATCAGTGTATGATCAGGCACGTGATGAGTGCATGTACAGCCACGTGATCAGTGTATGATAAGCCACGTGATCAGTTCATGCATAGTCACGTGATCAGTGTATGCTCAGCTTCGTGATAATTGCATGATCAGCAACGAGATCAGTGCATGGTCAGGACGTGATCAGTGCATGATTAGTCACGTCTTCAGTGCATGATCAGTCACGTGATCAGTGCATGATAGCAACGTGAACAGTGCATGATCAGCTACGTGATCAGTGCATGATAGCCACGTGATCAGTGCATGATCAGTCATGTGATCAGTGTATGATCATCCACGTGATCAATGCATGATAGCCACCAGATAAGTGCATGATCAACCACGTGATCAGTGGATGATCAGCCTTGTGATCAGTGCATGCAGAGTCACGTGATCAGTGTATGATCAGCTTCGTGATCAGTGCATGATCAGCCACGTGATCAGTGCATTATCAGGAACGTGATCAGTGCATGATTAGTCACGTGATCAGTGTATGATCAGACACGTGATCAGTGCATGATCAGCCTTGTGATCAGTGCATGCAGAGTCACGTGATCAGTGTGTGATCAGCTTTGTGATCAGTGCATGATCAGCCACGTGATCAGTGCATGATCAGGAACGTGATCAGTGCATGATCAGTCACGTGATCAGAGCATGATCAGCCACGTAATCAGTGTATGATCAGCCACGTAATCAGTGAATCATAGCCACCCGATCAGTGCATGATAAGCAAAGTGATTAGTGCATGATAATCAACTTGATCAGAGTATGATCAGCCACGTCATCAGTGCATGATCAGGCAAGTGATCAGTGCATGATCAGTCACCTGATCAGTGCATGATCAGTCACGTGGTCAGTGCATGATAGCCACCTGACCACTACATGATCAGCAACGTGATTAGTGCATGATCAGCCACATGATCAGTGCATGATCAATCACGTGATCACTGTATGATCAGCCACGTCATCAGTGCATGCTCAGTCACAGGATCAGTGCATGATCAGCCACGTGATCAGTTCATGATAGCCAAATGATCATTGGCTACAGTTACGTGATCAATTCATGTGCAGTCACGTGATCTGTGCATGATAGCCACGTGATCAGTGCGTGATCAGTCATGTGATCAGTGTGTGATCAGTGTCGTGATCAATGTTTGATCATCCAATACTCAGTGCATGCGCAGTCACGTGATCAGTGCATGATAGCCACCTGACCAGTGCATGATCAGCAACGTGATGAGTGCATGATCAGGCACATGATCAGTTCATGATCAATCACGTGATCACTGTATGATCAGCCACGTCATCAGTGCATGCGCAGTCACGTGATCAGTGCATGATAGCCACGTCATCAGTGCATGATCAGTCACGTGATCAGTGCATGATCATCCACATGATCAGTGCATGTTCAGCCACCAGATCATTGTATGATCAGCCAGGTGATCAATGCATGATAGCCAGGTTATCAGTACATGATCAGCCACATCATCAGTGCATGATCAGCCACGTGATCAGTGCATGCACAATCACGTGATCATTGTATGATCAGCTTCGTGATCAGTGCATGATCAGTCACGTGATCAGAGCATGATCAGCCACGTAATCAATGTATGATCAGCCACATAATCAGTGCATTATAGCCACATGATCAGTGCATGTTAAGCAAAGAGATTAGTGCATGATCATCAACTTGATCAGAGTATGATCAGCCAGGTCATCAGTGCATGATCAGGCACGTGATCAGTGAATGATCAGTCACCTGAGCAGTGCATGATGAGACACGTGATCAGTGCATGATAGCCACCTAACCACTACATGTTCAGCAACGTGATTAGTGCATGATCAGCCACATGATCAGTGCATGATCAATCACGTGATCACTGTATGATCAGCCACGTCATCAGTGCATGCTAAGTCACAGGATCAGTGCATGATCAGCCACGTGATCAGTGCATGATAGCCAAATGATCATTGGCTACAGTTACGTGATCAATTCATGTGCAGTCACGTGATCTGTGCATGATAGCCACCTGACCAGTGCATGATCAGCAACGTGATTAGTGCATGATCAGCCACATGATCAGTTCATGATCCATCACGTGATCACTGTATGATCAGCCACGTCATCAGTGCATGCTCAGTCACAAGATAAGTGCATGTTCAGTCACATGATCAGTGCATGATCAGCCACGTGATCAGTGCATGATAGCCAAATGATCATTGGCTACAGTTACGTGATCAATTCATGCGCAGTCACGTGATCTGTGCAGGATAGCCACGTGATCAGTCATGTGATCAGTGTGTGATCAGTCACGTGATCAATGTATGATCATCCAATAATCATTGCATGTGCAGTCACGTGATCAGTGCATGATAGCCACCTGATCAGTGCATGATCAGCAACGTGATTAGTGCATGATCAGCCACATGATCAGTTCATGATCAATCAGGTGATCATGTTTGATCAGCCACGTCTTCAGTGCATGCTCAGTCACAGCATCAGTGCATGGTCAGCCACGTGATCAGTGCATGATAGCCAAATCATCATTGGCTACAGTTACGTGAACAATTCATGTGCAGTCACGTGACCTGTTCATGATAGCCACGTGATCAGTGGGTGATCAGTCATGTGATCAGTGTGTGATCAGTCACGTGATCAATGTATGATCATCCAATACGCAGTGCATGCGCAGTCATGTGATCAGTGCATGAGAGCCACCTGACCAGTGCATGATCAGCAACGTGATGAGTGCATGATCAGCCACATGATCAGTTCATGATCAACCACGTGATCACTGTATTATCAGCCACGTCATCAGTGCATGCTCAGTCACATGATCAGTGCATGTTCAGTCACATGATCAGTGCATGATCAGCCACGTGATCAGTGCATGATAGCCAAATGATCATTGGCTACAGTTACGTGATCAATTCATGTGCAGTCACGTGATCTGTGCATGATAGCCACGTGATCAGTGCGTGATCAGTCATGTGATCAGTGTGTGATCAGTCACGTGATCAATGTATGATCATCCAATACTCAGTGCATGCGCAGTCATGTGATCAGTGCATGAGAGCCACCTGACCAGTGCATGATCAGCAACGTGATGAGTGCATGATCAGCCACATGATCAGTTCATGATCAATCACGTGATCACTGTATTATCAGCCACGTCATCAGTGCATGCTCAGTCACATGATCAGTGCATGTTCAGTCACATGATCAGTGCATGATCAGTCACGTGATCAGTGCATGATAGCCAAATGATCATTGGCTACAGTTACGTGATCAATTCATGTGCAGTCACGTGATCTGTGCATGATAGCCACGTGATCAGTGCGTGATCAGTCATATGATCAGTGTGTGATCAGTCACGTGATCAATGTATGATCATCCAATAATCAGTGCATGCACAGTCACGTGATCAGTGCATGATAGCCACCTGATCAGTGCATGATCAGCAACGTGATTAGAGCATGATCAGCCACATGATCAGTTCATGATCAATCACATGATCACTCTTTGATCTTCCACGTCATCAGTGCATGCTCAGTCACATGATCAGTGCATGAGCAGCCACGTGATCAGTGCATGATAGCCAAGTGATCATTGCCTACAGTTACGTGATCAATTCATGCGCAGCCACGTGATCAGTGCATGATAGCCACGTGATCAGTGCGTATTCAGTCACGTGATCAGTGTGTGATTAGTCACGTGATCAGTGTATGATCATCCAATATTCAGTGCATGCGCAGTCACGTGATCAGTGCATGATAGCCACGTCATCAGTGCATGATCAACCACTTTATCAGTGCATGATCAGCCACATGATCAGTGCATGATCAGTCACGTGATCAGTGCATGATCATCCACATGATCAGTGCATGATCAGCCACCTGATCATTGTATGATCAGCCATGTGATCAGTGCATTATAGCCAGGTTATCAGGACATGATCAGCCACGTCATCAGTGCATGATCAGCCAAGTGATCAGTGCATGCACAGTCACGTGATCATTGTATGATCAGCTTCGTGATCAGTACATGATCAGACACGTGGTCAGTGCATGATCAGTCACCTGATCATTGCATGAACAGGCACGAGATCAGTGCATGAACTGCAATGTGATTAGTTCATGATCAGCCACGTAATCAGTGTATGATCAGCCACGTAATCAGTGCATCATAGCCACCCGATCAGTGCATGATAAGCAAAGTGATTAGTGCATGATCATCAACTTGATCAGAGTATGATCAGCCACGTCATCAGTGCATAATTAGGCACGTCATCAGTGCATAATTAGGCACGTGATCAGTGCATGATCAGTCACGTGATCAGTGCATGATAGCCACCTGACCACTACATGATCAGCAACGTGATTAGTGCATGATCAGCCACATGATCAGTGCATGATCAATCACGTGATCACTGTATGATCAGCCACGTCATCAGTGCATGCTCAGTCACAAGATCAGTGCATGTTCAGTCACATGATCAGTGCATGATCAGCCATGTGATCAGTGCATGATAGCCAAATGATCATTGGTTACAGTTACGTGATCAATTCATGTGCAGTCACGTGATCTGTGCATGATAGCCACGTGATCAGTGCGTGATCAGTCATGTGATCAGTGTGTGATCAGTCACGTGATCAATGTATGATCATCCAATACTCAGTGCATGCGCAGTCATGTGATCAGGGCATGATAGCCACCTGACCAGTGCATGATCAGCAACGTGATTAGTGCATGATCAGCCACATGATCAGTTCATGATCAATCACGTGATCACTGTATTATCAGCCACATCATCAGTGAATGCTCAGTCACATGATCAGTGCATGTTCAGTCACATGATCAGTGCATGATCAGCCACGTGATCAGTGCATGATAGGCAAATGATCATTGGCTACAGTTACGTTATCAATTCATGTGCAGTCACGTGATCTGTGCATGATAGCCACGTGATCAGAGCGTGATCAGTCATGTGATCAGTGTGTGATCAGTCACGTGATCAATATATGATCATCCAATACTCAGTGCATGCGCAGTCATGTGATCAGTACATGATAGCCACCTGACCAGTGCATGATCAGCAACGTGATGAGTGCATGATCAGCCACATGATCAGTTCATGATCAATCACGTGATCACTGTTTGATCAGCCACGTCATCAGTGCATGCTCAGTCACATGATCAGTGCATGACCAGCCACGTGATCAGTGCATGATAGCCAAGTGATCATTGCCTACAGTTACGTGATCAATTGATGCATAGCCACGTGATCAGTGCATGATAGCCACGTGATCAGTGCGTATTCAGTCACGTGATCAGTGTGTGATTAGTCACGTGATCAGTGTATGATCATCCAATATTCAGTACATGCACAGTCACGTGATCAGTGCATTGTAGCCACGTCCTCAGTGCATGATCAACCACTTTATCAGTGCATGATCAGCCACATGATCAGTGCATGATCAGTCACGTGATCAGTGCATGATCATCCACATGATCAGTGCATGATCAGCCACCTGATCATTGTATGATCAGCCATGTGATCAGTGCATGATAGCCAGGTTACCAGTACATGATCAGCCACGTCATCAGTGCATGATCAGCCAAGTGATCAGTGCATGCACAGTCACCTGATCATTGCATGAACAGGCACGAGATCAGTGCATGAACTGCAATGTGATTAGTTCATGATCAGCCACGTGATCAGTGTATGATCAACCACGTGATCAGTGCATGATCAGCCACATGAACAGTGCAAGATCAGCCAAATGATCAGTGCATGCAGTCACGTAATCAGTGTATGATCAGCTTCGTGATCAGTGCATGATCAGCCACGTGATCAGTGCATGATTAGGCACGTGTTCAGTGCATTATCAGTAATGTGATCAGTGTATGATCAGGCACGTGATGAGTGCATGTACAGCCACGTGATCAGTGTATGATAAGCCACGTGATCAGTTCATGCACAGTCACGTGATCAGTGTATGCTCAGCTTCGTGATAATTGCATGATCAGCAACGAGATCAGTGCATGGTCAGGACGTGATCAGTGCATGATTAGTCACGTCTTCAGTGCATGATCAGTCACGTGATCAGTGCATGATAGCAACGTGAACAGTGCAGGATCAGCTACGTGATCAGTGCATGATAGCCAGGTGATCAGTGCATGATCAGTCACATGTTCAATGTATGATCATCCACGTGATCAGTGCATGATAGCCACGTGATCAGTGCATGATCAGTCATGTGATCAGTGTATGATCATCCACGTGATCAATGCATGATAGCCACCAGATAAGTGCATGATCAACCACGTGATCAGTGGATGATCAGCCTTGTGATCAGTGCATGCAGAGTCACGTGATCAGTGCATGATCAGCTTCGTGATCAGTGCATGATCAGCCACGTGATCAGTGCGTTATCAGGAACGTGATCAGTGCCTGATCAGTCACGTGATCAGTGTATGATCAGACACGTGATCAGTGCATGATCAGCCTTGTGATCAGGGAATGCAGAGTCACGTGATCAGTGCATGATCAGCTTTGTGATCAGTGCATGATCAGCCACGTGATCAGTGCATGATCAGGAACGTGATCAGTGCATGATCAGTCACGTGATCAGAGCATGATCAGCCACATAATCAGTGTATGATCAGCCACGTAATCAGTGCATCATAGCCACCCGATCAGTGCATGATAAGCAAAGTGATTAGTGCATGATCATCAACTTGATCAGAGTATGATCAGCCACGTCATCAGTGCATGATCAGGCACGTGATCAGTGCATGATCAGTCACCTGATCAGTGCATGATCAGTCACGTGATCAGTGCATGATAGCCACCTGACCACTACATGATCAGTAACGTGATTAGTGCATGATCAGCCACATGATCAGTGCATGATCAACCACGTGATCACTGTATGATCAGCCACGTCATCAGTGCATGCTCAGTCACAGGATCAGTGCATGATCAGCCACGTGATCAGTGCATGATAGCCAAATGATCATTGGCTACAGTTACGTGATCAATTCATGTGCAGTCACGTGATCTGTGCATGATAGCCACGTGATCAGTGCGTGATCAGTCATGTGATCAGTGTGTGATCAGTCACGTGATCAATGTATGATCATCCAATACTCAGTGCATGCGCAGTCGTGTGATCAGTGCATGATAGCCACCTGAGAACTACATGATCAGCAACGTGATTAGTGCATGATAAGCCACATGATCAGTGCATGATCAATCACGTGATCACTGTATGATCAGCCACGTCTTCAGTGCATGATCAGTCACGTGATCAGTGCATGATAGCAACGTGATCAGTGCATGAACAGCTACGTGATCAGTGCATGATAGCCAGGTGACCAGTGCATGATCAGTCATGTGATCAGTGTATGATCATCCACGTGATCAATGCATGATAGCCACCAGATAAGTGCATGATCAACCACGTGATCAGTGGATGATCAGCCTTGTGATCAGTGCATGCAGAGTCACGTGATCAGTGTATGATCAGCTTCATGATCAGTGCATGATCAGCCACGTGATCAGTGCATGATCAGTCACGTGATCAGTGTATGATCAGACACGTGATCAGTGCATGATCAGCCTTGTGATCCGGGCATGCAGAGTCACGTGATCAGTGTATGATCAGCTTTGTGATCAGTGCATGATCAGCCACGTGATCAGTGCATGATCAGGAACGTGATCAGTGCATGATCAGTCACGTGATCAGAGCATGATCAGCCACGTAATCAGTGTATGATGAGCCACGTGATCAGTGCATCATAGCCACCTGATCAGTGCATGATAAGCAAAGTGATTAGTGCATGATCATCAACTTGATCAGAGTATGATCAGCCACGTCATCAGTGCATGATCAGCCAAGTGATCAGTGCATGCACAATCACGTGACCATTATATGATCAGATTCGTGATCAGTGCATGATCAGTCACGTGATCAGAGCATGATCAGCCACGTAATCAGTGTATGATCAGCCACGTAATCAGTGCATCATAGCCACCTGATCAGTGCATGATAAGCAAAGTGATTAGTGCATGATCATCAAATTGATCAGAGTATGATCAGCCACGTCATCAGTGCATGATCAGGCACGTGATCAGTGCATGATCAGTCACCTGATCAGTGCATGATCAGTCACGTGATCAGTGCATGATAGCCACCTGACCACTACATGATCAGCAACGTGATTAGTGCATGATCAGCCACATGATCAGTGCATGATCAATCACGTGATCACTGTATGATCAGCCACGTCATCAGTGCATGCTCAGTCACAGGATCAGTGCATGATCAGCCACATGATCAGTGCATCATAGCCAAATGATCATTGGCTACAGTTACGTGATCAATTCATGTGCAGTCACGTGATCTGTGCATGATAGCCACGTGATTAGTGCGTGATCAGTCATGTGATCAGTGTGTGATCAGTCATGTGATCAATGTATGATCATCCAATACTCAGTGCATGCGCAGTCATGTGATCAGTGCATGATAGCCACCTGACCAGTGCATGATCAGCAACGTGATTAGTGCATGATCAGCCACATGATCAGTGAATGATCAATCACGTGATCACTGTATGATAAGCCACGTCATCAGTGCATGCTCAGTCACATGATCAGTGCATGTTCAGTCACATGATCAGTGCATGATCGGCCACGTGATCAGTGCATGATAGCCAAATGATCATTGGCTACAGTTACGTGATCAATTCATGTGCAGTCACGTGATCTGTGCATGATAGGCACGTGATCAGTGCGTGATCAGTCATGTGATCAGTGTGTGATCAGTCACGTGATCAATGTATGATCATCCAATAATCAGTGCATGCGCAGTCACGTGATCAGTGCATGATAGCCACCTGATCAGTGCATGATCAGCAATGTGATGAGTGCATGATCAGCCAAATGATCAGTTCATGATCAATCACGTGATCACTGTTTGATCAGCCACGTCATCAGTGCATGCTCAGTCACATGATCAGTGCATGACCAGCCACGTGATCAGTGCATGATAGCCAAGTGATCATTGCCTACAGTTACGGGATCAATTCATGATCAGCCACGTCATCAGTGCATGATCAGCCAAGTGATCAGTGCATGCACAGTCACCTGATCATTGCATGAACAGGCACGAGATCAGTGCATGAACTGCAATGTGATTAGTTCATGATCAGCCACGTGATCAGTGTATGATCAACCACGTGATCAGTGCACGATCAGCCGCATGAACAGTGCAAGATCAGCCAAATGATCAGTGCATGCAGTCACGTAATCAGTGTATGATCAGCTTCGTGATCAGTGCATGATCAGCCACGTGATCAGTGCATGATTAGGCACGTGTTCAGTGCATTATCAGTAATGTGATCAGTGTATGATCAGGCACGTGATGAGTGCATGTACAGCCACGTGATCAGTGTATGATAAGCCACGTGATCAGTTCATGCACAGTCACGTGATCAGTGTATGCTCAGCTTCGTGATAATTGCATGATCAGCAACGAGATCAGTGCATGGTCAGGACGTGATCAGTGCATGATTAGTCACGTCTTCAGTGCATGATCAGTCACGTGATCAGTGCATGATAGCAACGTGAACAGTGCAGGATCAGCTACGTGATCAGTGCATGATAGCCAGGTGATCAGTGCATGATCAGTCACATGTTCAATGTATGATCATCCACGTGATCAGTGCATGATAGCCACGTGATCAGTGCATGATCAGTCATGTGATCAGTGTATGATCATCCACGTGATCAATGCATGATAGCCACCAGATAAGTGCATGATCAACCACGTGATCAGTGGATGATCAGCCTTGTGATCAGTGCATGCAGAGTCACGTGATCAGTGCATGATCAGCTTCGTGATCAGTGCATGATCAGCCACGTGATCAGTGCGTTATCAGGAACGTGATCAGTGCCTGATCAGTCACGTGATCAGTGTATGATCAGACACGTGATCAGTGCATGATCAGCCTTGTGATCAGGGAATGCAGAGTCACGTGATCAGTGCATGATCAGCTTTGTGATCAGTGCATGATCAGCCACGTGATCAGTGCATGATCAGGAACGTGATCAGTGCATGATCAGTCACGTGATCAGAGCATGATCAGCCACATAATCAGTGTATGATCAGCCACGTAATCAGTGCATCATAGCCACCCGATCAGTGCATGATAAGCAAAGTGATTAGTGCATGATCATCAACTTGATCAGAGTATGATCAGCCACGTCATCAGTGCATGATCAGGCACGTGATCAGTGCATGATCAGTCACCTGATCAGTGCATGATCAGTCACGTGATCAGTGCATGATAGCCACCTGACCACTACATGATCAGTAACGTGATTAGTGCATGATCAGCCACATGATCAGTGCATGATCAATCACGTGATCACTGTATGATCAGCCACGTCATCAGTGCATGCTCAGTCACAGGATCAGTGCATGATCAGCCACGTGATCAGTGCATGATAGCCAAATGATCATTGGCTACAGTTACGTGATCAATTCATGTGCAGTCACGTGATCTGTGCATGATAGCCACGTGATCAGTGCGTGATCAGTCATGTGATCAGTGTGTGATCAGTCACGTGATCAATGTATGATCATCCAATACTCAGTGCATGCGCAGTCGTGTGATCAGTGCATGATAGCCACCTGAGAACTACATGATCAGCAACGTGATTAGTGCATGATCAGCCACATGATCAGTGCATGATCAATCACGTGATCACTGTATGATCAGCCACGTCTTCAGTGCATGATCAGTCACGTGATCAGTGCATGATAGCAACGTGATCAGTGCATGAACAGCTACGTGATCAGTGCATGATAGCCAGGTGATCAGTGCATGATCAGTCATGTGATCAGTGTATGATCATCCACGTGATCAATGCATGATAGCCACCAGATAAGTGCATGATCAACCACGTGATCAGTGGATGATCAGCCTTGTGATCAGTGCATGCAGAGTCACGTGATCAGTGTATGATCAGCTTCATGATCAGTGCATGATCAGCCACGTGATCAGTGCATGATCAGTCACGTGATCAGTGTATGATCAGACACGTGATCAGTGCATGATCAGCCTTGTGATCCGGGCATGCAGAGTCACGTGATCAGTGTATGATCAGCTTTGTGATCAGTGCATGATCAGCCACGTGATCAGTGCATGATCAGGAACGTGATCAGTGCATGATCAGTCACGTGATCAGAGCATGATCAGCCACGTAATCAGTGTATGATGAGCCACGTGATCAGTGCATCATAGCCACCTGATCAGTGCATGATAAGCAAAGTGATTAGTGCATGATCATCAACTTGATCAGAGTATGATCAGCCACGTCATCAGTGCATGATCAGCCAAGTGATCAGTGCATGCACAATCACGTGACCATTATATGATCAGATTCGTGATCAGTGCATGATCAGTCACGTGATCAGAGCATGATCAGCCACGTAATCAGTGTATGATCAGCCACGTAATCAGTGCATCATAGCCACCTGATCAGTGCATGATAAGCAAAGTGATTAGCGCATGATCATCAACTTGATCAGAGTATGATCAGCCACGTCATCAGTGCATGATCAGGCACGTGATCAGTGCATGATCAGTCACCTGATCAGTGCATGATCAGTCACGTGATCAGTGCATGATAGCCACCTGACCACTACATGATCAGCAACGTGATTAGTGCATGATCAGCCACATGATCAGTGCATGATCAATCACGTGATCACTGTATGATCAGCCACGTCATCAGTGCATGCTCAGTCACAGGATCAGTGCATGATCAGCCACATGATCAGTGCATCATAGCCAAATGATCATTGGCTACAGTTACGTGATCAATTCATGTGCAGTCACGTGATCTGTGCATGATAGCCACGTGATTAGTGCGTGATCAGTCATGTGATCAGTGTGTGATCAGTCACGTGATCAATGTATGATCATCCAATACTCAGTGCATGCGCAGTCATGTGATCAGTGCATGATAGCCACCTGACCAGTGCATGATCAGCAACGTGATTAGTGCATGATCAGCCACATGATCAGTGAATGATCAATCACGTGATCACTGTATGATAAGCCACGTCATCAGTGCATGCTCAGTCACATGATCAGTGCATGTTCAGTCACATGATCAGTGCATGATCGGCCACGTGATCAGTGCATGATAGCCAAATGATCATTGGCTACAGTTACGTGATCAATTCATGTGCAGTCACGTGATCTGTGCATGATAGGCACGTGATCAGTGCGTGATCAGTCATGTGATCAGTGTGTGATCAGTCACGTGATCAATGTATGATCATCCAATAATCAGTGCATGCGCAGTCACGTGATCAGTGCATGATAGCCACCTGATCAGTGCATGATCAGCAACGTGATGAGTGCATGATCAGCCACATGATCAGTTCATGATCAATCACGTGATCACTGTTTGATCAGCCACGTCATCAGTGCATGCTCAGTCACATGATCAGTGCATGACCAGCCACGTGATCAGTGCATGATAGCCAAGTGATCATTGCCTACAGTTACGTGATCAATTCATGCCCAGCCACGTGATCAGTGCATGATAGCCACGTGATCAGTGCGTATTCAGTCACGTGATCAGTGTGTGATTAGTCACGTGATCAGTGTATGATAGCCACGTCATCAGTGCATGATCAACCACTTTATCAGTGCATGATCAGCCCCATGATCAGTGCATGATCAATCACGTGATCAGTGCATGATCATCCACATTATCAGTGCATGATCAGCCACCTGATCATTGTATGATCAGCCATGTGATCAGTGCATGATAGCCAGGTTATCAGGACATGATCAGCCACGTCATCAGTGCATGATCAGCCAAGTGATCAGTGCATGCACAGTCACGTGATCATTGTATGATCAGCTTCGTGATCAGTACATGATCAGACACGTGGTCAGTGCATGATCAGTCACCTGATCATTGCATGAACAGGCACGAGATCAGTGCATGAACTGCAATGTGATTAGTTCATGATCAGCCACGTGATCAGTGTATGATCAACCAGGTGATCAGTGCACGATCAGCCACATGAACAGTGCAAGATCAGCCAAATGATCAGTGCATGCAGTCACGTAATCAGTGTATGATCAGCTTCGTGATCAGTGCATGATCAGCCACGTGATCAGTGCATGATTAGGCACGTGTTCAGTGCATTATCAGTAATGTGATCAGTGTGTGATCAGGCACGTGATGAGTGCATGTACAGCCACGTGATCAGTGTATGATAAGCCACGTGATCAGTTCATGCACAGTCACGTGATCAGTGTATGCTCAGCTTCGTGATAATTGCATGATCAGCAACGAGATCAGTGCATGGTCAGGACGTGATCAGTGCATGATTAGTCACGTCTTCAGTGCATGATCAGTCACGTGATCAGTGCATGATAGCAACGTGAACAGTGCATGAACAGCTACGTGATCAGTGCATGATAGCCAGGTGATCAGTGCATGATCAGTCACATGTTCAATGTATGATCATCCACGTGATCAGTGCATGATCAGTCATGTGATCAGTGTATGATCATCCACGTTATCAATGCATGATAGCCACCAGATAAGTGCATGATCAACCACGTGATCAGTGGATGATCAGCCTTGTGATCAGTGCATGCAGAGTCACGTGATCAGTGTATGATCAGCTTCGTGATCAGTGCATGATCAGCCACGTGATCAGTGCGTTATCAGGAACGTGATCAGTGCCTGATCAGTCACGTGATCAGTGTATGATCAGACACGTGATAAGTGCATGATCAGCCTTGTGATCAGTGCATGCAGAGTCACGTGATCAGTGTATGATCAGCTTTGTGATCAGTGCATGATCAGCCACGTGATCAGTGCATGATCAGGAACGTGATCAGTGCATGATCAGTCACGTAATCAGTGTATGATCAGCCACGTAATCAGTGCATCATAGCCACCTGATCAGTGCATGATAAGCAAAGTGATTAGTGCATGATCATCAACTTGATAAGAGTATGATCAGCCACGTCATCAGTGCATGATCAGGCACGTGATCAGAGCATGATCAGTCACCTGATCAGTGCATGGTCAGTCACGTGATCAGTGCATGATAGCCACCTGACCACTACATGTTCAGCAACGTGATTAGTGCATGATCAGCCACATGATCAGTGCATGATCAATCACGTGATCACTGTATGATCAGCCACGTCATCAGTGCATGCTCAGTCACAGGATCAGTGCAGGATCAGCCACGTGATCAGTGCATGATAGCCAAATGATCATTGGCTACAGTTACGTGATCAACTCATGTGCAGTCACGTGATCTGTGCATGATAGCCACGTGATCAGTGAGTGATCAGTCATGTGATCAGTGTGTGATCAGTCACGTGATTAATGTATGATCATCCAATACTCAGTGCATGCGCAGTCATGTGATCAGTGCATGATAGCCACCTGACCAGTGCATGATCAGCAACGTGATTAGTGCATGATCAGCCACATGATCAGTGAATGATCAATCACGTGATCACTGTATGATAAGCCACGTCATCAGTGCATGCTCAGTCACATGATCAGTTCATGTTCAGTCACATGATCAGTGCATGATCGGCCACGTGATCAGTGCATGATAGCCAAATGATCATTGGCTACAGTTACGTGAACAATTCATGTGCAGTCACGTGATCTGTGCATGATAGGCACGTGATCAGTGCGTGATCAGTCATGTGATCAGTGTGTGATCAGTCACGTGATCAATGTATGATTATCCAATAATCAGTGCATGCGCAGTCACGTGATCAGTGCATGATAGCCAAATGATCATTGGCTACAGTTACGTGATCAATTCATGTGCACTCACGTGATCTGTGCATGATAGCCACGTGATCAGTGGGTGATCAGTCATGTGATCAGTGTGTGATCAGTCACGTGATCAATATATGATCATCCAATACTCAGTGCATGCGCAGTCATGTGATCAGTGCATGATAGCCACCTGACCAGTGCATGATCAGCAACGTGATGAGTGCATGATCAGCCACATGATCAGGTCATGATCAATCACGTGATCACTGTTTGATCAGCCACGTCATCAGTGCATGCTCAGTCACATGATCAGTGCATGACCAGCCACGTGATCAGTGCATGATAGCCAAGTGATCATTGCCTACAGTTACGTGATCAATTCATGCGCAGCCACGTGATCAGTGCATGATAGCCACGTGATCAGTGCGTATTCAGTCACGTGATCAGTGTGTGATTAGTCACGTGATCAGTGTATGATCATCCAATATTCAGTGCATGCGCAGTCACGTGATCAGTGCATGATAGCCACGTCCTCAGTGCATGATCAACCACTTTATCAGTGCATGATCAGCCACATGATCAGTGCATGATCAGTCACGTGATCAGTGCATGATCATCCACATGATCAGTGCATGATCAGCCACCTGATCATTGTATGATCAGCCATGTGATCAGTGCATGATAGCCAGGTTACCAGTACATGATCAGCCACGTCATCAGTGCATGATCAGCCAAGTGATCAGTGCATGCACAGTCACGTGATCATTGTATGATCAGCTTCGTGATCAGTACATGATCAGACACGTGGTCAGCGCATGATCAGTCACCTGATCATTGCATGAACAGGCACGAGATCAGTGCATGAACTGCAATGTGATTAGTTCATGATCAGCCACGTGATCAGTGTATGATCAACCACGTGATCAGTGCACGATCAGCCACATGAACAGTGCAAGATCAGCCAAATGATCAGTGCATGCAGTCACATAATCAGTGTATGATCAGCTTCGTGATCAGTGCATGATCAGCCACGTGATCAGTGCATGATTAGGCACGTGTTCAGTGCATTATCAGTAATGTGATCAGTGTGTGATCAGGCACGTGATGAGTGCATGTACAGCCACGTGATCAGTGTATGATAAGCCACGTGATCAGTTCATGCACAGTCACGTGATCAGTGTATGCTCAGCTTCGTGATAATTGCATGATCAGCAACGAGATCAGTGCATGGTCAGGACGTGATCAGTGCATGATTAGTCACGTCTTCAGTGCATGATCAGTCACGTGATCAGTGCATGATAGCAACGTGAACAGTGCATGATCAGCTACGTGATCAGTGCATGATAGCCAGGTGATCAGTGCATGATCAGTCACATGTTCAATGTATGATCATCCACGTGATCAGTGCATGATAGCCACGTGATCAGTGCATGATCAGTCATGTGATCAGTGTATGATCATCCACGTGATCAATGCATGATAGCCACCAGATAAGTGCATGATCAACCACGTGATCAGTGGATGATCAGCCTTGTGATCAGTGCATGCAGAGTCACGTGATCAGTGTATGATCAGCTTCGTGATCAGTGCATGATCAGCCATGTGACCAGTGCATTATCAGGAACGTGATCAGTGCCTGATCAGTCACGTGATCAGTGTATGATCAGACACGTGATCAGTGCATGATCAGCCTTGTGATCAGGGCATGCAGAGTCACGTGATCAGTGCATGATCAGCTTTGTGATCAGTGCATGATCAGCCACGTGATCAGTGCATGATCAGGAAGGTGATCAGTGCATGATCAGTCATGTGATCAGAGCATGATCAGCCACATAATCAGTGTATGATCAGCCACGTAATCAGTGCATCAGAGTCACCCGATCAGTGCATGATAAGCAAAGTGATTAGTGCATGATCATCAACTTGATCAGAGTATGATCAGCCACGTCATCAGTGCATGATCAGGCACGTGATCAGTGCATGATCAGTCACCTGATCAGTGCATGATCAGTCACGTGATCAGTGCATGATAGCCACCTGACCACTACATGATCAGTAACGTTATTAGTGCATGATCAGCCACATGATCAGTGCATGATCAATCACGTGATCACTGTATGATCAGCCACGTCATCAGTGCATGCTCAGTCACAGGATCAGTGCATGATCAGCCACGTGATCAGTGCATGATAGCCAAATGATCATTGGCTACAGTTACGTGATCTATTCATGTGCAGTCACGTGATCTGTGCATGATAGCCACGTGATCAGTGCGTGATCAGTCATGTGATCAGTGTGTGATCAGTCACGTGAGCAATGTATGATCATCCAATACTCAGTGCATGCGCAGTCGTGTGATCAGTGCATGATAGCCACCTGAGAACTACATGATCAGCAACGTGATTAGTGCATGATCAGCCACATGATCAGTGCATGATCAATCATGTGATCACTGTATGATCAGCCACGTCTTCAGTGCATGATCAGTCACGTGATCAGTGCACGATAGCAACGTGAACAGTGCATGAACAGCTACGTGATCAGTGCATGATAGCCAGGTGATCAGTGCATGATCAGTCATGTGATCAGTGTATGATCATCCACGTGATCAATGCATGATAGCCACCAGATAAGTGCATGATCAACAACGTGATCAGTGGATGATCAGCCTTGTGATCAGTGCATGCAGAGTCACGTGATCAGTGTATGATCAGCTTCATGATCAGTGCATGATCAGCCACGTGATCAGTGCATTATCAAGAACGTGATCAGTGCATGATCAGTCACGTGATCAGTGTAAGATCAGACACGTGATCAGTGCATGATCAGCCTTGTGATCAGGGCTTGCAGAGTCACGTTATCAGTGTATGATCAGCTTTGTGATCAGTGCATGATCAGCCACGTGATCAGTGCATGATCAGGAACGTGATCAGTGCATGATCAGTCACGTGATCAGAGCATGATCAGCCACGTAATCAGTGTATGATGAGCCACGTGATCAGTGCATCATAGCCACCTGATCAGTGCATGATAAGCAAAGTGATTAGTGCATGATCATCAACTTGATCAGAGTATGATCAGCCACGTCATCAGTGCATGATCAGCCAAGTGATCAGTGCATGCACAATCACGTGACCATTATATGATCAGCTTCGTAATCAGTGCATGATCAGTCACGTGATCAGAGTATGATCAGCCACGTAATCAGTGTATGATCAGCCACGTAATCAGTGCATCATAGCCACCTGATCAGTGCATGATAAGCAAAGTGATTAGTGCATGATCATCAACTTGATCAGAGTATGATCAGCCACGTCATCAGTGAATGATCAGGCACGTGATCAGTGCATGATCAGTCACGTGATCAGTGCATGATCAGTCACGTGATCAGTGAATGATAGCCACCTGACCACTACATGATCAGCAACGTGATTAGTGCATGATCAGCCACATGATCAGTGCATGATCAATCACGTGATCACTGAATGATCAGCCACGTCATCAGTGCATGCTCAGTCACAGGATCAGTGCATGATCAGCCACATGAGCAGTGCATCATAGCCAAATGATCATTGGCTACAGTTACGTGATCAGTTCATGCACAGTCACGTGATCAGTGTATGCTCGGCTTCGTGATAATTGCATGATCAGCAACGAGATCAGTGCATGGTCAGGACGTGATCAGTGCATGATTAGTCACGTCTTCAGTGCATGATCAGTCACGTGATCAGTGCATGATAGCAACGTGAACAGTGCATGATCATCTACGTGATCAGTGCATGATAGCCAGGTGATCAGTGCATGATCAGTCACATGTTCAATGTATGATCATTCACGTGATCAGTGCATGATAGCCACGTGATCAGTGCATGATCAGTCATGTGATCAGTGTATGATCATCCACGTGATCAATGCATGATAGCCACCAGATAAGTGCATGATCAACCACGTGATCAGTGGACGATCAGCCTTGTGATCAGTGCATGCAGAGTCACGTGATCAGTGCATGATCAGCTTTGTGATCAGTGCATGATCAGCCACGTGATCAGTGCATGATCAGGAAAGTGATCAATGCATGATCAGTCACGTGATCAGAGCATGATCAGCCACATAATCAGTGTATGATCAGCCACGTAATCAGTGCATCATAGCCACCGGATCAGTGCATGATAAGCAAAGTGATTAGTGCATGATCATCAACTTGATAAGAGTATGATCAGCCACGTCATCAGTGCATGATCAGGCACGTGATCAGAGCTTGATCAGTCACCTGATCAGTGCATGGTCAGTCACGTGATCAGTGCATGATAGCCACCTGACCACTACATGATCAGCAACGTGATTAGTGCATGATCAGCCACATGATCAGTGCATGATCAATCACGTGATCACTGTATGATCAGCCACGTCATCAGTGCATGCTCAGTCACAGAATCAGTGCAGGATCAGCCACGTGATCAGTGCATGATAGCCAAATGATCATTGGCTACAGTTACGTGATCAAATCATGTGCAGTCACGTGATCTGTGCATGATAGCCACGTGATCAGTGAGTGATCAGTCATGTGATAAGTGTGTGATCAGTCACGTGATCAATGTATGATCATCCAATACTCAGTGCATGCGCAGTCATGTGATCAGTGCATGATAGCCACCTGACCAGTGCATGATCAGCAACGTGATTAGTGCATGATCAGCCACATGATCAGTGAATGATCAATCACGTGATCACTGTATGATAAGCCACGTCATCAGTGCATGCTCAGTCACATGATCAGTTCATGTTCAGTGACATGATCAGTGCATGATCGGCCACGTGATCAGTGCATGATAGCCAAATGATCATTGGCTACAGTTACGTGAACAATTCATGTGCAGTCACGTGATCTGTGCATGATAGGCACGTGATCAGTGCGTGATCAGTCATGTGATCAGTGTGTGATCAGTCACGTGATCAATGTATGATCATCCAATAATCAGTGCATGCGCAGTCACAGTGATCAGTGCATGATAGCCAAATGATCATTGGCTACAGTTACGTGATCAATTCATGTGCAGTCACGTGATCTGTGCATGATAGCCACGTGATCAGTGGGTGATCAGTCATGTGATCAGTGTGTGATCAGTCACGTGATCAATATATGATCATCCAATACTCAGTGAATGCGCAGTCATGTGATCAGTGCATGATAGCCACCTGACCAGTGCATGATCAGCAACGTGATGAGTGCATGATCAGCCACATGATCAGGTCATGATCAATCACGTGATCACTGGTTTGATCAGCCACGTCATCAGTGCATGCTCAGTCACATGATCAGTGCCATGACCAGCCACGTGATCAGTGCATGATAGCCAAGTGATCATTGCCTACAGTTACGTGATCAATTCATGCGCAGCCACGTGATCAGTGCATGATAGCCACGTGATCAGTGCGTATTCAGTCACGTGATCAGTGTGTGATTAGTCACGTGATCAGTGTATGATCATCCAATATTCAGTGCATGCGCAGTCACGTGATCAGTGCATGATAGCCACGTCCTCAGTGCATGATCAACCACTTTATCAGTACATGATCAGCCACATGATCAGTGCATGATCAGTCACGTGATCAGTGCATGATCATCCACATGATCAGTGCATGATCAGCCACCTGATCATTGTATGATCAGCCATGTGATCAGTGCATGATAGCCAGGTTACCAGTACATGATCAGCCACGTCATCAGTGCATGATCAGCCAAGTGATCAGTGCATGCACAGTCACGTGATCATTGTATGATCAGCTTCGTGATCAGTACATGATCAGACACGTGGTCAGCGCATGATCAGTCACCTGATCATTGCATGAACAGGCACGAGATCAGTGCATGAACTGCAATGTGATTAGTTCATGATCAGCCACGTGATCAGTGTATGATCAACCACGTGATCAGTGCACGATCAGCCACATGAACAGTGCAAGATCAGCCAAATGATCAGTGCATGCAGTCACGTAATCAGTGTATGATCAGCTTCGTGATCAGTGCATGATCAGCCACGTGATCAGTGCATGATTAGGCACGTGTTCAGTGCATTATCAGTAATGTGATCAGTGTGTGATCAGGCACGTGATGAGTGCATGTACAGCCACGTGATCAGTGTATGATAAGCCACGTGATCAGTTCATGCACAGTCACGTGATCAGTGTATGCTCAGCTTCGTGATAATTGCATGATCAGCAACGAGATCAGTGCATGGTCAGGACGTGATCAGTGCATGATTAGTCACGTCTTCAGTGCATGATCAGTCACGTGATCAGTGCATGATAGCAACGTGAACAGTGCATGATCAGCTACGTGATCAGTGCATGATAGCCAGGTGATCAGTGCATGATCAGTCACATGTTCAATGTATGATCATCCACGTGATCAGTGCATGATAGCCACGTGATCAGTGCATGATCAGTCAT
This sequence comes from Bos indicus, assembly GCF_029378745.1. Taxonomy (NCBI): domain Eukaryota; kingdom Metazoa; phylum Chordata; class Mammalia; order Artiodactyla; family Bovidae; genus Bos; species Bos indicus. Next base: position 153,433 of record NC_091763.1, on the reverse strand, counting down.
GTGATCAGTGTATGATCATCCACGTGATCAATGCATGATAGCCACCAGATAAGTGCATGATCAACCACGTGATCAGTGGATGATCAGCCTTGTGATCAGTGCATGCAGAGTCACGTGATCAGTGTATGATCAGCTTCGTGATCAGTGCATGATCAGCCATGTGATCAGTGCATTATCAGGAACGTGATCAGTGCCTGATCAGTCACGTGATCAGTGTATGATCAGCCACGTGATCAGTGCGTGATCAGTCATGTGATCAGTGTGTGATCAGTCACGTGATCAATGTATGATCATCCAATACTCAGTGCATGCGCAGTCGTGTGATCAGTGCATGATAGCCACCTGAGAACTACATGATCAGCAACGTGATTAGTGCATGATCAGCCACATGATCAGTGCAAGATCAATCACGTGATCACTGTATGATCAGCCACGTCTTCAGTGCATGATCAGTCACGTGATCAGTGCATGATAGCAACGTGAACAGTGCATGAACAGCTACGTGATCAGTGCATGATAGCCAGGTGATCAGTGCATGATCAGTCATGTGATCAGTGTATGATCATCCACGTGATCAATGCATGATAGCCACCAGATAAGTGCATGATCAACCACGTGATCAGTGGATGATCAGCCTTGTGATCAGTGCATGCAGAGTCACGTGATCAGTGTATGATCAGCTTCATGATCAGTACATGATCAGCCACGTCATCAGTGCATGATCAGCCAAGTGATCAGTGCATGCACAGTCACGTGATCATTGTATGATCAGCTTCGTGATCAGTACATGATCAGACACGTGGTCAGCGCATGATCAGTCACCTGATCATTGCATGAACAGGCACGAGATCAGTGCATGAACTGCAATGTGATTAGTTCATGATCAGCCACGTGATCAGTGTATGATCAACCACGTGATCAGTGCACGATCAGCCACATGAACAGTGCAAGATCAGCCAAATGATCAGTGCATGCAGTCACATAATCAGTGTATGATCAGCTTCGTGATCAGTGCATGATCAGCCACGTGATCAGTGCATGATTAGGCACGTGTTCAGTGCATTATCAGTAATGTGATCAGTGTGTGATCAGGCACGTGATGAGTGCATGTACAGCCACGTGATCAGTGTATGATAAGCCACGTGATCAGTTCATGCACAGTCACGTGATCAGTGTATGCTCAGCTTCGTGATAATTGCATGATCAGCAACGAGATCAGTGCATGGTCAGGACGTGATCAGTGCATGATTAGTCACGTCTTCAGTGCATGATCAGTCACGTGATCAGTGCATGATAGCAACGTGAACAGTGCATGATCAGCTACGTGATCAGTGCATGATAGCCAGGTGATCAGTGCATGATCAGTCACATGTTCAATGTATGATCATCCACGTGATCAGTGCATGATAGCCACGTGATCAGTGCATGATCAGTCATGTGATCAGTGTATGATCATCCACGTGATCAATGCATGATAGCCACCAGATAAGTGCATGATCAACCACGTGATCAGTGGATGATCAGCCTTGTGATCAGTGCATGCAGAGTCACGTGATCAGTGTATGATCAGCTTCGTGATCAGTGCATGATCAGCCATGTGACCAGTGCATTATCAGGAACGTGATCAGTGCCTGATCAGTCACGTGATCAGTGTATGATCAGACACGTGATCAGTGCATGATCAGCCTTGTGATCAGGGCATGCAGAGTCACGTGATCAGTGCATGATCAGCTTTGTGATCAGTGCATGATCAGCCACGTGATCAGTGCATGATCAGGAAGGTGATCAGTGCATGATCAGTCATGTGATCAGAGCATGATCAGCCACATAATCAGTGTATGATCAGCCACGTAATCAGTGCATCAGAGTCACCCGATCAGTGCATGATAAGCAAAGTGATTAGTGCATGATCATCAACTTGATCAGAGTATGATCAGCCACGTCATCAGTGCATGATCAGGCACGTGATCAGTGCATGATCAGTCACCTGATCAGTGCATGATCAGTCACGTGATCAGTGCATGATAGCCACCTGACCACTACATGATCAGTAACGTTATTAGTGCATGATCAGCCACATGATCAGTGCATGATCAATCACGTGATCACTGTATGATCAGCCACGTCATCAGTGCATGCTCAGTCACAGGATCAGTGCATGATCAGCCACGTGATCAGTGCATGATAGCCAAATGATCATTGGCTACAGTTACGTGATCTATTCATGTGCAGTCACGTGATCTGTGCATGATAGCCACGTGATCAGTGCGTGATCAGTCATGTGATCAGTGTGTGATCAGTCACGTGAGCAATGTATGATCATCCAATACTCAGTGCATGCGCAGTCGTGTGATCAGTGCATGATAGCCACCTGAGAACTACATGATCAGCAACGTGATTAGTGCATGATCAGCCACATGATCAGTGCATGATCAATCATGTGATCACTGTATGATCAGCCACGTCTTCAGTGCATGATCAGTCACGTGATCAGTGCACGATAGCAACGTGAACAGTGCATGAACAGCTACGTGATCAGTGCATGATAGCCAGGTGATCAGTGCATGATCAGTCATGTGATCAGTGTATGATCATCCACGTGATCAATGCATGATAGCCACCAGATAAGTGCATGATCAACAACGTGATCAGTGGATGATCAGCCTTGTGATCAGTGCATGCAGAGTCACGTGATCAGTGTATGATCAGCTTCATGATCAGTGCATGATCAGCCACGTGATCAGTGCATTATCAAGAACGTGATCAGTGCATGATCAGTCACGTGATCAGTGTAAGATCAGACACGTGATCAGTGCATGATCAGCCTTGTGATCAGGGCTTGCAGAGTCACGTTATCAGTGTATGATCAGCTTTGTGATCAGTGCATGATCAGCCACGTGATCAGTGCATGATCAGGAACGTGATCAGTGCATGATCAGTCACGTGATCAGAGCATGATCAGCCACGTAATCAGTGTATGATGAGCCACGTGATCAGTGCATCATAGCCACCTGATCAGTGCATGATAAGCAAAGTGATTAGTGCATGATCATCAACTTGATCAGAGTATGATCAGCCACGTCATCAGTGCATGATCAGCCAAGTGATCAGTGCATGCACAATCACGTGACCATTATATGATCAGCTTCGTAATCAGTGCATGATCAGTCACGTGATCAGAGTATGATCAGCCACGTAATCAGTGTATGATCAGCCACGTAATCAGTGCATCATAGCCACCTGATCAGTGCATGATAAGCAAAGTGATTAGTGCATGATCATCAACTTGATCAGAGTATGATCAGCCACGTCATCAGTGAATGATCAGGCACGTGATCAGTGCATGATCAGTCACGTGATCAGTGCATGATCAGTCACGTGATCAGTGAATGATAGCCACCTGACCACTACATGATCAGCAACGTGATTAGTGCATGATCAGCCACATGATCAGTGCATGATCAATCACGTGATCACTGAATGATCAGCCACGTCATCAGTGCATGCTCAGTCACAGGATCAGTGCATGATCAGCCACATGAGCAGTGCATCATAGCCAAATGATCATTGGCTACAGTTACGTGATCAGTTCATGCACAGTCACGTGATCAGTGTATGCTCGGCTTCGTGATAATTGCATGATCAGCAACGAGATCAGTGCATGGTCAGGACGTGATCAGTGCATGATTAGTCACGTCTTCAGTGCATGATCAGTCACGTGATCAGTGCATGATAGCAACGTGAACAGTGCATGATCATCTACGTGATCAGTGCATGATAGCCAGGTGATCAGTGCATGATCAGTCACATGTTCAATGTATGATCATTCACGTGATCAGTGCATGATAGCCACGTGATCAGTGCATGATCAGTCATGTGATCAGTGTATGATCATCCACGTGATCAATGCATGATAGCCACCAGATAAGTGCATGATCAACCACGTGATCAGTGGACGATCAGCCTTGTGATCAGTGCATGCAGAGTCACGTGATCAGTGCATGATCAGCTTTGTGATCAGTGCATGATCAGCCACGTGATCAGTGCATGATCAGGAAAGTGATCAATGCATGATCAGTCACGTGATCAGAGCATGATCAGCCACATAATCAGTGTATGATCAGCCACGTAATCAGTGCATCATAGCCACCGGATCAGTGCATGATAAGCAAAGTGATTAGTGCATGATCATCAACTTGATAAGAGTATGATCAGCCACGTCATCAGTGCATGATCAGGCACGTGATCAGAGCTTGATCAGTCACCTGATCAGTGCATGGTCAGTCACGTGATCAGTGCATGATAGCCACCTGACCACTACATGATCAGCAACGTGATTAGTGCATGATCAGCCACATGATCAGTGCATGATCAATCACGTGATCACTGTATGATCAGCCACGTCATCAGTGCATGCTCAGTCACAGAATCAGTGCAGGATCAGCCACGTGATCAGTGCATGATAGCCAAATGATCATTGGCTACAGTTACGTGATCAATTCATGTGCAGTCACGTGATCTGTACATGATAGGCACGTGATCAGTGAGTGATCAGTCATGTGATAAGTGTGTGATCAGTCACGTGATCAATGTATGATCATCCAATACTCAGTGCATGCGCAGTCATGTGATCAGTGCATGATAGCCACCTGACCAGTGCATGATCAGCAACGTGATTAGTGCATGATCAGCCACATGATCAGTGAATGATCAATCACGTGATCACTGTATGATAAGCCACGTCATCAGTGCATGCTCAGTCACATGATCAGTTCATGTTCAGTGACATGATCAGTGCATGATCGGCCACGTGATCAGTGCATGATAGCCAAATGATCATTGGCTACAGTTACGTGAACAATTCATGTGCAGTCACGTGATCTGTGCATGATAGGCACGTGATCAGTGCGTGATCAGTCATGTGATCAGTGTGTGATCAGTCACGTGATCAATGTATGATCATCCAATAATCAGTGCATGCGCAGTCACGTGATCAGTGCATGATAGCCAAATGATCATTGGCTACAGTTACGTGATCAATTCATGTGCAGTCACGTGATCTGTGCATGATAGCCACGTGATCAGTGGGTGATCAGTCATGTGATCAGTGTGTGATCAGTCACGTGATCAATATATGATCATCCAATACTCAGTGAATGCGCAGTCATGTGATCAGTGCATGATAGCCACCTGACCAGTGCATGATCAGCAACGTGATGAGTGCATGATCAGCCACATGATCAGGTCATGATCAATCACGTGATCACTGTTTGATCAGCCACGTCATCAGTGCATGCTCAGTCACATGATCAGTGCATGACCAGCCACGTGATCAGTGCATGATAGCCAAGTGATCATTGCCTACAGTTACGTGATCAATTCATGCGCAGCCACGTGATCAGTGCATGATAGCCACGTGATCAGTGCGTATTCAGTCACGTGATCAGTGTGTGATTAGTCACGTGATCAGTGTATGATCATCCAATATTCAGTGCATGCGCAGTCACGTGATCAGTGCATGATAGCCACGTCATCAGTGCATGATCAACCACTTTATCAGTGCATGATCAGCCACATGATCAGTGCATGATCAGTCACGTGATCAGTGCATGATCATCCACATGATCAGTGCATGATCAGCCACCTGATCATTGTATGATCAGCCATGTGATCAGTGCATGATAGCCAGGTTACCAGGACATGATCAGCCACGTCATCAGTGCATGATCAGCCAAGTGATCAGTGCATGCACAGTCACGTGATCATTGTATGATCAGCTTCGTGATCAGTACATGATCAGACACGTGGTCAGTGCATGATCAGTCACCTGATCATTGCATGAACAGGCACGAGATCAGTGCATGAACTGCAATGTGATTAGTTCATGATCAGCCACGTGATCAGTGTATGATCAACCACGTGATCAGTGCACGATCAGCCACATGAACAGTGCAAGATCAGCCAAATGATCAGTGCATGCAGTCACGTAATCAGTGTATGATCAGCTTCGTGATCAGTGCATGATCAGCCACGTGATCAGTGCATGATTAGGCACGTGTTCAGTGCATTATCAGTAATGTGATCAGTGTGTGATCAGGCACGTGATGAGTGCATGTACAGCCACGTGATCAGTGTATGATAAGCCACGTGATCAGTTCATGCACAGTCACGTGATCAGTGTATGCTCAGCTTCGTGATAATTGCATGATCAGCAACGAGATCAGTGCATGGTCAGGACGTGATCAGTGCATGATTAGTCACGTCTTCAGTGCATGATCAGTCACGTGATCAGTGCATGATAGCAACGTGAACAGTGCATGATCAGCTACGTGATCAGTGCATGATAGCCAGGTGATCAGTGCATGATCAGTCACATGTTCAATGTATGATCATCCACGTGATCAGTGCATGATAGCCACGTGATCAGTGCATGATCAGTCATGTGATCAGTGTATGATCATCCACGTGATCAATGCATGATAGCCACCAGATAAGTGCATGATCAACCACGTGATCAGTGGATGATCAGCCTTGTGATCAGTGCATGCAGAGTCACGTGATCAGTGTATGATCAGCTTCGTGATCAGTGCATGATCAGCCATGTGATCAGTGCATTATCAGGAACGTGATCAGTGCCTGATCAGTCACGTGATCAGTGTATGATCAGACACGTGATCAGTGCGTGATCAGTCATGTGATCAGTGTGTGATCAGTCACGTGATCAATGTATGATCATCCAATACTCAGTGCATGCGCAGTCGTGTGATCAGTGCATGATAGCCACCTGAGAACTACATGATCAGCAACGTGATTAGTGCATGATCAGCCACATGATCAGTGCAAGATCAATCACGTGATCACTGTATGATCAGCCACGTCTTCAGTGCATGATCAGTCACGTGATCAGTGCATGATAGCAACGTGAACAGTGCATGAACAGCTACGTGATCAGTGCATGATAGCCAGGTGATCAGTGCATGATCAGTCATGTGATCAGTGTATGATCATCCACGTGATCAATGCATGATAGCCACCAGATAAGTGCATGATCAACCACGTGATCAGTGGATGATCAGCCTTGTGATCAGTGCATGCAGAGTCACGTGATCAGTGTATGATCAGCTTCATGATCAGTGCATGATCAGCCACGTGATCAGTGCATTATCAAGAACGTGATCAGTGCATGATCAGTCACCTGATCAGTGTATGATCAGACACGTGATCAGTGCATGATCAGCCTTGTGATCAGGGCATGCAGAGTCACGTGATCAGTGTATGATCAGCTTTGTGATCAGTGCATGATCAGCCACGTGATCAGTGCATGATCAGGAACGTGATCAGTGCATGATCAGTCACGTGATCAGAGCATGATCAGCCACGTAATCAGTGTATGATGAGCCACGTGATCAGTGCATCATAGCCACCTGATCAGTGCATGATAAGCAAAGTGATTAGTGCATGATCATCAACTTGATCAGAGTATGATCAGCCACGTCATCAGTGCATGATCAGCCAAGTGATCAGTGCATGCACAATCACGTGACCATTATATGATCAGCTTCGTGATCAGTGCATGATCAGTCACGTGATCAGAGCATGATCAGCCACGTAATCAGTGTATGATCAGCCACGTTATCAGTGCATCATAGCCACCTGATCAGTGCATGATAAGCAAAGTGATTAGTGCATGATCATCAACTTGATCAGAGTATGATCAGCCACGTCATCAGTGCATGATCAGGCACGTGATCAGTGCATGATCAGTCACCTGATCAGTGCATGATCAGTCACGTGATCAGTGCATGATAGCCACCTGACCACTACATGATCAGCAACGTGATTAGTGCATGATCAGCCACATGATCAGTGCATGATCAATCACGTGATCACTGTATGATCAGCCACGTCATCAGTGCATGCTCAGTCACAGGATCAGTGCATGATCAGCCACATGATTAGTGCATCATAGCCAAATGATCATTGGCTACAGTTACGTGATCAATTCATGTGCAGTCACGTGATCTGTGCATGATAGCCACGTGATTAGTGCGAGATCAGTCATGTGATCAGTGTGTGATCAGTCACGTGATCAATGTATGATCATCCAATACTCAGTGCATGCGCAGTCATGTGATCAGTGCATGATAGCCACCTGACCAGTGCATGATCAGCAACGGGATTAGTGCATGATCAGCCACATGATCAGTGCATGATCAATCACGTGATCACTGTATGATCAGCCACGTCTTCAGTGCATGATCAGTCACGTGATCAGTGCATGATAGCAACGTGAACAGTGCATGAACAGCTACGTGATCAGTGCATGATAGCCAGGTGATCAGTGCATGATCAGTCATGTGATCAGTGTATGATCATCCACGTGATCAATGCATGATAGCCACCAGATAAGTGCATGATCAACCACGTGATCAGTGGATGATCAGCTTCATGATCAGTGCATGATCAGCCACGTGATCACTGCATCATCAAGAACGTGATCAGTGCATGATCAGACACGTGATCAGTGCATGATCAGCCTTGTGATCAGGGCATGCAGAGTCACGTGATCAGTGTATGATCAGCTTTGTGATCAGTGCATGATCAGCCACGTGATCAGTGCATGATCAGGAACGCGACCAGTGCATGATCAGTCACGTGATCAGAGCATGATCAGCCACGTAATCAGTGTATGATGAGCCTCGTGATCAGTGCATCATAGCCACCTGATCACTGCATGATAAGCAAAGTGATTAGTGCATGATCATCAACTTGATTAGAGTATGATCAGCCACGTCATCAGTGCATGATCAGCCAAGTGATCAGTGCATGCACAATCACGTGACCATTATATGATCAGCTTCGTGATCAGTGCATGATCAGTCACGTGATCAGAGCATGATCAGCCACGTAATCAGTGTATGATCAGCCACGTAATCAGTGCATCATAGCCACCTGATCAGTGCATGATAAGCAAAGTGATTAGTGCATGATCACCAACTTGATCAGAGTATGATCAGCCACGTCATCAGTGCAGGATCAGGCACGTGATCAGTGCATGATCAGTCACCTGATCAGTGCATGATCAGTCACGTGATCAGTGCATGACAGCCACCTGAGAACTACATGATCAGCAACGTAATTAGTGCATGATCAGCCATATGATCATTGCATGATCAATCACGTGATCACTGTATGATCAGCCACGTCTTCAGTGCATGATCAGTCACGTGATCAGTGCATGATAGCAACGTGAACAGTGCATGAACAGCTACTTGATCAGTGCATGATAGCCAGGTGATCAGTGCATGATCAGTCATGTGATCAGTGTATGATCATCCAGGTGATCAATGCATGATAGCCACCAGATAAGTGCATGATCAACCACGTGATCAGTGGATGATCAGCCTTGTGATCAGTGCATGCAGAGTCACGTGATCAGTGCATGATCAGCTTCGTGATCAGTGCATGATCAGCCACGTGATCAGTGCGTTATCAGGAACGTGATCAGTGCCTGATCAGTCACGTGATCAGTGTATGATCAGACACGTGATCAGTGAATGATCAGCCTTGTGATCAGGGCATGCAGAGTCACGAGATCAGTGCATGATCAGCTTTGTGATCAGTGCATGATCAGCCACGTGATCAGTGCATGATCAGCCTTGTGATCAGGGCATGCAGAGTCACGTGATCAGTGTATGATCAGCTTTGTGATCAGTGCATGATCAGCCACGTGATCAGTGCATGATCAGGAACGTGATCAGTGCATGATCAGTCACGTGATCAGAGCATGATCAGCCACGTAATCAGTGTATGATGAGCCACGTGATCAGTGCATCATAGCCACCTGATCAGTGCATGATAAGCAAAGTGATTAGTGCATGATCATCAACTTGATTAGAGTATGATCAGCCACGTCATCAGTGCATGATCAGCCAAGTGATCAGTGCATGCACAATCACGTGACCATTATATGATCAGCTTCGTGATCAGTGCATGATCAGTCACGTGATCAGAGCATGATCAGCCACGTAATCAGTGTATGATCAGCCACGTAATCAGTGCATCATAGCCACCTGATCAGTGCATGATAAGCAAAGTGATTAGTGCATGATCATCAACTTGATCAGAGTATGATCAGCCACGTCATCAGTGCATGATCAGGCACATGATCAGTGCATGATCAGTCACCTGATCAGTGCATGATCAGTCACGTGATCAGTGCATGATAGCCACCTGACCACTACATGATCAGCAACGTGATTAGTGCATGATCAGCCACATGATCAGTGCATGATCAATCACATGATCACTGTATGATCAGCCACGTCATCAGTGCATGCTCAGTCACAGGATCAGTGCATGATCAGCCACATGATCAGTGCATCATAGCCAAATGATCATTGGATACAGTTACGTGATCAATTCATGTGCAGTCACGTGATCTGTGCATGATAGCCACGTGATTAGTGCGAGATCAGTCATGTGATCAGTGTGTGATCAGTCACGTGATCAATGTATGATCATCCAATACTCAGTGCATGCGCAGTCATGTGATCAGTGCATGATAGCCACCAGACCAGTGTATGATCAGCAACGTGATTAGTGCATGATCAGCCACATGATCAGTGCATGATCAATCACGTGATCACTGTATGATAAGCCACGTCATCAGTGCATGCTCAGTCACATGATCAGTGCATGTTCAGTCACATGATCAGTGCATGATCAGCCAAGTGATCAGTGCATGATAGCCAAATGATCATTGGCTACAGTTACGTGATCAATTCATGTGCAGTCACGTGATCTTTGCATGATAGGCACGTGATCAGTGCGTGATCAGTCATGTGATCAGTGTGTGATCAGTCACGTGATCAATGTATGATCATCCAATAATCAGTGCATGCGCAGTCACGTGATCAGTGCATGATAGCCACCTGATCAGTGCATGATCAGCAACGTGATGAGTGCATGATTAGCCACATGATCAGTTCATGATCAATCACGTGATCACTGTTTGATCAGCCACGTCATCAGTGCATGCTCAGTCACATGATCAGTGCATGACCAGCTACGTGATCAGTGCATGATAGCCAAGTGATCATTGCCTACAGTTACGTGATCAATTCATGCGCAGCCACGTGATCAGTGCATGATAGCCACGTGATCAGTGCGTATTCAGTCACGTGATCAGTGTGTGATTAGTCACGTGATCAGTGTATGATCATCCAATATTCAGTGCATGCGTAGTCACGTGATCAGTGCATGATAGCCACGTCATCAGTGCATGATCAACCACTTTATCAGTGCATGATCAGCCACATGATCAGTGCATGATCAGTCACGTGATCAGTGCATGATCATCCACATGATCAGTGCATGATCAGCCACCTGATCATTGTATGATCAGCCATGTGATCAGTGCATGATAGCCAGGTTATCAGGACATGATCAGCCACGTCATCAGTGCATGATCAGCCAAGTGATCAGTGCATGCACAGTCACGTGATCATTGTATGATCAGCTTCGTGATCAGTACATGATCAGACACGTGGTCAGTGCATGATCAGTCACCTGATCATTGCATGAACAGGCACGAGATCAGTGCATGAACTGCAATGTGATTAGTTCATGATCAGCCACGTGATCAGTGTATGATCAACCACGTGATCAGTGCACGATCAGCCACATGAACAGTGCAAGATCAGCCAAATGATCAGTGCATGCAGTCACGTAATCAGTGTATGATCAGCTTCGTGATCAGTGCATGATCAGCCACGTGATCAGTGCATGATTAGGCACGTGTTCAGTGCATTATCAGTAATGTGATCAGTGTATGATCAGGCACGTGATGAGTGCATGTACAGCCACGTGATCAGTGTATGATAAGCCACGTGATCAGTTCATGCACAGTCACGTGATCAGTGTATGCTCAGCTTCGTGATAATTGCATGATCAGCAACGAGATCAGTGCATGGTCAGGACGTGATCAGTGCATGATTAGTCACGTCTTCAGTGCATGATCAGTCACGTGATCAGTGCATGATAGCAACGTGAACAGTGCATGATCAGCTACGTGATCAGTGCATGATAGCCAGGTGATCAGTGCATGATCAGTCACATGTTCAATGTATGATCATCCACGTGATCAGTGCATGATAGCCACGTGATCAGTGCATGATCAGTCATGTGATCAGTGTATGATCATCCACGTGATCAATGCATGATAGCCACCAGATAAGTGCATGATCAACCACGTGATCAGTGGATGATCAGCCTTGTGATCAGTGCATGCAGAGTCACGTGATCAGTGCATGATCAGCTTCGTGATCAGTGCATGATCAGCCACGTGATCAGTGCGTTATCAGGAACGTGATCAGTGCCTGATCAGTCACGTGATCAGTGTATGATCAGACACGTGATCAGTGCATGATCAGCCTTGTGATCAGGGCATGCAGAGTCACGAGATCAGTGCATGATCAGCTTTGTGATCAGTGCATGATCAGCCACGTGATCAGTGCATGATCAGGAACGTGATCAGTGCATGATCAGTCACGTGATCAGAGCATGATCAGCCACATAATCAGTGTATGATCAGCCACGTAATCAGTGCATCATAGCCACCCGATCAGTGCATGTTAAGCAAAGTGATTAGTGCATGATCATCAACTTGATCAGAGTATGATCAGCAACGTCATCAATGCATGATCAGGCACGTGATCAGTGCATGATCAGTCACCTGATCAGTGCATGATCAGTCACGTGATCAGTGCATGATAGCCACCTGACCACTACATGATCAGTAACGTGATTAGTGCATGATCAGCCACATGATCAGTGCATGATCAATCACGTGATCACTGTATGATCAGCCACGTCATAAGTGCATGCTCAGTCACAGGATCAGTGCATGATCAGCCACGTGATCAGTGCATGATAGCCAAATGATCATTGGCTACAGTTACGTGATCAATTCATGTGCAGTCACGTGATCTGTGCATGATAGCCACGTGATCAGTGCGTGATCAGTCATGAGATCAGTGTGTGATCAGTCACGTGATCAATGTATGATCATCCAATACTCAGTGCATGCGCAGTCGTGTGATCAGTGCATGATAGCCACCTGAGAACTACATGATCAGCAACGTGATTAGTGCATGATCAGCCACATGATCAGTGCAAGATCAATCACGTGATCACTGTATGATCAGCCACGTCTTCAGTGCATGATCAGTCACGTGATCAGTGCATGATAGCAACGTGAACAGTGCATGAACAGCTACGTGATCAGTGCATGATAGCCAGGTGATCAGTGCATGATCAGTCATGTGATCAGTGTATGATCATCCACGTGATCAATGCATGATAGCCACCAGATAAGTGCATGATCAACCACGTGATCAGTGGATGATCAGCCTTGTGATCAGTGCATGCAGAGTCACGTGATCAGTGTATGATCAGCTTCATGATCAGTGCATGATCAGCCACGTGATCAGTGCATTATCAAGAACGTGATCAGTGCATGATCAGTCACGTGATCAGTGTATGATCAGACACGTGATCAGTGCATGATCAGCCTTGTGATCAGGGCATGCAGAGTCACGTGATCAGTGTATGATCAGCTTTGTGATCAGTGCATGATCAGCCACGTGATCAGTGCATGATCAGGAACGTGATCAGTGCATGATCAGTCACGTGATCAGAGCATGATCAGCCACGTAATCAGTGTATGATGAGCCACGTGATCAGTGCATGATAGCCACCTGATCAGTGCATGATAAGCAAAGTGATTAGTGCATGATCATCAACTTGATCAGAGTATGATCAGCCACGTCATCAGTGCATGATCAGCCAAGTGATCAGTGCATGCACAATCACGTGACCATTATATGATCAGCTTCGTGATCAGTGCATGATCAGTCACGTGATCAGAGCATGATCAGCCACGTAATCAGTGTATGATCAGCCACGTTATCAGTGCATCATAGCCACCTGATCAGTGCATGATAAGCAAAGTGATTAGTGCATGATCATCAACTTGATCAGAGTATGATCAGCCACGTCATCAGTGCATGATCAGGCACGTGATCAGTGCATGATCAGTCACCTGATCAGTGCATGATCAGTCACGTGATCAGTGCATGATAGCCACCTGACCACTACATGATCAGCAACGTGATTAGTGCATGATCAGCCACATGATCAGTGCATGATCAATCACGTGATCACTGTATGATCAGCCACGTCATCAGTGCATGCTCAGTCACAGGATCAGTGCATGATCAGCCACATGATCAGTGCATCATAGCCAAATGATCATTGGCTACAGTTACGTGATCAATTCATGTGCAGTCACGTGATCTGTGCATGATAGCCACGTGATTAGTGCGTGATCAGTCATGTGATCAGTGTGTGATCAGTCACGTGATCAATGTATGATCATCCAATACTCAGTGCATGCGCAGTCATGTGATCAGTGCATGATAGCCACCTGACCAGTGCATGATCAGCAACGTGATTAGTGCATGATCAGCCACATGATCAGTGCATGATCAATCACGTGATCACTGTATGATAAGCCACGTCATCAGTGCATGCTCAGTCACATGATCAGTGCATGTTCAGTCACATGATCAGTGCATGATCAGCCACGTGATCAGTGCATGATAGCCAAATGATCATTGGCTACAGTTACGTGATCAATTCATGTGCAGTCACGTGATCTGTGCATGATAGGCACGTGATCAGTGCGTGATCAGTCATGTGATCAGTGTGTGATCAGTCACGTGATCAATGTATGATCATCCAATAATCAGTGCATGCGCAGTCACGTGATCAGTGCATGATAGCCACCTGATCAGTGCATGATCAGCAACGTGATGAGTGCATGATCAGCCACATGATCAGTTCATGATCAATCACGTGATCACTGTTTGATCAGCCACGTCATCAGTGCATGCTCAGTCACATGATCAGTGCATGACCAGCTACGTGATCAGTGCATGATAGCCAAGTGATCATTGCCTACAGTTACGTGATCAATTCATGCGCAGCCACGTGATCAGTGCATGATAGCCACGTGATCAGTGCGTATTCAGTCACGTGATCAGTGTGTGATTAGTCACGTGATCAGTGTATGATCATCCAATATTCAGTGCATGCGCAGTCACGTGATCAGTGCATGATAGCCACGTCATCAGTGCATGATCAACCACTTTATCAGTGCATGATCAGCCCCATGATCAGTGCATGATCAGTCACGTGATCAGTGCATGATCATCCACATGATCAGTGCATGATCAGCCACCTGATCATTGTATGATCAGCCATGTGATCAGTGCATGATAGCCAGGTTATCAGGACATGATCAGCCACGTCATCAGTGCATGATCAGCCAAGTGATCAGTGCATGCACAGTCACGTGATCATTGTATGATCAGCTTCGTGATCAGTACATGATCAGACACGTGGTCAGTGCATGATCAGTCACCTGATCATTGCATGAACAGGCACGAGATCAGTGCATGAACTGCAATGTGATTAGTTCATGATCAGCCACGTGATCAGTGTATGATCAACCACGTGATCAGTGCACGATCAGCCACATGAACAGTGCAAGATCAGCCAAATGATCAGTGCATGCAGTCACGTAATCAGTGTATGATCAGCTTCGTGATCAGTGCATGATCAGCCACGTGATCAGTGCATGATTAGGCACGTGTTCAGTGCATTATCAGTAATGTGATCAGTGTATGATCAGGCACGTGATGAGTGCATGTACAGCCACGTGATCAGTGTATGATAAGCCACGTGATCAGTTCATGCACAGTCACGTGATCAGTGTATGCTCAGCTTCGTGATAATTGCATGATCAGCAACGAGATCCGTGCATGGTCAGGACGTGATCAGTGCATGATTAGTCACGTCTTCAGTGCATGATCAGTCACATGATCAGTGCATGATAGCAACGTGAACAGTGCATGATCAGCTACGTGATCAGTGCATGATAGCCAGGTGATCAGTGCATGATCAGTCACATGTTCAATGTATGATCATCCACGTGATCAGTGCATGATAGCCACGTGATCAGTGCATGATCAGTCATGTGATCAGTGTATGATCATCCACGTGATCAATGCATTATAGCCACCAGATAAGTGCATGATCAACCACGTGATCAGTGGATGATCAGCCTTGTGATCAGTGCATGCAGAGTCACGTGATCAGTGCATGATCAGCTTCGTGATCAGTGCATGATCAGCCACGTGATCAGTGCGTTATCAGGAACGTGATCAGTGCCTGATCAGTCACGTGATCAGTGTATGATCAGACACGTGATCAGTGCATGATCAGCCTTGTGATCAGGGCATGCAGAGTCACGAGATCAGTGCATGATCAGCTTTGTGATCAGTGCATGATCAGCCACGTGATCAGTGCATGATCAGGAACGTGATCAGTGCATGATCAGTCACGTGATCAGAGCATGATCAGCCACATAATCAGTGTATGATCAGCCACGTAATCAGTGCATCATAGCCACCCGATCAGTGCATGTTAAGCAAAGTGATTAGTGCATGATCATCAACTTGATCAGAGTATGATCAGCAACGTCATCAGTGCATGATCAGGCACGTGATCAGTGCATGATCAGTCACCTGATCAGTGCATGATCAGTCACGTGATCAGTGCATGATAGCCACCTGACCACTACATGATCAGCAACGTGATTAGTGCATGATCAGCCACATGATCAGTGCATGATCAATCACGTGATCACTGTATGATCAGCCACGTCATCAGTGCATGCTCAGTCACAGGATCAGTGCATGATCAGCCACATGATCAGTGCATCATAGGCAAATGATCATTGGCTACAGTTACGTGATCAATTCATGTGCAGTCACGTGATCTGTGCATGATAGCCACGTGATTAGTGCGTGATCAGTCATGAGATCAGTGTGTGATCAGTCACGTGATCAATGTATGATCATCCAATACTCAGTGCATGCGCAGTCATGTGATCAGTGCATGATAGCCACCTGACCAGTGCATGATCAGCAACGTGATTAGTGCATGATCAGCCAAATGATCAGTGAATGATCAATCACGTGATCACTGTATGATAAGCCACGTCATCAGTGCATGCTCAGTCACATGATCAGTGCATGTTCAGTCACATGATCAGTGCATGATCGGCCACGTGATCAGTGCATGATAGCCAAATGATCATTGGCTACAGTTTCGTGATCAATTCATGTGCAGTCACGTGATCTGTGCATGATAGGCACGTGATCAGTGCGTGATCAGTCATGTGATCAGTGTGTGATCAGTCACGTGATCAATGTATGATCATCCAATAATCAGTGCATGCGCAGTCACGTGATCAGTGCATGATAGCCACCTGATCAGTGCATGATCAGCAACGTGATGAGTGCATGATCAGCCACATGATCAGTTCATGATCAATCACGTGATCACTGTTTGATCAGCCACGTCATCAGTGCATGCTCAGTCACATGATCAGTGCATGACCAGCCACGTGATCAGTGCATGATAGCCAAGTGATCATTGCCTACAGTTACGTGATCAATTCATGCGCAGCCACGTGATCAGTGCATGATAGCCACGTGATCAGTGCGTATTCAGTCACGTGATCAGTGTGTGATTAGTCACGTGATCAGTGGATGATCATCCAATATTCAGTGCATGCGCAGTCACGTGATCAGTGCATGATAGCCACGTCATCAGTGCATGATCAACCACTTTATCAGTGCATGATCAGCCCCATGATCAGTGCATGATCAGCCACCTGATCATTGTATGATCAGCCATGTGATCAGTGCATGATAGCCAGGTTATCAGTACATGATCAGCCACGTCATCAGTGCATGATCAATCACGTGATCACTGTATGATCAGCCACGTCATCAGTGCATGCTCAGTCACAAGATCAGTGCATGACCAGCCACGTGATCAGTGCATGATAGCCAAGTGATCATTGCCTACAGTTACGTGATCAATTCATGCGCAGCCACGTGATCAGTGCATGATAGCCACGTGATCAGTGCGTATTCAGGTCACGTGATCAGTGTGTGATTAGTCACGTGTATCAGTGTATGATCATCCAATATTCAGTGCATGCGCAGTCACGTGATCAGTGCATGATAGCCACGTCATCAGTGCATGATCAACCACTTATCAGTGCATGATCAGCCCCATGATCAGTGCATGATCAGTCACGTGATCAGTGCATGATCATCCACATGATCAGTGCATGATCAGCCACCTGATCATTGTATGATCAGCCATGTGATCAGTGCATGATAGCCAGGTTATCAGACAATGATCAGCACGTCATCAGTGCATGATCAGCCACATGATCAGTGCATGCACAGTCACGTGATCATTGTATGATCAGCTTCGTGATCAGTACATGATCAGACACGTGGTCAGTGCATGATCAGTCACCTGATCATTGCATGAACAGGCACGAGATCAGTGCATGAACTGCAATGTGATTAGTTCATGATCAGCCACGTGATCAGTGTATGATCAACCGGGTGATCAGTGCACGATCAGCCACATGAACAGTGCAAGATCAGCCAAATGATCAGTGCATGCAGTCACGTAATCAGTGTATGATCAGCTTCGTGATCAGTGCATGATCAGCCACGTGATCAGTGCATGATTAGGCACGTGTTCAGTGCATTATCAGTAATGTGATCAGTGTGTGATCAGGCACGTGATGAGTGCATGTACAGCCACCTGATCAGTGTATGATAAGCCACGTGATCAGTTCATGCACAGTCACGTGATCAGTGTATTCTCAGCTTCGTGATAATTGCATGATCAGCAACGAGATCAGTGCATGGTCAGGACGTGATCAGTGCATGATTAGTCACGTCTTCAGTGCATGATCAGTCACGTGATCAGTGCATGATAGCAACGTGAACAGTGCATGATCAGCTACGTGATCAGTGCATGATAGCCAGGTGATCAGTGCATGATCAGTCACATGTTCAATGTATGATCATCCACGTGATCAGTGCATGATAGCCACGTGATCAGTGCATGATCAGTCATGTGATCAGTGTATGATCATCCACGTGATCAATGCATGATAGCCACCAGATAAGTGCATGATCAACCACGTGATCAGTGGATGATCAGCCTCGTGATCAGTGCATGCAGAGTCACGTGATCAGTGCATGATCAGCCACGTGATCAGTGCATTATCAGGAACGTGATCAGTGCATGATCAGTCACGTGATCAGTGTATGATCAGACACGTGATCAGTGCATGATCAGCCTTGTGATCAGTGCGTTATCAGGAACGTGATCAGTGCATGATCAGTCACGTGATCAGTGTATGATCAGACACGTGATCAGTGCATTATCAGGAACGTGATCAGTGCATGATCAGTCATGTGATCAGTGTATGATCATCCACGTGATCAATGCATGATAGCCACCAGATAAGTGCATGATCAACCACGTGATCAGTGGATGATCAGCCTTGTGATCAGTGCATGCAGAGTCACGTGATCAGTGTATGATCAGCTTCGTGATCAGTGCATGATCAGCCACGTGATCAGTGCGTTATCAGGAACGTGATCAGTGCATGATCAGCCTTGTGATCAGGGCATGCAGAGTCACGTGATCAGTGTATGATCAGCTTTGTGATCAGTGCATGATCAGCCACGTGATCAGTGCATGATCAGGAACGTGATCAGTGCATGATCAGTCACGTGATCAGAGCATGATCAGCCACGTAATCAGTGTATGATCAGCCACGTAATCAGTGCATCATAGCCACCTGATCAGTGCATGATAAGCAAAGTGATTAGTGCATGATCACCAACTTGATCAGAGTATGATCATCCACGTCATCAGTGTATGATCAGCTTCGTGATCAGTGCATGATCAGCCACGTGATCAGTGCATGATTAGGCACGTGTTCAGTGCATTATCAGTAATGTGATCAGTGTATGATCAGGCACGTGATGAGTGCATGTACAGCCACGTGATCAGTGTATGATAAGCCACGTGATCAGTTCATGCACAGTCACGTGATCAGTGTATGCTCAGCTTCGTGATAATTGCATGATCAGCAACGAGATCCGTGCATGGTCAGGACGTGATCAGTGCATGACTAGTCACGTCTTCAGTGCATGATCAGTCACGTGATCAGAGCATGATCAGCCACGTAATCAGTGTATGTTCAGCCACGTAATCATTGCATCATAGCCACCTGATCAGTGCATGATAAGCAAAGTAATTAGTGCATGATCATCAACCTGATCAGAGTATGATCAGCCACGTCATCAGTGAATGATCAGGCACGTGATCAGTGCATGATCAGTCATCTGATCAGTGCATGATCAGTCACGTGATCAGTGCATGATAGCCACCTGACCACTACATGATCAGCAACGTGATTAGTGCATGATCAGCCACATGATCAGTGCATGATCAATCACGTGATCACTGTATGATCAGCCACGTCATCAGTGCATGCTCAGTCACATGATCAGTGCATGACCAGCCACGTGATCAGTGCATGATAGCCAAGTGATCATTGCCTACAGTTACGTGATCAATTCATGCGCAGCCACGTGATCAGTGCATGATAGCCACGTGATCAGTGCGTATTCAGTCACGTGATCAGTGTGTGATTAGTCACGTGATCAGTGTATGATCATCCAATATTCAGTGCATGCGCAGTCACGTGATCAGTGCATGATAGCCACGTCATCAGTGCATGATCAACCACTTTATCAGTGCATGATCAGCCACATGATCAGTGCATGATCAGTCACGTGATCAGTGCATGATCATCCACATGATCAGTGCATGATCAGCCACCTGATCATTGTATGATCAGCCATGTGATCAGTGCATGATAGCCAGGTTATCAGGACATGGTCAGCCACGTCATCAGTGCATGATCAGCCAAGTGATCAGTGCATGCACAGTCACGTGATCATTGTATGATCAGCTTCGTGATCAGTACATGATCAGACACTTGGTCAGTGCATGATCAGTCACCTGATCATTGCATGAACAGGCACGAGATCAGTGCATGAACTGCAATGTGATTAGTTCATGATCAGCCACGTGATTAGTGTATGATCAACCACGTGATCAGTGCACGATCAGCCACATGAACAGTGCAAGATCAGCCAAATGATCAGTGCATGCAGTCACGTAATCAGTGTATGATCAGCTTCGTGATCAGTGTATGATCAGCTTCGTGATCCGTGCATGATCAGCCACATGATCAGTGCATGATCAATCACGTGATCACTGTATGATCAGCCACGTCATCAGTGCATGCTCAATCACAGGATCAGTGCATGATCAGCCACGTGATCAGTGCATGATAGCCAAATGATCATTGGCTACAGTTACGTGATCAATTCATGTGCAGTCACGTGATCTGTGCATGATAGCCACGTGATCAGTGCGTGATCAGTCATGTGATCAGTGTGTGATCAGTCACGTGAGCAATGTATGATCATCCAATACTCAGTGCATGCGCAGTCGTGTGATCAGTGCATGATAGCCACCTGAGAACTACATGATCAGCAATGTGATTAGTGCATGATCAGCCACATGATCAGTGCATGATCAATCACGTGTCACTGTATGATCAGCCACGTCTTCAGTGCATGATCAGTCATGGGATCAGTGCATGATAGCAACGTGAACAGTGCATGAACAGCTACGTGATCAGTGCATGATAGCCAGGTGATCAGTGCATGATCAGTCATGTGATCAGTGTATGATCATCCACGTGATCAATGCATGATAGCCACCAGATAAGTGCATGATCAACCACGTGATCAGTGGATGATCAGCCTTGTGATCAGTGCATGCAGAGTCACGTGATCAGTGTATGATCAGCTTCATGATCAGTGCATGATCAGCCACGTGATCAGTGCATTATCAAGAACGTGATCAGTGCATGATCAGTCACGTGATCAGTGTATGATCAGACACGTGATCAGTGCATGATCAGCCTTGTGATCAGGGCATGCAGAGTCACGTGATCAGTGTATGATCAGCTTTGTGATCAGTGCATGATCAGCCACGTGATCAGTGCATGATCAGGAACGTGATCTGTGCATGATCAGTCACGTGATCAGAGCATGATCAGCCACGTAATCAGTGTATGATGAGCCACGTGATCAGTGCATCATAGCCACCTGATCAGTGCATGATAAGCAAAGTGATTAGTGCATGATCATCAACTTGATCAGAGTATGATCAGCCACGTCATCAGTGCATGATCAGCCAAGTGATCAGTGCATGCACAATCACGTGACCATTATATGATCAGCTTCGTGATCAGTGCATGATCAGTCACGTGATCAGAGCATGATCAGCCACGTAATCAGTGTATGATCAGCCACGTTATCAGTGCATCATAGCCACCTGATCAGTGCATGATAAGCAAAGTGATTAGTGCATGATCATCAACTTGATCAGAGTATGATCAGCCACGTCATCAGTGCATGATCAGGCACCGTGATCAGTGCATGATCAGTCACCTGATCAGTGCATGATCAGTCACGTGATCAGTGCATGATAGCCACCTGACCACTACATGATCAGCAACGTGATTAGTGCATGATCAGCCACATTATCAGTGCATGATCAATCACGTGATCACTGTATGATCAGCCACGTCATCAGTGCATGCTCAGTCACAGGATCAGTGCATGATCAGCCACATGATCAGTGCATCATAGCCAAATGATCATTGGCTACAGTTACGTGATCAATTCATGTGCAGTCACGTGATCTGTGCATGATAGCCACGTGATTAGTGCGAGATCAGTCATGTGATCAGTGGGTGATCAGTCACGTGATCAATGTATGATCATCCAATACTCAGTGCATGCGCAGTCATGTGATCAGTGCATGATAGCCACCTGACCAGTGTATGATCAGCAACGTGATTAGTGCATGATCAGCCACATGATCAGTGCATGATCAATCACGTGATCACTGTATGATAAGCCACGTCATCAGTGCATGCTCAGTCACATGATCAGTGCATGTTCAGTCACATGATCAGTGCATGATCAGCCAAATGATCAGTGCATGCAGTCACGTAATCAGTGTATGATCAGCTTCGTGATCAGTGCATGATCAGCCACGTGATCAGTGCATGATTAGGCACGTGTTCCGTGCATTATCAGTAATGTGATCAGTGTGTGATCAGGCACGTGATGAGTGCATGTACAGCCACCTGATCGGTGTATGATAAGCCACGTGATCAGTTCATGCACAGTCACGTGATCAGTGTATGCTCAGCTTCGTGATAATTGCATGATCAGCAACGAGATCAGTGCATGGTCAGGACGTGATCAGTGCATGATTAGTCACGTCTTCAGTGCATGATCAGTCACGTGATCAGTGCATGATAGCAACGTGAACAGTGCATGATCAGCTACGTGATCAGTGCATGATAGCCAGGTGATCAGTGCATGATCAGTCACATGTTCAATGTATGATCATCCACGTGATCAGTGCATGATAGCCACGTGATCAGTGCATGATCAGTCATGTGATCAGTGTATGATCATCCACGTGATCAATGCATGATAGCCACCAGATAAGTGCATGATCAACCACGTGATCAGTGGATGATCAGCCTTGTGATCAGTGCATGCAGAGTCACGTGATCAGTGCATGATCAGCTTCGTGATCAGTGCATGATCAGCCACGTGATCAGTGCGTTATCAGGAACGTGATCAGTGCCTGATCAGTCACGTGATCAGTGTATGATCAGACACGTGATCAGTGCATGATCAGCCTTGTGATCAGGGCATGCAGAGTCACGAGATCAGTGCATGATCAGCTTTGTGATCAGTGCATGATCAGCCACGTGATCAGTGCATGATCAGGAACGTGATCAGTGCATGATCAGTCACGTAATCAGAGCATGATCAGCCACATAATCAGTGTATGATCAGCCACGTAATCAGTGCATCATAGCCACCCGATCAGTGCATGTTAAGCAAAGTGATTAGTGCATGATCATCAACTTGATCAGAGTATGATCAGCAACGTCATCAGTGCATGATCAGGCACGTGATCAGTGCATGATCAGTCACGTGATCAGTGCATGATAGCCACCTGACCACTACATGATCAGTAACGTGATTAGTGCATGATCAGCCACATGATCAGTGCATGATCAATCACGTGATCACTGTATGATCAGCCACGTCATCAGTGCATGCTCAGTCACAGGATCAGTGCATGATCAGCCACGTGATCAGTGCATGATAGCCAAATGATCATTGGCTACAGTTACGTGATCAATTCATGTGCAGTCACGTGATCTGTGCATGATAGCCACGTGATCAGTGCGTGATCAGTCATGTGATCAGTGTGTGATCAGTCACGTGAGCAATGTATGATCATCCAATACTCAGTGCATGCGCAGTCGTGTGATCAGTGCATGATAGCCACCTGAGAACTAGCATGATCAGCAACGTGATTAGTGCATGATCAGCCACATGATCATTGCATGATCAATCACGTGATCACTGTATGTATCAGCCACGTCTTCAATGCATGATCAGTCACGTGATCAGTGCATGATAGCAACGTGAACAGTGCATGAACAGCTACGTGATCAGTGCATGATAGCCAGGTGATCAGTGCGATGATCAGTCATGTGATCAGTGTTATGATCATCCACGTGATCAATGCATGATATGCCACCAGATAAGTCATGATCAAGCCACGTGATCAGTGGATGATCAGCCTTGTGTCAGTGCATGCACAGTCACGTGATCAGTGCATGATCAGCTTCGTGATCAGTGCATGATCAGCCACGTGACATTGCGTTATCAGGAACGTGATCAGTGCCTGATCAGTCACGTGATCAGTGTATGATCAGACACGTGATCAGTGCATGATCAGCCTGTGATCAGTGGCATGCAGAGTCACGAGATCAGTGCATGATCAGCTTTGTGATCAGTGCATGGTCAGCCACGTGATCAGTGCATGATCAGCCTTGTTATCAGGGCATGCAGAGTCACGTGATCAGTGTATGATCAGCTTTGTGATCAGTGCATGATCAGCCACGTGATCAGTGCATGATCAGGAACGTGATCAGTGCATGATCAGTCACGTGATCAGAGCATGATCAGCCACGTAATCAGTGTATGATGAGCCACGTGATCAGTGCATCATAGCCACCTGATCAGTGCATGATAAGCAAAGTGATTAGTGCATGATCATCAACTTGATTAGAGTATGATCAGCCACGTCATCAGTGCATGATCAGCCAAGTGATCAGTGCATGCACAATCACGTGACCATTATATGATCAGCTTCGTGATCAGTGCATGATCAGTCACGTGATCAGAGCATGATCAGCCACGTAATCAGTGTATGATCAGCCACGTAATCAGTGCATCATAGCCACCTGATCAGTGCATGATAAGCAAAGTGATTAGTGCATGATCATCAACTTGATCAGAGTATGATCAGCCACGTCATCAGTGCATGATCAGGCACGTGATCAGTGCATGATCAGTCACCTGATCAGTGCATGATCAGTCACGTGATCAGTGCATGATAGCCACCTGACCACTACATGATCAGCAACGTGATTAGTGCATGATCAGCCACATGATCAGTGCATGATCAATCACGTGATCACTGTATGATCAGCCACGTCATCAGTGCATGCTCAGTCACAGGATCAGTGCATGATCAGCCACATGATCAGTGCATCATAGCCAAATGATCATTGGATACAGTTACGTGATCAATTCATGTGCAGTCACGTGATCTGTGCATGATAGCCACGTGATTAGTGCGTGATCAGTCATGTGATCAGTGTGTGATCAGTCACGTGATCAATGTATGATCATCCAATACTCAGTGCATGCGCAGTCATGTGATCAGTGCATGATAGCCACCTGACCAGTGCATGATCAGCAACGTGATTAGTGCATGATCAGCCACATGATCAGTGAATGATCAATCACGTGATCACTGTATGATAAGCCACGTCATCAGTGCATGCTCAGTCACATGATCAGTGCATGTTCAGTCACATGATCAGTGCATGATCGGCCACGTGATCAGTGCATGATAGCCAAATGATCATTGGCTACAGTTACGTGATCAATTCATGTGCAGTCACGTGATCTGTGCATGATAGGCACGTGATCAGTGCGTGATCAGTCATGTGATCAGTGTGTGATCAGTCACGTGATCAATGTATGATCATCCAATAATCAGTGCATGCGCAGTCACGTGATCAGTGCATGATAGCCACCTGATCAGTGCATGATCAGCAACGTGATGAGTGCATGATCAGCCACATGATCAGTTCATGATCAATCACGTGATCACTGTTTGATCAGCCACGTCATCAGTGCATGCTCAGTCACATGATCAGTGCATGACCAGCCACGTGATCAGTGCATGATAGCCTAGTGATCATTGCCTACAGTTTCGTGATCAATTCATGCGCAGCCACGTGATCAGTGCATGATAGCCACGTGATCAGTGCGTATTCAGTCACGTGATCAGTGTGTGATTAGTCACGTGATCAGTGTATGATCATCCAATATTCAGTGCATGCGCAGTCACGTGATCAGTGCATGATAGCCACGTCATCAGTGCATGATCAACCACTTTATCAGTGCATGATCAGCCCCATGATCAGTGCATGATCAGCCACCTGATCATTGTATGATCAGCCATGTGATCAGTGCATGATAGCCAGGTTATCAGTACATGATCAGCCACGTCATCAGTGCATGATCAGCCAAGTGATCAGTGCATGCACAGTCACGTGATCATTGTATGATCAGCTTCGTGATCAGTACATGATCAGACACGTGGTCAGTGCATGATCAGTCACCTGATCATTGCATGAACAGGCACGAGATCAGTGCATGAACTGCAATGTGATTAGTTCATGATCAGCCACGTGATCAGTGTATGATCAACCGGGTGATCAGTGCACGATCAGCCACATGAACAGTGCAAGATCAGCCAAATGATCAGTGCATGCAGTCACGTAATCAGTGTATGATCAGCTTCGTGATCAGTGCATGATCAGCCACGTGATCAGTGCATGATTAGGCACGTGTTCAGTGCATTATCAGTAATGTGATCAGTGTGTGATCAGGCACGTGATGAGTGCATGTACAGCCACCTGATCAGTGTATGATAAGCCACGTGATCAGTTCATGAACAGTCACGTGATCAGTGTATGCTCAGCTTCGTGATAATTGCATGATCAACAACGAGATCAGTGCATGGTCAGGACGTGATCAGTGCATGATTAGTAACGTCTTCAGTGCATGATCAGTCACGTGATCAGTGCATGATAGCAACGTGAACAGTGCATGATCAGCTACGTGATCAGTGCATGATAGCCAGGTGATCAGTGCATGATCAGTCACATGTTCAATGTATGATCATCCACGTGATCAGTGCATGATAGCCACGTGATCAGTGCATGATCAGTCATGTGATCAGTGTATGATCATCCACGTGATCAATGCATGATAGCCACCAGATAAGTGCATGATCAACCACGTGATCAGTGGATGATCAGCCTCGTGATCAGTGCATGCAGAGTCACGTGATCAGTGCATGATCAGCCACGTGATCAGTGCATTATCAGGAACGTGATCAGTGCATGATCAGTCACGTGATCAGTGTATGATCAGACACGTGACCAGTGCATGATCAGCCTTGTGATCAGTGCGTTATCAGGAACGTGATCAGTGCATGATCAGTCACGTGATCAGTGTATGATCAGACACGTGATCAGTGCATTATCAGGAACGTGATCAGTGCATGATCAGTCATGTGATCAGTGTATGATCATCCACGTGATCAATGCATGATAGCCACCAGATAAGTGCATGATCAACCACGTGATCAGTGGATGATCAGCCTTGTGATCAGTGCATGCAGAGTCAGGTGATCAGTGTATGATCAGCTTCGTGATCAGTGCATGATCAGCCACGTGATCAGTGCGTTATCAGGAACGTGATCAGTGCATGATCAGCCTTGTGATCAGGGCATGCAGAGTCACGTGATCAGTGTATGATCAGCTTTGTGATCAGTGCATGATCAGCCACGTGATCAGTGCATGATCAGGAACGTGATCAGTGCATGATCAGTCACGTGATCAGAGCATGATCAGCCACGTAATCAGTGTATGATCAGCCACGTAATCAGTGCATCATAGCCACCTGATCAGTGCATGATAAGCAAAGTGATTAGTGCATGATCACCAACTTGATCAGAGTATGATCATCCACGTCATCAGTGCATGATCAGGAACGTTTTCAGTGCATGATCAGTCACGTGATCAGTGCCTGATCAGTCACGTGATCAGTGTATGATCAGCCACGTAATCAGTGCATCATAGCCACCTGATCAGTGCATGATAAGCAAAGTAATTAGTGCATGATCATCAACCTGATCAGAGTAGGATCAGCCACGTCATCAGTGAATGATCAGGCACGTGATCAGTGCATGATCAGTCATCTGATCAGTGCATGATCAGTCACGTGATCAGTGCATGATAGCCACCTGACCACTACATGATCAGCAACGTGATTAGTGCATGATCAGCCACATGATCAGTGCATGATCAATCACGTGATCACTGTATGATCAGCCACGTCATCAGTGCATGCTCAGTCACATGATCAGTGCATGACTAGCCACGTGATCAGTGCATGATAGCCAAGTGATCATTGCCTACAGTTACGTGATCAATTCATGCGCAGCCACGTGATCAGTGCATGATAGCCACGTGATCAGTGCGTATTCAGTCACGTGATCAGTGTGTGATTAGTCACGTGATCAGTGTATGATCATCCAATATTCAGTGCATGCGCAGTCACGTGATCAGTGCATGATAGCCACGTCATCAGTGCATGATCAACCACTTTATCAGTGCATGATCAGCCCCATGATCAGTGCATGATCAGCCACCTGATCATTGTATGATCAGCCATGTGATCAGTGCATGATAGCCAGGTTATCAGTACATGATCAGCCACGTCATCAGTGCATGATCAGCCAAGTGATCAGTGCATGCACAGTCACGTGATCATTGTATGATCAGCTTCGTGATCAGTACATGATCAGACACGTGGTCAGTGCATGATCAGTCACCTGATCATTGCATGAACAGGCACGAGATCAGTGCATGAACTGCAATGTGATTAGTTCATGATCAGCCACGTGATCAGTGTATGATCAACCGGGTGATCAGTGCACGATCAGCCACATGAACAGTGCAAGATCAGCCAAATGATCAGTGCATGCAGTCACGTAATCAGTATATGATCAGCTTCGTGATCAGTGCATGATCAGCCACGTGATCAGTGCATGATTAGGCACGTGTTCAGTGCATTATCAGTAATGTGATCAGTGTGTGATCAGGCACGTGATGAGTGCATGTACAGCCACCTGATCAGTGTATGATAAGCCACGTGATCAGTGCATGATCAATCACGTGATCACTGTATGATCAGCCACGTCATCAGTGCATGCTCAGTCACAGGATCAGTGCATGATCAGCCACATGATCAGTGCATCATAGCCAAATGATCATTGGCTACAGTTACGTGATCAATTCATGTGCAGTCACGTGATCTGTGCATGATAGCCACGTGATTAGTGCGAGATCAGTCATGTGATCCGTGTGTGATCAGTCACGTGATCAATGTATGATCATCCAATACTCAGTGCATGCGCAGTCATGTGATCAGTGCATGATAGCCACCTGACCAGTGTATGATCAGCAACGTGATTAGTGCATGATCAGCCACATGATCAGTGCATGATCAATCACGTGATCACTGTATGATAAGCCACGTCATCAGTGCATGCTCAGTCACATGATCAGTGCATGTTCAGTCACATGATCAGTGCATGATCAGCCACGTGATCAGTGCATGATAGCCAAATGATCATTGGCTACAGTTACGTGATCAATTCATGTGCAGTCACGTGATCTGTGCATGATAGGCACGTGATCAGTGCATGATCAGTCATGTGATCAGTGTGTGATCAGTCACGTGATCAATGTATGATCATCCAATAATCAGTGCATGCGCAGTCACGTGATCAGTGCATGATAGCCACCTGATCAGTGCATGATCAGCAACGTGATGAGTGCATGATCAGCCACATGATCAGTTCATGATCAATCACGTGATCACTGTTTGATCAGCCACGTCATCAGTGCATGCTCAGTCACATGATCAGTGCATGACCAGCTACGTGATCAGTGCATGATAGCCAAGTGATCATTGCCTACAGTTACGTGATCAATTCATGCGCAGCCACGTGATCAGTGCATGATAGCCACGTGATCAGTGCGTATTCAGTCACGTGATCAGTGTGTGATTAGTCACGTGATCAGTGTATGATCATCCAATATTCAGTGCATGCGCAGTCACGTGATCAGTGCATGATAGCCACGTCCTCAGTGCATGATCAACCACTTTATCAGTGCATGATCAGCCACATGATCAGTGCATGACCAGTCACGTGATCAGTGCATGATAGCCAAGTGATCATTGTATGATCAGCCATGTGATCAGTGCATGATAGCCAGGTTATCAGGACATGATCAGCCACGTCATCAGTGCATGATCAGCCAAGTGATCAGTGCATGCACAGTCACGTGATCATTGTATGATCAGCTTCGTGATCAGTACATGATCAGACACGTGGTCAGTGCATGATCAGTCACCTGATCATTGCATGAACAGGCACGAGATCAGTGCATGAACTGCAATGTGATTAGTTCATGATCAGCCACGTGATCAGTGTATGATCAACCACGTGATCAGTGCACGATCAGCCACATGAACAGTGCAAGATCAGCCAAATGATCAGTGCATGCAGTCACGTAATCAGTGTATGATCAGCTTCGTGATCAGTGCATGATCAGCCACGTGATCAGTGCATGATTAGGCACGTGTTCAGTGCATTATCAGTAATGTGATCAGTGTATGATCAGGCACGTGATGAGTGCATGTACAGTCACGTGATCAGTGTATGCTCAGCTTCGTGATAATTGCATGATCAGGACGTGATCAGTGCATGATTAGTCACGTCTTCAGTGCATGATCAGTCACGTGATCAGTGCATGATAGCAACGTGATCAGTGCATGATCAGTCATGTGATCAGTGTATGATCATCCACGTGATCAATGCATGATAGCCACCAGATAAGTGCATGATCAACCACGTGATCAGTGGATGATCAGCCTTGTGATCAGTGCATGCAGAGTCACGTGATCAGTGCATGATCAGCTTCGTGATCAGTGCATGATCAGCCACGTGATCAGTGCGTTATCAGGAACGTGATCAGTGCCTGATCAGTCACGTGATCAGTGTATGATCAGACACGTGATCAGTGCATGATCAGCCTTGTGATCAGGGCATGCAGAGTCACGAGATCAGTGCATGATCAGCTTTGTGATCAGTGCATGATCAGCCACGTGATCAGTGCATGATCAGGAACGTGATCAGTGCATGATCAGTCACGTAATCAGAGCATGATCAGCCACATAATCAGTGTATGATCAGCCACGTAATCAGTGCATCATAGCCACCCGATCAGTGCATGTTAAGCAAAGTGATTAGTGCATGATCATCAACTTGATCAGAGTATGATCAGCAACGTCATCAGTGCATGATCAGGCACGTGATCAGTGCATGATCAGTCACGTGATCAGTGCATGATAGCCACCTGACCACTACATGATCAGTAACGTGATTAGTGCATGATCAGCCACATGATCAGTGCATGATCAATCACGTGATCACTGTATGATCAGCCACGTCATCAGTGCATGCTCAGTCACAGGATCAGTGCATGATCAGCCACGTGATCAGTGCATGATAGCCAAATGATCATTGGCTACAGTTACGTGATCAATTCATGTGCAGTCACGTGATCTGTGCATGATAGCCACGTGATCAGTGCGTGATCAGTCATGTGATCAGTGTGTGATCAGTCACGTGAGCAATGTATGATCATCCAATATTCAGTGCATGCGCAGTCGTGTGATCAGTGCATGATAGCCACCTGAGAACTACATGATCAGCAACGTGATTAGTGCATGATCAGCCACATGATCATTGCATGATCAATCACGTGATCACTGTATGATCAGCCACGTCTTCAATGCATGATCAGTCACGTGATCAGTGCATGATAGCAACGTGAACAGTGCATGAACAGCTACGTGATCAGTGCATGATAGCCAGGTGATCAGTGCATGATCAGTCATGTGATCAGTGTATGATCATCCACGTGATCAATGCATGATAGCCACCAGATAAGTGCATGATCAACCACGTGATCAGTGGATGATCAGCCTTGTGATCAGTGCATGCAGAGTCACGTGATCAGTGCATGATCAGCTTCGTGATCAGTGCATGATCAGCCACGTGATCAGTGCGTTATCAGGAACGTGATCAGTGCCTGATCAGTCACGTGATCAGTGTATGATCAGACACGTGATCAGTGCATGATCAGCCTTGTGATCAGGGCATGCAGAGTCACGAGATCAGTGCATGATCAGCTTTGTGATCAGTGCATGATCAGCCACGTGATCAGTGCATGATCAGCCTTGTTATCAGGGCATGCAGAGTCACGTGATCAGTGTATGATCAGCTTTGTGATCAGTGCATGATCAGCCACGTGATCAGTGCATGATCAGGAACGTGATCAGTGCATGATCAGTCACGTGATCAGAGCATGATCAGCCACGTAATCAGTGTATGATGAGCCACGTGATCAGTGCATCATAGCCACCTGATCAGTGCATGATAAGCAAAGTGATTAGTGCATGATCATCAACTTGATTAGAGTATGATCAGCCACGTCATCAGTGCATGATCAGCCAAGTGATCAGTGCATGCACAATCACGTGACCATTATATGATCAGCTTCGTGATCAGTGCATGATCAGTCACGTGATCAGAGCATGATCAGCCACGTAATCAGTGTATGATCAGCCACGTAATCAGTGCATCATAGCCACCTGATCAGTGCATGATAAGCAAAGTGATTAGTGCATGATCATCAACTTGATCAGAGTATGATCAGCCACGTCATCAGTGCATGATCAGGCACGTGATCAGTGCATGATCAGTCACCTGATCAGTGCATGATCAGTCACGTGATCAGTGCATGATAGCCACCTGACCACTACATGAT
Organism: Bos indicus; assembly: GCF_029378745.1. Taxonomy (NCBI): domain Eukaryota; kingdom Metazoa; phylum Chordata; class Mammalia; order Artiodactyla; family Bovidae; genus Bos; species Bos indicus. The sequence continues at coordinate 120,183 of NC_091763.1, read as the reverse complement.
CAGCAACGTGATTAGTGCATGATCAGCCACATGATCAGTGCATGATCAATCACGTGATCACTGTATGATCAGCCACGTCATCAGTGCATGCTCAGTCACAGGATCAGTGCATGATCAGCCACATGATCAGTGCATCATAGCCAAATGATCATTGGATACAGTTACGTGATCAATTCATGTGCAGTCACGTGATCTGTGCATGATAGCCACGTGATTAGTGCGTGATCAGTCATGTGATCAGTGTGTGATCAGTCACGTGATCAATGTATGATCATCCAATACTCAGTGCATGCGCAGTCATGTGATCAGTGCATGATAGCCACCTGACCAGTGCATGATCAGCAACGTGATTAGTGCATGATCAGCCACATGATCAGTGAATGATCAATCACGTGATCACTGTATGATAAGCCACGTCATCAGTGCATGCTCAGTCACATGATCAGTGCATGTTCAGTCACATGATCAGTGCATGATCGGCCACGTGATCAGTGCATGATAGCCAAATGATCATTGGCTACAGTTACGTGATCAATTCATGTGCAGTCACGTGATCTGTGCATGATAGGCACGTGATCAGTGCGTGATCAGTCATGTGATCAGTGTGTGATCAGTCACGTGATCAATGTATGATCATCCAATAATCAGTGCATGCGCAGTCACGTGATCAGTGCATGATAGCCACCTGATCAGTGCATGATCAGCAACGTGATGAGTGCATGATCAGCCACATGATCAGTTCATGATCAATCACGTGATCACTGTTTGATCAGCCACGTCATCAGTGCATGCTCAGTCACATGATCAGTGCATGACCAGCCACGTGATCAGTGCATGATAGCCTAGTGATCATTGCCTACAGTTTCGTGATCAATTCATGCGCAGCCACGTGATCAGTGCATGATAGCCACGTGATCAGTGCGTATTCAGTCACGTGATCAGTGTGTGATTAGTCACGTGATCAGTGTATGATCATCCAATATTCAGTGCATGCGCAGTCACGTGATCAGTGCATGATAGCCACGTCATCAGTGCATGATCAACCACTTTATCAGTGCATGATCAGCCCCATGATCAGTGCATGATCAGCCACCTGATCATTGTATGATCAGCCATGTGATCAGTGCATGATAGCCAGGTTATCAGTACATGATCAGCCACGTCATCAGTGCATGATCAGCCAAGTGATCAGTGCATGCACAGTCACGTGATCATTGTATGATCAGCTTCGTGATCAGTACATGATCAGACACGTGGTCAGTGCATGATCAGTCACCTGATCATTGCATGAACAGGCACGAGATCAGTGCATGAACTGCAATGTGATTAGTTCATGATCAGCCACGTGATCAGTGTATGATCAACCGGTGATCAGTGCACGATCAGCCACATGAACAGTGCAAGATCAGCCAAATGATCAGTGCATGCAGTCACGTAATCAGTGTATGATCAGCTTCGTGATCAGTGCATGATCAGCCACGTGATCAGTGCATGATTAGGCACGTGTTCAGTGCATTATCAGTAATGTGATCAGTGTGTGATCAGGCACGTGATGAGTGCATGTACAGCCACCTGATCAGTGTATGATAAGCCACGTGATCAGTTCATGAACAGTCACGTGATCAGTGTATGCTCAGCTTCGTGATAATTGCATGATCAACAACGAGATCAGTGCATGGTCAGGACGTGATCAGTGCATGATTAGTAACGTCTTCAGTGCATGATCAGTCACGTGATCAGTGCATGATAGCAACGTGAACAGTGCATGATCAGCTACGTGATCAGTGCATGATAGCCAGGTGATCAGTGCATGATCAGTCACATGTTCAATGTATGATCATCCACGTGATCAGTGCATGATAGCCACGTGATCAGTGCATGATCAGTCATGTGATCAGTGTATGATCATCCACGTGATCAATGCATGATAGCCACCAGATAAGTGCATGATCAACCACGTGATCAGTGGATGATCAGCCTTGTGATCAGTGCATGCAGAGTCACGTGATCAGTGCATGATCAGCCACGTGATCAGTGCATTATCAGGAACGTGATCAGTGCATGATCAGTCACGTGATCAGTGTATGATCAGACACGTGACCAGTGCATGATCAGCCTTGTGATCAGTGCGTTATCAGGAACGTGATCAGTGCATGATCAGTCACGTGATCAGTGTATGATCAGACACGTGATCAGTGCATTATCAGGAACGTGATCAGTGCATGATCAGTCATGTGATCAGTGTATGATCATCCACGTGATCAATGCATGATAGCCACCAGATAAGTGCATGATCAACAACGTGATCAGTGGATGATCAGCCTTGTGATCAGTGCATGCAGAGTCACGTGATCAGTGTATGATCAGCTTCGTGATCAGTGCATGATCAGCCACGTGATCAGTGCGTTATCAGGAACGTGATCAGTGCATGATCAGCCTTGTGATCAGGGCATGCAGAGTCACGTGATCAGTGTATGATCAGCTTTGTGATCAGTGCATGATCAGCCACGTGATCAGTGCATGATCAGGAACGTGATCAGTGCATGATCAGTCACGTGATCAGAGCATGATCAGCCACGTAATCAGTGTATGATCAGCCACGTAATCAGTGCATCATAGCCACCTGATCAGTGCATGATAAGCAAAGTGATTAGTGCATGATCACCAACTTGATCAGAGTATGATCATCCACGTCATCAGTGCATGATCAGGAACGTTTTCAGTGCATGATCAGTCACGTGATCAGTGCCTGATCAGTCACGTGATCAGTGTATGATCAGCCACGTAATCAGTGCATCATAGCCACCTGATCAGTGCATGATAAGCAAAGTAATTAGTGCATGATCATCAACCTGATCAGAGTATGATCAGCCACGTCATCAGTGAATGATCAGGCACGTGATCAGTGCATGATCAGTCATCTGATCAGTGCATGATCAGTCACGTGATCAGTGCATGATAGCCACCTGACCACTACATGATCAGCAACGTGATTAGTGCATGATCAGCCACATGATCAGTGCATGATCAATCACGTGATCACTGTATGATCAGCCACGTCATCAGTGCATGCTCAGTCACATGATCAGTGCATGACCAGCCACGTGATCAGTGCATGATAGCCAAGTGATCATTGCCTACAGTTACGTGATCAATTCATGCGCAGCCACGTGATCAGTGCATGATAGCCACGTGATCAGTGCGTATTCAGTCACGTGATCAGTGTGTGATTAGTCACGTGATCAGTGTATGATCATCCAATATTCAGTGCATGCGCAGTCACGTGATCAGTGCATGATAGCCACGTCATCAGTGCATGATCAACCACTTTATCAGTGCATGATCAGCCCCATGATCAGTGCATGATCAGCCACCTGATCATTGTATGATCAGCCATGTGATCAGTGCATGATAGCCAGGTTATCAGTACATGATCAGCCACGTCATCAGTGCATGATCAGCCAAGTGATCAGTGCATGCACAGTCACGTGATCATTGTATGATCAGCTTCGTGATCAGTACATGATCAGACACGTGGTCAGTGCATGATCAGTCACCTGATCATTGCATGAACAGGCACGAGATCAGTGCATGAACTGCAATGTGATTAGTTCATGATCAGCCACGTGATCAGTGTATGATCAACCGGGTGATCAGTGCACGATCAGCCACATGAACAGTGCAAGATCAGCCAAATGATCAGTGCATGCAGTCACGTAATCAGTGTATGATCAGCTTCGTGATCAGTGCATGATCAGCCACGTGATCAGTGCATGATTAGGCACGTGTTCAGTGCATTATCAGTAATGTGATCAGTGTGTGATCAGGCACGTGATGAGTGCATGTACAGCCACCTGATCAGTGTATGATAAGCCACGTGATCAGTGCATGATCAATCACGTGATCACTGTATGATCAGCCACGTCATCAGTGCATGCTCAGTCACAGGATCAGTGCATGATCAGCCACATGATCAGTGCATCATAGCCAAATGATCATTGGCTACAGTTACGTGATCAATTCATGTGCAGTCACGTGATCTGTGCATGATAGCCACGTGATTAGTGCGAGATCAGTCATGTGATCCGTGTGTGATCAGTCACGTGATCAACGTATGATCATCCAATACTCAGTGCATGCGCAGTCATGTGATCAGTGCATGATAGCCACCTGACCAGTGTATGATCAGCAACGTGATTAGTGCATGATCAGCCACATGATCAGTGCATGATCAATCACGTGATCACTGTATGATAAGCCACGTCATCAGTGCATGCTCAGTCACATGATCAGTGCATGTTCAGTCACATGATCAGTGCATGATCAGCCACGTGATCAGTGCATGATAGCCAAATGATCATTGGCTACAGTTACGTGATCAATTCATGTGCAGTCACGTGATCTGTGCATGATAGGCACGTGATCAGTGCGTGATCAGTCATGTGATCAGTGTGTGATCAGTCACGTGATCAATGTATGATCATCCAATAATCAGTGGATGCGCAGTCACGTGATCAGTGCATGATAGCCACCTGATCAGTGCATGATCAGCAACGTGATGAGTGCATGATCAGCCACATGATCAGTTCATGATCAATCACGTGATCACTGTTTGATCAGCCACGTCATCAGTGCATGCTCAGTCACATGATCAGTGCATGACCAGCTACGTGATCAGTGCATGATAGCCAAGTGATCATTGCCTACAGTTACGTGATCAATTCATGCGCAGCCACGTGATCAGTGCATGATAGCCACGTGATCAGTGCGTATTCAGTCACGTGATCAGTGTGTGATTAGTCACGTGATCAGTGTATGATCATCCAATATTCAGTGCATGCGCAGTCACGTGATCAGTGCATGATAGCCACGTCCTCAGTGCATGATCAACCACTTTATCAGTGCATGATCAGCCCCATGATCAGTGCATGATCAGTCACGTGATCAGTGCATGATCAGCCAACTGATCATTGTATGATCAGCCATGTGATCAGTGCATGATAGCCAGGTTATCAGGACATGATCAGCCACGTCATCAGTGCATGATCAGCCAAGTGATCAGTGCATGCACAGTCACGTGATCATTGTATGATCAGCTTCGTGATCAGTACATGATCAGACACGTGGTCAGTGCATGATCAGTCACCTGATCATTGCATGAACAGGCACGAGATCAGTGCATGAACTGCAATGTGATTAGTTCATGATCAGCCACGTGATCAGTGTATGATCAACCGGGTGATCAGTGCACGATCAGCCACATGAACAGTGCAAGATCAGCCAAATGATCAGTGCATGCAGTCACGTAATCAGTGTATGATCAGCTTCGTGATCAGTGCATGATCAGCCACGTGATCAGTGCATGATTAGGCACGTGTTCAGTGCATTATCAGTAATGTGATCAGTGTATGATCAGGCACGTGATGAGTGCATGTACAGTCACGTGATCAGTGTATGCTCAGCTTCGTGATAATTGCATGATCAGCAACGAGATCAGTGCATGGTCAGGACGTGATCAGTGCATGATTAGTCACGTCTTCAGTGCATGATCAGTCACGTGATCAGTGCATGATAGCAACGTGATCAGTGCATGATCAGCTACGTGATCAGTGCATGATAGCCAGGTGATCAGTGCATGATCAGTCACATGTTCAATGTATGATCATCCACGTGATCAGTGCATGATAGCCACGTGATCAGTGCATGATCAGTCATGTGATCAGTGTATGATCATCCACGTGATCAATGCATGATAGCCACCAGATAAGTGCATGATCAACCACGTGATCAGTGGATGATCAGCCTTGTGATCAGTGCATGCAGAGTCACGTGATCAGTGTATGATCAGCTTCGTGATCAGTGCATGATCAGCCACGTGATCAGTGCGTTATCAGGAACGTGATCAGTGCCTGATCAGTCACGTGATCAGTGTATGATCAGACACGTGATCAGTGCATGATCAGCCTTGTGATCAGGGCATGCAGAGTCACGAGATCAGTGCATGATCAGCCACGTAATCAGTGTATGATCAGCCACGTAATCAGTGCATCATAGCCACCTGATCAGTGCATGATAAGCAAAGTGATTAGTGCATGATCACCAACTTGATCAGAGTATGATCATCCACGTCATCAGTGCATGATCAGGAACGTGATCAGTGCATGATCAGTCACGTGATCAGAGCATGATCAGCCACGTAATCAGTGTATGATCAGACACGTAATCAGTGCATCATAGCCACCTGATCAGTGCATGATAAGCAAAGTAATTAGTGCATGATCATCAACCTGATCAGAGTATGATCAGCCACGTCATCAGTGAATGATCAGGCACGTGATCAGTGCATGATCAGTCATCTGATCAGTGCATGATCAGTCACGTGATCAGTGCATGATAGCCACCTGACCACTACATGATCAGCAACGTGATTAGTGCATGATCAGCCACATGATCAGTGCATGATCAATCACGTGATCACTGTATGATCAGCCACGTCATCAGTGCATGCTCAGTCACATGATCAGTGCATGACCAGCCACGTGATCAGTGCATGATAGCCAAGTGATCATTGCCTACAGTTACATGATCAATTCATGCGCAGCCACGTGATCAGTGCATGATAGCCACGTGATCAGTGCGTATTCAGTCACGTGATCAGTGTGTGATTAGTCACGTGATCAGTGTATGATCATCCAATATTCAGTGCATGCGTAGTCACGTGATCAGTGCATGATAGCCACGTCATCAGTGCATGATCAACCACTTTATCAGTGCATGATCAGCCACATGATCAGTGCATGATCAGTCACGTGATCAGTGCATGATCATCCACATGATCAGTGCATGATCAGCCACCTGATCATTGTATGATCAGCCATGTGATCAGTGCATGATAGCCAGGTTATCAGGACATGATCAGCCACGTCATCAGTGCATGATCAGCCAAGTGATCAGTGCATGCACAGTCACGTGATCATTGTATGATCAGCTTCGTGATCAGTACATGATCAGACACTTGGTCAGTGCATGATCAGTCACCTGATCATTGCATGAACAGGCACGAGATCAGTGCATGAACTGCAATGTGATTAGTTCATGATCAGCCACGTGATTAGTGTATGATCAACCACGTGATCAGTGCACGATCAGCCACATGAACAGTGCAAGATCAGCCAAATGATCAGTGCATGCAGTCACGTAATCAGTGTATGATCAGCTTCGTGATCAGTGTATGATCAGCTTCGTGATCCGTGCATGATCAGCCACATGATCAGTGCATGATCAATCACGTGATCACTGTATGATCAGCCACGTCATCAGTGCATGCTCAATCACAGGATCAGTGCATGATCAGCCACGTGATCAGTGCATGATAGCCAAATGATCATTGGCTACAGTTACGTGATCAATTCATGTGCAGTCACGTGATCTGTGCATGATAGCCACGTGATCAGTGCGTGATCAGTCATGTGATCAGTGTGTGATCAGTCACGTGAGCAATGTATGATCATCCAATACTCAGTGCATGCGCAGTCGTGTGATCAGTGCATGATAGCCACCTGAGAACTACATGATCAGCAACGTGATTAGTGCATGATCAGCCACATGATCAGTGCATGATCAATCACGTGTCACTGTATGATCAGCCACGTCTTCAGTGCATGATCAGTCACGGGATCAGTGCATGATAGCAACGTGAACAGTGCATGAACAGCTACGTGATCAGTGCATGATAGCCAGGTGATCAGTGCATGATCAGTCATGTGATCAGTGTATGATCATCCACGTGATCAATGCATGATAGCCACCAGATAAGTGCATGATCAACCACGTGATCAGTGGATGATCAGCCTTGTGATCAGTGCATGCAGAGTCACGTGATCAGTGTATGATCAGCTTCATGATCAGTGCATGATCAGCCACGTGATCAGTGCATTATCAAGAACGTGATCAGTGCATGATCAGTCACGTGATCAGTGTATGATCAGCCACGTGATCAGTGCATGATCAGCCTTGTGATCAGGGCATGCAGAGTCACGTGATCAGTGTATGATCAGCTTTGTGATCAGTGCATGATCAGCCACGTGATCAGTGCATGATCAGGAACGTGATCTGTGCATGATCAGTCACGTGATCAGAGCATGATCAGCCACGTAATCAGTGTATGATGAGCCACGTGATCAGTGCATCATAGCCACCTGATCAGTGCATGATAAGCAAAGTGATTAGTGCATGATCATCAACTTGATCAGAGTATGATCAGCCACGTCATCAGTGCATGATCAGCCAAGTGATCAGTGCATGCACAATCACGTGACCATTATATGATCAGCTTCGTGATCAGTGCATGATCAGTCACGTGATCAGAGCATGATCAGCCACGTAATCAGTGTATGATCAGCCACGTTATCAGTGCATCATAGCCACCTGATCAGTGCATGATAAGCAAAGTGATTAGTGCATGATCATCAACTTGATCAGAGTATGATCAGCCACGTCATCAGTGCATGATCAGGCACGTGATCAGTGCATGATCAGTCACCTGATCAGTGCATGATCAGTCACGTGATCAGTGCATGATAGCCACCTGACCACTACATGATCAGCAACGTGATTAGTGCATGATCAGCCACATTATCAGTGCATGATCAATCACGTGATCACTGTATGATCAGCCACGTCATCAGTGCATGCTCAGTCACAGGATCAGTGCATGATCAGCCACATGATCAGTGCATCATAGCCAAATGATCATTGGCTACAGTTACGTGATCAATTCATGTGCAGTCACGTGATCTGTGCATGATAGCCACGTGATTAGTGCGAGATCAGTCATGTGATCAGTGGGTGATCAGTCACGTGATCAATGTATGATCATCCAATACTCAGTGCATGCGCAGTCATGTGATCAGTGCATGATAGCCACCTGACCAGTGTATGATCAGCAACGTGATTAGTGCATGATCAGCCACATGATCAGTGCATGATCAATCACGTGATCACTGTATGATAAGCCACGTCATCAGTGCATGCTCAGTCACATGATCAGTGCATGTTCAGTCACATGATCAGTGCATGATCAGCCAAATGATCAGTGCATGCAGTCACGTAATCAGTGTATGATCAGCTTCGTGATCAGTGCATGATCAGCCACGTGATCAGTGCATGATTAGGCACGTGTTCAGTGCATTATCAGTAATGTGATCAGTGTGTGATCAGGCACGTGATGAGTGCATGTACAGCCACCTGATCGGTGTATGATAAGCCACGTGATCAGTTCATGCACAGTCACGTGATCAGTGTATGCTCAGCTTCGTGATAATTGCATGATCAGCAACGAGATCAGTGCATGGTCAGGACGTGATCAGTGCATGATTAGTCACGTCTTCAGTGCATGATCAGTCACGTGATCAGTGCATGATAGCAACGTGAACAGTGCATGATCAGCTACGTGATCAGTGCATGATAGCCAGGTGATCAGTGCATGATCAGTCACATGTTCAATGTATGATCATCCACGTGATCAGTGCATGATAGCCACGTGAACAGTGCATGATCAGTCATGTGATCAGTGTATGATCATCCACGTGATCAATGCATGATAGCCACCAGATAAGTGCATGATCAACCACGTGATCAGTGGATGATCAGCCTTGTGATCAGTGCATGCAGAGTCACGTGATCAGTGCATGATCAGCTTCGTGATCAGTGCATGATCAGCCACGTGATCAGTGCGTTATCAGGAACGTGATCAGTGCCTGATCAGTCACGTGATCAGTGTATGATCAGACACGTGATCAGTGCATGATCAGCCTTGTGATCAGGGCATGCAGAGTCACGAGATCAGTGCATGATCAGCTTTGTGATCAGTGCATGATCAGCCACGTGATCAGTGCATGATCAGGAACGTGATCAGTGCATGATCAGTCACGTAATCAGAGCATGATCAGCCACATAATCAGTGTATGATCAGCCACGTAATCAGTGCATCATAGCCACCCGATCAGTGCATGTTAAGCAAAGTGATTAGTGCATGATCATCAACTTGATCAGAGTATGATCAGCAACGTCATCAGTGCATGATCAGGCACGTGATCAGTGCATGATCAGTCACGTGATCAGTGCATGATAGCCACCTGACCACTACATGATCAGTAACGTGATTAGTGCATGATCAGCCACATGATCAGTGCATGATCAATCACGTGATCACTGTATGATCAGCCACGTCATCAGTGCATGCTCAGTCACAGGATCAGTGCATGATCAGCCACGTGATCAGTGCATGATAGCCAAATGATCATTGGCTACAGTTACGTGATCAATTCATGTGCAGTCACGTGATCTGTGCATGATAGCCACGTGATCAGTGCGTATTCAGTCACGTGATCAGTGTGTGATTAGTCACGTGATCAGTGTATGATCATCCAATATTCAGTGCATGCGCAGTCACGTGATCAGTGCATGATAGCCACGTCATCAGTGCATGATCAACCATTTTATCAGTGCATGATCAGCCCCATGATCAGTGCATGATCAGCCACCTGATCATTGTATGATCAGCCATGTGATCAGTGCATGATAGCCAGGTTATCAGTACATGATCAGCCACGTCATCAGTGCATGATCAGCCAAGTGATCAGTGCATGCACAGTCACGTGATCATTGTATGATCAGCTTCGTGATCAGTACATGATCAGACACGTGGTCAGTGCATGATCAGTCACCTGATCATTGCATGATCAGGCACGAGATCAGTGCATGAACTGCAATGTGATTAGTTCATGATCAGCCACGTGATCAGTGTATGATCAACCGGTGATCAGTGCACGATCAGCCACATGAACAGTGCAAGATCAGCCAAATGATCAGTGCATGCAGTCACGTAATCAGTGTATGATCAGCTTCGTGATCAGTGCATGATCAGCCACGTGATCAGTGCATGATTAGGCACGTGTTCAGTGCATAATCAGTAATGTGATCAGTGTGTGATCAGGCACGTGATGAGTGCATGTACAGCCACGTGATCAGTGTATGATAAGCCTCGTGATCAGTTCATGCACAGTCACGTGATCAGTGTATGCTCAGCTTCGTGATAATTGCATGATCAGCAACGAGATCAGTGCATGGTCAGGACGTGATCAGTGCATGATTAGTCACGTCTTCAGTGCATGATCAGTCACGTGATCAGTGCATGATAGCAACGTGAACAGTGCATGATCAGCTACGTGATCAGTGCATGATAGCCAGGTGATCAGTGCATGATCAGTCACATGTTCAATGTATGATCATCCACGTGATCAGTGCATGATAGCCACGTGATCAGTGCATGATCAGTCATGTGATCAGTGTATGATCATCCACGTGATCAATGCATGATAGCCACCAGATAAGTGCATGATCAACCACGTGATCAGTGGATGATCAGCCTTGTGATCAGTGCATGCAGAGTCACGTGATCAGTGCATGATCAGCCACGTGATCAGTGCATTATCAGGAACGTGATCAGTGCATGATCAGTCACGTGATCAGTGTATGATCAGACACGTGACCAGTGCATGATCAGCCTTGTGATCAGTGCGTTATCAGGAACGTGATCAGTGCATGATCAGTCACGTGATCAGTGCATGATCAGACACGTGATCAGTGCATTATCAGGAACGTGATCAGTGCATGATCAGTCATGTGATCAGTGTATGATCATCCACGTGATCAATGCATGATAGCCACCAGATAAGTGCATGATCAACCACGTGATCAGTGGATGATCAGCCTTGTGATCAGTGCATGCAGAGTCACGTGATCAGTGTATGATCAGCTTCGTGATCAGTGCATGATCAGCCACGTGATCAGTGCGTTATCAGGAACGTGATCAGTGCATGATCAGCCTTGTGATCAGGGCATGCAGAGTCACGTGATCAGTGTATGATCAGCTTTGTGATCAGTGCATGATCAGCCACGTGATCAGTGCATGATCAAGAACGTGATCAGTGCATGATCAGTCACGTGATCAGAGCATGATCAGCCACGTAATCAGTGTATGATCAGCCACGTAATCAGTGCATCATAGCACCTGATCAGTGCATGATAAGCAAAGTGATTAGTGCATGATCATCAACTTGATCAGAGTATGATCATCCACGTCATCAGTGCATGATCAGGAACGTGATCAGTGCATGATCAGTCACGTGATCAGAGCATGATCAGCCACGTAATCAGTGTATGATCAGCCACGTAATCAGTGCATCATAGCCACCTGATCAGTGCATGATAAGCAAAGTAATTAGTGCATGATCATCAACCTGATCAGAGTATGATCAGCCATGTCATCAGTGAATGATCAGGCACGTGATCAGTGCATGATCAGTCATCTGATCAGTGCATGATCAGTCACGTGATCAGTGCATGATAGCCACCTGACCACTACATGATCAGCAACGTGATTAGTGCATGATCAGCCACATGATCAGTGCATGATCAATCACGTGATCACTGTATGATCAGCCACGTCATCAGTGCATGCTCAGTCACATGATCAGTGCATGACCAGCCACGTGATCAGTGCATGATAGCCAAGTGATCATTGCCTACAGTTACGTGATCAATTCATGCGCAGCCACGTGATCAGTGCATGATAGCCACGTGATCAGTGCGTATTCAGTCACGTGATCAGTGTGTGATTAGTCACGTGATCAGTGTATGATCATCCAATATTCAGTGCATGCGCAGTCACGTGATCAGTGCATGATAGCCACGTCATCAGTGCATGATCAACCATTTTATCAGTGCATGATCAGCCCCATGATCAGTGCATGATCAGTCACGTGATCAGTGCATGATCATCCACATGATCAGTGCATGGTCAGCCACCTGATCATTGTATGATCAGCCATGTGATCAGTGCCTGATAGCCAGGTTATCAGGACATGATCAGCCACGTCATCAGTGCATGATCAGCCAAGTGATCAGTGCATGCACAGTCACGTGATCATTGTATGATCAGCTTCGTGATCAGTACATGATCAGACACGTGGTCAGTGCATGATCAGTCACCTGATCATTGCATGAACAGGCACGAGATCAGTGCATGAACTGCAATGTGATTAGTTCATGATCAGCCACGTGATCAGTGTATGATCAACCGGGTGATCAGTGCACGATCAGCCACATGAACAGTGCAAGATCAGCCAAATGATCAGTGCATGCAGTCACGTAATCAGTGTATGATCAGCTTCGTGATCAGTGCATGATCAGCTTCGTGATCAGTGCATGATCAGCCACATGATCAGTGCATGATCAATCACGTGATCACTGTATGATCAGCCACGTCATCAGTGCATGCTCAGTCACAGGATCAGTGCATGATCAGCCACGTGATCAGTGCATGATAGCCAAATGATCATTGGCTACAGTTACGTGATCAATTCATGTGCAGTCACGTGATCTGTGCATGATAGCCACGTGATCAGTGCGTGATCAGTCATGTGATCAGTGTGTGATCAGTCACATGAGCAATGTATGATCATCCAATACTCAGTGCATGCGCAGACGTGTGATCAGTGCATGATAGCCACCTGAGAACTACATGATCAGCAACGTGATTAGTGCATGATCAGCCACATGATCAGTGCATGATCAATCACGTGTCACTGTATGATCAGCCACGTCTTCAGTGCATGATCAGTCACGTGATCAATGCATGATAGCAACGTGAACAGTGCATGAACAGCTACGTGATCAGTGCATGATAGCCAGGTGATCAGTGCATGATCAGTCACGTGATCAGTGTATGATCAGACAAGTGATCAGTGCATGATCAGCCTTGTGATCAGGGCATGCAGAGTCACGTGATCAGTGTATGATCAGCTTTGTGATCAGTGCATGATCAGCCACGTGATCAGTGCATGATCAGGAACGTGATCAGTGCATGATCAGTCACGTGATCAGAGCATGATCAGCCACGTAATCAGTGTATGATGAGCCACGTGATCAGTGCATCATAGCCACCTGATCAGTGCATGATAAGCAAAGTGATTAGTGCATGATCATCAACTTGATCAGAGTATGATCAGCCACGTCATCAGTGCATGATCAGGCACGTGATCAGTGCATGATCAGTCACCTGATCAGTGCATGATCAGTCACGTGATCAGTGCATGATAGCCACCTGACCACTACATGATCAGCAACGTGATTAGTGCATGATCAGCCACATGATCAGTGCATGATCAATCACGTGATCACTGTATGATCAGCCACGTCATCAGTGCATGCTCAGTCACAGGATCAGTGCATGATCAGCCACATGATCAGTGCATCATAGCCAAATGATCATTGGCTACAGTTACGTGATCAATTCATGTGCAGTCACGTGATCTGTGCATGATAGCCACGTGATTAGTGCGAGATCAGTCATGTGATCCGTGTGTGATCAGTCACGTGATCAATGTATGATCATCCAATACTCAGTGCATGCGCAGTCATGTGATCAGTGCATGATAGCCACCTGACCAGTGTATGATCAGCAACGTGATTAGTGCATGATCAGCCACATGATCAGTGCATGATCAATCACGTGATCACTGTATGATAAGCCACGTCATCAGTGCATGCTCAGTCACATGATCAGTGCATGTTCAGTCACATGATCAGTGCATGATCAGCCACGTGATCAGTGCATGATAGCCAAATGATCATTGGCTACAGTTACGTGATCAATTCATGTGCAGTCACGTGATCTGTGCATGATAGGCACGTGATCAGTGCGTGATCAGTCATGTGATCAGTGTGTGATCAGTCACGTGATCAATGTATGATCATCCAATAATCAGTGCATGCGCAGTCACGTGATCAGTGCATGATAGCCACCTGATCAGTGCATGATCAGCAACGTGATGAGTGCATGATCAGCCACATGATCAGTTCATGATCAATCACGTGATCACTGTTTGATCAGCCACGTCATCAGTGCATGCTCAGTCACATGATCAGTGCATGACCAGCTACGTGATCAGTGCATGATAGCCAAGTGATCATTGCCTACAGTTACGTGATCAATTCATGCGCAGCCACGTGATCAGTGCATGATAGCCACGTGATCAGTGCGTATTCAGTCACGTGATCAGTGTGTGATTAGTCACGTGATCAGTGTATGATCATCCAATATTCAGTGCATGCGCAGTCACGTGATCAGTGCATGATAGCCACGTCCTCAGTGCATGATCAACCACTTTATCAGTGCATGATCAGCCACATGATCAGTGCATGATCAGTCACGTGATCAGTGCATGATCATCCACATGATCAGTGCATGATCAGCCAACTGATCATTGTATGATCAGCCATGTGATCAGTGCATGATAGCCAGGTTATCAGGACATGATCAGCCACGTCATCAGTGCATGATCAGCCAAGTGATCAGTGCATGCACAGTCACGTGATCATTGTATGATCAGCTTCGTGATCAGTACATGATCAGACACGTGGTCAGTGCATGATCAGTCACCTGATCATTGCATGAACAGGCACGAGATCAGTGCATGAACTGCAATGTGATTAGTTCATGATCAGCCACGTGATCAGTGTATGATCAACCACGTGATCAGTGCACGATCAGCCACATGAACAGTGCAAGATCAGCCAAATGATCAGTGCATGCAGTCACGTAATCAGTGTATGATCAGCTTCGTGATCAGTGCATGATCAGCCACGTGATCAGTGCATGATTAGGCACGTGTTCAGTGCATTATCAGTAATGTGATCAGTGTATGATCAGGCACGTGATGAGTGCATGTACAGCCACGTGATCAGTGTATGATAAGCCACGTGATCAGTTCATGCACAGTCACGTGATCAGTGTATGCTCAGCTTCGTGATAATTGCATGATCAGCAACGAGATCAGTGCATGGTCAGGACGTGATCAGTGCATGATTAGTCACGTCTTCAGTGCATGATCAGTCACGTGATCAGTGCATGATAGCAACGTGAACAGTGCATGATCAGCTACGTGATCAGTGCATGATAGCCAGGTGATCAGTGCATGATCAGTCACATGTTCAATGTATGATCATCCACGTGATCAGTGCATGATAGCCACGTGATCAGTGCATGATCAGTCATGTGATCAGTGTATGATCATCCACGTGATCAATGCATGATAGCCACCAGATAAGTGCATGATCAACCACGTGATCAGTGGATGATCAGCCTTGTGATCAGTGCATGCAGAGTCACGTGATCAGTGCATGATCAGCTTCGTGATCAGTGCATGATCAGCCACGTGATCAGTGCGTTATCAGGAACGTGATCAGTGCCTGATCAGTCACGTGATCAGTGTATGATCAGACACGTGATCAGTGCATGATCAGCCTTGTGATCAGGGCATGCAGAGTCACGAGATCAGTGCATGATCAGCTTTGTGATCAGTGCATGATCAGCCACGTGATCAGTGCATGATCAGGAACGTGATCAGTGCATGATCAGTCACGTAATCAGAGCATGATCAGCCACATAATCAGTGTATGATCAGCCACGTAATCAGTGCATCATAGCCACCCGATCAGTGCATGTTAAGCAAAGTGATTAGTGCATGATCATCAACTTGATCAGAGTATGATCAGCAACGTCATCAGTGCATGATCAGGCACGTGATCAGTGCATGATCAGTCACGTGATCAGTGCATGATAGCCACCTGACCACTACATGATCAGTAACGTGATTAGTGCATGATCAGCCACATGATCAGTGCATGATCAATCACGTGATCACTGTATGATCAGCCACGTCATCAGTGCATGCTCAGTCACAGGATCAGTGCATGATCAGCCACGTGATCAGTGCATGATAGCCAAATGATCATTGGCTACAGTTACGTGATCAATTCATGTGCAGTCACGTGATCTGTGCATGATAGCCACGTGATCAGTGCGTGATCAGTCATGTGATCAGTGTGTGATCAGTCACGTGAGCAATGTATGATCATCCAATACTCAGTGCATGTGCAGTCGTGTGATCAGTGCATGATAGCCACCTGAGAACTACATGATCAGCAACCTGATTAGTGCATGATCAGCCACATGATCAGTGCATGATCAATCACGTGATCACTGTATGGTCAGCCACGTCTTCAGTGCATGATCAGTCACGTGATCAGTGCATGATAGCAACGTGATCAGTGCATGAACAGCTACGTGATCAGTGCATGATAGCCAGGTGATCAGTGCATGATCAGTCATGTGATCAGTGTATGATCATCCACGTGATCAATGCATGATAGCCACCAGATAAGTGCATGATCAACCACGTGATCAGTGGATGATCAGCCTTGTGATCAGTGCATGCAGAGTCACGTGATCAGTGCATGATCAGCTTCGTGATCAGTGCATGATCAGCCACGTGATCAGTGCGTTATCAGGAACGTGATCAGTGCCTGATCAGTCACGTGATCAGTGTATGATCAGACACGTGATCAGTGCATGATCAGCCTTGTGATCAGGGCATGCAGAGTCACGAGATCAGTGCATGATCAGCTTTGTGATCAGTGCATGATCAGCCACGTGATCAGTGCATGATCAGCCTTGTGATCAGGGCATGCAGAGTCACGTGATCAGTGTATGATCAGCTTTGTGATCAGTGCATGATCAGCCACGTGATCAGTGCATGATCAGGAACGTGATCAGTGCATGATCAGTCACGTGATCAGAGCATGATCAGCCACGTAATCAGTGTATGATGAGCCACGTGATCAGTGCATCATAGCCACCTGATCAGTGCATGATAAGCAAAGTGATTAGTGCATGATCATCAACTTGATTAGAGTATGATCAGCCACGTCATCAGTGCATGATCAGCCAAGTGATCAGTGCATGCACAATCACGTGACCATTATATGATCAGCTTCGTGATCAGTGCATGATCAGTCACGTGATCAGAGCATGATCAGCCACGTAATCAGTGTATGATCAGCCACGTAATCAGTGCATCATAGCCACCTGATCAGTGCATGATAAGCAAAGTGATTAGTGCATGATCATCAACTTGATCAGAGTATGATCAGCCACGTCATCAGTGCATGATCAGGCACGTGATCAGTGCATGATCAGTCACCTGATCAGTGCATGATCAGTCACGTGATCAGTGCATGATAGCCACCTGACCACTACATGATCAGCAACGTGATTAGTGCATGATCAGCCACATGATCAGTGCATGATCAATCACGTGATCACTGTATGATCAGCCACGTCATCAGTGCATGCTCAGTCACAGGATCAATGCATGATCAGCCACATGATCAGTGCATCATAGCCAAATGATCATTGGATACAGTTACGTGATCAATTCATGTGCAGTCACGTGATCTGTGCATGATAGGCACGTGATCAGTGCGTGATCAGTCATGTGATCAGTGTGTGATCAGTCACGTGATCAATGTATGATCATCCAATAATCAGTGCATTCGCAGTCACGTGATCAGTGCATGATAGCCACCTGATCAGTGCATGATCAGCAACGTGATGAGTGCATGATCAGCCACATGATCAGTTCATGATCAATCACGTGATCACTGTTTGATCAGCCACGTCATCAGTGCATGCTCAGTCACATGATCAGTGCATGACCAGCCACGTGATCAGTGCATGATAGCCTAGTGATCATTGCCTAGAGTTTCGTGATCAATTCTTGCGCAGCCACGTGATCAGTGCATGATAGCCACGTGATCAGTGCGTATTCAGTCACGTGATCAGTGTGTGATTAGTCCCGTGATCAGTGTATGATCATCCAATATTCAGTGCATGCGCAGTCACGTGATCAGTGCATGATAGCCACGTCATCAGTGCATGATCAACAACTTTATCAGTGCATGATCAGCCCCATGATCAGTGCATGATCAGCCACCTGATCATTGTATGATCAGCCATGTGATCAGTGCATGATAGCCAGGTTATCAGTACATGATCAGCCACGTCATCAGTGCATGATCAGCCAAGTGATCAGTGCATGCACAGTCACGTGATCATTGTATGATCAGCTTCGTGATCAGTACATTATCAGACACGTGGTCAGTGCATGATCAGTCACCTGATCATTGCATGAACAGGCACGAAATCAGTGCATGAACTGCAATGTGATTAGTTCATGATCAGCCACGTGATCAGTGTATGAACAACCGGGTGATCAGTGCACGATCAGCCACATGAACAGTGCAAGATCAGCCAAATGATCAGTGCATGCAGTCACGTAATCAGTGTATGATCAGCTTCGTGATCAGTGCATGATCAGCCACGTGATCAGTGCATGATTAGGCACGTGTTCATTGCATTATCAGTAATGTGATCAGTGTGTGATCAGGCACGTGATGAGTGCATGTACAGCCACCTGATCAGTGTATGATAAGCCACGTGATCAGTTCATGCACAGTCACGTGATCAGTGTATGCTCAGCTTCGTGATAATTGCATGATCAGCAACGAGATCAGTGCATGGTCAGGACGTGATCAGTGCATGATTAGTAACGTCTTCAGTGCATGATCAGTCACGTGATCAGTGCATGATAGCAACGTGAACAGTGCATGATCAGCTACGTGATCAGTGCATGATAGCCAGGTGATCAGTGCATGATCAGTCACATGTTCAATGTATGATCATCCACGTGATCAGTGCATGATAGCCACGTGATCAGTGCATGATCAGTCATGTGATCAGTGTATGATCATCCACGTGATCAATGCATGATAGCCACCAGATAAGTGCATGATCAACCACGTGATCAGTGGATGATCAGCCTCGTGATCAGTGCATGCAGAGTCACGTGATCAGTGCATGATCAGCCACGTGATCAGTGCATTATCAGGAACGTGATCAGTGCATGATCAGTCACGTGATCAGTGTATGATCAGACACGTGATAAGTGCATGATCAGCCTTGTGATCAGTGCGTTATCAGGAACGTGATCAGTGCATGATCAGTCACGTGATCAGTGTATGATCAGACACGTGATCAGTGCATTATCAGGAACGTGATCAGTGCATGATCAGTCATGTGATCAGTGTATGATCATCCACGTGATCAATGCATGATAGCCACCAGATAAGTGCATGATCAACCACGTGATCAGTGGATGATCAGCCTTGTGATCAGTGCATGCAGAGTCACGTGATCAGTGTATGATCAGCTTCGTGATCAGTGCATGATCAGCCACGTGATCAGTGCGTTATCAGGAACGTGATCAGTGCATGATCAGCCTTGTGATCAGGGCATGCAGAGTCACGTGATCAGTGTATGATCAGCTTTGTGATCAGTGCATGATCAGCCACGTGATCAGTGCATGATCAGGAACGTGATCAGTGCATGATCAGTCACGTGATCAGAGCATGATCAGCCACGTAATCAGTGTATGATCAACCACGTAATCAGTGCATCATAGCCACCTGATCAGTGCATGATAAGCAAAGTGATTAGTGCATGATCACCAACTTGATCAGAGTATGATCATCCACGTCATCAGTGCATGATCAGGAACGTGATCAGTGCATGATCAGTCACGTGATCAGAGCATGATCAGCCACGTAATCAGTGTATGATCAGCCACGTAATCAGTGCATCATAGCCACCTGATCAGTGCATGATAAGCAAAGTAATTAGTGCATGATCATCAACCTGATCAGAGTATGATCAGCCACGTCATCAGTGAATGATCAGGCACGTGATCAGTGCATGATCAGTCATCTGATCAGTGCATGATCAGTCACGTGATCAGTGCATGATAGCCACCTGACCACTACATGATCAGCAACGTGATTAGTGCATGATCAGCCACATGATCAGTGCATGATCAATCACGTGATCACTGTATGATCAGCCACGTCATCAGTGCATGCTCAGTCACATGATCAGTGAATGACCAGCCACGTGATCAGTGCAGGATAGCCAAGTGATCATTGCCTACAGTTACGTGATCAATTCATGCGCAGCCACGTGATCAGTGCATGATAGCCACGTGATCAGTGCGTATTCAGTCACGTGATCAGTGTGTGATTAGTCACGTGATCAGTGTATGATCATCCAATATTCAGTGCATGCGCAGTCACGTGATCAGTGCATGATAGCCACGTCATCAGTGCATGATCAACCACTTTATCAGTGCATGATCAGCCCCATGATCAGTGCATGATCTGTCACGTGATCAGTGCATGATCATCCACATGATCAGTGCATGATCAGCCACCTGATCATTGTATGATCAGCCATGTGATCAGTGCCTGATAGCCAGGTTATCAGGACATGATCAGCCACGTCATCAGTGCATGATCAGCCAAGTGATCAGTGCATGCACAGTCACGTGATCATTGTATGATCAGCTTCGTGATCAGTACATGATCAGACACGTGGTCAGTGCATGATCAGTCACCTGATCATTGCATGAACAGGCACGAGATCAGTGCATGAACTGCAATGTGATTAGTTCATGATCAGCCACGTGATTAGTGTATGATCAACCACGTGATCAGTGCACGATCAGCCACATGAACAGTGCAAGATCAGCCAAATGATCAGTGCATGCAGTCACGTAATCAGTGTATGATCAGCTTCGTGATCAGTGCATGATCAGCTTCGTGATCAGTGCATGATCAGCCACATGATCAGTGCATGATCAATCACGTGATCACTGTATGATTAGCCACGTCATCAGTGCATGCTCAGTCACAGGATCAGTGCATGATCAGCCAAGTGATCAGTGCATGATAGCCAAATGATCATTGGCTACAGTTACGTGATCAATTCATGTGCAGTCACGTGATCTGTGCATGATAGCCACGTGATCAGTGCGTGATCAGTCATGTGATCAGTGTGTGATCAGTCACGTGAGCAATGTATGATCATCCAATACTCAGTGCATGCGCAGACGTGTGATCAGTGCATGATAGCCACCTGAGAACTACATGATCAGCAACGTGATTAGTGCATGATCAGCCACATGATCAGTGCATGATCAATCACGTGTCACTGTATGATCAGCCACGTCTTCAGTGCATGATCAGTCACGTGATCAATGCATGATAGCAACGTGAACAGTGCATGAACAGCTACGTGATCAGTGCATGATAGCCAGGTGATCAGTGCATGATCAGTCACGTGATCAGTGTATGATCAGACACGTGATCAGTGCATGATCAGCCTTGTGATCAGGGCATGCAGAGTCACGTGATCAGTGTATGATCAGCTTTGTGATCAGTGCATGATCAGCCACGTGATCAGTGCATGATCAGGAACGTGATCAGTGCATGATCAGTCACGTGATCAGAGCATGATCAGCCACGTAATCAGTGTATGATGAGCCACGTGATCAGTGCATCATAGCCACCTGATCAGTGCATGATAAGCAAAGTGATTAGTGCATGATCATCACCTTGATCAGAGTATG
Source organism: Bos indicus (assembly GCF_029378745.1). Lineage (NCBI taxonomy): Eukaryota > Metazoa > Chordata > Mammalia > Artiodactyla > Bovidae > Bos > Bos indicus. The sequence continues at coordinate 97,759 of NC_091763.1, read as the reverse complement.
ATCAGCCACGTCATCAGTGCATGATCAGGCACGTGATCAGTGCATGATCAGTCACCTGATCAGTGCATGATCAGTCACGTGATCAGTGCATGATAGCCACCTGACCACTACATGATCAGCAACGTGATTAGTGCATGATCAGCCACATTATCAGTGCATGATCAATCACGTGATCACTGTATGATCAGCCACGTCATCAGTGCATGCTCAGTCACAGGATCAGTGCATGATCAGCCACATGATCAGTGCATCATAGCCAAATGATCATTGGCTACAGTTACGTGATCAATTCATGTGCAGTCACGTGATATGTGCATGATAGCCACGTGATTAGTGCGAGATCAGTCATGTGATCAGTGTGTGATCAGTCACGTGATCAATGTATGATCATCCAATACTCAGTGCATGCGCAGTCATGTGATCAGTGCATGATAGCCACCTGACCAGTGTATGATCAGCAACGTGATTAGTGCATGATCAGCCACATGATCAGTGCATGATCAATCACGTGATCACTGTATGATAAGCCACGTCATCAGTGCATGCTCAGTCACATGATCAGTGCATGTTCAGTCACATGATCAGTGCATGATCAGCCACGTGATCAGTGCATGATAGCCAAATGATCATTGGCTACAGTTACGTGATCAATTCATGTGCAGTCACGTGATCTGTGCATGATAGGCACGTGATCAGTGCGTGATCAGTCATGTGATCAGTGTGTGATCAGTCACGTGATCAATGTATGATCATCCAATAATCAGTGCATGCGCAGTCACGTGATCAGTGCATGATAGCCACCTGATCAGTGCATGATCAGCAACGTGATGAGTGCATGATCAGCCACATGATCAGTTCATGATCAATCACGTGATCACTGTTTGATCAGCCACGTCATCAGTGCATGCTCAGTCACATGATCAGTGCATGACCAGCCACGTGATCAGTGCATGATAGCCAAGTGATCATTGCCTACAGTTACGTGATCAATTCATGCGCAGCCACGTGATCAGTGCATGATAGCCACGTGATCAGTGCGTATTCAGTCACGTGATCAGTGTGTGATTAGTCACGTGATCAGTGTATGATCATCCAATATTCAGTGCATGCGCAGTCACGTGATCAGTGCATGATAGCCACGTCATCAGTGCATGATCAACCACTTTATCAGTGCATGATCAGCCCCATGATCAGTGCATGATCAGTCACGTGATCAGTGCATGATCATCCACATGATCAGTGCATGATCAGCCACCTGATCATTGTATGATCAGCCATGTGATCAGTGCATGATAGCCAGGTTATCAGGACATGATCAGCCACGTCATCAGTGCATGATCAGCCAAGTGATCAGTGCATGCACAGTCACGTGATCATTGTATGATCAGCTTCGTGATCAGTACATGATCAGACACGTGGTCAGTGCATGATCAGTCACCTGATCATTGCATGAACAGGCACGAGATCAGTGCATGAACTGCAATGTGATTAGTTCATGATCAGCCACGTGATCAGTGTATGATCAACCACGTGATCAGTGCACGATCAGCCACATGAACAGTGCAAGATCAGCCAAATGATCAGTGCATGCAGTCACGTAATCAGTGTATGATCAGCTTCGTGATCAGTGCATGATCAGCCACGTGATCAGTGCATGATTAGGCACGTGTTCAGTGCATTATCAGTAATGTGATCAGTGTATGATCAGGCACGTGATGAGTGCATGTACAGCCACGTGATCAGTGTATGATAAGCCACGTGATCAGTTCATGCACAGTCACGTGATCAGTGTATGCTCAGCTTCGTGATAATTGCATGATCAGCAACGAGATCAGTGCATGGTCAGGACGTGATCAGTGCATGATTAGTCACGTCTTCAGTGCATGATCAGTCACGTGATCAGTGCATGATAGCAACGTGAACAGTGCATGATCAGCTACGTGATCAGTGCATGATAGCCAGGTGATCAGTGCATGATCAGTCACATGTTCAATGTATGATCATCCACGTGATCAGTGCATGATAGCCACGTGATCAGTGCATGATCAGTCATGTGATCAGTGTATGATCATCCACGTGATCAATGCATGATAGCCACCAGATAAGTGCATGATCAACCACGTGATCAGTGGATGATCAGCCTTGTGATCAGTGCATGCAGAGTCACGTGATCAGTGCATGATCAGCTTCGTGATCAGTGCATGATCAGCCACGTGATCAGTGCGTTATCAGGAACGTGATCAGTGCCTGATCAGTCACGTGATCAGTGTATGATCAGACACGTGATCAGTGCATGATCAGCCTTGTGATCAGGGCATGCAGAGTCACGAGATCAGTGCATGATCAGCTTTGTGATCAGTGCATGATCAGCCACGTGATCAGTGCATGATCAGGAACGTGATCAGTGCATGATCAGTCACGTAATCAGAGCATGATCAGCCACATAATCAGTGTATGATCAGCCACGTAATCAGTGCATCATAGCCACCCGATCAGTGCATGTTAAGCAAAGTGATTAGTGCATGATCATCAACTTGATCAGAGTATGATCAGCAACGTCATCAGTGCATGATCAGGCACTTGATCAGTGCATGATCAGTCACGTGATCAGTGCATGATAGCCACCTGACCACTACATGATCAGTAACGTGATTAGTGCCTGATCAGCCACATGATCAGTGCATGATCAATCACGTGATCACTGTATGATCAGCCACGTCATCAGTGCATGCTCAGTCACAGGATCAGTGCATGATCAGCCACGTGATCAGTGCATGATAGCCAAATGATCATTGGCTACAGTTACGTGATCAATTCATGTGCATTCCACGTGATCTGTGCATGATAGCCACGTGATCAGTGCCTGATCAGTCATCTGATCAGTGTGTGATCAGTCACGTGAGCAATGTATGATCATCCAATACTCAGTGCATGTGCAGTCGTGTGATCAGTGCATGATAGCCACCTGAGAACTACATGATCAGCAACGTGGATTAGTGCATGATCAGCCACATGATCAGTGCATGATTCAATCACGTGATCACTGTATGTCAGCCACGTCTTCAGTGCATGATCAGTCACGTGATCAGTGCATGATAGCAACGTGATCAGTGCATGAACAGCTACGTTATCAGTGCATGATAGCCAGGTGATCAGTGCATGATCAGTCATGTGATCATGTATGATCATCCACGTGATCAATGCATGATAGCCACCAGATAAGTGCATGATCAAAACCACGTGATCAGTGGATGATCAGCCTTGTGATCAGTGCATGCAGAGTCACGTGATCAGTGCATGATCAGCTTCGTGATCAGTGCATGATCAGCCACGTGATCAGTGCGTTATCAGGAACGTGATCAGTGCCTGATCAGCCACGTGATCAGTGTATGATCAGACACGTGATCAGTGCATGATCAGCCTTGTGATCAGGGCATGCAGAGTCACGAGATCAGTGCATGATCAGCTTTGTGATCAGTGCATGATCAGCCACGTGATCAGTGCATGATCAGCCTTGTGATCAGGACATGCAGAGTCACGTGATCAGTGTATGATCAGCTTTGTGATCAGTGCATGATCAGCCACGTGATCAGTGCATGATCAGGAACGTGATCAGTGCATGATCAGTCACGTGATCAGAGCATGATCAGCCACGTAATCAGTGTATGATGAGCCACGTGATCAGTGCATCATAGCCACCTGATCAGTGCATGATAAGCAAAGTGATTAGTGCATGATCATCAACTTGATTAGAGTATGATCAGCCACGTCATCAGTGCATGATCAGCCAAGTGATCAGGGCATGAACAATCACGTGACCATTATATGATCAGCTTCGTGATCAGTGCATGATCAGTCACGTGATCAGAGCATGATCAGCCACGTAATCAGTGTATGATCAGCCACGTAATCAGTGCATCATAGCCACCTGATCAGTGCATGATAAGCAAAGTGATTAGTGCATGATCATCAACTTGATCAGAGTATGATCAGCCACGTCATCAGTGCATGATCAGGCACGTGATCAGTGCATGATCAGTCACGTGATCAGTGCATGATCAGTCACGGGATCAGTGCATGATAGCCACCTGACCACTACATGATCAGCAACGTGATTAGTGCATGATCAGCCACATGATCAGTGCATGATCAATTACGTGATCACTGTATGATAAGCCACGTCATCAGTGCATGCTCAGTCACAGGATCAGTGCATGAACAGCCACGTGATCAGTGCATCATAGCCAAATGATCATTGGATACAGTTACGTGATCAATTCATGTGCAGTCACGTGATCTGTGCATGATAGCCACGTGATTAGTGCGTGAATCAGTCATGTGATCAGTGTGTGATCAGTCACGTGATCAATGTATGATCATCCAATACTCAGTGCATGCGCAGAGTCATGTGATCAGTGCATGATAGCCACCTGACCAGTGCATGATCAGCAAACGTGATTAGTGCATGATCAGCCACATGATCAGTGAATGATCAATCAGTGATCACTCTATGATAAGCCACGTCATCAGTGCATGCTCAGTCACATGATCAGTGCATGTTCAGTCACATGATCAGTGCATGATCGCCACGTGATCAGTGCATGATAGCCAAATGATCATTGGCTACAGTTACGTGATCAATTCATGTGCAGTCACGTGATCTGTGCATGATAGGCACGTGATCAGTGCGTGATCAGTCATGTGATCAGTGTGTGATCAGTCACGTGATCAATGTATGATCATCCAATAATCAGTGCATGCGCAGTCACGTGATCAGTGCATGATAGCCACCTATTCAGTGCATGATCAGCAACGTGATGAGTGCATGATCAGCCACATGATCAGTTCATGATCAATCACGTGATCACTGTTTGATCAGCCACGTCATCAGTGCATGCTCAGTCACATGATCAGTGCATGACCAGCCACGTGATCAGTGCATGATAGCCACGTCATCAGTGCATGATCAACCACTTTATCAGTGCATGATCTGCCCCATGATCAGTGCATGATCAGCCACCTGATCATTGTATGATTAGCCATGTGATCAGTGCATGATAGCCAGGTTATCAGTACATGATCAGCCACGTCATCAGTGCATGATCAGCCAAGTGATCAGTGCATGCACAGTCACGTGATCATTGTATGATCAGCTTCGTGATCAGTACATGATCAGACACGTGGTCAGTGCATGATCAGTCACCTGATCATTGCATGAACAGGCACGAGATCAGTGCATGAACTGCAATGTGATTAGTTCATGATCAGCCACGTGATCAGTGTATGATCAACCGGGGGATCAGTGCACGATCAGCCACATGAACAGTGCAAGATCAGCCAAAAGATCAGTGCATGCAGTCACGTAATCAGTGTATGATCAGCTTCGTGATCAGTGCATGATCAGCCACGTGATCAGTGCATGATTAGGCACATGTTCAGTGCATTATCAGTAATGTGATCAGTGTGTGATCAGGCACGTGATGAGTGCATGTACAGCCACCTGATCAGTGTATGATAAGCCACGTGATCAGTTCATGCACAGTCACGTGATCAGTGTATGCTCAGCTTCGTGATAATTGCATGATCAGCAACGAGATCAGTGCATGGTCAGGACGTGATCAGTGCATGATTAGTCACGTCTTCAGTGCATGATCAGTCACGAGATCAGTGCATGATAGCAACGTGAACAGTGCATGATCAGCTACGTGATCAGTGCATGATAGCCAGGTGATCAGTGCATGATCAGTCACATGTTCAATGTATGATCATCCACGTGATCAGTGCATGATAGCCACGTGATCAGTGCATGATCAGTCATGTGATCAGTGTATGATCATCCACGTGATCAATGCATGATAGCCACCAGATAAGTGCATGATCAACCACGTGATCAGTGGATGATCAGCCTCGTGATCAGTGCATGCAGAGTCACGTGATCAGTGCATGATCAGCCACGTGATCAGTGCATTATCAGGAACGTGATCAGTGCATGATCAGTCACGTGATCAGTGTATGATCAGACACGTGACCAGTGCATGATCAGCCTTGTGATCAGTGCGTTATCAGGAACGTGATCAGTGCATGATCAGTCACGTGATCAGTGTATGATCAGACACGTGATCAGTGCATTATCAGGAACGTGATCAGTGCATGATCAGTCATGTGATCAGTGTATGATCATCCACGTGATCAATGCATGATAGCCACCAGATAAGTGCATGATCAACCACGTGATCAGTGGATGATCAGCCTTGTGATCAGTGCATGCAGAGTCACGTGATCAGTGTATGATCAGCTTCGTGATCAGTGCATGATCAGCCACGTGATCAGTGCGTTATCAGGAACGTGATCAGTGCATGATCAGCCTTGTGATCAGGGCATGCAGAGTCACGTGATCAGTGTATGATCAGCTTTGTGATCAGTGCATGATCAGCCACGAGATCAGTGCATGATCAGGAACGTGATCAGTGCATGATCAGTCACGTGATCAGAGCATGATCAGCCACGTAATCAGTGTATGATCAGCCACGTAATCAGTGCATCATAGCCACATGATCAGTGCATGATAAGCAAAGTGATTAGTGCATGATCACCAACTTGATCAGAGTATGATCATCCACGTCATCAGTGCATGATCAGGAACGTGATCAGTGCATGATCAGTCACGTGATCAGAGCATGATCAGCCACGTAATCAGTGTATGATCAGCCACGTAAGCAGTGCATCATAGCCACCTGATCAGTGCATGATAAGCAAAGTAATTAGTGCATGATCATCAACCTGATCAGAGTATGTTCAGCCACGTCATCAGTGAATGATCAGGCACGTGATCAGTGCATGATCAGTCATCTGATCAGTGCATGATCAGTCACGTGATCAGTGCATGATAGCCACCTGACCACTACATGATCAGCAACGTGATTAGTGCATGATCAGCCACATGATCAGTGCATGATCAATCACGTGATCACTGTATGATCAGCCACGTCATCAGTGCATGCTCAGTCACATGATCAGTGCATGACCAGCCACGTGATCAGTTCATGATAGCCAAGTGATCATTGCCTACAGTTACGTGATCAATTCATGCGCAGCCACGTGATCAGTGCATGATAGCCACGTGATCAGTGCGTATTCAGTCACGTGATCAGTGTGTGATTAGTCACGTGATCAGTGTATGATCATCCAATATTCAGTGCATGCGCAGTCACGTGATCAGTGCATGATAGCCACGTCATCAGTGCATGATCAACCACTTTATCAGTGCATGATCAGCCACATGATCAGTGCATGATCAGTCACGTGATCAGTGCATGATCATCCACATGATCAGTGCATGATCAGCCACCTGATCATTGTATGATCAGCCATGTGATCAGTGCATGATAGCCAGGTTATCAGGACATGATCAGCCACGTCATCAGTGCATGATCAGCCAAGTGATCAGTGCATGCACAGTCACGTGATCATTGTATGATCAGCTTCGTGATCAGTACATGATCAGACACGTGGTCAGTGCATGATCAGTCACCTGATCATTGCATGAACAGGCACGAGATCAGTGCATGAACTGCAATGTGATTAGTTCATGATCAGCCACGTGATTAGTGTATGATCAACCACGTGATCAGTGCACGATCAGCCACATGAACAGTGCAAGATCAGCCAAATGATCAGTGCATGCAGTCACGTAATCAGTGTATGATCAGCTTCGTGATCAGTGCATGATCAGCCACGTGATCAGTGCATGATTAGGCCCGTGTTCAGTGCATTATCAGTAATGTGATCAGTGTGTGATCAGGCACGTGATGAGTGCATGTACAGCCACGTGATCAGTGTATGATAAGCCACGTGATCAGTTCATGCACAGTCACGTGATCAGTGTATGCTCAGCTTCGTGATAATTGCATGATCAGCAACGAGATCAGTGCATGGTCAGGACGTGATCAGTGCATGATTAGTCACGTCTTCAGTGCATGATCAGTCACGTGATCAGTGCATGATAGCAACGTGAACAGTGCATGATCAGCTACGTGATCAGTGCATGATAGCCAGGTGATCAGTGCATGATCAGTCACATGTTCAATGTATGATCATCCACGTGATCAGTGCATGATAGCCACGTGATCAGTGCATGATCAGTCATGTGATCAGTGTATGATCATCCACGTGATCAATGCATGATAGCCACCAGATAAGTGCATGATCAACCACGTGATCAGTGGATGATCAGCCTTGAGATCAGTGCATGCAGAGTCACGTGATCAGTGCATGATCAGCCACGTGATCAGTGCATTATCAGGAAAGTGATCAGTGCATGATCAGTCACGTGATCAGTGTATGATCAGACACGTGATCAGTGCATTATCAGGAACGTGATCAGTGCATGATCAGTCATGTGATTAGTGTATGATCATCCACGTGATCAATGCATGATAGCCACCAGATAAGTGCATGATCAAACAAGTGATCAGTGGATGATCAGCCTTGTGATCAGTGCATGCAGAGTCACTTGATCAGTGTATGATCAGCTTCGTGATCAGTGCATGATCAGCCACGTGATCAGTGCATGATCAGGAACGTGATCAGTGCATGATCAGTCACGTGATCGGAGCATGATCAGCCACGTAATAAGTGTATGATCAGTCACGTAATCAGAGCTTCATAGCAACCTGATCAGTGCATGATAAGCAAAGTGATTAGTGCATGATCTACAACTTGATCAGAGTATGATCATCCACGTCATCAGTGCATGATCAGGAACGTGATCAGTGCATGATCAGTCACGTGATCACAGCATGATCAGCCACGTAATCAGTGTATGATCAGCCACGTAATCAGTGCATCATAGCCACCTGATCAGTGCATGATAAGCAAAGTGATTAGTGCATGATCATCAACTTGATCAGAGTATGATCAGCCACGTCATCAGTGCATGATCAGGCACGTGATCAGTGCATGATCAGTCACCTGATCAGTGCATGATCAGTCACGAGATCAGTGCATGATAGCCACCTGACCACTACATGATCAGCAGCGTGATTAGTGCATGATCAGCCACATGATCAGTGCATGATCAATCACGTGATCACTGTATGATCAGCCACGTCATCAGTGCATGCTCAGTCACAGGATCAGTGCATGATCAGCCACGTGATCAGTGCATGATAGCCAAATGATCATTGGCTACAGTTACGTGATCAATTCATGCGCAGTCACGTGATCTCTGCATGATAGCCACGTGATGAGTGCGTGATCAGTCATGTGATCAGTGTGTGATCAGTCACTTGATCAATATATGATCATCCAATAATCAGTGCATGCACAGTCACGTGATCAGTGCATGATAGCCACCTGATCAGTGCATGATCAGCAACGTGATTAGTGCATGATCAGCCACATGATCAGTTCATGATCAATCACGTGATCACTGTATGATCAGCCACGTCATCAGTGCGTGCTCAGTCACATGATGAGTGCATGACAAGCTACGTGATCAGTGCATTATAGCCAAGTGATCATTGCCCACAGTTACGTGACCAATTCATGCACAGTCACGTGATCTGTGCATGATAGCCCCGTAATCAGTGCATGATCAGTCATGTGATCAGTGTATGATCATCCACGTTATCAATGCATGATAGCCACCAGATAAGTGCATGATCAACCACGTGATCAGTGGATGATCAGCCTTGTGATCAGTGCATGCAGAGTCACGTGATCAGTGTATGATCAGCTTCGTGATCAGTGCATGATCAGCCACGTGATCAGTGCGTTATCAGGAACGTGATCAGTGCCTGATCAGTCACGTGATCAGTGTATGATCAGACACGTGATCAGTGCATGATCAGCCTTGTGATCAGTGCATGCAGAGTCACGTGATCAGTGTATGATCAGCTTTGTGATCAGTGCATGATCAGCCACGTGATCAGTGCATGATCAGGAACGTGATCAGTGCATGATCAGTCACGTGATCAGAGCATGATCAGCCACGTAATCAGTGCATGATAGCCAAATGATCATTGGCTACAGTTACGTGATCAATTCATGTGCAGTCACGTGATCAGTGCATGATAGCCACGTCATCAGTGCATGATCAACCACTTTATCAGTGCATGATCAGCCACATGATCAGTGCATGATCAGTCATGTGATCAGTGCATGATCATCCACATGATCAGTGCATGATCAGCCACCTGATCATTGTATGATCAGCCATGTGATCAGTGCATGATAGCCAGGTTACCAGTACATGATCAGCCACGTCATCAGTGCATGATCAGCTAAGTGATCAGTGCATGCACAGTCACGTGATCATTGTATGATCAGCTTCGTGATCAGTACATGATCAGACACGTGGTCAGTGCATGATCAGTCACCTGATCATTGCATGAACAGGCACGAGATCAGTGCATGAACTGCAATGTGATTAGTTCATGATCAGCCACGTGATCAGTGTATGATCAACCGGGTGATCAGTGCACGATCAGCCACATGAACAGTGCAAGATCAGCCAAATGATCAGTGCATGCAGTCACGTAATCAGTGTATGATCAGCTTCGTGATCAGTGCATGATCAGCCACGTGATCAGTGCATGATTAGGCACGTGTTCAGTGCATTATCAGTAATGTGATCAGTGTGTGATCAGGCACGTGATGAGTGCATGTACAGCCACGTGATCAGTGTATGATAAGCCACGTGATCAGTTCATGCACAGTCACGTGATCAGTGTATGCTCAGCTTCGTGATAATTGCATGATCAGCAACGAGATCAGTGCATGGTCAGGACGTGATCAGTGCATGATTAGTCACGTCTTCAGTGCATGATCAGTCACGTGATCAGTGCATGATAGCAACGTGAACAGTGCATGATCAGCTACGTGATCAGTGCATGATAGCCAGGTGATCAGTGCATGATCAGTCACATGTTCAATGTATGATCATCCACGTGATCAGTGCATGATAGCCACGTGATCAGTGCATGATCAGTCATGTGATCAGTGTATGATCATCCACGTGATCAATGCATGATAGCCACCAGATAAGTGCATGATCAACCACGTGATCAGTGGATGATCAGCCTCGTGATCAGTGCATGCAGAGTCACGTGATCAGTGCATGATCAGCCACGTGATCAGTGCATTATCAGGAACGTGATCAGTGCATGATCAGTCACGTGATCAGTGTATGATCAGACACGTGATCAGTGCATGATCAGCCTTGTGATCAGTGCGTTATCAGGAACGTGATCAGTGCATGATCAGTCACGTGATCAGTGTATGATCAGACACGTGATCAGTGCATTATCAGGAACGTGATCAGTGCATGATCAGTCATGTGATCAGTGTATGATCATCCACGTGATCAATGCATGATAGCCACCAGATAAGTGCATGATCAACCACGTGATCAGTGGATGATCAGCCTTGTGATCAGTGCATGCAGAGTCACGTGATCAGTGTATGATCAGCTTCGTGATCAGTGCATGATCAGCCACGTGATCAGTGCGTTATCAGGAACGTGATCAGTGCATGATCAGCCTTGTGATCAGGGCATGCAGAGTCACGTGATCAGTGTATGATCAGCTTTGTGATCAGTGCATGATCAGCCACGTGATCAGTGCATGATCAGGAACGTGATCAGTGCATGATCAGTCACGTGATCAGAGCATGATCAGCCACGTAATCAGTGTATGATCAGCCACGTAATCAGTGCATCATAGCCACCTGATCAGTGCATGATAAGCAAAGTGATTAGTGCATGATCACCAACTTGATCAGAGTATGATCATCCACGTCATCAGTGCATGATCAGGAACGTGATCAGTGCATGATCAGTCACGTGATCAGAGCATGATCAGCCACGTAATCAGTGTATGATCAGCCACGTAATCAGTGCATCATAGCCACCTGATCAGTGCATGATAAGCAAAGTAATTAGTGCATGATCATCAACTTGATCAGAGTATGATCAGCCACGTCATCAGTGCATGATCAGGCACGTGATCAGTGCATGATCAGTCATCTGATCAGTGCATGATCAGTCACGTGATCAGTGCATGATAGCCACCTGACCACTACATGATCAGCAACGTGATTAGTGCATGATCAGCCACATGATCAGTTCATGATCAATCACGTGATCACTGTATGATCAGCCACGTCATCAGTGCATGCTCAGTCACATGATCAGTGCATGACCAGCCACGTGATCAGTGCATGATAGCCAAGTGATCATTGCCTACAGTTATGTGATCAATTCATGCGCAGCCACGTGATCAGTGCATGATAGCCACGTGATCAGTGCGTATTCAGTCACGTGATCAGTGTGTGATTAGTCACGTGATCAGTGTATGATCATCCAATATTCAGTGCATGCGCAGTCACGTGATCAGTGCATGATAGCCACGTCATCAGTGCATGATCAACCACTTTATCAGTGCATGATCAGCCACATGATCAGTGCATGATCAGTCACGTGATCAGTGCATGATCATCCACATGATCAGTGCATGATCAGCCACCTGATCATTGTATGATCAGCCATGTGATCAGTGCATGATAGCCAGGTTATCAGGACATGATCAGCCACGTCATCAGTGCATGATCAGCCACTTGATCAGTGCATGCACAGTCACGTGATCATTGTATGATCAGCTTCGTGATCAGTACATGATCAGACACGTGGTCAGTGCATGATCAGTCACCTGATCATTGCATGAACAGGCACGAGATCAGTGCATGAACTGCAATGTGATTAGTTCATGATCAGCCACGTGATTAGTGTATGATCAACCACGTGATCAGTGCACGATCAGCCACATGAACAGTGCAAGATCAGCCAAATGATCAGTGCATGCAGTCACGTAATCAGTGTATGATCAGCTTCGTGATCAGTGCATGATCAGCCACGTGATCAGTGCATGATTAGGCACGTGTTCAGTGCATTATGAGTAATGTGATCAGTGTGTGATCAGGCACGTGATGAGTGCATGTACAGCCACGTGATCAGTGTATGATAAGCCACGTGATCAGTTCATGCACAGTCACGTGATCAGTGTATGCTCAGCTTCGTGATAATTGCATGATCAGCAACGAGATCAGTGCATGGTCAGGACGTGATCAGTGCATGATTAGTCACGTCTTCAGTGCATGATCAGTCACGTGATCAGTGCATGATAGCAACGTGAACAGTGCATGATCAGCTACGTGATCAGTGCATGATAGCCAGGTGATCAGTGCATGATCAGTCACATGTTCAATGTATGATCATCCACGTGATCAGTGCATGATAGACACGTGATCAGTGCATGATCAGTCATGTGATCAGTGTATGATCATCCACGTGATCAATGCATGATAGCCACCAGATAAGTGCATGATCAACCACGTGATCAGTGGATGATCAGCCTTGTGATCAGTGCATGCAGAGTCACGTGATCAGTGCATGATCAGCTTTGTGATCAGTGCATGATCAGCCACGTGATCAGTGCATGATCAGGAACGTGATCAGTGCATGATCAGTCACGTGATCAGAGCATGATCAGCCACGTGATCAGTGTATGATCAGCCACTTAATCAGTGCATCATACCCACCCGATCAGTGCATGATAAGCAAAGTGATTACTGCATGATCATCAACTTGATCAGAGTACGATCAGCCACGTCATCAGTGCATAATCAGGCACGTGATCAGTGCATGATCAGTCACGTGATCAGTGCATGATAGCCACCTGACCACTACATGATCAGCAACGTGATTAGTGCATGATCAGCCACAAGATCAGTGCATGATCAATCACGTGATTACTGTATGATCAGCCACGTCATCAGTGCATGATCAGCCACGTGATCAGTGCATGATAGCCAAATGATCATTGGCTACAGTTACGTGATCAATTCATGTGCAGTCACGTGATCTGTGCATGATAGCCACGTGATCAGTGCGTGATCAGTCATGTGATCAGTGTGTGATCAGTCACGTGATCAATGTATGATCATCCAATACTCAGTGCATGCGCAGTCATGTGATCAGTGCATGATAGCCAACTGACCAGTGCATGATCAGCAACGTGATTAGTGCATGATCAGCCACATGATCAGTTCATGATCAATCACGTGATCACTGTATTATCAGCCACATCATCAGTGCATGCTCAGTCACATGATCAGTGCATGTTCAGTCACATGATCAGTGCATGATCGGCCACGTGATCAGTGCATGATAGCCAAATGATCTTTGGCTACAGTTACGTGATCAATTCATGTGCAGTCACGTGATCTGTGCATGATAGCCACGTGATCAGTGCGTGATCAGTCATGTGATCAGTGTGTGATCAGTCACGTGATCAATGTATGATCATCCAATACTCAGTGCATGCGCAGTCATGTGATCACTGCATGATAGCCACCTGACCAGTGCATGATCAGCAACGTGATTAGTGCATGATCAGCCACATGATCAGTTCATGATCAATCACGTGATCACTGTATGATCAGCCACGTCATCAGTGCATGCGCAGTCACGTGATCAGTGCATGATAGCCACGTCATCAGTGCATGATCAGTCACGTGATCATTGTATGATCATCCATGTGATCAGTGCATGATAGCCAGGTTATCAGTACATGATCAGCCACATCATCAGTGCATGATCAGCCAAGTGATCAGTGCATGCACAATCAGGTGATCATTGTATGATATGCTTCGTGATCAGTGCATGATCAGTCACGTGATCAGAGCATGATCAGCCACGTAATCAGTGTATGATCAGCCACGTAATCAGTGCATCATAGCCACCTGATCAGTGCATGATAAGCTAAATGATTAGTGCATGATCATCAACTTGATCAGAGTATGATCAGGCACGTGATCAGTGCATGATCAGTCACCTGATCAGTGCATGATCAGTCACGTGATCAGTGCATGATAGCTACCGAACCACTACATGATCAGCAACGTGATTAGTGCATGATCAGCCAAATGATCAGTGCATGATCAATCACGTGATCACTGTATGATCAGCCACGTCATCAGTGCATGCTCAGTCACAGCATCAGTGCATGATCAGCCACGTGATCAGTGCATGATAGCCAAATGATCATTGGCTACAGTTACGTGATCAATTCATGTACAGTCACGTGATCTGTGCATGATAGCCACGTGATCAGTGCGTGATCAGTCATGTGATCAGTGTGTCATCAGTCACGTGATCAATGTATGATCATCCAAAACTCAGTGCATGCACAGTCATGTGATAAGTGCATGATAGCCACCTGACCAGTGCATGATCAGCAACGTGATGAGTGCATGATCAGCCACATGATCAGGTCATGATCAATCACGTGATCACTGTTTGATCAGCCACGTCATCAGTGCATGCTCAGTCACATGATCAGTGCATGACCAGCCACGTGATCAGTGCATGATAGCCAAGTGATCATTGCCTACAGTTACGTGATCAATTCATGCGCAGCCACGTGATCAGTGCATGATAGCCAAATGATCATTGGCTACAGTTACGTGATCAATTCATGTGCAGTCACGTGATCTGTGCATGATAGCCACGTGATCAGTGCGTGATCAGTCATGTGATCAGTGTGTGATCAGTCACGTGATCAATGTATGATCATCCAATAATCAGTGCATGCGCAGTCACGTGATCAGTGCATGATAGCCACCTGATCAGTGCATGATCAGCAACGTGATGAGTGCATGATCAGCCACATGTTCAGTTCATGATCAATCACGTGATCACTGTTTGATCAGCCACGTCCTCAGTGCATGCTCAGTCACATGATCAGTGCATGACCAGCCACGTGATCAGTGCATGATAGCCAAGTGATCATTGCCTACAGTTACGTGATCAATTCATGCGCAGCCACGTGATCAGTGCATGATAGCCACATGATCAGTGCGTATTCAGTCACGTGATCAGTGTGTGATTAGTCACGTGATCAGTGTATGATCATCCAATATTCAGTGCATGCGCAGTCACGTGATCAGTGCATGATAGCCACGTCATCAGTGCATGATCAACCACTTTATCAGTGCATGATCAGCCACATGATCAGTGCATGATCAGTCACGTGATCAGTGCATGATCATCCACATGATCAGTGCATGATCAGCCACCTGATCATTGTATGATCAGCCATGTGATCAGTGCATGATAGCCAGGTTATCAGTACATGATCAGCCACGTCATCAGTGCATGATCAGCCAAGTGATCAGTGCATGCACAGTCACGTGATCATTGTATGATCAGCTTCGTGATCAGTACATGATCAGACACGTGGTCAGTGCATGATCAGTCACCTGATCATTGCATGAACAGGCACGAGATCAGTGCATGAACTGCAATGTGATTAGTTCATGATCAGCCACGTGATCAGTGTATGATCAACCGGGTGATCAGTGCACGATCAGCCACATGAACAGTGCAAGATCAGCCAAATGATCAGTGCATGCAGTCACGTAATCAGTGTATGATCAGCTTCGTGATCAGTGCATGATCAGCCACGTGATCAGTGCATGATTAGGCACGTGTTCAGTGCATTATCAGTAATGTGATCAGTGTATGATCAGGCACATGATGAGTGCATGTACAGCCACGTGATCAGTGTATGATAAGCCACGTGATCAGTTCATGCACAGTCACGTGATCAGTGTATGCTCAGCTTCGTGATAATTGCATGATCAGCAACGAGATCAGTGCATGGTCAGGACGTGATCAGTGCATGATTAGTCACGTCTTCAGTGCATGATCAGTCACGTGATCAGTGCATGATAGCAACGTGAACAGTGCATGATCAGCTACGTGATCAGTGCATGATAGCCAGGTGATCAGTGCATGATCAGTCACATGTTCAATGTATGATCATCCACGTGATCAGTGCATGACAGCCAGGTGATCAGTGCATGATCAGTCACATGTTCAATGTATGATCATCCACGTGATCAGTGCATGATAGCCACGTGATCAGTGCATGATCAGTCATGTGATCAGTGTATGATCATCCACGTGATCAATGCATGATAGCCACCAGATAAGTGCATGATCAACCACGTGATCAGTGCATGATCAGCCTTGTGATCAGTGCATGCAGAGTCACGTGATCAGTGTATGATCAGCTTCGTGATCAGTGCATGATCAGCCAGGTGATCAGTGCGTTATCAGGAACGTGATCAGTGCCTGATCAGTCACGTGATCAGTGTATGATCAGACACGTGATCAGTGCATGATCAGCCTTGTGATCAGTGCATGCAGAGTCACGTGATCATTGTATGATCAGCTTCGTGATGAGTACATGATCAGACACGTGGTCAGTGCATGAACAGGCACGAGATCAGTGCATGAACTGCAATGTGATTAGTTTATGATCAGTCACGTGATCAGTGTATGATCAACCACGTGATCAGTGCACGATCAGCCACATGAACAGTGCAAGATCAGCCAAATGATCAGTGCATGCAGTCACGTAATCAGTGTATGATCAGCTTCTTGATCAGTGCATGACAGCCACGTGGTCAGTGCATGATGAGTCACGTGATCAGTGCATGATCAGCCACGTGTTCAGTGTATGATCAGCCACGTGATCAGTGCATGATAGCCACCTGATCAGTGCATGATAAGCAAAGTGATTAGTGCATGATCATCAACTTGAACAGAGTATGATCAGCCACATCATCAGTGCATGATCAGGCACGTGATCAGTGCATGATTAGTTACGTGATCAATGTATGATTAGCCACGTAATCAGTGCATGATAGCCACCTGATCAGTGCATGATAAGCAACATGATTAGTGCATGATCAGCCACGTGGTCAGTGCATGATCATCCACGTGATCAGTGCATGCACAGTCACGTTATTAGTGTATGATCAGCTTCGTGATAAGTGCGTGATTAGTTACGTGAACAATGTATGATAAGCCACGTGATCAGTGAATGATAGCCAAGTGATAAGTGCATGATCAGTCACGTGATCATGGCATGCACAGTCATGTGATGAGGGCATGACAGCTACGCAATGAGTGCATAATCAGTCACGTGATCAGTGCCTGATAGCCACGTAAACAGTGCATGAAGAGGTACTTGATCAGTTCATGAGCATTCACGTAATCAGTGCATGATAGACTCCTGATCAGGGAATGATAACCACGTGATCAGTGCATGATCATTCACGTGATCAGTGCATGCGCACTAACGTGATCAGGGTATGATCAGCCCCGTGTTCAGTGAATGATAGACACGTGATCAGTAAATGATAGCCAAGTGGTAAGTGCATGTCAGTCAAGTGATCATGGCATGCGCAGTCATGTGATCAGTGCAAGACAGCTACGCAATCAGTGCATAATCAGTCACGTGATCAGTGCATGATAGCCACGTAAACAGTGCATGAAGAGGGACGTGATCAGTTCATGCTCAGTCACGTGATCAGTGCATGATAGACTCCTGATCAGTGCATGACAGCCACGTGGTCAGTGCATGATCAGTCACGTGATCAGTGCTTGTGCAGTCACGTGTTCAGTGTATGATCAGCCAGGTGATCAGTGCATGATAGCCACCTGATCAGTGCATGATAAGCAAAGTGATAAGTGCATGATCATCCACTTGATCAGAGTATGATCAGCCACGTGATCAGTGCATGATCAGCCACGTAATCAGTGTATGATCAGCCACGTTATCAGTGCATGATAGCCACCTGATCAGTGCATGATAAGCAAAGTGATTAGTGCATGATCATCAACTTGATCAGAGTATGATCAGCCACGTCATCAGTGCATGATCAGGCACGTGATCAGTGCATGATCAGTCACCTGATCAGTGCATGATCAGTCACGTGATCAGTGCATGATAGCCACCTGACCACTACATGATCAGCAACGTGATTAGTGCATGATTAGCCACGTGATCAGTGCATGATCAGTCACCTGATCAGTGCATGATCAGTCACCTGATCAGTGCATGATAGCCACCTGACCACTACATGATCAGCAACGTGATTAGTGCATGATCAGCCACATGATCAGTGCATGATCAATCATGTGATCACTGTATGATTAGCCACATTATCAGTGCATGCTCCGTCACATGATCAGTGCATGATCAGCCACGTGATCAGTGCATGATAGCCAAATTATCATTGGCTACAGTTACGTGATCAATTCATGTGCAGTCACGTGATCTGTGCATGATAGCCACGTGATCAGTGCGTGATCAGTCACGTGATCAGTGTGTGATCAGTCACGTGATCAATGTATGATCATCCAATAATCAGTGCATGTGCAGTCACGTGATCAGTGCATGATAGCCACCTGAC
Organism: Bos indicus; assembly: GCF_029378745.1. Lineage (NCBI taxonomy): Eukaryota > Metazoa > Chordata > Mammalia > Artiodactyla > Bovidae > Bos > Bos indicus. The sequence goes on along the minus strand of NC_091763.1, from coordinate 78,436 downwards.
CAGTGCATGATCAGCAACGTGATTAGTGCATGATCAGCCACATGATCAGCTCATGATCAATCACGTGATCACTGTATGATCAGCCACGTCATCAGTGCATGCTCAGTCACAGGATCAGTGCATGATCAGCCACATGAGCAGTGCATGATAGCCAAGTGATCATTGCCTACAGTTACGTGATCAATTCATGCGCAGTCACGTGATCAGTGCATGATAGCCACGTGATCAGTGCATGATCAGTCACGTGATCAGTGCTTGCGCAGTCTCGTGTTCAGTGTATGATCAACCACGTGATCAATGCATGATAACCACCAGATCAGTTCATGATCAGTCACGTGATCAGTGCATGATCTCTCACGTGTCCAGTGTATGATATCCACGTGATCAGTTCTTGCGCAGTCATGTGATCACTGCATGATAGCTAAGTGATCAGTGCCTGATCAGCCACGTGATCAGTGCAAGATCGCCACGTGATCAGTGCATGATTATTTAGGTGATCAATGTATGATTAGCCACATGATCAGTGCATGACAGCCACGTGATCAGTGCATGATCAGTCACGTGATCATGGCATGCAGAGTCATGTGATCAGTGCATGATAAATACGAGATCAGTGCATAATCAGTCACGTGATCAGTGCATGATCAGGCAAGTGATCATTGCATGATCTGTCATGTGATCGGTGTATGATCAGCCACGTGATCGGTGCATGATCAGGCGTGTGAAGAGTGCATGATCAGTCACGTCATCAGTGTATGATCAACCACGTGATCAATCAATGAGAGCCACCACATGAGTGCATGATCAGTCACGTGATCAGTGCATGATCTGTCTCTTCATCAGCCTATGATATCCACGTGATCAGTTCATGCGCAGTCATGTGATCAGTGCATGATAGCTACGTGATCAGTGCATGATCGGCCACTTGATCAGTGCAAGATTGCCAAGTGATCAGTGCATGATATAGTTACTGATGAATGTATGATTAGCCACGTAATCAGTGCATGATAGCCACCTGATCAGTGCAAGTTCAGTCACAGTTCATGGCAGGCGCAGTCATGTGATCAGTGCATGATAGCTACACAATAGATCATAACAGTCACGTGATAATCGCAGGATCAGACACGTGATCAGCTCCATGAAAAGCCACGTATGAGTGCATGATACAGGTACGTGATCAATTCATGCGCAGTCCACATGATCAGTGCATGGTAGACACGTGATTAGTGCATGACAGCCATGTGATCAGGGCTTGATCCGTCACGTGATATGTGCATACGCAGTCACGTGATCAGTGTAGATCAGCCACGTGCAGTGCATGATAGGCCACTTGAATAGTGGCATGATATGCAACGTGATTAGTGAATGATCATCCACGTGATCAGTGTACGACAGACACGTGATCCGTGCCATGATCAGCCACGTGATCAGTGCATGATCAGGCATGTTAAGAGTGCATGATCAGTCACGTCATCAGTGTATGATCAACCACGTGATCAATTAATGATAGCCACCACATGAGTGCATGATCAGTCACGTGATCAGAGCATGATCTGTCTCTTAAACAGCGTATGATATCCTCGTGCTCAGTTCATAGGCAGTCATGTGATCAGTGCATGATAGCTACGTGATCAGTGCATGATCGGCCACTTGATCAGTGCAAGATCCCCAAGTGATCAGTGCATGATTAGTTACATGATCAATGTATGATTAGCCACGTAATCAGTGCATGATAGCCACCTGATCAGTGCATGATAAGCAACGTGATTAGTGCATGATCAGCCACGTGATCAGCGCATGATCATCCACGTGATCAGTGCATGCACAGTCACGTGATTAGTGTATGATCAGCTTCGTGATCAGTGCGTGATTAGTTACGTGAACAATGTATGATAAGCAACGTGATCAGTGAATGATAGCCAAGTGATAAGTGCATGATCAGTCACGTGATCATGGCATGTGCAGTCATGTGATCAGGGCATGACAGCTAGGCAATGAGTGCATAATCAGTCACGTGATAATTGCAGGGTCAGCCACGTGATCAGTGCATGATCAGCCACGTGATCAGTGCATGCACAGTCACGTGATCAGTGTATGATCAGCTTTGTGATCAGTGCATGATTAGTTACGAGATCAATGTATGATTAGCCACGTAATCAGTGCATGATAGCCACCTGATCAGTGCAAGATCAGTCACATGATCATGGCAGGCGCAGTCATGTGATCAGTGCATGATAGCTACACAATAAGATCATAAACAGTCACGTGATAATTGCATGACCAGCCACGTGATCAGTGCATGATAGCCAAGTGATCATTGCCTACAGTTACGTGATCAATTCATGCGCAGCCACGTGATCAGTGCATGATAGCCAAATGATCATTGGCTACAGTTACGTGATCAATTCATGTGCAGTCACGTGATCTGTGCATGATAGCCACGTGATCAGTGCGTGATCAGTCATGTGATCAGTGTGTGATCAGTCACGTGATCAATGTATGATCATCCAATAATCAGTGCATGCGCAGTCACATGATCAGTGCATGATAGCCACCTGATCAGTGCATGATCAGCAACGTGATGAGTGCATGATCAGCCACATGTTCAGTTCATGATCAATCACGTGATCACTGTTTGATCAGCCACGTCCTCAGTGCATGCTCAGTCACATGATCAGTGCATGACCAGCCACGTGATCAGTGCATGATAGCCAAGTGATCATTGCCTACAGTTACGTGATCAATTCATGCGCAGCCACGTGATCAGTGCATGATAGCCACGTGATCAGTGCGTATTCAGTCACGTGATCAGTGTGTGATTAGTCACGTGATCAGTGTATGATCATCCAATATTCAGTGCATGCGCAGTCACGTGATCAGTGCATGATAGCCACGTCATCAGTGCATGATCAACCACTTTATCAGTGCATGTTCAGCCACATGATCAGTGCATGATCAGTCACGTGATCAGTGCATGATCATCCACATGATCAGTGCATGATCAGCCACCTGATCATTGTATGATCAGCCATGTGATCAGTGCATGATAGCCAGGTTATCAGTACATGATCAGCCACGTCATCAGTGCATGATCAGCCAAGTGATCAGTGCATGCACAGTCACGTGATCATTGTATGATCAGCTTCGTGATCAGTACATGATCAGACACGTGGTCAGTGCATGATCAGTCACCTGATCATTGCATGAACAGGCACGAGATCAGTGCATGAACTGCAATGTGATTAGTTCATGATCAGCCACGTGATCAGTGTATGATCAACCACGTGATCAGTGCACGATCAGCCACATGAACAGTGCAAGATCAGCCAAATGATCAGTGCATGCAGTCACGTAATCAGTGCATGATCAGCCACGTGATCAGTGCATGATCAGCCACGTGATCAGTGCATGATTAGGCACGTGTTCAGTGCATTATCAGTAATGTGATCAGTGTATGATCAGGCACGTGATGAGTGCATGTACAGCCACGTGATCAGTGTATGATAAGCCACGTGATCAGTTCATGCACAGTCACGTGATCAGTGTATGCTCAGCTTCGTGATAATTGCATGATCAGCAACGAGATCAGTGCATGGTCAGGACGTGATCAGTGCATGATTAGTCACGTCTTCAGTGCATGATCAGTCACGTGATCAGTGCATGATAGCAACGTGAACAGTGCATGATCAGCTACGTGATCAGTGCATGATAGCCAGGTGATCAGTGCATGATCAGTCACATGTTCAATGTATGATCATCCACGTGATCAGTGCATGATAGCCACGTGATCAGTGCATGATCAGTCATGTGATCAGTGTATGATCATCCACGTGATCAATGCATGATAGCCACCAGATAAGTGCATGATCAACCACGTGATCAGTGGATGATCAGCCTTGTGATCAGTGCATGCAGAGTCACGTGATCAGTGCATGATCAGCCACGTGATCAGTGCATTATCAGGAACGTGATCAGTGCATGGTCAGTCACGTGATCAGTGTATGATCAGACACGTGATCAGTGCATGATCAGCCTTGTGATCAGTGCGTTATCAGGAACGTGATCAGTGCATGATCAGTCACGTGATCAGTGTATGATCACACACGTGATCAGTGCATTATCAGGAACGTGATCAGTGCATGATCAGTCATGTGATCAGTGTATGATCATCCACGTGATCAATGCATGATAGCCACCAGATAAGTTCATGATCAACCACGTGATCAGTGGACGATCAGCCTTGTGATCAGTGCATGCAGAGTCACGTGATCAGTGTATGATCAGCTTCGTGATCAGTGCATGATCAGCCACGTGATCAGTGCATGATTAGGCACGTGTTCAGTGCATTATCAGTAATGTGATCAGTGTATGATCAGGCACGTGATGAGTGCATGTACAGCCACGTGATCAGTGTATGATAAGCCACGTGATCAGTTCATGCACAGTCACGTGATCAGTGTATGCTCAGCTTCGTGATAATTGCATGATCAGCAACGAGATCAGTGCATGGTCAGGACGTGATCAGTGCATGATAGCCAGGTGATCAGTGCATGATCAGTCACATGTTCAATGTATGATCATCCACGTGATCAGTGCATGACAGCCAGGTGATCAGTGCATGATCAGTCACATGTTCAATGTATGATCATCCACGTGATCAGTGCATGATAGCCACGTGATCAGTGCATGATCAGTCATGTGATCAGTGTATGATCATCCACGTGATCAATGCATGATAGCCACCAGATAAGTGCATGATCAACCACGTGATCAGTGCATGATCAGCCTTGTGATCAGTGCATGCAGAGTCACGTGATCAGTGTATGATCAGCTTCGTGATCAGTGCATGATCAGCCAGGTGATCAGTGCGTTATCAGGAACGTGATCAGTGCCTGATCAGTCACGTGATCAGTGTATGATCAGACACGTGATCAGTGCATGATCAGCCTTGTGATCAGTGCATGCAGAGTCACGTGATCATTGTATGATCAGCTTCGTGATGAGTACATGATCAGACACGTGGTCAGTGCATGAACAGGCACGAGATCAGTGCATGAACTGCAATGTGATTAGTTTATGATCAGTCACGTGATCAGTGTATGATCAACCACGTGATCAGTGCACGATCAGCCACATGAACAGTGCAAGATCAGCCAAATGATCAGTGCATGCAGTCACGTAATCAGTGTATGATCAGCTTCTTGATCAGTGCATGACAGCCACGTGGTCAGTGCATGATGAGTCACGTGATCAGTGCATGATCAGCCACGTGTTCAGTGTATGATCAGCCACGTGATCAGTGCATGATAGCCACCTGATCAGTGCATGATAAGCAAAGTGATTAGTGCATGATCATCAACTTGAACAGAGTATGATCAGCCACATCATCAGTGCATGATCAGGCACGTGATCAGTGCATGATTAGTTACGTGATCAATGTATGATTAGCCACGTAATCAGTGCATGATAGCCACCTGATCAGTGCATGATAAGCAACATGATTAGTGCATGATCAGCCACGTGGTCAGTGCATGATCATCCACGTGATCAGTGCATGCACAGTCACGTTATTAGTGTATGATCAGCTTCGTGATAAGTGCGTGATTAGTTACGTGAACAATGTATGATAAGCCACGTGATCAGTGAATGATAGCCAAGTGATAAGTGCATGATCAGTCACGTGATCATGGCATGCACAGTCATGTGATGAGGGCATGACAGCTACGCAATGAGTGCATAATCAGTCACGTGATCAGTGCCTGATAGCCACGTAAACAGTGCATGAAGAGGTACTTGATCAGTTCATGAGCATTCACGTAATCAGTGCATGATAGACTCCTGATCAGGGAATGATAACCACGTGATCAGTGCATGATCATTCACGTGATCAGTGCATGCGCACTAACGTGATCAGGGTATGATCAGCCCCGTGTTCAGTGAATGATAGACACGTGATCAGTAAATGATAGCCAAGTGGTAAGTGCATGTCAGTCAAGTGATCATGGCATGCGCAGTCATGTGATCAGTGCAAGACAGCTACGCATTCAGTGCATAATCAGTCACGTGATCAGTGCATGATAGCCACGTAAAGAGTGCATGAAGAGGGACGTGATCAGTTCATGCGCAGTCACGTGATCAGTGCATGATAGACTCCTGATCAGTGCATGACAGCCACGTGGTCAGTGCATGATCAGTCACGTGATCAGTGTGTGATCAGTCACGTGATCAATGTATGATCATCCAATAATCAGTGCATGTGCAGTCACGTGATCAGTGCATGATAGCCACCTGACCAGTGCATGATCAGCAACGTGATGAGTGCATGATCAGCCACATGATCAGCTCATGATCAATCACGTGATCACTGTATGATCAGCCACGTCATCAGTGCATGCTCAGTCACAGGATCAGTGCATGATCAGCCACGTGATCAGTGCATGATAGCCAAGTGATCATTGCCTACAGTTACGTGATCAATTCATGCGCAGTCACGTGATCAGTGCATGATAGCCACGTGATCAGTGCATGATCAGTCACGTGATCAGTGCTTGCGCAGTCTCGTGTTCAGTGTATGATCAACCACGTGATCAATGCATGATAACCACCAGATCAGTTCATGATCAGTCACGTGATCAGTGCATGATCTCTCACGTGTCCAGTGTATGATATCCACGTGATCAGTTCTTGCGCAGTCATGTGATCAGTGCATGATAGCTAAGTGATCAGTGCCTGATCAGCCACGTGATCAGTGCAAGATCGCCACGTGATCAGTGCATGATTATTTAGGTGATTAATGTATGATTAGCCACATGATCAGTGCATGACAGCCACGTGATCAGTGCATGATCAGTCACGTGATCATGGCATGCAGAGTCATGTGACCAGTGCATGATAAATACGAGATCAGTGCATAATCAGTCACGTGATCAGTGCATGATCAGGCAAGTGATCATTGCATGATCTGTCATGTGATCGGTGTATGATCAGCCACGTGATCGGTGCATGATCAGGCGTGTGAAGAGTGCATGATCAGTCACGTCGTCAGTGTATGATCAACCACGTGATCAATCAATGAGAGCCACCACATGAGTGCATGATCAGTCACGTGATCAGTGCATGATCTGTCTCTTCATCAGCCTATGATATCCACGTGATCAGTTCATGCGCAGTCATGTGATCAGTGCATGATAGCTACGTGATCAGTGCATGATCGGCCACTTGATCAGTGCAAGATTGCCAAGTGATCAGTGCATGATTAGTTACGTGATGAATGTATGATTAGCCACGTAATCAGTGCATGATAGCCACCTGATCAGTGCAAGTTCAGTCACATGATCATGGCAGGCGCAGTCATGTGATCAGTGCATGATAGCTACACAATCAGATCATAAACAGTCAGGTGATAATTGCAGGATCAGACACGTGATCAGTCCATGAAAGCCACGTAATGAGTGCATGAACAGGTACGTGATCAATTCATGCGCAGTCACATGATCAGTGCATGGTAGACACGTGATTAGTGCATGACAGCCATGTGATCAGGGCATGATCCGTCACGTGATAAGTGCATACGCAGTCACGTGATCAGTGTATGATCAGCCACGTGACCAGTGCATGATAGCCACCTGATTAGTGCATGATAAGCAACGTGATTAGTGAATGATCATCCACGTGATCAGTGTACGATCAGACACGTGATCCGTGCATGATCAGCCACGTGATCAGTGCATGATCAGGCATGTTAAGAGTGCATGATCAGTCACGTCATCAGTGTATGATCAACCACGTGATCAATTAATGATAGCCACCACATGAGTGCATGATCAGTCACGTGATCAGAGCATGATCTGTCTCTTAAACAGCGTATGATATCCTCGTGATCAGTTCATAGGCAGTCATGTGATCAGTGCATGATAGCTACGTGATCAGTGCATGATCGGCCACTTGATCAGTGCAAGATCCCCAAGTGATCAGTGCATGATTAGTTACGTGATCAATGTATGATTAGCCACGTAATCAGTGCATGATAGCCACCTGATCAGTGCATGATAAGCAACGTGATTAGTGCATGATCAGCCACGTGATCAGCGCATGATCATCCACGTGATCAGTGCATGCACAGTCACGTGATTAGTGTATGATCAGCTTCGTGATCAGTGCGTGATTAGTTACGTGAACAATGTATGATAAGCAACGTGATCAGTGAATGATAGCCAAGTGATAAGTGCATGATCAGTCACGTGATCATGGCATGTGCAGTCATGTGATCAGGGCATGACAGCTAGGCAATGAGTGCATAATCAGTCACGTGATAATTGCAGGGTCAGCCACGTGATCAGTGCATGATCAGCCACGTGATCAGTGCATGCACAGTCACGTGATCAGTGTATGATCAGCTTTGTGATCAGTGCATGATTAGTTACGAGATCAATGTATGATTAGCCACGTAATCAGTGCATGATAGCCACCTGATCAGTGCAAGATCAGTCACATGATCATGGCAGGCGCAGTCATGTGATCAGTGCATGATAGCTACACAATAAGATCATAAACAGTCACGTGATAATTGCATGACCAGCCACGTGATCAGTGCATGATAGCCAAGTGATCATTGCCTACAGTTACGTGATCAATTCATGCGCAGCCACGTGATCAGTGCATGATAGCCAAATGATCATTGGCTACAGTTACGTGATCAATTCATGTGCAGTCACGTGATCTGTGCATGATAGCCACGTGATCAGTGCGTGATCAGTCATGTGATCAGTGTGTGATCAGTCACGTGATCAATGTATGATCATCCAATAATCAGTGCATGCGCAGTCACGTGATCAGTGCATGATAGCCACCTGAGCAGTGCATGATCAGCAACGTGATGAGTGCATGATCAGCCACATGTTCAGTTCATGATCAATCACGTGATCACTGTTTGATCAGCCACGTCCTCAGTGCATGCTCAGTCACATGATCAGTGCATGACCAGCCACGTGATCAGTGCATGATAGCCAAGTGATCATTGCCTACAGTTACGTGATCAATTCATGCGCAGCCACGTGATCAGTGCATGATAGCCACGTGATCAGTGCGTATTCAGTCACGTGATCAGTGTGTGATTAGTCACGTGATCAGTGTATGATCATCCAATATTCAGTGCATGCGCAGTCACGTGATCAGTGCATGATAGCCACGTCATCAGTGCATGATCAACCACTTTATCAGTGCATGATCAGCCACATGATCAGTGCATGATCAGTCACGTGATCAGTGCATGATCATCCACATGATCAGTGCATGATCAGCCACCTGATCATTGTATGATCAGCCATGTGATCAGTGCATGATAGCCAGGTTATCAGGACATGATCAGCCACGTCATCAGTGCATGATCAGCCAAGTGATCAGTGCATGCACAGTCACGTGATCATTGTATGATCAGCTTCGTGATCAGTACATGATCAGACACGTGGTCAGTGCATGATCAGTCACCTGATCATTGCATGAACAGGCACGAGATCAGTGCATGAACTGCAATGTGATTAGTTCATGATCAGCCACGTGATCAGTGTATGATCAACCGGGTGATCAGTGCACGATCAGCCACATGAACAGTGCAAGATCAGCCAAATGATCAGTGCATGCAGTCACGTAATCAGTGTATGATCAGCTTCGTGATCAGTGCATGATCAGCCACGTGATCAGTGCATGATTAGGCACGTGTTCAGTGCATTATCAGTAATGTGATCAGTGTATGATCAGGCACGTGATGAGTGCATGTACAGCCACGTGATCAGTGTATGATAAGCCACGTGATCAGTTCATGCACAGTCACGTGATCAGTGTATGCTCAGCTTCGTGATAATTTCATGATCAGCAACGAGATCAGTGCATGGTCAGGACGTGATCAGTGCATGATTAGTCACGTCTTCAGTGCATGATCAGTCACGTGATCAGTGCATGATAGCAACGTGAACAGTGCATGATCAGCTACGTGATCAGTGCATGATAGCCAGGTGATCAGTGCATGATCAGTCACATGTTCAATGTATGATCATCCACGTGATCAGTGCATGACAGCCAGGTGATCAGTGCATGATCAGTCACATGTTCAATGTATGATCATCCACGTGATCAGTGCATGATAGCCACGTGATCAGTGCATGATCAGTCATGTGATCAGTGTATGATCATCCACGTGATCAATGCATGATAGCCACCAGATAAGTGCATGATCAACCACGTGATCAGTGCATGATCAGCCTTGTGATCAGTGCATGCAGAGTCACGTGATCAGTGTATGATCAGCTTCGTGATCAGTGCATGATCAGCCAGGTGATCAGTGCGTTATCAGGAACGTGATCAGTGCCTGATCAGTCACGTGATCAGTGTATGATCAGACACGTGATCAGTGCATGATCAGCCTTGTGATCAGTGCATGCAGAGTCACGTGATCATTGTATGATCAGCTTCGTGATGAGTACATGATCAGACACGTGGTCAGTGCATGAACAGGCACGAGATCAGTGCATGAACTGCAATGTGATTAGTTTATGATCAGTCACGTGATCAGTGTATGATCAACCACGTGATCAGTGCACGATCAGCCACATGAACAGTGCAAGATCAGCCAAATGATCAGTGCATGCAGTCACGTAATCAGTGTATGATCAGCTTCTTGATCAGTGCATGACAGCCACGTGGTCAGTGCATGATGAGTCACGTGATCAGTGCATGATCAGCCAGGTGTTCAGTGTATGATCAGCCACGTGATCAGTGCATGATAGCCACCTGATCAGTGCATGATAAGCAAAGTGATTAGTGCATGATCATCAACTTGAACAGAGTATGATCAGCCACATCATCAGTGCATGATCAGGCACGTGATCAGTGCATGATTAGTTACGTGATCAATGTATGATTAGCCACGTAATCAGTGCATGATAGCCACCTGATCAGTGCATGATAAGCAACATGATTAGTGCATGATCAGCCACGTGGTCAGTGCATGATCATCCACGTGATCAGTGCATGCACAGTCACGTTATTAGTGTATGATCAGCTTCGTGATAAGTGCGTGATTAGTTACGTGAACAATGTATGATAAGCCACGTGATCAGTGAATGATAGCCAAGTGATAAGTGCATGATCAGTCACGTGATCATGGCATGCACAGTCATGTGATGAGGGCATGACAGCTACGCAATGAGTGCATAATCAGTCATGTGATCAGTGCCTGATAGCCACGTAAACAGTGCATGAAGAGGTACTTGATCAGTTCATGAGCATTCACGTAATCAGTGCATGATAGACTCCTGATCAGGGAATGATAACCACGTGATCAGTGCATGATCATTCACGTGATCAGTGCATGCGCACTAACGTGATCAGGGTATGATCAGCCCCGTGTTCAGTGAATGATAGACACGTGATCAGTAAATGATAGCCAAGTGGTAAGTGCATGTCAGTCAAGTGATCATGGCATGCGCAGTCATGTGATCAGTGCAAGACAGCTACGCATTCAGTGCATAATCAGTCACGTGATCAGTGCATGATAGCCACGTAAAGAGTGCATGAAGAGGGACGTGATCAGTTCATGCGCAGTCACGTGATCAGTGCATGATAGACTCCTGATCAGTGCATGACAGCCACGTGGTCAGTGCATGATCAGTCACGTGATCAGTGTGTGATCAGTCACGTGATCAATGTATGATCATCCAATAATCAGTGCATGTGCAGTCACGTGATCAGTGCATGATAGCCACCTGACCAGTGCATGATCAGCAACGTGATGAGTGCATGATCAGCCACATGATCAGCTCATGATCAATCACGTGATCACTGTATGATCAGCCACGTCATCAGTGCATGCTCAGTCACAGGATCAGTGCATGATCAGCCACGTGATCAGTGCATGATAGCCAAGTGATCATTGCCTACAGTTACGTGATCAATTCATGCGCAGTCACGTGATCAGTGCATGATAGCCACGTGATCAGTGCATGATCAGTCACGTGATCAGTGCTTGCGCAGTCTCGTGTTCAGTGTATGATCAACCACGTGATCAATGCATGATAACCACCAGATCAGTTCATGATCAGTCACGTGATCAGTGCATGATCTCTCACGTGTCCAGTGTATGATATCCACGTGATCAGTTCTTGCGCAGTCATGTGATCAGTGCATGATAGCTAAGTGATCAGTGCCTGATCAGCCACGTGATCAGTGCAAGATCGCCACGTGATCAGTGCATGATTATTTAGGTGATTAATGTATGATTAGCCACATGATCAGTGCATGACAGCCACGTGATCAGTGCATGATCAGTCACGTGATCATGGCATGCAGAGTCATGTGACCAGTGCATGATAAATACGAGATCAGTGCATAATCAGTCACGTGATCAGTGCATGATCAGGCAAGTGATCATTGCATGATCTGTCATGTGATCGGTGTATGATCAGCCACGTGATCGGTGCATGATCAGGCGTGTGAAGAGTGCATGATCAGTCACGTCGTCAGTGTATGATCAACCACGTGATCAATCAATGAGAGCCACCACATGAGTGCATGATCAGTCACGTGATCAGTGCATGATCTGTCTCTTCATCAGCCTATGATATCCACGTGATCAGTTCATGCGCAGTCATGTGATCAGTGCATGATAGCTACGTGATCAGTGCATGATCGGCCACTTGATCAGTGCAAGATTGCCAAGTGATCAGTGCATGATTAGTTACGTGATGAATGTATGATTAGCCACGTAATCAGTGCATGATAGCCACCTGATCAGTGCAAGTTCAGTCACATGATCATGGCAGGCGCAGTCATGTGATCAGTGCATGATAGCTACACAATAAGATCATAAACAGTCACGTGATAATTGCAGGATCAGACACGTGATCAGTCCATGAAAGCCACGTAATGAGTGCATGAACAGGTACGTGATCAATTCATGCGCAGTCACATGATCAGTGCATGGTAGACACGTGATTAGTGCATGACAGCCATGTGATCAGGGCATGATCCGTCACGTGATAAGTGCATACGCAGTCACGTGATCAGTGTATGATCAGCCACGTGACCAGTGCATGATAGCCACCTGATTAGTGCATGATAAGCAACGTGATTAGTGAATGATCATCCACGTGATCAGTGTACGATCAGACACGTGATCCGTGCATGATCAGCCACGTGATCAGTGCATGATCAGGCATGTTAAGAGTGCATGATCAGTCACGTCATCAGTGTATGATCAACCACGTGATCAATTAATGATAGCCACCACATGAGTGCATGATCAGTCACGTGATCAGAGCATGATCTGTCTCTTAAACAGCGTATGATATCCTCGTGATCAGTTCATAGGCAGTCATGTGATCAGTGCATGATAGCTACGTGATCAGTGCATGATCGGCCACTTGATCAGTGCAAGATCCCCAAGTGATCAGTGCATGATTAGTTACGTGATCAATGTATGATTAGCCACGTAATCAGTGCATGATAGCCACCTGATCAGTGCATGATAAGCAACGTGATTAGTGCATGATCAGCCACGTGATCAGCGCATGATCATCCACGTGATCAGTGCATGCACAGTCACGTGATTAGTGTATGATCAGCTTCGTGATCAGTGCGTGATTAGTTACGTGAACAATGTATGATAAGCAACGTGATCAGTGAATGATAGCCAAGTGATAAGTGCATGATCAGTCACGTGATCATGGCATGTGCAGTCATGTGATCAGGGCATGACAGCTAGGCAATGAGTGCATAATCAGTCACGTGATAATTGCAGGGTCAGCCACGTGATCAGTGCATGATCAGCCACGTGATCAGTGCATGCACAGTCACGTGATCAGTGTATGATCAGCTTTGTGATCAGTGCATGATTAGTTACGAGATCAATGTATGATTAGCCACGTAATCAGTGCATGATAGCCACCTGATCAGTGCAAGATCAGTCACATGATCATGGCAGGCGCAGTCATGTGATCAGTGCATGATAGCTACACAATAAGATCATAAACAGTCACGTGATAATTGCATGACCAGCCACGTGATCAGTGCATGATAGCCAAGTGATCATTGCCTACAGTTACGTGATCAATTCATGCGCAGCCACGTGATCAGTGCATGATAGCCAAATGATCATTGGCTACAGTTACGTGATCAATTCATGTGCAGTCACGTGATCTGTGCATGATAGCCACGTGATCAGTGCGTGATCAGTCATGTGATCAGTGTGTGATCAGTCACGTGATCAATGTATGATCATCCAATAATCAGTGCATGCGCAGTCACGTGATCAGTGCATGATAGCCACCTGAGCAGTGCATGATCAGCAACGTGATGAGTGCATGATCAGCCACATGTTCAGTTCATGATCAATCACGTGATCACTGTTTGATCAGCCACGTCCTCAGTGCATGCTCAGTCACATGATCAGTGCATGACCAGCCACGTGATCAGTGCATGATAGCCAAGTGATCATTGCCTACAGTTACGTGATCAATTCATGCGCAGCCACGTGATCAGTGCATGATAGCCACGTGATCAGTGCGTATTCAGTCACGTGATCAGTGTGTGATTAGTCACGTGATCAGTGTATGATCATCCAATATTCAGTGCATGCGCAGTCACGTGATCAGTGCATGATAGCCACGTCATCAGTGCATGATCAACCACTTTATCAGTGCATGATCAGCCACATGATCAGTGCATGATCAGTCACGTGATCAGTGCATGATCATCCACATGATCAGTGCATGATCAGCCACCTGATCATTGTATGATCAGCCATGTGATCAGTGCATGATAGCCAGGTTATCAGGACATGATCAGCCACGTCATCAGTGCATGATCAGCCAAGTGATCAGTGCATGCACAGTCACGTGATCATTGTATGATCAGCTTCGTGATCAGTACATGATCAGACACGTGGTCAGTGCATGATCAGTCACCTGATCATTGCATGAACAGGCACGAGATCAGTGCATGAACTGCAATGTGATTAGTTCATGATCAGCCACGTGATCAGTGTATGATCAACCGGGTGATCAGTGCACGATCAGCCACATGAACAGTGCAAGATCAGCCAAATGATCAGTGCATGCAGTCACGTAATCAGTGTATGATCAGCTTCGTGATCAGTGCATGATCAGCCACGTGATCAGTGCATGATTAGGCACGTGTTCAGTGCATTATCAGTAATGTGATCAGTGTATGATCAGGCACGTGATGAGTGCATGTACAGCCACGTGATCAGTGTATGATAAGCCACGTGATCAGTTCATGCACAGTCACGTGATCAGTGTATGCTCAGCTTCGTGATAATTTCATGATCAGCAACGAGATCAGTGCATGGTCAGGACGTGATCAGTGCATGATTAGTCACGTCTTCAGTGCATGATCAGTCACGTGATCAGTGCATGATAGCAACGTGAACAGTGCATGATCAGCTACGTGATCAGTGCATGATAGCCAGGTGATCAGTGCATGATCAGTCACATGTTCAATGTATGATCATCCACGTGATCAGTGCATGACAGCCAGGTGATCAGTGCATGATCAGTCACATGTTCAATGTATGATCATCCACGTGATCAGTGCATGATAGCCACGTGATCAGTGCATGATCAGTCATGTGATCAGTGTATGATCATCCACGTGATCAATGCATGATAGCCACCAGATAAGTGCATGATCAACCACGTGATCAGTGCATGATCAGCCTTGTGATCAGTGCATGCAGAGTCACGTGATCAGTGTATGATCAGCTTCGTGATCAGTGCATGATCAGCCAGGTGATCAGTGCGTTATCAGGAACGTGATCAGTGCCTGATCAGTCACGTGATCAGTGTATGATCAGACACGTGATCAGTGCATGATCAGCCTTGTGATCAGTGCATGCAGAGTCACGTGATCATTGTATGATCAGCTTCGTGATGAGTACATGATCAGACACGTGGTCAGTGCATGAACAGGCACGAGATCAGTGCATGAACTGCAATGTGATTAGTTTATGATCAGTCACGTGATCAGTGTATGATCAACCACGTGATCAGTGCACGATCAGCCACATGAACAGTGCAAGATCAGCCAAATGATCAGTGCATGCAGTCACGTAATCAGTGTATGATCAGCTTCTTGATCAGTGCATGACAGCCACGTGGTCAGTGCATGATGAGTCACATGATCAGTGCATGATCAGCCAGGTGTTCAGTGTATGATCAGCCACGTGATCAGTGCATGATAGCCACCTGATCAGTGCATGATAAGCAAAGTGATTAGTGCATGATCATCAACTTGAACAGAGTATGATCAGCCACATCATCAGTGCATGATCAGGCACGTGATCAGTGCATGATTAGTTACGTGATCAATGTATGATTAGCCACGTAATCAGTGCATGATAGCCACCTGATCAGTGCATGATAAGCAACATGATTAGTGCATGATCAGCCACGTGGTCAGTGCATGATCATCCACGTGATCAGTGCATGCACAGTCACGTTATTAGTGTATGATCAGCTTCGTGATAAGTGCGTGATTAGTTACGTGAACAATGTATGATAAGCCACGTGATCAGTGAATGATAGCCAAGTGATAAGTGCATGATCAGTCACGTGATCATGGCATGCACAGTCATGTGATGAGGGCATGACAGCTACGCAATGAGTGCATAATCAGTCACGTGATCAGTGCCTGATAGCCACGTAAACAGTGCATGAAGAGGTACTTGATCAGTTCATGAGCATTCACGTAATCAGTGCATGATAGACTCCTGATCAGGGAATGATAACCACGTGATCAGTGCATGATCATTCACTTGATCAGTGCATGTGCACTAACGTGATCAGGGTATGATCAGCCCCGTGTTCAGTGAATGATAGACACGTGATCAGTAAATGATAGCCAAGTGGTAAGTGCATGTCAGTCAAGTGATCATGGCATGCGCAGTCATGTGATCAGTGCAAGACAGCTACGCAATCAGTGCATAATCAGTCACGTGATCAGTGCATGATAGCCACGTAAACAGTGCATGAAGAGGGACGTGATCAGTTCATGCGCAGTCACGTGATCAGTGCATGATAGACTCCTGATCAGTGCATGACAGCCACGTGGTCAGTGCATGATCAGTCACGTGATCAGTGCTTGTGCAGTCACGTGTTCAGTGTATGATCAGCCAGGTGATCAGTGCATGATAGCCACCTGATCAGTGCATGATAAGCAAAGTGATAAGTGCATGATCATCCACTTGATCAGAGTATGATCAGCCACGTGATCAGTGCATGATCAGCCACGTAATCAGTGTATGATCAGCCACGTTATCAGTGCATGATAGCCACCTGATCAGTGCATGATAAGCAAAGTGATTAGTGCATGATCATCAACTTGATCAGAGTATGATCAGCCACGTCATCAGTGCATGATCAGGCACGTGATCAGTGCATGATCAGTCACCTGATCAGTGCATGATCAGTCACGTGATCAGTGCATGATAGCCACCTGACCACTACATGATCAGCAACGTGATTAGTGCATGATTAGCCACGTGATCAGTGCATGATCAGTCACCTGATCAGTGCATGATCAGTCACCTGATCAGTGCATGATAGCCACCTGACCACTACATGATCAGCAACGTGATTAGTGCATGATCAGCCACATGATCAGTGCATGATCAATCATGTGATCACTGTATGATTAGCCACATTATCAGTGCATGCTCAGTCACAGGATCAGTGCATGATCAGCCACGTGATCAGTGCATGATAGCCAAATTATCATTGGCTACAGTTACGTGATCAATTCATGTGCAGTCACGTGATCTGTGCATGATAGCCACGTGATCAGTGCGTGATCAGTCACGTGATCAGTGTGTGATCAGTCACGTGATCAATGTATGATCATCCAATAATCAGTGCATGTGCAGTCACGTGATCAGTGCATGATAGCCACCTGACCAGTGCATGATCAGCAACGTGATGAGTGCATGATCAGCCACATGATCAGCTCATGATCAATCACGTGATCACTGTATGATCAGCCACGTCATCAGTGCATGCTCAGTCACAGGATCAGTGCATGATCAGCCACGTGATCAGTGCATGATAGCCAAGTGATCATTGCCTACAGTTACGTGATCAATTCATGCGCAATCACGTGATCAGTGCATGATAGCCACGTGATCAGTGCATGATCAGTCACGTGATCAGTGCTTGCGCAGTCTCGTGTTCAGTGTATGATCAACCACGTGATCAATGCATGATAACCACCAGATCAGTTCATGATCAGTCACGTGATCAGTGCATGATCTCTCACGTGTCCAGTGTATGATATCCACGTGATCAGTTCTTGCGCAGTCATATGATCAGTGCATGATAGCTAAGTGATCAGTGCCTGATCAGCCACGTGATCAGTGCAAGATCGCCACGTGATCAGTGCATGATTATTTAGGTGATTAATGTATGATTAGCCACATGATCAGTGCATGACAGCCACGTGATCAGTGCATGATCAGTCACGTGATCATGGCATGCAGAGTCATGTGATCAGTGCATGATAAATACGAGATCAGTGCATAATCAGTCACGTGATCAGTGCATGATCAGGCAAGTGATCATTGCATGATCTGTCATGTGATCGGTGTATGATCAGCCACGTGATCGGTGCATGATCAGGCGTGTGAAGAGTGCATGATCAGTCACGTCATCAGTGTATGATCAACCACGTGATCAATCAATGAGAGCCACCACATGAGTGCATGATCAGTCACGTGATCAGTGCATGATCTGTCTCTTCATCAGCCTATGATATCCACGTGATCAGTTCATGCGCAGTCATGTGATCAGTGCATGATAGCTACGTGATCAGTGCATGATCGGCCACTTGATCAGTGCAAGATTGCCAAGTGATCAGTGCATGATTAGTTACGTGATGAATGTATGATTAGCCACGTAATCAGTGCATGATAGCCACCTGATCAGTGCAAGTTCAGTCACATGATCATGGCAGGCGCAGTCATGTGATCAGTGCATGATAGCTACACAATCAGATCATAAACAGTCAGGTGATAATTGCAGGATCAGACACGTGATCAGTGCATGAAAGCCACGTAATCAGTGCATGAACAGGTACGTGATCAGTTCATGCGCAGTCACATGATCAGTGCATGGTAGACACGTGATTAGTGCATGACAGCCATGTGATCAGGGCATGATCCGTCACGTGATAAGTGCATACGCAGTCACGTGATCAGTGTATGATCAGCCACGTGACCAGTGCATGATAGCCACCTGATTAGTGCATGATAAGCAACGTGATTAGTGAATGATCATCCACGTGATCAGTGTACGATCAGACACGTGATCCGTGCATGATCAGCCACGTGATCAGTGCATGATCAGGCATGTTAAGAGTGCATGATCAGTCACGTCATCAGTGTATGATCAACCACGTGATCAATTAATGATAGCCACCACATGAGTGCATGATCAGTCACGTGATCAGAGCATGATCTGTCTCTTAAACAGCGTATGATATCCTCGTGATCAGTTCATAGGCAGTCATGTGATCAGTGCATGATAGCTACGTGATCAGTGCATGATCGGCCACTTGATCAGTGCAAGATCCCCAAGTGATCAGTGCATGATTAGTTACGTGATCAATGTATGATTAGCCACGTAATCAGTGCATGATAGCCACCTGATCAGTGCATGATAAGCAACGTGATTAGTGCATGATCAGCCACGTGATCAGCGCATGATCATCCACGTGATCAGTGCATGCACAGTCACGTGATTAGTGTATGATCAGCTTCGTGATCAGTGCGTGATTAGTTACGTGAACAATGTATGATAAGCAACGTGATCAGTGAATGATAGCCAAGTGATAAGTGCATGATCAGTCACGTGATCATGGCATGTGCAGTCATGTGATCAGGGCATGACAGCTAGGCAACGAGTGCATAATCAGTCACGTGATAATTGCAGGGTCAGCCACGTGATCAGTGCATGATCAGCCACGTGATCAGTGCATGCACAGTCACGTGATCAGTGTATGATCAGCTTTGTGATCAGTGCATGATTAGTTACGAGATCAATGTATGATTAGCCACGTAATCAGTGCATGATAGCCACCTGATCAGTGCAAGATCAGTCACATGATCATGGCAGGCGCAGTCATGTGATCAGTGCATGATAGCTACACAATAAGATCATAAACAGTCACGTGATAATTGCATGACCAGCCACGTGATCAGTGCATGATAGCCAAGTGATCATTGCCTACAGTTACGTGATCAATTCATGCGCAGCCACGTGATCAGTGCATGATAGCCAAATGATCATTGGCTACAGTTACGTGATCAATTCATGTGCAGTCACGTGATCTGTGCATGATAGCCACGTGATCAGTGCGTGATCAGTCATGTGATCAGTGTGTGATCAGTCACGTGATCAATGTATGATCATCCAATAATCAGTGCATGCGCAGTCACGTGATCAGTGCATGATAGCCACCTGATCAGTGCATGATCAGCAACGTGATGAGTGCATGATCAGCCACATGTTCAGTTCATGATCAATCACGTGATCACTGTTTGATCAGCCACGTCCTCAGTGCATGCTCAGTCACATGATCAGTGCATGACCAGCCACGTGATCAGTGCATGATAGCCAAGTGATCATTGCCTACAGTTACGTGATCAATTCATGCGCAGCCACGTGATCAGTGCATGATAGCCACGTGATCAGTGCGTATTCAGTCACGTGATCAGTGTGTGATTAGTCACGTGATCAGTGTATGTTCATCCAATATTCAGTGCATGGGCAGTCACGTGATCAGTGCATGATAGCCACGTCATCAGTGCATGATCAACCACTTTATCAGTGCATGATCAGCCACATGATCAGTGCATGATCAGTCACGTGATCAGTGCATGATCATCCACATGATCAGTGCATGATCAGCCACCTGATCATTGTATGATCAGCCATGTGATCAGTGCATGATAGCCAGGTTATCAGTACATGATCAGCCACGTCATCAGTGCATGATCAGCCAAGTGATCAGTGCATGCACAGTCACGTGATCATTGTATGATCAGCTTCGTGATCAGTACATGATCAGACACGTGGTCAGTGCATGATCAGTCACCTGATCATTGCATGAACAGGCACGAGATCAGTGCATGAACTGCAATGTGATTAGTTCATGATCAGCCACGTGATCAGTGTATGATCAACCGGGTGATCAGTGCACGATCAGCCACATGAACAGTGCAAGATCAGCCAAATGATCAGTGCATGCAGTCACGTAATCAGTGTATGATCAGCTTCGTGATCAGTGCATGATCAGCCACGTGATCAGTGCATGATCAGCCACGTGATCAGTGTGTTATCAGGAACGTGATCAGTGCATGATCAGTCATGTGATCAGTGTATGATCAGCTTTGTGATCAGTGCATGATCAGGAACGTGATCAGTGCATGATCAGTCACGTGATCAGAGCATGATCAGCAACGTAATCAGTGTATGATCAGCCACGTAATCAGTGCATCATAGCCACCTGATCAGTGCATGATAAGCAAAGTGATTAATGCATGATCATCAACTTGATCAGAGTATGATCAGCCACGTCATCAGTGCATGATCAGGCTCGTGATCAGTGCATGATCAGTCACGTGATCAGTGCATGATAGCCACCTGACCACTACATGATCAGCAACGTGATTAGTTCATGATCAGCCACATGATCAGTGCATGATCAATCACGTGATCACTGTATGATCAGCCACGTCATCAGTGCATGCTCAGTCACAGGATCAGTGCAGGATCAGCCACGTGATCAGTGCATGATAGCCAAATGATCATTGGCTACAGTTACGTGATCAATTCATGTGCAGTCACGTGATCTGTGCATGATAGGCACGTGATCAGTGCGTGATCAGTCATGTGATCAGTGTGTGATCAGTCACGTGATCAATGTATGATCATCCAATATTCAGTGCATGCGCAGTCACGTGATCAGTGCATGATAGCCACATCATCAGTGCATGATCAACCACTTTATCAGTGCATGATCAGCCACATGATCAGTGCATGATCAGTCACGTGATCAGTGCATGATCATCCACATGATCAGTGCATGATCAGCCACCTGATCATTGTATGATCAGCCATGTGATCAGTGCATGATACCCAGGTTATAAGTACATGATCAGCCACGTCATCAGTGCATGATCAGCCAAGTGATCAGTGCATGCACAGTCACGTGATCATTGAATGATCAGCTTCCTGATCAGTACATGATCAGACACGTGGTCAGTGCATGATCAGTCACCTGATCATTGCATGAACAGGCACGAGATCAGTGCATGAACTGCAATGTGATTAGATCATGATCAGCCACGTGATCAGTGTATGATCAACCACGTGATCAGTGCACGATCAGCCACATGAACAGTGCAAAATCAGCCAAATGATCAGTGCATGCAGTCACGTAATCAGTGTATGATCAGCTTCGTGATCAGTACATGATCAGCCACGTGATCAGTGCATGATTAGGCACGGGTTCAGTGCATTATCAGTAATGTGATCAGTGTATGATCAGGCACGTGATGAGTGCATGTACAGCAACGTGATCAGTGTATGATAAGCCACGTGATCAGTTCATGCACAGTCACGTGATCAGTGTATGCTCAGCTTCGTGATAATTGCATGATCAGCAACGAGATCAGTGCATGGTCAGGACGTGATCAGTGCATGATTAGTCACGTCTTCAGTGCATGATCAGTCACGTGATCAGTGCATGATAGCAACGTGAACAGTGCATGATCAGCTACGTGATCAGTGCATGATAGCCAGGTAATCAGTGCATGATCAGTCACATGTTCAATGTATGATCATCCACGTGATCAGTGCATGATAGCCACGTGATCAGTGCATGATCAGTCATGTGATCAGTGTATGATCATCCACGTGATCAATGCATGATAGCCACCAGATAAGTGCATGATCAACCACGTGATCAGTGGATGATCAGCCTTGTGATCAGTGCATGCAGAGTCACGTGATCAGTGTATGATCAGCTTCGTGATCAGTGCATGATCAGCCACGTGATCAGTGCGTTATCAGGAACGTGATCAGTGCCTGATCAGTCACGTGATCAGTGTATGATCAGACACGTGATCAGTGCATGATCAGCCTTGTGATCAGGGCATTCAGAGTCACGTGATCAGTGTATGATCAGCTTTGTGATCAGTGCATGATCAGCCACGTGATCAGTGCATGATCAGGAACGTGATCAGTGTATGCTCAGCCACGTGTTCAGTGCATGATAGACACGTGATCATGGCATGCGAAGTCATGTGATCAGTGCATGACAGCAACGCAATCAGTGCATAATCAGTCACGTCATCAGTGCATGATAGCCACGTAAACAGTGTATGAAGAGCTACGTGTTCAGTTCATGCGCAGTCAGGTGATCAATGCATGATAGACTCCTGATCAGGGAATGATAACCACGTGATCAGTGCATGATCAGTCACGTGATCAGTGCATGGGCAGTAACGTGATCAGTGTATGATCAGCCACCTGTTCAGTGAATGATAGACACGTGATCAGTGAATGATAGCCAAGTGATAAGTGCATGATCAGTCACGTGATCATGGCATGCGCAGTCATGTGATCAGTGCATGACAGCTATGCAATCAGTGCATAATCAGTCACGTGATCAGTGCATGATAGCCACGTAAACAGTGCATGAAGAGGTACGTGATCAGATCATGCGCAGTCACGTGATCAGTGCATGATAGACTCCTGATCAGTGCATGGCAGCCACGTGGTCAGTGCATGATCAGTCACGTGAACAGTGCTTGCGCAGTAACGTGTTCAGTGTATGATCAGCCAGGTGATCAGTGCATGATAGCCACCTGATCAGTGCATGATAAGCAAAGTGATAAGTGCAGATCATCCACGTGATCAGTGCATGCACAGTCACGTGATTAGTGTATGATCAGCTTCATGATAAGTGCGTGATTAGTTACGTGAACAATGTATGATAAGCCACGTGATCAGTGAATTATAGCCAAGTGATAAGTGCATGATCAGTCACGTGATCATGGCATGCGCAGTCATGTCATGAGGGCATGACAGCTACGCAATGAGTACATAATCAGTCATGTGATCAGTGCATGCGCACTAACGTGCTCAGTGTATGATCAGCCTCGTGTTCAGTGAATGATAGACACGTGATCAGTAAATGATAGCCAAGTAATAAGTGCATGTCAGTCACGTGATCATGGCATGCGCAGTCATGTGATCAGTGAAAGACAGCTACGCAATCAGTGCATAATCAGTCACGTGACCAGTGCATGATAGCCACATAAACAGTGCATGAAGAGGTATGTGATCAGTTCATGCGCAGTCACGTGATCAGTGCATGATAGACTCCTGATCAGTGCATGACAGCCACGTGGTCAGAGCATGATCAGTCACGTGATCAGTGCTTGTGCAGTCACGTGTTCAGTGTATGATCAGCCACGTGATCAGTGCATGATAGCCACCTGATCAGTGCATGATAAGCAAAGTGATAAGTGCATGATCATCCACTTGATCAGAGTATGATCAGCCACGTGATCAGTGTGTGATTAGTCACGTGATCAGTGTATGATCATCCAATATTCAGTGCATGCCCAGTCACGTGATCAGTGCATGATAGCCACGTCATCAGTGCATGATCAACCACTTTATCAGTGCATGATCAGCCACATGATCAGTGCATGATCAGCCAAGTGATCATTGTATGATCAGCCATGTGATCAGTGCATGATAGCCAGGTTATAAGTACATGATCAGCCACGTGGTCAGTGCATGATCAGTCACCTGATCATTGCATGAACAGGCACGAGATCAGTGCATGAACTGCAATGTGATTAGTTCATGATCAGCCACGTGATCAGTGTATGATCAACCACGTGATCAGTGCACGATCAGCCACATGAACAGTGCAAGATCAGCCAAATGATCAGTGCATGCAATCATGTAATCAGTGTATGATCAGCTTCGTGATCAGTGCATGATCAGTCACGTGATCAGTGCATGATAGCCACCTGACCACTACATGATCAGCAACGTGATTAGTTCATGATCAGCCACATGATCAGTGCATGATCAATCACGTGATCACTGTATGATCAGCCACGTCATCAGTGCATGCTCAGTCACAGGATCAGTGCAGGATCAGCCACATGATCAGTGCATGATAGCCAAATGATCATTGGCTACAGTTACGTGATCAATTCATGTGCAGTCACGTGATCTGTGCATGATAGCCACGTGATCAGTGCGTGATCAGTCATGTGATCAGTGTGTGATCAGTCACGTGATCAATGTATGATCATCCAATAATCAGTGCATGTGCACTCACGTGACAGTGCATGATAGCCACCTGATCAGTGCATGATCAGCAACCGGATGAGTGCATGATCAGCCACATGATCAGTTCATGATCAATCACGTGATCACTGTTTGATCAGCCACGTCATCAGTGCATGCTCAGTCACATGATCAGTGCATGACCAGCCACGTGATCAGTGCATGATAGCCAAGTGATCATTGCCTACAGTTACGTGATCAGTTCATGGGCAGCCACGTGATCAGTGCATGATAGCCACGTGATCAGTGCGTATTCAGTCACGTGATCAGTGTGTGATTAGTCACGTGATCAGTGTATGATCATCCAATATTCAGTGCATGCGCAGTCACGTGATCAGTGCATGATAGCCACGTCATCAGTGCATGATCAACCACTTTATCAGTGCATGATCAGCCCCATGATCAGTGCATGATCAGTCACGTGATCAGTGCATGATCATCCACATGATCAGTGCATGATCAGCCACCTGATCATTGTATGATTAGCCATGTGATCAGTGCATGATAGCCAGGTTATAAGTACATGATCAGCCACGTCATCAGTGCATGATCAGCCAAGTGATCAGTGCATGCACAGTCACGTGATCATTGTATGATCAGCTTCGTGATGAGTACATGATCAGACAAGTGGTCAGTGCATGATCAGTCACCTGATCATTGCATGAACAGGCACGAGATCAGTGCATGAACTGCAATGTGATTAGATCATGATCAGCCACGTGATCAGTGTATGATTAACCACGTGATCAGTGCACGATCAGCCACATGAACAGTGCAAGATCAGCCAAATGATCAGTGCATGCAGTCACGTAATCAGTGTATGATCAGCTTCGTGATCAGTACATGATCAGCCACGTGATCAGTGCATGATTAGGCACGGGTTCAGTGCATTATCAGTAATGTGATCAGTGTATGATCAGGCACGTGATGAGTGCATGTACAGCCACGTGATCAGTGTATGATAAGCCACGTGATCAGTTCATGCACAGTCACGTGATCAGTGTATGCTCAGCTTCGTGATAATTGCATGATCAGCAACGAGATCAGTGCATGGTCAGGACGAGATCAGTGCATGATTAGTCACGTCTTCAGTGCATGATCAGTCACGTGATCAGTGCATGATAGCAACGTGAACAGTGCATGATCAGCTACGTGATCAGTGCATGATAGCCAGGTGATCAGTGCATGATCAGTCACATGTTCAATGTATGATCATCCACGTGATCAGTGCATGATAGCCACGTGATCAGTGCATGATCAGTCATGTGATCAGTGTATGATCATCCACGTGATAAATGCATGATAGCCACCAGATAAGTGCATGATCAACCACGTGATAAGTGGATGATCAGACTTGTGATCAGTGCCTGATCAGTCACGTGATCAGTGTATGATCAGACACGTGATCAGTGCATGATCAGACTTGTGATCAGGGCATGCAGAGTCACGTCATCAGTGTATGATCAGCTTTGTGATCAGTGCATGATCAGCCACGTGATCAGTGCATGATCAGGAACGTGATCAGTGCATGATCAGTCACATGATCAGAGCATGATCAGCCACGAAATCAGTGCATCATAGCCACCTGATCAGTGCATGATAAGCAAAGTGATTAGTGCATGATCATCAACTTGATCAGAGTATGATCAGCCACGTCATCAGTGCATGATCAGACACGTGATCAGTGCATGGTCAGTCACCTGATCAGTGCATGATCAGTCACGTGATCAGTGCATGATAGCCACCTGACCACTACATGATCAGCAACATGATTAGTGCATGATCAGCCACATGATCAGTGCATGATCAATCACGTGATCACTGTATGATCATCCACGTCATCAGTGCATGCTCAGTCACAGGATCAGTGCATGATCAGCCACGTGATCAGTGCATGATAGCCAAATGATCATTGGCTACATTTACGTGATCAATTCATGTGCAGTCACGTGATCTGTGCATGATAGCCACGTGATCAGTGCGTGATCAGTCACGTGATCAGTGTGTGATCAGTCACGTGATCAATGTATGATCATCCAATACTCAGTGCATGCGCAGTCATGTGATCAGTGCATGATAGCCACCTGACCAGTGCATGATCAGCAACGTGATTAGTGCATGATCAGCCACATGATCAGTTCATGATCAATCACGTGACCACTGTATTATCAGCCACGTCATCAGTGCATGCTCTGTCACATGATCAGTGCATGTTCAGTCACATGATCAGTGCATGGTCAGCCACGTGATCAAGTGCATGATAGCCAAATGATCATTGGCTACAGTTACGTGATCAATTCATGCGCAGCCACGTGATCAGTGCATGATAGCCATGTGATCAGTGCGTATTCAGTCACGTGATCAGTGTGTGATTAGTCACGTGATCAGTGTATGATCATCCAATATTCAGTGCATGCGCAGTCACGTGATCAGTGCATGATAGCCACGTCATCAGTGCATGATCAACCACTTTATCAGTGCATGATCAGCCACATGATCAGTGCATGATCAGTCACGTGATCAGTGCATGATCATCCACATGATCAGTGCATGATCAGCCACCTGATCATTGTATGATCAGCCATGTGATCAGTGCATGATAGCCAGGTTATCAGGACATGGTCAGCCACGTCATCAGTGCATGATCAGCCAAGTGATCAGTGCATGCACAGTCACGTGATCATTGTATGATCAGCTTCGTGATCAGTACATGATCAGACACGTGGTCAGTGCATGATCAGTCACCTGATCATTGCATGAACAGGCACGAGATCAGTGCATGAACTGCAATGTGATTAGTTCATGATCAGCCACGTGATCAGTGCATGCTCAGGAACGTGATCAGTGCATGATCAGTCACGTGATCAGAGCATGATCAGCCAAGTAAGCAGTGTATGATCAGCCGCGTAATCAGTGCATCATAGCCACCTGATCAGTGCATGATAAGCTAAGTGATTAGTGCATGATCATCCACTTGATCAGAGTATGATCAGCCACGTCATCAGTGCATGATCAGGCACGTGATCAGAGCATGATCAGTCACCTGATCAGTGCATGGTCAGTCACGTGATCAGTGCATGATCAGCCACATGATCAGTTCATGATCAATCACGTGATCACTGTATGATCAGCCACGTCATCAGTGCATGCTCAGTCACAAGATCAGTGCATGTTCAGTCACATGATCAGTGCATGATCAGCCACGTGATCAGTGCATGATAGCCAAATGACCATTGGCTACAGTTACGTGATCAATTCATGCGCAGTCACGTGATCTGTGCATGATAGCCACCTGATCAGTGCATGATCAGCAACGTGATGAGTGCATGATCAGCCACATGATCAGTTCATGATGAATCACGTGATCATGTTTGATCAGCCACGTCATCAGTGCATGCTCAGTCACAGCATCAGAGCATGGTCAGCCACGTGATCAGTGCATGATAGCCAAATGATCATTGGCTACAGTTACGTGATCAATTCATGTGCAGTCACGTGATCTGTGCATGATAGCCACCTGACCAGTGCATGATCAGCAACGTGATTAGTGCATGATCAGCCACATGATCAGTTCATGATCAATCACGTGATCACTGTATGATCAGCCACGTCATCAGTGCATGCTCAGTCACATGATCAGTGCATGTTCAGTCACATGATCAGTGCATGATCAGCCACGTGATCAGTGCATGATAGCCAAATGATCATTGGCTACAGTTACGTGATCAATTCATGTGCAGTCACGTGATCTGTGCATGATAGCCACGTGATCAGTCCGTGATCAGTCATGTGATCAGTGTGTGATCAGTCACGTGATCAATGTATGATCGTCCAATAATCAGTGCATGCGCAGTCACGTGATCAGTGCATGATAGCCACCTGATCAGTGCATGATCAGCAACGTGATGAGTGCATGATCAGCCACATGATCAGTTCATGATAAATCACGTGACCACTGTATTATCAGCCACGTCATCAGTGCATGCTCAGTCACATGATCAGTGCATGACCAGCCACGTGATCAGTGCATGATAGCCAAGTGATCATTGCCTACAGTTACGTGATCAGTTCATGGGCAGCCACGTGATCAGTGCATGATAGCCACGTGATCAGTGCGTATTTTGTCACGTGATCAGTGTGTGATTAGTCACGTGATCAGTGTATGATCATCCAATATTCAGTGCATGCGCAGTCACGTGATCAGTGCATGATAGCCACATCATCAGTGCATGATCAACCACTTTATCAGTGCATGATCAGCCCCATGATCAGTGCATGATCAGTCACGTGATCAGTGCATGATCATCCACATGATCAGTGCATGATCAGCCACCTGATCATTGTATGATCAGCCATGTGATCAGTGCATGATAGCCAGGTTATAAGTACATGATCAGCCACGTCATCAGTGCATGATCAGCCAAGTGATCAGTGCATGCACAGTCACGTGATCATTGTATGATCAGCTTCGTGATCAGTACATGATCAGACACGTGGTCAGTGCATGATCAGTCACCTGATCATTGCATGAACAGGCACGAGATCAGTGCATGAACTGCAATGTGATTAGATCATGATCAGCCACGTGATCAGTGTATGATTAACCACGTGATCAGTGCACGATCAGCCACATGAACAGTGCAAGATCAGCCAAATGATCAGTGCATGCAGTCACGTAATCAGTGTATGATCAGCTTCGTGATCAGTACATGATCAGCCACGTGATCAGTGCATGATTAGGCACGGGTTCAGTGCATTATCAGTAATGTGATCAGTGTATGATCAGGCACGTGATGAGTGCATGTACAGCCACGTGATCAGTGTATGATAAGCCACGTGATCAGTTCATGCACAGTCACGTGATCAGTGTATGCTCAGCTTCGTGATAATTGCATGATCAGCAACGAGATCAGTGCATGATCAGTCACGTGATCAGTGCATGATCATCCACATGATCAGTGCATGATCAGCCACCTGATCATTGTATGATCAGCCATGTGATCAGTGCATGATAGCCAGGTTATCAGGACATGGTCAGCCACGTCATCAGTGCATGATCAGCCAAGTGATCAGTGCATGCACAGTCACGTGATCATTGTATGATCAGCTTCGTGATCAGTACATGATCAGACACGTGGTCAGTGCATGATCAGTCACCTGATCATTGCATGAACAGGCACGAGATCAGTGCATGAACTGCAATGTGATTAGTTCATGATCAGCCACGTGATCAGTGCATGCTCAGGAACGTGATCAGTGCATGATCAGTCACGTGATCAGAGCATGATCAGCCAAGTAAGCAGTGTATGATCAGCCGCGTAATCAGTGCATCATAGCCACCTGATCAGTGCATGATAAGCTAAGTGATTAGTGCATGATCATCCACTTGATCAGAGTATGATCAGCCACGTCATCAGTGCATGATCAGGCACGTGATCAGAGCATGATCAGTCACCTGATCAGTGCATGGTCAGTCACGTGATCAGTGCATGATCAGCCACATGATCAGTTCATGATCAATCACGTGATCACTGTATGATCAGCCACGTCATCAGTGCATGCTCAGTCACAAGATCAGTGCATGTTCAGTCACATGATCAGTGCATGATCAGCCACGTGATCAGTGCATGATAGCCAAATGACCATTGGCTACAGTTACGTGATCAATTCATGCGCAGTCACGTGATCTGTGCATGATAGCCACCTGATCAGTGCATGATCAGCAACGTGATGAGTGCATGATCAGCCACATGATCAGTTCATGATGAATCACGTGATCATGTTTGATCAGCCACGTCATCAGTGCATGCTCAGTCACAGCATCAGAGCATGGTCAGCCACGTGATCAGTGCATGATAGCCAAATGATCATTGGCTACAGTTACGTGATCAATTCATGTGCAGTCACGTGATCTGTGCATGATAGCCACCTGACCAGTGCATGATCAGCAACGTGATTAGTGCATGATCAGCCACATGATCAGTTCATGATCAATCACGTGATCACTGTATGATCAGCCACGTCATCAGTGCATGCTCAGTCACATGATCAGTGCATGTTCAGTCACATGATCAGTGCATGATCAGCCACGTGATCAGTGCATGATAGCCAAATGATCATTGGCTACAGTTACGTGATCAATTCATGTGCAGTCACGTGATCTGTGCATGATAGCCACGTGATCAGTCCGTGATCAGTCATGTGATCAGTGTGTGATCAGTCACGTGATCAATGTATGATCGTCCAATAATCAGTGCATGCGCAGTCACGTGATCAGTGCATGATAGCCACCTGATCAGTGCATGATCAGCAACGTGATGAGTGCATGATCAGCCACATGATCAGTTCATGATAAATCACGTGACCACTGTATTATCAGCCACGTCATCAGTGCATGCTCAGTCACATGATCAGTGCATGACCAGCCACGTGATCAGTGCATGATAGCCAAGTGATCATTGCCTACAGTTACGTGATCAGTTCATGGGCAGCCACGTGATCAGTGCATGATAGCCACGTGATCAGTGCGTATTTTGTCACGTGATCAGTGTGTGATTAGTCACGTGATCAGTGTATGATCATCCAATATTCAGTGCATGCGCAGTCACGTGATCAGTGCATGATAGCCACGTCATCAGTGCATGATCAACCACTTTATCAGTGCATGATCAGCCCCATGATCAGTGCATGATCAGTCACGTGATCAGTGCATGATCATCCACATGATCAGTGCATGATCAGCCACCTGATCATTGTATGATCAGCCATGTGATCAGTGCATGATACCCAGGTTATAAGTACATGATCAGCCACGTCATCAGTGCATGATCAGCCAAGTGATCAGTGCATGCACAGTCACGTGATCATTGTATGATCAGCTTCGTGATCAGTACATGATCAGACACGTGGTCAGTGCATGATCAGTCACCTGATCATTGCATGAACAGGCACGAGATCAGTGCATGAACTGCAATGTGATTAGATCATGATCAGCCACGTGATCAGTGTATGATTAACCACGTGATCAGTGCACGATCAGCCACATGAACAGTGCAAGATCAGCCAAATGATCAGTGCATGCAGTCACGTAATCAGTGTATGATCAGCTTCGTGATCAGTACATGATCAGCCACGTGATCAGTGCATGATTAGGCACAGGTTCAGTGCATTATCAGTAATGTGATCAGTGTATGATCAGGCACGTGATGAGTGCATGTACAGCCACGTGATCAGTGTATGATAAGCCACGTGATCAGTTCATGCACAGTCACGTGATCAGTGTATGCTCAGCTTCGTGATAATTGCATGATCAGCAACGAGATCAGTGCATGGTCAGGACGAGATCAGTGCATGATTAGTCACGTTTTCAGTGCATGATCAGTCACGTGATCAGTGCATGATAGCAACGTGAACAGTGCATGATCAGCTATGTGATCAGTGCATGATAGCCAGGTGATCAGTGCATGATCAGTCACATGTTCAATGTATGATCATCCACGTGATCAGTGCATGATAGCCACGTGATCAGTGCATGATCAGTCATGTGATCAGTGTATGATCATCCACGTGATCAATGCATGATAGCCACCAGATAAGTGCATGATCAACCACGTGATCAGTGGATGATCAGACTTGTGATCAGTGCCTGATCAGTCACGTGATCAGTGTATGATCAGACACGTGATCAGTGCATGATCAGACTTGTGATCAGGGCATGCAGAGTCACGTCATCAGTGTATGATCAGCTTTGTGATCAGTGCATGATCAGCCACGTGATCAGTGCATGATCAGGAACGTGATCAGTGCATGATCAGAGCATGATCAGCCACGAAATCAGTGCATCATAGCCACCTGATCAGTGCATGATAAGCAAAGTGATTAGTGCATGATCATCAACTTGATCAGAGTATGATCAGCCATGTCATCAGTGCATGATCAGACACGTGATCAGTGCATGGTCAGTCACCTGATCAGTGCATGATCAGTCACGTGATCAGTGCACGATAGCCACCTGACCACTACATGATCAGCAACATGATTAGTGCATGATCAGCCACATGATCAGTGCATGATCAATCACGTGATCACTGTATGATCATCCACGTCATCAGTGCATGCTCAGTCACAGGATCAGTGCATGATCAGCCACGTGATCAGTGCATGATAGCCCAATGATCATTGGCTACATTTACGTGATCAACTCATGTGCAGTCACGTGATCTGTGCATGATAGCCACGTGATCAGTGCGTGATCAGTCACGTGATCAGTGTGTGATCAGTCACGTGATCAATGTATGATCATCCAATACTCAGTGCATGCGCAGTCATGTGATCAGTGCATGATAGCCACCTGACCAGTGCATGATCAGCAACGTGATTAGTGCATGATCAGCCACATGATCAGTTCATGATCAATCACGTGACCACTGTATTATCAGCCACGTCATCAGTGCATGCTCTGTCACATGATCAGTGCATGTTCAGTCACATGATCAGTGCATGATCAGCCACGTGATCAGTGCATGATAGCCAAATGACCATTGGCTACAGTTACGTGATCAATTCATGCGCAGTCACGTGATCTGTGCATGATAGCCACGTGATCAGTGCGTGATCAGTCATGTGATCAGTGTGTGATCAGTCACGTGATCAATGTATGATCATCCAATAATCAGTGCATGCGCAGTCACGTGATCAGTGCATGATAGCCACCTGATCAGTGCATGATCAGCAACGTGATGAGTGCATGATCAGCCACATGATCAGTTCATGATGAATCACGTGATCATGTTTGATCAGCCACGTCATCAGTGCATGCTCAGTCACAGCATCAGAGCATGGTCAGCCACGTGATCAGTGCATGATAGCCAAATGATCATTGGCTACAGTTACGTGATCAATTCATGTGCAGTCACGTGATCTGTGCATGATAGCCACCTGACCAGTGCATGATCAGCAACGTGATTAGTGCATGATCAGCCACATGATCAGTTCATGATCAATCACGTGATCACTGTATTATCAGCCACGTCATCAGTGCATGCTCAGTCACATGATCAGTGCATGATCAGCCACGTGATCAGTGCATGATAGCCCAATGATCATTGGCTACATTTACGTGATCAACTCATGTGCAGTCACGTGATCTGTGCATGATAGCCACGTGATCAGTGCGTGATCAGTCACGTGATCAGTGTGTGATCAGTCACGTGATCAATGTATGATCATCCAATACTCAGTGCATGCGCAGTCATGTGATCAGTGCATGATAGCCACCTGACCAGTGCATGATCAGCAACGTGATTAGTGCATGATCAGCCACATGATCAGTTCATGATCAATCACGTGACCACTGTATTATCAGCCACGTCATCAGTGCATGCTCTGTCACATGATCAGTGCATGTTCAGTCACATGATCAGTGCATGATCAGCCACGTGATCAAGTGCATGATAGCCAAATGATCATTGGCTACAGTTACGTGATCAATTCATGTGCAGTCACGTGATCTGTGCATGATAGCCACGTGATCAGTGCATGATCAGTCATGTGATCAGTGTGTGATAAGTCACGTGATCAATGTATGATCATCCAATAATCAGTGCATGCGCAGTCACGTGATCAGTGCATGATAGCCACCTGATCAGTGCATGATCAGCAACGTGATGAGTGCATGATCAGCCACATGATCACTTCATGATCAATCACGTGATCACTGTTTGATCAGCCACGTCATCAGTGCATGCTCACTCACATGATCACTGCATGACCAGCCACGTGATCAGTGCATGATAGCCAAGTGATCATTGCCTACAATTACGTGATCAATTCATGCGCAGCCACGTGATCAGTGCATGATAGCCACGTGATCAGTGCGTATTCAGTCACGTGATCAGTGTGTGATTAGTCACGTGATCAGTGTATGATCATCCAATATTCAGTGCATGCGCAGTCACGTGATCAGTGCATGATAGCCACGTCATCAGTGCATGATCAGGCACGTGATCAGAGCATGATCAGTCACCTGATCAGTGCATGGTCAGTCACGTGATCAGTGCATGATCAGCCACATGATCAGTTCATGATCAATCACGTGATCACTGTATGATCAGCCACGTCATCAGTGCATGCTCAGTCACAAGATCAGTGCATGTTCAGTCACATGATCAGTGCATGATCAGCCACGTGATCAGTGCATGATAGCCAAATGACCATTGGCTACAGTTACGTGATCAATTCATGCGCAGTCACGTGATCTGTGCATGATAGCCACGTGATCAGTGCGTGATCAGTCATGTGATCAGTGTGTGATCAGTCACGTGATCAATGTATGATCATCCAATAATCAGTGCATGCGCAGTCACGTGATCAGTGCATGATAGCCACCTGATCAGTGCATGATCAGCAACGTGATGAGTGCATGATCAGCCACATGATCAGTTCATGATGAATCACGTGATCATGTTTGATCAGCCACGTCATCAGTGCATGCTCAGTCACAGCATCAGAGCATGGTCAGCCACGTGATCAGTGCATGATAGCCAAATGATCATTGGCTACAGTTACGTGATCAATTCATGTGCAGTCACGTGATCTGTGCATGATAGCCACCTGACCAGTGCATGATCAGCAACGTGATTAGTGCATGATCAGCCACATGATCAGTTCATGATCAATCACGTGATCACTGTATTATCAGCCACGTCATCAGTGCATGCTCAGTCACATGATCAGTGCATGTTCAGTCACATGATCAGTGCATGATCTGCCACTTGATCAGTGCATGATAGCCAAATGATCATTGGCTACAGTTACGTGATCAATTCATGTGCAGTCACGTGATCTGTGCATGATAGCCACGTGATCAGTGCGTGATCAGTCATGTGATCAGTGTGTGATCAGTCACGTGATCAATGTATGATCATCCAATAATCAGTGCATGCGCAGTCACGTGATCAGTGCATGATAGCCACCTGATCAGTGCATGATCAGCAACGTGATGAGTGCATGATCAGCCACATGTTCAGTTCATGATCAATCACGTGATCACTGTTTGATCAGCCACGTCCTCAGTGCATGCTCAGTCACATGATCAGTGCATGACCAGCCACGTGATCAGTGCATGATAGCCAAGTGATCATTGCCTACAGTTACGTGATCAATTCATGCGCAGCCACGTGATCAGTGCATGATAGCCACGTGATCAGTGCGTATTCAGTCACGTGATCAGTGTGTGATTAGTCACGTGATCAGTGTATGTTCATCCAATATTCAGTGCATGCGCAGTCACGTGATCAGTGCATGATAGCCACGTCATCAGTGCATGATCAACCACTTTATCAGTGCATGATCAGCCCCATGATCAGTGCATGATCAGTCACGTGATCAGTGCATGATCATCCACATGATCAGTGCATGATCAGCCACCTGATCATTGTATGATCAGCCATGTGATCAGTGCATGATAGCCAGGTTATCAGTACATGATCAGCCACGTCATCAGTGCATGATCAGCCAAGTGATCAGTGCATGCACAGTCACGTGATCATTGTATGATCAGCTTCGTGATCAGTACATGATCAGACACGTGGTCAGTGCATGATCAGTCACCTGATCATTGCATGAACAGGCACGAGATCAGTGCATGAACTGCAATGTGATTAGTTCATGATCAGCCACGTGATCAGTGTATGATCAACCGGGTGATCAGTGCACGATCAGCCACATGAACAGTGCAAGATCAGCCAAATGATCAGTGCATGCAGTCACGTAATCAGTGTATGATCAGCTTCGTGATCAGTGCATGATCAGCCACGTGATCAGTGCATGATCAGCCACGTGATCAGTGTGTTATCAGGAACGTGATCAGTGCATGATCAGTCACGTGATCAGTGTATGATCAGCTTTGTGATCAGTGCATGATCAGGAACGTGATCAGTGCATGATCAGTCACGTGATCAGAGCATGATCAGCAACGTAATCAGTGTATGATCAGCCACGTAATCAGTGCATCATAGCCACCTGATCAGTGCATGATAAGCAAAGTGATTAATGCATGATCATCAACTTGATCAGAGTATGATCAGCCACGTCATCAGTGCATGATCAGGCTCGTGATCAGTGCATGATCAGTCACGTGATCAGTGCATGATAGCCACCTGACCACTACATGATCAGCAACGTGATTAGTTCATGATCAGCCACATGATCAGTGCATGATCAATCACGTGATCACTGTATGATCAGCCACGTCATCAGTGCATGCTCAGTCACAGGATCAGTGCAGGATCAGCCACGTGATCAGTGCATGATAGCCAAATGATCATTGG
Source organism: Bos indicus (assembly GCF_029378745.1). NCBI lineage: Eukaryota > Metazoa > Chordata > Mammalia > Artiodactyla > Bovidae > Bos > Bos indicus. The sequence continues at coordinate 40,671 of NC_091763.1, read as the reverse complement.
CTACAGTTACGTGAACAATTCATGTGCAGTCACGTGATCTGTGCATGATAGGCACGTGATCAGTGCGTGATCAGTCATGTGATCAGTGTGTGATCAGTCACGTGATCAATGTATGATCATCCAATAATCAGTGCATGCGCAGTCATGTGATCAGTGCATGATAGCCACATCATCAGTGCATGATCAACCACTTTATCAGTGCATGATCAGCCACATGATCAGTGCATGATCAGTCACGTGATCAGTGCATGATCATCCACATGATCAGTGCATGATCAGCCACCTGATCATTGTATGATCAGCCATGTGATCAGTGCATGATACCCAGGTTATAAGTACATGATCAGCCACGTCATCAGTGCATGATCAGCCAAGTGATCAGTGCATGCACAGTCACGTGATCATTGTATGATCAGCTTCGTGATCAGTACATGATCAGACACGTGGTCAGTGCATGATCAGTCACCTGATCATTGCATGAACAGGCACGAGATCAGTGCATGAACTGCAATGTGATTAGATCATGATCAGCCACGTGATCAGTGTATGATAAGCAAAGTGATTAGTGCATGATCATCAACTTGATCAGAGTATGATCAGCCACGTCATCAGTGCATTATCAGGCACGTGATCAGTGCATGATCAGTCACCTGATCAGTGCATGATCAGTCACGTGATCAGTGCATGATAGCCACCTGACCACTACATGATCAGCAACGTGATTAGTGCATAATTAGCCACGTGATCAGTGCATGATCAGTCACCTGATCAGTGCATGATCAGTCACCTGATCAGTGCATGATAGCCACCTGACCACTACATGATCAGCAACGTGATTAGTGCATGATCAGCCACATGATCAGTGCATGATCAATCATGTGATCACTGTATGATTAGCCACATTATCAGTGCATGCTCAGTCACATGATCAGTGCATGATCAGCCACGTGATCAGTGCATGATAGCCAAATTATCATTGGCTACAGTTACGTGATCAATTCATGCGCAGTCACGTGATCAGTGCATGATAGCCACGTGATCAGTGCATGATCAGTCACGTGATCAGTGCTTGCGCAGTCTCGTGTTCAGTGTATGATCAACCACGTGATCAATGCATGATAACCACCAGATCAGTTCATGATCAGTCACGTGATCAGTGCATGATCTCTCACGTGTCCAGTGTATGATATCCACGTGATCAGTTCTTGCGCAGTCATGTGATCAGTGCATGATAGCTAAGTGATCAGTGCCTGATCAGCCACGTGATCAGTGCAAGATCGCCACGTGATCAGTGCATGATTATTTAGGTGATCAATGTATGATTAGCCACATGATCAGTGCATGACAGCCACGTGATCAGTACATGATCAGTCACGTGATCATGGCATGCAGAGTCATGTGATCAGTGCATGATAAATACGAGATCAGTGCATAATCAGTCACGTGATCAGTGCATGATCAGGCAAGTGATCATTGCATGATCTGTCATGTGATCGGTGTATGATCAGCCACGTGATCGGTGCATGATCAGGCGTGTGAAGAGTGCATGATCAGTCACGTCATCAGTGTATGATCAACCACGTGATCAATCAATGAGAGCCACCACATGAGTGCATGATCAGTCACGTGATCAGTGCATGATCTGTCTCTTCATCAGCCTATGATATCCACGTGATCAGTTCATGCGCAGTCATGTGATCAGTGCATGATAGCTACGTGATCAGTGCATGATCGGCCACTTGATCAGTGCAAGATTGCCAAGTGATCAGTGCATGATTAGTTACGTGATGAATGTATGATTAGCCACGTAATCAGTGCATGATAGCCACCTGATCAGTGCAAGTTCAGTCACATGATCATGGCAGGCGCAGTCATGTGATCAGTGCATGATAGCTACACAATCAGATCATAAACAGTCAGGTGATAATTGCAGGATCAGACACGTGATCAGTGCATGAAAGCCACGTAATCAGTGCATGAACAGGTACGTGATCAGTTCATGCGCAGTCACATGATCAGTGCATGATAGACACGTGATTAGTGCATGACAGCCATGTGATCAGGGCATGATCCGTCACGTGATAAGTGCATACGCAGTCACGTGATCAGTGTATGATCAGCCACGTGACCAGTGCATGATAGCCACCTGATTAGTGCATGATAAGCAACGTGATTAGTGAATGATCATCCACGTGATCAGTGTACGATCAGACACGTGATCCGTGCATGATCAGCCACGTGATCAGTGCATGATCAGGCATGTTAAGAGTGCATGATCAGTCACGTCATCAGTGTATGATCAACCACGTGATCAATTAATGATAGCCACCACATGAGTGCATGATCAGTCACGTGATCAGAGCATGATCTGTCTCTTAAACAGCGTATGATATCCTCGTGATCAGTTCATAGGCAGTCATGTGATCAGTGCATGATAGCTACGTGATCAGTGCATAATCGGCCACTTGATCAGTGCAAGATCCCCAAGTGATCAGTGCATGATTAGTTACGTGATCAATGTATGATTAGCCACGTAATCAGTGCATGATAGCCACCTGATCAGTGCATGATAAGCAACGTGATTAGTGCATGATCAGCCACGTGATCAGCGCATGATCATCCACGTGATCAGTGCATGCACAGTCACGTGATTAGTGTATGATCAGCTTCGTGATCAGTGCGTGATTAGTTACGTGAACAATGTATGATAAGCAACGTGATCAGTGAATGATAGCCAAGTGATAAGTGCATGATCAGTCACGTGATCATGGCATGTGCAGTCATGTGATCAGGGCATGACAGCTAGGCAATGAGTGCATAATCAGTCACGTGATAATTGCAGGGTCAGCCACGTGATCAGTGCATGATCAGCCACGTGATCAGTGCATGCACAGTCACGTGATCAGTGTATGATCAGCTTTGTGATCAGTGCATGATTAGTTACGAGATCAATGTATGATTAGCCACGTAATCAGTGCATGATAGCCACCTGATCAGTGCAAGATCAGTCACATGATCATGGCAGGCGCAGTCATGTGATCAGTGCATGATAGCTACACAATAAGATCATAAACAGTCACGTGATAATTGCATGACCAGCCACGTGATCAGTGCATGATAGCCAAGTGATCATTGCCTACAGTTACGTGATCAATTCATGCGCAGCCACGTGATCAGTGCATGATAGCCAAATGATCATTGGCTACAGTTACGTGATCAATTCATGTGCAGTCACGTGATCTGTGCATGATAGCCACGTGATCAGTGCGTGATCAGTCATGTGATCAGTGTGTGATCAGTCACGTGATCAATGTATGATCATCCAATAATCAGTGCATGCGCAGTCACATGATCAGTGCATGATAGCCACCTGATCAGTGCATGATCAGCAACGTGATGAGTGCATGATCAGCCACATGTTCAGTTCATGATCAATCACGTGATCACTGTTTGATCAGCCACGTCCTCAGTGCATGCTCAGTCACATGATCAGTGCATGACCAGCCACGTGATCAGTGCATGATAGCCAAGTGATCATTGCCTACAGTTACGTGATCAATTCATGCGCAGCCACGTGATCAGTGCATGATAGCCACGTGATCAGTGCGTATTCAGTCATGTGATCAGTGTGTGATTAGTCACGTGATCAGTGTATGATCATCCAATATTCAGTGCATGCGCAGTCACGTGATCAGTGCATGATAGCCACGTCATCAGTGCATGATCAACCACTTTATCAGTGCATGATCAGCCACATGATCAGTGCATGATCAGTCACGTGATCAGTGCATGATCATCCACATGATCAGTGCATGATCAGCCACCTGATCATTGTATGATCAGCCATGTGATCAGTGCATGATAGCCAGGTTATCAGGACATGATCAGCCACGTCATCAGTGCATGATCAGCCAAGTGATCAGTGCATGCACAGTCACGTGATCATTGTATGATCAGCTTCGTGATCAGTACATGATCAGACACGTGGTCAGTGCATGATCAGTCACCTGATCATTGCATGAACAGGCACGAGATCAGTGCATGAACTGCAATGTGATTAGATCATGATCAGCCACGTGATCAGTGTATGATTAACCACGTGATCAGTGCACGATCAGCCACATGAACAGTGCAAGATCAGCCAAATGATCAGTGCATGCAGTCACGTAATCAGTGTATGATCAGCTTCGTGATCAGTACATGATCAGCCACGTGATCAGTGCATGATTAGGCACAGGTTCAGTGCATTATCAGTAATGTGATCAGTGTATGATCAGGCACGTGATGAGTGCATGTACAGCCACGTGATCAGTGTATGATAAGCCACGTGATCAGTTCATGCACAGTCACGTGATCAGTGTATGCTCAGCTTCGTGATAATTGCATGATCAGCAACGAGATCAGTGCATGGTCAGGACGAGATCAGTGCATGATTAGTCACGTTTTCAGTGCATGATCAGTCACGTGATCAGTGCATGATAGCAACGTGAACAGTGCATGATCAGCTATGTGATCAGTGCATGATAGCCAGGTGATCAGTGCATGATCAGTCACATGTTCAATGTATGATCATCCACGTGATCAGTGCATGATAGCCACGTGATCAGTGCATGATCAGTCATGTGATCAGTGTATGATCATCCACGTGATCAATGCATGATAGCCACCAGATAAGTGCATGATCAACCACGTGATCAGTGGATGATCAGACTTGTGATCAGTGCCTGATCAGTCACGTGATCAGTGTATGATCAGACACGTGATCAGTGCATGATCAGACTTGTGATCAGGGCATGCAGAGTCACGTCATCAGTGTATGATCAGCTTTGTGATCAGTGCATGATCAGCCACGTGATCAGTGCATGATCAGGAACGTGATCAGTGCATGATCAGAGCATGATCAGCCACGAAATCAGTGCATCATAGCCACCTGATCAGTGCATGATAAGCAAAGTGATTAGTGCATGATCATCAACTTGATCAGAGTATGATCAGCCATGTCATCAGTGCATGATCAGACACGTGATCAGTGCATGGTCAGTCACCTGATCAGTGCATGATCAGTCACGTGATCAGTGCACGATAGCCACCTGACCACTACATGATCAGCAACATGATTAGTGCATGATCAGCCACATGATCAGTGCATGATCAATCACGTGATCACTGTATGATCATCCACGTCATCAGTGCATGCTCAGTCACAGGATCAGTGCATGATCAGCCACGTGATCAGTGCATGATAGCCCAATGATCATTGGCTACATTTACGTGATCAACTCATGTGCAGTCACGTGATCTGTGCATGATAGCCACGTGATCAGTGCGTGATCAGTCACGTGATCAGTGTGTGATCAGTCACGTGATCAATGTATGATCATCCAATACTCAGTGCATGCGCAGTCATGTGATCAGTGCATGATAGCCACCTGACCAGTGCATGATCAGCAACGTGATTAGTGCATGATCAGCCACATGATCAGTTCATGATCAATCACGTGACCACTGTATTATCAGCCACGTCATCAGTGCATGCTCTGTCACATGATCAGTGCATGTTCAGTCACATGATCAGTGCATGATCAGCCACGTGATCAGTGCATGATAGCCAAATGACCATTGGCTACAGTTACGTGATCAATTCATGCGCAGTCACGTGATCTGTGCATGATAGCCACGTGATCAGTGCGTGATCAGTCATGTGATCAGTGTGTGATCAGTCACGTGATCAATGTATGATCATCCAATAATCAGTGCATGCGCAGTCACGTGATCAGTGCATGATAGCCACCTGATCAGTGCATGATCAGCAACGTGATGAGTGCATGATCAGCCACATGATCAGTTCATGATGAATCACGTGATCATGTTTGATCAGCCACGTCATCAGTGCATGCTCAGTCACAGCATCAGAGCATGGTCAGCCACGTGATCAGTGCATGATAGCCAAATGATCATTGGCTACAGTTACGTGATCAATTCATGTGCAGTCACGTGATCTGTGCATGATAGCCACCTGACCAGTGCATGATCAGCAACGTGATTAGTGCATGATCAGCCACATGATCAGTTCATGATCAATCACGTGATCACTGTATTATCAGCCACGTCATCAGTGCATGCTCAGTCACATGATCAGTGCATGATCAGCCACGTGATCAGTGCATGATAGCCCAATGATCATTGGCTACATTTACGTGATCAACTCATGTGCAGTCACGTGATCTGTGCATGATAGCCACGTGATCAGTGCGTGATCAGTCACGTGATCAGTGTGTGATCAGTCACGTGATCAATGTATGATCATCCAATACTCAGTGCATGCGCAGTCATGTGATCAGTGCATGATAGCCACCTGACCAGTGCATGATCAGCAACGTGATTAGTGCATGATCAGCCACATGATCAGTTCATGATCAATCACGTGACCACTGTATTATCAGCCACGTCATCAGTGCATGCTCTGTCACATGATCAGTGCATGTTCAGTCACATGATCAGTGCATGATCAGCCACGTGATCAAGTGCATGATAGCCAAATGATCATTGGCTACAGTTACGTGATCAATTCATGTGCAGTCACGTGATCTGTGCATGATAGCCACGTGATCAGTGCATGATCAGTCATGTGATCAGTGTGTGATAAGTCACGTGATCAATGTATGATCATCCAATAATCAGTGCATGCGCAGTCACGTGATCAGTGCATGATAGCCACCTGATCAGTGCATGATCAGCAACGTGATGAGTGCATGATCAGCCACATGATCACTTCATGATCAATCACGTGATCACTGTTTGATCAGCCACGTCATCAGTGCATGCTCACTCACATGATCACTGCATGACCAGCCACGTGATCAGTGCATGATAGCCAAGTGATCATTGCCTACAATTACGTGATCAATTCATGCGCAGCCACGTGATCAGTGCATGATAGCCACGTGATCAGTGCGTATTCAGTCACGTGATCAGTGTGTGATTAGTCACGTGATCAGTGTATGATCATCCAATATTCAGTGCATGCGCAGTCACGTGATCAGTGCATGATAGCCACGTCATCAGTGCATGATCAGGCACGTGATCAGAGCATGATCAGTCACCTGATCAGTGCATGGTCAGTCACGTGATCAGTGCATGATCAGCCACATGATCAGTTCATGATCAATCACGTGATCACTGTATGATCAGCCACGTCATCAGTGCATGCTCAGTCACAAGATCAGTGCATGTTCAGTCACATGATCAGTGCATGATCAGCCACGTGATCAGTGCATGATAGCCAAATGACCATTGGCTACAGTTACGTGATCAATTCATGCGCAGTCACGTGATCTGTGCATGATAGCCACGTGATCAGTGCGTGATCAGTCATGTGATCAGTGTGTGATCAGTCACGTGATCAATGTATGATCATCCAATAATCAGTGCATGCGCAGTCACGTGATCAGTGCATGATAGCCACCTGATCAGTGCATGATCAGCAACGTGATGAGTGCATGATCAGCCACATGATCAGTTCATGATGAATCACGTGATCATGTTTGATCAGCCACGTCATCAGTGCATGCTCAGTCACAGCATCAGAGCATGGTCAGCCACGTGATCAGTGCATGATAGCCAAATGATCATTGGCTACAGTTACGTGATCAATTCATGTGCAGTCACGTGATCTGTGCATGATAGCCACCTGACCAGTGCATGATCAGCAACGTGATTAGTGCATGATCAGCCACATGATCAGTTCATGATCAATCACGTGATCACTGTATTATCAGCCACGTCATCAGTGCATGCTCAGTCACATGATCAGTGCATGTTCAGTCACATGATCAGTGCATGATCTGCCACTTGATCAGTGCATGATAGCCAAATGATCATTGGCTACAGTTACGTGATCAATTCATGTGCAGTCACGTGATCTGTGCATGATAGCCACGTGATCAGTGCGTGATCAGTCATGTGATCAGTGTGTGATCAGTCACGTGATCAATGTATGATCATCCAATAATCAGTGCATGCGCAGTCACGTGATCAGTGCATGATAGCCACCTGATCAGTGCATGATCAGCAACGTGATGAGTGCATGATCAGCCACATGTTCAGTTCATGATCAATCACGTGATCACTGTTTGATCAGCCACGTCCTCAGTGCATGCTCAGTCACATGATCAGTGCATGACCAGCCACGTGATCAGTGCATGATAGCCAAGTGATCATTGCCTACAGTTACGTGATCAATTCATGCGCAGCCACGTGATCAGTGCATGATAGCCACGTGATCAGTGCGTATTCAGTCACGTGATCAGTGTGTGATTAGTCACGTGATCAGTGTATGTTCATCCAATATTCAGTGCATGCGCAGTCACGTGATCAGTGCATGATAGCCACGTCATCAGTGCATGATCAACCACTTTATCAGTGCATGATCAGCCCCATGATCAGTGCATGATCAGTCACGTGATCAGTGCATGATCATCCACATGATCAGTGCATGATCAGCCACCTGATCATTGTATGATCAGCCATGTGATCAGTGCATGATAGCCAGGTTATCAGTACATGATCAGCCACGTCATCAGTGCATGATCAGCCAAGTGATCAGTGCATGCACAGTCACGTGATCATTGTATGATCAGCTTCGTGATCAGTACATGATCAGACACGTGGTCAGTGCATGATCAGTCACCTGATCATTGCATGAACAGGCACGAGATCAGTGCATGAACTGCAATGTGATTAGTTCATGATCAGCCACGTGATCAGTGTATGATCAACCGGGTGATCAGTGCACGATCAGCCACATGAACAGTGCAAGATCAGCCAAATGATCAGTGCATGCAGTCACGTAATCAGTGTATGATCAGCTTCGTGATCAGTGCATGATCAGCCACGTGATCAGTGCATGATCAGCCACGTGATCAGTGTGTTATCAGGAACGTGATCAGTGCATGATCAGTCACGTGATCAGTGTATGATCAGCTTTGTGATCAGTGCATGATCAGGAACGTGATCAGTGCATGATCAGTCACGTGATCAGAGCATGATCAGCAACGTAATCAGTGTATGATCAGCCACGTAATCAGTGCATCATAGCCACCTGATCAGTGCATGATAAGCAAAGTGATTAATGCATGATCATCAACTTGATCAGAGTATGATCAGCCACGTCATCAGTGCATGATCAGGCTCGTGATCAGTGCATGATCAGTCACGTGATCAGTGCATGATAGCCACCTGACCACTACATGATCAGCAACGTGATTAGTTCATGATCAGCCACATGATCAGTGCATGATCAATCACGTGATCACTGTATGATCAGCCACGTCATCAGTGCATGCTCAGTCACAGGATCAGTGCAGGATCAGCCACGTGATCAGTGCATGATAGCCAAATGATCATTGGCTACAGTTACGTGAACAATTCATGTGCAGTCACGTGATCTGTGCATGATAGGCACGTGATCAGTGCGTGATCAGTCATGTGATCAGTGTGTGATCAGTCACGTGATCAATGTATGATCATCCAATAATCAGTGCATGCGCAGTCATGTGATCAGTGCATGATAGCCACATCATCAGTGCATGATCAACCACTTTATCAGTGCATGATCAGCCACATGATCAGTGCATGATCAGTCACGTGATCAGTGCATGATCATCCACATGATCAGTGCATGATCAGCCACCTGATCATTGTATGATCAGCCATGTGATCAGTGCATGATACCCAGGTTATAAGTACATGATCAGCCACGTCATCAGTGCATGATCAGCCAAGTGATCAGTGCATGCACAGTCACGTGATCATTGTATGATCAGCTTCGTGATCAGTACATGATCAGACACGTGGTCAGTGCATGATCAGTCACCTGATCATTGCATGAACAGGCACGAGATCAGTGCATGAACTGCAATGTGATTAGATCATGATCAGCCACGTGATCAGTGTATGATAAGCAAAGTGATTAGTGCATGATCATCAACTTGATCAGAGTATGATCAGCCACGTCATCAGTGCATTATCAGGCACGTGATCAGTGCATGATCAGTCACCTGATCAGTGCATGATCAGTCACGTGATCAGTGCATGATAGCCACCTGACCACTACATGATCAGCAACGTGATTAGTGCATAATTAGCCACGTGATCAGTGCATGATCAGTCACCTGATCAGTGCATGATCAGTCACCTGATCAGTGCATGATAGCCACCTGACCACTACATGATCAGCAACGTGATTAGTGCATGATCAGCCACATGATCAGTGCATGATCAATCATGTGATCACTGTATGATTAGCCACATTATCAGTGCATGCTCAGTCACATGATCAGTGCATGATCAGCCACGTGATCAGTGCATGATAGCCAAATTATCATTGGCTACAGTTACGTGATCAATTCATGCGCAGTCACGTGATCAGTGCATGATAGCCACGTGATCAGTGCATGATCAGTCACGTGATCAGTGCTTGCGCAGTCTCGTGTTCAGTGTATGATCAACCACGTGATCAATGCATGATAACCACCAGATCAGTTCATGATCAGTCACGTGATCAGTGCATGATCTCTCACGTGTCCAGTGTATGATATCCACGTGATCAGTTCTTGCGCAGTCATGTGATCAGTGCATGATAGCTAAGTGATCAGTGCCTGATCAGCCACGTGATCAGTGCAAGATCGCCACGTGATCAGTGCATGATTATTTAGGTGATCAATGTATGATTAGCCACATGATCAGTGCATGACAGCCACGTGATCAGTACATGATCAGTCACGTGATCATGGCATGCAGAGTCATGTGATCAGTGCATGATAAATACGAGATCAGTGCATAATCAGTCACGTGATCAGTGCATGATCAGGCAAGTGATCATTGCATGATCTGTCATGTGATCGGTGTATGATCAGCCACGTGATCGGTGCATGATCAGGCGTGTGAAGAGTGCATGATCAGTCACGTCATCAGTGTATGATCAACCACGTGATCAATCAATGAGAGCCACCACATGAGTGCATGATCAGTCACGTGATCAGTGCATGATCTGTCTCTTCATCAGCCTATGATATCCACGTGATCAGTTCATGCGCAGTCATGTGATCAGTGCATGATAGCTACGTGATCAGTGCATGATCGGCCACTTGATCAGTGCAAGATTGCCAAGTGATCAGTGCATGATTAGTTACGTGATGAATGTATGATTAGCCACGTAATCAGTGCATGATAGCCACCTGATCAGTGCAAGTTCAGTCACATGATCATGGCAGGCGCAGTCATGTGATCAGTGCATGATAGCTACACAATCAGATCATAAACAGTCAGGTGATAATTGCAGGATCAGACACGTGATCAGTGCATGAAAGCCACGTAATCAGTGCATGAACAGGTACGTGATCAGTTCATGCGCAGTCACATGATCAGTGCATGATAGACACGTGATTAGTGCATGACAGCCATGTGATCAGGGCATGATCCGTCACGTGATAAGTGCATACGCAGTCACGTGATCAGTGTATGATCAGCCACGTGACCAGTGCATGATAGCCACCTGATTAGTGCATGATAAGCAACGTGATTAGTGAATGATCATCCACGTGATCAGTGTACGATCAGACACGTGATCCGTGCATGATCAGCCACGTGATCAGTGCATGATCAGGCATGTTAAGAGTGCATGATCAGTCACGTCATCAGTGTATGATCAACCACGTGATCAATTAATGATAGCCACCACATGAGTGCATGATCAGTCACGTGATCAGAGCATGATCTGTCTCTTAAACAGCGTATGATATCCTCGTGATCAGTTCATAGGCAGTCATGTGATCAGTGCATGATAGCTACGTGATCAGTGCATAATCGGCCACTTGATCAGTGCAAGATCCCCAAGTGATCAGTGCATGATTAGTTACGTGATCAATGTATGATTAGCCACGTAATCAGTGCATGATAGCCACCTGATCAGTGCATGATAAGCAACGTGATTAGTGCATGATCAGCCACGTGATCAGCGCATGATCATCCACGTGATCAGTGCATGCACAGTCACGTGATTAGTGTATGATCAGCTTCGTGATCAGTGCGTGATTAGTTACGTGAACAATGTATGATAAGCAACGTGATCAGTGAATGATAGCCAAGTGATAAGTGCATGATCAGTCACGTGATCATGGCATGTGCAGTCATGTGATCAGGGCATGACAGCTAGGCAATGAGTGCATAATCAGTCACGTGATAATTGCAGGGTCAGCCACGTGATCAGTGCATGATCAGCCACGTGATCAGTGCATGCACAGTCACGTGATCAGTGTATGATCAGCTTTGTGATCAGTGCATGATTAGTTACGAGATCAATGTATGATTAGCCACGTAATCAGTGCATGATAGCCACCTGATCAGTGCAAGATCAGTCACATGATCATGGCAGGCGCAGTCATGTGATCAGTGCATGATAGCTACACAATAAGATCATAAACAGTCACGTGATAATTGCATGACCAGCCACGTGATCAGTGCATGATAGCCAAGTGATCATTGCCTACAGTTACGTGATCAATTCATGCGCAGCCACGTGATCAGTGCATGATAGCCAAATGATCATTGGCTACAGTTACGTGATCAATTCATGTGCAGTCACGTGATCTGTGCATGATAGCCACGTGATCAGTGCGTGATCAGTCATGTGATCAGTGTGTGATCAGTCACGTGATCAATGTATGATCATCCAATAATCAGTGCATGCGCAGTCACATGATCAGTGCATGATAGCCACCTGATCAGTGCATGATCAGCAACGTGATGAGTGCATGATCAGCCACATGTTCAGTTCATGATCAATCACGTGATCACTGTTTGATCAGCCACGTCCTCAGTGCATGCTCAGTCACATGATCAGTGCATGACCAGCCACGTGATCAGTGCATGATAGCCAAGTGATCATTGCCTACAGTTACGTGATCAATTCATGCGCAGCCACGTGATCAGTGCATGATAGCCACGTGATCAGTGCGTATTCAGTCATGTGATCAGTGTGTGATTAGTCACGTGATCAGTGTATGATCATCCAATATTCAGTGCATGCGCAGTCACGTGATCAGTGCATGATAGCCACGTCATCAGTGCATGATCAACCACTTTATCAGTGCATGATCAGCCACATGATCAGTGCATGATCAGTCACGTGATCAGTGCATGATCATCCACATGATCAGTGCATGATCAGCCACCTGATCATTGTATGATCAGCTATGTGATCAGTGCATGATAGCCAGGTTATCAGGACATGATCAGCCACGTCATCAGTGCATGATCAGCCAAGTGATCAGTGCATGCACAGTCACGTGATCATTGTATGATCAGCTTCGTGATCAGTACATGATCAGACACGTGGTCAGTGCATGATCAGTCACCTGATCATTGCATGAACAGGCACGAGATCAGTGCATGAACTGCAATGTGATTAGTTCATGATCAGCCACGTGATCAGTGTATGATCAACCACGTGATCAGTGCACGATCAGCCACATGAACAGTGCAAGATCAGCCAAATGATCAGTGCATGCAGTCACGTAATCAGTGTATGATCAGCTTCGTGATCAGTGCATGATCAGCCACGTGATCAGTGAATGATTAGGCACGTGTTCAGTGCATTATCAGTAATGTGATCAGTGTATGATCAGGCACGTGATGAGTGCATGTACAGCCACGTGATCAGTGTATGATAAGCCACGTGATCAGTGTATGCTCAGCTTCGTGATAATTTCATGATCAGCAACGAGATCAGTGCATGGTCAGGACGTGATCAGTGCATGATTAGTCACGTCTTCAGTGCATGATCAGTCACGTGATCAGTGCATGATAGCAACGTGAACAGTGCATGATCAGCTACGTGATCAGTGCATGATAGCCAGGTGATCAGTGCATGATCAGTCACATGTTCAATGTATGATCATCCACGTGATCAGTGCATGATAGCCACGTGATCAGTGCATGATCAGTCATGTGATCAGTGTATGATCATCCACGTGATCAATGCATGATAGCCACCAGATAAGTGCATGATCAACCACGTGATCAGTGGATGATCAGCCTTGTGATCAGTGCATGCAGAGTCACGTGATTAGTGCATGATCAGCCACGTGATCAGTGCATTATCAGGAACGTGATCAGTGCATGATCAGTCACGTGATCAGTGTATGATCAGACACGTGATCAGTGCATGATCAGCCTTGTGATCAGTGCGTTATCAGGAACGTGATCAGTGCATGATCAGTCACGTGATCAGTGTATGATCACACACGTGATCAGTGCATTATCAGGAACGTGATCAGTGCATGATCAGTCATGTGATCAGTGTATGATCATCCACGTGATCAATGCATGATAGCCACCAGATAAGTTCATGATCAACCACGTGATCAGTGGACGATCAGCCTTGTGATCAGTGCATGCAGAGTCACGTGATCAGTGTATGATCAGCTTCGTGATCAGTGCATGATCAGCCACGTGATCAGTGCATGATTAGGCACGTGTTCAGTGCATTATCAGTAATGTGATCAGTGTATGATCAGGCACGTGATGAGTGCATGTACAGCCACGTGATCAGTGTATGATAAGCCACGTGATCAGTTCATGCACAGTCACGTGATCAGTGTATGCTCAGCTTCGTGATAATTGCATGATCAGCAACGAGATCAGTGCATGGTCAGGACGTGATCAGTGCATGATTAGTCACGTCTTCAGTGCATGATCAGTCACGTGATCAGTGCATGATAGCAACGTGAACAGTGCATGATCAGCTACGTGATCAGTGCATGATAGCCAGGTGATCAGTGCATGATCAGTCACATGTTCAATGTATGATCAGCCAGGTGATCAGTGCATGACAGCCAGGTGATCAGTGCATGATCAGTCACATGTTCAATGTATGATCATCCACGTGATCAGTGCATGATAGCCACGTGATCAGTGCATGATCAGTCATGTGATCAGTGTATGATCATCCACGTGATCAATGCATGATAGCCACCAGATAAGTGCATGATCAACCACGTGATCAGTGCATGATCAGCCTTGTGATCAGTGCATGCAGAGTCACGTGATCAGTGTATGATCAGCTTCGTGATCAGTGCATGATCAGCCAGGTGATCAGTGCGTTATCAGGAACGTGATCAGTGCCTGATCAGTCACGTGATCAGTGTATGATCAGACACGTGATCAGTGCATGATCAGCCTTGTGATCAGTGCATGCAGAGTCACGTGATCATTGTATGATCAGCTTCGTGATGAGTACATGATCAGACACGTGGTCAGTGCATGAACAGGCACGAGATCAGTGCATGAACTGCAATGTGATTAGTTTATGATCAGTCACGTGATCAGTGTATGATCAACCACGTGATCAGTGCACGATCAGCCACATGAACAGTGCAAGATCAGCCAAATGATCAGTGCATGCAGTCACGTAATCAGTGTATGATCAGCTTCTTGATCAGTGCATGACAGCCACGTGGTCAGTGCATGATGAGTCACGTGATCAGTGCATGATCAGCCACGTGTTCAGTGTATGATCAGCCACGTGATCAGTGCATGATAGCCACCTGATCAGTGCATGAT
Source organism: Bos indicus (assembly GCF_029378745.1). Classification (NCBI taxonomy): domain Eukaryota; kingdom Metazoa; phylum Chordata; class Mammalia; order Artiodactyla; family Bovidae; genus Bos; species Bos indicus. The sequence goes on along the minus strand of NC_091763.1, from coordinate 25,050 downwards.
AAGCAAAGTGATTAGTGCATGATCATCAACTTGAACAGAGTATGATCAGCCACATCATCAGTGCATGATCAGGCACGTGATCAGTGCATGATTAGTTACGTGATCAATGTATGATTAGCCACGTAATCAGTGCATGATAGCCACCTGATCAGTGCATGATAAGCAACATGATTAGTGCATGATCAGCCACGTGGTCAGTGCATGATCATCCACGTGATCAGTGCATGCACAGTCACGTTATTAGTGTATGATCAGCTTCGTGATAAGTGCGTGATTATTTACGTGAACAATGTATGATAAGCCACGTGATCAGTGAATGATAGCCAAGTGATAAGTGCATGATCAGTCACGTGATCATGGCATGCACAGTCATGTGATGAGGGCATGACAGCTACGCAATGAGTGCATAATCAGTCACGTGATCAGTGCCTGATAGCCACGTAAACAGTGCATGAAGAGGTACTTGATCAGTTCATGAGCATTCACGTAATCAGTGCATGATAGACTCCTGATCAGGGAATGATAACCACGTGATCAGTGCATGATCATTCACGTGATCAGTGCATGCGCACTAACGTGATCAGGGTATGATCAGCCCCGTGTTCAGTGAATGATAGACACGTGATCAGTAAATGATAGCCAAGTGGTAAGTGCATGTCAGTCAAGTGATCATGGCATGCGCAGTCATGTGATCAGTGCAAGACAGCTACGCAATCAGTGCATAATCAGTCACGTGATCAGTGCATGATAGCCACGTAAACAGTGCATGAAGAGGGACGTGATCAGTTCATGCGCAGTCACGTGATCAGTGCATGATAGACTCCTGATCAGTGCATGACAGCCACGTGGTCAGTGCATGATCAGTCACGTGATCAGTGTGTGATCAGTCACGTGATCAATGTATGATCATCCAATAATCAGTGCATGTGCAGTCACGTGATCAGTGCATGATAGCCACCTGACCAGTGCATGATCAGCAACGTGATGAGTGCATGATCAGCCACATGATCAGCTCATGATCAATCACGTGATCACTGTATGATCAGCCACGTCATCAGTGCATGCTCAGTCACAGGATCAGTGCATGATCAGCCACGTGATCAGTGCATGATAGCCAAGTGATCATTGCCTACAGTTACGTGATCAATTCATGCGCAGTCACGTGATCAGTGCATGATAGCCACGTGATCAGTGCATGATCAGTCACGTGATCAGTGCTTGCGCAGTCTCGTGTTCAGTGTATGATCAACCACGTGATCAATGCATGATAACCACCAGATCAGTTCATGATCAGTCACGTGATCAGTGCATGATCTCTCACGTGTCCAGTGTATGATATCCACGTGATCAGTTCTTGCGCAGTCATGTGATCAGTGCATGATAGCTAAGTTATCAGTGCCTGATCAGCCACGTGATCAGTGCAAGATCGCCACGTGATCAGTGCATGATTATTTAGGTGATTAATGTATGATTAGCCACATGATCAGTGCATGACAGCCACGTGATCAGTGCATGATCAGTCACGTGATCATGGCATGCAGAGTCATGTGATCAGTGCATGATAAATACGAGATCAGTGCATAATCAGTCACGTGATCAGTGCATGATCAGGCAAGTGATCATTGCATGATCTGTCATGTGATCGGTGTATGATCAGCCACGTGATCGGTGCATGATCAGGCGTGTGAAGAGTGCATGATCAGTCACGTCATCAGTGTATGATCAACCACGTGATCAATCAATGAGAGCCACCACATGAGTGCATGATCAGTCACGTGATCAGTGCATGATCTGTCTCTTCATCAGCCTATGATATCCACGTGATCAGTTCATGCGCAGTCATGTGATCAGTGCATGATAGCTACGTGATCAGTGCATGATCGGCCACTTGATCAGTGCAAGATTGCCAAGTGATCAGTGCATGATTAGTTACGTGATGAATGTATGATTAGCCACGTAATCAGTGCATGATAGCCACCTGATCAGTGCAAGATCAGTCACATGATCATGGCAGGCGCAGTCATGTGATCAGTGCATGATAGCTACACAATAAGATCATAAACAGTCACGTGATAATTGCAGGATCAGACACGTGATCAGTCCATGAAAGCCACGTAATGAGTGCATGAACAGGTACGTGATCAATTCATGCGCAGTCACATGATCAGTGCATGGTAGACACGTGATTAGTGCATGACAGCCATGTGATCAGGGCATGATCCGTCACATGATAAGTGCATACGCAGTCACGTGATCAGTGTATGATCAGCCACGTGACCAGTGCATGATAGCCACCTGATTAGTGCATGATAAGCAACGTGATTAGTGAATGATCATCCACGTGATCAGTGTACGATCAGACACGTGATCCGTGCATGATCAGCCACGTGATCAGTGCATGATCAGGCATGTTAAGAGTGCATGATCAGTCACGTCATCAGTGTATGATCAACCACGTGATCAATTAATGATAGCCACCACATGAGTGCATGATCAGTCACGTGATCAGAGCATGATCTGTCTCTTAAACAGCGTATGATATCCTCGTGATCAGTTCATAGGCAGTCATGTGATCAGTGCATGATAGCTACGTGATCAGTGCATGATCGGCCACTTGATCAGTGCAAGATCCCCAAGTGATCAGTGCATGATTAGTTACGTGATCAATGTATGATTAGCCACGTAATCAGTGCATGATAGCCACCTGATCAGTGCATGATAAGCAACGTGATTAGTGCATGATCAGCCACGTGATCAGCGCATGATCATCCACGTGATCAGTGCATGCACAGTCACGTGATTAGTGTATGATCAGCTTCGTGATCAGTGCGTGATTAGTTACGTGAACAATGTATGATAAGCAACGTGATCAGTGAATGATAGCCAAGTGATAAGTGCATGATCAGTCACGTGATCATGGCATGCACAGTCATGTGATCAGGGCATGACAGCTAGGCAATGAGTGCATAATCAGTCACGTGATAATTGCAGGATCAGCCACGTGATCAGTGCATGATCAGCCACGTGATCAGTGCATGCACAGTCACGTGATCAGTGTATGATCAGCTTTGTGATCAGTGCATGATTAGTTACGTGATCAATGTATGATTAGCCACGTAATCAGTGCATGGTAGCCACCTGATCAGTGCAAGATCAGTCACATGATCATGGCAGGCGCAGTCATGTGATCAGTGCATGATAGCTACACAATAAGATCATAAACAGTCACGTGATAATTGCAGGATCAGACACGTGATCAGTCCATGAAAGCCACGTAATGAGTGCATGAACAGGTACGTGATCAATTCATGCGCAGTCACATGATCAGTGCATGGTAGACACGTGATTAGTGCATGACAGCCATGTGATCAGGGCATGATCCGTCACGTGATAAGTGCATACGCAGTCACGTGATCAGTGTATGACCAGCCAAGTGACCAGTGCATGATAGCCACCTGATTAGTGCATGATAAGCAACGTGATTAGTGAATGATCATCCACGTGATCAGTGTACGATCAGACACGTGATCTGTGCATGATCAGCCACGTGATGAGTGCATGATAGCCACCTGATCAGTGCATGATAAGCAACGTGATTAGTGCATGATCAGCCACGTGATGAGTGCATGATAGCCACCTGATCAGTGCATGATAAGCAACGTGATTAGTGCATGATCAGCCACGTGATCAGTGTATGATCAGCCACGTGACCAGTGTATGATCAGCCACGTGATCAGTGCATGATCATCCACGTGATCAGTGCATGCACAGTCACGTGATTAGTGTATGATCAGCTTCGTGATCAGTGCGTGATTAGTTACGTGATCAATGTATGATAAGCCACGTGATCAGTGAATGATAGCCAAGTGATAAGTGCATGATCAGTCACGTGATCATGGCATGCGCAGTCATGTGATGAGGGCATGACAGCTACGCAATCAGTGCATAATCAGTCACGTGATCAGTGCATGATAGCCACGTAAACAGTGCATGAAGAGGTACGTGATCAGTTCATGGGCAGTCACGTGATCAGTGCATGATAGATTCATGGTCAGTGCATGATAACCACGTGATCAGTGCATGATCAGTCACGTGATTGGTGCATTCGCAGTAACGTGATCAGTGTATGATCAGCCACGTGTTCAGTGCATGATAGACACGTGATCATGGCATGCGAAGTCATGTGATCAGTTCATGACAGCAACGCAATCAGTGCATAATCAGTCACATCATCAGTGCATGATAGCCATGTAAACAGTGTATGAAGAGCTACGTGTTCAGTTCATGCGCAGTCACGTGATCAGTGCATGATAGACTCCTGATCAGGGAATGATAACCACGTGATCAGTGCATGATCAGTCACGTGATCAGTGCATGGGCAGTAACGTGATCAGTGTATGATCAGCCACCTGTTCAGTGAATGATAGACACGTGATCAGTGAATGATAGCCAAGTGATAAGTGCATGATCAGTCACGTGATCATGGCATGCGCAGTCATGTGATCAGTGCATGACAGCTATGCAATCAGTGCATAATCAGTCACGTGATCAGTGCATGATAGCCACGTAAACAGTGCATGAAGAGGTACGTGATCAGATCATGCGCAGTCACGTGATCGGTGCATGATAGACTCCTGATCAGTGCATGGCAGCCACGTGGTCAGTGCATGATCAGTCACGTGAACAGTGCTTGCGCAGTCACGTGTTCAGTGTATGATCAGCCAGGTGATCAGTGCATGATAGCCACCTGATCAGTGCATGATAAGCAAAGTGATAAGTGCAGATCATCTACGTGATCAGTGCATGCACAGTCACGTGATTAGTGTATGATCAGCTTCGTGATAAGCGCGTGATTAGTTACGAGAACAATGTATGATAAGCCACGTGATCAGTGAATTATAGCCAAGTGATAAGTGCATGATCAGTCACGTGATCATGGCATGCGCAGTCATGTTATGAGGGCATGACAGCTACGCAATGAGTACATAATCAGTCACGTGATCACTGCATGCGCACTAACGTGCTCAGTGTATGATCAGCCTCGTGTTCAGTGAATGATAGACACGTGATCAGTAAATGATAGCAAAGTAATAAGTGCATGTCAGTCACGTGATCATGGCATGCGCAGTCATGTGATCAGTGAAAGACAGCTACGCAATCAGTGCATAATCAGTCACGTGACCAGTGCATGATAGCCACATAAACAGTGCATGAAGAGGTACGTGATCAGTTCATGTGCAGTCACGTGATCAGTGCATGATAGACTCCTGATCAGTGCATGACAGCCACGTGGTCAGAGCATGATCAGTCACGTGATCAGTGCTTGGCAGTCACGTGTTCAGTGTATGATCAGCCACGTGATCAGTGCATGATAGCCACCTGATCAGTGCATGATAAGCAAAGTGATAAGTGCATGATCATCCACTTGATCAGAGTATGATCAGCCACGTGATCAGTGTGTGATTAGTCACGTGATCAGTGTATGATCATCCAATATTCAGTGCATGCGCAGTCACGTGATCAGTGCATGATAGCCACGTCATCAGTTCATGATCAACCACTTTATCAGTGCATGATCAGCCACATGATCAGTGCATGATCAACCACGTGATCATTGTATGATCAGCCATGTGATCAGTGCATGATAGCCAGGTTATAAGTACATGATCAGCCACGTCATCAGTGCATGATCAGCCAAGTGATCAGTGCATGCACAGTCACGTGATCATTGTATGATCAGCTTCGTGATCAGTACATGATCAGACACGTGGTCAGTGCATGATCAGTCACCTGATCATTGCATGAACAGGCACGAGATCAGTGCATGAACTGCAATGTGATTAGTTCATGATCAGCCACGTGATCAGTGTATGATCAAGCACGTGATCAGTGCACGATCAGCCACATGAACAGTGCAAGATCAGCCAAATGATCAGTGCATGCAGTCATGTAATCAGTGTATGATCAGCTTCGTGATCAGTGCATGATCAGCCACGTGATCAGTGCATGATTAGGCACGTGTTCAGTGCAATATCAGTAATGTGATCAGTGTATGATCAGGCACGTGATGAGTGAATGTACAGCCACGTGATCAGTGTATGATAAGCCACGTGATCAGTTCATGCACAATCACGTGATCAGTGTATGCTCAGCTTCGTGATAATTGCATGATCAGCAACGAGATCATTGCATGGTCAGGACGTGATCAGTGCATGATTAGTCACGTTTTCAGTGCATGATCAGTCACGTGATCAGTGCATGATAGCAACGTGAACAGTGCAGGATCAGCTACGTGATCAGTGCATGATAGCCAGGTGATCAGTGCATGATCAGTCACATGTTCAATGAATGATCATCCACGTGATCAGTGCATGATAGCCACGTGATCAGTGCATGATCAGTCATGTGATCAGTGTATGATCATCCACGTGATCAATGCATGATAGCCACCAGATAAGTGCATGATCAACCACGTGATCAGTGGATGATCAGCCTTGTGATCAGTGCATGCAGAGTCACGTGATCAGTGTATGATCAGCTTTGTGATCAGTGCATGATCAGGAACGTGATCAGTGCATGATCAGTCACGTGATCAGAGCATGATCAGCAACGTAATCAGTGCATGATCAGCCACGTAATCAGTGCATCATAGCCACCTGATCAGTGCATGATAAGCAAAGTGATTAATGCATGATCATCAACTTGATCAGAGTATGATCAGCCACGTCATCAGTGCATGATCAGGCTCGTGATCAGTGCATGATCAGCCACGTGATCAGTGCATGATTATTTAGGTGATCAATGTATGATTAGCCACATGATCAGTGCATGACAGCCACGTGATCAGTGCATGATCAGTCACGTGATCATGGCATGCAGAGTCATGTGATCAGTGCATGATAAATACGAGATCAGTGCATAATCAGCCACGTGATCGGTGCATGATCAGGCGTGTGAAGAGTGCATGATCAGTCACGTCGTCAGTGTATGATCAACCACGTGATCAATCAATGAGAGCCACCACATGAGTGCATGATCAGTCACGTGATCAGTGCATGATCTGTCTCTTCATCAGCCTATGATATCCACGTGATCAGTTCATGCGCAGTCATGTGATCAGTGCATGATAGCTACGTGATCAGTGCATGATCGGCCACTTGATCAGTGCAAGATTGCCAAGTGATCAGTGCATGATTAGTTACGTGATGAATGTATGATTAGCCACGTAATCAGTGCATGATAGCCACCTGATCAGTGCAAGTTCAGTCACATGATCATGGCAGGCGCAGTCATGTGATCAGTGCATGATAGCTACACAATAAGATCATAAACAGTCACGTGATAATTGCAGGATCAGACACGTGATCAGTCCATGAAAGCCACGTAATGAGTGCATGAACAGGTACGTGATCAATTCATGCGCAGTCACATGATCAGTGCATGGTAGACACGTGATTAGTGCATGACAGCCATGTGATCAGGGCATGATCCGTCACGTGATAAGTGCATACGCAGTCACGTGATCAGTGTATGATCAGCCACGTGACCAGTGCATGATAGCCACCTGATTAGTGCATGATAAGCAACGTGATTAGTGAATGATCATCCACGTGATCAGTGTACGATCAGACACGTGATCCGTGCATGATCAGCCACGTGATCAGTGCATGATCAGGCATGTTAAGAGTGCATGATCAGTCACGTCATCAGTGTATGATCAACCACGTGATCAATTAATGATAGCCACCACATGAGTGCATGATCAGTCACGTGATCAGAGCATGATCTGTCTCTTAAACAGCGTATGATATCCTCGTGATCAGTTCATAGGCAGTCATGTGATCAGTGCATGATAGCTACGTGATCAGTGCATAATCGGCCACTTGATCAGTGCAAGATCCCCAAGTGATCAGTGCATGATTAGTTACGTGATCAATGTATGATTAGCCACGTAATCAGTGCATGATAGCCACCTGATCAGTGCATGATAAGCAACGTGATTAGTGCATGATCAGCCACGTGATCAGCGCATGATCATCCACGTGATCAGTGCATGCACAGTCACGTGATTAGTGTATGATCAGCTTCGTGATCAGTGCGTGATTAGTTACGTGAACAATGTATGATAAGCAACGTGATCAGTGAATGATAGCCAAGTGATAAGTGCATGATCAGTCACGTGATCATGGCATGTGCAGTCATGTGATCAGGGCATGACAGCTAGGCAATGAGTGCATAATCAGTCACGTGATAATTGCAGGGTCAGCCACGTGATCAGTGCATGATCAGCCACGTGATCAGTGCATGCACAGTCACGTGATCAGTGTATGATCAGCTTTGTGATCAGTGCATGATTAGTTACGAGATCAATGTATGATTAGCCACGTAATCAGTGCATGATAGCCACCTGATCAGTGCAAGATCAGTCACATGATCATGGCAGGCGCAGTCATGTGATCAGTGCATGATAGCTACACAATAAGATCATAAACAGTCACGTGATAATTGCATGACCAGCCACGTGATCAGTGCATGATAGCCAAGTGATCATTGCCTACAGTTACGTGATCAATTCATGCGCAGCCACGTGATCAGTGCATGATAGCCAAATGATCATTGGCTACAGTTACGTGATCAATTCATGTGCAGTCACGTGATCTGTGCATGATAGCCACGTGATCAGTGCGTGATCAGTCATGTGATCAGTGTGTGATCAGTCACGTGATCAATGTATGATCATCCAATAATCAGTGCATGCGCAGTCACGTGATCAGTGCATGATAGCCACCTGATCAGTGCATGATCAGCAACGTGATGAGTGCATGATCAGCCACATGTTCAGTTCATGATCAATCACGTGATCACTGTTTGATCAGCCACGTCCTCAGTGCATGCTCAGTCACATGATCAGTGCATGACCAGCCACGTGATCAGTGCATGATAGCCAAGTGATCATTGCCTACAGTTACGTGATCAATTCATGCGCAGCCACGTGATCAGTGCATGATAGCCACGTGATCAGTGCGTATTCAGTCACGTGATCAGTGTGTGATTAGTCACGTGATCAGTGTATGATCATCCAATATTCAGTGCATGCGCAGTCACGTGATCAGTGCATGATAGCCACGTCATCAGTGCATGATCAACCACTTTATCAGTGCATGATCAGCCACATGATCAGTGCATGATCAGTCACGTGATCAGTGCATGATCATCCACATGATCAGTGCATGATCAGCCACCTGATCATTGTATGATCAGCCATGTGATCAGTGCATGATAGCCAGGTTATCAGTACATGATCAGCCACGTCATCAGTGCATGATCAGCCAAGTGATCAGTGCATGCACAGTCACGTGATCATTGTATGATCAGCTTCGTGATCAGTACATGATCAGACACGTGGTCAGTGCATGATCAGTCACCTGATCATTGCATGAACAGGCACGAGATCAGTGCATGAACTGCAATGTGATTAGTTCATGATCAGCCACGTGATCAGTGTATGATCAACCGGGTGATCAGTGCACGATCAGCCACATGAACAGTGCAAGATCAGCCAAATGATCAGTGCATGCAGTCACGTAATCAGTGTATGATCAGCTTCGTGATCAGTGCATGATCAGCCACGTGATCAGTGCATGATTAGGCACGTGTTCAGTGCATTATCAGTAATGTGATCAGTGTATGATCAGGCACGTGATGAGTGCATGTACAGCCACGTGATCAGTGTATGATAAGCCACGTGATCAGTTCATGCACAGTCACGTGATCAGTGTATGCTCAGCTTCGTGATAATTTCATGATCAGCAACGAGATCAGTGCATGGTCAGGACGTGATCAGTGCATGATTAGTCACGTCTTCAGTGCATGATCAGTCACGTGATCAGTGCATGATAGCAACGTGAACAGTGCATGATCAGCTACGTGATCAGTGCATGATAGCCAGGTGATCAGTGCATGATCAGTCACATGTTCAATGTATGATCATCCACGTGATCAGTGCATGACAGCCAGGTGATCAGTGCATGATCAGTCACATGTTCAATGTATGATCATCCACGTGATCAGTGCATGATAGCCACGTCATCAGTGCATGATCAGTCATGTGATCAGTGTATGATCATCCACGTGATCAATGCATGATAGCCACCAGATAAGTGCATGATCAACCACGTGATCAGTGCATGATCAGCCTTGTGATCAGTGCATGCAGAGTCACGTGATCAGTGTATGATCAGCTTCGTGATCAGTGCATGATCAGCCAGGTGATCAGTGCGTTATCAGGAACGTGATCAGTGCCTGATCAGTCACGTGATCAGTGTATGATCAGACACGTGATCAGTGCATGATCAGCCTTGTGATCAGTGCATGCAGAGTCACGTGATCATTGTATGATCAGCTTCGTGATGAGTACATGATCAGACACGTGGTCAGTGCATGAACAGGCACGAGATCAGTGCATGAACTGCAATGTGATTAGTTTATGATCAGTCACGTGATCAGTGTATGATCAACCACGTGATCAGTGCACGATCAGCCACATGAACAGTGCAAGATCAGCCAAATGATCAGTGCATGCAGTCACGTAATCAGTGTATGATCAGCTTCTTGATCAGTGCATGACAGCCACGTGGTCAGTGCATGATGAGTCACGTGATCAGTGCATGATCAGCCAGGTGTTCAGTGTATGATCAGCCACGTGATCAGTGCATGATAGCCACCTGATCAGTGCATGATAAGCAAAGTGATTAGTGCATGATCATCAACTTGAACAGAGTATGATCAGCCACATCATCAGTGCATGATCAGGCACGTGATCAGTGCATGATTAGTTACGTGATCAATGTATGATTAGCCACGTAATCAGTGCATGATAGCCACCTGATCAGTGCATGATAAGCAACATGATTAGTGCATGATCAGCCACGTGGTCAGTGCATGATCATCCACGTGATCAGTGCATGCACAGTCACGTTATTAGTGTATGATCAGCTTCGTGATAAGTGCGTGATTAGTTACGTGAACAATGTATGATAAGCCACGTGATCAGTGAATGATAGCCAAGTGATAAGTGCATGATCAGTCACGTGATCATGGCATGCACAGTCATGTGATGAGGGCATGACAGCTACGCAATGAGTGCATAATCAGTCACGTGATCAGTGCCTGATAGCCACGTAAACAGTGCATGAAGAGGTACTTGATCAGTTCATGAGCATTCACGTAATCAGTGCATGATAGACTCCTGATCAGGGAATGATAACCACGTGATCAGTGCATGATCATTCACGTGATCAGTGCATGTGCACTAACGTGATCAGGGTATGATCAGCCCCGTGTTCAGTGAATGATAGACACGTGATCAGTAAATGATAGCCAAGTGGTAAGTGCATGTCAGTCAAGTGATCATGGCATGCGCAGTCATGTGATCAGTGCAAGACAGCTACGCAATCAGTGCATAATCAGTCACGTGATCAGTGCATGATAGCCACGTAAACAGTGCATGAAGAGGGACGTGATCAGTTCATGCGCAGTCACGTGATCAGTGCATGATAGACTCCTGATCAGTGCATGACAGCCACGTGGTCAGTGCATGATCAGTCACGTGATCAGTGCTTGTGCAGTCACGTGTTCAGTGTATGATCAGCCAGGTGATCAGTGCATGATAGCCACCTGATCAGTGCATGATAAGCAAAGTGATAAGTGCATGATCATCCACTTGATCAGAGTATGATCAGCCACGTGATCAGTGCATGATCAGCCACGTAATCAGTGTATGATCAGCCACGTTATCAGTGCATGATAGCCACCTGATCAGTGCATGATAAGCAAAGTGATTAGTGCATGATCATCAACTTGATCAGAGTATGATCAGCCACGTCATCAGTGCATGATCAGGCACGTGATCAGTGCATGATCAGTCACCTGATCAGTGCATGATCAGTCACGTGATCAGTGCATGATAGCCACCTGACCACTACATGATCAGCAACGTGATTAGTGCATGATTAGCCACGTGATCAGTGCATGATCAGTCACCTGATCAGTGCATGATCAGTCACCTGATCAGTGCATGATAGCCACCTGACCACTACATGATCAGCAACGTGATTAGTGCATGATCAGCCACATGATCAGTGCATGATCAATCATGTGATCACTGTATGATTAGCCACATTATCAGTGCATGCTCAGTCACAGGATCAGTGCATGATCAGCCACGTGATCAGTGCATGATAGCCAAATTATCATTGGCTACAGTTACGTGATCAATTCATGTGCAGTCACGTGATCTGTGCATGATAGCCACGTGATCAGTGCGTGATCAGTCACGTGATCAGTGTGTGATCAGTCACGTGATCAATGTATGATCATCCAATAATCAGTGCATGTGCAGTCACGTGATCAGTGCATGATAGCCACCTGACCAGTGCATGATCAGCAACGTGATGAGTGCATGATCAGCCACATGATCAGCTCATGATCAATCACGTGTTCACTGTATGATCAGCCACGTCATCAGTGCATGCTCAGTCACAGGATCAGTGCACGATCAGCCACGTGATCAGTGCATGATAGCCAAGTGATCATTGCCTACAGTTACGTGATCAATTCATGCGCAATCACGTGATCAGTGCATGATAGCCACGTGATCAGTGCATGATCAGTCACGTGATCAGTGCTTGCGCAGTCTCGTGTTCAGTGTATGATCAACCACGTGATCAATGCATGATAACCACCAGATCAGTTCATGATCAGTCACGTGATCAGTGCATGATCTCTCACGTGTCCAGTGTATGATATCCACGTGATCAGTTCTTGCGCAGTCATGTGATCAGTGCATGATAGCTAAGTGATCAGTGCCTGATCAGCCACGTGATCAGTGCAAGATCGCCCCGTGATCAGTGCATGATTATTTAGGTGATTAATGTATGATTAGCCACATGATCAGTGCATGACAGCCACGTGATCAGTGCATGATCAGTCACGTGATCATGGCATGCAGAGTCATGTGATCAGTGCATGATAAATACGAGATCAGTGCATAATCAGTCACGTGATCAGTGCATGATCAGGCAAGTGATCATTGCATGATCTGTCATGTGATCGGTGTATGATCAGCCACGTGATCGGTGCATGATCAGGCGTGTGAAGAGTGCATGATCAGTCACGTCATCAGTGTATGATCAACCACGTGATCAATCAATGAGAGCCACCACATGAGTGCATGATCAGTCACGTGATCAGTGCATGATCTGTCTCTTCATCAGCCTATGATATCCACGTGATCAGTTCATGCGCAGTCATGTGATCAGTGCATGATAGCTACGTGATCAGTGCATGATCGGCCACTTGATCAGTGCAAGATTGCCAAGTGATCAGTGCATGATTAGTTACGTGATGAATGTATGATTAGCCACGTAATCAGTGCATGATAGCCACCTGATCAGTGCAAGTTCAGTCACATGATCATGGCAGGCGCAGTCATGTGATCAGTGCATGATAGCTACACAATCAGATCATAAACAGTCAGGTGATAATTGCAGGATCAGACACGTGATCAGTGCATGATAGCCACGTAATCAGTGCATGAACAGGTAAGTGATCAGTTCATGCGCAGTCACATGATCAGTGCATGGTAGACACGTGATTAGTGCATGACAGCCATGTGATCAGGGCATGATCCGTCACGTGATAAGTGCATACGCAGTCACGTGATCAGTGTATGATCAGCCACGTGACCAGTGCATGATAGCCACCTGATTAGTGCATGATAAGCAACGTGATTAGTGAATGATCATCCACGTGATCAGTGTACGATCAGACACGTGATCCGTGCATGATCAGCCACGTGATCAGTGCATGATCAGGCATGTTAAGAGTGCATGATCAGTCACGTCATCAGTGTATGATCAACCACGTGATCAATTAATGATAGCCACCACATGAGTGCATGATCAGTCACGTGATCAGAGCATGATCTGTCTCTTAAACAGCGTATGATATCCTCGTGATCAGTTCATAGGCAGTCATGTGATCAGTGCATGATAGCTACGTGATCAGTGCATGATCGGCCACTTGATCAGTGCAAGATCCCCAAGTGATCAGTGCATGATTAGTTACGTGATCAATGTATGATTAGCCACGTAATCAGTGCATGATAGCCACCTGATCAGTGCATGATAAGCAACGTGATTAGTGCATGATCAGCCACGTGATCAGCGCATGATCATCCACGTGATCAGTGCATGCACAGTCACGTGATTAGTGTATGATCAGCTTCGTGATCAGTGCGTGATTAGTTACGTGAACAATGTATGATAAGCAACGTGATCAGTGAATGATAGCCAAGTGATAAGTGCATGATCAGTCACGTGATCATGGCATGTGCAGTCATGTGATCAGGGCATGACAGCTAGGCAACGAGTGCATAATCAGTCACGTGATAATTGCAGGGTCAGCCACGTGATCAGTGCATGATCAGCCACGTGATCAGTGCATGCACAGTCACGTGATCAGTGTATGATCAGCTTTGTGATCAGTGCATGATTAGTTACGAGATCAATGTATGATTAGCCACGTAATCAGTGCATGATAGCCACCTGATCAGTGCAAGATCAGTCACATGATCATGGCAGGCGCAGTCATGTGATCAGTGCATGATAGCTACACAATAAGATCATAAACAGTCACGTGATAATTGCATGACCAGCCACGTGATCAGTGCATGATAGCCAAGTGATCATTGCCTACAGTTACGTGATCAATTAATGTGCAGCCACGTGATCAGTGCATGATAGCCAAATGATCATTGGCTACAGTTACGTGATCAATTCATGTGCAGTCACGTGATCTGTGCATGATAGCCACGTGATCAGTGCGTGATCAGTCATGTGATCAGTGTGTGATCAGTCACGTGATCAATGTATGATCATCCAATAATCAGTGCATGCGCAGTCACGTGATCAGTGCATGATAGCCACCTGATCAGTGCATGATCAGCAACGTGATGAGTGCATGATCAGCCACATGTTCAGTTCATGATCAATCACGTGATCACTGTTTGATCAGCCACGTCCTCAGTGCATGCTCAGTCACATGATCAGTGCATGACCAGCCACGTGATCAGTGCATGATAGCCAAGTGATCATTGCCTACAGTTACGTGATCAATTCATGCGCAGCCACGTGATCAGTGCATGATAGCCACGTGATCAGTGCGTATTCAGTCACGTGATCAGTGTGTGATTAGTCACGTGATCAGTGTATGTTCATCCAATATTCAGTGCATGCGCAGTCACGTGATCAGTGCATGATAGCCACGTCATCAGTGCATGATCAACCACTTTATCAGTGCATGATCAGCCACGTGATCAGTGCATGATCAGTCACGTGATCAGTGCATGATCATCCACATGATCAGTGCATGATCAGCCACCTGATCATTGTATGATCAGCCATGTGATCAGTGCATGATAGCCAGGTTATCAGTACATGATCAGCCACGTCATAAGTGCATGATCAGCCAAGTGATCAGTGCATGCACAGTCACGTGATCATTGTATGATCAGCTTCGTGATCAGTACATGATCAGACACGTGGTCAGTGCATGATCAGTCACCTGATCATTGCATGAACAGGCACGAGATCAGTGCATGAACTGCAATGTGATTAGTTCATGATCAGCCACGTGATCAGTGTATGATCAACCGGGTGATCAGTGCACGATCAGCCACATGAACAGTGCAAGATCAGCCAAATGATCAGTGCATGCAGTCACGTAATCAGTGTATGATCAGCTTCGTGATCAGTGCATGATCAGCCACGTGATCAGTGCATGATCAGCCACGTGATCAGTGTGTTATCAGGAACGTGATCAGTGCATGATCAGTCACGTGATCAGTGTATGATCAGCTTTGTGATCAGTGCATAATCAGGAACGTGATCAGTGCATGATCAGTCACGTGATCAGAGCATGATCAGCAACGTAATCAGTGTATGATCAGCCACGTAATCAGTGCATCATAGCCACCTGATCAGTGCATGATAAGCAAAGTGATTAATGCATGATCATCAACTTGATCAGAGTATGATCAGCCACGTCATCAGTGCATGATCAGGCTCGTGATCAGTGCATGATCAGTCACGTGATCAGTGCATGATAGCCACCTGACCACTACATGATCAGCAACGTGATTAGTTCATGATCAGCCACATGATCAGTGCATGATCAATCACGTGATCACTGTATGATCAGCCACGTCATCAGTGCATGCTCAGTCACAGGATCAGTGCAGGATCAGCCACGTGATCAGTGCATGATAGCCAAATGATAATTGGCTACAGTTACGTGATCAATTCATGTGCAGTCACGTGATCTGTGCATGATAGGCACGTGATCAGTGCGTGATCAGTCATGTGATCAGTGTGTGATCAGTCACGTGATCAATGTATGATCATCCAATAATCAGTGCATACGCAGTCACGTGATCAGTGCATGATAGCCACATCATCAGTGCATGATCAACCACTTTATCAGTGCATGATCAGCCACATGATCAGTGCATGATCAGTCACGTGATCAGTGCATGATCATCCACATGATCAGTGCATGATCAGCCACCTGATCATTGTATGATCAGCCATGTGATCAGTGCATGATACCCAGGTTATAAGTACATGATCAGCCACGTCATCAGTACATGATCAGCCAAGTGATCAGTGCATGCACAGTCACGTGATCATTGTATGATCAGCTTCCTGATCAGTACATGATCAGACACGTGGTCAGTGCATGATCAGTCACCTGATCATTGCATGAACAGGCACGAGATCAGTGCATGAACTGCAATGTGATTAGATCATGATCAGCCACGTGATCAGTGTATGATCAACCACGTGATCAGTGCACGATCAGCCACATGAACAGTGCAAGATCAGCCAAATGATCAGTGCATGCAGTCACGTAATCAGTGTATGATCAGCTTCGTGATCAGTACATGATCAGCCACGTGATCAGTGCATGATTAGGCACGTGTTCAGTGCATTATCAGTAATGTGATCAGTGTATGATCAGGCACGTGATGAGTGCATGTACAGCCACGTGATCAGTGTATGATAAGCCACGTGATCAGTTCATGCACAGTCACGTGATCAGTGTATGCTCAGCTTCGTGATAATTGCATGATCAGCAACGAGATCAGTGCATGGTCAGGACGTGATCAGTGCATGATTAGTCACGTCTTCAGTGCATGATCAGTCACGTGATCAGTGCATGATAGCAACGTGAACAGTGCATGATCAGCTACGTGATCAGTGCATGATAGCCAGGTAATCAGTGCATGATCAGTCACATGTTCAATGTATGATCATCCACGTGATCAGTGCATGATAGCCACGTGATCAGTGCATGATCAGTCATGTGATCAGTGTATGATCATCCACGTGATCAATGCATGATAGCCACCAGATAAGTGCATGATCAACCACGTGATCAGTGGATGATCAGCCTTGTGATCAGTGCATGCAGAGTCACGTGATCAGTGTATGATCAGCTTCGTGATCAGTGCATGATCAGCCACGTGATCAGTGCGTTATCAGGAACGTGATCAGTGCCTGATCAGTCACGTGATCAGTGTATGATCAGACACGTGATCAGTGCATGATCAGCCTTGTGATCAGGGCATTCAGAGTCACGTGATCAGTGTATGATCAGCTTTGTGATCAGTGCATGATCAGCCACGTGATCAGTGCATGATCAGGAACGTGATCAGTGTATGCTCAGCCACGTGTTCAGTGCATGATAGACACGTGATCATGGCATGCGAAGTCATGTGATCAGTGCATGACAGCAACGCAATCAGTGCATAATCAGTCACGTCATCAGTGCATGATAGCCACGTAAACAGTGTATGAAGAGCTACGTGTTCAGTTCATGCGCAGTCACGTGATCAATGCATGATAGACTCCTGATCAGGGAATGATAACCACGTGATCAGTGCATGATCAGTCACGTGATCAGTGCATGGGCAGTAACGTGATCAGTGTATGATCAGCCACCTGTTCAGTGAATGATAGACACGTGATCAGTGAATGATAGCCAAGTGATAAGTGCATGATCAGTCACGTGATCATGGCATGCGCAGTCATGTGATCAGTGCATGACAGCTATGCAATCAGTGCATAATCAGTCACGTGATCAGTGCATGATAGCCACGTAAACAGTGCATGAAGAGGTACGTGATCAGATCATGCGCAGTCACGTGATCAGTGCATGATAGACTCCTGATCAGTGCATGGCAGCCACGTGGTCAGTGCATGATCAGTCACGTGAACAGTGCTTGCGCAGTAACGTGTTCAGTGTATGATCAGCCAGGTGATCAGTGCATGATAGCCACCTGATCAGTGCATGATAAGCAAAGTGATAAGTGCAGATCATCCACGTGATCAGTGCATGCACAGTCACGTGATTAGTGTATGATCAGCTTCATGATAAGTGCGTGATTAGTTACGTGAACAATGTATGATAAGCCACGTGATCAGTGAATTATAGCCAAGTGATAAGTGCATGATCAGTCACGTGATCATGGCATGCGCAGTCATGTCATGAGGGCATGACAGCTACGCAATGAGTACATAATCAGTCATGTGATCAGTGCATGCGCACTAACGTGCTCAGTGTATGATCAGCCTCGTGTTCAGTGAATGATAGACACGTGATCAGTAAATGATAGCCAAGTAATAAGTGCATGTCAGTCACGTGATCATGGCATGCGCAGTCATGTGATCAGTGAAAGACAGCTACGCAATCAGTGCATAATCAGTCACGTGACCAGTGCATGATAGCCACATAAACAGTGCATGAAGAGGTACGTGATCAGTTCATGCGCAGTCACGTGATCAGTGCATGATAGACTCCTGATCAGTGCATGACAGCCACGTGGTCAGAGCATGATCAGTCACGTGATCAGTGCTTGTGCAGTCACGTGTTCAGTGTATGATCAGCCACGTGATCAGTGCATGATAGCCACCTGATCAGTGCATGATAAGCAAAGTGATAAGTGCATGATCATCCACTTGATCAGAGTATGATCAGCCACGTGATCAGTGTGTGATTAGTCACGTGATCAGTGTATGATCATCCAATATTCAGTGCATGCGCAGTCACGTGATCAGTGCATGATAGCCACGTCATCAGTGCATGATCAACCACTTTATCAGTGCATGATCAGCCACATGATCAGTGCATGATCAGCCACGTGATCATTGTATGATCAGCCATGTGATCAGTGCATGATAGCCAGGTTATAAGTACATGATCAGCCACGTGGTCAGTGCATGATCAGTCACCTGATCATTGCATGAACAGGCACGAGATCAGTGCATGAACTGCAATGTGATTAGTTCATGATCAGCCACGTGATCAGTGTATGATCAACCACGTGATCGGTGCACGATCAGCCACATGAACAGTGCAAGATCAGCCAAATGATCAGTGCATGCAATCATGTAATCAGTGTATGATCAGCTTCGTGATCAGTGCATGATCAGTCACGTGATCAGTGCATGATAGCCACCTGACCACTACATGATCAGCAACGTGATTAGTTCATGATCAGCCACATGATCAGTGCATGATCAATCACGTGATCACTGTATGATCAGCCACGTCATCAGTGCATGCTCAGTCACAGGATCAGTGCAGGATCAGCCACGTGATCAGTGCATGATAGCCAAATGATCATTGGCTACAGTTACGTGATCAATTCATGTGCAGTCACGTGATCTGTGCATGATAGCCACGTGATCAGTGCGTGATCAGTCATGTGATCAGTGTGTGATCAGTCACGTGATCAATGTATGATCATCCAATAATCAGTGCATGTGCACTCACGTGACAGTGCATGATAGCCACCTGATCAGTGCATGATCAGCAACCGGATGAGTGCATGATCAGCCACATGATCAGTTCATGATCAATCACGTGATCACTGTTTGATCAGCCACGTCATCAGTGCATGCTCAGTCACATGATCAGTGCATGACCAGCCACGTGATCAGTGCATGATAGCCAAGTGATCATTGCCTACAGTTACGTGATCAGTTCATGGGCAGCCACGTGATCAGTGCATGATAGCCACGTGATCAGTGCGTATTCAGTCACGTGATCAGTGTGTGATTAGTCACGTGATCAGTGTATGATCATCCAATATTCAGTGCATGCGCAGTCACGTGATCAGTGCATGATAGCCACGTCATCAGTGCATGATCAACCACTTTATCAGTGCATGATCAGCCACATGATCAGTGCATGATCAGTCACGTGATCAGTGCATGATCATCCACATGATCAGTGCATGATCAGCCACCTGATCATTGTATGATCAGCCATGTGATCAGTGCATGATAGCCAGGTTATAAGTACATGATCAGCCACGTCATCAGTGCATGATCAGCCAAGTGATCAGTGCATGCACAGTCACGTGATCATTGTATGATCAGCTTCGTGATGAGTACATGATCAGACAAGTGGTCAGTGCATGATCAGTCACCTGATCATTGCATGAACAGGCACGAGATCAGTGCATGAACTGCAATGTGATTAGATCATGATCAGCCACGTGATCAGTGTATGATTAACCACGTGATCAGTGCACGATCAGCCACATGAACAGTGCAAGATCAGCCAAATGATCAGTGCATGCAGTCACGTAATCAGTGTATGATCAGCTTCGTGATCAGTACATGATCAGCCACGTGATCAGTGCATGATTAGGCACGGGTTCAGTGCATTATCAGTAATGTGATCAGTGTATGATCAGGCACGTGATGAGTGCATGTACAGCCACGTGATCAGTGTATGATAAGCCACGTGATCAGTTCATGCACAGTCACGTGATCAGTGTATGCTCAGCTTCGTGATAATTGCATGATCAGCAACGAGATCAGTGCATGGTCAGGACGAGATCAGTGCATGATTAGTCACGTCTTCAGTGCATGATCAGTCACGTGATCAGTGCATGATAGCAACGTGAACAGTGCATGATCAGCTACGTGATCAGTGCATGATAGCCAGGTGATCAGTGCATGATCAGTCACATGTTCAATGTATGATCATCCACGTGATCAGTGCATGATAGCCACGTGATCAGTGCATGATCAGTCATGTGATCAGTGTATGATCATCCACGTGATAAATGCATGATAGCCACCAGATAAGTGCATGATCAACCACGTGATCAGTGGATGATCAGACTTGTGATCAGTGCCTGATCAGTCACGTGATCAGTGTATGATCAGACACGTGATCAGTGCATGATCAGACTTGTGATCAGGGCATGCAGAGTCACGTCATCAGTGTATGATCAGCTTTGTGATCAGTGCATGATCAGCCACGTGATCAGTGCATGATCAGGAACGTGATCAGTGCATGATCAGTCACATGATCAGAGCATGATCAGCCACGAAATCAGTGCATCATAGCCACCTGATCAGTGCATGATAAGCAAAGTGATTAGTGCATGATCATCAACTTGATCAGAGTATGATCAGCCACGTCATCAGTGCATGATCAGACACGTGATCAGTGCATGGTCAGTCACCTGATCAGTGCATGATCAGTCACGTGATCAGTGCATGATAGCCACCTGACCACTACATGATCAGCAACATGATTAGTGCATGATCAGCCACATGATCAGTGCATGATCAATCACGTGATCACTGTATGATCATCCACGTCATCAGTGCATGCTCAGTCACAGGATCAGTGCATGATCAGCCACGTGATCAGTGCATGATAGCCAAATGATCATTGGCTACATTTACGTGATCAATTCATGTGCAGTCACGTGATCTGTGCATGATAGCCACGTGATCAGTGCGTGATCAGTCACGTGATCAGTGTGTGATCAGTCACGTGATCAATGTATGATCATCCAATACTCAGTGCATGCGCAGTCATGTGATCAGTGCATGATAGCCACCTGACCAGTGCATGATCAGCAAAGTGATTAGTGCATGATCAGCCACATGATCAGTTCATGATCAATCACGTGACCACTGTATTATCAGCCACGTCATCAGTGCATGCTCTGTCACATGATCAGTGCATGTTCAGTCACATGATCAGTGCATGATCAGCCACGTGATCAAGTGCATGATAGCCAAATGATCATTGGCTACAGTTACGTGATCAATTCATGCGCAGCCACGTGATCAGTGCATGATAGCCATGTGACCAGTGCGTATTCAGTCACGTGATCAGTGTGTGATTACTCACGTGATCAGTGTATGATCATCCAATATTCAGTGCATGCGCAGTCACGTGATCAGTGCATGATAGCCACGTCATCAGTGCATGATCAACCACTTTATCAGTGCATGATCAGCCACATGATCAGTGCATGATCAGTCACGTGATCAGTGCATGATCATCCACATGATCAGTGCATGATCAGCCACCTGATCATTGTATGATCAGCCATGTGATCAGTGCATGATAGCCAGGTTATCAGGACATGATCAGCCAGGTCATCAGTGCATGATCAGCCAAGTGATCAGTGCATGCACAGTCACGTGATCATTGTATGATCAGCTTCGTGATCAGTACATGATCAGACACGTGGTCAGTGCATGATCAGTCACCTGATCATTGCATGAACAGGCACGAGATCAGTGCATGAACTGCAATGTGATTAGTTCATGATCAGCCACGTGATCAGTGCATGCTCAGGAACGTGATCAGTGCTTGATCAGTCACGTGATCAGAGCATGATCAGCCAAGTAAGCAGTGTATGATCAGCCGCGTAATCAGTGCATCATAGCCACCTGATCAGTGCATGATAAGCTAAGTGATTAGTGCATGATCATCCACTTGATCAGAGTATGATCAGCCACGTCATCAGTGCATGATCAGGCACGTGATCAGAGCATGATCAGTCACCTGATCAGTGCATGGTCAGTCACGTGATCAGTGCATGATCAGCCACATGATCAGTTCATGATCAATCACGTGATCACTGTATGATCAGCCACGACATCAGTGCATGCTCAGTCACAAGATCAGTGCATGTTCAGTCACATGATCAGTGCATGATCAGCCACGTGATCAGTGCATGATAGCCAAATGACCATTGGCTACAGTTACGTGATCAATTCATGCGCAGTCACGTGATCTGTGCATGATAGCCACGTGATCAGTGCGTGATCAGTCACGTGATCAGTGTGTGATCAGTCACGTGATCAATGTATGATCATCCAATAATCAGTGAATGCGCAGTCACGTGATCAGTGCATGATAGCCACCTGATCAGTGCATGATCAGCAACGTGATGAGTGCATGATCAGCCACATGATCAGTTCATGATGAATCACGTGATCATGTTTGATCAGCCACGTCATCAGTGCATGCTCAGTCACAGCATCAGAGCATGGTCAGCCACGTGATCAGTGCATGATAGCCAAATGATCATTGGCTACAGTTACGTGATCAATTCATGTGCAGTCACGTGATCTGTGCATGATAGCCACCTGACCAGTGCATGATCAGCAACGTGATTAGTGCATGATCAGCCACATGATCAGTTCATGATCAATCACGTGATCACTGTATTATCAGCCACGTCATCAGTGCATGCTCAGTCACATGATCAGTGCATGTTCAGTCACATGATCAGTGCATGATCAGCCACGTGATCAGTGCATGATAGCCAAATGATCATTGGCTACAGTTACGTGATCAATTCATGTGCAGTCACGTGATCTGTGCATGATAGCCACGTGATCAGTCCGTGATCAGTCATGTGATCAGTGTGTGATCAGTCACGTGATCAATGTATGATCATCCAATAATCAGTGCATGCGCAGTCACGTGATCAGTGCATGATAGCCACCTGATCAGTGCATGATCAGCAACGTGATGAGTGCATGATCAGCCACATGATCAGTTCATGATAAATCACGTGACCACTGTATTATCAGCCACGTCATCAGTGCATGCTCACTCACATGATCAGTGCATGACCAGCCACGTGATCAGTGCATGATAGCCAAGTGATCATTGCCTACAGTTACGTGATCAGTTCATGGGCAGCCACGTGATCAGTGCATGATAGCCACGTGATCAGTGCGTATTTTGTCACGTGATCAGTGTGTGATTAGTCACGTGATCAGTGTATGATCATCCAATATTCAGTGCATGCGCAGTCACGTGATCAGTGCATGATAGCCACGTCATCAGTGCATGATCAACCACTTTATCAGTGCATGATCAGCCACATGATCAGTGCATGATCAGTCACGTGATCAGTGCATGATCATCCACATGATCAGTGCATGATCAGCCACCTGATCATTGTATGATCAGCCATGTGATCAGTGCATGATACCCAGGTTATAAGTACATGATCAGCCACGTCATCAGTGCATGATCAGCCAAGTGATCAGTGCATGCACAGTCACGTGATCATTGTATGATCAGCTTCCTGATCAGTACATGATCAGACACGTGGTCAGTGCATGATCAGTCACCTGATCATTGCATGAACAGGCACGAGATCAGTGCATGAACTGCAATGTGATTAGATCATGATCAGCCACGTGATCAGTGTATGATTAACCACGTGATCAGTGCACGATCAGCCACATGAACATTGCAAGATCAGCCAAATGATCAGTGCATGCAGTCACGTAATCAGTGTATGATCAGCTTCGTGATCAGTACATGATCAGCCACGTGATCAGTGCATGATTAGGCACGGGTTCAGTGCATTATCAGTAATGTGATCAGTGTATGATCAGGCACGTGATGAGTGCATGTACAGCCACGTGATCAGTGTATGATAAGCCACGTGATCAGTTCATGCACAGTCACGTGATCAGTGTATGCTCAGCTTCGTGATAATTGCATGATCAGCAACGAGATCAGTGCATGGTCAGGACGAGATCAGTGCATGATTAGTCACGTCTTCAGTGCATGATCAGTCACGTGATCAGTGCATGATAGCAACGTGAACAGTGCATGATCAGCTACGTGATCAGTGCATGA